>NC_137838.1:48352500-49602500 GCF_948465745.1 Chenopodium album
GTGCTAGCTAATTGTGTATAATGGTTGGAATGACCTTGTTGATCAACATATCTCTGATCACATCTTTAGTTACTGATTGCAATGCTTTCAATTCCATTGTTCCTACTGGCCTGTTTTTGCTTGATTTTTTTGCCCTTTGCTCATAAATAAACCGAAATATTTCATACTTTCCATCATGGATTTAACATTAAACCTTCAGGACTTCTCACATCTATAAGGATTTTACTCATTGGGCAGCTGTAGACACCTAAAAATGTCTCCCCAAAACCAAACCCGATAATGAACACCTTTCACCGACATTATTGGTTGAGTTGAGTATTTAATCTTTGGAGTGCTTAAATCCATGTTTCTATCCAATATATTTCATAAACCAATCCAATTTCTAGCTCATTTCCCTAAACCATAACATATTTTCCACTTTTCGTGTCCACATCACAAAACCGAGCTGAACTGATTTATGGCTATATAATTTTGATCCAATTATTATTTAGTTGGATAGGCATTGAAATAATCTTTCCATCCATATATCATAAGCCCAATTCCGAGCTATAGCGAAAAAGATATGAGCAAAACACTAAACTCGGCCCAAAACCGACACCCTTCCTCTAAAACGGCCATATCTTAAAATCCACAAATTATTTTGATCTGATTCTAATTGGTTAGAAAATATACTTGATAAAATTTCCAATGATATATTATATTCCTTATTCCGAGTTACGGATCAAAAGTTACGATGATTTTTAAAACGGGTAAAAAACTGGAATCACCACGCACAATGCAAAAGCACCGTGTCACGAGAGTGTGCCCCGTGTGACGGTGACTGGAACTGTGTCACGGTATTGAACATCGTTTCATGGTGCTATTTTGAAAGCTTTTTCACGTTAAATTCCACCGTGTCACGGTACCTATTGCCGTGACACAGTACTGAACACCGTGTCACGGTGCTTTTTCCGTGTAATTTTGGCGTTTTCCCATACCAAGACACGGTGTACTGTACCGTTCCATGGTGGACACTGTCGTTTCACGGTACATGTGTCGTGTCACGTAATTTTCTCGTGTCTTTTACGCTTAAACCCTTCACGCGTTTTCACTTCACGTAGGTCAAATATTTCCCGCGTCGCACTGTTATCCACCGTGTCACGAGACTGTGCCCCGTCTGATGGTGCCTTCCGTCGTCTGACGATGCCTTCCGCCGTTTGACGGTGCCTGGCACCGTGTCACGGTGTTTTCTGCCGTGTTGCGGTGCTATTTTTTAGGGTTTTTATCTTTTACGGTTCCGTGTGTTCCCTCAGCAAATTTTTTCTATAAATACCCCCTCATTTCGGATGTACGGGGCAACAAATCATTCTCAAATCCTCACTTTTACACCAAAAATCATTCTACTCTCTCTCTCTCCCATATTCTAAGCTTTAAACCTATATTTCTAATTACACCATTCTTCCCTTAAGCACTCTAAGGAGTCCATACTTAACCCGAGGTTCCGCCCTTAAACCAAGGCGTGAAAGGTACACATAACTGAGGGTTTGGACCAAATCAAATCTACTTTTTATTTAATTTAATTTAATTGTTTTAATTTTATTTATATTTTTTATTAAAATTACTAACAATTTATTCATGATGTAGAAATTGAAAGGAACGCGCGGAATGTGAGTAATTAATTAATTTAATTACTTATTTTATTTTTATATTGCTAGTATCATTATTAGGTTTATTTATTATTCGATTTGACTAACGCTATTT
This sequence comes from Chenopodium album, assembly GCF_948465745.1. Classification (NCBI taxonomy): domain Eukaryota; kingdom Viridiplantae; phylum Streptophyta; class Magnoliopsida; order Caryophyllales; family Amaranthaceae; genus Chenopodium; species Chenopodium album. The sequence goes on from NC_137838.1 coordinate 48,354,241, forward strand.
GACAGGGTAAAGTCGTATCCCCAAATCAAAGGTAATTCCTAAATCCTCTAACTAATGTAGATAGGGAAGTAGGGTCGAATCCACAGAGAAACGGATCTTTCTATTCCTAATTAACTAATATAATCTAGATTATGAGGTAACCAATATTTATATTTGAATAATAAACTAAACTACAGAGATCAAGAATAAGGAGAGAATAATATATATAAAAGGATCTAGGGCATAGGTTCACCAATAAATAAAATTCCAGGGTAGAATATAATAATCATTCATCAATGCATATATTAATCAGATTATAAAGGGCTTTCGCTACGTATTATAATCACACAATTAATTTACCGGTATTAAATCTCATCTTTTGAATCTCGACTTAACCATTTATAAATTAACCTGCCTATTGAAACTAGACCTAAACATTAATTCTCATCTGTCGAATCTCGAATCAATATTGTCAAACTCATGCATAAAAGATCAGGCCTAATCTAGTCACAGAGCATTAAATCAATCAATAGGAAATTAATCTAGCATTGACAATCAACAACAATAAATTACCCCTTCATATTATTCATGGATCCCCATAAACCCTAGAAAGAAAACTACTCACACATAATAGAAATTAAACTAATCAAAGCAATAAAGCAAGACATGATTAAAGGAATGAAATAACAACTAAGATTAAGGGAAGAGAAATAGTTACCAAACAAATCTGTATTAATGGAAATAATTAAGAACAAGAGTTGAGAGAAAAGTTAAGAGAGAGAAAAATCCTAAATAGAGAGAGAAAGTCTAAGAAGAGAAGGTAATCAAAAATTACGTACAAATCTCGTACTTAAACATTCCCTAAAACAAAAATTAAAACTAACTAATCAGGTCTTGAGAAAACATGCGCCCGATCGGGCGCTCCTTTTTGCCTCCTCAATAATAATCTCGCGCCCGGTCGGGCGCGTCACCGGGCGTCGACCTTAGCTTCTCCCGCCCGGCCGGGCGCGCCTCCGGGCGCCAGCCTCTTTGGCCGGGCGGCTCACTTAGGCCACTATTTGGACTACGATTGGGCTCCAATTCTTCGGGCCAATCTGGGTTTCCTCTTCCGGTCTTGAATACTCGATCCAAATGCCCCGGTATCACCTATAACGAGCCCTTAATCACCGGCTCGATGGCTCTAACCGGCCCTGGGCTATAGAATCAGGTCGTGCTTCTCCAATGTTCGTGATTGCTCCAAAATATCTCGGGAAAGTACTCCAAAAGCATAAATCCCTGCAAAAGTCAACCAAATCTACGAAAACACTAGAAAACACCAGTTAGTAATAAAAGTGGCTCTAAAGAGCCAAAAACACTACTAATTACAACCAAGGGACGGGGGTAAAATACTATATAAAATAGACACATCAAACTCCCCCAAGCCAAACCTTTGCTTGTCCCTAAGCAAAGATCTCATCAATGAATCAATAAATATGCTTCACCCCAAAAGTAAAAATCAAGCACAAACGATCCAGGGTAAATCAAATAAACATGCTTCAAAATCAACCAATCAAATCTATCTAAATACCAATCTTCCCTAACAATTGTCAAACAGAGCAAACCACAAGAGCATATAGAATTCAAGACTAGTGCTCACGCACTCAACTCTCATTTTTGTGGCGAGTAAAAGATGTACTCGATCACTCTCCATCCAACCCCTTTATGTGAACAATGCCCTCCCAACTCACACTCTCGTGTGTATAAAACAATGAACGCTCAATCCTACTAGTCGACTCGAAATATGCCAAATCATAACTTGCATTGATAAACAACACTTTCACATTCATACAATTCTATGCACAAAGGTCGGAAGGTCTTTAAAGCTTGTAATGTAAGGCTAGGGTAAAGGATAGGATAAATTTGGGAATAAGTGAGAGAAAATCTATGCTTAAGGGAGCAAATCCTATCCCATGATCAAAATAAATAATGATCAACATCTCATACATAACCAACTCTAACATCAACCAAATATACTCCAATCATAATAAACAATCCCAACTCTTACATATCACTCATACAAATATAATAATGAAGAAGCGGAGTGAATAAACAAACTTTATTTCCAAACTTGAATTTTTTTTTCATTGAAGCTCTATTTTTTTCTTTTGATCAACCTCAAACTAGAACATTTGAACATTGAACACTTTTTTTTTTTCTTTTGATTGAAGTTCACTTTTTTTTTTTTTCCTTTTTTTTCATAACATCATGCTTTATTTTTTCAAGAAAGTATAACTCTCAAACTCTTCAAAAATAAACATGATCAACAACAAAACAACTTCTCAAAAGCCCACCCAAGTTGTGCAAATAACAAGCACACTACAAACTCCCTCACCTCACTTACTAATAGCTCCTCCAATCCAAGCTTGGGACTAGTAACCAATGAGGCAAAATAGGCTTGTAATATGGCTAATAAAATAACAAAAAGTCAAGGCAACAACATGGGTAGCAAGAAGGGAACAAATGTATCTACAATATCTAGAGGCCACCTAAAAGAACAAATGCCTTCGTCCTCCACAATGTGCATAATAATGAATCATATAAATATTACTAATAGTTGCAAACCAATACTCAAATTCATTGACATACCAGGAACTATAGAACTATAACACATTCCTAACCAAATCAAATAGTCAAGCACTATATTCACAAGTAGTTGGACAAAATTGACGCATGTTAAAGTTTCAAGGCAATCAAACATTAAATCATGATTAACTAATCCACAATGCCTATCATCAAATACCAAGAATCAAAACAATTTCCTCAAGTAAGGGGCACAAGGAAGCATAATTTACAATTCATTGGAACGTATTTTTGGATTTTTTATTTTTCAATTTTTTTTCATATATAAGAAAGCAATAAAAACTACACTAGGAAAGCAATAAATAGAGAAGAAAGAAAGAAAGTTACCATATATACAAGAAATCTCCCCCCAAGCCAAATCAAGCAATGCCCTCATTGACTTGGGAGGGTAGATAGGAGGAGCTACTCCTCATCGTCATCCATCCTCTCATATCCTCCTCCATGGCTCGAGCCGGCACCAGCCTGGCTCGGTCCAGCACCACCATAACCCGAACCATCTGCAAAGTAGTTAGGGTCCACATTCCCCCCCATACCCCCAAAAGGAACGTCACCCCCATAACCATGGACTGAAGAGTAGTTCACATAAGTACCATACGCACCGGGGTGAGAATACCCTCCTTGGGGGTATTGGAACCAATCAGGAACAAGTGAATCGGGGGGGATAGCCCCCCGACGGGCATATTCATCATACATGGGATACAAACCCCTCCCGACGTTCCTCTCCACATACCCCACCCGCCTATCTAGAGACCCAACTCTAGTGTCCAAGTCCCTAACCACACTCTCGACTCTCCCTTGCCCCATCTCAATCCTATCCAATTGGCTCCTAAAAGCCGAAAAGTCATAAGGGGCGCTAGGGTCAATGTTGTAGTTGGTTGAGGAAGTGGGAATGTCATATGTGAAGGGTGGAGGTGGTGGGTAGTGTGGTGAATGGTGATGAGGGGAGTGGTCTAGGGGAGATTGGTGGGGTTGTGGTGAAGGGTGAGGTGGTTGAACCTCACCTTGACCATTAATCTCGAAAGTATAAGAAGGCTTCCCCTTCTCAAATTTGGTTAAGGTGGGGTTGGGTAAGGTGAAGGCTTGGTCCCTCCTACCCGATTGTCGGTGGACTATCCACCAAGTGTCACCCCCCACGGGTTGCACCCAGTTTAGACTCCCTAGATAGGCTAGGTCCATGAGGTTTGATCCTACAACTTTCCTATGCTCATCCGGGTTCCAACCTAGGTGTTTTTTGGCAATGTGGGTCACTAACCCCCCAAAATAAATAGGTGCCCTAGACCAACTAGCCTCGGCCGCATTGGCCGCCCTTTGGAAGTGCTTGGCTATCCTATGAGGTATGTTCAATTTTTCGGCGTTAGGAATTACATAGGATGCCAAAAGTTCCAATTCATCTCTCCTCACATTTGCCGGTTCATGCCTCCTAAAAATAGTGAGGCCGGCAAATCTTTGCCAAAATTTTGGGATGGGATGTTGAATCCACGTCCCTTTGGCATGCTGGAGGTTAACCAAATCCTCCCCAGTTAGCCTCTTGTAGACCACGGCGGTGTGGTCTTGAGAGGGTTCAATCGGTTTATCCGATTTCAAATCAAACAACTTTCCGAATTCTTTAAGAGTTAGTCTCACATCGTTGTTTAATAATCGGAATTGTACATGAGTGATTAGTGCATTCATTTTAATAACATTAAAACTTGAAATAAATTCTAATATTAAATAGTCATATGTATCATGGCACATTTGAAAGAAACCACTCATGCCTATACCTTTGAACAATTTTTCCACATATTTATCTAAACCTAACCTAGCTAGTGTGGGATGATGAATAAAACGGGTAGAGATTACCTGGCGATCAATGAGGTTTAACATCCTAGCCCGTTGCTCCTCCGAGGTGATGACAACTTCCTCCCATCCCGGAATTTGAAGGTCCGGGTTAACCGTTGGTTGTGGTGCCCTCGAGCTTTCACCCCTTTGCGTCCTTGAACGTTTTAAGGCCATTATATGTGGAAAAATTTGATGTTTGGAGCTTTCTCTCTCTAAGGGTTTGGAGGAAGTATGAGAGAAAGTGGGAGAAAATAGTTGAGAAATGTAGAGGAAGATGTGAGGATTAAGAATATGTAAGAAATTTGAGGTTTTGATGGGTGAATTTGAGGAGATCTTGGATTGAAGGTGTAGTTGAAGGTGTGAAAATGGAGGTTTTAGAGAGAGAAAGTGTGAAGGAGAAGGAAGAAGTAAGAAAGAAAAAGAAAAGAGAAAGGGAGAAAGGGGTTTAAAACCCCGGATCAAAAAGGCGCGCCCGATCGGGCGAGCCTCGCCCGATCGGGCGAAGGTGGTTAATGCCAATTTGCAAAGTACGCGCCCGATCGGGCGACCTCCGCCCGATCGGGCGCGAACTCGAACCTGGAAATCGCCCTTTGCTCGCCCGATCGGGCGAGCTTCGCCCGATATTTCTTTTTGCGGCACTCGATTTCTCCAAAATCCCGCCCGATCGGGCGGATTCGCCCGATCGAGCGAAATTTCCCTCTATTTCTTCCCTCACTTGCGCGCCCAATCGGGACTCCTTGTCCGATCGGGCGAAAGTAAGCTCCGATAAAATCAATATTGCGCGCTCGATCGGGCGAAATGAACTCGATCTCTGACCCTTAGGTGCGCGCCCGATCGGGCGAGTCTTGCCTGATCGGGCCCGCACCCAGACCTGGAGCTTCTCTTTCTTCGCCAAACTTTTCTTCTCTTGAAACCTCTGTGCTATGGGATCTAAACCTTTACAAAAACACTCATGAAAGGTAAAATTCACTCTCCTCGCCTCTCTAAAATAAAAATAAAAATAGAGAAAAAGGAAAACTAGTCTAGAAAGCAAGAAATACGGGTTGCCTCTCGCAAAGCGCTGGTTTATCTAGGTCCCGCACGACCCTCTTTCCACATTATAATAACTAGGATCCTTGGCCTAACGCTTGATCGGGTGGTTTCTCACCCGGTCTAGCGGTGTTTCGGCTGCGACGCGGCTTCTTGACATGCCCTGTGGGACGCCAATTCACCTTATCTGGTGGATCCTCCTTGATTAGCATTATTTAATAAAACAGGTTCATCAACTCTGGGCATAGAAGGCCCTTCATAGTTTGAACCACTCCTTAGAGTAATTGCAAATGCTTGATCCGTAGGCCGGGTCGGCTGTGCCAACAGAGCTCCCTATTGGCGGGTTTGTAGAGTAGCGGAAAGTTGCGCAATTTGATTATCTACAATTTTATTATGTGCTAGAATTTGATCAATTGTCGCATCTCTAATATCCATGTGCTTTTGCATATTAACCAACATTGCTCTAATTTCCACCAGAGAAGGGTCAGAAGATGAGGAGGGTTGTTGTGGTTGGTTCTTTTGGCTAGCATTGGGATGGTAATATTTCTGCTGCTGTTGTTGTGGCGCCTGTGGTTCTTGTGGTGGTGGATTCTGAACATTAGTACTCCGCTAGGAAAGGTACGGATGGTTCCGATACCCAGGATTGTAAGTGTTGGAGTATGGGTTATTCTGCCTATAAGCTTGAAAGGCATTAACTTGCTCCACGGAACTCCTACAATCTTATTCCCAATGACCTAAAATATCACAATTTTCACATAAGGCCTCATTAGAATTATTATTAATCGCAGAAACATTAGCTACATTAGTAGTGTTCAGATTATCTAATTTTTGGCAAATAGAGGTCAGTTGAGCTTGCAAAAAGGATACAGAGTCAACACTGTTCCCCTTGTTAGCAAATCCTCTAGGATTCCCAAATTGGGAATTGTGTATCGCCATGTCTTCAATAACCTGACCTGCATCTTCAACATCAAGATTCATAAATCTCCCACTAGCTACAGTATCTAAAATTATTCGAGAAGAATTTCCAAGGCCATTATAAAAGGCTTGGATTAACTGCCATTGCGCTAAATTATAGTGGGGACAGTCTCTTTGTAGGTCCTTGAACCTCTCCCAAGCCTCATATAAAGATTCATCGGCTTCTTGGGAAAAGTTCTAAATTGCACTCCGTAGTACGGTTGTTCTCTCTGCAGGATAATACTTGTTATAGAAATTCAAAACCAGAGTTTCCCAGTCAGTTATACTAAGTTCAGTTCTATTTAAGCCATTAAACCACAATTTAGCTTTTCCAGTTAAAGAGAAGGGAAAGAGAATCTCCCTGATTTGGTCTTGAGTGACCCCGGCTTGCCTGATGGTATTACAATATTTACAATAGTAGGCAATGTGAAGATTTGGGTCTTCATCCTTGGCTCCACTAAATTCCTTCCTCTCTATCATCGTTATGAATTGAGGTTTAATTTCGAATTGATCCCCATCAAGAGCCGGAGTAGGGGTGAGATGTGGTAAATCTGTAAGCTTGGGTTGTGAGTAATCACTAAGCTTCTTTGGAACCACCATCTCTGATTCTGCGTCTGATGATACCTTTGAATCGCTAGAACCAGTTGGAGGATCGCGGTGATTATTATTGTTATCACCAGAATTCGCCAGGATTTGCTTGTAGAGATTTTTCGGTCTATGGAAGGAACGTTCGATCTCAGGATCGAATGGGATGTACCCTGATCTGGAACACCTAGGCATAAACAAAAACTAGAAGCAAATATGAGATTTGCCTCAGAGAACTAACGCTCTCTGAGACAAAAGAAAATAATCTAGACTACAAAAATAATCGGAAATAAGAATAAAACCGTTTTCCCGGCAACGGCGCCATTTTTTGACAGGGTAAAGTCGTATCCCCAATTCAAAGGTAATTCCTAAATCCTCTAACTAATGTAGATAGGGAAGTAGGGTCGAATCCACAGAGAAACGGATCTTTCTATTCCTAATTAACTAATATAATCTAGATTATGAGGTAACCAATATTTATATTTGAATAATAAACTAAACTACGGAGATCAAGAATAAGGAGAGAATAATATATAAAAGGATGTAGGGCATAGGTTCACCAATAAATAAAATTCCAGGGTAGAATATAATAATCATTCATCAATGCATATATTAATCATATTATAAAGGGCTTTTGCTACGTATTATAATCACACAATTAATTTACCGGTATTAAATCTCATCTTTTGAATCTTGACTTAACCATTTATAAATTAACCTGACTATTGAAACTAGACCTAAACATTAATTCTCATCTGTCGAATCTCGAATCAATATTGTCAAACTCATGCATAAAAGATCAGGCCTAATCTAGTCACAGAACATTAAATCAATCAATAGGAAATTAATCTAGCATTGACAATCAACAACAATAAATTACCCCTTCATATTATTCATGGATCCCCATAAACCCTAGAAAGAAAACTACTCACACATAATAGAAATTAAACTAATCAAAGCAATAAAGCAAGACATGATTAAAGGAATGAAATAACAACTAAGATTAAGGGAAGAGAAATAGTTACCAAACAAATCTGTATTAATGGAAATAATTAAGAACAAGAGTTGAGAGAAAAGTTAAGAGAGAGAAAAATCCTAAATAGAGAGAGAAAGTTTAAGAAGAGAAGGTAATCAAAAATTACGTACAAATCTCGTACTTAAACATTCCCTGAAACAAAAATTAAAACTAACTAATCAGGTCTTGAGAAAACATGCGCCTGATCGGGCGCGCCTTTTTGCCTCCTCAATAATAATCTCGCGCTCGGTCGGGCGCGTCACCGGGCGCCGACTTTAGCTTCTCCCACCCGGCCGGGCGCGCCTCCGGGCGCCAGCCTCTTTGGTCGGGCGGCTCACTTGGGCCACTATTTGGACTACGATTGGGCTCCAATTCTTCAGGCCAATCTGGGTTTCCTCTTCCGGTCTTGAATACTCGGTCCAAATGCCCCGGTATCACCTATACCGAGCCCTTAATCACCGGTTCGATGGCTCTAACCGGCCCTGGGCTATAGAATCAGGTCGTGCTTCTCCAATGTTCGTGATTGCTCCAAAATATCTCGGGAAAATACTCCAAAAGCATAAATCCCTGCAAAAGTCAACCAAATCTACGAAAGCACTAGAAAACACCAATTAGTAATAAAAGTGGCTCTAAAGAGCCAAAAACACTACTAATTACAACCAAGGGACGGGGGTAAAATACTATATAAAGTAGACACATCACTAATGTTGTTAAATTGCTTCCAATATTAATGTTTATTTTATTATATTTATTGATCACCATATTGCATGTTAAAGAGAATATGTAATTGAAATCACGCTTAATAAGATAATTTGGACAACCGGTTTAAGATCCATTTTAATCTTATTGTTTAATCAAGTGATCACAAATATTTTAGAATTATATGTTGCATTAATATTCAACCAATTTAGCCTAATAGTAGTTTGGAGCAAATCGAATATTTTGTTTGTATGCCTTTAAGATCGTAGGAATCACTTTTCACTATAAAAAATCAAGTAGAGGCCAATACGGGCGAATGTGACTCCATGACTCACTTCGTACCATCATTCCCGATCCTCTTTTCGTGGTTCCGAACCATATGGAGTTAGTAATCTCATGGATTATGAATGGGGTGTAACCTTCACGGGTCAATCGTTGTTGCCTATTGTTGTCCCTTTATCGTGGTTGCCTATTATGATCCGTGAACGGTTTACAAGTTCCTAAAAAACTTATTGGCGGCTCCCTACTTTCCTTGTCCCTAATCGTATACGTCAATTCCCACTTCCTAAGAGTGCCAAGCATATTCACACATGCTTTAATGTATGCGCACTTCGAACGACGCCTACAATTTGGCGACTCCACTTGGGAGATTCTTGGTTATTTATCGATTTGAGTGATCGGTATTTGATTAAGATGAGGGCATGACACTTGAAAGATTCTTGAAAATTATTCATGTGATTAATTTAGTATTTTTGCATAAGCATAGATGTTTTAACGTCGCATTTAGGTCTGTCTCATAGGAAAAATTGAATAACTTGATTGCGTACGAAGGAAAACAGGGCACCAGTCAAATTTTCTGAATATTGCGCCACGGTAGATTCTGCCGTGTCACGGTGCAGTACACCGTCACGCGGTGTGCAACATCATGACACGGTGTTCTTTGCCATGTCACGACAGTTCTTAAATCAGCCCAGTGGCTTATTTTCTCTTCTCACATTCAGCTTCCTTCGATTTTTCTGAAAACGTGTGTGTTCTACATACGTCTTAGCCCCCGGGGGGTTTAAGCTCTATCAACCCAAAAACGCTCATGGCAATAAGGGTTCATCCGAGTTTTTAAATCCACCTAAACCATGGAGTCGAGTTTGATTTCATCACGAACTCGCAGAGCCGCCCGTTGGCATACACCCTCAAGGGAGGCTGCCTTGCTAATGCGTCCAAACTCTTAACCATGGTACCCTACTGACACCAAATAAACCTGACCATAGTCGAACATAGAACTTGACCTTAGGTTGCGAACTATTCTTTGCATCATTGTGCCTACGTGTTTTATGTGTGTATATCTGGTTGTTTTAATCCTAACTTTAACGATCTTTCTTTGTCTATGGTGGATTATTTTATGACTAACGATTACCAATGGACCGTACTCACTTAGTAATTAGCGCAAAATAATTAAAAAAAATACAAAATTGTCGTGCCACGTCCGCATCCACCGCGCCACGGGAATGTTTACCGTGTCACGTCAATTTTCACCGTGGCATGGTGGATTTAAAAAAAAAAAGAGATCACCGCGTCACGACAGCTTGTACCGTGACATGGTACAGTTTGCCGTGTCACGGTGCCTAAGAAATAAGTCCAATCAGCTTTTGTTTTAATCTTCCATGTTAATTTGGTCCTCCCGTCAGTCATTTTGGTTACAGTTCACATGTCTAGCCATACGATCATACCACGAGTATTATAACATCACTTAATCACTCACGAGTCAAGTATAGTCCACACACTTTCTTTATTTTTTTTTTACTCGAGTCATACACCATGTCGTTTATGATCGTATACTAGGTTCATGCACCCCCATTTCCGTCATAATAAAAGATGAGTGGATCGGAGTTATTCTGACCTGTTTTCAAATGACTTCCTTTCCTATCTTGAGCAATTTTTCAAACAATTAAGTGAAGTTGTTTTATTTCACAGCACTTGGTCAAGGAGCAGGGGTAGATTGGTACGGTTCAAGTCATTACTGCATCAACCTCTTAGACCTAAGAGGCGTTCAAAGAGAACTTTGCCATCTCCACGTCACTCATCTCCTTCAAACTACTTTCAGTTTGTCCCAATGGCCACTAAGGAAGATATTGATAACATTAAAAAGTCCATTGAGACAATGTATAACATGTTATAAGCACTTACTACCAGAGTCAACACTGTAGAGCAAAACAAAGTTACCGCGGCTGCAATGGACAAGATCAAAGAGTAAATGAGCAAGATTTCTGAGGATTTCACCTATGTGGAACGGCCTCCCACTCCCTTAGATATGAAGGACAGACTGCCTGAGAAGTTCTCCACTGCTGATATCCCCAAGTTCAAGCCAACCAACAACCCAATGTTCCATTTAAAGGCGTTCTCTGCAACCATGGCTCTCAAGGGATGGATGTAACACTCTTCCCTACGGTGTTCCCTCTCTCCTTAGAGCATGCTTGCCAAAAATGGTTTTATTCTCTAGATGTCAAACACATTACAACTTGGGAAGATGTCACCGAAAGATTTATGAATCGTTACAAGTGTAACATTCAAGCTAGAACTTCTGAACATGAACTCTCCATTCTCATACAAAAAGAGAATGAAGGCTTCACCGCTTATCTGAATAGGTGGAGGGAAACAGCTGCACTCTTAGTAGATCCTCCCAAAGAAAAAGAGATGATTCGCCTCTTCATCCAAAATTTGACTCACAAGTACAAGTAACATCTCAAATTTCTTCCTTTGAACACTTTTGATGTTGTATATGACATTGGCATCAATTTCGAGGATGATCTAATAAAGACTGTCGGTAGTAACAATAATAACACTTGGAAAAACAAGAAGAACGAATATCCTTCTTCTTCGTCTTCTAAGCACGAAAATACTACCAACAATATAAGCCAAGTTGATCTCAATGAAGTGTTAGCTCTTGATGCTCCATTGCCCAAGAAGAAAAGAACTTACACTTCTTTAGGAATGACTTATGATGCGGCCTTTGATCGCCTTTACGGTCAAGGCTTGATCACACCTATTGGGCCATTTCCAGAGCTAAAACCTGAAGAAAGGAGCGTCAAATGGAATCCCAATGCTCATTGCTAGTACCATCAAGGAAGGGGCCACACTACGGAGCAATGTTGGAATTTGAAGGACGTCATTCAAGACTTGGTGGATGCAAACAAACTTCCTGTCCCTCCAGGCGGCAAGAAGTAATGAACACAAGGCGCACAACAGATCCTTTGTGCAAGATTTCATGATTTCTTTTTTTTATCATTCATCTCCATTCCCCCATTCATGTCTAGCATAGGTTTTCCATTTCAAATTTTTATATGTTTCATGTGTTTCGTTCACCTTTATTCCATTAATAAAATAAGCAATTACATCTCGATCATAGCATTTTTCATTCACTCATTCTAAAAAAAACAAAAAATCAATTTCCGAACTAAACACAAGGTACACCAATGACTTGAGGCGCCTTTGCAACCCTGTCATTCCCTGTTAACCGTTCAATCACATTCCATTTCTTCATCAACCTCTTTGAGCCTCGTCCAACGTTTGGCCTTCATTTCTTCAACCCACATTCACTTAACCCTGATATTGGAAGATGTGTAATTGTATAACATTCAAAAAGTCAAAAAAAAAAAAACAGCAAAGCAACAATAACACAATGTCTAAAGGCAAGTGTTCCAATGTCTTTGATATGAACACGTCTCAAATTGCGTCTCTCATCGAGTGCTTGGTACCGTACCTGAGAAACATGAATGCTAAGTGAGTAATGGACCGCATCATCTGAGATTGCCTACATTGATTCAAAAGAATAAAAAAAAATTAAAAAAAAATGAAAATAAACTTGTAAAATTCAAAAAATTCAAATTCATAATTACACATGTTGGGGATTCTATCGGGTCTTGAGCCTTGTACCTTTTTCTTCTTTAAACCGCCAACTTAACCATATTACAACCCTTGAAAGACCTCTTTAAGGTGTACATACACTTGTGCAAAGTTCAGTTAGAGCTACGTTCGGCCTGATTCCTAACGGATACGTAGGCAACCTCACATCGAGGTGCGGCCACATTCATATCCATATCCATGCATGATCAAGTCAAAGAATATCCAATGCTTACCCCTACCCATTTAGATCTAGACTTGGGGGCTTGAACCCACATCATTTAGCCTACTCAGCCTAAAGAGTCATCATCTTTGGCTCTTCTCATATATATTTCCATCACCATAACCCTTGCAGCCAGCCTTAGTATCACATTCACACACTTCACTCACACATCCATATCCATATCAATCATCCTTCCCTTTAAGAGCCCTTTATCATGAAATCTTGTTTCAACACTATGCATGCTTCATCATCTTTCAAGACAACATTCATTAAAAGATACAATGTATACTTGCTTAGCTTCCTGACCTGAGCAATGTTCATTGTTTCATGCATCGCATAATGTGCTGAGCAACATTTATATATCAATGATTTGTAATCATACAAAGCATATCGTTCTTAGCTCCTTGACCTAAGCAACGTTCATTATGCAATTATCACTTCATCTATATACGTGCTTAGCTTCAAGACCTAAGTGACGTTCAAGATCGTTTCTTTACACCATATATGATGCTTAGCTCCATGACCTAAGTTCATTCATCTATCGTGTCACATGATGTAATTGTCCTTAGCCTCCTGGCCTAAGAACATGCATCATGCATAAATTGTTTTCAAGACAAGCAATTTAATCCATGAGATTCATTTCGTCTTGCTCAACGAAGAAGTTCAAAACTTTTTCCCTTTCTCATAACTTTTCTTTTGGGGAAATTAAAAAACGGTTTTAAAATTTTCTCGTCAAGGGAAGTTCGAAAATAAAACTTTTTTTCCAAGTCTTTCTCGGGAGAGAGTCGGTACCCTCCACTCATCTCATGACAAAAATGACGGAATTTTTTTGCTTTTGCATTTTTGATTGCTTGTGTCTGTGCACACACACTCAAACTATACACACACAATCACAATTCATACTCATTTCATGTCATGTCGTGTCAAGTCAATCATAGTCTGTATGAGTCCCTTGGCAAAATTTATTTTGCAGGTCTCATTTACAGCCCACGTTCGGGGACAAACGGACCATTTACAACCCACGTTCGGGGACAAGCGAACCATTTACATCCCACGTTCGGGGACAAGCGTACCATCTACAGCCTACGTCCGGGGACAAGCGGACCATCTACAGCCCACGTTCGGAGACAAGCGAACCATCTACAGCCCACGTTCGGGGACAAGCAAACCATTTACAGCCCACGTTCGGGGACAAGCGAACCAACTACAGCCCACATTCGGGGACAATCGAACCACTATCATTTCATGGCGCAAGGTTCTCGATACAAAGAGACTTGCAATCTCATCATCTATCGACTTTCCTCAAGCATGGAAAGTATTATTGGTGGGTTTCTTCCAGCATAGAAAACCGCCAAATTCCTTTGTTGGCTTTCCTCAAGCATGGAAAGTATTATCGGTGGGTTTCTTCAAGCTTAGAAAAACACCAAATTCATATGTCGACTTTCCTCAAGCATGGAAAGTATCATCTGGTAGGTTTCTTCAGGCTTAGAAAGCTACCAAACTCATCAGTCGACTTTCCTCAGTCATGGAAAGTATTTCAACAAAACGTCATCTAGTGGATTCCTTCAAGCATAGGAATCTACCAAACTCATTTGTCACCGATACACTGGTGTCAGACATGCATTCTATCTCTTTACTCTTTTATCTGCGGAACTAACACTTTTCTATAGGTATCGGCGTATACAGAGTGATTTAGGATCGCAGAACGTCTTAAATCATTCTTCATCCCTATCGACTACTTTGACTATCGTTTTTGAAACTGGCGTTTCTACAAACTCAGTCAAAGTGGGGGCTTCTGTAGATACCTAAAAATGTCTCCACAAAACCTAACCCGATGATGAACACCTTTCACCGCCATTATTGGTCGAGTTGAGTATTTAATCTTTGGTGTGCTTAAATACATATTTCTATCCAATATATTTCATAAACCAATCCAATTTCTAGCTCATTTCCCTAAACCATAACATATTTTCCACTTTTCGTGTCCACATCACAAAACCGAGATAAACTGATTTATTGCTATATAATTTTGATCCAATTATTATTTTATTTGATAGGTCTTGAAATAAGATTTCCAACCATATATCATAAGCCCAATTCCGAGCTATAACGAAAAAGATATGAGCAAAACACTAAACTCGGCCCAAAATCAAAACCCTTCCACTAAAACGGCCATATCATTAAATATACATATCATTTTGATCTGATTGCAATTGGGTTGGAAAATGGACTTGATAAGATTTCCAATGATATATTATATGCCTTATTCGGAGTTTTGGATCAAAAGTTATGATGATTTTACAAACGGCTAAAAAACTGGAATCACCGAGCACAGTGCAAAAGCACCGTGTCACGGGAGTGTGCCCCGTCTAACGGTGCCTGGCACCGTGTCACGGTATTGAACATCGTGTCACGGTTCTATTTTGAAAGCTTTTTCACGTCAAATTCCACCGTGGCACGGTACCTGGTGCCGTGACACGGTACTGAACAACGTGTCACGGTGCTTTTTCCGTGTAATTTCCGCGTTTTCCCATACCGTGACACGGTTTACTGTACCGTGCCACGGTGGACACTTTCGTGTCACAAAATTTTCTCGTGTCTTTTCCGCGTAAACCCTTCACGCGTTTTCACTTCCCGTAGGTCAAATATTTCCTGCGTCGCACTGTTGTCCACCGTGTCACGGCAGTGTGCCCCGTCTGACGGTGCCGTCTAACGGTGCCTGGCACCGTGTCACGGTGTTTTCTGCCGTGTTGCGGTGATATTTTTTAGGGTTTTATCTTTTTAGGGTTCCGTGTGTTCCCTCAGCAAATTTTTTCTATAAATACCCCCTCATTTCTGATGTACGGGGCATCAAATCATTCTCTATTCCTCACTTTTACACCAAAAATCATTCTACTCTCTTTCTCCCATATTCTAAGCTTTAAACCTATATTCCTAATTACACCATTCTTCCCTTAAGCACTCCAAGGAATCCATACTTAACCCGAGGTTCTGCCCTTAAACCAAGGCGTGAAAGGTACACGTAACTGAGGGTTTGGACCAAATCAACGCTACTTTTTATTTGATTTAATTTAATTGTTTCAATTTGATTTATATTTTTTGTTGAAGTTACTAACAATTTATTCATGATGTAGCAATTGAAAGGAACGCGCGAAATGTGAGTAATTAATCAATTTAATTACTTATTTTATTTTTATATTGCTAGTATCATGATTAGGTTTATTTATTATTCGATTTGACTAACGCTATTATTGTTAAATTGCTTCCAATATTAATGTTTATTTTATTATATATTTATTGATCAACATATTGCATGTTAAAGAGAATATGTAATTGAAAATCACGCTTAATAAGATAATTTGGACAACTGGTTTAGGATCCTTTTTAATCTTATTGTTTAATCAAGTGATCACAAATATTTTAGAATTATATGTTGCATTAATATTCAACCAATTTAGCCTAATAATAGTTTGGAGCAAATTGAATATTTTGTTTGTATGCCATTAAGATCGCAGGAATCACTTTTCACTATAAGAATCGAGTAGAGGCCAATACGGGCGAATGTGACTTCATGACTCACTTTGTACCATCATCCCCGATCCTCCTTTTGTGGTTCCGAACCATATGGAGTTAGTAATCTCATGGATTATGAATGGGGTGTAACCTTCACGGGTCAATCGATGTTGCCTATCGTTGTCCCTTTATCGTGATTGCCTTTTATGATTCGTGAACGGTTTACAAGTTCCTTAAAAACTTGTTGGCGACTCCCTACTTTCCTTGTCCCTAATCGTATACGTTAATTCCCACTTCCTAAGAGTGCCAAGCATATTCACACATGCTTTAATGTAGGCACACTTCGAACGACGGCTTAAGCAGCAGATAAAACTTTCTTGCCTCTGGGTTCAAGTAGAACCACTTTTCATCAATGTGAATGACATGGTCCATGTCATTGTTGTAACACCCCAATAATTCTCTCTTTAAACCTGTGAGGACCCTGAACAATATTCAAGAGAATTACTGACGTGCTACCGCCACGTGTTCAAACGTTAAGGCTTTATCAGAAAATAGCAGCAGAAAAACTAAATCGGTTATAAATAAGTTTCAAAACCAACGAATGAAACCAAATTAAGTCATACAACTTGGAACCATTAAGGCCCTTATTCAAAACCCAATAAAAGTAGTAAGTGATTAAATTCAGTGTTCAAATAAATTCAAACCCAAAAGAAATAGTGTCGAATAAAATCGAAGTAAAATAAATTCAAACTTGCAAAAGAAATAAAATGCAAACAACCAACTCTCTACTCAAGATCCCACAACCCTGATGAATGCTGCATGTGTAAGAACCTGTGGTAATTCTGCTCCCCAATATTACAAGTGTAAAAATTGGATCGTCACAGGGTCATTGAAAGGCGAAGGCCATGACCAAAGAAAGACACACAAAGCACGCAATCAGCAAAGCTGAGTACATACAAGCTGCAAAATAAATTAAGAAATCCATAACATGCTACTAATAATCAATCATCATGCATCATTAAATTATAGACTCAACACACGACTCAACTATTTATATTACTAAGGCTCCATTAATTAATAATAGGTAAATCATTATTTTTATTCATTGGATTACGCAATAGACAAGGTTGTCCAACCCATGCTCCATTTGGAACATCAATAAAAGAAAAACCCCATGCCTCCTTTCGGAAATATCAATAAACATCCAACGACCACGGGCGCGACTCCGTGACCGTAGTTAGTATGAGATCTCACCTAACTCCTAGTTTTGAAAAATATTTGAAATAAGAGACTCGTAGATCAGACGACCTCGAGAAAAGTACACGGCTAATACCCCATGTACCCCAATCCCTGATTGTCATTACTCCAGAAGTGCACCAATGCAGAGTTTTATTGCTCATCCATCTTGCACTTTACGTGATTTACAGGTTTAGACTTGGTGATGACTCATATGCATAACAATACAATCAATCCAATATCAATTCAATCAAGTAAAACAACTTTTCAATTTCAATTCTTGATTTATTAGTAGCAAGCAACATTTATTATTTATTCCTTTACTACCTCGGTGTATAAACACCTTGAGTGCATAAGGCACCCCAAAACCTTAACCTCGTCTTAGAAGACTTAAATTTCTCCTTTACTCGTCCTGTTTACATAATCATGAATGAGTAATAATTTGATCTTTACACCAATCACATACCTTTGCCTTTAAGTGCACCTTGCATAATTAAAGCACAAATAATACTTGCATTATAGACTAGTGCACATCATTTGAAATTCACAATGTACAACCAGACAATTTAACCCAGTCAATCTTATACATGATACTAAGTTCTCGATCCGTCCTTAAACATGCACCTACAAGTAAGGTTTCGTAACTTGTACGTACCTTGAGCAAACGAATTGGTATGCCACTTTACTAACTAGAAATCACCTTCAATAAACTCCTCTCCTAAGCCAAATAATAACATCTCAATCAATACCCAATCAATCAAATTTACAGCAATACTAACTTACTTTAAAACCTTCAAAATCCAAATCAAACAACACTTTAAAACCTTCCCTTTAGTTAAAATTAAAGGCTTATATATAGTTCTTTAAATTTTCTTCATAAAAACCTTAAAATACACTCTTATACATGAAATTACAGCAAGTTCAAAGTCTAATAAAAATCTGAAAATTATATAAAAACCCCTAAAAATCTCCCTTTTTAATGGGTGATTAAACCCTCTTTATAAAACATCAAAAATAGTACTTAGAAACTATTTTCAACACTTAAAACTTCAATAAAAACATATATTTATGCTTAATTAACTTTAAACATAATTAATTTTATTAATCAAACTCAAGGATAATATTTTAAGTATAAAAAAACTTCGTTAAAATCAAAAACTGCCCGAAAATCATATTAAGAGGCTGAATTTAGCCACGAGAGGGTGGTGCTCACTATTTCTTAAAACGTTGTTTCCACATGGAAAACAATACTTTTTTTATCAAAATCGGATGAGTTCATAATCTGATCGGGATTAAAAAGGGATTAATATTAACGAACGAAAATCTAAAAATTAAAACACGAATCTTTTTGTTCAAAATAATCTGGAATTAAGTTAAACTAATCAGTAGTTATAATCACCAAAATTTCAAAACATCATTACTATAAAAGCCCTAAATCAATTGTTCATAAAACCCTAAAATCATGATTTTCAATAAATTGAAACCCTAGGTTTATAATTCATAAAATATGAAATTTATAACATAAATATAATCTGAAATTTATAATCTTTATACCATTAAAATATAATTTGATACTAAAAATATAATCTTTATACTAAAATCAAAACCCAAAACAATTAAATTAACATTAAGCAAAATAATGAAACAAAGGAGGATGAAAATAAGACTAACCTTTTTGTGTGGGAAATTTTTTGGAGATTTATGGGGTATTTATAGGAGGGAATTATTGTAGGGCAAAAAGAAAGATTGGGCCACATAAAAATAATGGGTCGATTAAGTAAACAAATGGGTTAGGCTTGTGTGATTGGACATAAATTGTAGAATAAAGGTGCACAAAATAATTTGTTCAAATAATTTTCGACCCAGATTAATAATTTGAAACTTTTGAAATTAAATTATGAAAAATAACAAATAAATATTATAAATAAAATAAATTTTCATTTATAAAATATTTAAAAATACGGGGGATTACAATTGTACATTGGGTCCTCTGTTTGTGTTTGTGTGGTAGGGCTGAGGTGTGTTGTAGGGAAGATTTCAAGCATCTCAGACTTGAGCCCCACTGTGACCATACATTTAAGTATGGTGGCGTCCAAAGGGAAGGAAGTTAGAGCAAAAGAGTCGCCAACAAGTTTTAGGAACTTGTAAACCGTTCTCACGATCCATGAGATCACTAACTCCATAGTGGTCTGGAACCATGACTAAATATTCGGGGATAAAGGTACAAATCCAACCTAAAAGAGATTAAACCTGCCCTAAAAATAGGCCTCTACTTTATTCTTCTCATATTCATTGCGCTTTGTGACTAACATACAATCAATATATTAATCCTAAACCTGTTTAATCTATGTTGGTTGAATATTAATGCACAAATAAATCTATTATTGGCGATCACTTGAATTATAACCACAATAGCCTAAACAAAATTATTAATTATCTTATAAAGCGTGATTACAAGTACAAATTCTCTTTAATCATGCAAGAGAGGGCGTGATCAAGCAATAAAAATAATATATCAAGCAACATAATAATAATGATAATCATCAACATAATAATATTCTCAAAGCATAATAATATTAGCAAGATCCTAAGCATCATACTAACAAGATTAATAACAAATCCTAGCATGTCGCTAAACATTAAAGATCAAAGCTTTATTCCTAACATGATACTAACAATGATAAAAGAAATAGGAAGCAACCTAGATATGATACTAGGAAGAAAAAAAAAAAAAAAAAACATCCTAACATGACACTAGGAATTAAT
The DNA here is from genome assembly GCF_948465745.1 of Chenopodium album. Classification (NCBI taxonomy): domain Eukaryota; kingdom Viridiplantae; phylum Streptophyta; class Magnoliopsida; order Caryophyllales; family Amaranthaceae; genus Chenopodium; species Chenopodium album. The sequence continues at coordinate 48,374,571 of NC_137838.1, forward strand.
AAAATCTAAGCATTCTTTCAAAAAAATTATAGAGTGATTAAAACTACTTACTTTATCGCCTCGTATCTCTTTCTAATAACAAAATACACACGTTAATAACTTCAAGAAAAATATTAAATCAAACAATTAATTTAAATAATTGAAATAGGGATTTGGGACCAAACCCTAAGAAATTTTCAACCTTTCACGTCTAGGGCGAAGGCAACTTCGAGCTTAGCTAGGCGTGTCTAGAACTCGTGAATGCGGTATTGTGTTTATGAAAAGGCTAGGCTAGAAAGAGGGAGAAAGAATAAGCTATTGCTTAAGAGAAAGAATATAATAGAATAGATGATTGTTTATGATTGTAAATGATTAAAAACGGGGAATTACGACCCTATTTATAAGAAAAATAGCCCGGAAACGATCAAAAAAAGACCAAATCCAATTTGAAATAAAACTAACTCTGTCGTGGCGCGACAGGGTCCAGTGCAGCGCGACTGCCTTGTCGCGGCGCGCTAGTTATGTCGTTTTGCGATGGTTCGCACGTTTTCTAAAATCCATATGGAATCCTTAATCAAATTAAATTTGATCCATTGAAATGTGTACTAATCTTTGAAAATCATATTTAGTCTCTTTAAGAACACTTGTCTAATCCCAAAAAGATTCTTTATTTTCATAATAGATATAATTATTATTCCTAATCCCATTAGAATTCAAAATAACCTTCTAGATTATTCTAGAAGATTAAAATCAATCCTAATAGTTTTAGGATTATAAATTTATGGGCCCTCCACTAGATAATTGGGCCATATAAAACTATTTCAGTCCCAATTTAGTATTTTTGCCATAACTTCCTCATTATTCATCGGAATTGGGCTTATAATATATCGTTGGAAAGATCTTTTTGAGCCCAATACAACTACACTATTATTGGACCCTTATCATGGACCAAACTAAATCATATTGGACATTTTCATGAATATAATACATCTTCGAAAACAGAAAGAAAGATATTTTCGTTAAAATAACCGCATCACAAGACTTTTCACACTGTCACTTCGTTCGATAATCAAATGACGTGAAAGGTATTTATCACTGGGTTTGATTTTTGGGGAGACAGAATTAGGTGTGTACATGTGCCAACACGCATCTTAGTTTCTCTATCTTGTGGTTGTCAGTCAGCTTGGGATGGTTATAGCTTGTATGAGTTATGAGTAGCCCCCTTTTCCTTAGCTTATGTATTGTTACATGAGATATTTTTAAGTAACCGGCATAACTTCTTTATGTGGTTCTCAACCTAAGTGGGCATGAATGCATAAATTCTTCTGAATATTGCTTAAATTTGGGACCAACTTTGCCCAGTTTTTTTTAATTCATGACATCAATCAGCTCCCCACTATCTTTTTGATTCATTTACATAAGTGAATAATCTAATAACTGTTGATCCGTGGACCCCAAATTTTGCTGCAATTTTTGTTTGCATCCCCCGTTGCAATGTGTCATCCTCTCTAAGTTGTGTAAAAATTTCATCAACAATACCTCGTTTTTCAGCAAGAGTAAGTTGGATTCTGTCACTTTGTTGCTGATCGTTGCCTTCATTTACATTTGCATTTGCATTTTCATTTTGTTGGAGAAGATCTTCCTCCATTATAATCTGCTCTATGTTGAAGTATTCATCAACATTTTGATGTATCCATTTTTTTTGGTTGGTTTCTTTTATGTTGTTTCAGATTGTGCTGTAACACAGGACCTCGCCCACCACTAACAGATGCTGTAGAAGATGATGCTTGAAGCCTTGATTTTTTCAAAGCTTGAAGTGTTGACTTAATTCAATTAGGATGGTAGATTTTGAAGGCTGTATTTAATTCAACTGTTTCATTTTGAAGGTTGTATTTAATGTTGCTCTGTAAATTTTTTGAACAAGAATGGTGGTGTATTAAGTGCTGTATTTATAACTTAGGTTGAAACAAAAAACTTGGAGCCGAATTTGAATTTTGGGGAAAGTTGGAAACTTTAAATTTGGAGGCCAAATTTAAAGTTTTTAACGAAAATTCTCCTTCCGATTTCCGTAAAATTTCTGGCAGAATGCATGTGGGTTTGGTTTTGGTCCCCACTTTCTCTCTCATCAAATGTTAATCACCTACCCTAACTTTTGCTCAAACAATTTAACCAAATTTTGCCTTGGGAAATGTGAATGCCTTTTTGTTGTAGATTTTATGAAACGGAGGTAGTATTTGTTTCCATTATGTAATGATTAAGTTTGACAACTAAAAAATGTTTATAACAAGAGTTAAACTCAAAACCAACAAGTCTTATTATCTAAATAGTTGAATTTAATTAGTAAATTAAATAAGTATAAACTAGCAATCCGGGACATCGCCCGAGTCATACACTAGTTACAATATTACAAAAATCAATAATACGGAGTAAGAAAAGAAGTCCCCTAAAAAAAAGAGCAAGAAAAGAAGAACTGATAATCAACATAAAGTGAATGCGTGGCAGCTTAGGGTGAAATGTCCCCTCTAAACCCTCACCCCGGACTTCCATTTAACGGTTAAAACAAAATTAAAAAAATAAAAAAAAACACAAAACAGATTAAAAAAACCCTCTTTGTTCCGAAAATCAGTGGGCATCCGACGATTTTCTCTCTCATCTCACCTCACTAACTAAGTCACTCTCTAGTCCCTTCTCTCTCACTCCTTTTCCGATTCACCGCCGCCATGAACTCCGGAGTGACGGCCACCTCTGCCGCCGCCGCCGTAAAGTCTGTTTTAGACAAACCTCTCCACGAACTCACTGAAGACGACATTTCTCAGCTTACTCGTGAAGATTGCCGTCGTTTTCTCAAAGAAAAAGGTCTTCCCTTCTTTCTCCCCCTGATTTCCGGAACTACTGGACCTCTATTTTTCAATTAATTTGAGGATTAAATTGTTATTGTATTTTTTATTTGTAGAGAAAAAAGGAAATTGAAAATGGAGTTAAATGACACGTGTGGGATTATGATTGGTTGGGTTTTACAGGTATGCGGCGACCTTCATGGAACAAATCACAGGCGATTCAACAAGTTATCTCACTTAAATCTTTGCTTGAGCCTTCTCCTCCTCCTAATGCTGCTGCTCTTAAATCCGCCCTTGTTCGTCCTCCGATACATCCTACTAATACTGTTAGTATCTTGGAATTAATATCTTGGAATTTATGTCAAAATTATGCGTTGATAGATGTTATTAAAATATTTAAATAATGTTTATGGCATGTTTGGATTGGGGGGTAATATGTTCAGGGCCGTTGCAATGATTTTGGGGGCCTGTTCTAAAATGAAAAAATGAGCCCTTAATAATTTAAAAACATACAAAATTTTAATTTTTAACCTATTATTTACGCCATACACAATTAGATAACCCTTATATATTAGGAAGGTATCTAGCAGCTTGATAAGAATAATTATGAAAAATTAAAATTAATTGCTAAAATGCTTTTTCGTTGTTACGGAATACGAATAGTTTATTTTTAATTTTGCTAAAATTAACTTTTTTACGTTGATAATTCTGGAATGCAAAAATATACATTATAATTTCATGGAATGGAATTGATGTAATTGTAAAATACTAATTTGAATTGATAGAAGAATATGAAAGTGTTATAAATTAATTAAGAATTGAAAAAAAAAATAAAATTAGGCCCTCTAATAATCGGGGCCCTGTGCTAGGGAGCACTTTGCACTCCCTATTCTACGCCCATGAATATGTTAAGAGGGTAATACAAATCAAACTTGACAAAACAAAAGTAATTAGAGGTGTTGTAGGAGACATGGTATTTATAAATGAAATAAGGTAGTTATGCCATGAGAAAAAGGGAGATATAGACTATGGAGGAATTATTACTCGTGAGGGTAATAGTTACCCACCCTCCCTATTGTAACTGTTACCCAAAATGAGGGTATTGATTCCTCTTTCTTCACCTCATACAGTCATACTATACCATCACTACATTTTCGTGACAATCACACCATCACTATCTCTTTCTTTCCTATTTTCACATTCATTTTGCTTACCCTAGTAATACATCTCCCCCGATCCAAGCATGCCCTTAATGCTAATAGTTACTACTCTTGGCCCTTTATGTTATACTTTTAAATCACAGGGTTGAGTCAGTTTTAGGTTTTTTTTTTTATTTTTTTATTTATTTTTTTTTATTTTTATTTATATTTATTTTATTTTTAATTTTAAATATAAATTGGTTCAGTTTTGGTATTTTAATGTAGTAATTGATTGTTAAATAGTCTGAGTTTCAACATGAAGTCCTTAAGTTGTTTGTGTGTAAGCTTATATATTTTGTGGATTGCTGGTATTATATTTTAATTATTATTTATGATGGCAATTTTTTGTTTAAAGAATTTTCTTAAACATATGAAATGTAGGTGAACTCTAATTCGTCTAGCTCCATTAAAGAATTAAGTCCAGCTGATGTTGATGGATCGGTGTCTGCGTTGGGAGAGGATGGAGGTCCTAATCAGCCGGCTGGTACCTCTAGTTCAGAACCCACAAGAGACCCGGAATGTCGTCCCACCGCCATTGACTCCAAAGCTGTACCTGTCAGGTCTTTTGTTCTTACATTCAAGTAGAACTATAGAAGTATTATTGATGGTTTTGTTTGGTTACAGCAGTACATGAGTGTGGCTTATGGGAGACTTGTAATTGATGAGACTATTTAAGTATTGTGTTGTTGATGCAATGAATTTGATATAGCTTGGTGTAAAACATTTTGGTTGGGTTTACTTATTTTGATAAGAAATTCTTTAACTTGTATGGTTTCTCGAGATGAATTCATTTAAACTCTTATCATAGGCTTAAATCAAGAAGAGCATACTAGTGTGAGGAAATATGTTAATGCATTATATTTTAATGTATTAATCATTAAGGATTATAAGATTATAACTCATCAAAATAAGTCCATCTGTTACTCATTGGACTAATACATCTACGAGCAAATTATTTCAATTAGTTGCATTTTACAAGATTTAATTTTTTTATTTACTTTTTTTTTTTAAAAAAAAAAAACTTTTTTACGTAGAAGTTGTCAAGATTTATCCAGCAAATTTCCATAATTAGCATTCACGTGCTAGTTTAATGTTCAATGGGAAGCACCTATGTGTATCAACTAATGTTAAGTAATCTCTAGTTATTATTCTACAACAAGTCTATGACTTTTGGTTCTTAGCTTCTTATATTTATTAGAATCTTGGCCATCCATGCTTCTTGATCATGGTCTTAAACAAATTATCTAATTTATTTTTTACCCTTCTTGATGGTTAATTCACCTTATCATTTATAGATCTGATTTCAGGACAAAGAATTTGACTGCCATTCCTTATTGGCTTATTGTTTTATGCTTTTAGCAGTGCCTAGGTTTTATGCATCCAAATCCAGTGGATGTGTGGCCCAATCTAATGAAAGTAACTTCATGCTGAAATGTAACAGTGCTTATTTTCAATATGAGCCTATGGCAAACATTTTCTTCTCTTATTTTTTTGTAAAAAAAATTCTATATTTTATACTTGGTGAAGTTGTTTCCATCTTACCTTATCTAGATACCATTTCAGGAAAAAGTTGATTGCCGTTCCTTATTAGCTTCTGTGGTCTAATGTAATGGACATTTGCATGAAGCAACCAAGTGATGAATGTAATACAAACTCCTCTTTGTGTATATAATGCAAAAATAAGTTTACTGTACAAGGCTAGTGATCTGTAAGACAAACTATTTTCTAGGCACCTTAATTATATTTTTATTCGAAAATTTTGGTGTAAAACTTGAAGCAGCGCATATATCTTTCATTTCGCAGTTGTAACAGTAGCTGTAAGAATACACGGTATAAAATAGCAGCTCAATTGTTCTGTTTCATGAATTCCTTGGCTGGAGCTTGTAGAATTTTGCATTTGTACAGGCATATTGTGCCTTTTTGTAGTAAATTGGTTTATTGACAAGTTCTTAAAATCTTGTTGTAGTATCAAATCATTTTCCACTACCTCTAAGTGTGTTGGTACTAGAATAATAGCATTTAGCAGTTGACGTTTACCAGCTGGCCTTAATGTTATTTCATATGAGAATCAGCTATGTAAGGACTCTCTATGCTGTGTTCAATTTTCTGTTTGATTTAACCTGAAAGTGTTTAAGTAGGAGCTAGGCTGTTTACATTTTTGTCACTCATTTCTCTTTGCTCAGTTGCATGATTGTGTGCTGCATTCTGTTTTTATTTATTTATTTATTTTTTTCTTCTTTGAAAAATGGTCAATAAGTACCCTTTTTGGAACTCATTTTGTGAACTAGTACCATATTCCTACTACAACCCTCCATCCAGGCTTAGGACTGGCCTACTATAAGGAAAAAGAGAATGAAAAAATAAAAAAAAAAAAAAAAAATTAAAAGAGAATAGGAGGAATGAGTGACCTGCTTAAAACAGGTAAAGATGAAGCGAAAGCGTCTGTCATTTGACTTATTCACCAAGTTGGAGAGAGGGTATCATATTATAGAAATTGCCGTAATAAGGTATTATGGGACCAAGTTGGAGAGAGGGCACCATATTAATTAGATATTGCCATAATAAGGTAGTACAGAGTATATAGCAAAATAAGGTACTTGTTCACAAAATGAGTTCCAGTTAAGGTTTTATTTATTTATTTATTTTTTTTTTTTTTGTGGGGTGGGGGGTGCATGTGCTGATTTTTTTAGTCCCTGTCATGGTAACATAGAGAGAGTTTGACTTTTTTCTTTGACAATCATCTAGGAGTTAGGTATAGAAAATTTGGCGCTTAGTAACCTTTTATGGTTTTATCTACATCAAATAGATTTCCTTAGCAGTTTAAGACCCTTTTTTGAGAAAGGCAATTCCATTGAAGAAGAGAACAATTACAACCAGAAGAGCACAATATTCCTCAAAAGTAACTCACTGGTAGAAATTTGTACGCCATGTGTTAATAACATCAAAAGAAGAAGCATATTGATCTTTGATATTTAGGTAGATTAATGCATTCCGGAAACACTTCTTTTGTATACTGTTACTTTTAAATTCTCTGTTATCTCCACAGAAGGATCTTTTAGTATTCAGTATTTCAGTGGGATTGGGGAACAGAAGAAAGATGGTTGAATCATTAAATGAATGTGGCCTAGGAGGAACGAATAAATAATAACGATAAAAAATGAATGCACAAGAGATGAACATGTTATGTTTGATGTATAAAACTATATAGAAGCATCTTCTATGCATCATGTTGAACTGAGAATTTAATGTCAAACGACAGTAAAGCAAATATACTGGAACTTTATGATTACAATTAAGTTTCAGTTGTTTAAAGATATCCTTTGCTGGTTTATTTAATTTTTGAACTTCAAATCTAATAACTTAAGTAATACTTCCTCCGTTCCCTTAATATTGCAACAATCACCGTTTTAAAAAGTTTCACAAATATAGCAACATTACCCTATTTGCACATGCTTTCTCCTTGTCTCGCTCTTCATGACATGGCTCCCTATCTTTATTTCTCTCTCTCTCTCTCTCCTCATATTAAATTATTAGTCTTCCCTTCTTGTTGCCATATTAAGGAAACTGAGGGAATATAATTTTGTGATTGTCTATTTCATGCATCAAAGTATAATATGCCACTTAACTTTAGGGTGCTTAAAATAATAGTGGAACAAATTCTAACACTTGCTGAATAAAGATTTAAGGAAACACTCTTCGGTTAAAAAGCCCCATTGTCATCTTGTAAGTAATTGATAAGACTATGAGCTCCTATCTTAGTTGACTTGAAGGGATCTGTTTTCTTTCGTAATTCTAGATCAGTTTTTGAGATTCTATGCACTATTGATCAAGACCTATATAAGTTTCTAACATAGACTTTCTATAATTTTATTTTACAGAGGTACAGATGCATCTCATCTGCCATTTGATCAAATGACAATCTTTTATAGTGGCAGAGTCAATGTTTATGATGGAGTTCCGATTGACAAGGTAATCATTCATATGTGGATATCAGCAATAGAATTCAGTATCTCCCTTCTGATATGAGTAGCTGGTTCAGCAGGCACAGGCGATAATGCATCTAGCAGCAAGCCCTATCCAGTTTTCTCAGGATGAACCAAATAATGGAAACCCAACACAGTGGAGTGGTCCATGCCAGGTGCCCACTTCAAGTGTTAAATTCAGTTTGTCTACTCAAGATGAAGCTGCTGCGCAGTCCATGTTGCAAGGTACCGCTTTTTGACTTTTTCAGTCATTTCCCTTGTTAGGTGATCCTAGAGTCATAACAAAGTTTGGGCTTGTCGCTTGTGTGATTTTTACAAGAGTACATCTTAGTCCTATTGCCAGATAACTTTGATTAGTTAACACTAGCGTTGCTTCTTATGCATGGATCATCTACACAATGTTAGCAGCTTTCTGTTATGAAACTAATGATAGTGTACTGAATTTAAGAATGTCATTTTTTATTGTCTCATACCAAAGTGTAAGGTATTCACTTTTGAGTCAAGAGTCTAATAAATACCTCATATCAACTCTAAGGGTGTTATGAACAAGGGCTGTGCAATAACCCTGCACAGTCGATATGACACAGATGTTCTGTGGATTTCTCGTTTATGAAAAGGCCTGTTCACAAGGAGTCCCAAAGATAATTCGTGATGATTTCTTAATTACTTATAAATTGTTAATAAGTAGTTTGAGTCCAAAACTCTTTCAGAAAATATTAGATTTCTAATCAAAGAAGGGAAGTTGAGTTAGTTTACCAATGTATTACAATGGGATGAAGCTTTGATTAGAAGTATATCTTTATTTTTGGTTTGTGGATTAAGGGTGGACCATGGATGTGTAACAAATACTATTTTTCCTTGCTACATACATGTTTTGTATGAAAAGTATCTACTGCTTTTAAACAATCAAGTATTGAACGACTATATATTGACATTGGATACGACTTTATTACTGTACTTTAGAGGGATTGAGTAACTTTTTTTGGGAACCGAGGGAACAAACTTTTTCCCATTGGTTCTGTAGTAGTCCAATCATGGGAGAATATTTTGTGCTTCTGTTTTCAATAGTACTACTATGGTTTGCTCAAAACCTACCAAGTTGCAAGACAAAGAACACCCAACATAATGATGAAAACACTCTTATTCATCTTTATTTTCACTCTTTGGTACTTTTGGTAATAGACTAATAGTTGCGATCAACTAGCTGATGGACATGAGTGAGCCACAAGTGAAAGAATGCTCTCTTGGTCAGCATGGGAGGGCTTGAGGGGAGGGGGGGGGGGGGGGTGGAGTTGTTGAGGTATTTGCATGAAAAAAAAAACTCAGCCGTTCCGTTGTATAACGGCCGCTTTGTAACGGGTTTCAGAGTTGTAGATCCGAAAAAGATCCGAAAAAAGCTGTTATATAACGCCAAATTGAAATTCAAACCCAAAATCGCCGAGTTGGTTGTTACGTAACGGTAGAACCCCGTTCTGTAACTGTTACATTCGCGAGCAATCGTTTCGGGCATGCTGTTCATCTCTGTGTCACCATGGCTATGGAGAAGTCAGAATTTTTTTTTGACGGGAGGTTGAAGAAGAAAGGAAGTACAAAAAAAAAAAAACAACTAAAAGCCAAAAAGTCACATGATGCTTTACAACTGTCCCCCTTTTCCCCCTTTTATTGGTTCTTTTTTTTTTTTTTTTTTAAAAATCCTTTTAATTGTAACAGTTGTGTCCCATCACTTTTTACCCCTTTTACTTATCCTTCGTGGTAAGTTACTGACTTACTTATTAAGTAGTCATCTTTACCCCCCCCCCCCTTTTTTTTTTGGATTTTTTAACTTTTACCACCAAAAAAATTACGAAATTATTTTTTAGTACCAAAAATTTTAAAAGTTGTATTTTACCAACAAAAAAATTTCAAAAAATTGTTTTACCACCTATCGTCAAGAAAACCGTTAAATTTAACGGTTTAAAAAAATTCTTTGATTTTCGTGCTAGAACATGTTGTTCATTGGTTTAGGGGGGCATTTTGGCCCTATGGGTCCAATTTGAAGTCAGAATTGACAAAAAATGATAAAAAATGCCTCGTTTTGCGTCTTTCGCACAAATCGAGGTATTTTTAAACAGGCAAAAGGAAGCATTTTTGATCATTTTTTGTCGATTCTGACCTCAAATTGGATCTGAGGGCCAAAATGCCCCCCAAAACCCCTAACTATGATGTGTTTGGCACGAAAATCGAAGAATTTAAAATATTCCGTTAGGTTTTTTACGGCAGGTAGTAAAAACAATTTTTAATTTTTTTTTGGTGGTAAAATAAAACTTTTAAAATTTTTGATAGTAAAAAACAATTTTGTGAATATTTTGGAAGTAAAAGTAAAAAATTCCTTTTTTTAAAAAAAAAAAAAATACCAAATCAGTAAGAAATCAAAACCAAATAAATAAGAGTTTAAAAATAAATTTAATGAGTATAATTGTCATAGCTTTAGCATAATATGGTATAAATAATACTCCCTCCGTTCCCTTTTGATAGTCCCTTATGGGCATTTTTCACGGGAATTAATAAACACAAATAAGAGTAGTAAAAGTACATTGAAAAAGTAAATTGACATCGGGTATGTAAAAAAAGTAGAAAGAGAAAGTAATAAGAGTACATGGAAAAACAAAATTTACATGGGAAATTTAATTTGCACATGTATTATTGCAAATTGGAGGGAATTTTGGTAAAAAATTAATAGTAATTGTTGTTGGAAAAAGCAAATGGGGTGAACATTTTTGGACTAAAATTTGCTCATAAGGGACCATCAAAAGGGGACGGAGGGAGTAAGGCAACAAGTTAACAAGCTAAAATTCTACTTATGTGATTTTATTTATTTATTTATTTTTATTTATTTATTTTTTTAAAATCACACTGCGTAATCCGCAATCCGTTCTATATAACCGTTACAAGCCGTTTCCGCGACAACACGACCGTGACCGAGTTTTTTTTCCATGGGTATATGTGCTGTGAAGATTTGTGAAAGAGCTTCAAGAGTGGTTAGTTTCTATAATTTTGATGTAAAAGGTAAATCTGTAGTTGAAATTCTGGCTTCAGGTTAGTGGCTCCTTGTGTGGTATGTCATGTTACCCTTTCAAGTTTTATTGGATGATAAAGTTTTCTGTTTTATTATTTGTTGAATGATTAAGTTAAAGTCTTGGAAGGAGACCAGTGCATTTATGAAGTACGTATAAAGGTGTGTTGGTGCATGGTTGGAAAAGATTGAGGCTCCATGCATGATGGATGTAGGCTTCTGTTAGTTTATTCTAATTGATGGTTTCCGCTCATTGCTGAAAAGTTCCCTCCCCCCCCCTCCCCCCCCCTCTTGTTTTATTATGTTTATTGTCGTGGCTATTGCTAGTTCTTTAAGTTTATGTCCTCCAATCAAAGATAAAGCTATGCACTTATATGAGTTGCCATAGACTAGATTTCATTCGTCCTGGTAATGGTTTAGTTTGGTTGGTAGGTGGATGGGTTGAGACACATGAGTGGTCAGAGGAAGTGGTAGCCTAATCTTTGTTCTTAGCCTTTAGTGTAGCAGTTGACTCTCTGATGCAATTAAAACCTGAATAAAATTTAGGAAAAATTCACATGATTAATCCCAACTATTGATAGTCTTCCCAAATTAATCCCAACTATGGATTATTATAGAATAATCCCAACTATGTAGAGTGTCTTCCAAAAATGATCCGGTATGACTTGTAACCGGTTAAGCAGGTAAAGTTTTTTTTTTATATTTTTATTTTAAACATCACTCTCTCTCCTCCCCTTGCCCAGCTCCATAACCACCGGTCCACCACTCCTATTTTGCTCCCCTCCACCACCCAGCCACCTACGTATGTGCACCATTTTTTTGCTTGCCCTTAATGGCTCAATGTCTCCTTTGCTGCTCTCTCCTCTTAATGCCATTGTTGACCACTGTCGACCTCGGCTGCGATTACGACCTTCCCATTCTTTCCTGTCGGTGGGTGGTTTGAACAAATAACCACCATTTATCGCTTTCTTTGTTAGCCACAAAACACCGCACACCATATCTACACCACTGATCGGCGTATTGCCGTATTACTACTTTTACTCAACACGCACCGATCAAGTTCAGCTCCTCCGATCCCTCATATTTCCATTGCATTTTCATTCCCTTACTTCATCTTGCCCCTAATTTCTCTCCTCTTCATTAAAAAGTAATGATTGTTGTGTTTTTTCATTTAAAATCAAAGGACAAACAACAATAATTTATATAATGAAAAATCATAAACGACAATGATAGTTTATATTAGTATAGATAGGTTGTACAGTAGTTGTATGTTGATGTATTGGAATTTTTCTTGTTGATGTCATGTTCAATCAACAATATAAGCTCTTCTCTTTCTGTCTTCTTCCCTGAACTCAATAATTTAAAAAGGACAGGGTCGATTTTTTTTTTGTAAGATATATTATTGTAGATTGTTTTTTTTTTTAAAAAAAAAAAGAAAAAAAAAGTATAAGCCAATCACAATGTGCCACCTCATACAAACAACCGGTTTAATAAGTTAAAACAGGTCACAAATCAATTCTAGAAGACACCTCCCATAGTTGGGATTATTCTAGAATAACCTATAGTTGGGATTAATATGAGAAGACATCCAATAGTTGGGATTAATGGTATGAATTTTTCCTAAAATTTATTTCGAAATGCCGTAACAATGTTGCGTCATGGCCTAGTGGGAATGATCACTTTCCAAAAAGACGATTCCGCACTACCCTAGTGCAGGTAGAAACAGAGCGATTATCTTCCTGGATTAGCACAGCTTTTTAAATTGTGTGAACTCTGTGATAGACTCATGCTTGCTGGACTATCACGCACACCATTAACACACAATATAGAGGCAAAAGATCAAATCTTTGATTGAAAATATTGAAGAGAAGGGATTTGTACTAGCTAGCAACTTTAGGATGCCAATCTCTATTAGTGTGATAGACTCATGCTTGCTAGACAGACTATCACACACACCATTAACACACTATACAGAGGCAAAAGATCAAATCTTTGATTGAAAATATTAAAGAGCAGGGATTTGTACAAGGTAGCAACTTTAGGATGCCAATCTCTATTAGTGACTTTAGGTCACAACTCTCAAATAGTGACTTGAGGTCACAACTCTCAAAGGATTTACTTCAAATTTCTGCCTACCCTTTTCTCCACCCCCCCTCTTATATACTAAAGTTTAAGACTACTAACCTAATAGTACTAGACTAGACTACCAATATTGCCCCTCCTTAGTCTATTACAAACTCAACTCATGAATGAAGATCAGAATTTTTGGCTAGAAAACATATTTGAGATAGTGTTTAATGTGCTAGTTTTTACGTACATCTCAAGAACAAGATGATGGCTCTTTTTATAATTTTAGGAGACAAAACAGTAGGATGCATTAGGGGAGATGATACAAGGAACAACTTAATAATGTGAATAAATCAGGGATGCGGTAAAGGCTCAATCAATTCATATTGGCTAAATAATTTTGCTAAGAATAGCAATAATAAATTCTTACAATTAATGGATCATTCAAAAAGTTTGGGCTCCAAAAAGGAACACAGAACCGGCGCCCTGCTCCTTGCCACGAACCACATCAGCGTGTGTGTGTTTGTGGGGTCCACTAAAAATTATGTAAGGTAAACCTCCCGTGTATAAACAAGGGAAAACCCTCATATCCTTTCCATGTGAGACCATGGATATTCTTTCCTTTGTTATTCTCTTTTGAGGCGGGTTTCTTTGAGCATTTTGTGAATTTCAACACTTTCCACTGCTTGCTGAGATACAATTAAATGACGCAACTGTAGTGGCTGTCTTGATTGATTTTTCGAGTGTCGCACTAATGAACCAAGAAAGGGCATTAGAGAACTTCATGCATGGCTTGTGCAAAGTGTTTTTCTGAGCTGAGATTTAGAAAGTCTATATAAGCCTAACTTATCTAGTAACTATATGTTAGTTGCTATTTGGTTGTTTATGGCTGTTAGATCCGTTGCTTTTTTTTACCTGTTTCAAGCCTTATGTGATATGATGGTTTATTTATACATAAAGATCATTGCTCAATTTTTTTTGGTATATTCTTTATAAAATGGCAGGTAAAATGATGGAATCTATTCAACATTGTAAATCAGATGGAAGCCTTTTTTACGAACAAGGTGCGTCATTTTTTTTTTTTTTTGGGTAAATTAGAGATTTTATTACCAAAAATGAGCAAGAATACATACAACTCACCATGAGCTAAGTTGTATTCCCAAACTACACAAGCCCCAAAGGGCAACCAAAACACCTAAGTTTTCTAAACCAAAACAGCCACCATCTAGGATGGGTTCTGGGGAGGAAAGGAAAACCACTACTGGACTCAGAAGAAGGGTATTAACACAAAAAGAGGCAAAATACAGCTAGGTAATAAGAAAAGTCCTATCACTAGCAGAACATCTACAAGCAACATTAAAAATAATGTCATTTACAGCACATTCCACGGGCTTACAACTACCATTAAACATGATACTGTTTCTTTGACACCAAACACAGTGCACCAAAAGAAGCTTAGCTTTTCTTCTGTTCTTCCTGCTGTGCAACTTAATCCAATTCACTTCTTCTAGAAATCCAGAAACAGGCTTGCTGCATTTAAGCTTAATAAGCACAGCCTGCCAAATCCTCTTCGAATATCCACAAGAGAAGAATAAATGCTGAACACTTTCAGGTTCCTGCAGACACAATACACAAACAGGATCACAAGTTAAACAAATAGAATGCCCATGAGTAACAGAGCCCCAACCTCCCAAATTATCAATCACATCCCTGCAGTGCAAAATTTTCCTTAGAACCCAAGAACACTCAGGAATAGGAAAGTCCCAACATTGTCTTTGCTTGAAATAATATTCATGCCATGGTGTAAAAATGCGGTTTCGGTCGCGATCACGGGAACGGTCGCGGTGTTGCGGTATCGGAAATGATGCGTTGATCGCGGACCGGGTATCGGTCATCGCGGTAGAATTTTTGTTTTAGAGTTTTTTAAGTTTTATTTTAAAAAAATAGTTTAAATACTAAATTAAGTTTGCTAGAGTTGTATTCCCAAACTCAAGATTTGCAGACAAGCCTGAAGCAGCATAAAACTTACTAAAAGCTTAAAAAAGCAAGCTTCACAGAAGCAAGGTCAACTCTAGCAAACCTAAGCAAATCATCAGCAAACATCAAGTGAGTAAGCGAAAGCCTCTCACATCTGGGATGAAAGTTAAAATTAGGATCCAAAGTAAGAAAACCATTGATCAAAATAGAAAGAGACTGAGTTGATACACCCCATAAGACCCCATAACCCATCCTGTAAACTTATCTAAAACTAGCTCATCAAGAACAGTCTTAAGAAAACTCCATTCAATGGAGTCATAGGCTTTTTTCAAATCCACCTTTACCATACACCTAGGAGTAATATGCTTATGAGAGTAACCTTTTATCAACTCAGATGCTAGCAATATGTTATCTCCTTTATGCTTTCCAGGTATAAAACCATTGAGAGTCACTCACAACTTCCCCAATTCTGAGCCAATCTAGCAGTAATTATTTAGAAATGAGCTTGTAGATGACTATGCAGCAAGCAATGGTCTATATTCTATCACATAAGAGGGGTTAGAGACTTTGGGAACCAAAGTAACAGTTGTACAGTTCCATTCCTTTTGCATGATGCCTGTATCAAAGAAATCCAACACCCCAACATAAACCCCAACATAAACATCCTGTTTAATCTCAAACCAAACTTTCTTGAAAAAACAAGAATTGAAACCAGGAGCCTTGCTGTCATCAATGTTCTTCAAAGCTAAGTCAATCAATCTCAGCTAGTGTTACAAGGTTCGCGGTACGGAGGCCTAAATTGCGACCTGGTTCGTTCGTACCGGAACGCGGTACAAACGCGACCCAGGTCGTGACTCAGATCTTGAAATTGACGATCCGATTTCGATTTCAAAGACTGAGGCTATGCTTTTGCGATTTTAGGGTTAAAGGTTATTGACAACTCAAAGCTAGAGTGTTGAAACTTTAAAAACGGTGGAGAATAAAGGTTGAAGACAAACATAGGAGAGAGGAGAGAAATCAGAACATTGGATACTACTTTTTTTTACTAGTAAATTAAGTGAAAAGTAGGAGAGAACAGAGAAGAAATTGAATGGCTTAAATTTAATATAGACAACTGGACCTCACACTCTATTAGTTTCCTCTTTATTTTTATGACACCCACTCTTTTACAGTTCTCCTTGAGGCTTCTTCTCCAATGCGTTCGCCATTTTTACGGGACAAAGACAAAGCATCTGCTACGCGATTCGAAGCTCCTGGTTTATACTGAATTTCGAAGTCGAACCCCACCAATTTCCGCATCCATTTCTGATACTCCCCTCCCACTTCCCTGTGCTGGGTCACATACTTGTCACGTACTTGAGACACTGTTGGTCGGTTCGGATAGTGAATGGTCGACCCAACAAGTAGTGACGGGCGCGTTACGGCCAAGGCTATGGCCATTAATTCTTTCTCATAAATGGACCTTTCTCTAGCCTGAACGCCGAGGAGCTTGCTCGATTTTGCTGCATCATCACGCACCAATCCCATAACCCGACGCGTCGGTTTCTACCACAAATTTTTCCTTGAAATTCGGCATAGCCAAGACCGGGGCTGAGGTCATGGCTGCCTTGAGTCTTTCGAAAGCTTGTGTGGCCGAATCCGACCATCCATAGCAGTCCTTTCGCAGTTGCGAAGTTAACGGCCCCGCAATTTGGGCTTAATGAGCCACAAATTTGCGGTAATAGCCGGTTAACCCCAAGAAACCCCTCAACTCTCGTAAATTCTTGGGTGTTTCCCAATCGAGAATTGCCTTCACCTTGTCTTCATCCATAGCTACCCCATTTTCGGAAATTACATGGCCCAAGTATGCCACTTTCGGTTTCCCGAATTCACATTTCTTCAAATTTGCGTAGAGTTGGTGTTCTTTCAATTGTTGTAACACTAGCCGTAAATGGCCCTTGTGTTCCTCCTCACCTTTGCTATAAATGAGAATGTCGTCAAAGAAGACTAGTACAAACTTCCTCAAGTATGGCCGGAAAACATCGTTCATAAGTGATTGGAATGTCGCTAGGGCGTTAGTGAGCCCAAACGGCATTACCAAGAACTCGTAATGACCCTTATGGGTTCTAAAAGCGGTTTTGTGGGTGTCTTCGGGCCGAACCCGTATAATACCCCGATTTGAGATCCAATTTTGAGAACACCGTGGCCCCATGAAGTTCATCTAGTAATTCATTAATTACCGGAATCGGGTATTTATCGAGCACGGTTTCTTTGTTGAGTGCTCGATAGTCGATGCAAAACCGCCACGATCCATCCTTCTTTTTTCACAAGCAAAACCGGGCTTGAGAAAGGGCTAGAAGATGGAACGATAATCTCGGCCTCGAGCATTTCTCGTATCAACTTCTCAATTTCATCCTTTTGGATTTGTGGGTACCTATAGGGCCTTACACTAATTGGGTTGCTGCCCTCCTTCAAGTGTATGGCATGTTCATGGCCCCTATTAGGTGGCAGGCCTTTAGGCATCTTAAACACCTCTTCATACTCTCCAAGTAAGCCCACCATGAATCCATCAGTGAGTTTTGGGCCCAATCCTTCTTCTTCCACTTGGCTGAGTTCCACTATCACTCCTTGTTTCTCCTTACTAAGTACTCGTATCATAGCTTTGAGTGATATTTGACTTTTTTCAAGTGATGGATCCCCGGTAAGAGTTACCGGAATCTCCCCCACCTTGAATTTCATCACATGGGTCTTCCAATTCGTCACCACGGACTCAAGTTTTTCGAGCCATTGCACCCCGAGAATGACCTCGACATTCCCTAGAGACAAGGGAAGGAAGTCCTCAACCACCGTGACCCGTACACCCCTACAAACTCCGCTACCCTTCACCGTGTCTCCATTTCCCAAGGCTACTAAGAACTCTCCCCCTTGTTGCACCTCCACTCCTACTTGTTCCACAATCATGATCAAGATGAAATTGTGAGTTGCCCCGGGGTCAATGACCACCACCTCACGCCCTTTTATCTCACCCTTGAGTTTCATGGTTTTGGGGTTAGATATCCCCACCACGGAACACAAGGATGCCTCTACCGGCATCTCAAAATTTCCACTCTCTTCCTCGTTTCCTACCACACCATCTCCTTCCTCATCAGAATTCCCACCTACCATCAACACGCTAAGCTCTTTCTTCTTGCACCGATGTCCTACGCCCCATCTCTCATCACATCGGAAACATAACCCCTTCGCCCTCCGATCTTGATATTCCGACTCCGTTAACCGTCGAGTACTGCCCACGGTTTTACTAGCGCCCCCGTAGCTGGGTTGGGCCACGCTCACCGAACCTTGAGACTCAGGTGCCTTGGGCCATCCCTTTGGGCTGGCGACGTGTGGGACCCAAAAAAAAAAAACATAAAAAATTAGGGCCCGATTCTTCTCTTCCACCCTCACTGCCATATCCATGGCTTGATCCAAGGTAAAAGGATTAAGCAACCTCATCTCAGCCCTAATATTCTCATTCAAACCATTAAGGAATTGCCCCAACATCAAACTTTCAGGCACGTCTCGTCTTCTAACGGAAAAGCAAGCTCGATGAACTTTCGGCGGTACTCCTCCACCGTCGTTGTCTGCTCCACCGCCAACCACTGTTTATGTAGAGTTCCGGCGTTGGACGGCCGGAATTCGTTCAGGAGGCGTCGTTTTAAGTTTGGCCACCCATTAATCGGCCGCCGTTTGTCCTCCCAGTGGTACCATTTCAGGGCGGCGCCGTCCATGGCCACCACCGCTGCCTCCACTTTCTCCTCCTCCCTTAATTTATGGAAGTCAAACATTTTTGCTCTCAAAATCCACCCGTCTGGGTCCGTGCCGTCGAAGTTCGGCATCTCAAGCTTGCGGTGTTTCCACCGCCCTCCTCTCTTGTCATCCTCCCTGTGCCAACGGTTTTCCCCTCGAAATGCAGATTGCTCGGCGTCCTCCTCCTGACCGGTTCGCCGAGGAGATTTCGGAGTTCCGGCAACCAAATCGCGCAATTCCTGTTGAAACTTTAATTGGTCCGCCTTATCTCTGGTGCGGGCTAACTCGTAGTCAGTACGAAATTTATCAAACCTCCCTTCGAGCTTCTGGACTGCATCCTCCATCGACTTTCTCACCGCTTCCTCGTGGCTGCGCAACTTCTCAGTCACCTCTGTGAGTCGCTCTTCTACGCCGGCAATCTGTCCTTCCAGTTGTTCAACCCTCGGAGTGAGAGTTGTAACCATTTTTTTTTTTTTTGGTGTTTTCCGGTGACGGTGGTCGCAGGAACGCCTGCTCTGATACCACTTGTTATATACTACGAACTGAGAAACACGACAGCAAGAGAAATTAATTAACCGGATTGATTACTAATGATTCAAGGGGTATTACAATAGCTTTAGGCTATCACTCTCTATAGTGACTTGAGGTCACAAGTCTCTCTCCAAGTTTAACTCAAATTTCTGGACAATCTTCTTGATACATAAACTACCATACTTATACTAAGACTCCTACTAGTCACTTAATTGAACACATGTGACACTTAGCTAAAATGGAAAGACCATAGACAGACACAAAGAAACGGATTGCTTTCCTTCCCTAATTCCTCTTTAATTAAACTTGTCTTGTTGCATATTGTTGTATTCCCCTTCCTAATTACCCTTGTCCTGTTGCATGGTGTTGTATCCCCTGCTGCCCCTTCTCAGCTGTTGTGTCGCCTGCCACTGCTGCTTTTCCTCTTTTGCGCCTTGTATACACCAAGATAGGTGGTTGACTGGGGCTGTTGACCCAGTCTATAACACTTTCCATTGCCAAAAATAATTTTTTTGTTCAAATGGAATATGATTGATGTTCAACAACCACAATGAAGGATAATGATCAATATGGGATGGAATGGATATGGAAACAAGATACTACCATTAAACAAGCATTCTAATTCCTAAGGCATATATCATGTTCCTACCATAGAGACAACTGAAGCTGGATCTTGTAGAAGCCTACTTTGCTGGTAGGGTGTGGCCTAGTGGAGAGTCATAACTCAGAAAAATTAACTGATGATTGGCATTCACTAGAGCATATGTAGCTGTTATGGTTTGATTTTCTTTTCAGGAGATTACAGAAAAGAGAGATTCAAAAAGACTCATTTATGAAGAACATGTGTAGTGTTGATTGAATTGTGGGATGTGAGGTTGTGTAATTGTTGCTGCATTTATAGTACCTCTCCTGTTGCTCACCAGCTATTAGAATTCATCTCATGTAATTGTTGTATCTGGAATATTGGAGTTAGTATTCTGTGGTTGAATCCTGCTATTTAGGAATCCTTTCAGACGCTTCTTGTCATTCAAACATATGTGTGAGCATTATTTTAGACTGCTGGTTGAAAAAGTGTTTTGAATCACTGTATAATTAATGTAACCATATAATAAATTATTAAAAAATCCAGTTTTTCTTCCTCTCCTCATCATTAGACTAATGATCTTCCTTATGAAGTTTTCTTCATCTTGAAGTAAGGAAACTTCTTTTCTGATTGATTTGGGTGGTGTATGGTCTTGCTTATCCTTTTCATTTCACATGGCAGATGTTGAAGGTCATACAAATAGACAGGTCTCATTGCAGAGGTACTTTGAGAAGAGAAAAGATAGGTATAACATATGACCTGATATCTGTAATTGTCTCTTAAGTTATTCTGTTTCCTTAAGTTGTTTCTTTTTCTCTCTAATGTCATCAGGGGGAAATTCAAGATGAAAAGGAAGGTAGAATCTTCTCCTTCTGGCTTGGAGATGTACCTGAACCATCAGATGAGGACGTCAGTCATCAACGGACAAACAACTCGAAACAACACTAGCCCTAGAAGCCAACTTGGGATACCCTGTTCAAGTTATGGCTTGGCGGATAAATATCAGAAGAATCATGGTCTGTCTGTTGATCTTAATGACAAAGGTAAGCAATAAAATTACATTTTCAACTAAGGATGTCCTCACCAGGTCAATTTCTTGCCTTTTTTTTTTTTTTTTTTTTTTTTAATAAACCAATTCAATAGATTTTTTTATTTTTTATTTTTTATTTTTTTTGGGGGAACACAACCTATCAATGTGGTTTAATTTTTTGAAGCCTCTCTAAGGCTTGTGGCAGTAAAACGAATAAGTATGATCAATTTTCTTGGGTATTATTCTAGATGAAATCAAAATGCTTTATTCCCTATGATTTTCAACAAAAAAAGTTCTTCGTGGAAGCCACCAGAATGTGGATCATTGTGGAAGATTTCACTTCATCTTCTTTTAAATATTCCAAAAATTGTTTTAATAAGCAACATTTGTCTCACATGGGGAGCAAATTTTGTTTTTAGAAGCTGCTTTTTGTTTGGAACTGACTGCGGCGGTTCCATATGACAAAATCATATAATATTAAGGGTATACAAAAAGAAGTATAAGTAATTGTGAAATTGGGATACTTGATACTTCTCTCTCGCTTTTATTTTTTTGCTCGAATCCTTGGTTTTAAAAGGCGTGAGGCGCACCAAGGCGCAAAAGGCCCCTGGAGCCTAGGCGCAAGGCGCAAGGCTCAGGCGCGCACCTTTTGTAGGCGAGGTGCACCTTAAGACCCTTAAACCTCCAAAATGATTTCTAGACTAAATATTGTACTTACAACAACATATCACATCTATTATAAATGCATAAAGGGAAGCGTAATCTAAAAAAAATCATTGCTAACTCATTAAAACGCAAAAGTATTTAGACAAGTACTTAGAGAGTAGTTAGAGTAAGACATAATTAGCATAATTTAATTAAAAGAGAGAAAGAAAAGCAAACAAAGGGTAGTGGATGGTCTCCTAAAGCACTAAAGAGTCTAAATCAACATCAAAGTCTTCAACATCTTTAGTATCCGCATCTTCACCAATGTTCTTCTCCCACTCATCATCATCATCATCATTATCATCATCATCATCATTATCATCATCATCATCATCAATCACCATGGGTCCGTTCCCTTTATTCCCTCTAGATGATAATGGAGCATTGTTCCTAACCCTTGATGCCTCTAGTAGCATAGGAAGGCTCATTTTCCCTGGTGGCTTTACTAACCGCACTCCATGTCAAGTCATCACCTTCAAACACAAGTTCTTCCTCCAAATTTTCGTCCATTTTCCCAAGTAGCCACTCATTACTTTCATCAATATCATCCAAAAGAAAGGGGTCAATGGTGTTTTGCCTGTCATATCGGCTTTGCAAAGCTCGATTATATTTGACATAGACCATGTCATTTCAACGAGCTTGTGCCAAATGATTTCTTTTCTTGGTATGGAGCTGTGACAAAAATAAATTTTGACTTTATTAGTCAAAGGTTGTTATGAGCTATAAACATATAATATTAAGGGTAAAGCTTAAAGTACATACATGTTGAAAAACTCCCCAATTTCTTTCACAAACGGTAGCACTACAAGTGAGGCGAAGAACCTTCATGGCAAAGCTTTTGAGATTAGGACTTGAAGATCCATAAGTTGACCACCATTCCGCTATTAAAAATTAAAAATATAATTAGTTTGCAAGTATGTTTCAAAGTAAATAATATGTATAAGCTTTAAAGTTATAGCTTTTATCGGGTGATTAGTTTTCCTTTTCCTAATAGCCATGAAATGGCCAAAGAGTCCGGAAGCACTTTTGAATGCATCTAACTCCATCATAATCTTATTTTGAGTTTCCACATCCACATCCAGAACCAACCTTCCAATACAATTATACAACCCCGTCTCAATTTCTTCACAACAAACATCATCGGGATGATCATAAAATATTGATGGATTAAGGTAGTATCCGACCGCATGCAAAGGTCGATGAAGTTAGCAATTCCACCTTTCATCAATGCTCTTAAAAGCATCTCTATATTGATCTTCTCTATAAGCAAAACTCTTTTGGATAGCCTCCTTGGCCCTATCCATGGCTTAATATATGTAGCCCATAGGTGGCAATTTCTCCCCATCAACAATTCTAAGAACTTTAACAAGAGGTCCCGTCAACTTAAGGGCATACATGACATTCCTCCAAAAAAGTGTCTTGTAAAATGTATTTTTGTACTTTGTTTCCCATTGCTTGCTTTGACCACTTTGAATCATTCCATTCTTGAGAAGTGACCATCTTCCTCAAATCATTCTTATGCTTATGGTATTGAGCAAGTGTAATGAATGAAGTAGCAAATCTTGTGACGGCGGGCCTATGCAAATTCCTTTGATTGGTAAATCTCCTCATCATGTTCACAAGAGGTATTTGGTTATATATATAACCATTCATGAGCATGCACTTCTTTAAAAAATTCTTTACTATTGGAATTTTTCCAATGTACTCCAACATCAAATCCAAGCAATGTTCTGCACATGGAGTCCAATAAAGATGCTTTCTTTTGGCCTCAAGCAATTTTCCTAAAATATTTTAAAACAAAAGAATAGATAGAAGTTATTCTTGAGATTAAGGAATGAAAAATCTAATACAAAAAGAAAAGGAATTGAATCAAATTTCTTACCTACCGCTACATAATTAGATGCATTGTATGTAACCGCTTGAATCACATTTTGATCTCCAATTTCCTCAACCATGTCATCAAGCAACTTAAACAACAAAGTTGCATCTTTCACAATTTCAGAAATATCTATGGATTTTATGAACACGGATCCCCTTGGAGAGTTAACAAGAAAGTTTATAATATCCTTTTGAGCAACGGAATCACGCCAACCATCGGATAAAATTGAGCATCCTTTGGTTGCCCACTCTTTCTTATGCTCCTCCATTAGCTTAGTAGTAGTTTGGACTTCCTTCTTAAGAAGAGGAACTCTTAGCTCATGCATACTAGGTGGCTTGAAACCAAATCCATATTGCCCAATTGATCCACACATCACTTTGAATCTATCATATGTAGCTGCATAAAATGGAATTCCAGCATCAAAGAACCACCTTGTAACATCCGTACAAGCTTTCTCCCTTAATTATTTATAACAAGCTCCAAAAACTCCTTGATCTTCCTTTCTTCCTTGCAATACATCCTTAGGAGTAGAAGTAACAAACATATCCAGAGGGCCTTTGTGTCTTGGTTTTTTAGGAGGGTTGCTACTTTTTTTACCTGAACTACCACCCTTTGAACCCCCCTTCATGTTCATTACCTCACATTCAACTTCAATTACCTCTTCCTCATCAACAATATCAAAATAATCAAACTGTGGAGCCATTTGAGTAGTTGTTTTAGCTTGTGCCTTTTTAAGCATAAAAGATTTTATTTCCTCCCTTACATGCTCAGGACAGTCTGGGCACTTAGTTGTATTTCTAAATCCTCCAACTAAGTGTTGTTTTAGTCAATAAATCCCTCCCTTGGTTACTTTAGCACAAAAGTTACATTGGTACTTATTCTTATTATTAGGATCCACCTTTCCATTTATTTTTCCCGGATCATAAGGGTTGGACGATCCTGTGGATGGAGTGCTTGAACCGGTATTATCCATTTATATTAACAAGCTGAAAATAGTAAAATATAATCAATTTCAAGCACATGTCAAGTAACTTAAATTGTCTAAGTAAGAGAGGAAAACTTATTTTTTTAAAAAAAAAAGAGAAACAAAATTAAAAAACAGACAGAAAGATAACAGATGAAAAAACAGTTGAAAAAATGACTATATGAAAGAGTGAAGTAGAAAAAGAAACCGTCTTTAAAAAAGGAAAAGAAATGGAAACTCAGAAGTGAACAGTGAAGAGAAAAAGGGTGGAGTAGAAAAAAGAAAAAAAAAAAAATAAACATACCTCTGAGGCTCTGACCGACGGCTGCAGGGAGTCAAGGATGACCGGCCGGTGGCTGTGAGGGGGCTGGCTGGTGGCTGCGAGGGGATCGGCCGGTGGCTGCGAGGGGACCGGTGGTTGCTTCTTTGACTTCTCTCTCCTTAAATTAGGGTTTATAATTGGGGATCTTTTGAAATTTCTCTCTCCCCGATTGTTTTAAGTATATTAAATTTCTTTCTTTCTTTCTTTCTTTTTTTTTTAAAAAAAAATTATATACCTTTAAAAAGCACGTGCCTTTTAATGTTAAAGTTTCCGGCGCCTATCACCATAAAGCTAATGAGGCGCGCGCCTTGCGCCTCATGAAAAGGCGCACTTGGTGCTCATCTTTTGTAGGTGCCTGTAGCATTAGCTAAAGCGCAACAGGCTGCGCCTCAGTGAGCCTTGCGCCTAGGCGAGCCTGATGCGCGCTTTTAAAAGCTAAGCTCTAATCATTGCAAACATAGTTTAAGAACATTTTGAAAAGGAGTGGGTACAAGAAAATATAAGAAAGTGTGTCTAAAAAGGTGGGTGGGTGTAAGATAAAGCAAGAGATAATGTGTAAAAAGGTTGCTGGATATGTATCTCACCCTGTTAAAAACTGCTTATCAACCATTCAGTCATCGGAAACTTTGAAAAAGATTAAAAAAAAAAAAAAAAAGAAAAAAAAGAGAAAATTTCTATGGCATTCTGAATTAACACTCCCCAAATCCTAAATGCACGTAATACCTGAACCCAAGTTTTTCTCTGATTGAAGCAACTGCAATGTGCCCTTTGGGATACTCTGTGCAAGATATGTATTTTTCAATCTCATGCTCACTATATCTTCGAAGGATAAAAGTCCCACATCGAAAGTGGTGAAGAGTGGTAGAAAAGTGACAAGTGTGTTAGGTTTGTGGGTTACTCTTATTGCCATATGTTTTTAGGATGGATCCTCAGTTGCCTTGTATGTGGGTCACCTTTTATCTTGTAGTGGGCCTTGACCATGGTGCAACAAGCCAACAACTACTATCCGAGCTAATTATGAATTGCTTTAATTGTCCTATTCTCATGTAGGGTAGCATGTGGTGAAGTCCAAGATGTTGCTAGGGGTAGCTAAGGAAGTGGTGAGTGAGCAAATAGTGATTTTGTCTGATCATACATGTGAAGAAGTACATTACAATTAGACAGCCCGAATGAGCGGAAGTTGGAAGAACAAATGCAATCCCGGGCCCAATGGTCGCTTAGTAATTTAGTATTCGAATATGTAGGTATAGAGTGGTGTAGCTTGATGGTGTGGGTGCAATCCTATAGAGGTGACATTGTATGGTGCTCTTGAAAGATGGGTGAGCCCTAGTTGATGGACAAACATGCTAGTAATGGAGTAGAGTATACCAATTGACCTGTAAGCATGAATTGCAAACATGTTGGTCTACTTGGTGTGTGGCTCAAACACAATGGAGTATAGCTAGATTTGATGTGGAAAGAAGTTCCCTGGTGTGGTTTTACTAATGGGTTTGTGGTTGTACTAGTTGGTTCTCGAGTTACAAGCTGTGGACAATGCGAGGGTGTACGAATATGGAACACACATGTAAGGAGGAGATTGTTGGATTTTCCCATGTGTGTGAAAGAATCGTCCCTCATCGGAAAAGTGGTAGAAGGGTGACTAGTTTATAAGATTCGTGCTCTACTCCTGTAGCCGTATGGTGTTGCGAGAGAACCTCTTTTTTCTTGTAAGTGAATCACCACTCCTCTTGTAGTAGGGAACAATAATTGTCTTGAAAAACAGAAGTAATTGATGATGATCAGGGTCATTGCAGTTGAGTACTGGTTTAGTGGCTTGCCTAGACCAACAGGATCAAGTAGCTGGTCTTGTTCTTTAATCATGTTCTTGTTCATGTTTGGACAGTTTGATTCATCATGTTCATATATATAATAAAAGACGAATAAGTTTCAGCCAGGATGGAACATGATACCTGAGACACAGGTTATAAAACATATGATCTTTTTGACTTTTTGGATACAAGTACTCTGTACTTCTTTGGTCTTTGGGGTTTCTAAAGGATTTGATGTGCTCCATGCTGACCACTCTAAATGAACTGGAAGTTTCAGCTTTATCAAAGAGTTTTTTAAGATTTCCCTTCAATTTCTTCCCATTATATTGTTTTTTGTACCAAAATAGAGATGAAGCTTTTGGAAAACAATTCCTATGAGAAACAGAAGAAATGGATGAGTATCAGAATTATGGCAGTTGGGTACTGGCTTGCTTAGACCAGCTGGATCAAGGAGTTGGTCTACCAATTTTTGGTCTCCGTTTCATCTCATGTACTGCATTTGATACTTGGTACTTGGACGTGATACTTTAATACTCTGAATGGTAGTGCTAGAGCCCTTGACACATTTCCTAGTTGGCCCTAATAACAGAAACCAAGTAAACATACTCTTACCATGAACCTTGATTTTGATTTTACATCAAAATATATTTTCTTTTGTTCATACATAAGGCCAACTTATTAACTTAGTGCAGGAATGGCTGAACCTGTACCTGATAGAATTCATGCACTTTAAACCTCTTTGCGTGTTCCTGCTGGCTTTTACTGAGGATGGATTATAAAATATCTGGGAAAGGAAAGAGTGTGCAATGTGAGCAGAAATTGAGCACTCAAACAGTGATTGAGGAGGTGCTGAAGTTATTTAGACTTGGAATTGGAGTATGCCCTACTTAGGACATTACTAAAATTTTAAAGAGTTTCACAAGTCATATTATCTTCAGATGTAATTTAGATCTTCACTTGTTGCAACTTCAACATCTTCTGATCTGCTATATGGTTTTTTTTTTTTTTTTTTTTTTTTTTTTTTTTTTTTTTTTTTGAGGGGAGGGGAGGTGTGGTAAGAAATTACATTTTGAAAAAGTAATGGGCCTAGAAAATATATATAGCAATTTAAAAAGACCTTGCATGCACAACTTTCCTCAGCAAACTGAGTTTTAAGTGTAAGCTATTCTCTGTATGATAGATAAGTTGAAAACTAATGGAAAAGTATTGTTTATATCAGCATGTGTATTTCCTTGTCAACCCTTGATTTTCCTTTTTTCGTCATATATCCAACAAATCAGGAAATATAGCCGCAATAGCAACTGTTCGTGACTTTTTTTTTAATTTTATTTATTTATTTATTTTTATTTTATTTTTATTTGGTATCTTAGATGAAATTTTCTGAATATGCTTTTTCCCTGCGTCATTCTCTAGTTTCTCTGGATGGTTTGACCTTTCAGTTGGCAACTGAAATTTGGTTATGAAACTGAACTGAAATATTAAGTGTTCAGTATTTGGCTCAAATGTTTTAGCAAATATCAAATATTATACTACCTCCGGTCCAATTTACTCGCAACTTTGAAATATTTTATATCTCATAAATAATACCCCAAAGTTGCGAGTAATTTGGACCGGAGGTAGTAATTACTAGAAACTTTTTAATTGAGTTGCTGAATTATATTTGAATGAGTAATATTTTCCTCCATTTGTAAGTCTTTGACAACAGAAATAGTTATTGGTTGCTTTTGTTATATATATATATATATATATATATATATATATATATATATATATATATATATATATATATATATATATATATATATAGTTGCAAAGACTATTGAGTAATTTTCTTACTGATCGTTGCAGCTTAGAGGTCATTTCATGGCTTGTTGACTGCTTGTCTCATGGAAGCGAATAACCCTGTTAAAAGTCATTCCCTGAAGATTCTAGACGGCATTATTGTGATCCAAACCTTACATATGTGGTGCATGCCAGTTGAGATGTGTTATGGATATCTACTCTGGAGTACCTATGAGAGGATATTGTCGTTTGTGGTACGAGTAATTTGCTGCTCTAATCAATTTTGTAAACAGAAGGCACGGAATGATTCTAGTCTCTATGGAATCGAGGTTCTTGCTGCTCTAATCAATTTAGAACTTATGATGCGCCAGCTTCGTGCTGTCTCTGAGCACTGTCAAGATGTAATGACATGTTTAATGTTACCATCTTACCAATCAAGATGGACCTATTAATCATTATAATGCCAAGTTATTATACCTGATGGTTATCTCTATCTCTACTCACTAACAATAATTGCTTTTGATTTATCTTGTTTTGGAGTGCTGCTTCTAGATGCCTGTAACCAAAACGAAATTAGAGGCCAAGGGTTGAAGTTTCTAATTTTAAAACAACCCAAATGAGCTCATGGATTAACAAAATTAAACGGATGGCGTGTCGATGTCATTTGCTACAATTTTAGCTTAGATATTTACTCACTTAAATTTCAACAATAACCTACTACAGTACATGTTGGAAATATAATAGCAAATTACACCATTTTTGTTGAGTAATATGAGAAAATTTAATTGGAGAAGTGAACATATTGATGAACTGTGGTATAATGATAATTCATTGGCAAGATTACACTCATTGACACAAACTGTGGGTTTTTTTTTTTTGCATTTGTTGATACAAACTTATACCACTTGTTAGATTGACGCGAACTTGTTACAAAAAGAATAATAATAATCCCCCAAGGTTGGTGTCAATGAGTGTAGACATATGAGTTCACAAACTTTTGTATGTATTTGAGCAAAGTATAATCAAATCAACTGATTATTGGGCATTTACATTGGAGTATTTTTTTCAATGCTCCCCCTTGAGGCCTTGAATGTTACGTTCATGCTCACAAAGAAAAGGTATAAGTTGTCTTGTTAAAAAAATAGTACTAATGATATTATATTATATGTTTTGATATACTGTTTTATTAAAAACCTTGTCAGAAAAAACCCAGTTGGAAAAAATTCTAATTGAAAGAAAAAATAGTGCAATGTATGTAATGCTCCCCCTGATTTCTACGTAGTTCACGAAGATGACGTATTTGGATTTTCATCATGTGTAAACAAGTTTTGGGGTTAGGTTTTTTGTTAATCTTCCTTTGATATACCATTCAGTTACTTAAGAGATGCATGTGCCATGTGTATCTTTCTTACACCTGTATCACGTCACATCAACATGCCACATCAACATTCAACAACCTTTAGCATTACACCACATCATCACTTAATGTTTTAAATTATAAATGCATACAAAGAGAATTGAACCTCATTGAATGAAAACCACATTTATAACCATCTTAGCTAGAAATAAATCATGATATTTTAATCCACATTTATACATACAAGTATTATAATGTAGAATAAAAAAAAAAAAAAAACTTCTCATTATATTCTAAGTACCCATAAAAAAAAAAGTTATTCTTCTCATTATATTCTAATGTACCCATACAAAAAAAAGTCTTTAGGGGACAGACATGTCTCCTAGAGATAATGCTACCTTGGAGGGTAGTTTTCAAGCTTTTAAAGATACACAGTCCATAGGGGACGGCTGGCAAATAGAGGTGCCGCCTGTCGAGGCGACGATAGCTTGGGAGGATGATATTGAGAATGCTGACATTGCTTCGGCTGTTATGAGGCCGTGATTAGAGTCGGTCTTCGCTTCCCTCTCCATAAGGGGATTAAAAAGATTTTGAAGGGGTATGAGTTAGGCGTCTGGAAACTCACCCCAAATTCATGGATAAATATCCTAAGCTACATCGCCGCCTGTGAGTTTCAAAACATTGAGCTATGTTTTGAAGCTTTTGCTCACATGCATTACCTTGAACAAATCGTCCAAATGGACCGGCTGGAGGGAGAAATTCTACTTGGTCTTCTCTCCCAGATTGGGACACAACTGATTCCTACGTCGGTATATTAAGGAGTCGGCCTTGCTGGGGAAGAAATGCGCCCTTCCTCGCATTTTGTCTAGGGCCTGGGAACAAATAATGGAGCTCAAGGTTTTCGAGACTACTACTGAGCCCTTGGGTGATGGGACCAATAATTGTACCTAAAATTGGGTACTTGTAGACACCTAAAAATGTTTCCTCAAAACCAAACTCGATGATGAACAACCTTTCACTACCATTATTGGTCGGGTTGAATATTTAATCTTTGGAGTGCTTAAATCCATGTATCCATTCAATACATTTCGTTAACCAATCCAATTCCTAGCTCATTTCCCTAAACCATAACTTACTTTCCACTTTTCGTGTCCACATCACTAAACTGAGAGAAAATGATTTTGTGTCTATATAATTTTGATCTAATTATTATTTGGTTGGATAGGACTTTCAATAAGATTTCCAACAATATATCATAAGCCCAATTCTGATTTAAAACGAAGAAGATATGAGTAAAATACTAAACTCGGCCCAAAACCAACACCCTTTCACTCAAATGTCCATATCTTTAAATATACAAATGATTTTGACCTGATTTTAATTGGGTTAGAACGTATACTTGATAAGATTTCCAATGATATATTATATGTCTTATTTCGAGTTAAGGATAAAAAGTTATCGTAGTATTAAAAACGCGTAAGAAACTAGAATTACCGAGCAGCAGCTAAAATGCCGCGACGTGACAAAAGCTGACGTGGCACGGTGCATATTGCCGTGAAACAGTATTCTACATGGTGTCACACCGCTTTTTTGGTGTATTTTCTGAACCTGGACGCATTTAAAAAAAACAAGTACACCGTGACACGGCGCCACGTGTCGCGCCACGGCGGACTTTGCTGCGTCACAACATTTTCTACCGTGTCACGGGATTTTCCCGTGTTTTCTCCGCGTAAATCCTGCACGCGTTTTATCATTTTAGGGCAGCTATTGCACCGCAATGCGGTAATCTATACCGTGTCACGGCACCCATTGTCGTGTCGTGGTAGACACTAACCGTGTCACAGCGCCCCAAATTAGGATTTTTTTTTATCTTTTCTAGGGTTCCGTGTGATCCCCTACTCATTTCCTCTATAAATATGCCCTTCCTTTCTATAGTCCGGGAACCAAAAACCATTCTCTCTTCCTCTACACCAACAATCATTCTCTTCTCTCTTTTTCTCTTGCTTTACCCTAAACCCAAGCCACTTTATTCTTCCATAATACTTCCCCTAAGCACTCCAAGGAGTCCGTACAAAACTCGAGGTTCTTTCCTTAAATCAAGGCGTGAAAGCAATTTAAAGGAGCGCGTGAAATGTGAGTAATTAATTAATTTAATTACTTACTTTATTTTAATATTTCTAGTATCATGATTAGGTTTATTAATTTATATTTGATTTCACTAAAATTTTATTGTTTAATTGCTTCCAATATTAATGTTTATCCTATTATATATTTATTTATCACCATATTTCCTATTTAAAGGGAATATGTAACTAAAACTCACGCCTAATAAGATAGTTTGGATAATCGGTTTAGGTTTCTTTTTAATCTTGTTATTATTTAAAGTGATCACTAATATTATAGAATTATGTGTTGCATTAATTTTCAACCAATTTAGCATAATAATAGTTTGGAGCAAATTAAATATTTTGTTTGTATGCCTTTGAGATCGTAAGAATCACTTTTCACTATAAGAATCGAGTAGAGGCCAATACGGGCGAATGTGACTCCATGACTCACTTCGTACCATCATCCCCGATCCTCTTTTCGTGGTTCCGAATCATATGGAGTTAGTAATCTCATAGATTATGAATGGGGTGTAACCTTCACGGTTCAATCGTTGTTGCCTATCCTTGTCCTTTTATTCGTGGTTGCCTTTTATGATCAATGATCGGTTTACAAGTTCCTTGAAAACTTGTTGGCAGCTCCCTATCCTAGTCCTTAATCGTATTATGTCAATTCCCACTTCTTATGAGTACCAAGCATATTCACCACATGCTTAAAGTAGGTGCACTTTGAATGACGCCTACAGTTTGGCAACTCCACTGGGGAGGATTCTTGGTTATTTATTGATTTGACTGATCGGTATATAATTAAGATGAGTGGATGAGACTTGAAAGATTCTTGAAAAGTATTCTTGTGATTAATTTTGCATTTTTGCATAGCATAGATGTTTTTAACGTCGTATTCAGGTTTGTCCCGTAGGAAAAATTGGATAACCTGGTCGTGAACGAAGAAAACAGAGGCACCAGTCAGATTTCCTAACTACCGCGCCCCGGTAGAGCATGCCGTGTCACGGCGCAGGGCATCGTCACACGATGTTCTGAACAGTGACACAGTATATTTGTTGTGTCGCGACAGTCCTGAAATCTTTCCAGTGGTTTTATTTCTCTTCTCACAGTCAGCTTTCTTCGACTTTTCTAAAAAAACGTGTGTGTTTTACATACGTCTTAACCCCGGAGGATTTAAACTCTATTAACCTAAAAACGCTCATGGCAATAAGGTTTCATCTGAGTTATTAAATCCACATAAACCATGGAGTTGAGTTCGATTTCATCACGAACTCACGGAGCCCCCCCACTAGGTGAAAAAAGGGCTTTGACAGCGGTTCAAACCCGGTCTAAGGCACCGGTTTGAACCGCTGCCTATGTGGGGGGTGCCAAATACCCCCCTTTTTAGCACCGGTTCAAAACCGGCGCCCTATACCCAATTTGGCACTAGTTAACCGGTGCCTTTAACTGTTTTGGGCACCAGTTAACCGGTGCCTTTAACTGTTTTGGGCACCAGTTAACCGGTGCCTAAAATAGTCTCCCGCCATTTTTTTGGGTGGTAGCTAGTTTTTGCACCGGTTAACCGGTGCCTTTTTACTCAATTATTATTATTTTTTTTTTCCAATTTTCGTGCAATAATATTTAAAAAAAAAAAAAATTGTTTCCAGCAATAATAATAACCTGTAATTCCAACAATTATATTAAATAATATAATTAATAATATTATTATTATAATTACTAATAATAATAATATTATTAATTATTACAATAAGATACAAAAATAATATTAAAAACGAGAATTCATATATATATATATATATATATATATATATATATATATATATATATATATATATATATACACACACACACACACACACACACACACACACACACACACACACACACACACACACACACACACACACACACACACACAAATGATAGTAAGTAAATATATAATGAATAATAATATATATAGTTCAAAAGTTAACATAAATAATTTACAATTAAAATGCCATTTACATGTTGAAGGTTATAAAAGACGCCAACATGTCACGAACTTCATTAAGCTCCTTGATTGTCAACGGACCATCCTTTTGGACCTTGCAAAACTTGAAATACAAAAACATTATGTTAGAATTAATTAATTAGGCAAAACAATATGTATTTTATCAAATATTACCTATATGACTTCTATGTAGCCCATTTCCTACATTACTTATCAAATGAACTTTTCTCATAACATGTCAATGTTGGGTAGTTTTATGTGTCTAAGCCTTAAAATTGAATCAAAAGAGCATTTTATTAAGGTTTAAGACGCTTTTTACTCAAAATGGCCCGAATATGACCTATATAACTTAATTTGCCCATTTCCTACATTTCTTATTAAATGAACTTTATTTATCTCATAACATGTCAATATTATCTAGTTATAGGTGTTTAGGGTAATTTTACCCCGCCACGTGGTCCAATCAGAGGGTGACACGTGTCAGCCTCAAGGTGGCCCAAAGTGGACCAATCCCTGCTTGACACGTGTTATTCAAGAAATTAAGGGAAAAATGGCGGCCTTCAGGCCCAAATCCCGAGAAAGCCGCAATGCGGCGCAGCCCACCAATGATTAGGGATCAATGACCTAATCAGGGGCACAAATCCCGAGGACCCTATAAATAGGGAGATTTCCCTCTTTTGGAGGGCACGTTTTACCATTTATTATACACTGTCCCTATGATAGAGACATCTGAGCTTGGAATCCGAGCAGATACCCACCTAAATTTCCGCACCTTTTTCTCTCCCTTCAAGTTACTAACTTGTTCGTCGGAGGCGGAGCACCAACCAACCGGTGTCTCCGTTTGTTTTGCAGGTACAGCTCAAGCCGGATCAGTCTTCGTGTTGTAACTCTCCTGAGGGACAAAAACTCCCAAAACATTTGGCGCCGTCTGTGGGGAGAGTACCTCGAAGATGGTTCAAGAGTCTGTACCACCCCCTAACCGTCTGGGCGATGACCCAGAAGTCTTTACAGACCATGAAGATGAAGATCTTCAAGTCGAAACCTTTACAGCCAATGACGACTCTCTCATAACCAAGCGCATCCGGCCCAGAGACACTCTGGAGCTGGGTGCCTCCCAAGCGGGTACAAGCCGACACTCTGGGCAGCCGGAAGGGGAAACCCAAAGGGCCGCTGGATCAGCCCCTGTCACCCGAGACGAACTCATGAGATTCATGACAAGTTTCAAGGGTGAAATTAAAGAGCTGATCACCCAAAGCCGGGCTGGCCCAAGTAAAGGTCAGTCGGCGAAGAAGACTCCTCCGGAGAAAGGGAAGTCAGTCAGAGAACGGAAGCCCACTCCTCATCCAAAGGAGAAGGCAGCCGGGACCATTGATTGGTAAAAAATTCTTCTTCCTAAGAGGAACAACAACACCCGCCGGACTCAGCAGCCGGTGGGAAGTAAAAAATCAATTCCTGATGCCCGGGAAATAATCAACCGAAAGAGGAATCAGCAACTGTCTGAGTCGGCTTCAACGTCGAACTTTCCAGACAGCTTCAACAACACTTCTGCAGGGAATACTCTCTCTCTACATGAGAGCCACAAAGGCGGTAATACCGTCCATTCTGGCCCTCAGATGATTGGAACTGTACCGTTTGTGCCTACTCAGGCATACGGACAGTATCCTCCTCACTTCATGCAGCCGGCTCTCTTCGGAGGTCAGGCGACATATCAAACTGTCCAGCCACTGGACTGGCAGCTCCGTCTGCTACGCCTGGGTGAGCAACCTTCTGCGTTCACCCAGGAGATAACCGAGGCGGCACAGCCAGCCAAGGTTAAGAATGTGTTGGTGGGTACCTACGATGGTACTACCAACCCGGAAGACCACCTTATGGCATACACCAACCTCATGTACTTACAGGGGTTAGATGATGCCACTTGGTGTCGTTGCTTCCCGACTACATTGAAGGGCATTGCCCAACAATGGTTTGGCAACTTGCCAGCCGGGTCCATTGATAATTTCAGGAAGCTCGCCTTCCTATTTGCTTCCAACTTCTCAATGAACATCCCTGCTAAGAAAACAAGCCTTGATCTGAGCACTGTTAGGCAGGGAGAGAGAGAAGGGCTGCGCTCATATGTCAGGCGGTTCAATCTGATAAGAATTCAGATTTAAGAACTGTCTGACGAGGTAGCTTTTACAGACTTTTTCAAGGGTCTGAGAGACGGGTTGACCTTTAAGTTCGACCTAGTCAGAAAAGGGGCTTTCACCTTACAGGCGGCCCTGAGGGAGGCGGAAAGCTACATTCAAGCTACCGACCTCTGCTCGCCTGGTAGCCAGTCGGACTCCAAGAAGTCCGACAAATAGAAAGACAACCGGTCAGCTCAGCCGGCCAAAAACAAAGAAGAGAGCAAGAAAAGAAAAGAAATCTGGGCGGTTACTAACTCTGACCAGCCGTCCCAGAAGAAAAAGAAAGAGTTTAAACCGTACGTCCCCAAGTACGAGTTTAATAAAGACTGCAACTCCATCCTCATGGAGGTAAAGGACCGGCTGTCCATTGAAAAGCCGAATCCAATGAAGAGTTCTGTTCAGTCACGGAACAAAAATAAATTCTGTCAATTCCATGAGGAGGTTGGCCATGACACCAACGACTGCTTTAGTCTTCAGCGGACGTTGGACCGTCTGGCTGACAAAGGGCTGTTGAAGTCTTACATTTCTAAGTCCCCAGCCGGGGCAAAAAAGAAAAACAAGGGTCAGTCCTCCAAGACTACCCCCCAGCCTGCTAGTAGTTCGGATACTGACAAGGAGCCGGTCTACACTATAGCAGGCGGGTTCTCATGTGGTGGCCCTACCATCCGGGGCACCAAGAGCCATCTTTGAAAGATGGACAAAGATGATGATGAACAGGCGTCTACAAGCTCTTCCTTCCCAGACGTCTTGATCACTGAGAAGGATAGGGGCAGCGTCCGCCGTCCGCATGATGACCCGGTTTTCATTGAATGTAAGGTGGCCAACCAGTTGGTTGGACGGTGTTGACTCGAATGAACAATACAAGAGGGGGGGGGTGAATTGTATTGAGGAGGAACTGGGGTAATTTTTGCGGAATTCTAAAAGAAACTTAAACAAAAACTTTAAAGTGCAAGAGAGATTTTACGTGGAAAACTTCTTGGCCCTAATCAAGAAGAAAAACCACGACCACAAGGGATTTTAAACTCAATTCTTAATAATAATAGGGCAAACAACCTATTACAAATTAAGACTCTAAACTCAAGTTCCTCTACGAACTTAAGTTCCCCCTCAACTGATCCCTCAATCAGTTGAGCTCTCAAATCTCTCTCTTTCTCCTTGCTTCACTCAAAGAAATCTACACACTCTAGAGTTTACCCAAACTCTTCCCCAATACAACTCGAATTAAAACTCTAAGATGCTAAGTACAAAGACACTCAAGGACTTAAGTGGATTTTTGACTCTTTTAGAAAAGCTAAGAATTGTAATGCTCAAGTGTACTCTTCAAAATGGAAAACTAATTCTATTTATACTAGAGGAGATCAGTTGAAAAACTCCCGCATCTGCCTTGACTCCCACTTCACCACAACTCCCATGAAACTAGGAAATGCAGTTCGTGGAGGCTTGGGCAACAAGCTGAAGTATACCTAAGGAAGTAGTTTACTGTTTCCTTAATTTTCTCAACCTCCTTGACCAAGTAAAAGATCCGTTTAAAAAGAGTTTTCAAAGGAGATTTTACCGAGTCAGATTTTTCAAAATATTTGGATAGAATTTAAACCAGAAAATCTTTAAGAAAATAGAATAGTTTAAAAGATAATTTTCCGAAAATAAAATAGAATCTTTTTAAACAAGGAAAATAAAATCTTTATAAACTGAAATTAAATCCACTTAACATCCTATCAATAATCAAAGTACTTAACATATATACAAGAAGCCTAAAATTAATAAAGTTACAATAGACTTCTTGGAACTCAGTGAAGCATCGACTCTGGAGCTTCAGTTCCTCACTAAAGGAACTTGGCTTCTGATTGTCTTCTATGCTCATCCAAAGCTCTTCCTTTGACCTTGTTCCATGCTCCATTCTGACCCTAGAATATCGTTGCATATAAAACCTGTCAACACATCAAAGATAATAGACAAATGTTAAAGCACTTATGGGTTTGCTTAGGTTCCTTGAGTCATCATCAAAACTTAAGATCAACAATATTCCCCCTTTTTGATGAATGACAAACCTAAGCAAACTCATAAATAAAATTGAAAGACAATCAGAAAAAGAAAACACTACTTAAAAAAATTAACAAGGAACTGAATGAAAAGTATACCTTCTAGTTTTAGATTATACCTTCTAGTTTTAGATGGATGGAGAGCTTGTCAACAATTGAGTTTGCCTTCTTTTCCCCCTTTTGGCGTTCATCAAAATTAATGCACACAAATATATATATCTAAACACAGCACCATGATAATGGTTTGTGTCCAAAGCATAGAACAAAGCACATATAGGCAGAAATAGTATGCAAATAGTCAGAAAGCAAGCATGCAACATCCATATAAACAAACTGATGTTCCTCCAGAACATCCAAAAAGCAAAATACCCTGTTTTAGACCAAAATAAGCTAAATAAAACAAGGTTTTCAATCCAGACCAAGTTCAAGAATCAAAAAGTTTGATAGCTAAAACATAAGAGAAACAGAATTAGGCTTCAGGGGCAGAGGATAGATGCTCTTCTCCTGCATCTTCTTCTGAAACTTCTTCAATGACCAGATCCTCCAGCTTCTTCAAAAGATCTGACTGCCCTTGAGATATAGTGGAGGTGCTCTGCTGCACTGCTGTTGTGAGCGCAGTAGAAGCCTTTTCTAAGTCTGACACCATCTTTTCTAGAGCCTCAATTCTCTGAACCAGAGCAGGTTGTGCATCCACCAGCTTTTGCACTGTATCCTTGAGATTCTTTAATTTTAAAGCAGCACTGACAGAGTTAAATCCTGTAAACCCTAGACCTTCTCCTGCTGGAACAGACTGACTTCCTCCAGTTTCTTGCACAAAGGTGCCCTGTTCCCCCTGAACCAAAGTTCTCTCTTCTCCCTTTTCATCACATAAATCTACTACAGCAGTAGATTCAGCCTTGTCTTTTCCTTTTGGCCTAAAAGCCAACCTTGTACTCTTCCTCTTTCCAACACTAGGAGCACTCTTTGTAGGCATTATGAGCACTTCCTTAGTCTTCTTTTCTCCCTCACCCTCACTGTCCTCCTCCTCCAGCCATCTATCTAACTCCTCTTCCTCCAATTTCTTCACAGTTCCTTCATCCT
This sequence comes from Chenopodium album, assembly GCF_948465745.1. Classification (NCBI taxonomy): domain Eukaryota; kingdom Viridiplantae; phylum Streptophyta; class Magnoliopsida; order Caryophyllales; family Amaranthaceae; genus Chenopodium; species Chenopodium album. Next base: position 48,413,776 of record NC_137838.1, read on the forward strand.
GCTTGGTTTTTGGAAGAGATTTGGAGAGGAATTGGGTTACTCCATTTACAACAGTTAGGTTTCTGGCCTCAAGGGTTCTTGGTTGCACATAATGGTTTGTTTTTAGTTTGAGGCGTTCATAATTTGTCATGGAGACACCACAGCTTTCTAGGAGAATGATCAACAAGTTAGCATATCCAACCTTCAAATGATGCAGTGAGAAAGGTGCTGGATCATTAGGGAAGGGAAGTTTATTTGTAGTTTGTTTTCAAGGCAGTACATGAGCACATCATCAAGGTGATTAGCCTCGTTCCTGTGCTGAGTTCTTGGTATTATGGCCATATGGACAAAGATAAACAACAATTTTTGGATAGGAGAGAATAGGTTATGGTTGGTTTTTACTTTGGAAGCTTTTCCCCCAATTGACTCAACAATCTTTTCAATAGAAACATCATCAACACTTAATTCAGTTTCTCCTTTAAAATACTCATCAAACCCCTCATTAGGAGTTCCAAACACAGCAGCCAAATCATCAGCATCAAAACTAATTTTCTTATTTTTAACTCGGCTAGTACACACACCATTCACATTCTTAAAATTTGCACAAAATTCTTTTAACGGAGCATGAGCAATCACATTGTCATAACATTCACTAAACAACTTAACCCAATTTTGAGCCTCAAGAATATCAAGAAGTTCAGTATACTTACTTATCTCACACCACTTGAGATTAATGCAGAGACCAACGATGAATCGATCAGAGCTTGCTTCAAGCCTCTTGACAGCAGGTGACTTTGATTTTTCCCCCTGAATCGGTTCACCAAGTTCCTCGTAGTCCAATTCCTCTTCAACCTCTATCTTCCTCTTCTTCGAATCACTGCGATCCATGGGTTTGTTTTGTGGGGTTTCAGTGATAGCTTGAGTTGAGGTTTCAGTCTCAATTTCCATGGGTGATGCTTTTTGAGGTGAATTTTGGATTTTTGGTGAGATTTCCATGGGAACTGGAGAAGAATCACTGAAGACAAGTGTGTATTTACAGAGTAGGGTGGTGAGGAACAGTGGTTAGGGTTTGGTTTCATTTTATAGTGGGGTGAATTCTGAGAGGTGAATTAGGTCGGTGGAATAGTGTAGAAGGTGAATTGAATGGGGTATGTGTCGTTTGAATAAGGATAAAGAAATTACTTTTCACTTGGTCAGATAAAAACGGAAGATTCAATTAATGTGATTTGACATGAAGAGTCTTGATTAAATAGAGAAGTTTTTGATCAAAAACTTGAATTGAATTCGAAAAGACTAGGATATTTAATTGAAGATAGATTTGAATTTAAGAGGATAAACTTGAGAGATTAATTCAAAAAATAAAAGGATAAGATTTTTTCAGAGTATAAAAATTAATTAACTGACTAGCTAATTAATTCAAGAAGTGATAGAACAAAATCTTATGAAAATATTAGGAGGAACTTGGAACAAATCAACGTAGCTTGTTAGTAATATAGATAAGCAAGTGCAATTTGATTTCTTCACATACAGCCACAATCCCATATGTATTGCCATTCATTCTAATGCTCAGGACTATGTTTTCACATATACACATTGTGTAAGATACATATAATGTATGCACAATTGACTTATACCTTGGGGAAACTTGAGGTCTTCTAACTCAATTGTATCATACCAAGTTCCATGCGCATCTTTTCGAATTTGTCCCTGCTCAAAGGCTTAGTAAGAATGTCAGCAATTTGATTTTCAGTCTCACAAAAATCTAATTTAATTAAGCCTTTTTCCACATTATCCTTAAGAAAATGATGTCTTATATGAATATGCTTCACGCGAGAATGATGAACTGGATCCTTTGAAATGCATATGACACTAGTATTATCACAGTAAATAGGAATGCAATTATACTTCATACCATAGTCTCTTAATTGTTGTTTTATCCAGAGTACTTGAGAACAACAAGCAGCAGCTGCCACATATTCAGCTTCAGCAGTTGACAAGGCCACTGTATTCTGTTTCTTGGATCCCCAAGAAACTAGACATGGCCCAAGAAACTGAATCATCCCTGAAGTACTTTTTCTGTTCACCAAATCCCCTACATAGTCAGCATCTGCAAAACCTTTTAAATCAAAAGTATCACTTCTAGGATAGAAGAGACAAAGATGGTCAGTTCCTTTGAGGTATCGTAGGATCCTTTTCACTGCTATAAGATGTGATTCTTTAGGAGTAGATTGAAACCTTGCACATAAGCCAACACTAAATGCTATATCAGGTCTACTAGCAGTTAAGTATAAAAGAGATCCAATCATACCTCTGTATCCAGTTTGATCTACATTAGTTCCTTGTAGATCTTCATCTAACCTTGTGCCTGTTCCCATAGGTGTATGGTAGGTCTTTGCTTGGTCGAGATTATATTTCTTCAGTAGTTCCTTGACATACTTTTGTTGGTGAATTGCAATACCTCTTTCTGTTTGTTTGATTTGTAGTCCAAGGAAGAAGTTGAGTTCCCCCATCATGCTCATCTCAAATTCACCACTCATTAGCTCAGCAAAGTACTTGCACAAGTTTCCGTTAGTTGCTCCAAAAATAATATCATCAACATATATTTGAACAACTAGTAAATCAGTTCCTTCAGATTTTAAAAACAAAGTTTTATCTACTTTTCCTCTTTTAAAATCATTTTGAAGAAGGAACTTAGAGAGCCTTTCATACCAAGCTCTAGGAGCTTGTTTCAGCCCATAAAGAGCTTTATCAAGCTTAAAGACATGATTAGGAAATTGGGGATTTTCGAAACCAGGAGGTTGTTCTACGTACACCTCTTCTTCAAGAAAACCATTTAGGAAAGCACATTTAACATCCATTTGATACAGTTTGAAACCCATGAAAGAAGCAAAAGCAATTAATATTCTAATAGCTTCTAATCTAGCAACAGGAGCAAAAGTTTCTTCGAAATCAATACCTTCTTGCTGATTGTAGCCCTTTACAACAAGTCTGGCCTTGTTTCTCACAATTGTTCCATATTCATCCAGCTTGTTCCTGAATACCCACTTGAGCCCTATAACCTTTTTGTGTTCTGGTTTCTCTTCAAGATGCCAGACCTTGTTCCTTTCAAATTCATTGAGTTTATCTTGCATGGCAATTATCCAGTCAGCATCCTTCAGAGCTTCATCATGATTTCTTGGCTCAATTATGGATAAGAAGGCTTGAAAGGCACAGAAGTTCCTCATCTGTGATCTGGTCTGAGTTCCTCTACCAATATCTCCTATAATAAGATCTATTGGATGAGAGCCTTGATATTTGAATGGCTTTGGATGAAACTCTCTAGCAGGAACTCCAATTTGAGGCACTTCTTCTTCGGTTTCTTCTGAATTTTCCTCGTTGCCTGATTCTCCCTGATCTTGTTCCTCCGGGATTTCTTGATCAGGAACTTCAGCATTTTCTTGATGTTCTTGCTCTGGTTCCTCACTTACATCCTTGGTTTGCTTGGAGGTTTCTTCATCTTCTTCCCTGTCTCTAATCATACCAATTTCATAATCAATATTGTCTTGTTTCTGCACATTCATAAACATATTAGATTCATCAAATATCACATGAATGCTTTCCTCTACACACAATGTATTTTTATTGTAAACTCTGTAGGCTTTGCTATTTGATGCATAGCCAAGGAACACAGCTTCATCACTTCTTTCATCAAATTTTCCTATGTTCCTTTTCCCATTATTATGGACAAAACACCTGCATCCAAAAGCTCGAAAGTGAGAAATATTGGGTTTTCTCCCCTTAAACAGTTCATAAGGAGTCTTATTGATGATTGGTCTCATCATAACTCTATTAATAATATAACAAGCAGTATTAATAGCTTCAGCCCAGAAGTTCCTTGGAAGACCACTTGCTATGAGCATAGTTCTTGCCATGTCTTCTAGAGTCCTGTTCTTCCTTTCAACAACTCCGTTATGTTGAGGAGTTCTCGGAGCTGAAAAGTTATGATCCATGCCATTTTCTTTGCAAAAGTCATCGAATCTTGAATTCTCAAACTCTGTTCCATGATCTGATCGGATGTGGATAATCTGATTTCCACTTGACTTTTGAACTCTTTTGGCAAAGGACACAAATTCATCAAAAGTTTCATCTTTGCTGGACAAAAAGATTACCCAAGTAAATCTAGAAAAATCATCAATGATAACTAAAATATATTTCTTTCCACTTCTACTTTGAACACGCATGGGGCCACACAAATCCATATGGATTAGCTCCAATGACATTGTGGTGCTGACCATGTTTTTGCTTTTGAAAGAGGACCTGACTTGCTTGCCTCTCACACATGCATCACAGATATGTTGTATGAGGAACTTGACTGAGGGAAGCCCTATGACCAAGTTCCTTGCTCTAAGCTTATTCATGAGAGAGAAGCTAGCATGTCCAAAACGTTTATGCCATAATAAAGGATCGTCATTAATGGCACTCAGGCAGGTAAGGTTGTTCCTTGGAACAGAATTCAGATCCACAATATATGTGTTCCCTTTTCTAGTTCCTTCAAGAACAACCCTTCCTGTTGTATCATTAATGATGTTGCATGAATCAGAGGTAAAACTTACAGAGTTTCCTTTATCACAAAATTGTGAAATGCTTAGCAAATTGTGCATTAAACCCTCGACCAAAAGTACATTATCTATTGAATGAGAACTGGACCTTCCTACTTTTCCTTTAGCAATCACTTCCCCCTTCTTGTTATCTCCAAAGGTCACAGTTCCTCCTGGATAGGACTCTAGTGAGAGAAACTTTGATTTATCTCCTGTCATATGCTTTGAACAACCACTGTCGAGGTACCACGTGTTGTTCCCCCTCACTAGGACCTGCAAAAGAACTCATTGGTTAGATTCAAGAACCCGGGTTTCCTTGGGTTCCTTGTACGTTGAAGCAATATCAGATTTCTTTACCCAAACTTTCCTAACATTCTTGTTAATGGTTTGTTCCTTCGTATTGCAAGTAGCAACAAGATGACCAGTTTTACCACAGAAGGTACAAACTTTATGACTAGGCAGGTTCACATAATTTTTCTTGCCTTTGTGCTTAGAATGTATGAATCCTAGACCTTCAGTTATTTTGGTTTGAGCATTCTCAATCCACTTAGGAATTCCAAACTGACTAATGTTTCTTTCTTTTCGAAGCTCAAGTTCCTTCTCAAGTTTTGCCTTTTCGATTCTTAACTTATCAAAATCATATTTTAATTTTTCAAAATCCTCATTAAATTTTGGCAAGGATTCAGAGGAGGAACTTGGAGACACTTCAGCATTAGCAAGTTTGTATTGAGTCAATTCTACATTAACCATGATATTTTCCAACTTGAGTTTCTCATTCATTTCTTTTAAGAGAAGATTCTTGTCAAAGAGTTCGAAAAATCTACTCTGAACATCAGTTCGTTGATTTTCAATCCACGTACTGTGTTCCTTGCAGACTTTGAGAGCTCTTTGACATTCACCTAGACGTATACTAGTGTGAGTCAAGTCGTCTTCTAATTCAAACACTAAATCAATGAGAGCATCTTTAGTATAAGTCTTAATTATATTAGGATCAAGGAATACCTCTTTAGCAAGCTCATCATTGTAAGCCTTGTCATCACGTTTGGCCATCAAACACAGATGAGCTGTTTCTTCTTCAGGTTGTTCCTCTTCATCCTCACTTTCAGAATCTCCCCATGCAGCTATCATAGCCTTCCTAATGTCTGTTTTGTTGAAAGGAGTTTTGTTGTAGTTGCTCTTAACTTGTTCCTTTGCCTTCCCTTTACCTTTCTCTGTTTCCCAAAGTGGACACTCTCGAATGAAGTGTTCCAGTGATCCACATTTGTGACAACCAGAGTCAGCCTTTGAAGTGGAGGGTTTCTTGGTGAAGTTCCTTGACCTGTTGTTTCTGTTGAACATTCTTTTGAACCTTCTCACTAGCATAGCAGCCTCTTCCTCATCTACTTCAGATTCTTCTTGATCTCCAGCTTTGAGAGCCAAGCCTTTTCCTCGGTTTCCTTCACTGTTGCTTGTTCCCAGGTGCAACTCATGAGTCATGAGGGAACCAACAAGTTGCTCAATGTTGAACTTTGTGAAGTCCTTTGTTTCTTGTAAGGCTGCTACCTTGGCTCTCCATCTCTCATCTTGAGGGAGGCTTCTTAGAACTTTTCTGACCTGCTCATCAATAGGGATTTGCTTTCCAAGAGAAACAAGCTCATTAATAATGTTAGTAAATCTAGTTAACATTTCCTGAATTGATTCTTTTGGTTGCATTTCAAACCGTTCATATTTTGACATAAGCAGGTCAATTTTAGAGCATTTCACTTCGTTAGTTCCTTCATGAGTTACTTGAAGTAAATCCCAAATTTCTTTAGCATTTTTACAACCCATAACACGATTGTGTTCATGGGGTCCAAGACCACAATGAAGTAATTTAACAGCAAGTGCATTAATTTCCATTTTTTCAAAATCTTCCTTATCAAACTCAGACATAGGTTTAGGTACTACCTCATTTTCACTGTTGGTTTTGGTAATTTCAAAATCACCAACTTCGATAACTCTCCAAACTTGGTAGTTGTCAGCTTTGATAAAGATTTCCATCCTGTTCTTCCAATAGGTGTAGAATTTCCCATTGAACATAGGAGGACGCTGCGTAGAGTAGCCTTCTTCCAGTTTCTCGTGATTGTTCATCTTGATTCCAGGAACTTAACTCGTCAGGGTTTCCTGATTTCTTCGAGGAACCAGCTCTGATACCAATTGTTGACTCGAATGAACAATACAAGAGGGGGGGTGAATTGTATTGAGGAGGAACTGGGGTAATTTTTGCGGAATTCTAAAAGAAACTTAAACAAAAACTTTAAAGTGCAAGAGAGATTTTACGTGGAAAACTTCTTGGCCCTAATCAAGAAGAAAAACCAAGACCACAAGGGATTTTAAACTCAATTCTTAATAATAATAGGGCAAACAACCTATTACAAATTAAGACTCTAAACTCAAGTTCCTCTACGAACTTAAGTTCCCCCTCAACTGATCCCTCAATTAGTTGAGCTCTCAAATCTCTCTCTTTCTCCTTGCTTCACTCAAAGCAATCTACACACTCTAGAGTTTACCCAAACTCTTCCCCAATACAACTCGAATTAAAACTCTAAGATGCTAAGTACAAAGACACTCAAGGACTTAAGTGGATTTTTGACTCTTTTAGAAAAGCTAAGAATTGTAATGCTCAAGTGTACTCTTCAAAATGGAAAACTAATTCTATTTATACTAGAGGAGATCAGTTGAAAAACTCCCGCGTCTGCCTTGACTCCTACTTCACCACAACTCCCATGAAACTAGGAAATGCGGTTCGTGGAGGCTTGGGCAACAAGCTGAAGTATACCTAAGGAAGTAGTTTATTGTTTCCTTAATTTTCTCAACCTCCTTGACCAAGTAAAAGATCCGTTTAAAAAGAGTTTTCAAAGGAGATTTTACCGAGTCAGATTTTTCAAAATATTTGGATAGAATTAAACCAGAAAATCTTTAAGAAAATAGAATAGTTTAAAAGATAATTTTCCGAAAATAAAATAGAATCTTTTTAAACAAGGAAAATAAAATCTTTATAAACTGAAATTAAATCTACTTAACATCCTATCAATAATCAAAGTACTTAACATATATACAAGAAGCCTAAAATTAATAAAGTTACAATAGACTTCTTGGAACTCAGTGAAGCATCGACTCTGGAGCTTCAGTTCCTCACTAAAGGAACTTGGCTTCTGATTGTCTTTTATGCTCATCCAAAGCTCTTCCTTTGACCTTGTTCCATGCTCCATTCTGACCCTAGAATATCGTTGCATATAAAACCTGTCAACACATCAAAGCTAATAGACAAATGTTAAAGCACTTATGGGTTTGCTTAGGTTCCTTGAGTCATCATCAAAACTTAAGATCAACAGACGAATCCTTATTGACACCGGCAACTCCTCGGACATCATCAGCCTCCGGTGCTTGCAAAAGCTGAAATACAATGTCAACAACATGCATCCGGTCACCCACCCCTTGGTTGGTTTTGGGGGTGGGATGGTCTACCCAGCCGGTAGAATTGACTTACCCATCTGGCTGGGAGAGAAAAGAAAGGGACGACATATTGTCGTCAGATTCTTGGTCGTTGAGGAGTTGACCGCCTACAACATTATCCTTGGTCAGCCAACCCTCAATGTAGCCAAGGCAGTAATCATCCCGTCTCTCATGCTCATCAAGTATGAGAGGGATGACAACTTTGGTTGTTCCCTGAATGGGGATCAGAAGACGGCCCGAGAGTGCTATCTCTCAGCCGTTAGAGACACTGTGGCCCCAGGCGGCCAGGAGCCAATAGACCTTGACAATGTCAAGGAGGCCGATGCAGTACTAGCCCCACCAGCAGCCGGAAAGAAAAGGAAGGCACCTATGCTGGTGGAGGTGAAGAAGGAGAAAAAATAGCAATCACTGACCGGTGAACGGTCAGATGAGCTCCGTCCCCAACCGGCTGGTGAGCATATTGACATACCTCTGGACGACAGCCGTCCGAAGCGTACCGTGAAGGTTGGGACGGTTGCCTTTGCTAAGTTAGGTGCAGACTTGCACCTTCTGCTGAAATAATTCAAAGACATTTTTGCCTTTGAAGTGGAAGAGATGCCAGGCGTCAGCCCGGATCTCGCTGTCCACAAACTCGCCGTGGACCCCAAAAAGAAGCCCATCCGGCAAAAGAAAAGAAACCATGGTGAGGAAAGAAGTCAGGCGGCAGCTGCCGAAGTCAAAAAGCTGCTAGACTCCAGGTTCATTCGGCCCTGTAACTTCCCCGACTAGGTGGCCAATGTGGTCCTTGTTAAGAAACCGAATGGGACCTGGCGCATGTGTGTTGATTACACAGACCTCAACAAGGCGTGTCCAAAGGACAGTTACCCGCTTCCAAAGATCGAAAGTCTGGTCGACTCTACAGCCGGTCACGCCTTGATGAGCTTTATGGATGCCTACTCCGGCTTCCATCAGATACCCCTGTGGAAAAAGGATCAAGAGAAGACGGCCTTCGTCACTGATCAGGGGTTATTCTGTTATACTGTGATGCCGTTTGGCTTGAAAAATGCGCCTGCCACTTTCTAACGGATGATTAATACGGTCTTCATTAATCAAATTGGGAGAAATGTGGAGGCGTACATTGATGACATAATAGTCAAATCCAAGCTACAGACTAATCACCTTGCTGATCTCCGAGAAACATTCACCACCCTCAGGCGGCATAAGGTCATGTTAAATCCAAAGAAATGCGTCTTTCGTGTTGAGTCTGGGAAGTTTCTCGGATTCCTGATTGATCAAAGGGGGATAGAGGCTAACCCCGAAAAGATAAAGGCGGTGATTGACATGAAGTCACCCCGCACTGTCAAGGAAGCACAGAGACTAACCGGTTGCCTGGCAGCCTTGGGGAGATTCCTCAGCCGGTCAGGTGACAAATGCCTTTACTTCTTCCAAGCAATTAGGAAGAAGACCAGATTTGAATAGGGGGATGAGGCTGAGGCGACCTTTCAACGGCTGAAAGAACACCTCCACTCTTTTCCAAGGCTTGTTAGTCCACTGCCTAGAGAGGTGTTATACATGTACCTAGCCGTCTCAGATCATGCCCTCAGTGTTGTTCTCCTTGCTGAGAGAGACGGTGTTCAGCTTCCGGTCTATTTCATTAGCCATGTTTTAAAAATGCTGAACTCCGGTACCCCATGGTAGAAAAATTTGGCCTTGCCCTGTATATGGCTTTCAAGAAATTGAAACCGTATTTCCTGGCTCATCCGGTGGTAATCTACACCGACCAGCCCCTCAAGCGGCCAATGTCTACTTTGGAGTCATCCGGCAGAATGTTGAAATGGGTTATTGAAATGCAAAGTCTTGAAATCACTTTTGTACCTAGAAAGGCAGTGAAAGGTCAGGCGTTTGCCGACTTCATTGTTGAAATGACACGACCGGTGCAACCGGATAATATTGACCAGGTTTGGAAAGTGTATGTAGACGGAAGCTCAACGAAGAACGGCTGTGGTGCAGGAATTATATATGAGTCCCCTGAGGGGGACAAATTTGAATATGCACTGCGGTTTAAGTTTCAAGCCTCAAATAACGAGGCGGAATATGAAGCCCTGCTAGCTGGAATCCGCATGTGTAAGGCAGCAGGGGCAACTAAAATTGACGCCTATTCTGATTCACAGTTGGTCGTCAGCCAGTATGAGGGAACATATGAGGCAACTCATCCGGCTATGATCAAATATCTTCAGGCAGGCAAAGAAGAGATTGGGGCACTTGAGGAATTCCGTCTGAATCATGTGCCTAGGTCAGATAACAACAAGGCGGATGCGTTGTCTAAATTGGCTTCTTCCGCCTGCTGTGATACTCCTCGGTCGGTCTTTTGGGAAGTTCTTGAAAAGAGAAGCATACATGAAGAGCCCATTGGAATCTTAGACCGAAGCTCTACCTGGATGGATGGCATCCGGGCATATTTAGCAGACGGCAAGCTTCCTGATTCATCACAGGAGGCAACCGTCATGAGAAAGCGAGCAGCAAACTTCGAGTTGAGAAATGGAGAACTCTTCAAGGCGGGTTTCCTCAAACCTTTATTGAAGTGTGTTACCTAGAGAAGGGGAAACAAATTCTTGAAGAATTGCATGCTGGGTACTGCGCCTCTCATATAGGCGGAAGGTCCTTAGCCGTCAGAGCCAGGCGGCATTACTTCTTGCCTACTCTTGAAGCAGACGCCAAAGAGTTAGTCAAAAGATGTGACAAGTGCCAAAGGTTTGGCCCACTGATTCGCCGCCCGGCTACTGATCTGACGGCAATCCACAGCCTAGTCCCATTCGCCAAATGGGGCATGGATATCTTGGGTCCTTATACGCATGCTCCAGGCGGAAAGCGCTACATTTTGGTGGCTGTGGATTATTTCACCAAATGGGTAGAAGCTGAGCCGGTTAAGAACATCAAGACAAAGGATGTCATCTCCTTCATCTGGAAGAACATTATCACCCGGTATGGGGTACCTATGTCTATGGTGTTTGATAATGGTCCTCAGTTTGAGATGCTTCAGCTAAAAACCTGGTTGGGAGATCAGGGGATCTCAAGCTGTTTTGCATCCTTCGGCCGGCCCCAAGCAATCGGCCAAGTTGAAGCCTTCAACAAGCTTATCTCAGACGGCATTAAGAAGAAAATAGAAAGAGCCGGTGGCTTGTGGGCAGAAGAGTTAATCCATGTCCTATGGGCCATCCGGACAACAGCAAAGGGGGCAACCGATGAAACCCCATTTCTCATAGTTTACGGTGCCAAAGCCGTCTTGCCCATCGAACATTACGAGCTGACTCTCAGAGTCATGCTATATGATGAAGAGACAAACTGGGAAGCAATGCGCCTGACATTGGATTCATTCCCAGAACGCAGGGGCAACGCCGCCCTGCGACATCAGATTTACCGTCTGAGAATGACTAGAGCCTACAACAAGAAAGTACACAAGCGTCCCTTGAAAGTTGACGACTTAGTGATACGAAAAATGGAGGCAACCGGTAGGGCCAATGAGCTGGGAAAGCTAACCCCAAATTGGGAAGGCCCCTACTGGATCTATGAAGAAGTAAGGAATGGCACCTACTGCCTGGAAACTCCAGACGGCAGGCGCCTGCCTAGAACTTGGAATGTAGACAATTTGAAAAAGTACTACTTCTGAGAATGTAAATTTTTTGTAAACTATGAGTCAATTAATGAGAATTCAGACTTTGTTTGCAAATTTGTCTTGTTTTTCCGCCTGGGTAATACTCAGATGGATTCTCCATTTAACTAACTAAGTTTGACACTTAGTAAAGGTTATAGCTGCTTAACCGCCTGGGTAGTACTCAGATGGATCCTTTATTTATTTTACTAAGTTTGACTTAATAATCGTCAGTTCGCCTGGGGAATGACCCAGACGGGCTTTTCGTGTAACTAACTAAGTTTGATACTTAGTGTAATTCAATAACGTTCGGCCAATGTTCCGATTAAAAACTAAGCACAAAAACGCTTAGTGGCTATACAACCGGTCCCCAACAAGACCAAAGGCTAAAACGGCCGGATGGTTGCTCATTTTATAAAATCGCCTGTCCCAACATGGACAAAGGCGTCCGGCGACACCCCTCCGGGTGCAATCGTCGCAGAGAACAGACTATTTGTCGGTTCTACGTACCTATGCAGACGACAAAAATTGAATGACCGAATTGGTCAACTCATAGCCGTCTGACCAGAATGATCTATGAAGAACGATCAAGTTACCGAATACTCCAAATTTCTCACTTAGGTTATTTATTCCAAAGTTGCACCTTCTATTCCAATTGGGGCAAAAGAGTTGCGGAATGGCTATGAAATCTCCACCAAGACGGACAAACTCTGTCTGGTTAATGACTGGAGCGCCCGTTGATGTATAGCTGTGTACTTGGTTTGGGGCAATCACTACTGTGATTGATTGACTTACAAAGGTATCATGCTCTTTGCAGCATCAGACGTTTCCAAGTCAATCAACCAACCCCACTTAAAACCAATCACACAGCCGTCTAGGGGCAAGAACAGCCAGGCTTTTGATAAGTTAGGCAAAAATCGCCGCATGCTTTTGATAAGTTAGGCAAAAATTGAAATTCAAATGCAAACGCAAAATGAACAAAACCGACTCAGTCGGTGCATTCATTAAAATTCCACCCAACCAAACGGTTGTAGTAGATTAAATGTTAACCGGACCCCGTCCGGGAGAAAGGAGAAATTGTTAATTAACCCGACTCCTTAGCCGGTAAATAAAAATATACTTGGCACGCAGGCTGGAAAAACAAGTTTTGGCATACTGCCGCTGAATAAAAGAAAAGATAAAAAAAAAGAGATTGGCATACTGCCGCTGAAAGATCACTTATCGCCTGCAGACGGTGCCTCCTGGTCCTTCTCCCCACCATCTGAGGGTATCTCTTGTGCTTCACCCAAACCAGGTAGCTGAGGCGCGGGAGGCTCGTTGCTGGATTTGACCCAGGCATCAAAAGAGTATCTCTGGCTCGCCTCTATCTCTTAAGTACACCACGTACTCAGCGAAGCTATGAGCTAGTGCCCAGATGTTGTAGTCTGCGTCTGGGCACAAGGCAGCCCAGACGATCTTCATGCGTGCGTCATTGTCAGCATCACTTTCAGCAACTAGGCGGTTTTGCTCCGCCTCTAGGGTTGCTGCAAAGTTTATCTGAGCCTGAGCAGCCTCTTTCTTCAGCCTCTCAACCTTGGTCTTCAGGTTGATGTTCTCTTCAGAAACACCTTGAAGTGTTCCAAGGTCCGTCTAGGCCTTCTTGAGCGCCTCGTCAGCTTTCTTGGCGCTCTCGTCCGCCTTCTTCTGGGTTTCCTCTGCCTTTTTCTTGGCCGTCTCAACATCACTCGCCCGCTGGTTGACCGTCTTCAGATCCGCCTCCAGCTGCTGGATTCTAGACGCCTGTGTCATTATGATTGCTTTAGTTTCAAGTTCATATACGATAGTCGAGTGTAAAGCAATATTATCAGCGTTTGTGGCGGACTTCTTGGCCCGTTTTACCTCTTCCCGTTTGCGGGAATAAGGACGCTTGAGCCCGTCTACCCGCAGCATAGCCTGCAAAAAAGCATGTGGTATTAGTATTGCAGGCGGGGTAAAGCACTTGAAAAAATAAATTTGCCAAGTCTTTTACCTCAGCCAGAAGGGATAGAATGCGTTCCAGATTGAACGTCTCTATCCCCGGGATGTTGTCTTTATCCCTCTTGCGGACGGCGTCAAGCATGGCCTTGGCATGCTTCTGGACGTCTGGCCAGCGGGGAGATTGATCTGCACCATAATCAATACGTGATGAGTGCGAAACTAAGGTAGCACCTATCTGTTGCCGACCGTCTGAGGATGACGTCTGTTGGGAGTGAGATTTCACTCGCAAAGGCCACCCCAGCTCGGGCGGGGATTCAGAAGGGTTCTTACCTTTAGAGCCGGCCAAGCGGGAACCGCTTGCAGGCGCAGTGAACCCCCCGGTTGCTGATAAGGGGTTGACGAGATCGAGGCACAGGCTGCCGCCTACCTTCTCGTTTCTCCCCGCTATCCGCATTTGCTGATTCCCGGCTGAGGCGCCAGGAGTTGAAGCGGAGGTGGATTTTTTGGTTTTGTTGAGAATGGAGGGGGTCTCCTCCCTAGCCCGTTTGAGATTTTTCTCAAACGCCTTTCCAACCGCTCCCCCCTGCGAAAATAACCAAGTTAAAGTTAGCATCCGGAAAAAATAATCTTTAAGACCAATTTAAGAAAGGGTCAGGCGTTTTTTACCTTAGCTTTGACCTCAGCCGCAGCTTTTTCCGCAAGCTGCTTGCGGATGAGTGCAGAGGATCGCTGGGGAGTCTTCTCCGTTGGCAACATGTCTAAAGCCTCTTCTGCAAAAAAGAAAAGAAATTGATTAGTACCATAAATCAATTCTGGTACAAAAGCACTACAGGCGGATATAAACTCAGGCGCATACGTTTGGTAAACATGTGCCCTAGCCCGCAGGCGGTTAGAAAACATTCATCCCTGAACCAGGCGCTTTTGGGGATCCTGTTCTTGGGAACTTTTATTGTTTCCCCGGTTGACAAGGTCGCGTCTGTGAGGCCGAAAAAGTCCGCCTCAATTATCTTGTCAAAATCCTCCTCAGGGATCCGGGGAAGAGCGCATTTCCGGCCCATCAGGTCGGGCTTCTTGTTATACTGGCGGAATTCATCGTTCTCCCGCCTGCTGGGAGCTGACATCAGGTAGAACCTGTGCTTCCAGGCGTCAAAGTTAGAGACCTTGTCCAAGGTCATCATGTACTGGGGATGCGTGGTTAGAGTGTACCACGCCCTCCAACCGCCTGGGCTTCGGCTGAGATAGTGCATGCTAGCAAAAGCCTCCCAGTCGGGGTTGAGCCCCTAAAATTCGCAGGCGGCAACGTACCCCAAAATATTTGCCCAAGAGTTGGGGGTAAGTTGCCAGACTCCGAGGCCGTAGCCTCTCAATATTGCCTTCACCGCCTGGTGAAGGGGAAAGCGAAGACCAGCTTTGAACGCCGCCTCATAACAGCCAAAGTAGCTGTTGGCGTTCTCTTGATCATCCTCCAAGGCGATGGTGCCATTCTCAGGCAACACTCTTATTCTATACCCGTCTCCTAACGGGTGCATTTGCGTAAAGTTTTTTAAATTCTCCTCCATTTGGAGCCGGTCTTTAGCGGAGACGTGGATGTTGAAGGGGTCGTCCTTCTTGTTCCACTTCTTCCTCTCCTCCTCGCTATCCTCAAGCGGGGGCAGGTTATCGCTGCTTTCAGAGGTGGAGGCGGAGCTGTCGCTCTCCGTCTCCTCCTCATCCTGGGCCAAAGGAGCTGAGACGGCCTCATCGCTGCCTTGGTCGCATTCTTCCAAAAAGGAATCTGCGGGAGTTGAAGGAGCACGCGGAGGGGATCTCTCCAGAGTCGTCTGGTCTCCCTGACCAGACGTTTCTCCCTCAGGCGTTTGGCTGCCTGAGCCTTCGCTTCTATAGTTTGGATCGGTTGCCGTCTGCATAGTTCGAGCCATTGTGTCCTGCACAGACACATAACTGGTCGGAATCCAAGGCAAAGGGTGGTCCCAACACCCCAAGACGGCACTCCCAGTCCTAGACCCAGCCGTCCCTGGTGACCGGCTGGACTCTAACCTAGGCTGTGCCGTGTGTGTTGGTGATGCATCCATTTATTGCAAGAAATATGTACAAGCGGTGAAAAAAGAAAAAGAGCTAAGAGAGGTAGAGACGGTACCTTTGGATGTGATATCTGAAGATAGGCGGGTCCGGCTGGGTTGATGGAGAACGAGCTCTCTTGCTTGCGCCTGACTCAAACGGATGACTTCCTCTCTCTCAAAGTTCTTTCTCTAGAAATTTTTTGTAAACGTACGAAATTATGAGGGTAAACGGCTATATATAGAGGGTAAATACGGGGGCATTCTCGTAATTTACTTGGAAGGTGAACGGTTACTCTTTAGTGGTAAAATTACCTCCAATCGGAGCGTGACACGTGTCACAGATGCCACGTGGTGTGCCACGTCACATCTGTGAGGGGAAAATGTTTAGGGTAATTTTACCCCGCCACGTGGTCCAATTAGAGGGTGACACGTGTCAGCCTCAGGGTGGCCCAAAGTGGACCAATCCCTGCTTGACACGTGTCATTCCAAAAATTAAGGGAAAAATGGCGGCCTTCAGGCCCAAATCCCGAGAAAGCCGCAATGCGGCGCAACCCACCAATGATTAGGGATCAATGACCTAATCAGGGGCACAAATCCCGAGGACCCTATAAATAGGGAGATTTCCCTCTTTTGGAGGGCACGTTTTACCATTTATTATACACTGTCCCTGTGATAGAGACATCTAAGCTTGGAATCCGAGCAGATACCCACCTAAATTTCCGCACCTTTTTCTCTCCCTTCAAGTTACTAACTTGTTCGTCGGAGGCGGAGCACCAACCAACCGGTGTCTCCGTTTGTTTTGCAGGTACAGCTCAAGCCGGATCAGTCTTCGTGTTGTAACTCTCCCGAGGGACAAAAACTCCCAAAACAATAGGTGTATAAGGAAAGAAATCACATCAAAAGAGCATATTAACACAAAATGGCCCAAATATGGCCCATATGACTTCTATTCAACCCATTTTCTACCTTTCTTGTCAAATGACCTTTTTATTTCTCATAACATGTCAATGTGGGTAATATTAGGTGTCTAAGGCTAGAAATCACATCAGTATATCATTTCAATAAGTTTAACAACGCATTTTACTCAAAATAGCCCAAATAGGGCCTATATGACTTTTATGTAGCCCATTTCCTACATTACTTATCAAATGAACTATTTCTTTCTCTTAACATGTCAGTGACACCTATTTTTATGTGTCTAAGCCCTAAAATTGAATCAAAAGAGCATTTTAGTAAGGTTTAAGACGCTTTTTACTCAAAATGGCCCGAATATGGCCTATATGACTTTACTTTGCCCATTTCCTACATTTCTTATTAAATGAACTTAATTTAACTCATAACATGTCAATATTATCTAGTTATAGGTGTATAAGGAAAGAAATCACATCAAAAGAGCATATTAACACAAAATGGCCCAAATATGGCCCAAATGACTTCTATTCAGCCCATTTTCTACCTTTCTTGTCAAATCACCTTTTTAATTCTCATAACATGTCAGTGTTGGGTAATATTAGGTGTCTAAGGCTAAAAATCACATAAATATATCATTTCAATAAGTTTAACAACGCATTTTACTCAAAATGGCCCAAATATGGCCTATATGACTTTTATGTAGCCCATTTCCTACATTACTTATCAAATGAACTATTTCTTTCTCATAACATGTCAATGTTGGGTATTTTTATGTGTCTAAGCCCTAAAATTGAATCAAAATAGCATTTTATTAAGGTTTATGACACTTTTTACTCAAAATGGCCCGAATATGGCCTATATGACTTTACTTTGCCCATTTCCTACATTTCTTATTAAATGAACTTTATTTATCTCATAATTATCTAGTTATAGGTGTATAAGGAAAGAAATCAAATCAAAAGAGCATATTAACACAAAATGGCCCAAATATGGCCCATATGACTTCTATTCAGCCCATTTTCTACCTTTCTTGTCAAATCACCTTTTTAATTCTCATAACATGTCAGTGTTGGGTAATATTAGGTGTCTAAGGCTAAAAATCACATCAATATAGCATTTCATTAATTTTTAGGACTTACCTCATCAAGCTGTTGAGTGTCTGTACAATGAGTCACAATGTCAAGCATGAATCTCATCACATACAAAGCACAATCAAGTCCATTATCTTGTTGTGCGCACTAGCATATGACAAACAAATCACATCAGTGAAACATGCAAAGGAAATTAGCAAATATTTACTAACATAGATTTTGAAGATAATCACAATATCATGTAAATTACCAACGGTGACTTCCATGTTGGACCCTTTGGACCACGGCAATGTAGCTTCTTCATTACACTGTAGTAAATAAAGTACGTTCAAATTTGATTAGTCGTATAACTACTAAATTAGTTATTATTAGCAATTATCATCACTAGGTAGCTATATATATTTACTTTTGCAATATAAACTTCACGAGCCACTTCTCCGATGATCGAGCTGAATCAAGGTGATAAATTGTGTTATTGGAATTACAAATCACCATGAGGCTCCAATGCTCCCTACATAAGTTCACAATAGACAATCAAATTAATATTTAGGAGTCAACATATAATGAGGCCAAATCGATTGAATTTGACATGGTTAGACTTACTCTTTATAACATGGGGCGAATATGAACTTGTCTCCCGCACGCGCTGATTCCTTGATACTTTGCTCAACATAGTACAACACGTCATGAGGATTGCCTATGATTCTAGTAATGGATAACTGCTCGGGGCATAACCACCCAACTTTACAAGGAGAATCAGTTTCAGTTAAGTGCTCCTGTAGTGCTCTGCGTGCATGAACATTGAATAATTAATCACATGTAGGATAATCACCATAAATTTGAATAACTTGGAAAAAAGTGTAGATTATGTGGGCATTGAAGTACCTCATGAATGTTTGAATGAGGGAAATGTTAAGCTTTGCACCACGTAGAAATTCCTTCACATCTTCTTTGCTGATCCATGCAACTGCATCCTTATCATAGTGGAACATTGCCTTAGGAAGTGCACTTCCATGGGATCAACCAAATGACAAGCACGGTTGTGAATAAAGGTCATGTCAGCAGAGAGCGATTGAAGAACAATCTCTTCAACTAGTGGAGTAGGTTGCATGGATGAACCTTTCGAAGAGTGCAACTTCGACGCTTGTTCACTCTTGGACCTTTGTTCACTTAGCTTCTTCTTAGGTTGATCAATGATTTTAGGCTTGTCCACCCTCTTTCTCTTTGAATTTTTGCTTCCATGCGAAATCTGAAATAGTTTGAGAAAGAATAAGTTTATAAGTTGAGAAATGAAGAAAATGGCTTTATTTTGATGAAATGGGCCCAAAAACTTTAGAACTTTGCTTCTTTTATGTAATTTCAACACAAAATCACTTATAAATATGTAATTATGATATGGTTTGAGAATGAATAAGTTTATAAGTTGAGAAATGAAGAAAATAGGCAAATGAGAAGCCATTTTGGCTCAAAATGGTTTTATTTTGATGAATTGGACCCAAAACCTTAGAACTTAGCTTCTTTTATGTAATTTTTACTGACAATCACTTATAAATATGTAATTATGATATGGTTTGAGAATGAATAAGTTTATAAGTTGAGAAATGAAGAAAATAGGCAAAGGAGTAGCCATTTCGGCTCAAAATGGCTTTATTTTGATGAAATGGGTCCAAAAACTTAGAACTTTGATTCTTTTATGCAATTTCAACTCACAATAACTTATAAATATGTAATTATGAGATGTTTTGAGAATGAATAAGTTTATAAGTTGAGAAATGAAGAAAATAGGCAAGTGAGTAGCCATTTCGGCTCAAAATGGCTTTATTTTGATGAAATGCGCCAAAAAACTTAGAACTTTGCTTCTTTTATGCAATTTCAACTCACAATCACTTATACATATGTAATTATGATATGGTTTGAGAATGAATAAGTTTGCAAGTTGAGAAATGAAGAAAATAGGCAAGTGAGAAGCCTTTTTGGCTCAAAATGGCTTTATTTTGATGAATTGGACCCAAAACCTTAGAACTTAGCTTCTTTTATGTAATTTCAACTGACAACCACTTATAAATATGTAATTATGAGATGGTTTAAGAATGAATAAGTTTATAAGTTGAGAAATGAAGAAAATAGACATGCGAAAAGCCATTCCGCCGAGTTTTTTTTTTTTTTTTCAAAGAAAATTGCTCAATTTTTTTTTATAAAAAATACGCAACTTCCGCCAAACCGGAACACCCGAGGGAGCCGCCCCCGCTGCCAGAACAACGAAGGCAGCCCATGCCGAGGCCACAGCAGCCCCGACAGCCGTGCCGGGGCTGCTGCACCCCAGGCAGCCGCAGCCCCGGCAGCTGGCTCCGGGGCTGCTTCAGCCACTGCAGCCGCTCCTGGGGCTGCGTGATTCCAATGACGAAGCAGCCCTGGCAGAGGCTGCCGAGTCCGGAGCTTCCCGGGCAACCGCTCCGGAGGCCGGAGTAGCGCAGGGAGCACCAGCCGAGGTTGCCGCTGCCTCGGCATCGGAGATGGGGCCGGGGAGTCGTGCTATTTCGGCGATTTTGTTTTTAGAGTGCCTAACGGTTAGTTAACACTTAAAAAATTGAGAAATTAATAACTTACCTCCTTATTAATCAACTTGACTCATGCACGTGGCCAATCAACGAAGCTACCTATAGCTTGCCAAAGCTTTGTTATCTCAACCCCCTCTATCGGTACGGGTAGTGGGATGTCTTCGAACCCCGCAACCACTGAATCGATCCCAATCGAGTAATGATGTGGCCTCGCCGTAGCACCCGTCGTCACTTGGGCACTACCATACGCCACCCAACTCAACGCCATACTATTTGCATGCCCCGGGGCTAGAAGTGTACACCGGGTGTCTTCCTACACAAGTATATATATAAAAAGAAGATAGTTAAATAGGACTTTTACAACAACATAGATAATATAAAAAATTCATTAAGGTAGAGGGTTACAAATCACCTGTAACTCTGGATATTCATGCGGTGTTGGATTATCAAGCTCCCTCGAGTCCGCATGTGTAGGAGTAGGAACCTGCAGCAGTACATCAATCATGCCACCTCAGATCTCAATTAACTCAGTATTTTAAAACTTTTAATAACCCAATTGATTTTACCTCAGGTGGCACATCTTCACCACGTATGTCATCTTCTCCATGTCAATCACCTTCTCCTTGTCCTTTTGGTTGAGAACATGAGTCGACTGGGGTACTCGCAAGGAACGGCAAAGTTGGTAAGTTCATCTGCTTCGCCCAAGCATTGAATTCACCTACTAACTCGTTGCGTACTTGTTCCTTAATTGATGCCACCTTGGCATCCAACTCCCCAGTGAGTTAACACTGGCTCAAGATCTACCCGATTTTGTGTATTCTGGACCCATCACCTTTTTCCATCCAAGCAATGACCCTCCCGAACCTACTACTCGTCCTGGATGGTATGGCCTTCCCAAAGCCATGGTGAAAGGGTCATTCTCCACACTTGGTTCAAATTTGCCCTCCACCAGCTCTTGAGTGTGCTCAAGCTATAGCAAAAGGAAAAATGAAGTCAGTAAAACAGTTAATGGTTTGTATAGTGATTTAGATGCAAAAGTGACTTAAAATTCAATAGTTCATAGGTAACTTACAAGCTTATCTGCTATTTTTTTAGCTTCCGGACCCTTGATGACCCATTTTCCAGTTTCCTTATCAAACATATGGAGAGAACAAAAGAAATCACCAGCACGACTCACCAAAGTAGTGATTGTGGAACGAGAGGGTTCCTTCGATGCCACTAGAAGCGATTTAGGGTATAAACCCGTATCGACCCACTCAGGTCTCTTTTCACCAAATTTCTTAGGCCCCATACGATGGACGTATTCCTTCATTTTTGCATTCTTTTTATTTTGCTCTCGAAGTTCCTACAAAACTAAAAATGTTAGTATCATTTCTACAAAAAGAGTCAAGCTATTATGCAATTGAGATTAGATTTACACAAACTTACAATGGCTTTCTTTTGAGTCTTCATTCTAACGAACTCTTCCCAATTATCTTTTGACACGGTCGGCCATTTTTGCCACGGGAGAAGGTCATCCTCATCAGTTTTCTTCTTCTTTGATTTCTTATTCTTCTTGTAGATACACCCATTAGTCAAGTTGGTCTTAAAGCCTCTGAATCTTTCCGCTAATAAAGATTCAAACACCCTTCTCTTCTCGGGATCATTAGGAATAGAAAACAGCCTCTGCAAGCACAAATTAAAAACCGATTATTAGTTTCTATTTAGTAACAACCATAAGGTTAAGGTTTCTTAAATTGTCTAAATGTGCCAAAAACACACTTACTCTTGTATCATCCCAAAATGTTTGAATCAAACCCGGAGGTACTTGCCGCATTACAAGTGTATTGGGGATTTTCCGCGCACACATGCCAACTTGATTAGCATATTGCCGTCGCCATTTGGGCCCGGGTTGGCCGTTGTTATCATACTCCAAGACCATGGGACCGTCCGGTTTCTTAAAGCTTCTTGTTGGACCCCTTCTTTTTTTTTGAGCCGGTGCCTTTACCCCCCCTCCACCACATGTGTTGTTTTGATCTTGTCCTTGGCCATGAGTTTCAGGAGTCGGGTTCTCACTAACAATCTCACGTGATGTATTTTCAATAGGCGGTGCACGTTCAGCTGAAATTTCAAATTCTTCAAGCCTACACTTGAACTCATCTTGAGCCTGATCCTCTGGCTCACCCAAGTCATCCTCCTTATTCACATCATAAGGCTCATCATCGTCCTCGTCCTCATCCTCGTACTCATCCTCATACTCATCATCATCAATGTTCTCTACACAATGAGGGTCATGATCGTCCGCCATGAGATATAAGCACCTGTCAAAGCAATCATAAAACAATATTAGTGTATAGTAAAGTATATGCATGATAGTTCATACACAAAACAAAGGAGTTGGGTTAAGTAGAAGCTATTTAAGCCATTTTCACCTACTTATGGTCATATAACCTTGTATATGCATGATAATGAGTACACTTAGGCAATTTCAAACTACAAACATGTTAAATATAATGAATATTTGTTGTTAGAATGAATAAATGTTAGTTCATACACAAAACAAAAGAATTGGGTTAGGTAGAAACTATTTAAGCCATTTTCACCTACTTATGGTCCTATAACCTTGTATATGCATGATAATGAGTACACTTAGGCAATTTCAAACTACAAACATGTTAAATATAATGAATATAGGTTGTTAGAATGAATAAATGTTAGTTCATACAAAAAACCCAAAGAATTGGGTTAAGTAGAAGCTATTTAAGCCATTTTCACCTACTTATGGTCCTATAACCTTGTATATGCATGATAATGAGTACACTTAGGCAATTTCAAACTACAAATATGTTCGTTTATGGTCATTTTTGCCTACTTATGCTCCTATATACATGATAACTAAACTATATTTGCAATGAAACCATTACTAACTTTTAATCAAACTACCTCAATCTGAAATTCCTTCGTTGTGGTTTGATCGCATATAACCTGCTTCGTTATCTATGTCATTTAGTACAGCAGGTCTAGGAACAGTGAAAGGTGCTGAATCATCAAACGCATCATATTGTTCCTCATCCTCAACATCTCCAATGCCTAGGATTCTTCTTTTGCCAACTAGCACTATAGACCATTTTGAATCCATTGGGTCAGTTACGTAGAACACTTGCTTAGCTTGAGATGCAAGGATAAATGGTTCCGCACTATCATTCAAGTGGCCAAGATCTACAAGAGTAAAGTCCTCATATTTGACGTTATGCCTGATATTATCAACCCACTTACACTTGAAAAGAGCAATCGTGAAGTCACAATAATCAAGCTCCCATATTTCTTGAATTCGACCATAGTATGACAACTCTGCATCGACAGGTGATTTATCCTTAGAACTTACAAACTCCCTTGACGATGCCACAAGCGTTACACCACTGTTTTGGGTGGAGGAAGATTTCAAATCACGACCCTCGGTCCAAAAAGTGTACCCATTGATGTCATATCCCTCAAATGAACGGACATCATCCCTAGGACCGTACGCAAGCGTACTGTATCGGTCACATTAGTATCATCCAATCCACTCTTTACTCGACCACGAAACCAATTAACAAACCTCTTATTATGCAATTGCATAAGTGCCCTTTCACCTTTCGATGGAAATTCCTCACGCAAACTAGCCATGTGCTCGTCTAAATATGGGTGCACATCTGAAACATGGTGCAACACATAAAGGTGTTCTTGTAAGAACTGATCTCGGTCTAGTGACATTCGTTTCGACCCAATTGTGCCATGACCATCAAGTCTATCTTCGTGTCAAGAAGTAGGAAGACCAATAGGTTGACCAAGGGCTATGTAGTCCGCCACAAAGTTACCTATATCCTCACCAACGGTCCCTTGCATCATACTTCCTTTAGGGTGAGCACGGTTCCGTACTTTATCTTGTAATGTACCCATGTGTCTTTCAAAAGGGTAGCACCACCTCATGAACACTGGACCGCACAACTTAATCTCACGCACCAAATGAAGAACCAGATGAACCATTATGTCAAAAAATGAGGGTGGGAAATACATCTCAAATTTGCACAAAGTCACAACCACATCTGCTTGCAAAGCATCTAGTGTACAAGGATCAAGAACTTTTCTACAAATTGTATTGAAAAATGAACAAAGGCTTGTAATCGCTTCCCTCACGTGTTTCGGTAGAATACCACGGATTGCAATCGGTAGGAATACTTGCATCATAATGTGACAATCATGGGATTTCATACTTGTCAGCTTCAATTCTCCATTTAAGGTTACAAATCTTTTCATGTTAGATGAGTACCCTGATGGAACCTTAATGTCGTACAAACATGCACAAAACATACGTTTATCTACCCTTGACAATGTATAGCAAGCCAGGGGTAAATAATTCTTTTCATCCTTCCCTTTACCCTCAACTTTCTTCTTTGACGCATCTTTGGCCTTTTCCTTTCCCTTGCTCTTCTCCTTCCCTTTTTTCGAAACATTTTCATCTTCTATTCTCGGTTCCTTCCCCTTTCTAACCTTTTCTTGAGGCCACAATTCTGGACGAATCCCCATCTCTTTCAAATCTAGCCGTGCACCCTTTCCGTCCTTTGTTTTGCCTTGGATATTCAAAGTGTTCCCAAAAGAGCATCACACACATTCTTCTCTATATGCAGCACATCAAGACAATGCCTAACGTCATGTTCTCTCCAATACGGAAGCTTCCAAAAGATTGATTCTTTCTTAAACAGAGCAGCTGAGACCACAGTTTTTTTTTTTTTTTTTTTTTCTGATTTTCCAAACACCGTTCATATCCCTTTCACCCGAGCACAAATCTCAGAACCAGTCAATGGTATAGGCGCAGTATCCTCTTCCACGGTTCCATCGAAAGCCTTTTTCTGCCTATGGTACGGGTGATCACGCTTAAGGAACCTTTGAGTCCGTAGGTAGACATCTTTGTGAGAATGAGTAAGGTATACACTTGTTGTGTCATCAATACATATGGGGCATGCTTTTTTCCCTTTGACCTTGTACCCACACAAGTTGCCATATGCAGGGAAGTCATTCATGGTCCACATAAGGGCTGCACGCAATGTGAACATCTCGTTCTGATGAGCATCGAAAACGGAAACCCATTCGTCCCACATCTTTCTTAAGTCGTCAATAAGCGGCGCAAGGTAAACATCTATGTCGTTTGTAGGTTTCTTAGGACCAGTTATTAGCAATGAAAGCATTACATACTTACGTTTCATGCACAGCCAAGGAGGCAAATTATAAATCGCTAAAAGTATCGGCCATGTGCTGTGTTGGGAACTAAGAGTGCCAAATGGATTCATCCCGTCCGTGCACAACCCAAGCCTTAAATTTCTGACTTCATCACCAAATTCCTCAAACTTCAAATCAATGTTCTTCCACTGTGAAGAGTCAGCTGGATGCTTCAGCATTCTGTTTTTCTTTCTTCCCTCTGCATGCCACCTCAAGTTTTTAGCGTCTTTTGGTATTGAGAACAGACGCTTAAACCTTGGAATAATGGGAATATACCACAACACCTTAGCAGGAGGTCCCTCCGTGCTAGGATTGCAACTCATGCGCTTGTAGCGCGACCGCTTGCATCGTGGACACTCCTGCAGTTGTTCATACTCATTTCTATACAGAATACAGTCATTAGGACATGCATGTATCTTCTTATACTCCAAACTAAAGGGACACATGAGCTTCTTTGCGTAATAGTAAGACTTAGGAATGTCATTCCCATCAGGCAACATATCACTTAATGCGGTTAACAAAGAAGTAAAACTAATGTACGTCCACCCATGCTTCGACTTAATGTTGAAAAGTGTTAGCACGGCCGATAATTTGGAGTATTTTTTGCACCCGGGATACAAAGGCTTTTTGTAAGCCTCCAATAATAACTCAAACACTCCACCTTCAACACCATGCAACATCTCATCCACTTGTTCATCCTCGACCTCATCCGCCTGATCATCATCGGCTCCATCCTCACCATTAGCAACAATGTAGTCATCATTATCATATTCCTCGTCCACATGAATCTCATTGCTTATAACACGCACACCATTCCGATCAAGATCCCCACTGTATTCTCCACTTTCTCCGTGCCAAATCCACACGTGGTATAAATGCCTAAACCCACGATATAATACATGACCTCTAATGATTTCAACACTATCGACCACATTCACATTATTACAATCAACACAAGGACAATAAAGGCCTTTGCCACCCAGTTTGCGTTAATAAGCTAAAGCCCTCTCGCAAAACTCTTGAACCCCATTCCAAAATTCCAATGTATCGCGTCTACCATACATCCAACCACGATCCTTCTCCATTTAGTAAATTGTCTCTAAACATATATAGCAACATATAATGAATAATGTGTAATTGCTACATATTTTATGTAAATCAAATTCAAGTACAAAATGTGATTATACCATTCATATAGTGAAAAAATGCATGTTTCCAAAGGGTCCTTATCACTCCAACCTAACCCATCCTTGAATGTCTACTCTCACTAGTGAATGTATGTCAACTTTCCAATTTTAAGGAAAATCCGGCAGCATTTCCCCCTAGTTCTCCAAGTACACGATGTAGATAATTAATTACCCACATATGTACCCAAAGAACATAGTGAGGAAATGGTAAGCCAAGATGTTCCTTAAAATCGAAAAGAAAACATACATTCACCACCTAAGTGAGAGTACACATTCAAGAACGGTCCCAACCGGGGACTATTCAAGACTTTCTCCTAATGAGAAAGCCTTGAACGGGTATCTAGGCATATGATGATTCAAGTATTCTATATATTGTTGTATTTATTTGCAATTAAACAATACACAAGTTGCAATTTCATGAATAAACTTTTATTAAATGGATAAATAGAAAGAAATATAGTTAAGTAAAGTTTATAAGTCATACCAATATAGCAACTACCCACTTGTGCTCAATATGTAGTCCTTAAGCTAAACTCGTGCTTCAATTCACAAATGAATCTATATATTAAAAAAACAAAAATTAGCAACGTCACTAATTCTCTAATATATTCACAATTCTCTAATGTATTCACAATTCTCTAATTTATTCACAACTAATTAAGTGGCAATATCACTATTTCTCTAATTTATGCACAATTCTCTAAATTATTCACTATTGTCTAATGTAATCACAATTCTCTAATTTATTCACAATTTTCTAATTTATTTACAACTAATTATTAACAAGGTCACTAATTCTCTAATATATTCACAATTACCCATTAAAACAACCTAAAATTACACATAATAACATACTAAAATTCAACTAATTAAGTAACATTTTTACTAATCTCTACTATATTCAAAAGTACTCATTAAATCAACCTTAAAATAACCCATTAAAACAAACAATTTTTTCAACTAAGGAACAATGTAATGCAAAATTACTCTAATCTATAATATGTATTAAAAATTTCTAAATAAACAACCAATTCAAAAATTAAAAAAATTAGGGTAAAATTATATACATTCCTTGACTTTAATTTTCTTAACAATAATTGTTCAAAATGATATTGAAAATAATAGAATTATATATTTCAAAATAATTGTTCAATTTTGTAATAAAAAAATAAAAACTTACCCTAAACTAGTTGGAGGTGGAAGAAGCTAAGGGGAGGAGAGATTGAGGATGACCCTCGGTGGTGGAGGTAGCAGCGGTGGTGCGCAATGGTGGAGGCAGCGCTGCGGTGGAGTGGTGGAGGCGGTGCGCGGTGGTGGAGGTAGCAGCGGTACGGTGGTGTTTTCGAACAATGCTGGTGGAGGCAGCAACTTTGAAAGAGAAAGAAAGGGAAAACAGAAGGGCAGGGGAGGATTGAAAGAGAGGGGCGGTGGTTTTCGAAACCCCTGGTGGCTGGTGAAGGTGGCGGCTGTGGTGGAGTGAAAAGGGGGAGGTTGTTCGTCTCTAATGAAACAGTGAAGTCGGGGATAGCTAAAAAGGAATGAAAGAGAAAGAGAGGAAGGAGAAGAATAAAAGGCCGCGTTTTTTTTTGAAAATGCCCCGGTTCAATTGGCACCAGTTCAAACCGGTGCCCTTTTTATTTTTGGCACCGGTTTAAGTTGAACCGGTGCCTTTTCCCTTTGTTTAAAAACCCGCCCAATTTTGGGCCGATTTTTGGCACCGGTTTGGCTTGAACAGGTGCCTTTAGGGGGTTTCCTTTTTGTATTTTTCTACTAGTGCCCGTTGGCATACACCCTCAAGGGAGGCTCCCTAGTTAACGCGTTCAAACACTTAGCCATGGTACCCTTTGACAACAATTAAACTTGACCATAGTGGAACGTAGAACTTGACTTTAGGTTGTGAACTCTTCTTTGCATCATTGTGCCTACGTTCCCTATATGTGAACATTTTGATCTTAACCTTAACGAGTTTTCTTTGTCTATGGTGGTTTATTTTATGACTTACTAATGCCAATGGTCCGTACTCACTTAGTAATTAGCGCAAACACTAAAATAAAAATAAAATTGAAAAAAACACAAAACACCTAAAACTGATCACTGCGTCACGTAAAAAATGCCGCGTCACGGTGTAGACACTTACTTTTGGCCTTTTATCTCGAAAGGAAGTGCGATGATGTTACAAACACCCGTTCTTAATGCTAGATCAAAGTTGAAGTGTTTATGGACTAAGAAATGCATTATGAAGTAAGTTAAAACCCATATTTGAGAAATATTTATATTAGAGCCTTGTCTAATTACTAATTAGGCCTAAAACGTGCTCATACATGTTTTAACTTGATTAATAACAGACCCAAATGTGTCAAATGCAATGATTGGATCCAACAGATCCTACATTGTTGAAAACCGAACCAAAAAGATAAACCAACCATCATATTTCCATGAATGACCAATACAGATGGATAGCCCTTTCAAAGAGCTTTCCAACAGTACATTATAAGCCCAATTCCGAGCTAAAACGAAGAAGTTATGATTAAAACACTAAACCAAGCCCTAAAACCGACACCCTTTTACTCCAACGGCCATATCCTTTGATCCATACATATTTTAACCTAGTTCTAACGGAATTGGAAAGTAGACATTCAGATCTTTCTAATGATATCTCACACGCTTAAATCCGACTTCGCATTCAAAAGTTGTGGAAGTTTTAAAAACGCGTTTTCGTATAAGGCAATCCGCATTCCAGCACAACTCAGTAAGTTGTGCGCGCCTGGCGCGCGCGACTCATTGAGACGCACACATCACCCAATGTGACTAAGAGAGTTGCGCGCGTCACCTGACGTCGCGACTCTACAACCCTAAACCTAGGTTCCTACGCCTACAAATAGGGTCCTTTGTTCAGCATTACGAGGATCGAAAAATCAGAATTCAAAACCCTAAATTCTGAAAACCCTAATCTCTCTCAAACCCTCTTACTATCACACTACTTTTTCCTCTTACTTCCCAACTACTCTTCAACCATAATCCATCCATTGAAGCTCTTGGAGGTATGAAGAAGAAAGAAAGTCCATAAACGCATAAGACGAAGATTTAACATAAAAGAAAAACGGTTAGTGTAGACACCTACTTTTGGCCTCCTGTCCCGACAGGAAGTGCAATGACGATAAATAAAACCATCTTCGTGTTGGATCAAAGTGAAGAATGCTTATGGATAACTGGTTAAACCACAAAACACAAAAGACTAGCCCAAACCAAGAAATAGAGCCAAACAAAGTCCAATTAATTAAATCCGATCATAATTAGGCTTAAGCTCGTACTTAAAACCCAATAATGACGGATTTTGGAGTGCCTAGGTTAAAATAAGCGCTGCCGTAGAAAATAACGCGCCCATCTCAAGGAGTTGCGCTGGGCTGGCGTGCGTAACTAATTTAGTTGAGCAGGACTCTCAGCGCAACTGCCAGAGTTGCGCTTGTGAAAGATTCAGAATTTCAAAAAATTGGAAAATTGAATCTTGCCATAAAGTCGCGCGCAAGACAATTAGTTGCGCTTCCTATAGTAGTGCTGCTCAATCACTTGCGCTGGGTGGCTGCGCGCAACTCATCCAGTTGCGCGCGACACCTGCTGCAATAGAACGTTCAAAACCCTAAACCTACCCATTCCATATAAATAGAGGCTTAATCTGAGGCTTGAAGAGACAGAAATTAACCTTCAACTCTGGCGAAAAACTTGTGAACTTGTGCTACCTAACCCCTCTTGTCCTAAACACTCACCCCTTTGATATTTTATTACTACGGTGGAGGTTCCCGAACAAGAAGGAGTCCATAAGTGTTCTAAATGGAGATCTAGATAAGAGAAGTGGTAAATTCCCGAGCACTTAGATAAATCACTCTTATTTTCTTGTTTAAAAGAACTTTAATTAATTAATTAGTGTTGCTTGATCACTTTAAAAGGTTTGATTAATCAATTCCACATAGTTTCTTTCGTTAAACAAGATTAGAATTGAATAATTAATTGTTGGTTGATCAGTTAAGCCAAGGCGAATATTGTTTATTTCTTGTCATATTCACGAATTTGATTAAATAAAGAATAACGACGTTGCAATTTAATTCCTACGTTAATTAATGTGTGTAAATAAAATCAACTAAATTTGTTTTAGGTATCGCATTGCATATATTGTTTGGTGATGAAATTGTAAAAAAGGAAGAGCTAGTAGAGGCCGTACTAGGGCTAGGATAGCGATTCCCCCCTATAGGGAACGTTATTTTAGTACCCTTGCTCCCAAACTCATTTCTGGTTTATGTAAACCAATTTGGACATGGGTAAACTTACGATTTGTGCTAATAATTCCATGAACTCCACATGGAAGATAGGCATGAACGAGGTTTATGAGTTTTCCCAAAACTCATTGGCGACTCTTACTTGTTTCTTATAAAAAAGGGTGATGACAAGATCAATTCTAATTCAAGGTCCCCAAACAGTCAGGAATTCAAATCCTATATCACCTTAACAAGTGTAAAGTCCTAGGCTTTTAAATGGCCATGGGCATATAAGGAAGGACCCCCTTACAATGGGATCACCCTCCTTACAGTGCCGACTCCACTGGGGACTTAGAGGTTACATGATTAGTTCTTAGTTATGGTCCAAGGTTTCCAACACTAGGTTGCCTATGGGTTGTGTAGGGAATATTTCAAGCATTACCCCTAGCTTGAACCCCACTGTGATCATACACTAAACTACGGTGGCATCCAAAGGGAAGGAAGCTAGAGCAAAAGAGTCGCCAACAAGTTTTAGGAACTTGTAAACCGTTCACAGGGTGAAGGTTACACCCCTTAACGATCTAGGAGATCGTTAACTCCAATAGGTCTGGAACCATGACTGGTAGTTCGGGGATGAAGGTACAAATCTAACCTAAAAGAGGTTGAACCTGCCCTAATAATAGCCCTCTACTTTATTCTGATCGTATTCATGTGCGCTTTCTGACTAACATGCAATCAATAGGTTTAACCCTAAACCTGTTTATCTATGTTGGTTGAATATAATGCACAAATAAATCTATTATTGGCGATCACTTGAATTATAATAAAATCAAACCTAAACAAGATTATTAATTATCTTATTAAGCGTGATTACAAGTATAAATTCCCTTTTAACATACATAAAAGGCGTAATCAAGCAATAACGATAAATATCAAGCAACATAATAACAATAACAATAACAATTATAAAAATAATCATGTTAAAGCATAATAATAATAGCAAGATCCTAGGCATGATACTAACAAGATTAATAACAAACCCTAGCATGTCACTAAACATCAAAGATCAAAGCTTTACCCCTAACATGATACTACTAGGAAAGACAATAAAAGGCATCATAGAAATCATAATTGACATTATATTCTTTACCCTAAACATGATACTAGGAACTTATTGTTGTCACCCTAAACATCTAATTAAGAAAAACATCCTAACATGATACTAGGAATCATAATAACAACCTAGACATGATTTCTATATCATAATATCAATGCAAACAATTAAAGCACTTACTTGGATGCCTCGTATCTTTTTCTAATAACAAAATACACACGTTAGTAACTTCAAGGAAAATATTAAACAAACAATTTAATTAAATTATTGAAATAAAGATTTGGGACCAAACCCTCATAAATTAAAACCTTTCACGTCTAGGGCGAAGGCAACTTCGAATATTACTAGGTGTATCGATCTAGGTCTTGTGAATAAGGAATTTTGTAAGAAAGGGGGTAGGTTTAGAAAAGAGAGAGAGAAGCTTTGGCTTAGAGAAAGAATTGATGGTTACTAGAGAGTTGATGATTGTAGATGAATGAAAACGGAGTTTTTTAGGAGGCTATTTATAAAGAAAATCAGCCAAAAAGATTGAAAATCGAACTAGAGTTCTGACGCGAAAAAACGAGGTTAGCGCCAGACGCTGACATTAGCGCCAGGCGCTAACGCTAGCGCCAGGCGCCAATGCTGGCGTTTGGTGCTAATAAAATTTCTGACGCGTTTTCTAAAATTAGAAAGAATTTAACCGTACAGGAGGATAAAATCGTATTTTCCTCAAGAACATTTTTTTATTCTCATTAAAACTCTAAAAAGTCAACAAAAGTCAATTTATCAATGCTAATTGAATTAGGAATGAAAAGAACCTTCTAGAAGAATCTAGAAGACTAAAACCATTCCTAATTGCATTAGGAAAGATAAATCCATATTAGGCCCTCCCCTAGATCATTGGGCCGCATATAAGGGTCAAACTGGGCCCAGTTTAGTAATTTGGCCATAACTTCCTCAATATTCATCGGAATTGGGCTTATAATATATCGTTGGAAAGCTCTTTTCAAGCCCTATCCAACTATACTACTATTGGACCCATATAATGGACCAACCAAACTGGATTGGCTGTTTTCTTGAAATAGGTTTTCAAAAACAGAGAGAAAAGAAAAGAAATTAAAACTATCCGCAACACTAAACTTTCTACACTTTCACTTTATTTGATTATGATTCGACGTGAAAGGTACTCATCACCGGGTTTGGTTTTGGGGAGACACAAATGGGTGTCTACAGGTTGTAACGGGAATTAACTTGGATAATCTCTAGTTAGAGAGTGAGACTTGAACGCATAATATCTTCCTTTTGCACAAAAGTAAAAACCAAACAAGCAACATTGCATCCATGCATAATCATAGCACACCTCAACCTTTGGGGATTGGCTCATTGATAAGGGGTCGCCAACGCTAGGCTTCTATCTCGAAATCAATAACAATCATCCCATCCACATCGCCAACAAAATGTTGGGAGAGCGATGTCATGAGTCAACACGTTGAGTGATTGATTTGTGCGTCGTTTCTTAAGATATGGTACCTTTGGACACCCAAGCCTTTTGACCTTAGAATGGCATTGCGTGAATCTTGGCTTATGACATACTTTATGTGATTATGTGACTATATGCAATGTGTTAGGATAGTCTTCTTTTTTCTTTTTTCTAGTTTGGTCTAGGTTTCCAATTACAAAGTTGTCCCTTCGTAATTTTGAGTCGTATTCAAAGGGTAACTGTAGGGTATATTTCAAGCATTATCCCTAGCTTGAACCCCACTGTGATCATACACTAAAGTACGGTGGCGTCCAAAGGGAAAGAAGATAAAGCAAAAGAGTCGCCAACAAGTTCTTTTAGGAACTTGTAAACCGTTCACGAGGTGAAGGTTACACCCCTTAACGATCCAAGAGATCGTCAACTCCAATAGGTCTTGAACATGACTTGTAGTTCGGGGATGAAGGTACAAATCCAACCTAAAAGAGATTGAACCTGCCGTAATAATAGGCCTCTACTTTATTCTGATCGTATACATGTGCACTTTCTAACTAACATGAAATCATTAGGATTAACCCTAAACCTGTTTAATCTATGTTGGTTGAATTTAATGCACAAATAAAACTATTATTGGCGATCACTTGAATTATAATCAAATTAACCCTAAACAAGATTATTAATTATCTTATTAAGCATGATTACAAGTAAAAATTCCCTTTAAACATGCATAAAGGTGTGATCAAGCAATAACAATTAACAAGCATCAAGAAAGATAATAATAATCAAAATAATAATAAAAATAATCATGATCATGTTAAAGCATAATAACAATAGCAAGATCCTAGGCATGATACGAACAAGATTAATAACAAATCCTAGCATGTCACTAAGCAATAAAAATCAAATATTTAGCCCTAACATGATACTAACATGCTATTTGGAAAGAATATAAAAGGCATCATACTTTGAATCATACTTGATATTAAAGTTACCCTAGACATGATACTAAGAAGATCAAAACGCCCTAACATAACATTAGGAATCATAATAACAACCTAAGCATGATTTCTACATAATAACATCAATAAAAACCATTAAAGTACTTACTTGGATGCCTCGTATCTCTTTCTAATAACAAAATAAAACCTTTCAGAAATTAAACCTTTCACGTTAAGGACGAAGGCAACTTCGAATATGGCTAGGTGTATCTAAGTCTTGTGAATACGGAATTTTGTATTTTGAGAAAAGGCTAGTTTAGAAAAGAGAGAGAGAGAGTAATCAAGAATTTCTTGATGAGAATTGGTGAATGAAAACGGAGTTTTTAGAAGGCTATTTATAGAGAAAATAAACCAAAAAGATAAAAAATCGAAACAGAGTTCTGACGCGTAAAACGAGGTTAGCGCCAGGCGTTAACGCTAGCGCTAGGCGCTAATGCTGGCGTTTGGCGCTAACTTAATTATTGACGCGTTTTCTAAAAATCAGATAGAAATTGCCGTACAGGAGGATAAAATCGTATTTTTCTCAAAAACATTCTTTTATTCTGATTAAAACTCTAAAAAGTCAACAAAAGTCAATTTATCAATGCTAATTGAATTAGGAATGAAAAGAACCTTCTAGAAGAATTTAGAAGACTAAAACCATTCCTAATTGCATTAGGAATGATAAATCCATACTAGGACCTCCTCTAGATCATTGGGCCGTATATAAGGCTCAAATCAGGCCCAGTTCAGTAATTTGGCCATAACTTCCTCAATATTCATCGGAATTGGGCTTATAATATATCGTTGGAAAGCTCTTTTCAAGACCTATCCAACTACACTACTATTGGACCCATATCATGGACAAAAAAAACGGGATTGGCTGTTTTCTTAAAATAGGTTTTCACAAACAGAGAGAAGAGAAAAGAAATTAAAACTATCGGCAACACTAAACTTTCCACACTTTCACTTCATTCGATTATGATTCGACGTGAAAGGTACTCATCACTGGGTTTGGTTTTGGGGAGACACAAATGGGTGTCTATAGAAGCCCCCACTTTGATTGAGTTTGGAGAAACGCAAGTTTCGAAAACAAAAGTCAAAGTAGCGATAGGGACGGAGAATGATTCAGAACGTTCTGCGATCCTAAATCACTCTTGTAACGCCGATACCAGCAAACTAGCGTCAGTTAAACAGATAAAAGAGTTAAGAAACGCGTATCTTGCACCGTCGAGCACACGTCTCTAAAGTATCCGATTTGCTGCTGTATTACTGCTTTGATGACCTCCTGCAAGCTAGAGAATGCCATCCTGCTTAAAGACTGCTACGCTTGTAACTGCCTCCAACTTCCGCCTTGATAATCTTCCACAAGCCAGGGAACAATGTCGAAGATTGCTTCGCTTGAAACAATCCTCTTCCGCTTTGTAACCATCTTCCACATCTTAGGGAACACGATCGAAGACAACTTCACTTGAAATTACCTTTAGTTGTTTGTGACAACTCTCCGCAAGCTAGGGAATGCCGCCGAATATATACTCGCTTGAAGCTACCCTCATTTATTGCGATAATTTTTCAAAGAAAATTATCGAAGACCTCCGCTTGTCGATATTTTAAAAGTTCACTTGAACTTTGCTTCCGCTATGCTTGTATGTCGGCGCTTCTGCTGCTTTTGAACCTGTATGTCGGTGCCTTTCTGAATGAACCAGTATGTCGGTGCCTTTCTCTGAATGAACCAGTATGTCGGTGCCTTTCTGAATGAACCAGTGTGTCGGTGTCTTTTGCGATGAGCCAATGCTTAGGCGCTTTAAGCTAAGTGAGATGATCTTTCATCAGGTCGATCACTTTATGTAATCAAGTCGATTATTAAAAATCATGTCAAATTGCTTAGAGGTGCTAACTAGCGTACCAAGGAACCCAAATTTTTTTGCAAGAGGTTGGAACAACCGTACTGAGTGGCTGAACGTTCTGGCGTCGCTGAAACAATGTTGGCGCCGCTTATCTAGCTGTAGCACCAGACGCTGGAGCTAGCGCCAAGCGCTAAGGCTTATCAACTGACGCCAAGGTCTGACGCTTGGCGCTAGAGCCCGGTTTTCCTTAAATACCCTTCTCTTCTTCATTTCTGCTGCTGTTGTTCGCGTTTCTTGCTCGAGAATTCTCTAAACTTCAATTCACTCGTTCTTGCTCGTTTCTCAACCAAATTCGCTCAAATTTGTTGCAAATCAAAGCTTATTCCATCCATTTTCCCGATTTATGTAAGTTTCCTCCAAACTATCACCGGTTTTAATGAATTTTGCATGCATTTATCCTCGAATTTCTTGAAAATTTGAAATTAGAATTGCTTAATTCTCTTTGTTTATCAAATTTTATGCCATGAAATTGCTTGAATATGTTTATATATTGCCTTGGGAGTAATTTGAGACTTGTTTGACTCAATTTGGTGAAGAAATGAATAAATCACCATTGTTGAACCTCTTAAGGTCGGGAAAACAATGCGGCTTCTTCTTGATGTTTTTGCTAGCAACTCTTGTCCAATTTGTCACAATAATTACTATAGTATTGCAAGAAATTGTTTGATTGCTTGAAAATGCCGTGTATGCTCATTTTGAATTTGTGCTCTGTTTTAGTACTACGTACTCTGTTTTTGCGAACATAGTATCCTGCGGCTAGGTGAACCTTAGATATCATAGAACCTTAACTTATGATAATTCTGCACAATGTAGCATGGCTAGATAGCGAGGCTCTGGTTCACGGTCCGAGACGTTCGACGGGAGCACGAGCCCGTAGAGGACGATGCTGAACCGTCCACTTCGCTCGGCCGACTCCCTGAGTGGGGTGAGCGGACCTTGTACTTTTCTCCCGTCCACCATATCTTTGAGAGGGTGAGACAGGGAATCACAGTTGGGAGGACACGCTGTCATTGTTCCGGTGTTGACGGCTTGGGCGATCTGTACAAGATGTATCGCCAGAGACGATCAGACGAGACTTCTATGGGAGTCTTGCGGGCTTACTGCACTGTTTGAGACCTCCGAGGCCATGATAGCTTCTAGTGGGGGTCACCATGTAGTCCGTGCTCTGGTGGAGTTCTTTTGGGACACCACCAACACTTTCCACTTCCCCTGTGGTGAGATGATGGTCACTCCTACCGACTTTAGTCTCATCACGGGACTGGAGTTTAGCTCTGTGGCACTGCCGTTCGATAGCGGGATTGACGTCTTTTCTCCTGAGATCGAGGAGCTGTTCGGTCCGATTGCTATTCGGGCTCGAGCTGAGGTAGAGTCGACTCAGTTCAGTGCTAGGGGGATTCGCCGCTCGACTCTAGCAGCGGCTTTTGACGATGGTGCGACTACCCGAGAGTAGCGGGTGCGCATCTTTGCACTTATCTTACTGTCAGGGACGTTCTCCCCTGACAAGGGTAGTAAGGCGCTGCTTTACTACCTTATTGTCGTCCGTGATCTACACCGGATCGGGACTTACGACTGGGCCAGCTTGGCCTATGCTGATTTCATCCGAGCGTTGCGGGACTCGTCTCGGCATCGGTCCTTCACGGGAAACGTTGCTCTATCCGGCTTTTGGAGGGTTATAGAGGTATACTTTATTCTCTATAAAGTTTAGGTCTACATTTTAGTTAGCACTTGCTGTTAACTTTTGCTTCTTGTAGATCTGGTTCAACGAGTACTTCCCCTCAGTTTCGCCGGCGAGACCGTCGCCGCGCAGGCTTCCAGTTAGTGCTTCCCGGGGCAGCCGTCGTGTGGGGATGTCCACTGCCTATGTCTGAGATTAGATCATCTCGGTATGATTCTTTTATTATTTGACATTTTGTGATGCCTTAGCTAGATTCTTGCCTAATAGACGCTCTTTGCAGGAGCCTGAGGTGCTGTACCGACCGTGGGTCGACTTGGCAATTCTTGGGCTAGCCGCGCAGTATTCTGCTGAGCGTCGTTATTTCTTGGGGACTTACGGAGCAGCTGCGTATCTTGGAGAGAGGGTTGCTATTCAGCATTCCTCAGATACCTTTGTCGTTCCTGCTCCTCCACCACGTCACATGTTTAACGCCATGAGGTTGATGAGCATGTTAGAGGGAGCCGGTACCCCTTGGCGATCTTACACGATCCTTGGGCGATGCTATGGGGAGGAGCTACTGCCGTTGTTAGCTCAAGAACCTGTACCTGCTGAGGATGTGGCGGTATGATTTTCAACTTTTACCTTAAGTTAAGTAGCCCCCAAGTGATGCTTCGCTGATTTTGTTTTGCTTTGTCAGGATGATCCTGCTGAGTTTGTGCCACCCCGTATGTCCATCCATTATCAGGGGAAATATGGGCCGATTGAGTAGATGATTCCTCCGGCTCCTGAGGGCGAGCGCTTTGTGGAGCGGTCGATTCCTCGTCACCAGACTCGGGTAAGATTGTTCATTTGCAACTTTTGTCCATATTTGTTATGTATGTTTACTGACTTATTTCTTTGAAAGTTCTCACGCGAGGTGGTCTCGGCGATGGCACGATGCATAGATGCCTTCCGTAGCTAGCTCGTTCGGATGAGGAACGTGGCTACCTGCCGTCGAGACGACGCCGTTCAGGAGGTAGCTTCCCTTCTTATGTTTTTATATTACCGCTTCTATTTTGCCTGTTTCTGATTTAAATTTCTTTTGCAGGGTCAGCCCATTCCTTCTCGTACCCGCACGAGACCTGAGGTGCGGAGGGATCCGGCGAGGTCTAGCTCGAGACGTCACCGCACTGGTTTGGGAGGTCGGGGTGGTCGTTCTGAGGCTGCTCATACCGAGGCGGTAGAGGGCTCAGGTTCTTCATTTGATGGTGCACGTGCCACGCCGGTAGGCCAGGGAGAGGCTACCTCGGCTCTTAGAGGTGGTGGGATATACGAGGTTGGCTCGTCATCGCAGCAGCCTCCGCAGCCTCAGCCTCAACCTCAGGCTAATATTGGGTGGACGGGTCCTGTGTTGAGCTTTCCTCCTCCCGAGGAGACTGGATTTGGAGCTGGTGGAGAGGTTACTCCTTGTACGACGCAGTTTTATGAGATCATGGGTGTACGTCCCCCGGCGCCGTAGTTTGTTCCTGTGCTTTTTATTATTTTATTTTGACTTTGTATAGAACTTTGCCTTTTATTAGACTCATTATTTAGACAAGTTTGTATATACATACTATTATGAGTTTATTCATCATTTATCGTGTTTTTTCATCTTTTTATTATTATTATGTGCATTTTTGTGTGTGAAATGAATCGTGAAAAAATAATTTTGCGCAAAAAATTCCGTCATTTTTATTATTGATGGAGGGTATCCGACTTTCTCCCCCAAAAAATGAAAAAATGAAAAATAAAAGTAAAATAAAATATAAAAAAAATTGGATTTATAAAAACTTGGGAGTTAGTCTAAATAAAATCCGAAATATAATATAATCAATATAATAGTTATATTAATTAAGAGGGAGGAATAAATGAATTTTTAGAAAAAGATAAGGAAACCGTAAAGTCATTAGCAGACTCGAATCAAGTAAAAAACGCGGTTTTTTAGAAAGCGCGTACGATGAGACATATTAGCGCCAGCTGGCGCCACGCGTTTTAGTGTAGCGCCTGGCGCTACACTTAGTGTTTGGCGCCAGGCTTTGGCGTCAGGCGCCAATAGTTGGCGTCTGGCGCTAATGAGCGCTGACTCCGAATCCTTCCTGGATTAAAACTGCTCCGATTTTGTGTATAAATAGCCCCCTGCCCAGCCGATTTTCTTCATAATTTCAGCAAATAAAATTTTTCTTAGCTTTTAGAAAAAAATCATCATGTCTCTAGTCTCCAAAAGTTTTACCAACTACACTCATGAATGGTGTCGGTCCCTTAATGCCAAGGAGAGAAAAGAGTTAGATGTGTTTCACTTGGGGGGTATTTATGGTGTCAAAGGGGTAGATCTTGATTCAGATTTTATTCATACCGATCTAGAATATTGGGATGTAGAAACTTATTGCTTTAGAATAGGGTATGATGAAATTAGCCCTTTACTGGAAGAATTTGGTGCTATTTTAGGCTTCCCTACGCTAGATCTTGGAGTAATCCCTAAAATAAACGAATATTATTATAAGGATTTTGATTGCTTCTTCAATTTAAAAGACAGGGATCTATCAAAAATAGTAGATCGTAGCCTAGTTAATTTGAAAGAATTTGTTCGCCATTATTTTGATAGACCTTATTCTGAATCTTTCCATGTTTATAGAAGAAGGGCTTTCCTGTTTTGCATGCTTAATCAATTTTTTCTTACTAGTGGTAAAAATAATGAGGGTCAATCAATTATATCCACTGTTTTAGAACAAATTGAATCTGGGAGAAATCCAATGCCCTTAATAGTTTGAGAGACTATGCTTAGTCTTGATGAATTAAAGAAAAATCCAAAAGCACCTTTTCGGGGCTCTCCAATTTTATTACAGGTAGAAAAAAAATATTTTTAATTACAGAAATCAAAAATATATTTTTGTATAGTAATAATAATTTATTTGCATTGCAATCTTTACAGATGTGGCTAATGGAAAGACTGGAATTAATTAGCCCTCCGAACAACATTGAGAAGTATACTCCAAATTGCTTCGTGAGAAGGAAGAAACGCTTCTCTAAGATGGGGCGCCATGAATGGAAGAAGGTCTTTGAGTCTTGTAACTTTGCCATCAAGTGGGTCATCCCTTGGTGGAAGATAGAAAAGATGGTTGGTGTCAACAAGCAACCTTTCTGCCGTCTTCCAAGCTTTTCTCGTATGACTTTTTATTATCCCTGCAGGGTAAAAAGACAGTACAACCTACTTAAGACGATTCCTTCCGGTGATCTTCGTCGTCCCTACGAGTTCCTTGTCTCCTAGGAAGTAGACAAATTTCATGCTTATTGGAGCGCTAGACCTTTATGGGAAGTAATTACCCAAAAGGTTCCTCCTTCCTTGCCCAATGTTGTGAAAAAGTGGCTTCTGAAGAAACCTTCAAAGGACGTGAGTAAAAATTAGAGTAAAACTGATGTGAAGAGTCGTCTAGGTGACAAAGTGATTCCTGTTAAGGAACGCTTGGGTGAAAGGATCGAGTTCAAAACACCTATAATTCCTAGGAAGAAGAATATTGCGAAAGATAAAGGGAAAAGGAAAGCTGACACCACAGAAAAGAAAGCTTGGGTAGAAAAGAAGCATGGGGTCCTAGCTGAGGGGGAAACTATTTACTCCAAGATTGAATGTAGGTCCTCTAAAGGATGCCTACTAGCTAAGGTTATGGATGAGGAAGAAGATGCAGACAAGAATTGGAAAAGGGCTAAGAAAGAGAAAGAATATTAAGAGCGTTGCTTAATTTCCAATTATTAGACTTAGTTTTTTTTTTTTATTTATTTATTTAAAGTTAATTTATTTAAGCTTTATTTAAATTCCATCAATAATGTAATTTATTTTATTAATGAAATTCCAGCTTTTTTATTAAATTATTTACTTTAAATTTATTTTTATTAAAGCAATGAAAACCGAAGAATTAATTTTCTAAAAATTTTTTTTCGAGTATGGAAGTCGAAAATTTTCCGAAAAACACCGAAATGTTCCCAGACATTTAACTGTAAATTGGCGCCACAATTCTACGACTGGCGCCGGCTGCGGTAGTCTAGCGTCAAGCGACAGATGTCGTCGTCTAGCGCTAACGTTCATCGGCTGGCGCCAGAATCTTTTCTGTGACGCCGATGTTTCGTCGATCTTCTGTTGAATATTTTATTAAGTCTGGGATGCGAGATTTTTAAAAAAATAAAGTGGCTGCACCCGTAAAGGGTTGCCTACGTATCCTTTCTTAAGGAATCAGGCCAAACGTAGCTCTCTTGAATATCCTACTCAAGTAATTATGGGTAGTATTTCTTAAGTTGGTCAAGATTTGTCATGTTTGAGAACTCATTGCCATCCATATCAGTTAATTTTGCTGCAACTCTTGACAGGATTGTTTTGACAATGTAGGGTCCGGACCAAT
Organism: Chenopodium album; assembly: GCF_948465745.1. Taxonomy (NCBI): domain Eukaryota; kingdom Viridiplantae; phylum Streptophyta; class Magnoliopsida; order Caryophyllales; family Amaranthaceae; genus Chenopodium; species Chenopodium album. The sequence continues at coordinate 48,456,200 of NC_137838.1, forward strand.
TAGGTCTGAATTTTCCTATTGGATCTAAAACATTTTTCCTTAATGCTTTTAACACCAAGTCTCCTACTTTGATGTTTCGTGTCTTGAGCTTTTTTATTAAAATGCCTAGCCATACGAGTTTGGTAACATTGAGTGTGATGTAGAGCTTCTAGTCGTTTTTCATCGAATAGAATTAGCTCTTCATATCTTGCCCTAGTCCATTCAACTTCAACGAGTTTTCTCTCTAATGCGATGCGTAGAGATGGAATCTCTAGTTCGACAGGTTGTACGACATCCATTCCATAAACCAAGGAATATGGCGTATTTCTTGTTGATGTGCGAATTGACGTGCGGTAACCCCACAATGCGAAGTGAAGTTTGTCAGGCCAATCCTTGTAATTTTCCGTTATTTTCTCGATGATAGTTTTTAGATTTTTATTAGTTTCTTCGACTGCTCCATTTGCTTGAGGCCTATAAGGGGAAGAATGATGATGTTGAATGCCATATTTTTGTAGCAATTCTTTACATTCGGCTTGAAAGTGAGTTCCATTGTCACTTATCATTTCATGTGGGACTCCGTTTCGACAAATAAAGTTTCTCTCGATAAAGAGTGCTACATGTTTTGCAGTGAGTTTAGCGTATGATTGCGCTTTGACCCACTTTTTGAAGTAATCAATTGCCACTAGGATATATTCGTGGCCTCCTGTTCCTGGGGGAGTGATTTTGCCGATGATATCAATTCCCCATGTAGAGAACGGCCATGGAGACGTGTAGGTGTAGAGAAAGGATGGAGGAACATGTTGTAAATCTTTTCACCTATTGATGGCAATCCCTATTCATTGTAGTAAAATAATATCCTTCTCATATTATCTTTTGGACTAACATTTTACCATTTACGTGAGTTCCACAAATTCCTTCGTGGACTATCCTCATTTCTCTTTGGGCATCCTTTTTTCCTACACATAAGAGAGCTCGACCCTTAGGTACCCTTTTATGTAGCTCGTTGTCTATGAATACGTATTGGGAAGCAAAGAGTCTTAATGCTCGTTTTTCTCTTTTGTCAGCATGGGGAGGGTATTTTCCTTTGGTGACATAATTGAGTATATCCGTATACCACGGTTCTTCTTCTTCTTCGTCTTAGATTCTTTCATCATCTTCTATAGCTTGAATATATGCTGGTTTGTGCCTTTTTTCTATAGTTAGAGGCATTTTCTCGATTTCAGTAGGAATCCTAACCATTGAAGCCAGTCTTGCCAAGGCATCAACAAATTGATTTTCTTCTCTAGGTAGATATGTGTATTTTACCTTCTTTAACTAATTAGTAAGAGTTTCCAGATTGGTTTGGTAAGGGGCTAGACTTTTGCTTCTTACTTTCCACCTTTTGGAGATTTGATTGATGATCAATGAAGAGTCTCCGAATATCTGTAACTTTTTTACTCCCAATGCCAAAGCTGTTTCAAGGCCAACCACGCATGCTTCGTATTCAGCAGCGTTGTTGGTAACGTTGAAATCAAGCTTTATGGAGATTGGAACATGCTCTTCTTTAAGTGATACTAGTAATACTCCAACGCCACATCCCTTTTGGTTTGAGGCTCTGTCGAAGTATAGGGTCCAAGTATCATCTTTAGTGACCATTAAGTCTTCATCTGGAAATTCATTGTCTTGTATTGGCATCGAGTCTTCTATTGGAAAGTCCGCTAGAAAATCTGACACCACGGATCCTTTGATGGCTTTTTGCGGCATGAACCTTACATCAAACTGGGCTAAATTGACTATCCATCTCGATATGCTCTCATTGAGTGTAGATTTCTCGAATAGATACTTGAGTGGATCTAATCGGGAGACTACGAAGACTGTATGCACTAGCATGTAATGTCTTAACTTGGTTGTGGCCCACACCAAGGCGAGGCATAATTTTTCGAGTGGTGTATAACATGCTTCATATTTGAGCATTTTCTTGCTTAGATAGTAGTTCGCATTTTCTTTGCCTTCTACTTCTATTGCTAGCATAGCTCCCATTGTCTCTTTGGTGACTGTTAAGTACAACCTAAGAGGTATTCCCGGAAGTGCTGGTGCTAATACGGAAGGATTTGCGAGATAGGCTTTGATCTTTTCAAAGGCTATTTGACACTCGTCATCCCGTATTACTGGTACATTCTTCTTAAGATTTTTAAAGATTGGTTCACATATCGTCGTCAATTTTGATATGAACCTACTTATGTATTGCTACCGGCCAATAAATCCTCGAATCTGCTTCTCGGTTTTGGGCGGTGGCATTGACATGATTGCCTTGATCTCGGTTGGGTCTATCTCTATTCCTCTAGAGCTTATGACATAACCCAAAAGCTTGCCTGAGGTGACTCCAAAAGCACACTTAGATGGGTTAAACCTCATATTGTATTTTCTTAGCCTTTCGGAAAATTTTCTTAAGGCTACTTGATGGCCTGGACGATCTTTTGAATTTACAATCATGTCGTCCACATATACTTTGACTTCTTTATGCATCATGTCATGGAGTAAGGCAGTCGCTGCACGTTGGTAAGTTGCACCCGCGTTTTTCAACCCGAATGGCATTAGCGTGTAGTAGTAAGTGCCCCGTGGTGTTATGAAGGTTGTTTTCTCCATGTCTTCTTCTGCCATGAGAATTTGATTGTAACCTGCGTATCCATCCATGAATGAGAGAAGTGTGTGATTTGTTGTGTTATCCACCAAAATATCGATGTGTGGCAAAGGGAAGTCATCCTTTGGACTTGCCTTATTTAGATCTCGATAGTCGACACACTTCCTTACCCTTCCATCTTTTTTCGGAACTGGGACGACGTTGGAGACCCATTCGGGGTATTTTGATACTTTGATGAAACCTGCAGTTATTTGTTTTTGAACTTCTTCTTTTGTTTTAAAAGCTACGTCGGGTTTCATTCGACGTAACTTTTGTTTTACAGGTTTCATTCCCGGAATTAGTGGTATAGTGTGCTGAGCTATTTCTCTATTAATGCCTGACATATCTTCGTATGACAAAGCAAATACATCGATGAATTCTTTAAGTAAGTTAATTAAATCAGTTCTTTCTTGTCCATTAAGTGTTAGTCCGATTTTAACTTCTCTTTTATTGGTTGAATCATTTGAGATATCAACCGTCTCAGTTTCTTCAATTATCGGTGTTTTCTTTTCGAGTGTTTCCATTGCTTTAATAAGTTTTTTTGTCTTTTTCATTGTTAGTTAAGCAATGCTCGTCATCTTAGGTTAAAGAAGAACATAAGGAGTAAGGGGAAGAAGTCATATTATTATACTCTGAGATCATTACATTAAAGAATGATATGTCCTCAGGGATTTTATCACTAACTATTCTAGGAGAAGAGATAGAAGGAGAAGGTGCTACAACTAAAGACTTAGATGACTCTATAGGGAGAGACTCTGACTCTGACTCTTCAGACGACTCTTTGAACATCGGTCCTTGCCCTGTCGTGATGGAGATCTTCCTTCCACTTGGAGTAGTCACCTTGACGGTCTTGCGCCACCCTTGTAGTGATCCTTCCGCTAGAGTGATTAGCTTCGAGGGATCAAAGTTTTCACTTTGTAGGACTGTTTGAATGAGCAAGGAGTTATCCTCTTTGTATGTCGGCTCATCCTTTTCTAGCCCGAATAATAATCCCATGACATTAAAGTCAAAGCATGGGGGTGCTTTCTCCTTATCGACAGGAGTTGGGGTTTCGTCTATGAAATAGCAATCTAAGAAAATTTCGAATCCCGGTTTCCTTATGCCATTTACGACAAATGGTTCAGGAAATTCGTAGCATAGATAGTCCTCTCTTTCTTTTATGAATTGACCATTAAGTGTGAGAGGGTATTGATCCATTGGGATTGCTTTCTTTTGAAGGCCAGCGTCCCTACGGGCCTTCGAATTTTCCTGGGATCACTTAAGATCTTTCTGAGTCGGTTCGAAACCAAGTTCGAAAGTGTCTAACTTAGGGAGGCCAGGTGACTCCAGCGGTTTTGCTATTCCTTTCTTCTTTCCTAGGGTCATCCTAGGAAAATGTCCTTGCTTTTTCAGAATAGCATTCACGGTCATTTTGGAATGGGGGTCATGGCAGAGAGGGGTCCTTTCATCGTCCTAGATTAAGGAGACCTCTTCATTAAAGCCCCACAAATCTTCATCATCTTCATCGTGCTCCACAATAATTATTGGATTTTCTATAGATTTGATTCTCATAGGCGAAGCATCGATGGTGATAGGAATTCCCCCAACTATGGCTTTTACTTGTTGGTGGAGAGATGAGGGGATGGCCTTTAGGTCATGAAGCCAAGGGCGTCCCAAAAATAAATTGAGTGAAGCTTTAATATCTACTACTTGGAAAGTAGTAGCATGTTCTATCGCTCCCGCCGTTACATTCATAGTAATTTTACCAAGAGCTTGACGACGAGTGTTGTCGTAGGCTCTTATTCCTTGCATTGACGGGGTTAAGTCTTCATCCCTTATGCCTAGCATCCTCGCAGTTCTAAGTGGACAGACATTAATGGCTGATCCATTGTCTACAAGAGTCATAGGGACATTCATTCTCTTGCAAACCACTGTGAGGTTTAATGGCTTATAGTGTTTGTCACCTTCTGGGGGTAAATATTTGTCGGAAAAGGTGATCAAATTGATGGGGCTAGGGAGATCACTCGTGAGGAAGTTAGCCAATCCCTAAGGAGTGGTGTCAGAATCAATCCCTATTTTTTCCAAGGCATTCATTACAGCCAACCTATGTTCTCGAGATGTTGTCAGAAGCTTCCATAAATTCATTTCAACTTTTGTTTTCTTGAATTGTTTTACGATGTCATTATCTTCAATGATAGGTATGGGAACTTGCTGTGTGGTTGGCATGGGTTCTGTCGAAACGGGAGGTTGCATTCTCCCGGATCTTGTGAGGACGTCTATTGATGAATCTTCTTCAACCCAAAAGTCATCCATAGCATATGACACTGAAGGTGGAGGTCCTACCATGTCTTTCAAATAGACGTCTTCTTCGTCATTGTCCCAAACTCCATTAATATTTCATCCTCTTCTTGTGGAACTTGGACTAGCTTCTTATCATTAATCAATTTCTGAATTAAATCCTTGAATTTAAAACAGTTTTCAACAGTGTGACCCCCTGATTGATGATATTGACAGTAATATCAATCTGTCCTTTTCAATGATTCAAATGGTCTCGGTTCGAGAGGTTTGATCTCGCCACTCTCGGAGAGCATTTCGAACATTTGTATATATGGGGTCCCAATTGAAGTGTAGAGTCTATTACTCTTCTTGGGTTTTTCGGTGACTTGTAAAGGAAAATGTTTCGCCTCATAAGTCGTTCCCATGGGTGTGAGCTCTCTCTTAGGTTCATTTTTCGGGAGTGGAACCTCGTCATATTTCTTTTGAAGTTCCTTTATAACCTTGAGAGTTTCACGTAGCAAATGCGATCCTTCCATCATAAGCAGGGTAAGCGATTGTATGTCCTCTTTACTTGCTAGTTCTGGAAGGTTATCCATGGCGTCGAAAAAGATCTTCTCCTCTTCTTCGATGGCATGGATTTCTTTAACAGGTTTGATGAGAGTCGAGGGATTAACCTCGTTTTCCTCATCAGAGATGGCCAAGGAGTGAGCGAGAGGCGCATTATCAATACTTGGCTTCTTACTGGCAGGGGGTAATGGTAGTTTGTTATTGTCGATTAAGTCTTGGATAGCTTCTTTAAGCTACCAACAGTTCTCGGTAAGATGGCCCCTACCTTGGTGATACTTGCAATGTGCATTGGGTTTCCCGTTAGCCGTCCTGTTCTCAACCGGTGGGTCCCCGAACGGTCCAATAGGAGTTATAAGACCTTTTGCATTTAATCGGTCAAATGCGGTGTCATAACTCATGCCAATAGGAGTAAAGTTCCTCCTAAATGGTTTCTTTTGTCCTTGATTATTCATAGCAAGGACTTCACCTAGGTTAAAAGTGCTAACATTGTTTGAGTGGGTGGTTTTGGAAGAAGAAGGATTGTCGTTCTTCTTGCCTTTCCAGTCACTGTTGGAGTTATTGTTGGCAGCTTTCGACTTAGCCAGGTCGTCTTCAATATTAATTCCAATGTCGTAGACGACCTTGAAGGTATGGAGATTATTCTGATATTTGAGATGCTTGGAGTATTTTTCTTGAAGGTTTTTGATGAATAACCTTACAGACTCTTTTTCACTTGGCACGTCAATCATCTTTGCTGAGGTTTCTCTCCATTTGTTAAAGAAGGAGGTGAAGCCTTCATTCTCCTTCTGCTTGAGGATTTCAAGTTCCCTATGGTCAGTCTCAACTTGAATGTTGCATTTGTATTTATCAACGAAAGCGTTGGCTATGGACTCCCAGGTATAGGTTTTTTCTTTCTCGAGAGAAAAGAACCACTGCTGGCAAACGGTTTCGAGATATAGTGAGAACAGAGAGGGGAACACTTTCTTATCGATACCCTTGTATCATTATTGATTCAAAGGCTCTTAAATGAAAAAAAAGGTTATCGGTTGCCTTGATTTTGGGATGTCGCTGGCATTGAACTTCTGCGGAAGAAGATCCTTGTCCACCGAGACCCCTTGTGAGCTAATCCCTTGAAACTTGTAGTCGCTAGATAGCTTGCTCAGACTCTCTTGCATGAGGTCCATCTGTTATTGTTTCACGGGATCATCGATCTTAAGGGTTAGAATCTTTAGTGCCTCAGTCACGGTAACCAGTTGGTTCCTGAGCTCATTGACTTCATCTTGTGTTGCCATTGCTGCCTTAGCCTTCCTCTTATGAGCGATGGGTTTGTCGAAAAGTTGGACTTGTAAGAAAAGATTGTCTTTGATTAACCGCCCTTCCTTTCTTGCCCACGCGCTGTAATTTAAACCGTTTTTGTTTTAATTACTTGACTCAAATCGACCTTGACTTTACGGTTTTAAAGAGGAAAAAATAAAAAATAGGTGCATATTTTTGGCAAAAATAAGGTATATATTTTTAGGAACCAAGTATGGTATTTAAATTGGAGGATTAATATCCGACTTACTCCCCAAAAAAAAAAATGACGGAAAAAACGCGGATACAAGACTTTCTTAGACATGATCAAAGTATGTGTATTGGTGTGTGCCTAGAATCAATTAATGACTTAGCAAGGTATTATTAACAGTAAAATTTAACCGAATTACTTAGCAAACTGGTTAATTAGACACAAAGTGATGACTCGAACAATAAATCGAACTGTCGTCAAAACGACAGGACTGGCGCCTCTCTTTGCAGTGTAGCGCCAGACGACATAATTGTCGCTAGGCGCCACACTCCACAGAGTGCCGCTACAGTTCAAATTTCTGCGCCATTGCTGGAACGTCGATCTGAAACTGTTTTCGGTATTATTGATCAACAGGGGTATGCCTAAATTCGTACTAAGTCAATTCTGGTTAAAATATTAGACTTTATTTTAGTCAAATTAATTAATTAATTAATTAGGCAAAGTTCTTTTAGTCATTAATTTATTTAATCTTAGCAAAAGTCAAACAAACAGTTAGGAAAAATATAAACCATATGCACAACAAATAATGCACAATTAGTCAAGTAGGCACGATATGATGCAATGAGTTTGCAACCTAACCATGGCTCTAGTTCTCTAAAGTTCGGGATATGGGTTAGTCAACAGAGGGTCCATGGTTAATTGTCCAGATGCACCGCGCGGAAGCCTAACCGTGAAGGGTTGGCGCAAGTGGATAGGACACCGCAAATTTTTTAAAAAAATTCGCTTCCATGGTTTGGTGAATTCAACATTCTCGGATGTACCCTTTGTTGCTCAAAGCGTTCAATCAGGTAGATGGAGCATGAATTCCCAGAGGGTTATGTCCATATGTAGAACACATATGGGTTTCTGAAAAGTGAGAAAAACTCAATCAGGAAGTAAGATCTAGCGAACAATGCTAAAAACTGGTCGAAATTTGAACGCATATTTCTGGCTCTGTACTGGAAGAATTTGGCGCCAGCAAACAGAGGTTGGCGCCGGCTTTTGGCTTTAGCGCCTGGCAACAGGGCTGTCTTCTGGCGCTAAAGTCAATATACCGGCGCTAATTTCTGTTCGCTGACGCTAATTCCTACATGCCTCAGCAGCTTTCTGTGATGGATAAAATTTTCCAGTTTCGCGCAGTGTTATTTCGATCCTAGTTGTGAAAGATATTTCTCAAATTTCGTACGTGTAAAAATCCTATGTTTTAACTCATTACGGATGGTCTTTCCAATGAGATCTTTTTTATGCATATGACAATAATGTTAATCAAAATTACGCACATGAAATACTTAGAACTTTTCGAGTCTCATCCACTCATTCTAAATCATTGCCGAAATAAATTTCAGGAATTAAAGTAGAAATCCTCCCTAGTGGAGTCGCCAAAAACTATAGGGAATATTTCAAGCATTATTTCTAGCTTGAACCCACTGTGATCATACACTAAAGTACGGTGGCGTCCAAAGGGAAAGAAGATAGAGCAAAAGAGTCGCCAACAAGTTTTTTTAGGAATGTGTAAACCGTTCACAAGGTGAAGGTTACACCCCTTAACGATCTAAGAGATCGTCAACTCCAATAGGTCTTGAACCATGACTGGTAATTCGGGGATGAAGGTACAAATCCAACCTAAAAGAGATTGAACCTGTCCTAATAATAGGCCTCTACTTTATTCTGATCGTATTCATGTGCGCTTTCTGACTAACATGAAATCATTAGGATTAACCCTAAACCTGTTTAACCTATGTTGGTTGAATTTAAAGCACAAATAAAACTATTATTGGCGATCACTTGAATTATAATCAAATTAACCTTAAACAAGATTATTAATTATCTTATTAAGCGTGATTACAAGTACAAATTCCCTTTAAACATGCATAAAGGTGTGATTGAGCAATAACAATAAACAAGCATAAAGCAATGTAATAATAATCAAAATAATAATTAAAATAATCATAAAAAAAATCATGATCATGTTAAAGCATAATAACAATAGCAACATCCTAGGCATGATACTAACAAGATTAATAACAAATCCTAGCATGTCACTAAGCAATAAAAATCAAATATTTAGCCCTAACATGATACTATCATGTTATTAGGAATGAATATAAAAGGCATCATACTTTTAATCATACTTGATATTAAAGTTACCCTAGACATGATAGTAGGAAGATCATAACGCCCTATCATAACATTAGGAATCATAATAACAACCTAAGCATGATTTCTACATAATAACATCAATAAAAACCATTAAAGTACTTACTTGGATGCCTCGTATCTCTTTCTAATAACAAAATACACACGTTAGTAACTTCAAGGAAAATAATAAAACAAACAATTAAATTAAATAATTTAAAAAGAGATTTGGGACCAAACCCTCAGAAATTAAACCTTTCACGTGTAGGACGAAGGCAACTTCGAATATTGCTAGGTGTATCTAAGTCTTGTGAATGCGGAATTTTGTATTTTGAGAAAAGGCTAGTTTAGAAAAGAGAGAGAGAGTAATAAAGAATTTCTTGATGAGAGTTGGTGAATGAAAACGGAGTTTTTAGAAGGCTATTCATAGAGAAAATCAGCCAAAAAGATAAAAAATTGAAACAGAGTTCTGACGCGTAAAACGAGGTTAGCGCCAGGCGCCAAGCTTAGTGTTAGGCGCTAATGCTGGCGTTTGGCGCTAACTTAATTATTGACGCGTTTTCTAAAAATCAGATAGAAATTGCCGTACAGGAGGATAAAATCGTATTTTCCTCAAAAACATTCTTTTATTCTGATTAAAACTCTAAAAAGTCAACAATAGTCAATTTATCAATGCTAATTAAATTAGGAATGAAAAGAACCTTCTAGAAGAATCTAGAAGACAAAAACAATTCCTAATTTAATTAGGAATGATAAATCCATACTAGGCCCTCCTCTAGATCATTAGGCCGCATATAAGGCTAAAACCAGGCCCAGTTCAGTAATTTGGCCATAACTTCCTCAATATTCATCGGAATTGGGCTTATAATATATCGTTGGAAAACTCTTTTCAAGCCCTATCCAACTACACTACTATTGGACCCATATCATGGACCAACCAAACTGTATTGACTGTTTTCTTAAAATAGGTTTTCAAAAAGAGAGAGAAGAGAAAAGAAATTAAAACTATCCGCAAAACTAAACTTTCCACACTTTCACTTCATTCGATTATGATTCGATGTGAAAGGTACTCATCACTGGGTTTGGTTTTGGGGAGACACAAATGGGTGTCTACAGTAACATAAAAAAATAAACAATGACAAAACAAAAAGAAGCGCTCGAATTTTTTTTTTAAAAATTTCGAGTATGTGGCGCGTGCAACTAAATGAGTTGCGTGACCCCTATCAGCACAAGTGATTCGGATGTGCGCGCTAGTCGCGCGCAACTTAATCACTTGCGCGCGCCCACTTTTACGAGTCGATTTGATTTCTCAAAAAACAAAATGACTCGTTCAAACAATATCTTCATTGAAGAATTGTTTCAGGGCGATGTTATTCGTTCGAATATATCTTGCGTCATTTCCTTTTTTTTTTCTTCTAAACATGAGTATCAATTTACTTATCCTTTCGTACTTTCTTTAGGGCCGGTTTTAAATCTTGGGAACGAAGACTCCCGGGCGCTCGTGTTCTACGTTTACCATCAAACAATCCACCCCTTTCAAACCACCTTCCCTCGACAACTAGTCCTAGTCAAACAACAATGTCAACCATTGAGCAACTCCAATAAGAGATTGCTTGCTTGAGAGAAGAAAAGGCTCAAGAGGCCGAGGAAAGAAGAATTAAGAAACTTGAAAAGGCTGAAAAGAAAAATGCCGAGACTCTAGCCTTGCAACAAATGATAGAACAATTATCCATCAAAGAAAAGTCGTTAGAGAAGCTTGTTCTTCGTTCCACCATAGGGTACAAGTACTTCGACGCAGAAAAGTTTGCTCCACCCTCATAACTTGCTTTACCAGAAAAGTTCGTAGCTATGGAAATTCCAATATTTAAGGTGACGAATAATCCACAAAACCACTTAATGTGTTTTACTAGCACCATGGCATTAAAGGAAGTTGATCCTAAGCTTTATGCTTTGACTTTCCTTTATCTCTAGACCCAACCGCGAGAGAGTGGTACTATGGGTTAGATCCGAATTCAAAACAACATGGGAAGATGTTGTTTCGGCTTTCATTACCCAATATGAGAATAACGTAGAGTTCAAATCGACTCTATGTGAATTTGAAATGCTTAATCAAGGCAACGATGAAGGTTTCCTTGCTTTCTATGGTAGATGGCGAGAAAAGGCGGCTCACCTTGCCCAAAGGCCACCTGAACTCGAGTTTTTACAAAAGTTCATTGACAATTGTCATGAAAAGTACAACTAGCATCTACGTTACCTTGGTTTAGACACTTTTCAAAAGGTCTATTCTGTGGCTAGTAGGATTGAAGATGATCTTGCTAAAGAAAAAGAAAACAAACCTTATCATCATCAACCTAGGAATAACTACAAAAAGGGAATGATAATACTTCATCCTCTATTGATGTATTTGCGACTTCCACGCAATATAATAACAGTAATGATCCACGAAGAAGATGGACAAAAGAAAGAAAATATACACCGTTTCCTGTAAGCTATAAAGAACTATTAGAAAAAGTGAGCGAAAAAGGCTTACTTGCACCAACAGGGACAACACCACCCACTCCACTAGAAAAAAGATTTGCTTAATGGGATGGTAATGCTTATTGTGCTTACAATAGAGGCATTGGGCACGATACTGAACGTTGCTACGTCTTAAAGCATAAAATACATGATTTAGTAGACGATGGGAGAATTCCCACGCCTAAACCTAACAATAATGCATCCCCATTAGGGGTGTTTTATGTTAATGAGGACCATATAGGAAGTGATACGTTCAAACCTTTGGACTATATCACACCTATAGGAGAAACTCTAGCCATAATAATCATAGGGGCAACTAATGAAGTATGTGGACTATGGGGCGACGACTTTCATGACTTATATGTCTCTAAGTATGTCGCCGTCCCACCTCCTTCTTGTTTACAAAATGAGACAAATGAAGCACTTGATTGGGATCATTTCTTGAGGAAGTCACAAGACTTATCAAATCTCTCCTTGGATGAACAATGACATCAAGCACAACTGATGGAACATCTTGAAATGGAGGCACCTTCAAAGCCTCTAGAAGAAAGTTGGTTCATGTGTCCTACACTAACCAAAATGAAATAGATCATCTAACTCGTTCTGGGCGACGAGTTTACCAAGCACCACTAAATGGATCTCCGACCACACAAAATCAAACTCAAGGTCAAATACAAAATCCAATACCACCTCCACTTGAGGTGGAAGATCCATTGGTTAAACAACTTCGCCAATCAAAGGCGAATGTTAGCATTTGGGAACTCTTAAGTACTTCTAAAGAACATAGGAATTCTCTTATGAACGCTCTAACGGCTTTGTTTGTAAGCACATACACAAACCCTCAGGATCTCGTTAGCTTGCTTACTAGTGAGAAATATGACAAATCAATTATTTTCACTAATGATTATTTACATTCAAAAGACACTACCCACAACAATGCATTATACCTAACCGTGGGGTGAAAGGGATACAACATCCCTCTTACTTTAGTAGACAATGGGTCGGCTGTAAATATGTGCCCATTACGAACAACAAAATATCAAGGCCTTAATCCAGATTAAGATTTTCATTCAACAACACAAAACATTAGGGCCTATAATAACTCGAGGAGATTGGTGTGTGGAACTGTTAAGCTACCAGTCACCAAAGGCCCAATTCAAAAGAAGGTTGAATTCCATGTCATGGATGTTAAACCCACATTCAACCTTCTACTTGGACGTCCTTGGATACATGAGCTTGGTGCAATACCATCCTCACTTCATCAAATGATTAGGTTGAACTATCAAGGGCTTCCTATGACTATACACGCTTCTCCTCTCAAAACATCTATAAATGACCAATCACTTCGAGAAATAAACATGATAAGGATGAAGAGCACATGTAGGGATTTGCCGCCGAGCCAATATACACAATCGAGATTGAAGAGAGCCTTGAAGAATAATTCAAACTTGATCCATACTCAACCCGAATAGTAAACAACCTCTTGTTTAAGAGTAGTTACTTTCCTGGGATGCCTTTGGGAATAGGAATGAAGAATGCTCTTTTACTCCCTATCCCAAAGAAAAGTTTCTCCTTTGGATTGGGATACAAACCAACCAAGGAAGAACTAGAGTCTCACGATGCTAAAAACAAAGCACGTAGAGACAACAATAAAACGGGGATAATCACTTTGCTCCCATCTTTCCAACAAACCTTTAATGGACAATTCATTAGGTAGGGAAAAGATTACCCTTGCTATGACTTTCCAAGAACACTAGTTTTGGAAGGAATCAAAAAGCCTAGATTCAAAATATTTCACGATTGCTTCTCGAATGACGATCTTAAAATTGTTGAATTAAAACACCCAACTCCAGGGTGCTATGATGGGCAAGCATTCAACTTGCTATTTAGACTAGAGCAAAATCATGTTGCTTCAATGACTAATCATAATGCCATTCAAGATGAAGCTTTCGACCCAACCTCGTTGAACACCCCTTCTAATGAAACCTTTGAGCATGGATGGAAGAAGTCTTTCAATTGGACCAATCACAAAGAATATAAGCTGGAAATCGTCATAGGTAAAGGGAAGATGTTTGAAGAATCAGACGACGAATCTAGTATAGACTCTACGAAAGCTGAAAATTTTGGCCTTGTGGCCATTACTGAATCTTTATTTTCTATTTCTAAGGACGAAGATCTCAAAAATGATTCTCCCTTGATCTACTCTCTTTTGAACTTAATAACATGGGCTCTATTTCCGAGTATATTCCTTCTCTTGAGTCTTTTGAATGTTATAACAATCAATCTAATGAAGATGATAATATCAATAAATTGGTTGAACTAATGAATGAATGAGAACAAAAGAACCTTATAATTGAAGAAACCGAAGCAGTCAATTTAGGAACTAATAAAAATAAAAGAGAAGTCAAAATTGGCTTATCTCTAAATCCGGAAGAGAGATCGACCCTCATATCAATGCTCAAAGAATTCGAAGATGTGTTCGCTTGGTCATACAAGGACATGCCTAGAATAGATAGGGAAATTGCGGAACATACCATTTCCTTGAGCCCTACCTCTAAACAAGTAAAACAAAAACTTTGATGAATGAAACCTGATGTCTCTTTGAAAATAAAAGAAGAATTACAAAAGCAATTAGACGCAAGTTTCATTCGCGTAGGTAATTACCTAAAATGGGTAGCGAACATTATCCCAGACCCTAAAAAGGATGGACGAGTTTGCATGTGTGTCGACTTTAGGGACCTTAATAAGGCTAGCCCTAAAGAAGATTTTCCTCTATCACATATTGATATATTGGTAGATAACACAGCTAAACATGCAATGTTATCCTTTATGGATGGATACGTAGGTTACAACCAAATTTTAATGGCCAAAGAAGACGAAGAAAAGACATGCTTTATCACTCCTTGGGGTACATATTGCTACACAATCATGCCATTTGGTTTACAAAAATGAAGGACTTACGTACGAAAGAACGACTACGACTCTCTTGCATGATATGATGTATAAAGAAATAGAAGTGTATGTGGATGATATGATTGTAAAGTCTAAAGATAAAATGGGACATATAAAAGCATTACGCAAATTTTTCACTCGCATAAAAGAATACAAAATGCGATTGAATCCACAAAAATGCACCTTCAGAGTAACTTCCGGCAAGTTACTGGGATACGTAGTAAGCACATGTGGTATTGAGATAGATTCCTCTAAAATAAAGGCAATCATTGATATGCCTCCCCCTCAAATAGATAAAGGAATTAGGGGGTTCCTTGGTGTAAGGAGGGAGATCCCATATTAAGGGGGTCCTTCCTTAGAATTGATTCTATCATCACACTTTTTTATAAGAAACAAGTAGGTGTCGCCAATGAGTTTTGGTAAAACTCATAAACCTCGTTCATCCTTTCTTCCATGTGGAGTTCATGGATTAGTTATCACAAATCGTAAGTTTACCCATGCCTAAATTGGTCTACATAAACCGAAAATGAGTTTGGGAGCGAGGGTACTAAAATAACGTTCCCTTTAGGGGGGAATCGCTATCCTAGCCCTAGTGCGGCTTCTACTAGCTCTTCCTTTTTTACAATTTCATCACCAAACAATATATGCAACGCGATACCTAAAACTAAGTTAGTTGCTTTTATTTACAAACGTTAATTCATGTAGGAATTACATTGCAACGTCGTTATTCTTTATTTAATCAATTTGTGAAAAGAACAAGAAAATAAACAATATTTGCCTTGGCTTAAGCGATCAACCAACAATTAATTATCCAATTCTAATCTTTATTTAACGTAAGATACTATGTGGAATTGATTAATTAGTCCTTTTAAGGTGATCAAGCAACACTAATTAATTAATTTAAGTTCTTTTAAACAAGAAAATAAATATGATTTATCTAAGTGCTCGGGAATTTACCACTTCTCTTTGGAAGATCTCCGTCTAGAACACTTATGGACTCCTTCTTGTTTGGGAACCTCCACCGTAGTAACAAAATATCTAGGGGTCAGTGTTTAGGACAAGAGGGGTTAGGTAGCACAAGTTCACAAGTATTCTGCCAGAATTTTAGGTTATTTTCTCTGTGTTTAAGCCTTGGATTAAGACTCTATTTATAGGGAACGGGTAGGATAGGGTTTTGAGCATTCTGCCACAGGAGGTGTCGTGCGCAACTGGATGAGTTACGCGCGGCATCCCAATGCAAGTAATTTAGTTACGCTGCTATGGGCAGCGCAACTGGATGCCTTGGAGGCACATATCCACGAGGGAAGAAAGTCAACAACTCTCTCAGTAGTTTTGTCCATAAGATGAGTACATGTGTCTCAGGACTGGGGGCATGTGACTACATAGGTGCGACATCGTCTCGTCGCTTCTTTATACAGGGGGTGGACGGACACCCAAACTGTCTGGTAAGCTAGTAAGCTCACTAACTACCGTATTTGCTTCTAATCAAGAAGTGTCTGTTCTTGATGGTTCGGCGCGCCTGTCGACTCGTGAGCTAACGCTTAAAAGTAATCCTCTACCCTTTAGTTTCGAGAGTTAGATCTTGCAAAGCTTGGGCTGAAGTGAAATTTTACGCAACCACCTACGCCGTACAATTTTGCGCTGTACGATACGCCTTTTGCATTTTTACGCTGCATGACAACACCTTCCTTTTTGCTTCGGACGTGAAAAAAGAAGAAAATCCGGACATTTATAACGTCAGTACAGTAAATTGACAAACCTGTCTATGGGTGCTTTTACGTAAAGCACCACCACGGAACGTCTTAAGACTCTCTTACGAAAATTATTCAAAATGTATGCTTAGGGAAGGCACAAATCATGGTGTGTATGCAAGATGATGCAAAAAAACTAACAAAGAAGAAAGCAAACTACAAAATGTGAAGCAATTTATAAGATTTTGATAATTTGCACGCCATTACGTCTAATAACGAGCAAAAACCATTGGAAAATGATCAAACAGATCAAAATCATGATACCGGTCATTTGCGCAACTCATTAGGTGGCGCTGGCCAGGCGCGCACATCATTCTGAGTTGCGTAGTTCTGTCACGCGCAACAGATCAGTTGTGCGCGATTTTTATTTTGCACTCTCTTTATTCTTCCTTTGCCATTTTTGTTCCTCTCTCTCTCTCTCTCACTGTGTTTGGATAAAAAAAAAGAGGAAGGAAAAGAAGGGGAGGGAGGAGATGAGGAGGGAAGGGAAAGGGAGGGGAGAAAAGAATGTTGAATTTTCCTTCCAAATCTCTCCATTGCTGGAGGGATCAATTTCCTATAATTTAATCCCTTCATTTCTCTCCCCTCCAATTCCCTTCCTTCCTCATTTGTTATCCAAATGAAAGATATTTCATCTCTCAATTTTCCTTCCCTTCCTTTCCCTCCATTACCTTCAATCCAAACACACCCTTTAGGAAGCTCGAATTTGCTTGTTTTTCGAAGATAAATGAAGTAGATCTCATCTTATTCTTATTTGCCATAATATAATGTAAATCTTTTACTAAATTTTGTTTGATTTTGGATTAATTGGGACGATTTTCGAACCGTTAAACCCCAAATTTTAAATTTGGGGGTTTTCGATTCGGTCCAACATTCTTGAAATTGTTTGTTCCATGTTGTTATGCTATATTTAAGGAGCGTTTTGCAACAAATTTCATGAAAATTTTTTAAGTATCGAACCTTGTATGAGCATTTCTTTGTTTAAGTTCGTTTTTGCCTTTTTTTTTCTTCGAATTTTACTCGAATGTGCTGCCTTTTCTTGATCATGTTGCTTATATTTGCTGATTATGAAGTAGGTTGTAGTATTGGAACTAGTATTACTTTCATTATTCATATTTTGCAATTTTTTGAGATTGAAAATGGCGCGAAGCATACTCTTAGCTCGTTTTGCCATGTTTAAACTTCAAAATTGTTTGGTAGACGATAATTATATTAGTATTACTATTATTCGTCTAGGAATAGTTGATTCTTTGAGATTTTGAGATATAATCCCTTGAATGCTTAGTTGAAACTGGTATAGGATGGCTTTTGTGGGTGTTAGAAGCTCCTATTTACTGAGTTTAACTGCAGGTATCGTAGCCCCCAAGTATGGGTGGCATTCGATTTTTGTGTTTTGCCCTATCGACAACCGTTATGCTGCCGAAATGGGTCCAGAACATGTATATTACTTTAGTTTAGAAAGGAAAATAAACTAATAAAGAAACTTTATCCATCATAGTATGGTCGCGGTAAGTTTTATCTTTTTTCTTTTTAACGAAGTTATTACATTTCATGTATTAATCTTCGTTTTGGATTTTGCAGGATGTGCAGTAGCCGTCTAGTAGTCGCCGACCACCCTGATTCCCTTTGTACACATATATATTTCTTTTTTTAGGAAACAGATGTGTATTTTATATAATTATTTATTTTTTTTATTGTACACATGACACATCTTTTGTATATATATGTCATTATTATTTTTTTTTTGTTTCCATGTGTACATTTTATTTTCAAAAAAAAAATTTTCCAAGGGAGGGAAAGGTTCCCAACTTACCCCCCTCAAAAAAATAACAAAAAAGAGAATAGGAAAAAGAAAGTAAAAAGGAAAGGAGAAAAGAAAAAAGTAAAGGAAAAATAAAAAGAAAATAAGAAAAATAAGAAAATATCAACGAAAAGGACACATAGGTTAATAAAAGGTAAGCGTATGATTTTTCTTAAGATCTCGTGAGATTTCGTCATTATGTAGTCCAAAATACGAAAATAATCTTGACTCACATGCCGCGACAGAGCAGACGCGCACAACTGGATGAGTTGCGCGCGATTGTCGCGCGCATGTAAATTTGTTGCGCGCGCCACCTGCTGGTGAACTTTCCTTTGAGCTAAAATTTCTGAAATTTTGCCCCTCTTGGGTCTATTTAAACGTGGTTTTGTGTAAGCTTTTGAGTTTCTCGCATTCATTCGTTTAGTAATATCATAGGAAACTTAAAAGAATTAATCTCTCTAAGTTCTTTTTTTTTTTATTTTTTTTTTATTTGAACAATGGTGAAAACCTTTGAACAATGTTTGAAACAATGGGTCACCTCCCTTTCAACGGAAACTAGCTTTCAAAATTTACCACCTAGACCCTCTATTAAGTTACATGCAACTAGTGATTAATTTTGATTTTCTTCATGCCGCCATCAACCATTGGGTAACCACCATCTTTTCTTGTTTAAAGGGGACAAAATTGTCCCACATCTTGGTGAATTTGAGGCCTTGTTAGGCCTCCGTGCAAATACTCTCCCCGTGACCTATGCCCCTACTTTGTCGGATCCCATTCTTATATTTAAAAGATTTTTTGGCTTGTCTGACAATGATATGACAAATATTGGAACTGAAGAAGGCGTGAACTTGATTCAATTTATTGAACATTTTGTCGCCCCTCGTGACAACATGACTAAACAACTCTTTAAAATTCGTGCTTTATGTTATTGTCTTGTTGTTAATTGTTTACTTAGGACAGGCAAAGAGTATGGAGATTATTCCATGGTGTCCGTAGTAGAGAAAATAGAGGGATGTCATTCACCGGCTCCTTTGGCTTTGGCGAAAACCGTTCTATGTTTGAATCGCCTTAGAGGAGACCCTAACAAAAACGGTTTCACGGGAAGTCCACTTTTATTACACATACTTTTTTTTCGTTGTATTTCAGCGCAAGTCATGAAGTTGCGCTGGCATGACCAGCACAATCTTCTGCACTGCACGCGGATGGCGAGCGCAACTGATTTTGATGCGCTCGCCACCTGCTTGGGTAAAATCGCAAACTAATTTTCTCTCTTTTTTTCTCTTCAGATTTGGCTCATGGAACGTTTGCAAGTTATTGATCAACCACAAAACCTTGAGGCTAATGGAGTAAGGACATTCCCAGGATGTCGAATTCTCTACAAGCATAAGAATGAAGAAGAATGGACGTCGTTTTACTGTCATGGGGTTCCTAACATATGCTTTGTAATTCCTTGGTGGAACATAAGTAGTATGATTGGGAATAGTATTAATTGCCCTTATATTAGGCTTCTAGGCATATCTAGAACTACCTATATCTTTCCTTGCAGGTTAATGAGACAATATGGGATGAAACAAATTATTCCCCCACAAGATTGTGATGCCCATAAAGATGTGATCTTTAAACCTGAACAAATTTCTCGTTGGATGGAATATTGGTCAAGTCTTCCTAGATGGGTAGTACAAAATCCTACCGCAAGTATTGTATTATATTCCTTTTACAAAGCTTGGATCAATGCCGTGGATAAGGGAAAATTAAATAAGGCTCGATCTCAACATCAAGTCGCCATGGCTCGCAATCCACCTAAGCCTTTGATGCATTCGGCCACCACTACTCCTCCTAGTGGCCAAAACAAAGGAGTGAGAAGAAAATTAGACTTCTCATCTCCTAAGGCTTGTTTGAAGGAAACAAAAAGGAAACCTCCCTCTACACCCGCGCAACAAGGTGTAATAATCAAGGTCCATTGCAACACACTCACAAAAGGGCCCCAACAAAAGCTAAAGAAAAGGGGAAAAAGGTTGAAAAGACCCCAATTCCCAAATTGAAGAACAACGTGTGGGTTAAGAAGAAGAGTGAGGGGGAAAGCTCTAAGGTTTCTGAAAATACTGCAATGGAGAATACTCCTCCATCATCCGTGACAATTGAGGACATATTAAAACCTTAGAGTGTTACACAATTTCATCATTAGTTTAATTTGAATAAAGTGTAATCAATACTATGTTTTTTTTTTTTTTTTTTGTCATTTACTATCTAATTCAATAATGTCTCTTTTTTTTGAATTTTGAATGAAATAAAATGAGCTTTTATATTTTTTATTTTGATATGACCGAATCATAAAGATTGCCTACGTATTCGTAATACGAAATGAGGTCTTTGCGTAGTTCTTTTACAATGGTTTGTTAGTTTAACTTTTTTTTTTATATTTTTCTTTAATCTCTTGAATAGAAATTAAATGAAAAATTAATCAAACTTTGTTTAAAAAATTTAAATCAAAGTTTAATTTTTAATTTTTCCGAGTGCATGTTATATTCAAGAAAAACCCTCCTTTTGTCGCAAGTAAAGGTCGCAACTTTATTCAAGCGTATAAAAAATCCGGGTTCACAGTTCGTCATCAGGTGGCGCGCGCAACATCGCGCGAGCCTGTCGCGCGCAACTATTGTAGTTGCGCGCGACACCTGTTCTACGAGTGTTTTAATTTAATTTTTTTTATTTTCTGCATTATTACCCCCCCAAGTATGAAGAATTTTTCGTGATGTTCGAAAAAATCTGAACACTTAGAATGCATTATTATTTTTAAATTACTCCCCCAAGTGTTATGTGCTTTACCGTGTTATTTGGTAAAGTGCATAACACTTAGAATCTTTCAATTGAATGCTAAAAGAAATGATTTATTTAATGAATGAACGAGTTTATCCGGATTTCATATGTAATATATTTTAACTCGATCAATGTTTATTAATTGGCGAATTTCATCACCTCCAATATCCATTAATATGACGGCTCATCCTGATAGGATTTCAATTACGCGGTAGGGACCTATCCAATTAGGCTTTAATTTCCCTCTTGGATCGGTTGGTGGACCCCTTACCTCCTTTAATTTAGTACAAAGTCACCTTTTTTGATATTTCTGGGTTTTACCCTTTTATTAAATGACGCACAATGCACCGTTGGTAGAGTTGTACATGATGCAAAGCTCTTAATCGTCGTTTATCGAGGAATAAAATCTCTTCATACCTCGCTCTTACCCATTCAGCTTCCGGTAGCTTACTTTCGGGTGCGATGTGTAGGGATGGTATTTCCAGTTCGACTGGTTGAACTACGTCCATTCTAAAAACTAAGGAGTATGAAGTTACTTCTATTGATGTTCGTATGGACGTTCTATAACCCCATAATGCGAAGTGTAGTTTATTCTGCCAGTCCTAATAATTTTCTGCCATTTTCTTAATGATGACTGTTATTTTTTATTTGCCAATTCTACAACTCCATTCATTTAAGGTCTGTATGGAGATGAGTGATGATGTTTTAATTTATAACGAGTTAAGAGAGTCTCGACTTTTGCTTTGAATTGAGATCCCTGATCACTGATTAGTTCATGTGGAACTCCATATCTACAAAATATGTTTCCTTCGAGAAACTTTGCGACATGTTTAGAAGTGATATTAATGTAAGAAGCAACCTCAATCCACTTGGTAAAGCAATCGATGGTTACTAATACGTACTCGTGCCCTCCAGCTCCTGTTGGAGAAATTTTACCAATTATGTCAATTCCCCAAGTTGTAAAAGGCCAAGGGGAAGTGAGGTTGTATAGTTCGGATGGTGGAAGGTCTTGTAAATTAGCGAACATTTGGCACTCTAGACATTTTTTAACATATTTTTTGCAAGCATTTTACCATTCATGTGAGGTCCACACACACCTTTGTGAGTATCTTCTATAAGGCGTGTGGATTCAGTTTAGTCTATACACAATAAGCTTTGACCATTATGTCCTTTTTTGCATAATTGACCATTTACTAGACCGTAATAGGCTGCAAGTGCTCTTAAAGCTCGTTGGTTTTTCGATGAAGTATTTTCAAGATATGTGCCATGGGTAATATATTGGAGGATATGATCATACCAAGGATTATCTCCTTTGATGTCACTTATTTTCTCTATTGCGTTGCAATATGCTGGTTCTTCTCTTCTATCAACGCATAATGTCATCATATTTAACTGATTTGGAATATTGATCATTGAGGCTAATTTTTCTAGCGCATCGGCAAATTGATTATCATCCCTTGGGAGATATTTAAATCAATATGTTCAAAATGCTCGATGAGTTTCTCTAGGTGTTCTTGGTATAATATCATTGTTGAGTTCTTTATTTTCCATTTTTTTCAGTATATGATTTATAATCAAACTAGAATCTCAATATACCTTTAATTTTTTCACACTTATGCTAGCTGCTTCTTTTAATCCAATAATGCACGCTTCACATTCCGCGGCATTATTAGTAACCTCAAAGTCTAATTTAACAGAGATTGGAGTATGTGCTCCCTCTGCACTTTTGAGTAACACTCCTACGCCACATCCTTTTTGATTGGACGCACCATCAAAGTACATTACTCATTTGTCATCTTGTGTCATGAGAATCTCTTCATCTGGAAGATGAGTAATTTCTGCATGACTTGTTTGAATTGGATGTTGGGCCAGAAAATCGGAAATTATTTTTCCTTTCATTGATTTTTCAGGAATATATTTTAGATCAAATTCGGCCAACATTAACAACCACTTGGATATCCTTCCTTGTATAGGTGGTCGTTCAAACAAATACTTTATCGGATTTTGTTGAGAAATCACATGAGTGGTGTGTGGTAGCATAAAATGTCGTAATTTTTTAGTTGCCTACACTAGTGCTAGACTTGTTTTTTCCAAGGTGCTATATTTTGTTTCATATTAAATGAACTTTTTACTTATGTAATATATTGCACGCTCGACTCTTTCTACTTCTTGTGCTAACATGGCGCCTGTGGTCGTGTCTGTAACTGTGATGTATAGCCTAAGGGGTAGTTTGGGTACTGGTGGTGCTAAAATTTGTGGACTGTTGAGATAATCTTTGATTTTCTCAAAGGCCTTTTGGCATTGATCGTCCCATTCATGTTTTTCTTCGTTTTTCAATTTTTTAAATATTGGCTCACAAGTCATAGTCAATTTGTTGATAAACCGACTAATGTATTGTAGTTTGCCAAGTGTAGACATCTACTTTTGGCCTCCTGTCCCGACAGGAAGTGCAATGACGATAAATAAAACCATCTTCGTGTTGGATTGAAGTGGAGAATGCTTATGGATAACTAATAAAGCCACAAAACACAAAAGACTAGCCCAAACTAAAGAACAAAGCTAAACAAGGTCCAATCAACTAAATCCGATCATAATTAGACTTAAGCCTGTGCTTAAAACCGAATAATGACGGATGTCACAGAAAAAGCCGCACGCATCTCAATCAGTCGCGTTAGGCAAACACGCGCAACTAATTCAGTTGTGTGCGACACTCAGCGCAACCTCTAGATATGTGCTCACAGAAGATTTGGGATTTTACGAAAATATAAAATCGAATCTTACCATAAGGTCGCGCGCAAGACATCCAGTTGCGCTGCCCATAGAAGCGCAACTAAATTACTTGCGCTCGGATGCCACGCGCAGCTCATCATTTGCGCGCGACACCTGCTGCGGCAGAATGCTCTAAACCCTAATCCTACCCATTCCTTATAAATAGAGGCTTAATCTGAGGCTTAAACACAAAGAAAATAGCCTAAAATTCTGGCATAATACTTGTGAACTTATGCTACCTAACCCCTCTTGTCCTAAACACTCACCCCTTGATATTTTATTACTACGGTGGAGGTTCCCAAACAAGAAGGAGTTCATAAGTGTTCTAAACGGAGATCTAGCAAAGAGAAGTGGTAAATTCCCGAGCACTTAGATAAATATTGGCTCACAAGTCATAGTCAATTTGTTGATAAATCGACTAATGTATTGTAGTTTGCCAAGGAACCCCCTAATTTCGTTTTCTTTTTGAGGGGGAGGAATGTCAACAATTGCCTTTATTTTAGAGGGATCGATCTCAATACCACGTGTGCTAACTACGTATCCGAGAAACTTGCCAGAAGTTACCCCGAAGGCGCATTTTTGTGGATACAATCGCATTTTGTATTCTTTTATGCGAGCAAAAAATTTGCGTAAGTCTTTTATATGTCCCATTCTATCTTTGGACTTTACGATCATGTCATCCACATACACTTCTATTTATTTATGCATCATATTATGCAAGAGAGTCGTATCCGTTCTTTGGTACGTAGCTCCAGAATTTTTTAAACCAAATGGCATGACTGTGTAGCAATATGTACCCCAAGGGGTAATAAAGCACGTCTTTTATTCATATTCTTTTGCGATTAAAATTTGGTTGTAACCTGCGTATCCATATTATTAAAATCAAAAGAGAGTACGTCAAGAGAAGAATCCTTTTTTGGATCCTTGTCCTTAGAACTAGAAAATAAAGATTCAGTAATGGCCACAAGGCCTATACTTTCAGCTTCCCTAGAGTTTATATTAGATTCATCGTCTAATTTTTCAAACATCCTCCCTTCGCCTGTGTTGATCTCCAGTTTATCGCATTTGTGGTTGGTCCATTTGAAAGATTTCCTCCATCCATGCTCAAAGGTTTCATTAGAAGGGGTGATCAACGAGGTTGGGTCAAAAGCTTCATCTTGAATGACATTCTGATTGATCATTGTAGCGACATGATTTTCCTGTAGTATAAATAGCAAGTTAAATGCTTGCCCATCATAGCACCCTGGAGTTGGGAGTTTTGATTCAACGATTCTAAGATCATCATTTAAGAAGTAGCAATGGTGGAATATTTTGAATCCAGGCTTCTTGATTCCTTCCAGAACTAATGGTTCTGGAAAGTCACAGCATGGGTAATCTTCTCCCTCCAAAATGAAATGTCCATTAAGGGTTTGGTTGTAGGATGGGAGTAAAGCGATTATCCCTTTCTTGTTGTTGTCTCTACGTACTTTATTTTTCGTATCGTGAGACTCTAGTTTTTCTTTGGTTGGTTTATATCCCAATCCAAAGGAGAAAATTTTATTTGGTATAGGAAGTAAAAGAGATTTCCTTACTCCTATTCCCAAAGGCATCCTAGGAAAGTAACTACTCTTGAATAAGATGTTATTTACTATCTGGGTGGATTAAGGTTCAAGTTTGAATGGCTTTTCAAGGCTTTCTTCCATTTTAATTGTGCAGATTGGCTCCGTGGAAAATCCCCACATGTCCTCTTCATCATTATCATGGTTTATTTCCAAAAGTGATTGATCATTTATAGCTATTTTAAGTGGAGAAGCATGTATAGTCAAAGGAATCCCTTGATAGTTCAACCTAATAATTTGGTGAAGTGAGGATAGTATTGCACCAAGCTCATGTATCCAAGGACGTCCAAGTAGAAGGTTGAATGTAGGTTTAATGTCCATAACATGGAATTCAACCATCTGTTCAATTGGGCCTGTGGAAATTGGTAACTTAAAAGTTTCACACACATATCTTCTCGAGTTGTCATAGGCCCTAATACTTTGTGTTGTTGATTGTCAATCTTTTTTCTGGATTAAGGCCTAAGTATTTTGCAGTTTGCAATGGGCATACGTTTACAACTGACCCATTGTCTACCAAAGTAAGAGGGATATTGTATCCCTTGCACCCCACAGTTAGGTATAATGCATTGTTTTTGGTAGTGTCTTTTGAAGTCAAATCATCATTAGTGAAAACGATTGATTTGTCGGATTTCTCGCTAGTAACTAAGCTAACGAGATCCTGAGGGGTTGTGTATGTGCTTACAGACAAAGCCATTTGAGCATTCATAAGAGAATTCCTATGTTCTTTAGAAAGTACTTAAGAGTTCCCAAATGCTAACATTCGCCTTGGATTGGCGAAGTTTTTTAACCAATGGATCTTCCACCTTAAGTGGAGGTGGTATTGTATTTTGCACTTGTCCTTGAGTTTAATTTTGTATGTTCAAAGATCCATTTAGTGGTGGTAATGCTTGATAAACTCCCCCAGAACGAGTTAGATGATCTATCTCGTTTGGATTAGTTGTAGGACTCACAAACCAACTTTCTTTTAGAGGCTTTGGATGTGCCTTCATTTCAAGATGTTCCATGAGTTGTGCTTGATTCCATTGTTCATCCAAGGAGAGATTTCATATGTCTTGTGACTTCCCCAAGAAATGATCCCAATCAAGCGCTCCATTTATCTAATTTTGTAAACAAGATGGAGGTGGGACAACAGCATACTTAGAGACATATAAGTCTTGAAAGTCGTCGTCCCATAGTCCACATATTTCATTAGTTACCCCTATGAGTATTGTGGCTAGAGGATTTTCTAAAGGTGTGATATAGTCCAAAGGATTGAACGTACCACTTACCATATGGTCCCCATTAATATGAAACACCCATAATGGGGATGCATTATTGTTAGGTTTAGGCGTGAGAATTCTCCCATCGTCTACTAAATCTTGTATTTTTTGCTTTAAGACGTAGCAACGTTCAGTATCATGCCCAACGCCTCTATGATAAGCACAATAAGCATTACTATCCCATGGAGGAAACCTTCTTTCTGGTGGAGTGGGTGGTGTCGGCCTTGTTGGCGCAAGTAAGCCTTTTTTGCTTAATTTTTCTAATTACTCTTTA
This sequence comes from Chenopodium album, assembly GCF_948465745.1. Classification (NCBI taxonomy): domain Eukaryota; kingdom Viridiplantae; phylum Streptophyta; class Magnoliopsida; order Caryophyllales; family Amaranthaceae; genus Chenopodium; species Chenopodium album. The sequence goes on from NC_137838.1 coordinate 48,483,054, forward strand.
TAGCTTACAGGAAATGGTGTAAATTTTCTTTCTTTTGTCCATCTCCTTCTAGGATCATTATTGTTGTATCGATTTGTATTATTGTATAGCGTGGTGGTCGCAAATACATCATTAGAGGATGATGTATTATCATTCCCCTTTTTTTCGGTTATTCTTAGGTTGAAGATGATAATGGGGTTTATTTGCTTTCTCTTTAGAAAGATCATCTTCAATCCTTGTAGCCACAGAATAGACCTTTTGAAAAGTGTCTAAACCAAGGTAGTGTAGATGTTTATTGTACTTTTCATGACAGTTGTTAATGAATTTTTGTACCAACTCGAGTTCAGGTGGCCTTTTGGGAAAGGTGGGCCTCTTTTTCTTGCCATCTACCATGGAAAGCAAGGAACCATCATCGTCGCCTTGCTTAAGCATTTCAAGTTCACGTAGAGTCAATTTGAACACTACGTTACTCTCATATTGGGTAATGAAAGCCGAAACTACATCTTCCCATGTTATTTTTAATTTCGGATCTAACCCATAGTACCACTCTCTTGCGGTTGGGTCTAAAGATGAAGGGAAAGTCAAAGCATAAAGCTTAGGATCAACTCCCTTTAATGACATGGTGCCAGTAAAACACATTAAGTGGTTTTGTGGATTATTGGTCACCTTAAATATTGGCAAGCTATGAACTTTTCTGGTAAAGCAAGTCCCGAGGGAGGAGCAAACGTTTCTGCGTCAAAGTACTTGTTCCCCATGGTGGAATGAAGAACAATCTTCTCCAACAAATTTTCTTTGACGGATAATTGTTCCGTCTTTTATTTCAAGGCTAGAGCCTCGGCATTTTTCTTTTCAGCTTTTAAAAGTTTCTAATTCTTCTTTCCTCGGCCTCTTGAGCCTTTTCTTCTCTACAGAGCAATCTCTTCTTGGAGTTGTACGATGGTTGTCTTTGTTGTTGGACTAGGACTAGTTTTCGAGGGAAGGTGGTTTGAAAGAGGTGGATTACTTGATGGTAAACGTAGAATACGAGAGCCCAGGTGTCTTCGTTCCCAATATTGAGAACCGGCCCTACAGGAAGTACGAAAGGATAAGTAAATTGATACACTTGTTTAGAAGAAAGGGAAAAAAATTACGCAAGATATATTCGAACTGATAACATCACCATTAAAACAATTCTCCAATGAAGATATTGTTTGAACGAGTCAATTTACTTTTTGAGAAATCAAATTGAGTCGTAACACTGGGCGCGCGCAAGTGATTAAGCTACGCGCGGTTGGCGCTCGCATCAGAATCACTTGCACTGGTAGGGGTCGCGCAACTCATTTAGTTGCACGCGCCACCTGCTCGTAATTTTTTTTTTAAATTAAGCGCTCTCTGTTTTATTTTTTTTATTTTATCATCGTTTATTATTTTTATTTTTTTTATGTTACCCTTCAAATATGACTCAAAATTACGAAGAGAGTACTTCGTAATTGGGAACCTAGACCAAACCAAAAAAGAGAAAAAAGAAGACTATACTAACACGTTGCATATAGTCACATAAGCACATAAAGCATGTCATAAGACAAGATTCACATAATGCCATTCTAAGGTCAAAGAGGCTTGGGTGTCCAAAGGTACCATATCTTAAGAAACGACGCACAAATCAATTACTCAACGTGTTGACTCATGGCATCGCCCTCCCAAAATTTTGTTTGTGATATGGGTGGGAGGATTGTTATTGATTTTGGGATAGAAGCCTAGTGTTGATGACCCCTAATCAATGAGCCAATTCCCAATGGTTAAAGTGTGCTATGATTATGCATGATGCAATGTTGCTTGTTTGGTTTTTACTGTTGTGCAAAAGGAAGATATTATGCGTTCCAGTCTCGCTCTCTAACTTGAGATTATCCAAGTTAATTATCGTTACAACCTATAGGAAACCTAGTTTTAGAAACCTTGGACCATAACTAGGAACTAATCATGTAATCTCTAAGTCCTCAGTGGAGTCGCCACTGTAAGGAAGAAGATCCCATCTTAAGGCGGTCCTTCCTTAGGTGCCCATGGCCATTTAAAAGCCTAGGACTTTACACTTGTTGAGGTGTAGTAGAATTTAAATTCCTGACTGTTTGGGGGACCTTGAATTAGAATTGCTTATATCATCACGCTTTTTTATAAGAAACAAGTAGGAGTCGCCATTGAGTTTTGGGAAAATTCATAAACCTCGTTCATGCCTTTCTTCTATGTGGAGTTCATGGATTAATTAGCAAGAATTTTAAGTTTACCCATGCCCAAATTGGTCTACATAAACCAGAAATGAGTTCGGGAGCGAGGGTACTAAAATAACGTTCTCTTTAGGGGGGAATCGTTATCCTCGTGTAGACACCCATTTGTGTCTCCCCATAACCAAACCCTATAATGAATACCTTTCATGTCAAATCATAATCGAATGAAGTGAAAGTGTGGAAAGTCTAGTGTTGTGGTTAGTTTAAATTAAATTCTTTCTCTATGTTTACGAAAACCTATTTTATGAAAATAGCCAATCCAGTTTAGTTTGATCCATGACAAGGGTCCAATAATAGTGTATTTGGATTGGGTTTGAAAAGACCTTTCCAACGATATATTATAAGCCCAATTCCGATGAATAATGAGGAAGTTATGGCCAAATTACTAAACTGGGCCCGGTTTGATCTTTATATGCGGCCCAAAAATCTAGAGGAGGGTCTATTATGAATTAACATTCCTAATGCAATTAGGATTGATTATAGTTCTTTTGAATCCTAATGTGATTAGGATTGAAAATTGAGTTTTATGAGTTTTATTTGGAATAAAAGAAGTGTTTTAAATGAAATTACGATTTTACCCCTCGTACGGACTTTTACACTTAATTTTATCAAAAAAATGAAAACGTGTGAAAACTTGCCTGCAGCGTCGTACGCCTAGCAGTCGCCTAGCGACAGGCCTGTCGCGCGGTGAAAGAGGCAGTTGCGGCGCCAACGTCGTGTTTTATTCTTCTGGAGACTCCGATTCTTATTTATCTATTCCGCATTATTTTCATTATAAATAGCGTCCTTAAAACTCCGTTTTGAATCACCAACTCTCATAAAGAAAATCTTGGTACTCTCTCTCTCTTATTCTAAACCACCTTTTCACAAACAGAATTCCGCATTCACAAGATCTAGACACACCTAGCCCAATTCAAAGTTGTCTTCACCCTAGACGTGGAAGGTTTGGTTTCTGAGGGTTTGGTCCCAAATTTCTATTTCAATTATTTAATTTAATAGTTTGCTTTTTTATTTTCCTTCAAGTTACTAACGTGTGTATTTTGTTATTAGAAAGAGATACGAAGCATCCAAGTAAGTTCTTTAGTTGATTTATTGATATTTTAATATAGAAATCATGTTTAGATTGTTATTTTGATTCCTAGTATCACGTTTAGGATGTTTTCCCTAGTATGTAATACCCCGTATTTTTATATGTATTTTATTTAAAATATATATTTTATAAGGGTATTTAAATAATTTTAGCATTTTAATTATGATATTTTAATTATTTATCCCATGTAAGTTGGGAATATTTAACTAAAGGAAAGTTTGTTTAATTAATTATTTAATAGAAGTTGGGGTTTTATTTTAACAAGTTATGATTTTTAACAAGTTTTAGTAGGGAAAGGATTAGAAAAAACTAAAGGAGGAAAGTTTAGGGTAAAAGAGGTGATAGAGAAGGGGTATAAATATCTCTCTTAGGAGGCAATTCAACTTTGCCCAGAGTGGAGAAAACCCAAGGTAAACTTCTCTCCCTTTTCTCTTTATTTTCTTCTTTCTTTTTTTTCTTTTTCTCTCTCCTTCCCTTCCCATTCTTGTTGCGCACCACCACCGGTGGGTCGCCGACGTCGGCGACCACCGGCAGTGGCGCCGGCCTGCTGTCGGCAGCCGCATATTTCGAAAAAAAGGGTTTTTACAAAAAAAAAAAATCAAATCTTTATTACCCAAATCTAATCTAGGCTCTAATCTAATTGTAAATTATGAGTTTGGAGATTTAATTTTGATGTTTGGTTATTGTAATTATGTTAATTAATTTTCAGATTTGGTTTTTAATTAAAAAGCCCCAATTTTTGAAACCCTAGGTTCTTGATTCATGAGTTATTGAAGGATTATGATGTATAATAGGGTAGGCCTTTGTTTTAAGTGTTTTAAAGCTTAATTACAGCAAGTTTTAATTATAATTAAGTGCTGGAATTTTATGTAGAACACTTATTATTATGTTTCTTGAAGAAATTAATTACCCATTAATTGGGACTTAATTATGGTGTTTTGAATATAATTTCAGCTTACTTTAATTAAATTATGAGGGGTTTTAAAATAGTATATATTCCTTGAAATTTGTTTAGAGTGGATATTAATACTCTGTTATGAATTTAATGTGTAGGAGACTTTGAAGTAAGCAATTTCTACTAGTCGTGGCAATTTTAAAATCGTACTCAAGGTACGTACGCGTACTAAGCATATTTTGATGATGTAGAATCATGCTAGGTTTGATTTCAATCAATTACAAGTAGTATCATGCTAAGGTTTATGTATGGAATTGTGAATTTATGGTGTTTGTGATTGAATTGTGAACCATGAATTATTTGTGATGGTTGTGGATTGTAAAATTATATTTTGAGCATGTTGTGTTTGAACCACATTTTTATTTATGGCATGTTATAAGGCATGATTAATTAAACTACACGTTTAATTATGTTTGGGAAATTGAAAAGGAATTTTATTATGGTTCAAATAATTTTTATTGATGCTTTAAGCATGAGGAAGGAGCTATATAAGTGTCTATGTACACAAGGAATAAATTGTATGTTGGTGCCTTTGTGCACTTAAGGTGTTTTTAACACCGAGGGATAGGATTTCTGGCGCATTATGCGTTTAAGGTGTCTTTGACATTGAGGTAGAATTAAAAAGGGTTCAACATTAAATAATATGTGGTCACTAAGTGTTCAAGAATTAATTTGGTATGTTTGGTTGATTGAATAATTATTGTTGATTGTTTTTTGATGCTTTTAGAGTCATCACCAAGTCCAATAAAAGGTAAATAACGTAAAGTGAAAGAGATTATGCACCAAAACTCTTGGAACGTATATACCTTGAGTATGAACAATGGGGGGAGTTATGGGGTTTTATATTTAACCATAACTTCTAATGGAGTACAGGACGCTGTACATTCCTTTTTATTTATTATTATGCGCGGGAATTTTGCCACCTTTGAGTGGTTTTATCGCTGGCACGGTTAGCTCCCGTGTCAGTTAACCTCAATTTATTTGGGGGAGGTTAGTAGGAGGAAACCCGTTCGATGCGTAATCAACGCTAAATGAATTATTTAGTGTCTAGTCATTGTGTTTTGTTGATTGATGTGTGTGCTTGTAAACAGGTGCAATGAGGTAAGTGTGTTGATAGGTGAAAGCATGTTAGTGTGGTTAATTTACGCTTATGTACTCAGCTTTGCTGATTGTGTGTATTTGTGTGTTTGGCCATGTCTTTACCTTTGCCCTATGATGACCCATTTTTAATGGAGAGTAGTGGAAACAGGTAGAGATAAACTTTTCAGGTATTGAAGCATAATCATGATGGGGCATGAGAGAAGAGTGAATCTTACTAGTTTTCATTAGGTTACGAGGTGTTTTATGCTTTATTTATTTATGACATATTTATGTGGACTAACACAAAGGTTTGGTTTTGGAACGGTTTTGAATATGGGCCTTTAATGGTTTCAAGTTGTAGTTTGATTTTATTTGACTTTGTTTGTTTGGTTTTAAACTTTATTTTCGTTTGGTTGACTTTTGAGTTGACTTTTTAAACGGTTTTTAATTTTAAGTCTTCCGTTGTGTATCTTTGATAATTGTCTCAGCCGTTTTCACGGTGGCGGTAATGTCTTAGTTATTCCTAAATCATATTTTAAATAGTAGAATGGATATTTAAAGGAAAGGAATTTCTAGGGTGTTACAAAGTGGTATCTGGGAGCTTAGGTTGAGATTTTAAATTACCACTAACCCGAAAACATTTTTCTTACTGTGATTTAAACTTGGCCAAGTGTTAATTTAATTATGTAACGTTAATTGTTCCGATTTTATTTTTTTTTATACATTTATTTTTTTTTTATAAAAAAAAAGGGGCCGAAATTTTTTTAAAAAATTATTTATTTATTTTATTTTTGCCCAATTTGTGTTGGGACACTCGAATTTTTTTTTAGTGTCGGAAATTAATTTTTTTTTAGGGCCGAAATTTTGGCCCTCTTCTCATTAAATTCAAAAATAAATTTTTAGGGTAAATATGTATTTTTTTAATGTATTGCAGGAAGCAAGGATTGAGGTAAGTATTATGTGTTAAAAGCTTTTATTAACATGTTGGTGAGCTTGGGTAGGAAAAAGAAAGGGCATATAGGCTAGAATTTAATTTATTCTCTATGTGCATAATTTTATTTTGAGTGTTCAAGCATGTTTTTTGACTAGATGTTTGTTGATGAAGCATGAAATATTTGTATTATTCTATGTGATCCCTCGAGATTGTATGATTGAACACCGAACTTAATCTCCTACAAGACTGTATTATTTATTTTATTTTATTTCTTTTTGGGAAGGAAATTCTTTTTTAAGCCTTTTCTCTACAGGATGCCAATCTTTCCTAGCAAATTTACACAAATGGGATCTCTTGTAAAGAAACATAATCGATACCCCTATGACTTTGTAGAAAAGATCAGATACTTTTGTTCCTACGTGAGCAATGTCTTACGAGACAGAGTTTATGACACCCCTGATCGTATTTCGGCGATGATTGTCCATTGTCTTCCAGAGGAGTCCCCTTGCATTGCTGTCAAACAGAGATTTTCTGATTTTTACCTTCTAGGAGACGTTCCGAATTACCATAAATACAAAGACTATTATGGCCAGTGGTATCCAAATTATATTTTCTTAACTAAATATCTCGTAAGAGTGGAGAAAGCTCATTGTCAGAACTTAAACCTTCCCTACCCTGACCACTACTACGATAACCCAGTAGGGAACAATCCTCCTCCTAATCAACAATCAGGAAATTCTTCTTCTTCTTCTTCGTTAGGGGGTGGTCAGGCAGAGAATGGAGAACAACGAGAGGGAGATAGTTCACTTATGGAGATTTTTTATCCAAATCCACCTCAAACTCCAATAATAATAGACATTTAATCGGATGAGGAGGAAGAAGGGGAGTTTGTACAAGTGGAACCGGAACCTGAGTCACCTGAACCAATGGAGGAGTCAAATGATTCTAATTTCGATCCTTCAAGCTACAAGCAATCCACCGACAAAAGGGACAACGTTCAAAAGGATTAGATCTTATAATTTTCCTCGTCACGAACTCATAGTCTTTATTTTAGTTATTGTTATTTCAGTTTTAAAGCAATAAGTGGCATGACCATACAAGTTTCCAGAACACAATTTTTTTTTTAGTAATTTCAGTCTAGTTTAATTAATAAGACCTTATTTATTTCCTTGTTAATTTTTTTTAAAAATAAATTCATTTGTTTTCCAAATCTCCCATTTCACATCACTATTCCAATAATCAACTTTCCAAGCAACTTAATTCCAACAAACATTTCTAAGCTATGGGCGTCTATGGGAATTATTTTTTTTTTTTATCTATGTGATGCTTTATTAAATGTATGGTTGGTTAGCAATCAATAATTGAGTGATAAAGCTACAAATTAAGGGAATTCTTAGCTCTTGCTATCCCAAATTGTTAGCTTCAAATTTTACTATGAATGTTTAAAGGTCGTTAAGTAATAGATGAGTGTATGTCTTGAGAGCTAAACCTAGCCATTTCTAATATAAATCCTTGTCCTCAAGTCATGAGAAGCAAAATGGCAGGGGGAAGAAGTTCTAGTAGTGGTGGAAACGATTTGAATTAAGTAGTAAGGCAATTGACAGCAGTTGCCCAACAATTGACAAGAAACTCAATTGGTAATGGGGATGCTTAAGGAGAGCTCTTTAAGAAGGTGGCACAAAGTAAGCCACCAACATATCAAGGCGAGCCTGACCCTATTATATTGGAAAACTGGTTGAGGGAATTTGAGAAACTATTTGGAGCTGTGGGATGCCCTGAAAACTCAAAAGTGAGTTGTGCTACTTACTACCTGAGGGGTGAAGCTGACCTTTGGTGGCAACAAAACGAGACTACCATTAGAGCGCTACCTGGGTTCAACTGGACCAAATTCCAAGAGAAAGTGAGAGACAAGTTTTATCCTAGCTTTTTGCAGAAGTAGAAAGCTGAGGAATTCTCAAACCTTAGGATGGACAGGATGTCAGTTATGGAATACTACACCAATTTTATTGAATTGTCCCGTTTTGCTGAAGGGTCTGTCTCTACGGAGAAAGTAACAGCTAGGAAGTTTGAGAGTGGCTTAACTGCTGATTTGCAGTTAAAGCTGTGTAGGCAGGTATTTGAGACCCTAGATGAAGTATATGGAAGGGTCGCACACCTTTATGCTTTGGAAGAAAAGAAGAAGAAAGAGTTAGCTGAAATAGAAGGGAGAGAGAAGAGGAAGGAAGTGGGTCAAGTTTCTGGAAATCAACAGGGAACCCAGAATGGTTTTAAGAAGCAGAAGTACCACCATAACAATAACTTTCACAACAATAATAATTTCCAGGGTAATAACCGTCAAGGAAACCGTAATAACAATGGAGGGGCTAGAAACAATAACCAGGGGAATAACAAGAATGGGAGAATTTATTATTGCAAGAGGTGTAGGAATAACCACCCTGGAAAGGATTGCGAGGACAATTTGGTCGCTTGTCGTGTTTGTAATAAACTTGGGCATAGGGAATATGAGTGTTTCTCCAAAATAGCAATGGGAACAAGCAAAACAATAATAATTCAGGAGGAAACCAGAGGAATTTCTAAGGGAACAGCAACAACTTTACTGGGAACAAGGGAGTGCAACAGAATGGGGCAAAGAACAGTAACACCACCAGTGGGAATAGCCAACAGAAGGGTGGAACTGCAGGGAAACTGAATGTTCTGAGTAAGCATGAGGCGGATGCCACAAAAGATGTTATCATTGGTACTTTTTCTATTAACTCTATTCCTGTTAAAGTATTGTTTGATTCTGGTGCAACTTTTTCTTTTGTTTCTAAGGGTGTTGTTTCAAAACTTAAAGACTGTTTAAAGATTGTAGAGGTAGTAGATTTACCCATAACCATTCCGACAGGTGAATGGTAAAACCAAGTGCCCAAGGGTAATATCAGTGCTAAAATTAGCAAAATACATGAAGAAGGGACATCCAGTATATTTCTGTAGTGTTAGGGATATGAACCATGAACAAGTGACAAATCCAAAAAATATAAAAGTGGTCAACGAATTCCTAGATGTATTTCCGGAGGAGATCCCTGGAATGCCACCTAAGAGGGCAATCGACTTTACCATAAATTTAGTTCCCGGAACAGCCCCAATATCCAAGGCACCATATCAAATGGTGATTTGGGTATTTTTACCGGGCCAGGTGGCCCAATCAGAAAACGCCACGTGTCTTCAGTAAGGGTGCCATTTGGACCTATGAGATGATGACACGTGGAGGGCGGATATTCTTCTATCCTAAACAGACTGATGATCCAGCATGGACCATTCAGACGGCGACACGTGTCTCCCAAAAAGATGCGCAAAGGCCTTTTGGGCTCAGTGATACGTGTCACTCAGGCATTGCCTCTGGAATGGCGGCCTTCAAGGACCCAAATCCCGAGGCGTTGTTTTGCGGCGTGACCTAATTCCTAGGTCACCAGATCCTAGGGAAGGCACACTTTCCAAAAGGACCCTATAAATAGGGACATTCTTACATTTATGACAGAACAGAGAATACACACAATACGAGACAATACGTCACTTACTACAGAGTTGTCATTTTCAAGAACAGACAACACTTTACCTGATCTTGGAATCCGAGCAGATAAACTTTACTTCCGCACGTTTTATTATCGAACGCTTACTAACTTAATCTTCGGAGGAGGACCACCGACCATCCGGCGGTCCGTTTGCTTTGCAGGTACAGGCGTCCTTTGCTTAATCCAGTCTCAGTGTTGTAACTCTCCCAAGGGACAAAAACACCCGAAACATTTGGCGCCGTCTGTGGGGAGAGTACCTCTTAAATGGCTTCACAAGTACTTGTATCGAACCCAGAGGCCAATCGGCCTCCAGAAGACATAGTGATCAAAATGGACCATGACTCAGGTGACAACGCTGACGTCGAAACCTATGTGGATCTAAACGGATCCCTCATCTCTAAACGCATCCGCAGTAAGGAGAGGCGGGAGCGTCACCATGACCAGGCAGGGCCAAGCAAAACTGCTAGTCAGCCAAAGAAGCCCTCGGGGCGGCCGGTTGATCCTTCCCAGGCGGCAGGATCAACTCCCGTAACTCGAGATGAACTAATGACACTCCTGAGCAGCCTCAGGGGTGAAATCAAACAACTCGCCTCAAAGAAGTCGCCTACTCCTAGAAAGTAGCAGTCGGCCAGGAAGCCAGCCCAAGCTGGCAAACAGAAGTCGGTCAGGGACCGTCAGCCAACTCCTCATCCTGCCCCAATTTGACCTTACTCGGCTCCGTTTCCCAGAAACGGGCACAAGAAAAGCCATCCGACACATACAGCCGGATGGTAGCAAGAAAACATTCTCTGACGCTCGACAATACATTGAGCAGAACAGGACCCAGCTATCAGAGTCGGCTTCAACGTCGACTTATCATGATAGCTTTCAGAATACCTCTGTGAGGTGTTCCCAGTCTGTACATGAGACTCCAGCAAGAAGCTCACGGGTTTAGTCTGGTCCTCATATGATCCAGTCGGCCCAATACATGGCACAACCATTGTACCAGGCGCCGGTTTTATCTTACATGCAACCTGCCCTCTTTGGAGGACAGGCGGCATACGGCTATCAGCCGATGGACTGGCAGCTTAGGCTGCAGCACCTTGGAGATCAACCCTCTGCTTTCTCCAGGGAAATAACTGAAGCCGTACAGCCGGCCAAAGTTAAAAACGTTCTGATTAGAGCCTATGACAGGACCTCCAACCCGGAAGACCACCTGTTAGCATACACCCACCTCATGTATCTACAGGGGTTGGATGATGCCGCATGGTGTCGTTGCTTTCCAGCCACCCTTAAGGGCATAGCCTAGCAGGGGTTTGGCAATCTACCGGCTGGCTGCATAAATAGCTTCAAGACGCTTGCGTTCTTGTTTGCTTCAAACTTCTCTATGAACATCCCTGCCAAAAAGACAAGTCTTGACTTGGGCAATGTACAGCAGGGAGATAGAGAAGGCTTGCGTTCCTATGTTAGGCGGTTCAATCTGGTCTGAATCCAGATTCATGGGCTGTCTGATGAGGTCGCTTTCACAGACTTCTTTAAGGGTCTGAAGGACGGGTCTACTTTTAAGTACGAACTCGTCCGCAAACAAATCTTTACTCTGCAAGGAGCCTTGCGAGAGGCGGAAGCCTATATACAGGCGACCGAACTCTGCTCCTCCAATAAGCAGTCGGACCATAAGAAGTCCGACCAGCAGAAAGAGAGTCGGCCTGCTCAGCCGGCTCCAAAGCAAGAAGAGAGCAAAAAGAAAAAGCAAGTTTGGGCCATTGATAACTCTGATCAACCGGCCCAGAAGAAGAAAAAAGAGTGGAAACCGTACGTCCCAAGGTACGAATTCCATAGGGACTGCTGCTCCATCCTCTTGGAAATTAAGGATCGGCTGACTCTTGAGAAGCCGACTCCTATGAAAGGTTCCGCTGAAAATCGGAACAAGAACAAGCATTACCATTTCCATGAGGATGTTGGCCATGACACGAACGACTGCTTAAGTCTCAAGCGGGAGCTCGACCGTCTGGCTGACAAAGGACAGCTAAAGTCCTATGTGAAGTCCAAAGTGACTTCAAAGGCAAATCAAGGGCAGTCCAAGAAAAAGTCTCCCCAGCCTGCTGTGAGTGCCGAAACTGATGAAGAACCGGTATACACCATAGCAGGCGGCTTTGCTGGTGGTGGCCCGACCATTCGGGGCACCAAGGACCATCTAAGGAAGATGGTCAACTCTGCTGAGGAAGGGGATGCGGCAGGCACATCCGCCTTCCCTAAAGTTGTCATCACCGAGCAGGACAGAGGCAAAGTCTGTCGGCCGCATGATGATCCTGTAGTCATTGAATGCAAGGTCGCCACTCAGCTGGTTGGTCGAATTTTGATTGACACATGAAGCTCCTCTGACCTCATCAGCCTCAAATGCTTATCCAATCTCAAGTACAAACCAGATAGCATGATGGAGGTCTCCCACACCCTTGTTAGGTTTGGGGGAGGACTTGTGCACCCAGTCGGACGAATTGACTTACCTGTCCGCCTGGGAAGTAGGGGAGACGGTCGGCACATGACCATCCGTTTCCTAGTGGTTGAAGAGCTCACAGCTTACAACCTCATCTTTGGTCGTCCCACTCTTAATAAGTGCAAGGCCTCAATCATTCCTGCACTCATGCTACTCAAGTATGAGAAGGATGATGGAACAGTCGGTTCCCTTAGTGGGGACCAAAAGACAGCTCGAGAGTGTTACCTCTCGGACGTCAAGCCCGAGGCCGTAGAATCCGGTCGGGGCAAGCAAACGATCGACCTCGACAATGTCGAGGAAGAACAGTCGGCCCCACCAGCCGGAAAGAAAAGAAAAATTGATCAGCTGGTGGTGGTCAAAAAAGAAAAACAATAGCAATCACTGACCGGGGAACGGTCAGATGATCTCCGTCCCCAGCCTGCTGGTGAACACATTGATATCCCTCTGGACGACAGTCGTCCAGAGCGGACTGTTAAGGTGGGGACGGTTGCATTTGCAAAGCTGGGTGAAAGCCTTCACCAACTGCTAAGGGAATTCAAAGACATCTTTGCCTTTGAAGTGGAGGAGATGCCAGGCATCAGCCCGGATCTTGCTGTCCACAAACTCGCCGTGGATCCTAAAAAGAAGCCCATCCGGAAAAAGAAAAGAAACCACAGCGAAGAAAGAAGTCAGGTGGCAGCTGCCGAAGTAAAAAAGCTGCTGGATGCCAAGTTCATTCGGCCGTGCAATTTCCCTGAGTGGGTAGCTAACGTTGTGTTAGTAAAAAAGCCGAATGGAACTTGGCGGATGTGTGTTGACTACACAGACCTCAACAAGGCATGTCCTAAGGATAGTTGTCCATTGCCTAAGACCGACAGTCTGGTCGACTCAACAGCCGGACATGCCTTGATGAGTTTTATGGACGCCCATTCAGGTTTACTTCAGATCCCCCTGTGGAAAAAATATCAAGAAAAGACGGCATTCGTCACTGATCAGGGGTTGTTCTGTTATACGGTGATGCCGTTTGGTTTGAAGAATGCGCCCGCTACTTTCCAACGAATGATTAATACGGTCTTCATTAAACAAATCGGAAGGAATGTAGAGGCGTACATTGATGAAATAATAGTCAAATCCAAAAAACAGGCGGATCGTCTTGCTGATCTCCGAGAAACATTCGCCACACTCAGGCGGCACAAGGTCATGCTAAACCCAAAAAAGTGTGTCTTTGGTGTTGAGTCTGGGAAGTTTCTCGGATTTTTGATTAACCAAAGGGGAATAGAGGCCAACCCTGAGAAAATACAGGCGGTAATCGACATGCAGTCGCCCCGTACTGTGAAGGAAGTGCAAAAACTAACAGGTTGTCCGGCGGCCTTGGGGAGATTCCTCAATCGGTCAGGCGACAAGTGCCTCTACTTTTTCCAGGCAATCAAAAAGAAGACCAACTTTGAATGGGGGGATGATGCAGAGGCGGCCTTTCAAAAGCTGAAAACTCATTTGCACTCTTTGCCAAGGCTTGTCGGCCCTTTGCCCAAAGAAAAGCTCTTCATGTACTTAGCTGTCTCTGATCATGCTCTCAGTGTCGTTCTCTTAGCTGAAAGAGACGGCATCCGGCTCCCGGTGTATTTCATTAGCCATGTTCTAAGAAACGCGGAGCTTCGGTACCCCATGGTTGAGAAATTCGGCCATGCCCTTTATATGGCCATCAAGAAGCTAAAACCCTACTTCTTGGCGCATGCGGTAGAAGTCTATACTGACCAACCGATCAGACGGCCACTCACAACCTTGGAGTCTTCTGGACGAATGCTTAAATGGGCTATTGAAATGCAAGGATTAGAAATCACTTACGAACCAAGGAAGGCAATAAAAGGGCAAGCATTCGCCGACTTTATTGTCGAAATGACAAGGCCAGTTGTACCGGACAATACAGACCAGGTTTGGAAAGTGTATGTGGATGGGAGCTCCACTGTGAACGGCTGTGGCCCAAGGATTATCTGTCAATCTCCTAAGTGAGATAAGTACGAATACGCACTACGGTTCAAGTTCTAGGTCTCTAACAATGAGGCCGAGTATGAGGCCCTGCTGGCCGGCATTCGGTACTGCAAGGCGGCAGGGGCAAAGAAGATAGCCGCCTGCTCTGATTCTCAACTGGTCGTACTCCAGGTTAATGGAACGTACGAGGCCACTCATCCGGCCATGATAAAATATTTACAGGCGGTCAAGAGTGAAGTTGGGACACTTGAAGAATTTCATCTAACTCAAGTGCCCAAGTCTTCAAATAATCAGACGGATGCTCTGTCAAAACTAGCATCATCCGCCTCTTGTGAAACGCCTCGGTCGGTCTTCTGGGAGGTCATGGAAAAGAGAAGTATATCTAATGAAGACCCCATTGGAATTCTCGACCGAAGCTCTACCTGGATGGACAGCATCCGGGCTTATCTTGTAGACGGCACGCTACCTTATTCACCCCAGGAGGCGGCTGCTCTGAAAAAGAAAGCAGCAAACTTCGAGCTAAGACAAGGAGAACTCTTCAAAGCTGGTTTCTTGAAACCCCTATTGAAGTGTGTTACCCCAGAAAAGGGTAGGGAGATCCTCGAAGATTTGCATGCGGGTTTCTGCGCCTCCCATATAGGCGGCAGGTCTTTAGCTGCCAAGGCCAGGCGACTCTATTTCTGGCCAACTCTGGAGTCGGACGCTAAGGAAATGGTCAAAAAATGTTACAAGTGTCAAAAGTTTGGCAAGCTCATCCATCGTCCAGCCACAGACCTGACGGCCATCCACAGCCCAATTTCCTTTTCCAAATGGGGCATGGACATACTTGGGCCTTACACCACGGCCCCAGGCGGCAAGAGCTACATATTGGTAGCTGTGGATTACTTTACCAAGTGGGTAGAGGCGGAGGCGGTTAAAAACATCAAGACAAAAGACATTATTTCCTTCATCTGGAGGAACATTATCACTCGCTTTGGGGTGCCCATGTCTATGGTTTTTGACAATGGTCCTCAATTTGAGATGCCTCAACTCAAGACTTGGCTAGGAGAGCAAGGGGTCTCAAGCCTCTTTGCATCAGTCGGCCGACCCCAAGCAAACGGCCAGGTTGAAGCCTTCAACAAGTTAATCTCAGACGGGATTAAAAAGAAAATTGAACGGGCTGGTGGTCTTTGGGAGGATGAATTACCACACGTCCTCTGGTCCATCAGAACGACTGCTAAAGGGGCAACTAGAGAAACCCCGTTCCTCATGGTGAATGGTGCAGAAGCTGTCCTGCCCATTGAACACTATGAGCCGACTCTTCGAGTCGTGTTATATGACGAGGAAGCTAACTGGGAGGCCATGCGGCTGGCATTGGACTCGCTTCCAGAGCGCAGGGGTGTAGACACCTAAAAATGTCTCCCCAAAACCAAACCCGATGATAAATAACCTTTCACCGCCACTGTTGGTCGGGTTTAGTATTTAATCCCGAGAGTGCTTAAAAAATCGTATTTTATTAAATTCATATTTTTGAAAGGTCTATGGATCAGTCTTAGTGTTTGGTAAAAGCATAGTTTTAATTTTAGCCCAAGCTTGTTAATTAATTTTAAACCCAAACCTTTTTATTTTATTATTTTATTATTTATTTTTGGCCCAAATATTTTATTTATTTTTATTTTATTATTTTCTTATTTTAGCCCGAATAATAAAAGTCAGAAAAAAGCCTGAAATTATCAATCGGCACTTAAAAGCCAAAAGAAATTAGGGTTAAAAATGAATTTAGACGGAAAAATGGACTGGAACTGACCGTGTCACGGTACAGTCTGACCGTGTCACGGGAACCCTTCCCGTCTGACGGTGGGACATCCCGTGACACGGGAGGTTTGCCGTGACACGGGATGTTCCGTGTCCTTTCCGCGTAAACCCTTAATGCGTTTTCAGTTCCGTTTTCTGAAAATTTCCCGCGTCACTCCAAAACTGACCGTGTCACGGGAATGTGTACCGTCTGACGGTACAGTCTAACCGTGTCACGGTACAGTCTGACCGTGTCACGGGATACTTTTTTAGGGTTTTTGTCATTTTAGGGTTCCGTGTGCTCCCTCAGCACATTTCCCTATAAATACCCCCTCATTTCTGATATACGAGGCAACGAGAATTTTATTATTCTTATTTTCTCTCTTCTATGCTCTTAACCTAAACACTAGCCTACCCTTTTCTCTTCAAAATTCCTTCTTCAAGCACTCAAAGGAGTCCATATTTTACTCGAGGTTCTGTCCTTAAGCCAAGGCGTGAAAGGTAGAATCGTTTGAGGGTTTGGCCCCAAAATCAACCTTGTTTTACTTGATTTAATTTAATTGTTGTTTTATTATTTCCTTGAAGTTACTAACTCGTTTATTATTTTGTAGTTGCAAGCAAACAGATTCATGCTCTTTTATTATTATTTTTCTAACAATTTTATGTTGTTGGAATTACGATTAAATTGGTTTTTATATTAATATTGATTCTATTATTATTTTTATGATCACCATATTGCATGTTTAAAGGGAATATCTAATTGAAAATCGCGACTAATAAGATAATTTGGACAACCGGTTTAGGATCCTTTTTAATCTTGTTATTAATTGAAGTGATCACCAATATTTTAGAATAATGTGTGCATTAATTTTGAACCAATTTAGTTAAATAATAGTTTGGAGCGAATTGAATTATTGTTTGTATGCCTTTGAGATCACAGGAATGCTTTTCACTATAAGAATCGAGTAGAGGCCAATACGGGCGAATGTGACTCCATGATTCACTTCGTACCATCATCCCCGATCCTCCTTTCGTGGTTCCGAACTATATGGAGTTAGTAATCTTATGGATTATGAATGGGGTGTAACCTTCACGGGTCAATCGTTGTTGCCTTCGTTGTCCCTTATTCGTGGTTGCCTTTTTATGATTTGTGAACGGTTTACAAGTTCCTTAAAAACTTGTTGGCGGCTCCCTACTTTATTTGTCCCTAATCGTTGTCCCTAATCGTAATGTCAATTCCCACTTCCTATGAGTGCCAAGCATATTCACAATATGCTTAACATAGGCGCAGTTCGAACGACGCCTACAAGGGGAAATGCTGCCTTGCGCCATGAGATTTACCGTCTGAGAATGACACGAGCTTACAACAAGAGAGTACACAAGCGTCCTCTCAAAGTGGGGGACTTTGTGCTACGGAAAATGGAGGTAGTCGATAGGGCGAATGAGCAGGGAAAGTTAACCCTAAATTAGGAAGGCCCTTACCGAATATATGAGGAAGTAAGAGACGGCACCTACCTCCTGGAAGAACCAGACGGCAGGAAGCTGCCTAAGACTTGGAATGTAGATAACTTGAAAAGTACTACTTCTAAGTACGAATGTAAATAACTCAAATTTTGTCATTTAAAAATTTGTTTAATGAGAATATGCCTTCATTTCCAGCTTGTCTTTTCTTATTATTAGTGGCGCCTGTACAAAATACAGACGACCAATGCATTTGGATGGCGTCTGTCCCAACAGCAGACGTCCCACTCCCTCTGAAGAAGCCGACTGCTTTAAAACAGTTGTTTCTACGAAATTCTTTAAATTTACGCCAACACTTAACTAATATTTGCTTAACTCTTTAGAAGGCCTAAGGCCAGATAAGATCATTTTGAGGCCAATGGCCGGATATTAGGAAAAACATAGTCACAATAGAGGCCGAATGGTCACAGTCTGCTCCAATATGAGTATGACCGTCTGCTCCAACATGAGTCAGATAACCGACGACGTCCATTTGGGCGAATTCGTCGAGGAGAAGCATCTCCCATTTGGGTGGCACATTGCTCTACAAATACACTAAGCGGACCTACCGAATGCTAAGGCAGCATTCACAGTCGTTTGGTTTAATCAAAAGTGAGATCTAAAAGGCCAGAAATTTTCTAATTATTCTAGCACAGTCGGAAAAGGGTCACTGTTTCATAAGTAGAGGCTATTGAGGCATTAGGCCGGATGCGCCTGTTTTTGCTCTAATGCAAGACAGGCGGAAAATCTTTACTGATTTACAAGACAACTAATGCGGCCCTTGGCCAGATACGCCTGTTTTTGCCCAAACGCAAGACAGGCAGACTTTTACTTATCAAGAAAACAAGCTAAAATACTTAGCAGATTAAAAAAAGACTTGTGGGTCGAATGCGCCTGTTCTTTGCTCTTGGGGCAAGACAGGAGGATTATTCTAACAGGCGGATTATTCTAAAGTAAAATTAAGACTAAGTTAAAACTTAGCACCTTTTCTCGTCAAAGCTTAAGGCCGAATGCGCCTGCTTTTAGTTCTTGGAACAAAACAGGCGAGGGATTTCTTTTTAGAAAAATTTGCTAAGTTAAAATGTTGTATTTCGCTTGAGCCAATGGCTGAATGAAAATAATTATTCATTCGCTCCTGATGGTCGTCTGTCGCGTGGTTTGGGGCAATCACAATAGTGATTGATTGACTTAGAAACCGTGTATACTCTTCAAAGTATCAATAATTTCTAAGTCAATAATTCCACTCAACCGAAACCACTCGACATCCGTCCAGGGGCAAGAACATTCGCATGCTATACAGGTTATAATACTTAGCCAAAAAAACATGCAATGAAAAAATTTAAAGAACAACAATATGAATAACTTCAGCCAAATGGCCGAATGATTTCAAATTAAAAAGGCCCAATCGCCATCAGACGATTGGGTAAGATTGTTAGCTGGCAAAGCCAGAGGAATTGTCAAATCACCCGACCCCTCGGTTGGTAAAGATACATAAATACTCGGCACGCAGGCCGAAAGATGAGATGAATGGCCATTCGGCCGCAGAAATAACTACCAAAAGCTTTAAGGGGCAGAGGGATTGTCAGCATTGGCAGTCGCATCATCAGTTGCCGGCTGCTCTTCATTGTCATCACCATCCTCTTCCCCGTCCTCATCCCCGGAGGAGCCTGAAGAGGAGTCGGCCTCTTCACCATCCGCATCCTCCTCTTCAGCCTGGCGAAGGAGTTCAGCATTGTAATCCTCGTTTGCCTTATCAAACTTGGATTTCCAGATGCCAAAATCAGCACCCGGATGTACCGCCTCCCATGTCGCCCGCATGATGGATGCGTAGTCTTCCATCATTTGTTTGACAAGGGCCTGCTTCTCCTCCTCAGCCCAAGACTGGAACTTGGCCTTTAGCTGCTCCTGCTGGTTCGCAAGATGCCCCTCCAGGCGGCTAAACCGTTCCTTGGCCCTCTTGGCTGCTTCCTTGGCCTCTTGAAGAGGCTTAAGCTTTTCCGTAAGGCCTTTAACTTCGGCCTTAAGGTCATTGATTCTGGAGCGGGCCGAATCCAGGTCCTTCTTCACCTGCAGGTTGGCGTCCGCCTGGGAATAAATCATATCAAGAGTCAGAAGCTCATTCTGAGCAATTTCAAATTAAGCTCGGTCTAAGGCGGACTCGGCTCGAGCTTTAGCGGCTGTTACCTCTTTTGATTTTTCCTGGATTGGCCGTCTGAGCCCTTGGACGCGCAGCATGGCCTGGAAATAAGAAAAGACCGAATGGTCAAAACCAGTCGGATATGTATTAAAAGTGAAGGAAAATTTAGCTAACTCTTTTACCTCGCAGAGGTTCCCCAAGATGGCATCGAAGTTAAGGGTGCCGACTCCCCTAACGGACGCCTTGTCCTCAGGATCAAGCGACCGTAGCATCTCCTTGGCCATTTGGACGACGGTCGGCCTTTGTGGGGGGGGGCTGCAAAATTATAAGTTAGTCAAGTTCCAAGAAGCAAAATTAAGCATTGAAGTTTAAAAAAGATGCGGCCCATACCGTCCGGCTGGGCCTCCTCCTCCTTCTCCTTCCCCTGACGTCTATTCTCTCCTGCTGAGCCGACAGCAGTGCTGGGTTGCTTAAAGCCACCCTTTGATGCCTGAGTGGCATCCGGTTTGCTGATCTCCCTGTCAGCTTCGAGATTAGAGCCGTCCCCTCTTTTTGGCTTGTGAGCGATGTGTTTCCGGTTCTTGCCGGATGCACTCACATCACCCGCCCCTGTTTTTTGGATTTAGGGTTGGGGTTGTTTGGAGGGAAAAGGCCTAGTAGAAACGCTCTGCATGAGTTAAAGGAAAAGCGTCAGAAAAGCAGGCGGGCAAAATGTAACCTCTATTGAATAAAAATATACCAAGTATCATAAAATTACTACCTTGGGGGTACCGGCTGCCTTTTGTTCGTCACTCGCCCTGTTAAGGACGTTGGTACAGTACTTGCAGAGACAGCAGTCGGCTTCTTTGTTGCCGAGAGCTTTTCCATTGCTTTGTCTGCACCAAAAAGAGGAAGTTAGGCTTTATAAGCATACACTGAAAACAATTTTAAGTTTACTTAAAGACAGGCGGCCGACTACCTCTCGGCATCTCAGAACTTAGACCACAAGCAGCCAAGAACACCCCATCTTCTAGCCACTTGTAAAGGGGAATGTAGCTCTGGGGGACGAATATTTTCTCCCCATGCTCGTTTGTCCGAACGGACACTGTAAACAGACCCTGGTCAAAAATTTCCTCCTGGGCCCGCCTAGGGAGAGGGGGCAAGGCACTCTTGCCAGCCAGGAAGGGCGGATCCTTGTTCCACCGATTGTATTTATGGTTCAGTCGGCTTTCAGGTGAATGGACAATGTAGAACTTAGTTCTCCAGTCCTTCCATTTGTTCTCTTTGCCGACTGCCATCATGTACCCCTTGCAGGTGGTTAGGGTGTACCAGCCTTTGCCGCCCTTGGCAGGCGCTCGGCTGAGATAGTGCATGTGGGCGAATGCCTCAAAGCTGGGATCCACCTCCAGCATTTCACATGCGGCAACGTACCCGATTATATTTATCCATAAATTCGGGACGAGTTGCCAGATACCCAGTTGGTATCCATCCAGTATCCTCTCCACGGCCGGATGGAGAGGGAAGCGTAAGCCAGCCTGAAGGACCGCCTCGTAACAGCCGAAGGCTTTATCCTTATAGCTGGCCAGGGACGGCCAGGTTATAGTATCCTCCTTGTTGGGGACGGACAAGGAGAAGCCATGCCCCATTACGACCTTACGCCTATAATTAGCAAGGCCGGATGTCATGGAGGCCCGCTTGCTCTGCTCCAAGCGCCTGGAAGCACTCGGCTCCGCCCAGCCTTCCCCCTTTTCTACTGACAAGGACTCCCTTGCAGTATCTATTTTTGCTCGGACCTCCTCTGACTCAACAGAGGCGCTGTCAGAAGATGACGAGGCCGAATCGTCATCAGAGCTTTCCCCAGACCAAAGGGACTGCCGGCTAGGGCCAGCAGGGGCCTCCCCTAGACTATCCTCAGGCGCCTGTCCTGAAGGCTCGGCCTGGTACTGACTGTCGGCTTCCCGCAGTATAGTATCACTTGGGGTGCCGCATGAAGAAGAGGGAGAATAATAAGTTGGAGTTGGGGGAAGGCTAGAAGAGGGGTTTGGTGGGTGCTCTGAAATATCACTATCTGGCACCCTAATGGAGTCGTCTGAATTTGGAGTCTCACTGTCCAAATGGTAAAAGGAACCATCCGGTCTATATCTCCTTGTTGTTTGCTTTGTTTGAGCCATCGTGTCCTGCAGATGCACAGAAACTGTCGGATTTGGAGATGTACTTAAAGGAAAGTTCTCGAACGAGCATTCGGCACTCCTAGTTCTAGATTCAACCATCCCCGGTGACCGGCTGATCGCTAACCTAGGCCGTGCCGTGTACGTTTGGGAAACCATTTGAATAAACGAAAAACACAAGAAAAAAAAAAGCATGCGGTTACCTTAGAAGAAGGTATTTAAGACGCCTGGTTGGCTGAAGCAGTCGGTAAGAAAGGCCGAGTGTCGGATGCTTGACAAAAGTCAGGGTCTTTAAGAGTCTTTGAGGGTCAAAAGTCCAGAGATTATCCAAGATTCGCAAAGGTGTGAAAACAAAAATGAAGTCAAACCTTCCTATTTATAAAAAGGGGAAACCCTAATTTTTCCCCCCAAAATTCAATTTGAAAATTCGCCCAGTCATTAGATGACATCTGTCACAGGCGCCACGTGCTATGCACGTGACCCCTGTGAGGGGCAAATGATTTGGGTATTTTTACCCGGCCAGGTGGCCCAATCAGAAAACGCCACGTATCTTCAGTAAGGGTGCCATTTGGACCTATGAGATAATGACACGTGGAGGGCGGACATTCTTCTGTCCTAAACAGACTGATGATCCAGCATGGACCATTCAAACGGCGACACGTGTCTCCCAAAAAGATGCCCAAAGGCCTTTTGGGCTCAGTGACTCGTGTCACTCAGGCATTGCCTCTGGAATGACGACCTTCAAGAGCCCAAATCCCGAGGCGCCGTTTTGCGGCGTGACCTAATTCCTAGGTCACCAGATCCTAGGGAGGGCACACTTTCCAAAAGGACCCTATAAATAAGGACATTCTTACATTTATGACAGAACAGAGAATACACGCAATACGAGATAATAATTCACTTACTACAGAGTTGTCATTTTCAAGAACACACAGCACTTTACCTGAGCTTGGAATCCGAGCAGATAGACTTTACTTCCGCACGTTTTATTATCGAACGCTTACTAACTTAATCTTCGGAGGCGGACCACCGACCATCCGGCGGTCCGTTTGCTTTGCAGGTACAGGCGTCCTTTGCTGAATCCAGTCTTAGTGTTGTCACTCTCCCAAGGGACAAAAACACCCGAAACAAATGGCACCTGCAGAAATGAGTGAATTAAAGGAGCAATTACAAGATTTTTTGGACAAGGGGTACATTAGACCAAGTGCTTCTCCTTGGGGAGCACCAGTTCTATTCGTGAAAAAGAAGGATGGAAGTATGAGGTTGTGCATTGACTACAGGGAACTAAATAAAGTAACCATAAAGAATAAGTATCCCTTACCAAGAATCGATGATTTGTTTGATCAACTAAAGGGTGCCACAGTGTTTTCAAAGATCGACTTGAGATCTGGGTATCACCAATTGAGGATTGCCGACGAAGACATTCCAAAAACCTCATTTAGGACAAGATATGGACACTACGAGTTTACAGTTATTCCTTTTGGATTGACTAATGCTCCAACAATCTTTATGGATTTGATGAATAGGATATTTCATCAATTTATGGATAAGTTTGTAGTTGTGTTCATAGAAGATATACTAGTGTACTCAAAGAGTAAGGAAGAGCACGCAGAACACCTAAGGGCGATTCTGCAAACACTAAGAGAAAACCACCTATACGCAAAATTCTCTAAGTGTGAGTTTTGGTTGGAAAAGGTAGCTTTCTTGGGACATTATGTGTCCAAAGACGAAGTAGAGGTAGATCCAACCAAAATAGAAGCTGTTAAGAGTTGGCCTACAGCCAAGACAGTATCTGATGTGCGAAGTTTCTTAGGTTTAGCAGGGTATTATAGGCGTTTTTTCAAGGATTTTTCCAAGATTGCTAAACCTATGACCACCTTGATGAAGAAGGACAAGAAGTTTGAGTGGGACGATAAATGTGAAGAAGCGTTCCAACTCTTGAAACAAAAGCTAATTACAGCACCAGTATTTACACTCCCGGATGACACTGGACTGTATGATGTGTACAACGATGCATCAAAGAATGGTTTAGGGTGCGTACTTATGCAAAATGGGAAGGTGATTGCATATGCATCGAGGCAGTTAAAGACCCACGAAGTAAACTATCCAACCCATGATTTGGAATTAGCTACAATCATTTTTGCACTAAAAATTTGGCGCCATTATTTGTATGGAGTGAAATGTAGAATTTACACAGATCATAAAAGCTTAAAGTACATTTTCACCCAAAAGGACTTGAACTCTCGTCAGCGAAGATGGTTAGAGTATACGACAGATTATGATTTAGACATACAATACCACGAAGGGAAAGCGAATGTGGTTGCGGACGCTTTAAGTCGTAAAACTAGTCATGGAATCAACTCGTTAATAGTGGCTAATGAATTATGTAGAGTAATGATGAAATTAAATCTAGAGGTTGCAGAATGGGGAGTACCAGCGGGTATTCTTGCGAATCTAAGCATCCAACCAACAATATTTGACGAGATTCGAGCCAACCAAGAGGGAGATGTAAAGTGGGATAGGATTCGCGATAAAATTAAGCAGGGAAGGACTACATATTTCAAGATTCACGAAGATGGGAGTTTGAGGTACAAAGATCGATGGTGCGTACCACAGAAATGTGAGGAGATGAAGAAAAAGTTGATGGAAGTAGGCCACAACACACCTTACTCTGTACACCCGGGAGGAGACAAGCTATTTAAGGATTTGAAGAAGATGTTTTGGTGGCCTAGAATGAAAAATGAGGTTACTGAGTTTGTGGCAAAGTGTTTAACATGTCAAAAGGTGAAGATAGAGCACAGGAGGCCTCAAGGGACGGTGCAGTCACTAGAAATTCCAGGATGGAAGTGGGATTGCATTTCAATGGATTTTGTGACTTTCCTACCTAAGTCAAAGAGTGGAAAGGATACCATTTGGGTAGTGGTGGATAGACTTACGAAATCAGCAGTGTTTATACCAATGAAAGAAACTTGGAAGATGGAGCAACTTGAAAAAGCTTACATCAAACATGTTGTGAGGTTACATGGGGTTCCAAAAGATATTGTATCTGACAGAGATTCCAGGTTTCTCTCAAAATTCTTGAAAAGTGTACAAGAAAATTTTGGTACAATACTTAAGATGAGTACGGCATTTCACCCTGCCACAGATGGACAAACTGAGAGAACCATTCAAACCTTGGAGGACATGTTGAGAGCTTGTGTAATAGACTTCCAGGGAGATTGGGAAGGTAGTTTGGATTTAATTGAATTTTCCTACAATAATAGTTACCACGCAAGCATAGGAATGACACCATTTGAGGCTTTGTATGGGAGGAAATGTCGTATTCCAATTTATTGGGACGACATTAGTGAAACTATGATCCTAGGGCCTCAAATGATTAAAGACACAATTAAACAAGTAAGGGAAATTCAAGCTAAAATTCAAGCAGCTCAAGATCGCCAAAAGAGCTATGTAGACTCGAAGCAAAGGGAAGAAGAGTTCGAAATTGGTGGTAACGTGTTGTTGAAGGTGTCACCAATGAAAGGAGTGATGAGATTTGGAAAGAAAGGAAAGCTCAATCCAAAATACATTAGTCCATATGGAATACTACAAAGAATAGGCAAAGTAGCTTATAGGTTAGCCTTACCTATGGAGCTTAGTAAAGTACATGATGTATTTCATGTGTCCCAACTGCGAAGGTACATCCCTGATAAATCCCATGTGCTACAACCCGAAACCATTAAGTTAGATCAAAGCTTAACTTATGAAGAGAGACCTGTCAAGATTCTTGACAGTAAAAGTGCGTAGTACACGCAATAAGAACGTTAACATTGTGAAAGTACTTTGGTCTAACCAAGAATATGAGGAAGCCACTTGGGAGGCAGAAGAAGAAATGAAAACGAAATACCCAGAGCTATTTCAGGTATGTTGAGTTACGGGGGCGTAACTCGTTTTCTTTAAGGGGGGTAGAATGCGATAGAATTTCGCGCTTTTTCCTTATATTTTACATATTTTTGGTGCTTTTTGCGCAAATTCTATTAAGTGTTTTAAGTATAAGTGCTCTCAAAGAG
Organism: Chenopodium album; assembly: GCF_948465745.1. Lineage (NCBI taxonomy): Eukaryota > Viridiplantae > Streptophyta > Magnoliopsida > Caryophyllales > Amaranthaceae > Chenopodium > Chenopodium album. Next base: position 48,508,951 of record NC_137838.1, read on the forward strand.
ACACAAAGGAGTAAAATAATGACAAAAAGTACAGCAATACTATACATAAAAAAGAAAAGTTTGAAATTCGTTTCCCAAGTTTCGGGACGAAACTTGTTTTAAGGGGGGTAGACTGTAATAACCCGTATTTTTATACGTATTTTATTTAAAATATATATTTTATAAGGGTATTTAAATAATTTTAGCATTTTAATTATGATGTTTTAATTATTTATCCCATATAAGTTGGGAATATTTAACTAAAGGAAAGTTTGTTTAATTAATTATTTAATAGAAGTTGGGGTTTTATTTTAGGAAGTTATGATTTTTAACAAGTTTTATTAGGGAAGGGATTAGGAAAAACTAAAGGAGGAAAGTTTAGGGTAAAAGGGGTGATAGAGAAGGGGTATAAATATCCCACTTAGGAGGCAATTCAACTTTGCCCAGAGTGGAGAAAACCCAAGGTAAACTTCTCTCCCTTTTCTCTTTATTTTCTTCTTTCTTTTTTTTTCTTTTTCTCTCTCCTTCCCTTCCCCTTCTTGTTGCGCACCACCACCGGAAGCCACCACCACCGGTGGGCCGCCGACCACCAGCACTAGCCGGGCAGCAGCGGCGACCACCGGCAGTGGCGCCGGCCTGCTGTCGGCTGCCGCATATTTCGAAAAAAAGGGTTTTTTAAAAAAAGGGTTTTTCTACATTATAACCCTCCAATTTTCCGTTTTCTACGATGTGCCCTCCCTTTTTGAGAAATCTACACTGTAACCTTAAAATACATTTAGTTTCTATACGGTAACCTGGCCGTTATCTTGCCGTTAACAAATTCCGTTAGTGGGGCCTACTCACCATTTTATAATATTTTTTTATCAATTTGCGTGTTGAAAATGGTTCCGTTAAAGGTTTTGGGGGTATTTTGGTTCTAAAGGGTCCAAACTGAGCTCAGATTTAGCAAAATAATAACACAAATGTCTCGTTTTGCATATTAAAAAATATCTCGATTTGCGTGTTTACGTATTTAATATGCAAAACAAGACATTTGCGTCATTTTTTTAATGAAATCTGAGCTCAATTTGGACCCATTAGGGCCAAAATACCCCCCAAATCCTTTAATGGAACCATTTCTAACACGCAAATCGATAAAAAAATATAACTAACGGAATTTGTTAACGGCAAGGTTACCGTATAGAAGCTAAATGTATTTTAAGGTTACAGTGTAGATTTCTCAAAAAGGGGGGGCACATCATAGAAAACGAAAAGTTGGAGGGTTATAATGTAGAAAAACCCTAAACAAAAAAAAATCAAATCTTTATTACCCAAATATAATCTAGGCTTTAATCTAATTGTAAATTATGAGTTTGGAAATTTATTATGTTTGGTTATTGTAATTATGTTATTTAATTTTCAGATTTGGTTTTTAATTAAAAAGCCCCAATTTTTGAAACCCTAGGTTCTTGATTCATGAGTTATTGAAGGATTATGATGTATAATAGGGTGGACCTTTGTTTTAAGTGTTTTAAAGCTTAATTACAGCAATTTTTAATTATAATAAAGTGCTGGAATTTTATGTAAAACACTTAATATTATGTTTCTTGAAGAAATTTTAATTACCCATTAATTGGTACTTAATTATGGTGTTGTAAATATAATTTTAGCTTACTTTAATTAAATTATGAGGGTTTTAAAATAGTATATATTGCTGGAAATTTGTTTAGAGTGGATATTAATACTCTATTATGAATTTAATGTGTAGGAGACTTTGAAGTAAGCAATTTCTACTAGTCGTGGCAATTTTAAAATCGTAATCAAGGTACGTACGCGTACTTAGCATATTTTGATGATGTAGAATCATGCTAGGTTTGATTTCAATCAATTACAAGTAGTATATATCATGCTAAGGTTTATGTATGGAATTGTGAATTTATGGTGTTTGTGATTGAATTGTGAAGCATGAATTATTTGTGATGGTTGTGGATTGGAAAATTATATTTTGGGCATGTTGTGTTTGAACCACATTTTTATTTATGGCATGTTAGAAGGCTTGATTAATTAAACTACACGTTTAATTATGTTTGGAATATTGAAAAGGAATTTATTATGGTTCAAATAATTTTTATTGATGCTTTAATCATGAGGAAGGAGCTATATAAGTGTCTATGTACATAAGGAATAAATTGTATGTTGGTGCCTTTGTGCACTTAAGGTGTTTTTAACACCGAGGGATAGGATTTTTGGCGCATTATGCGTTTAAGGTGTCTTTGACACTGAGGTAGAATTAAAAAGGGTTCAACATTAAATAATATGTGGTCACTAAGTGTTCAAGAATTAATTTGGTATGTTTGGTTGATTGAATAATTATTGTTGATTGTTTTCTGATGCTTTGAGAGTCATCACCAAGTCCAATAAAAGGTAAATAACGTAAAGTGAAAGAGATTATGCACCAAAACTCTTGGAACGTCTATACCTTGAGTATGAACAATGGGGGGAGTTATGGGGTTTTATATTTAACCATAACTTCTAATGGAGTACATGACGTTGTACATTCCTTTTTATTTATTATTATGCGCAGGAATTCTGCCACCTTTGAGTGGTTTTGTCGCTGGCACGGTTAGCTCCTGTGTCAGTTAACCTCAATTGGGGAGGTTAGTAGGAGGAAACCCGTTCGATACGTAATCAACGCTAAATGAATTATTTAGTGTCTAGTCATTGTGTTTTGTTGATTGATGTTTGTGCTTGTAAACAGGTGCAATGAGGTAAGTGTGTTGATAGGTGAAAACATGTTTGTGTGGTTAATTTACGCTTATGTACTCAGCTTTGCTGATTGTATATGTTTGTGTGTTTGGCCATGTCTTTACCTTGGCCCTATGATGACCCATTTTTAATGGAGAGTAGTGGAAACAAGTAGAGATAGTTTTCAGGAAGCATAATCATGATAGGGCATGAGAGAAGAGTGAATCTTACTAGTTTTCATTAGGTTACGAGGTGTTTTATGCTTTATTTATTTATGACATATTTTATGTGGACTAACACAAAGGTTTGGTTTTGGAACGGTTTTGAATAAGGGCCTTTAATGGTACCAAGTTGTAGTTTGATTTTATTTGACTTTGTTTGTTTGGTTTTAAACTTTATTTTCGTTTGGTTGACTTTTGAGTTGACTTGTTTAAACGGTTTTTAATTTTGAGTCTTCCGCTGTGTATCTTTGATAATTGCCTAAGCCGTTTTCACGGTGGCGGTAATGTATTAGTTATTCCTAAATCATATTTTAAAGAGTGGAATGGATATTTAAAGGAAAGGAATTTCTAGGGCGTTACATAGTATCATGTTAGGATGCTTTCCTTAGTATGATGTTTAGGATAAAGAATATAATGTCAATTATGATTTCCGTGATGCTTCCTATTTCTTTCTTAATATCATGTTAGTATCTTGTTAGGGTTAAAGCTTTGGTCTTTGTTGTTTAGTGACATGCTAGGATTTGTTATTAATCTTTTTAGTATCATGCCTAGGATCTTGCTATTATTATGCTTTAGCGTTAATTATGATTATTATTATGATGATGATTATTTTTAATAATTATTGTAATTATTGTTGTTATAATTTATTATGATTATTATTTTGTTGCTTGATTATATTTATTGTTATTGCTTGATCACGCCTTTCATGCATGTTTTAAGGGAATTTGTACTTGTAATCACGCTTAATAAGATAATTAAAAATCTTGTTTAGGGTTAATATGATTATAATTCAAGTGATCGCCAATAATAGATTTATTTGTGCATTAATATTCAACCAACATAGATAAACAGGTTAAGGGTAAATCTATTGATTGCATGTTAGTCAGAAAGCGCACATGAATACGAGAAGAATAAAGTAGAGGCCTATTATTAGGGCGGGTTCTTTCTCTATTAGATTCGATTTGTACCTTCATCCCTGAACTTCAAGTCTTGGTTCCAGACCTATTGGAGTAAACAATCTCCTGGATCGTTAAGGGGTGTAACGTTCACCCTGTGAACGGTTTACAAGTTCCTAAAACTTGTTGGAGACTCTTTTGGTCTAGCTTCCTTCCCTTTGGACGCCACCATGCTTAAGTGTATGATCACAGTGGGGTTCAAGTTTGGGGTAATGCTTGAAATATTCCCTATAGTTTTTAGCGACTCCACTGGGGAGGATTTCTATTTTAATTCCTGAAATTTATTTTGGCAAGGATTTCGACCAGTTCTAGCACTGTTGGCTCGATTCTACTTCCTGATTGAGTTTTTCTCACTTTTCTGAAACCCATATGTGTTCTACATATGGACATAACACTATGGGAATTCATGCTTTGTCTACCTGATTCAACGCTCTGAGCACAAAGGGTACATCTGAGAATGTTGAATTCACCAAACCATGGAAGCGAGTTTAACTCGCGGGGTCCCATCCACTCACGCCAACCCTTCCTAAGGTAAGGCTTTCGCGCGGTGCATCCGGTCTCATAACCATGGACCCTCTTTGATTAACCCATATCCCGAACATTAGGGAACTAGAGCCATGATTAGGTTGCAAACTCATTGCATCATATTGTGCCTACTTGACTACTTTTACATTATTTGTTGTGCATACTCTATGTGTTTTTCCTAACCGTTTGCTTGACTTGTGTTTAAGCCTAAATAAACTAATTAATGACTAAAAGGACTTTGCCTTATTAATTAATTAAATAATTTGAGTAACTAAAGTTTAATAAACTTTAGGCCTATCCCGTAGAGTAAATATACTGAAAGCAGTCCCATGTTAATGTTCCAGTAATGGCGCAAAGATTTAAGCTGCAGTGCCAAACGCTACTGTGCAATGCCAAGCGACAACTCTCTCGTGTGGCGCTGCACTGCAGTGTGCGGCGACAGTCTTGTTGCTTTGGCAAAAGTTCAGAATTTTGCTCGAGTCATCACGACAAGTCTAATTAAAAAGTTTGTTAATCATTTCGATTATTTTGTTAATAATAGTAACCTTGTTTAGTCCTTAATTGAGTCTAAGCACTTAGTCCCATGGTCTTACACAAGAGTCAAAGAATGTCACTTGCACTCACAAATAAAGCACACACTAATACGTATGTACACTTTGACCATGTCTAGAGAGTCTCGTATGCGCGTGTTTTCCGTCATTTTTTTAGGTGGGTAAGTCGGCTATTAATCCTCCAATTAAACCACTTGTTTGAACCCATATATTTGATTCCCAAAAATATGCGCCTGTAAGGGGGGTGATCCCATCGTAGGGGGTCCTTCCTCAGATCCCCATGGCCGCTTAAAAGCCTAGGACTTTACACTTGTTAGGGTGTATTAGGATTTGAATTCCTGACTGTTTGAGAGACCTTGAATTAGAAATGATACTCTCATCACGCTTTTTTGTAAGAAACAAGTAGGAGTCGCCAATGAGTTATAGGAAAACTCATAAACCTCGTTCATGCCTTTCTCCCAAGTAGAGTTCAAGGGATAATTAGCACAAATCAAAAGTTTAACCATGCCCAAATTAGTCTACATAAACCAGAAATGAGTTTGGGAGCGAGGGTACTAAGATAACGTTCCCTTTTGAGGGGAATCTCTATCTTAGCCCTAGTACGGCCACTACTAGCTCTTCCTTTTTCACAATTTTATTACCAAACAATATATGCAACGTGATACCTAAATACTAAGTTAGTTGATTTTATTTACAAGCATTAATCTCATAGGAATTACATTGCAAAAGTAGTTATTTTTATTTAATAATATTCGTGAAAGAACAATAAATAAACAAGATTCGCCTTGTCTTAAGTAATAAAACAACAATTAATTATTCAAATTCTAGTCTTGATTAACGAAAGAGTACTATATGAATTAATTAATTAAAATTTTTTGTAAGTAATCAAACAACACTAATTAATCAATTAAAGTTATTTAAACAATAAAAGAAAAGTGATTTATCTAAGTGCTCAGGAAACTAAGCGTTTTTCTTTTATGTTAAATCTCCATTTAACGTGTTTATGAACATTCTTTCTTCTTTGTACCTCCAAGGACTTCAATGAATTCAATTAGGTTTGGAAAGTATTTGGGAAGAGAGATTAAAAAGTAGTATCATAGTAAGAGAAGTTGAGAGATTAGGGGTTTGAGAATACTAGGGTTTTAATTTTGATTTTTCCGTCCTCATAATGCTGAACGTAGAACCCTATTTATAAGCGTAGGGATCTAGGTTAAGGATTTTAGAGCAACTCCATCAGGTGGCGCGCACAACTCTCTGAGTCGCGCTAGGTGCTGCACGCATCTCAAAGAGTCATTCGCGCCAGGCACGCACAACTGATTTAGTTGCGCTAGTTTGCGGTTTTCCTTATACAAAAGCGTCTTTTTAAAACTTGCATAACTTTTTATTGTGGAGTCGGATTAAGGCGTGTGAGATATCATTAGAAATTTATAAATGTCTACTTTCTAATTCTGTTGAAATTAGGTTATAATATGTTATGGATTAAAAGTTATGGCCGTTGGAGTGCAAGGGTGTCGGTTTTAGGGCCCGATTTAGTGTTTTAATCATAACTTCTTCGTTTTGGCTCAGAATTGGGCTTATAATATACCGTTGGAAATATCTTTAAAAGGTCTATCCATATATATAGGCCTTGCATGTGAATTCGGTGGTTGGTTTATGTGTTTTGCACGATTTTCAACAATGTAGGTTCCATTGGATCCAATCATTGCATTTGACGAATTTGGGTCCGTTATGAATCAAGTTTAAACATGTATGAACACGTTTTAGGCCTAATTAGTAATTGGAAAAGGCTCTAAGATAACTTGGTCTCAAATATGGGTTTTGACTTACTTCGTAATTCTTTTCATAGTCCATAAACAATTCAACTTTGATCTAGCATGAAGAACGGATTTTTGTAACATCATCGCACTTCCTTTCGGGACAAGAGGCCAAAAGTAGGTGTATACAGTTAACCCCCACTTTGATCAAGTCTAGAATAGAAGATGATCAAAGTAGTCAAGGAAATAAATCCGAGACTCATTCTACGATGTTCTCAAGAATAGAGAATCTTTCAGAAATGTTAAGGATGTCGAAACGATTCTTGATTCGCTAAGTGTTTGAAACAAGTAGCTATTAAGGCTAGAAAAATTTATCTCTAGTCTGAACGTGCTAAAGAATCTAGATTGATCCTTTGCATTTGTAGAACTCTTTCACAAGTAAAGGTGTTCTGGGTGATGTCAAGTCATGAGAAGAGATCGGTTTAAAAAAGGAGTAAAGGGGATGATTTCCTCTCAATCATGTCATCGTTGGACTAAAGTCCCTCGATATGTCATTGAAAATTTAGCTTGACTTTAACAAAGTAAAAAGATGAAAAAGGTGTTTTCGGTATATGAGCCGAAATTGTCCGGTATTCGAGCCGGATGTCCACAAGATAGAAATACATGTCTCAGGACTGGAGGCATATATCCAAATCCAGTGAGAGGGAAGAAAGTCAACAACAATCTCAGCTGTTTTTTCCACAAGATGAGTACACGTGTCTAAGGACTGGGGGCACGTGACGACATCGTCTTGTCGCTTCTTTATATAGGGGGTGGACGGACACCCTAACTGTCTGGTAAGCTAGTAAGCTCACTAACTACCGTATTTGCTTCCAATCAAGAAGTGTCTGTTCCTGATGGTTCGAAGCGCATGTCGACTCGTGAGCTAATGCCTAAAGTAATCCCCTACCTTTTAGTTCCAAGAGGTAGATCTCGCAAAGCTTGGGCTGATGTTAAATTTTACGCAACACCTACGCCGTACAATTTTGCGTCGTACGATACACCTTTTGCATTTTTACGCTGCATGACAACGCCTTCCTTTTTGCTTCGGACGTGAAAAAAAGAAGAAAAGCCGGACATTTATAACGTCAGTATAGTAAAATGACAAACCTGTCTATGGGTGCTTTTACGTAAAGCACCACCACGGAACGTCGTAAGACACTGTTACTAAAAACGTTCAAAACGTATGCTTAGGGAAGGCACAAAGCACGGTGTGCATGCAAAATGATGCAAAAAACTATCAAAGAAGAAAAGAAATTACTTGATGCAAAGCAATTTTAAAAGATTTTGATAATTCCCGTGTTATTACGTCTAACAACGTACAAAACCGTTGAGAAAAATTCAAAACGGATCGAAATCTGAGTACTGGTCTTTTAAGTGACCAGTGTCTGCGCGCAACTCAGTAGGTCGTGCTGACCAAGCGCGTGCAAGAAACTGGGTTGCGGTGGGATGCCACGCGCAACTTAATGAGTTGCGCGCAACATTTGAATTAGTAAAAGATTTAGAGAAGCGCGATCTGCAGCTCACTTTCTTCTTCTCATCTTTCTCCAACTTGATCTCTTTCCATTTTGGTTGTTGTTTGAAGCTAAGGAAAGTAAATCTTTCTCCTTTTATTCTATCAGAATTTAATCTTGGTCAATAAAATGGAAAAATCGAATGAAGAATCCTAACAAAATTTGGGGTTTTTGATTCGATTTGTTGTCATGAATTTGTTTGTTTGTTGTTGTGACATATTTAAGCAATATATTGCAACAAATTTCATGTGAAGTGATAAAGTATTGATCCTGTATGAGCATGTCAAGCATATATGATTATTTTTTTTTTTGTTCATTCTAATTTTAACTTTGTGCTTGATCTTTATTTCTCTCCTTTTTTACTCACATAGATTATACTTGTTAATTTTAATGTAAATTAAAGTGTTTAGAACAACAATTATGCATTAAAATTATTAATAAAATTTTGAACTTTTATAATAGCATGAATTTGTTCTTGCGACGCATGTTTATTTTTTTCATGCGTAAGTTGCAAAATTGGCTTTATCAATGATAAAATTAACTGATGGTTATTATTATTCACTTATAAAACTGTGATTTCAAGATTTGCACAAAACTAGTTAGTTTAGGAAATTCTTGAAGAGATCATCAAACTGGTGTAGCTTGGCTAAATTTCGGGTTCGTAAGCCCCCATTTTACATTTTTGAATGTTGTAGACCCTAGTGTTGGGTGACTTCGATGATTTGCTTGTTGTTAATAATTAGACCCTTTCATGTTGCTTAAAATAGGTCTATAAATCCCGTGTCTCGTCTTATTATGATAACAACTAGGATCTTGGAAACGATTAAACTAGTGTGTTTAAACCGTTTTTTGACCATTCATAGTTTTAACAAAGAAATTTTCTAAGCCTAGTAATATTGGTCATTCATTAGAACAAGTAGGGGGAAAAATGAAACGTTGTTCAAATTTTTCGTCTATTCTTGTTACTTTTGAATTCTTTCTTTTGAGTTCAAATTTTGTCACTGTTTTGAAGCTCGAGAAAGTAGATGTTATCCTCCTTGCAAAATTCCAATGTGTGCAACAGTAGAGAATAATTTAGAATGAAAACTCCTTAATTTCGAATTTAGGATTCTTTTGTTTACATTCTAACTCATGAAATTGTTTGTCTTATGTTAATAACGTGCCTTGATACAATTTTCATGATGAATGATTGAGTACTAAACCTTCATATGAGCAAGTATCATGATTTTGTTGCTCTATAATAGTCATAGTCTCTAATCTCTAGAGTAAATTGAAGTATTGAAACAACATTTATGCACTAAGCTTAGTTCTTGAAGTTAAACTTGAAAATGGCTCGAATATGTAACTTGTATCAAGGCCAAGTTCAGTTGCAAACTTAATTTTCAAAGGAACAAAATGATTATTAAATCATTGTGATGCATTTGAAAATTATAAAGCTCGAGATCTACAACTATTTAGGCGATTCTCGAAAGTAGCTCGAATGGCATGAATATCTCATTTTGTTTCTTGGTGGATATTGGAGCCCCCATGTGTCGGGTTATGCGCATTCTTGCTATTTCTCAAGTCTTGGAGCCCCACAATTTGGGGTAGTTCTAATGACTAGCTATTGTTTAGGCCATTCATATAATCATGATATTGAGATGGACCTATGATGACATGGCTTTCACATTTTAGTTTAAGTCATGTTCGAGAAAGCAAGTTAGTTCTTTGCTTGTTTATAAACAAAAACAATTGTGTTTAAGGTTTATTATATCATACCTAATGTCTAAAAATTTGTAAAGATCATTGTGGTGATTTTATTCTCAAAGTTGATTTAGAACATCAAATATTTTTATTTGTTCTTATCAATCATTTAATTTGGTCTTGCAGGTGGTTTGTTTACCATCCCTAAGCTAATGTGAACAAGTTCGAGCCAAGAAGTCGAATCTTAGTTCATTCCTTTTGAAAATATAAATGTATATACACATATTATCCAAATAGTTATTAAGAATCTGAAAATTTATTTATTTGAGGAAATGAAACAAAAATTCAGAAAGGAAATTTTGAATACTATTTTTTATTAGAGATAGGTTATTTTGAACTAGAATTCAAAATTTGGAAAAAGTCCAACAATTTAAATAAAATTTTGTTTTTAAAAGCAACTTTTTATAGTTGGCAAAATACATAATATAATTTTCACAACTGAACCCAAAATGGAAAGAAAAGTCTAGCTCGTAATTGGGTGTGATTTTTTTTGTCCAAGATTGATGAATGTAAGTTGTAATTTGCAACTTATTTCAACAAAGATATGAAAATGTGAGCAAACTTTCTATATCTGATTTTGTTTAAGCTTTACTTTTTGTCATCATTGTCATATTTTGCTAATTGAAAGGGAATTTGTTTAAATTAAATAAGCACCATAGTTTGAAAACGAATGTTTATCAACCCAGGTTTGGTGAAGTGTTAGAATAATTTATAAAATCATTCGAATCACTTTCAAAAATATGGTCTCATTTTAAAATAAAATTAAACTTGGCCCAAATCCGACAGCCTTCTACTAAAACGGCCATATCTTATAATCTACAAACTAATTTAACCTGATTTTAATTGAGTTGAAAAGTAGACTTGATAAGATTTCCAATGATATATTATATTCCTTATTCCAAGCTACGGATCAAAAGTTATCATGGTTTTAAAAACGCGTAAAAACTGGAATTATTGCGCATAGTGTAAAAACACCGTGTCACAGCAAAATCTGATGTGGCACAGTGCCTAGTGCCGTGACACGGTAATTTTCAACGTGTCACGGTGCTTTTTTTTCTTGTTTTTCCGCGTGAAAATCTATCGTGTCACGGGAAACGTTTTCGCGCCACGGGATTTTGCACCGCGTCACGGTACAATTTCCCGTGTCATGGTACCCATTCCGTGACACGGGGATGATTCGTGTTTTCTTCGTGTAAACTCTTCACACGTTTTAACTGCCGCAGGTTAATTATTTCCCGCGTCGCTCTAAAATATCCCGCGTCACACAAACAATTCCTATGTCACGGCATAATTTGCCGTGTCACGGCATTATTTCCTGTGTTGCGGCGGTTTTTTAGGGTTTTTATCCTTTTTAGGGTTCCGCGTGTTCCCTCTGCTCATTTTCCCTATAAATACCCCTCATTTCTGATGTACAGGGCATCAAATCATTCTCTCTTCCTCTCTTTTATACCAAAAATCATTCTCTTCTCTCTGTCTCTCTCTCTCACTCTCTCTCTCTCTCTCTCTCATATTCTAAGCCTTAAAACTATATTTCTAATTACACCATTATTCCCTTAAGCACTCTCTCTCTCTCTCATATTCTAAGCCTTAAAAATATATTTCTAATTACACCATTATTCCCTTAAGCACTCCAAGGAGTCCATACAACACCCGAGGTTCCGTCCTTAAACCAAGGCATGAAAGTTACCAATAACTGAGGGTTTGGACCAAATCAACTCTACTTTTTATTTAATTTAATTTCCATTTGATTTATATTTTTTTTTATTGAAGTTACTAACAATTTATTCATGATGTAGCAATATAAGGGAACGAGCCGAATGTGAGTACGTAATTAATTTATTTAATTACTTATTTTATTTTTGTATTCCTAGTATCAGGATTAGGTTAATTTATTATTTGATTTGACTAACGCTATTATTGTTAAATTGCTTCTAATATTAATTTGTATTCTATTTTTATGATCACCATATTGCATGTTTAAAGGGAAAATGTAATTGAAAATCATGCCTAATAACATAATTTGGACAATCGGTTTAGGATCCTTTTTAATCTTGTTGTTAATCAAACTGATCACGATATTTTAGAATAATGTGTTGCATTAATATTCAACCAATATATACTAATAATAGTTTGGAGCAAATTAAATATTTTTTTGCATGCCTTTGAGATCGCAGGAATGCTTTTCACTATAAGAATCGAGTAGAGGCCATTATGGGCGAACGTGACTCCATGACTCATTTCGTACCATCACCCCCGATCCTCCTTTCGTGGTTCCAAACCATATGGAGTTAGAAATCTCATGGATTATGAATGGTGTGTAATCTTCACGGGTCAATCGTTGTTGCCTTTTGTTGTCCCTTAATCGTGGTTGCCTTAAATAATCCGTGAACGGTTTACAAGCTCCTTAAAAACTTGTTGCCAGCTCCCTAATTTCCTTGTCCCTAATCGTATTATGTCAATTCCCACTTCCTAAGAGTGCCAAGCATATTCACCACATGCTTTAAAGTAGGTGACAGGCTAAAGTCATATCACCTAATCAAAAGTAATTCCTAAAACCACTAACTAAAATAGATAGGGAAGTAGGGTCGAATCCACAGGGAAACAAGTCTTTTTATTCCTAATTAACTGATATAATCTAGATTATGAAGTAACCTAAATATTATAATCGAAAGGAACTAAACTACAAAGATTAAGAATAAGGAGAAAACAACGAATTAAAAGGCCTAGGGCATATGTTCACCAATAAATAATATTCCAGGGTAAAACATAATAATCAATTATCAATGCATAAATTAATCAGATTATAGAAGGCTTTCGCTACGTATTATAATCACACAATTAATTTACCGGTATTAAATCTCATCTCTCGAATCTCGACTTAACCATTTATAAATTAACCTGCCTATTGAAACTAGACCTAAACATCATTCTCATATCTCGAATCTCAAATCAATATTGTCAAACTCATGCATAAAAGATCAGCGCAAATCTAGTCACAGAGCATTAAATCAATCAATAGGAAATTAATCTAGCATTGACAATTGACAACAATAAATTACTCCTTCATATTATTTATGGATCTCCATAAACCCTAGAAATAAAACTACTCACACATAATTAAATCTAAACAAATCAAAGTAATAAAGCAAGACATGATCAAAGGAATAAAAAAAATAACTAAGATTAAGAGAAGAGAAATTGTTACCAAAGAAATCTGGAATTAAGAATAAAGTTAAGAACAAAGTATAAGAGAGAGAAACTAATCTAAAAGCTAAGTAGGGAGAGAAAATCTAAGAAAGAATTAAGAAAGAGTAAAAGAAGATCCTAAACTTGTTTAACGGAAAAGTATTTATACTAAGCAAGAATCCTAAACTAAAACAAACTTAATCGTCGTCCTTAAAATAACACGCGCCCGATCGGACGCGCCTTTTTCTTCGCGTACTCTTCTAAACAGTCGTGCCCGATCGAGCTAGCAGCTCACCCGATCGGGTGCGCCTTTGGCCACGCACCATCAAACTCTCGCGCGCCACGCCCGTTCGAGCTAAGCTTGCCCGATCGGGCCCTTGCTTCACCTCGAGGCTTGGAACTTCAATTGGGCTTATTACTTCGGCCCAACCCGGATATCCACTTAGGGTCTTGATCACTTGGTCCAAATACCTCGGTATCTCAATTACCGAGCCCTTAATCACTGGCTTGATGACTTTAACATGCCTTGGGCTTCAAATATGGTCGTGCTCCTCCAATCTCGGTAGTTGATGCATGAAAACCAGGGAAAATGCTCCAAAAGTGCCATTTCCTACAAAAGTCAACCAATACTACGAAAACACTAGAAAACACTAATTAGTAATAAAAGTGGCTCTAAAGAGCCAAAAACACTACTAGTTATGACCAAGGGACGGGGGTAAAATACTATATAAAATAGACACATCAAACTCCCCCAAGCCAAACCTTTGCTTGTCCCTAAGCAAAGATCTCATCAATGAATAAATAAATATGCTTCACCCTAAAATGTAAAAATTAAGCACACACAATTCAAGGTAAATCCAATAAACATTCTTTAAAGTCAACCAATCAAATCCATCTAATCACCCTTCCTCCCTAACAATTGTCAAATAGAGCAAACTACAAGAGCATATAGAATTCAAGACTAGTGCTCACACACTCAACTCTCATTTATGTGGAAAGTAAAAGATGTACTCGATCGCTCTCCAACCAACCCCTTTATGTGAACAATGCCCTCCCAACTCACACTCTCGTGTGTATAAAAAGATGTACGCTCAACCTACTAGTCGAATCGAAATATATGAAGTCATAACTTGCATTGATAAACAACACTTTCACATTCATACAACTCTATGCACAAAATTCGGAAGGTCTTTAAAACTTGTAATGTAAGTCTAGGGTAAAGCGTAGGAATCATTTGGGAACAAGTGAGAGAAAAGCTATGATTAAGGGTGAAAATCCTATTAAAACCCATGATCAAAATAAATAATGATCAACATCTCCTACATAACTCAACTCTAACAAAAATCCACCAAATACAACTCCAAACAATATAAACAATCCCAACTCTTACAATTTCACTCATAAGATATAATAATAAGGAGCTAGAGTGAATAAACAAAATTTATTTTACAACTTGAATTTTTCATAGAAGCTCAATTTTTTTCTTCCTTTTGATCAACCTCCAACTTGAACATTTGTACATTGAACAATTTTTTTTCTTTTTGCTTTTTTTTTGTATTGAAGTTCACTTTTTTTTTCTTGAACTTGTCTTTTTTTTTCATAACATCATACTTTATTTTTTCAAGAAGATATAACTTTCAAACTCATCAAAAATAAACATGATAAAAAACAAAATAACTTCTCAAAACCAACCCAAATTGTGCAAATAATAAGCACACAACAAACTCCCTCACCTCACTCACTAATAGCTCCCCCAAACCAAGCTTGGGACTAGTAACCAATGGGGCAAAATAGACTTGTAATGTGGCTAATAAACAACAAAAAGTCAAGGCAACAACTTGGGTAGCAAGAAGGGAACAAATGTATCTACAATCATCTGAACGCCACCTAAAAGAACAAATGCCTTCGTCCTCCACAATGTGCATAATAGTGAGTCATACAAAAATTACTTATAGTTGCAAATCAATACTCAAATTCATTGACATACCAGGAACTAACACACATTCCTAACCAAATCAACTAGTCAAGCACTATATTCACAAATAGTTGGGCAAAATTGACGCATGTTAAGGCATCTAAGCAATCAAACTTCAAATCATGATCAACTAATCCACAATAATTATCTTCAATAACCAAGAATTAAAACAATTTTCTCAAGTATGGGGCACAGGGAAGCATGATTTATAATTCATTGGAACGTATTTTTGATTTTTATATTTTTTTATTACTTTTTTTGTATTTTTTTAATATAGGAAAGCTATAAAAAAACTAAACTAGAAAGCAAATAAATAGAGAAAAGGAAGAGAGTTACCAAAACAAGATCATCCCGCTAAGCCAAATCAAGCAATTCCCTCATTGACTTGGGATTGTAGCTAGAGTAACTACTCCTCATCTTCATCCATCCTCGAATAGCCTTCCCCATGACTAGGACTGGCTCCTCCATGGCTTGAACAACCACCTCCGTAACCCGAACCACCTGCAAAATAGTTAGGGTCTATATTCCCCCCAAGCCCACCAAAAGGAGCATCGGTCCCATAACCGTGGACCGAAGAGTAGTCCACATAGGTACCAAAGGCACTTGGGTCCGAATATCCTCCTTGAGGATATTGAAACCAATCGGGAACAAGTGAGTCGGGGGAATAGCCCCCCGACGTGCGTAGTCATCATACATGGGGTATAAACCCCTCCCAAGGTTTCTCTCCACATGCCCCACCCTCCTATCTAGAGACCCTACTCTTGTATCTATGTTTTGCACCATACTCTCCACTCTCCCTTGCCCCATCTCAATCCTATCTAGTTGGCTCCTAAAAGCCGAGAAGTCATAAGGGGCGTTTGGGTCGATGTTATAGTTCGTGGAAGAAATGGGGATGTCATAAGTGTAGGGATGGGGTGGTGGTTGAGGGTGAAATTGAGGTTGTGGTGAAGGTGGTGCTTGGTGAGCCGCTTGAGCCTCACTTTGGTTACCTAAAACAAAGGTGTAAGAATGTTTACCCTTCTCTAACTTAGTCAAAACGGGGTTAGGCAACATAAAGGCATTGTCCCTTCTACCCGACTCCCTTTGGATTACCCACCAAGTTTCACCCCCTATGGAGTTGATCCAGTTGAGGATACCTAAGTAGAGTAAGTCCATAAGAGTTGGGCCTACTACCTTCTTAAAGTTGTTAGGAACAAAGTTAAGGTGCTTGACCGCTATGTGGGTGACTAAACCGCCAAAATATATAGGGGCCCTAGACCTACCACTCTCACCCGCGTTGGCCGCCCGTTGGAAGTGTTGGGCTATCCTATGAGGTATGTTTAGCTTGTCACTCCTAGGGATCATGTAAGACCCTAACAACTCTAGTTCATCCCTCCTTACATTGGCGGGTTCATGCCTCCCAAAGATAGTGAGGCCAACAAACCGTTGCCAAAATTTTGGCACGGGATGTTGTATCCAAGTGCCCTTGGCATGTTGGAGGTTTAGATTAGCATCCCCTGTGAGGGATTGATAGACAATGGCAATTTTGTCTTGGGATGGTTCAGTAGGTCTATCCGATTTC
Organism: Chenopodium album; assembly: GCF_948465745.1. Lineage (NCBI taxonomy): Eukaryota > Viridiplantae > Streptophyta > Magnoliopsida > Caryophyllales > Amaranthaceae > Chenopodium > Chenopodium album. The sequence goes on from NC_137838.1 coordinate 48,525,679, forward strand.
AACTCAAATAATTTACCAAACTCTTTCAAAGTCAATCTCACATCATTATTAAGCAAACGGAATTGGACATGAGTAATCAAAGCATTAGATTTTATCACATTAAAACTAGAAATAAATTCTAAAGTTAGATAATCATAAGTATCATAATGCAATTGAAACAAACCACTCATTCCAATACCCTTAAACAATTTTTCTACCGGTTTATCGATTCCTAATCTAGAAAGCGTAGAATAATGAACAAAGCGTGAAGGAATTATTTGCCTCGAGATGAGGTTGAGCATCCTTTGCCGTTGTTCTTGTGAGGTTATCACCACCTCGCTCCATCCCGAATTTGCAGCTCCGGGTCAACCAATGGTGATTGTTGTTGCCTTAAGCTTTCACTTCTTACGGTTCTAAATCCTTTGGAGGCCATTTTTGTGATAAATAGTGGAATTTGAAGCTTTCTCTCTCTTAGGGTCTTGAAAAAAATTTGAGAGAAAGTGATAGAAATTTAGTGTAGATCGAAGGGAAAGATGAGAGGATTAAGAATATGTATAAATTTTTGAGTTTTGATGAAAGAATTAGAGAAGATCTTGAAAAGAAGTAGAGTTTGAAGGTATGAAAATGGGGGTTTTAGAGAGAGAAAGTGATGAAGAAGAAGATGAAATAAGGAGAAAGTGAGAAAAGAAGAGGAAAAAAGGAAGGTAATAGGTCGGCCAAAAAGTGGCGCGCCCAATCAGGCAAGCTTCGCCCGATCCGGCAAAAATAGTTTGTTCTGAAAACTTAAGTGCACGCCTGATCGGGCGCGAATGTGAAAGGAATTTTCGCTCTTTGCTCGCCCGATCGGGCGAGATTCGCCCGGTATATCTTTTCACCTTACTCAATTTTTCAAAAATTTCGCCTGATCGGGCGAAAATAGCTTGATTTCCAACCTCACTTGCGCGCCCGATCGGGCGAAAATAAAGCTAAAATTTTCTTTACTTGCGCGCCCGATCGGGCGAGCCTCGCCCGTTCGGGTCCGTGCCCAAATCGGATCTCTTCTTTATTTTCATCTTCTTTTCTTAAGTCTCCGTACCTGTCAAATCTATACCTGTACAAAAACACTTGCAAAAGGTAAAATTGCACTCTCCTCTCTTCTCTCTAAAAAAAAAAAAAGAAAAAAAAAAGTAAAATAAAAGAAAAACTAGTCTAAAAAGCAGGAAATACGGGTTTCCTTCAGCAAAGCGCTGGTTTATCCAGGTCCCGCACGACCTTCTTACCAAGTACAAGAACTAGGACCCTTGACCTAACGTTTAGTCGGGTGGTTTCTCACCTGGTCGAGCGATGTTTAGGCTACGACGCGGCTTCTTGACATACCCTGTGGGACGCCAATTCACCTTATCTAGTGGATCCTCCTTGACTTGGACTGGGGGTTCTTCAATGCTACGCACTAAAGATCCTTCTTCGATCGAGGGTTTCTTCAAATTGTCACTACATTTAGCACTTGCAACTCGATCCGGCGGTACACTCAACGTTGGTTCAATTTTCACAACTTCCTTGTTTAATTCCACCTTTTCATCCTCAAAGCCAAGACCGACAGTGTAGAGGGCTCTTTCTATTTCATCCACTTCCTTCTGCCATTTGTCTATCTCATCTGAAAAGGATGCAACACAAGATACTGCCTCCAGGGATCTTTTACAAGAGCTTGGGGCTTGTTAGAATATGTTTGAACCACGTTAACACTAAAGCACTTCTCCTCTATCATGGGGCTTTTAGGGGTATTATTAAGATTAAAAATAATTTTTTCGTCCCCTACTGATAGTGTCAGTTTGCCACTTCTCACATCTATAATTGATCCTGCAGTGTTAAGGAATGGTCTACCCATAATAATTGGGGTTTGCATATCCTCAGCCATATCAAGAACAACAAAATCAACAGGTATATAAAATTTACCTACTCTAACGAGAACATCCTCTAAAACACCTAAGGGGTATTTGAAAGAACGGCCGGCCATTTGTAAAGTAATATTAGTAGCTTTTAATTTACCCATATTTAACTTGGAACACACAGATAATGGCATAACACTAACGCTAGCACCAAAATCACACAATGCATTATCAATCATTAGATTTCCAATATGACAAGGGATAGAAAAACTACCCGGATCTTTTAATTTAGGTTGAGATTTATTTTGAAGTACGACAATACACTCTGCAGTGAAAGCTACTGTCTCTACCTCACTAATAGACCTTTTTCTTGTCAATATTTCCTTCATAAATTTTGCATATGCAGGAATTTGTGTGATTACTTCAGTGAAGGGTACTGTTACCTTCAAATCTTTTACCATCTCTAGAAACTTACTAAACTTTTTATCCAAATTTGTCTTCAAGTGACGATTGGGGAATGAAAGTTTGATAACTGGCTTTGGAGCATTATTGCTCTTATCTGGAGTGGCCACCTTCTCTGGAGTCGTACCCTACAATGTAGAATTAGATATATTAGTACTACTCTTTAGCCCTGCAGGGCTATTAGCTACATTGTCAGGTTTAATGAAATCAAGATTAGCATTATTTATTAAAACAGGATCATCAACTTTGGGCATAGGGGGCCCTTCGTAGTTTGAACCACTCCTTAGAGTAATTGCATAGGCTTAATCCATAGGCCTGGTCGGCTGTGCTGGCAGAGCTCCCTATTGGCGGGCTTGTAGAGTAGCGGAAAGTTGCGCAATTTGATTATCTATAATTTTATTGTGTGCTAGAATTGAATCAATTTGGGCATCACTACTCTCCATGTGCTTCATGATGTTAACCAGCATCGCTCTAATTTCTACCAAAGAAGGGTCGGAAGATGATGAGGGTTGTTGTGGTTGGTTCTTCTAGCCAGCATTGGGGTGGTAATATTTCTGTTGTTGTTGTTGTGGCGCCTTTGGTTCTTGTGGTGGTGGATTTTGAACATTAGTACTCCGGTAGGAAAGGTACGGATGATATCGGTATCCAGGATTGTAGGTGTTGGAGTATGGGTTATTCTGCCAATATGCTTGAAAGGCATTCACTTGCTCCACGGAACTCCTGAAATTTTGTTCCCAATGACCTAAAATTCCACAATTTTTAAAGAAAGCCTCATTAGCATTATTATTAATTGCGGAAACATTAGCTATATTAGCAGTGCTAAGATTATCTAATTTCTGACAGATAGAGGTTAATTGAGCTTGCAAAAAGGATACAGAGTCAACACTGGTTAGCAAAGCCTCTGGGATTCCCATATTGGGAATTATGTATCGCCATATCTTCAATAACCTGACCTGCATCATCAACATTAAGGTCCATAAACCTCCCACTAGCTGCAGAATCTAAGATTATTCTAGACGAATTTCAAATGCCATTGTAAAAGGCTTGGATTAACTGCCATTGTGCCAAATTATGGTGGGGGCATTCTCTTTGTAGGTCCATGAACCTCTCCCAGGCCTCATATAAAGTTTCATCGGCTTCTTGGGCAAAGTTCTGAATTGCACTCCGTAGTACCGCTGTTCTCTCTGCAGGATAATACTTGTTATAAAAATTCAAAACAAGAGTTTTCCAGTCAGTTATACCAAGTGCAGTTCTATTTAAACCATAATTTGGCTTTTCCAGTTAAAGAAAAAGGAAAGAGAATCTCCCTGATCTGGTCTTGTGTGACCCTAGCTTGCCTGATGGTATTACAGTACTGACAATAGTCTGCAATATGAAGATTTGGGTCTTCACCCCTAGCTCCACTAAATTGCTTCCTTTCTATCATCGTTATAAATTGGGGTTTAATCTCAAACTGTACCCCATCAAGAGCCGGAGTGGGAGTAAGGTGTGGAAAATCTGTAAGCTTTGGCTGTGAGTAATCACTAAGCTTCTTTGGAGCTGTCATCTCTGATTCTGGATCTGATGATACCTCTGAATCGCTAGAATCAGTTGGAGGATCTCAGTGATTATTATTATCACCAGAATCTGCCAGAATTTGCTTGTAGAAATTCTTCTGTCTATGGAAGGATCGTTCGATCTCATGATCGAATGGGATGTACCCTTATCTAGAACACCTAGGCATAAACAAAAAAAAACTAAAAGCAAATATGAGACTTGCCTCAAAGAACTAACGTTCTCTGAGACAAAAAGAAATAACCTAGAGTACAAAAATAATCAGAAATAAAAATAAAACCATTTCCCCGGCAACGACACCAAATTTTGACAGGCTAAAGTCGTATCACCTAATCAAAAGTAATTCCTAAAACCACTAACTAAAATAGATATGGAAGTAGGGTCGAATCCACAGGGAAACAAGTTTTTTTATTCCTAATTAACTGATATAATAAAGATTATGAAGTAACCAAAATATTATAATCGAAAAGAACTAAACTACGAAGATTAAGAATAAGGAGAAAACATTGAATTAAAAGGCCTAGGTCATAGGTTCACCAATAAATAATATTCCAGGGTAAACCATAATAATAAATTATAAATGCATAACATAATAAGATTATAAAGGGCTTTTGCTACGTATTATAATCACACAATTAATTTACTAGTATTAAATCTCATCTCTCGAATCTCAACTTAACCATTTATAAATTAACCTGCCTATTGAAACTAGACCTAAATATAAATTCTCATCTCTCGAATCTCGAATCAATATTGTCAAACTCATGCATAAAAGATCTGCGCAAATCTAGTCACAGAGCATTAAATCAATCAATAGGAAATTAATCTAGCATTGACAATTGACAACAATAAATTACACCTTCATATTATTTATGGATCCCCATAAACCCTAGAAATAAAACTATTCACACATAATTAAATCTAAACAAATCAAAGTGATAAAGCAAGACATGATCAAAGGAATAAAATAAATAACTAAGATTAAGAGAAGAGAAATTGTTACCAAAGAAATCTGGAATTAAGAATAAAGTTAAGAACAAAGTATAAGAGAGAGAAACTAATCTAAAAGCTAAGTAGGGAGAGAAAATCTAAGAAAGAATTAAGAAAGAGTAAAAGAAGATCCTAAACTTGTTTAACGGAAAAGTATTTATACTAAGCAAGAATCCTAAACTAAAACAAACTTAATCGTCGTCCTTAAAATAACACGCGCCCGATCTGGCTAAAGGCCGCCCGATCGGGCGCGCCTTTTTCTTCGCGTACTCTTTTAAACAGCCGCGCCCGATCAAGCTAGCAGCTCACCCGATCGGGCACGCCTTTGGCCACGCACCACAACAACTCTCGCGCGCCATGCCTGATCGAGCTTAATTAGCTTGCCCGATCGAGCCCTTGCTTCACGTCGAGGCTTGGAACTTTGATTGGGCTTATTTCTTCGGCTTAACCTGGATATCCACTTAGGGTCTTGATCATTCGGTCCAAATACCTCAGTATCCCGATTACCGAGCCCTTAATCACCGGCTTGATGACTCTAACCGGCCTTGGGCTTTAAAGATGGTTGTGCTCCTCCAATCTCTGTAGTTGATCCATGAAAACACGGGAAAATTCTCCAAAAGAACCATTTCCTACAAAACTCAACCAAAACAACGAAAACACTAGAAAACACCAATTAGATATAAAAGTGGCTCTAAAGAGCCAAAAACACTACTAATTATGACACATCAGTAGGCGCACTTTGAACGACGACTACACTAACAGATTCCAATTCCAATTCTGAGTACCCCGAATTTTTTCACACACCTATAAACCACCCTCTTCCCCCACCTTCATAGAATAGACCTCCCACCCTTTCTTATTGCTAACACCATCCTTCCTCCCTTCCCCCATCATCGAAACAACAGGCTTTGTGGGTTACAAAAGGGAGGAGGTGGTTTCGGAGTTGGGGAAACGGACGATCATGTGGTTTCGGGGGTAGGGAGAGGTTGGCCGACCATTTAGGGGGTTAAGGGGGGTGGCCGGCCAATTTATTGTAGGGGGTTGGGCTAGGTTTTCATGGTGGGGTTAAGGGTGGGGTAAGGGGCCAAAATGCTATTTGTAACGTCTTATTAGCAACTAACATAAATTGTGTTAGTTACAAAAGAGTATTTGTAACTGACATAAATGATGTGAGTTACAAATAAATTAGCATTAGTAACTGGCATAATCAAGGCCAGTTATAAATAATAGGTTAATAATAGGTTGACCAACTATTAGTAATAGGCATGAAAAGGACAGTTACAAATTAACTTACAAATAATAGGTCAAATTTATTGACTTTATTAATTGTAATGGGCTTTGTTAAGGTCAGTTACTAATACTAACACGCACGTCTGCACGAGTATACAACTCAGTGACTCACCCTTCTCCCTTTTCCCCATTATTTACACATAAATTTGTAATATTTCATCTCTCCTCTTAAAACTGCTCTGAAGCTTATCTTCTCCAAAACAAGAACTCGTTCTTCAAGAATATTATTAAGGTACATATGCTCTTGATCTCCACCTTATTATTTATGTATTTTTGATTCGGTATTAAGCCATTATTGGATAAATAGAACTAAAAATAGTTCTAGGGCTCATTTAATTTAATGGAAGTTTTTGAGATTTTATTATTGGAAAAATGGAAATAAATAATCCCACCTTTGTATACCATCTTCTTTTAATGAAATTTTTTACCCACCGCCTGTTAAACAAGTTAAATTTTTTTTTAAATTTTTGTAAAGCCACATGTCGCTCAATAATTGGCCCAAATAAAAAAAGTTCAAAGACAAAAACAAAAATATGTAAAAAAAAAAAAAAGAAAAAGAAAAAACCCACCACCCATCGGCACCCCCCAACCACCGCATGAAACCCTAACTTTTAATCTAGCCCCGGCGAAAACCGGCCGGTCGGAACCCCCTGATACCAAAAGCCACCCCCGAATTCACCCCTGACTTAAATCTTACCCCCGAGACCATCATAAACCACCATAGCCGCCTCCCTTAAAACCAACACAACCGCCGAGAACCCATCTCTTACCGCCAGAAACCCTTGAAACCCCTATCTGAGCACCAAAAAACACCACATAACCTCCCTAACCACCCCGAAAGACCCTATCTTACCTCCCTAACCACCTGAAATCTCCTTTTAACACCTTAAAAATCGCCAAAACCCGCAACGGCCCACAGTTTCCCTGGTGGGAAGATTCCGGCCAACCGTTTTCGGAGGCTAAGGAGGGCGGCCTGTCGGTTTTGGTGGTGGATGGGGTAAAGGCTTGGGTTTCACGGTGTTAGGTTGGTGGGTAGAGTTTTTTTTTTTTTTTTTTTTTTTTTTTTTTTTTTTTTTTTGTATTTATTTTAGAAAATGAAATGCACCAATTAAAATTTGACACGTGACATACAACCTACTAAATTCGGTCACCAACAGGTCAAGGTTCATTAAAAGAAGATGGCATACAAAGGTGGGTTTACCTCGTAAATATCAAACGGTGGGTTTGTTATTTTAAGTTCTGACAAAGGTGAGATTATTTATTTCCATTTTTCCTTTATTATTTTCAAGTTGCAAACTCGTTATAGTACACTGGAATTAAAATTAAAGAAAGTCTACTTTACGATGCTAGGTTGCGATAATTTTGAGCTGAGAAATTGAAGTTTATAATTCTTAAATCGGTGTCCTATTGAACAATTTGCATGGCTAGAAGATTCAGCATGAGTATTTCATTAAGGGAAAATTTTCTTGCGAATTCGTCTAATTTGAATATTCCGCTTAGTTTGTTAGTAATTTTCTTGCGAGTTTGTCTAATTTGAAAATTAATCGCTATGAATGCTTAATTTGTCCAAATTATTCGCAATTTTCGGTGCATAACACTTAACATTAAGAAATTATTTTTTTACTAGTGATAGTGTAAGGAGGGCGATCCCATCGTAGGGGGTTCTTCCTTAGATTCCCATGACCACTTAAAAGCCTAGGACTTTAAACTTGTTAGGGTGTATTAGGATTTGAATTCCTGACTATTTGGGAGACCTTGAATTAGAAATGATACTCTCATCACGTTTTTTTTGTAAGAAACAAGTAGGAGTCGCCAATGAATTTTAGGAAAACTCATAAACCTCGTTCATGCCTTTCTTCCATGTGGAGTTCATGGTATAATTAGCACGAATCGTAAGTTTACCCATGCCCAAATTGGTCTACATAAACTAGAAATGAGTTCGGGAGCAAGGGTACTAAAATGATGTTCCTTTTAAGGAGGAATCGCTATTCTAGCCCTAGTGCAGCCTCTACTAGCTCTTCCTTTTTTGCAATTTCATTACCAAACAATATATACAACGCGACACCTAAAACTAAGTTAGTTGATTATACTTACACGCGTTAATTCACGTAGGAATTACATTGCAACGTCGTTATTCTTTATTTAATCAAATTCATGAAAAGAACAAGAAAATAAACAATATTCGCCTTGGCTTAAGTGATCAACCAACAATTAATTATCCAATTCTAATCTTTATTTAGTGCAAGATACTATGGGAAAATAATTAATTAGTCCTTTAAAGATGATCAAACAACACTAATTAATTAATTAATGTTCCTTTAAACAAGAAAATAAATGTGATTTATTTAAGTGCCTGGGAATTTACCACTTCTCTTTGCTAGATCTCCGTTTAGAACACTTATGGACACCTTCTTGTCGGGGAACCTCTACCGTAGTAACAAAAGATCAAGGGGTGAGTGTTTAAGACAAGAGGGTTTAGGTAGCACAAATTCACAAGTATTTCGCAAGAATTTTCGGTTATTTTCTTTCCGTTTAAGCCTCGGATTAAGCCTCTATTTATAGGGAAAATAAGTAGGTTTAGGGTTTTGAACATTCTGCCGCAGTAGGTGTCGCGCGCATCTGGATGAGTTGCGCGCGACATCCCAGCGCAAGTGATTTAGTTGCGCCGCTATGGGCAGCGCAACTAATTTTTTTGCGCGCGGCATTATGGTATGATTCGATTCTATACCTTTATAAAATTTTTAATCTTCCGCGAGCGCATCTCTGGGGGGTTGCGCTGAGTGTCGCGCTCAACAGAATCAGTTGCGCGCGCTTGCCCAGCGTGACTGTTTGAGATGCGCGCGGATTTTCCTGCGGCAGCATAAAAATTTAACCTTGGTGCTCCTAAATCCATAATTATTGGGTTTTAAGCACGGGCTTAAGCCTAATATTAATCGGATTAATTTAATTAGACCTTGTTTTAGCTTTGTTTATCTAGTTTAGGATAGTTTTTGTGTTTTGTGGCTTAACTAGTTATCCATAAGCATTCTCCACTTCAATCCAACACGAAGATGGTTTTCATTGCACTTCCTATCGGGACGGGAAGCCAAAAGTAGATGTCTACAGTTAGCCCCCACTTTGATTAAGTCTAGAATATAAGATGATCAAAGTAGTCAAGGAAATAAATCTGAGACTCATTCTGCGAAGTTCTCAAAGAATAGAGAATCTTTCAGAAATGTTTAGGGATGCGAAAGCGATCCTTGGTTCGCTAAGTGTTTGAAACAAGTGGCTATTAAGGCTAGAAATTTTTTTTCTCTAATCTTAACGCGCTAAAGAATCTAGATTGACTATTTGCAATTGTAGAACGCTTTTACACGTAAAGGTGTTCTTAGTGATGTCAAGTCATGAGAAGAGATCGGTTTTTAAAAGAATAAAAAGGGATTATTTCCTCTCAATCATGTCATCGTTGGTCTAAAGTACCTCAATATGTCATTGAAACTTTAGCCATACTTTTACAAAGTAAAAAGATGAAAAAGGGGTTTTCGGTAATCGAGCCGATATGGTCCGGTATTCGAGCCGGATGTCCACAAGATAGAAATACATGTCTCAGGACTTGATGAGTGTCATTTATACTAGGAGTGATCAACCCATAAGATTGATTAGACTAGGAGTGATCAACCTATAAGATTAATCTAGATTGCATTGCAACTCTTAATGACATGAACAATTGAATTGAAAGTTGCTCTAATTGATTGGGTTTGCTTGTGATTCTTCTTGATTTGCCTTTCATAGTGACACCTAGATTGGCCTATAGGAGATAGCATTTGAACTCTCTTGATTGCTACTATTGTTTGTCCATTGCAATACTTGAATTAATTGATTGAGCTCTAAACTAGCATTATCATTGAACTTGCATGTGGAACCCATATCCCTAGTGTTTAGACCTTTGTTTTATTTGATTAGACTTGCTTTATTTTACCATAGTGCCAACCATAATATCAACTCCATCTTCGAGGTAGCTTGACTTAGACTCTAGTTTTCATCATTGCATTCCCTAGGGATCGACCCTTAACTTGCCCTATATTCATATAAGGTTGGTTAGGTGTTTACAAATTTTGTTTGACTTGGGGGAAGGGTAGATAACGACATACATTTTTCCCTTGTCAAAATGGCGCCGTTGCCGGGGAACGCTATTGGTGCTTAGCTTTTGTTGTTGAGTCTACTTCATTTTAATTGAAAAAAAAAATACAAAAAGATTTTGTTTCTTTAGGCTACACTTGTAGCCGTGCTACTAATATTTTCTTTGAAGTTTTGCATGCATAGAGCTCGTGATCGATCCATTGTGCCTTTTGACCCGGAAATTGAGAGGACTCTCTCAAGAAGAAGAATAGCTAATCGATTCTCCTTGGGGTATAGTTCTTCAAGTGAAGAAGAAATTGAAGAAGAGCAAGGCATGGGAGAAAATCCGAGAGTGGCCTTGAAGGAGCTAGGAATACCCGGTGTTTATAGGTTTGAGAGCGGCATAGCTCCACCTACAACACCGGCAAATGATTTCGAGATTCGGCCGGCCATGATCACCTTAATTCAGAGGAGGCAATATAGTGGGGCTAAGAATGAGAGCCCGTTGAACCATCTTAAAGAATTTGAAAAATATTGCAACACCATCAAAGTCAACGGAGTTTCTCAAGAGTTCATACGCCTCAAGTTGTTCCCCTTCTCTCTCATAGGAAGATCCTTAGAGTGGCTAGATAAAGAGGTGAAGCCCAATTCCTTGAGAACATGGGATGATGTTACAAAGGCCTTCTTGTCCCGTTTTTACCCTCAAAAGAAGACGGCGGAGGCAAGAGCCTTGATTCAAGGGTTCAAGCAAAGGCCAAATGAAAGCCTTTACGAAGCATGGGAGAGATACAAAGAGTATCAAAGGGAGTGCCCTCACCACGGAATCCCAACATACCAAGTGGTCCAAATCTTCTATGGCGGTTTAAGTCCCCAAGGCAAGTCATGCCTTGTTGGGGAGGCCGGGGGTCCTATCATGAACAAGACAGAATAAGAAGTGGTGGACATCATTGAGGACGTGGTGACGTACTATAGAGATTGGCAAGATGGGGAGAGAGACTCTTCAAGCAAGCAATCTTCTTTATACTCGGTAGACCATCTAAATGCGATTAACAACCTTTCCTCCCAAATGACAAACTTGGGAAAGGAGATGACCGCAATCAAAGCCAAGTTGGAGAGCACTTCTACTTCATCCCAAGCTTCGAATCTTCCCTCCCAATTTAAGGGGAGAGGTACTCCTTCTAACTCTCAACCCCCTCCCTCTTCACATAATATGCCTATGGGTTGTTTGTATTGTGATGCATGTGGATCGTATGATCATGACTCTAGTAATTGTCCTAATGAATGTGTTGATGAGTTTGATAACAATGAGAGTGAGCATGTGAATTATGTGTCAAATAATAATGCTCAAAGGTTTGATAATCAAAGAGGTCAATGGAATAGGAATTACCAAAACCAAGGCAATTTTGACAACTATAATCAAGGTGGTGGTTATAGAAACCAAGGGAACCAAGGTTTTCGTGGTAGCTATAATAATCAAGGTTATAGTGGCCAAAATCAAAGCCAAAATTACGGTAATCAAAACCAAGGTTATGGAAATCACAACCAAGGCAGTGGTAACCATAATCAAGGTGGTGGTAACCATAATCAAGGTTATGGACAAAATCAAAATAGGGGTACTTGGAACAATCAAGGGAAGGGCAATTTTCAAAATAATGCTCAAAGAGGTCCCCCACCCGGATTTGTTCCAAGGACTCAAGGAGAAAATTCCTATTCCCAACCTTCTTCACCTAGGACCAATTTGGAAGAAATAATTGAGAATCAAACCAAGTTGTTGAACACATACATGGCCGTTAGTGATAAGAAGTTCAATGAAATGATGACCCACAATAAAATGCTTGAAAATCAAATTTCTCAACTTGCTAATGCTTTGAAAGATCATGCAAGCCCTTCTTCTTTACCTTCCCAAGGTCTTGATCCCAAGAAACACGTGAATGCTATTGTTACTAGGAGTGGTAAGGTTCTTGAGGAGAGATTGCCTAGGAAGGGTGAGGATAAGGAGATTCCTAAGATAGCCTTGGTTGAGAATGAGGGGGATAGGGCATCATTGGATGAGGTTGTGGTTGAGACACCTAGAGAGGTGAGAGTAGAGAAAGAAATTGTGAAACCCAAGCTCCCTTACCCACAAAAATTCATGAGACACAAATTGGATGAGAAATTTGGGAGATTCATTGATATGCTAAAACAACTTCATATTTCTCTACCTTTTACCGATGTGATCAACCAAATGCCAAATTATGCCAAATTCCTCAAGGACATTTTGAGTGGGAAAAGGACTTGTGAGGTTGTGGAAACTATCAATTTGACCGAAAATTGTAGTGCTATCATCATGAACAAAATGCCACCCAAATTGAAAGACCCCGAAAACTTCTCCATCCCTTGTGCCATTAACAAGATGCAAATTGATAATGCCTTATGTGACTTGGGAGCTAGTGTTAGCATAATGCCATATTCGGTTTATCAAAGGCTTGAACTAGGGGAACTCTTACCTTCTAACATTACCTTGCAATTAGCCGATAGGTCAATCAAGTTTCCAAAAGGTAAGGTAGAAGATGTTCCATTGAGGGTTGGGAAGTTTGTGTTCCCGGTGGATTTTATTGTGCTTGAAATGGATGAAGATGCTACCATTCCAATCATTTTAGGTAGACCCTTTCTTGCTACCTCGGGTGCTATGATTGATGTGAGGAGTGCAAAGATTTCCCTTAAGGTAGGAGATGAGGTCATTGAATTTGATTTGAATGAAAGCATGAAATATCCATCTTCTTCTCTAGAAAATTGCATGATGATTGATTCACTTGATCATGTTGTGTCTTCCATGCATGAGCACTTGCTCACCTCTAACGATGCTCTTGAGAATGTTTTGTTGAACAAGGACAAAGTAGGTACACCATGCAAGGAAGTGGCATTCTATGAAGAATTGCTTAATGGAAGCATGGAAGAAGTGGATGAGGAAATGTGCTTGAAAATCTCAAGCTAAGAGGCTTTGCAAGCGGCCACATCAAAGGAAGGTAATGGTGTGCCTATGGTAGAGCTCAAACCTCTACCATCACACCTTAGGTATGAGTTCTTGGGCCCTCATTCCACTTATCCCGTGATAGTTCTTATCCCGTGATAGTTAGTGCATCCTTGAGCGTGAGCCAAGCTCAAGCGTTATGTGGTGTTTTGAGAAAGCACCAACGTCCTTTGGGGTACACAATTGATGATCTTAAAGGTATAAGCCCCGCCTTGTGCCAACACCATATAACACTTGAGGAAGGCTCCCTTCCTTCTATCGAACGACAAAGAAAACTACATCCCCAAATGGGAGAGGTAGTTAAGAAGGAGATCACCAATCTATTGAATGCGGGAATCATATTCCCCATCTCTAGCTCAAGGTGGGTCTCCCCCGTGCATGTCGTTCCAAAGAAGGGGGGCATGACCGTGGTTGAGAATGAGAAGGGTGAGCTCATTCTAACTAGGACGGTCACGGGTTGGCAGATGTGTATAGACTATAGACGTCTAAACACATCCACCAAGAAGGATCACTTCCCTCTTCCATTTATTGATCAAATGCTTGAAAGACTAACAAGGCACAAGTTCTATTGTTTCCTCGATAGATATTCGGGATTCTTCCAAATCCCCATTCACCCCGATGATCAAGAGAAAACTACCTTCACATGTCCTTATGGGACCTTTGCCTATCGAAGAATGCCCTTTGGGTTATGCAATGCACCCGCTACATTCCAAAGGTGCATGATGAGTATCTTTGGGGATATGTTGGAGGAGGAAATGGAGGTCTTCATGGATGACTTTTCGGTGGGGGGTGTCTTATTTGAGGAGTGCCTTGTGAACCTTGAGAAGTGTTTGGAAATATGTGTTAAGGTCAATCTTGTTTTGAATTGGGAGAAATGCCACTTCATGGTGGAAGAAGGTATAGTGCTTCGGCACAAGATTTCAAATAGAGGCATTGAGGTGGATAAGGAAAAAATAGAAGTTATTGAGAAACTTCCACCTCCGGTGAATGTCAAGGGTGTGAGATCGTTCCTTGGTCATGCGGGTTTCTATAGAAGATTCATCAAGGATTTTTCACTTATTGCTAAGCCCCTAAATGACCTTCTTCAAAAGGATGTTGAGTTCATTTTTGATGACAAATGCTTGAAGGCATTTGATAAATTGAAGAAGGCCCTTATCTCCACTCCTATTGTTCAAGCCCCAAGGTGGGATCTTCCTTTTGAATTGATGTGTGATGCAAGTGATTGGGATATTGGAGGTGTTTTAGGACAACGTGTAGAAAAGAAGCTTCATGTGATCTATTATATGTCCAAGACACTCAATGGGGCTCAAAAGAACTACACAACAACGGAAAAAGAATTTTTAGCAATTGTGCACTCTTTTGAGAAATTCCGTTGTTACTTGTTGGGTTCCAAGACCATAGTCTTCACGGATCACGCGGCCCTCAAGTATCTCTTTGCCAAGAAAGAGTCCAAGCCTAGGTTGATTCGATGGGTGCTTGAATTGCAAACTTTTGAGATTGAGATTAGGGATAAGAAGGGTGCGGAGAATGTTGTGGCGGACCATCTTTCTCGCCTAGAGGGTGATCACATTCATGATGATGGTTCACCAATTGAGGATAGAATGATTGATGACTTCTTATATGCCATAGAGGTGAAGGAACTCCCATGGTATGCCGACTTGGTGAATTTTCTAGCATGTGGGGTGTTTCCACCTTCTTTCTCAAAGAACCAAAGGAAGAAAATCAAGAGGGAGGCAAGACATTACTTGTGGGATGATCCCATCCTATACAAACGAGGGGTTGATGGCTTACTTAGGCGTTGTGTTCCAAATGAAGAGGTGCCTAGTGTTTTGAGGATGTGCCACTCGGACCCTAGTGGTGGGCATATGGGTGTTTCCAAGACCGCTACCAAGGTTCTTCAATGTGGTTTGTGGTGGCCGCATCTGTTCAAGGACTCATGGGGCTTTGTGAAGTCATATAACCGATGTCAAAGGGTTGGGAATATCTCCAAGAGGAATGAGATGCCTCAACAGCCCATTCTTGAGTTAGAGGTGTTCGATGTTTGGGGGATTGACTTCATGGGACCGTTCCCATATTCATATGGTAATCAATTCATACTTGTGGCTGTGGACTATGTTTCTAAATGGGTTAAGGCCATTGCCTCCCCTACTAATGACCACAAAGTAGTGTTGAAGTTGTTCAACAAAATCATCTTCCCAAGGTTTGGCGTGCCTAAGGCTGTGATAAGCGATAACGGATCTCATTTTGTTCACAATGCTTTCCAAAAGATGTTGAGGAAACATGGAGTGCATCAACGGTTCGGCCTTCCATATCATCCTCAATCGAGTGGCCAAGTCGAGGTCTCCAATCGTCAAATAAAGCTCATTCTTGAGAAGACGGTTGCAAGGAATAGAAAGGATTGGTCGAACAAGTTAGATGATGCTCTTTGGGCTTATAGAACGGCTTTTAAGACGCCTATTGGTACCACTCTATATCGCCTTGTCTATGGCAAATCGTGCCATCTCCCGGTAGAGCGTGAACATCGTGCCTTATGGGCTATCAAGAAGATAAATTTCGTCTTAGCTAGTGCGGGGGAGAAGAGGTGGTTGGATCTTCATGAGCTAGAGGAACTTCGACTTGATGCTTACGATTGTGCTAGCACCTATAAGGCTCGCTCCAAAGAGGTTCATGACAAGTTGATTGAGAAAAAGGAGTTTTGTGTAGGTGACAAAGTCCTCCTCTACAATTCAAGGATGAAGTTGTTTCCCGGAAAGCTCATGTCAAGATGGAGTGGACCATTCTTGGTGAAAGATGTTTTTGGTAATGGTGCCGTGGAGATTTCTCCTTTGAACTCCTCATCTTCATTCAAAGTTAATGGTCATCGGCTCAAGAAGTACTATGAGGGAGTGTTTGTTGGACTTGTTCACAAAATGATTCTTTTCAAGCCACCTTGAGATGGTGGTGCACGTCGAGCTAACGACGTTAACCAAAAGCGCTTACAGGAGGCAACCCGGATTCTCATCTCATTTCTTTTTCCTTTCTTTTCTTTTATTTTTCCTTGATTGGTTTTTTATTTTACTTTTGAGTTAGTTTTGTGTTTGTCTTGTAGGTCGGGCATTATCATCGCTTGTTGGAGAAAAAAAAGGGGTTTAAAGAAAAGTTAAGAGTGCTGGGGAGAGGGCTCCCCGAGGGCAAGGAGAGACCTCGGGGGCAATTTCTCCTCTTGAGGCAAATTTATAATGTCATTTCCAGGGACTTCCCGCGGTTGCCCCGCGGTCTCTCCGCGGGCGCGGGAGGTTCTGGAGAGGGCGCCCCCTGTTGCAGAGGGCGCGGGCCCCAATTCGACCAAATTTGAAGCTTCATTCCAGGAAGTCCCCGCGGTTGCCCCGCGGTCTCTCCGCGAGCGCGGAAAGTTTTGGAGCGGGCGCTCCATGTTTGGAGACGGCGCGGCCTAAATTCAAGCAAATTTGGAACCCCATTCCAGGGACTTCCCGCGGTTGCCCAGCGGTCTCTCCGCGGGCGCGGGAGGTTTTGGAGAGGGCGCGGCAAATCAGGAGAGGGCGCGGCCCCCCATCAGGTATTAAAAATCTGAAATTCCAGGAAGTCCCCGCGGTTGCTCCGCGTTCTCTCCGCGGGCCCGGGAGATTTTCCGCGGGCGCGGCATTTTCGGGAGAGGGCGCGGCGAACTGGGTTTTAACCCGGGGCACGCCTCTCTTCTCCCTCTCTCCTCTCTTATTTTCTCCTCTTCTCCTTATTTTTCCCCTTTCTCTCTCTACCTCCTCTCCAATCCTAACCCCAAAACATCAATTTCCCACAAATTTCTTCACCTTTTGCCCAAATTTTTCACATTTTCTTCCATTTTCCTCCATTTTTAACACTCCTCATCTTTTTTCTCGTGCTTCTTCGGGAAATTTCGGGTCTTTGAAGTGCTTTGAGTTTAATTTGAGTCTCCAATCTTGGTATACTTCTAACCTTTGTAATATTTTTGTCAATTTCAATTGATTTCTTTACATTGGTTTGTTTACCTTGAATTTGAGCATGATTTTTGTGTTTTATGGTTGATTTATGGGAAAATTGGTATATTTGGGTGATTGTTACTTTTTCTTGTTGATTCATGATTATATTGTTGAATGATTGTTGATATTGTTGTTTGTTGTTGGATTTTGGTTGTTGTGTTGATTGGAATAGGTACCTTGTAGTTTGTGGTGGTTTGGCTGGATTTGTAAGGAGGTTTGTAAGTAATTTTTGGAGGAAGTTGATTTGTTTGAGGGAGTTTGTTGTGTTCTTGTGACTTGTGTGAATTTTGTTAAAATGGATTTGATAAGAAGAGTCAAAAGTAGCAAGAAGCGCTCAAACCAATCCCCCGGCCAATCTTGTCAAGGCCAACCCTCAAACCCTCAACCCAAACCGCATTCCACAAATCAAGATGATGCTCCTCCTCCTCCTTTACCCCCTCTCAAATTTTGGAACCGGTCTAAACAAACCCCCATCTATAACAAAATGAAAGACCGGAAGTTTAGACCCTCCCGGCATTACTTTCGTGAGGATATGGCCAAGTTAGGAATTGAAAATGACCTTGACATCCTCCTAGATAACCTTAGCTTGGGTTAGTTTCTAAAATCGGCCCCTAGAACCTATTTGGAGCCTTCCATTGAATTTTTCTCCACATTTGAGTTCAATAAGGTGGGGGAAACCGATTTTATTATTTCCTTCCAACTCTTCAATGTCAAACACACCATGAACCTAGCCGAGTTCAATGTAGCCCTTGGTTTCAACCCCAATGGTGATATCTTCAAGCCCCTTATCTCCCTTGTCCAATCTGAGTATAATGAGGTTTCTTGGTGGAGAACCATAGCCAACAAGAGGGAGTTTGATTCGAAAAAGTCTCTTGCTAGTGAGATTATCCATCCGGCCCTTAGGATCCTTTATAGAATTCTTGGGTATTCGGTTTTTAATAAGCAAGATTTGGGGAAGTTGTCTAGGGAGGAGATTATGGTGTTATGGATGGCTACCAAGCCGGAGTTAGGGTCAAGGATTAATTTTGGCTATATCTTCATGAATTGTTGCAAGGATATAATGCATGGGTTCAAAACGGGGGAAATTCATTGTGGGGGCATGGTGACACGTCTTGTGTCGTATTTTAAGCAAGAGGGGTTCTTGAAGTCTTGCACTCCGGTTGGAAGGAGTGAAGACGTGTGGATTAGTTTGAAGCAAGTTAACACTTTACGTTTCATAACTAGTACTAGGAGAACCGGCACCTACTCTTGGCTAGTGAGAAATACCCACCATTGCCTTCTCCCTAACCCGGCTGCCATCTCCATCCTTCGTGAGGCTAGGAACATTTGGATGGTCCCTAGGGACAATGGGAGGATTGAGGATGAGATGGAGGAGGATGATGAGATTGATAGGGGTGATGAGAATGATGAGGAAGAGGAGGAAGGAGGAGGAGATGAATATGATGAAGAGCAACAACAACCGCCACTACAACAACAACATGAGCATTTTCATGATGATGCTCAAGGAAGAAGAAGAGAGAGAAGACGACAACAACAACAACAACAACAACAACAACAACAACAACAGCAAGGTTTCCAAGGGGATGCTTATCTCCGAGAGATGGAGGCCATGAGAGACCAAATGGAGCGCATGCAAGGTATGTACTCGGACCACCAAACTCTGTCTTATCAAACTAGCGCATTGTATGACGCTAGTGTGCGTAGGGGGGAGGTCACACCTCCGGTCAACTACCCTTATGTGCCGCCCCAACAAGGGCCGGTACCTTCATGGGGTGGTGACAACCTCCCTACGTACCCATATTGGCCCGGGGTGGAGGACCCCGATGTGCCAAGGCGCGATTTCCCACCTTATGATTATAGGGTCTCGGGGGGGAGTGATTATCGGGGTGATCCCGCATATTACTATGTTCACCCCCATCACCCCGAGCCCCTTGTTCAGCCTGAGCCCTATGACCAATTAACCCGATCCCAACTTGACCTATTCCAGGGTCACTATGGTTTTCCTCCCGGTTACACCAGAGGTTGGGATACGGGTGATGATGGTGCCGGCCCTAGTGGCCAATAGTCCCCTTATGCATGCTTGTTCCCTTTTTTGTTCTCTCCTTTCATTATTTTGCATGATTATAGGCATCGCGGTCGATGCCTTCATTTTGTGAGGGGGGAGGGTCAAAAAGGATGTTTTATGTTGGTTTGGGGAAGCACCTGGGGCTCGGTGGGAAGTCTTTGATAAGGCTTTTGGTGGATTTTTGCTAATGGTCTCGTTGGTCTGTTGCTTGTTGTTTTGGTTCATTTCTTGATGTTTTTGGGAGTTTCTTGAGAAAAAAAAAAAAACAAATAAATAGAAATTTTGATGATGATGGTTTCTCTAGGTCTTTGTATATAATTTGTAACTAAGTGTTTTGTTGGTTCCTTTTGTTTGGAAGTTACTAACAATTTCATTTTGTATATATAGCCTTTTTCTTTAACTCACCTTGCTCGTAGCCTATGCTTTGGATTGCGGAACCTTTTGGAGATGCACATTCCTACAACTTGGGTACTTTAATTTAGAGCAGATGCTTTGTGAGGCCTTTCTTATTTTACCTTTTTATTTTCACTTCTTCATTTTCTTGGTTGCTTAGATTAAGATTAGATTTAGGAGAAGTTGAACGGTTCGAGGATGTATGATTTTAACACCTAGTGTGTTTGGGGTCTTTGGCGATGTGGCCATTAGACCGCTTGTATGTCGATTGGGATAAACGTGTTATGATTGCATCTTTGCTCTTTTCCTCTTTCCCTTTCTTGTCCTTGTCTAAGTTTTCCATTCTTTTCTTTTCTTTTCTTTCCTTTTCTTTTAATCTTGTTTGTATGCATAACTTTTTGAGGCTTTATTTTCACTCTTTCTCTTTTTGAAAATTGGACTTGTATGCACTGGACTTTTGCTTTTGAATAATGGTCTTCTTAGGTAATAATGGTATGCACGGTTTGAGATTACGTTTGGTTGATTCTAGGATAAAGCATGCTAAGATAGTTGTCTAGAACTAGGGGGATCATGAAACCGAATTCTACTCGTTTGTGGCATGTTGGTAGTTGCTCCCTATCTTTGATTTGACACCCTTAGTGAGTCTTTTCTACAACCATGTGAGATTTATATTTGTTCAAGCTTTCATCATACTCTTGCATGAGCGGCATGGATCCTTGATTTTCGCAAACCTAATCTAGAATCTTAGCGTATGATTCCTAAGACCGTGACCGAACTACCTAGGGAGGACAAAGGCAAATTTTTCGGGGAGGTATTTTTCTCTTTCTAGGAGAGTCACTTTTTGGTTTGGGATACATTTGCCTACTTGTTACCCCTTTGAACCCTTTTCCCTCTTTTCAAGCCGCATAATTAGATATCTTGAGCCTTTTGTTTCGTTCTCCTTCTTTTTGGTTTTTGTGAAGCAAGGGTCAATGTTTGGTGATTGTGGTCTATGAAGTTGGGGTTTGGTTCGAATTGGTACACATAATTGAGTTGTTTATATTTGGTAAATAATGGCAAATGCTTATGTAAAACCCGTCCTTAGTAAAAAAAAAAAAGGGCAAGGACTAATGCTTTTAAGGAGTTCACGGAAATTCAAACAATTTTATTAAAAAAAAATAAAATAAATAAATAAATAAATAAATTTGAAGTGTCTTTCTCCTCTCTATGCATTGAGGACAATGTTTCTTTTAGCTTGGGGGGAAAGCGCTTGCGCTTTTTGTTCTAGTGATTGTAGATTGTTGCTTTGAATAAGCTTGGGGGTGTTAATACGTTTTTGTTTGGTGATTACTTAAGTTTGGTGTTGAGATATGGCCGGTCTTTGCTTCACAATTTAGGATAACCACCAAATTTTAAATTTTAAGCCTACCTTAACCCTTCTTACCTTCCGTTACAACCTTGGGGAAGACCTTTGGACCTAGGAGCTGAGTCTTTTATCGGTGGAGGAAATCATAGGTTGTAGACTAAGGAAAGGGGATGCGAAATCAAGATGTCGAGTAGCCCAAAAATTTGATCCTTTTCCGGTTCCTTCGCGGAATCTATGAGATGCTCACTAAGGGGAGACATGAGATTAGTAGGGGGAACGCGGTAAAACCGTT
This sequence comes from Chenopodium album, assembly GCF_948465745.1. NCBI lineage: Eukaryota > Viridiplantae > Streptophyta > Magnoliopsida > Caryophyllales > Amaranthaceae > Chenopodium > Chenopodium album. The sequence continues at coordinate 48,547,017 of NC_137838.1, forward strand.
TGGGATGAAAGTGGAATGTGATAAATAGTTCCTATGCTTAGCATATTTATGTTTCAATCAACCTTAGGTATCTTATAACGTGCATACCATAACTCTCTTTAGAAAGGTTGTTATTCATTTGAATTATAGTCTCTTTGTAAAGTCCATTTCGTAAAGATTTTGTTTCCTTTTTTTTTTACCTCTTTCTTTTCCTTCTCTGGTTTGCCTCTTGGGGGTTTGGTGGAGATTTATGGGTAAACTCTTAGGATACCCTTACGAGAGCATCACTCGTCCTCTAGAGCGATCTAGGGGTTTAAATGGCTTGTTGTAGCTAAAAACAACCGTGATTCCTACGACAGTGAGTCTTAGTGTAAATTCTCGCCCCTTCTTATTCCTTTTTAGCCTTTGTTTTGCTCGGGACGAGCAAAAGTCTAGCTTGGGGGAATTTGATGAGTGTCATTTATGGCACTCATAGGGTAGTCTTTTAGGGTTATTTCTTTCCCCTTTTCATGCTTTCTTCTCTTATTTTTGGTCCTTTTTCCTTTAGTTTCTCTTTTTCCTCTTTTCCTTATGATTCTCGTGTTTTTATCGTGTTTTCCTTTATTTGGCTCTTTTTCCTTTTTATTTCCTTTCTTTGTTTACTTGTGTAGGTATTGTGAGAATCACTTTGGCAAAGGATTCAATTTGGGACCTTAATGATCAAGCAAGGAAGAAGCATTTGGCTAGAGAGGGCTTAGAGAGGCCTTGGAGAGGCCTCGGAGAGGTTTCCAAGGCAAATCCAGCAGGCCGCGGGCGCGGGCCTATGTTACTCAAAATTGCCAAAACTTGGCAGGAACTTGCCGCGGTTGCCCCGCGGGTTCTCCGCGGGCGCGGGTAAAATGGAGAGGCCGCTCCATTCAGAGAGACCGCGACCCCCTGATCAGGCTTTGGGAGCAGGGGATTAGCCGCGGGCGCGGGTTTCACTGCCGCGGGCGAGGGTCTCTGTTGCCGCGGGCGCGGGGTCTGCCCAGATAGCCCGCGGAGGGTTCCGTATCCATTTCTCCGCGGGCGCGGGTCTATCGAGAGATGGCGCGGGAGCTGCCGATTTCTTCTTTGCTTATAAATAGAATTGTATTTCCTTTTTGAAACCAACTTTTTGATAATTTTCATTAGCTTAGTTTTAGAGAGAGAATCTAGAGAGAAGTTAGAGAGAAGTTCTTGGTTTTGGATTTGTAACTCAACATTTGATCAATCAAGTTTGGATTTCTTCATTTTCAATCATCAATATTAGTGAGAATGTTTTCCTTCCTTCATCTTTTACTTACTTGCTATTTGATTTTTGCTTGTCTCTTGTTCTTCTTTGGATTTGAATTTGATATTGTTGATTATTTTGATTTCTCTTAGATTGTGATATAGAAATGAAGATTAAAGCAATATCTAGTTGTTTGTTCTTAAATTTCACCATGATTAGTGAGTAGATTAGTTGCTAGGGAAAGGGGGAAGCATGTTTGATTAATGAAATTGCTAGTTGATGCTCTTTGATTGATTGATTTGTTGCAATTAAATTGGTTGACATAGTTTTGCATGTGATTGATTAGACTAGGAGTGATCAACCTATAAGATTAATCTAGATTGCATTGCAACTCTTAATGACATGAACAATTGAATTGAAAGTTGCTCTAATTGATTGGGTTTGCTTGTGATTCTTCTTGATTTGCCTTTCATAGTGACACCTAGATTGGCCTATAGGAGATAGCATTTGAACTCTCTTGATTGCTACTATTGTTTGTCCATTGCAATACCTGAATTAATTGATTGAGCTCTAAACTAGCATTATCATTGAACTTGCATGTGGAACCCATATCCCTAGTGTTTAGACCTTTGTTTTACTTGATTAGACTTGCTTTATTTTACCATAGTGCCAACCATAATATCAACTCCATCTTCAAGGTAGCTTGACTTAGACTCTAGTTTTCATCATTGCATTCCCTAGGGATCGACCCTTAACTTGCCCTATATTCATATAAGGTTAGTTAGGTGTTTACAAATTTTGTTTGACTTGGGGGAAGGGTAGATAACGACATACATTTTCCCCTTGTCAGGACTGGAAGCATATATCCAAATCTAGTGAGAGGGAAGAAAGTCAGCAACTCTCTAAGCAGTTTTGTCCACAAGATGAGTACACGTGTCTCAGGAATGGGGGCACGTGACTACATAGGCGCGACATCGTCTCGTCGCTTCTTTATATAGGGGGTGGACGGACACTCTAACTGTCCGGTGAGTTAGTAAGCTCACTAACTACCGTATTTGCTTCCATTCAAGAAGCGTCTGTTCCTGATGGTTCGGCGCGCCTGTCAACTCGTGACCTAACGCCTAATTAAAGTAATCCTCCAACTTTTAGTTCCGAGAGGTGGATCTCGCAAAGCTTGAGCTGAAGTAAAATTTTACACAACACCTACGCCGTATAATTTTGCGCCGTACGATACGCCTTTTGCATTTTTACGCTGCATGACAACGCCTTCCTTTTTACTTTGGACGTGAAAAAAGAAGAAAAGTCGGACATTTGTAACGTCAGTACAGTAAAATGACAAACCTGTATATGAGTGCTTTTACGTAAAGAACCACCACAGAACGTCTTAAGACACTCTTACGAAAAACGTTCAAAACGTATGCTTAGGGAAGTCACGAAGCACGGTGTGCATGCAAGAATGATGCAAAAAACTAACAAAGAAGAAAACAAACTACAATATGCAAAGCAATTTAAAAAGATTTTGATAATTTACGCGCCATTACGTCTAATAACAAGCAAAAACCGTTGAAAAATGATCAAACGGATCAAAATCAAGATTCTGGTCATTTTAGTGACCAGTATCCGCGCGCAACTCAATGGGTCGCGCTGGCCAGGCGCGCGCATCGTTCTGAGTTGCGTTAGTATGTCACGCGCAACAGATTCATTTATGTCAGTAAAATGAAACCGCTGAGCGCGATTTTCATTTCGCTCTTTCTTTCTCCTTCCTTTGCCATTTTTGTCCCTTTGTCTCTCCAGGAAGCTCGGATTTTCTTGTTTTTTGAAGCTAAAGGAAGTAGATCTCATCCCATATTAATATTTGTCATAATCCAATGTAAGTTTTTTTTCTATATTTCGTTTGATTTAGGCTTAATTAGGACGATTTCGAACCGTTGAACCCTAATTTCGAATTTGGGGTTTTTTATTCGGTCCATTATTCTTGAAATTGTTTGTTCCATGCTGTTACACTATGTTTAAGGATTGTTTTGAAACAAATTACATGAAAAATGGTTATGTATTGAACCTTATCTGAGCATTTCTTTGTTCAAGTTCGTTCTTGCTCTTTTTCTTCGAATTTTGCTTGATTTTATTGCTTGTTCTTTCTCATTTTGGTTATAATTTCTGATTATGAAGTAGATTATAGTGATGAAACCAATATTAATTTCATAATTAATTTTTTCAAATTTTGAATCGTTGTAAAATGGCGCGAAACATACTCTTAGCTTATTTTTGCCATGTTCAAACTTCAAAATTGTTTGGTAGACGATAATCATATTTATATTACTGTTATTCGTCTAGAAGAAGTTGATTCTTTGATATTTTGAAATATAATCCCTTGAATACTTGGTTGAAACTGGTATAAGATAGCTTTTGTGGGTGTTAGAAGCCCCTATTTACTGAGTTTAACTGCAGGTATCGTAGCCCCCAAGTATGGGTGGCATTCGATTTTCGTCTTTTACCCTATCGGCATCCGTTATGCTGCCATGGGTCTAGAATACGTGTATTAGTTTAGTTAAGGAAATAAAGTAAACTAATAAATAAACTTTATCCATCATAGCATGGACTCGCCTCCATTCGTCGACGCTGAAGAGATTCTAGGGGGTCCTGACTAGGCGGTTCACCCTCGAAAGAGGGTGACCCGTCCTCGAGAGGAGGTTCGAAAGTGACGTGTCGCAGCCGATCGACGTCACTAGGAGGATGTGGTTTGGAAGGCTCTTCCTAACTGAGACCCTAGGGTCCTTAAGTGGGACCCAGACCATCATGTCTCGATCAGAGGGTGGCGCTGCATCGTGAGTTCTTTGCGCCTTCGTTTCTTTCTCTTTTTCTTTGTTTCTTCTCTTTTTTAAACCATTACCATTTTTTTTATTATTTTTTTTTATATTTTCCTTAGAATGAGCCTAGCATGCGTTTATACGGCTCTGGTGACCTGCGAGCCCGTTTTGAGAGTTTGCCCGAGGTGGCAAAGGAGATTGTGGTGCTTTAAGGGATCGACTCCCAACTGGCGGCTCTTTGAGATTTCTCGAGTCAGCCTGCATCTTCAGCTGTCCTCCGTGGATTGCTGGAGTTTTGGTGGGATTCCACCAACACTTTCCACTTTCCATGGGTAGAGATGACAGTTAACCCTTTCGATTTCTCTATGATTACGGGTTTTCCTTTTAGAGGCGAGCCCGTAGCCATAGATTTCGTTAAGGGGTAAGATGAGAGACTACGCGACCTTGTTGGGGACCGTCTTATGTCGGCCCTTCACGTGTACGCGCAGTCTTGTCCGTACTCGGTTCTTGCCGACGAGTTATCGGCTGATGACCTTGATCGTTAGTGTAGACCTGAGCAGCTGGCTTGGATATACATTACTCACGTTCTTTTTGTCCCTATCTTGAGTGATCGAGGAGAGCGATTTGCCATTGGGTTACATATTTGCCTCAGTGATTTGGGGCAAGTAGGTAACCTGAGTTGTGCAGAGGTGTCGTATGCCCGTATGCTTACAGCTATGGGCAAGGCAACCTGGGTGATGGATTCCGCGACAGCTACTATGGTGCCTCGTATCTTCATTACGTGGCATGGTTGTATCCTTGAGGTATGTATTTTAAGATTCTTTCGGTTATTACTTTTGTTTTTCTCCTTTAAGCTTATCCTTTCTCGGATTCAGGCTTGGGGATACTCGTACCTGCCTTTCTTAGCCCCCAAGATTCTTGGGGCTGCTCATATTCTTATCAGCCATCGGTTGGTCACGATTAAGAAGAGACGAGCCACTTCTGCCGGCAACTTTTGCTAGAGGATCCTTTCGGCGACTCGTGCGTCGATGAGTATTCCAACTACATGTGCATCTTTTGATTTTATTTATTTTCTAACGATTTTTCATGTTGTTGTGTTTGTAGATCGATCTCCGTCCTTGGAGTTTGATCATCGAAGTCCCTGAGGTTGTCCAGTCCGACATGATTCGTTGCCGTTTCCGGGCTCTTTATCAGGGACTTCTAGTCCTTTAGAGGACAGACGCTTGGTTTTTAGGCGAGAGTGTTCTCTAGCAGTCTGCATTTGAGATGCCCTTGGTTCCCGTGGATCCTCCGATATGGATGTTACGTCCGGACTTGCTGTCTACCAAGGATCGAGCTCAGGCGATCCTTAGTTATCCAGCAGAGCAGCTGGTGCTGCCGGATGCATCGTATCCGACTTTCATTGCATCCAGGCTGACTCCTTTCCCAGCTTTTGTTTTGGTTTGTACTTTAACTCTCTTTTGATATTTATATTTATTTTTTCAGAACTTTGACCCTTTTATTTATTTTTCAGCGGGTTCAGCTAGGTGGTCGGGTGCCTCCTACAGCAGAGATCACGTATACCGATGCCGTTGGGTCGGTAATTCGTGACATCCTTCCAGCAGCGGAGGATGATGAGGGGATATCGTTCGTTCCTAAGACGGTTGAGTCGGAATGTTCCCTATGCATATGTATTTTTATATATATATATATATTTTCATATACATTTCTGCTAACCATCCTTGTCTTTTGGAACAGGTTCCGCGAGAGACCGTGAACGACATGGTGAGGACTTTGCGCGCTTTCCAAGCTGCTTATCGGTGAGCTCTCCTCATTTTGTCATGTTGTGATCATCGGATGGTCGCGGTAAGTTTATTATTTATTTTTCTTTTAACGAAGTTATCACATATTTTATGTATTAATCTTCACTCGGATTTTGCAGGATGTGCAGCAGCCGTCTGGGAGTCGCCGACCATCCTGACTTCCTTTGTACACACATTTTTTTATTTTAGGAAACAAATGTATATATTTTGTTGTACATATGACACATTTGTTGTATATATGTCATTTTCTTTTGTTTCCATGAGTACATTTTTTATTTATTATATTTATTTTTATTTTTTTTTACCTTTTTCTCTCTCTCTTTTTTTTTTTATTAAAAATTTGCCAAAATTTTCCAAGGGAGGGAAAGGTTCCCAACTTACCCTCCTTGAAAAAATAACAAAAAGGAAACAAGGGAATAGAAATAAGAAAGGAAAAAAGGAAAAAAGAAAAAAAAGTAAAGGAAAATAAATAAGAGAATATGAAAAAATAAGAATATATTAAGATCTCGTGGGATTCTGTCATCATGTAATTCAAAATACGGAAATAATCCTAACTCACATGTAGCGACAGAGCAAACGCGCGTAACTGTAGGAGTTGCGCGCGGCTGTCGCGCGCATGTGAATTGGTTGCGCGCGTACGTCGCGAGCAACTCATGAGTCGCGCGTGACACCTACTAGTGAACTTTCCTTCGAGCGAAAATTGCCAAAATTTTGCCTCTTTTAGGTGTATTTAAATGCGATTTCATGTAGGGTTTTAAGTATCTCGTATTCATTCGCTTAGTAATAATAATCTAAAAAGAATAATTAATCACTCTAAATTCCCTCTTTTTTTTATTGGAACACTGGTGAAAACCTTTGAACAACGCTTGAAGCAATGGGTCACCTCCCCCTCAACCGAGGATAAACTAGCCTTCAAAATTTTCCACCTAGACCCTTTATTAAACTATATGCAACTAGTGATCAATTTTGATTTTCTTCATGCCGCCGTCAACCATTGGGACTCTAACCATCATCTTTTTTGTTTAAAGGGGACGAGATTGTCCCACTTCTTGGTGAGTTTGAGGCCTTTCTAGGCTTCCCTACTAACACTCTTTCTGTGACCTATGCGCCTACGTTGTTGGATTCCAAACCTACATTCCAAAGATTTTTTGGTTTGCCTGACAATGATATGACTAACATTGGAAGTGAAGAAGGCGTGAATTTGATCCAATTTATTGAACACTTCGTCGCCCCTCGTGACAACATGACTAAACAACGCTTTAAAATTCCTGCTTTATGTTATTGTCTTGTTGTTAATTGTTTACTTAGGACAGGCAAAGAATATGGAGATTATTCCATGGTGTCCATAGTAGAGCAAATAGAGGGATGTCATTCACCCACTCCTTTGGCTTTCGCAAAAACCGTTCTATGCTTGAATCGCCATAGAGGAGACCCTAGCGAATACAGTTTCCCGGGAAGTCCACTCCTATTACACGTACGTCTTTTTTTATTTTTTTTTTACATCGTATTCCAGCTCAAGTCATGAAGTTGTGCTGGAAGGACAAGCTCAACCTTCTGTGATGCACGCATTTGGCGCGCGCAACTGATTTTGATGCGCGCGCCATCTGCTTGTATAAATCGCAAATTAATAATTTTTTTTCTTTTTCTTTTTTTTTTAGATTTGGCTCTTGAAGCGCCTGTGAATTGTTGATCAGCCTTAAAATCTTGAAGCTAACGGAGTAAGGACATTCCCTGGACGTTGAATTCTTTATAAGCACAAGAATGAAGAAGAATGGACGTCGTTTTTCTATCATGGGGTTCCCAACATACGCTTTGTGATTCCTTGGTGGAACATAAGTAGTATGGTGGGAAATAGTTTCAATTTCCTTATATTAGGCTTCTAGGCCTATCTAGTACCACTTATATTTTTCCTTGTAGGGTAATGAGACAATACGGGATGAAACAAATCATTCCCCCACAAGATTGTGATGCCCCTTAAGATGTGATTTTAAAACCTGAAAGTATTCCTCGTGGAATGGAATATTGGTCAAGTCTTCCTAGGTGGGTAGTACAAAATCCTACAGCGAGTATTGTATTATCTTCCTTTTACAAAGCTTGGATGAATGCAACGGATAAAGGCTTATTAAACAAGGCTCAGCTCGATCTCAACTTCAATCCGCCACCGCTAGTAATCCACCTAAGCCTTTGATGCATTCAACCACTACTACTCCTCTTAGTGGCCAAAAAAAGGAGTGAGAAGAAAATTAGACTTCTCATCCCCTAAGGCTCGTTCGAAGGAAACAAAAAGGAAAGCTCCCTCCAAACCCGCACAACAAGGTGTGAAAATCATAGAACCTTCACCAAATACTCGCAAGAAAGCTCCAATCGTCAAAGGGAAAGGAAAACAGGTTGCAAAGGCCCCAATCCCTAAATTGAAAAACATTGTTTGGGTGAAAAAAGAAGAGTGTAGGGGACAGCTCCAGGGTTTCTAAAAATACTGCGATGGAAACTACTGCTCCATCATCTGTGACAATCGAGGACATAGTAAAACCTTAGAGTGTTACACAATTTTATCATCGGTTATTTCACCAAATGCCACTAAGTACTTACAAAATTCACCAAATGCCATCAAAGCTTTCAAAATTCACTAAATTCCACTAACAAACAATATAATGAAACCTCGTGCCACTAATGCCATATGGACGTTAGTTTTCCGTTAATGTAATTCTTATTTCACCAAATGCCATTACTTTTTAAAATTAATACATAATAATTAGTTATTTTAATGAATAAAAATAATATTTTTTTCGATTTTCGTTACGAATATTATTCGTTAAGATTTAGGGGGTCATTTTGGCCCTTTATGGGTACAAATTAAACTCGATATTGGCTAAAAAAACGTAAATACCCCGTTTTCCGAAAAAAAAATTGCGATATCGAATACAAAATGGGGCATATATGTTAATTTTTTAGTCAATTCTAGCTTAATTTGTTACCATAAAGGATTTAAATGACCCCAAAACCTTACCAGATCAATTTTGATGGTTAAAAAATAATGACACGCGCTAATCAAAATATTTTTCAACACACAAAACGGAGCATTTACGTTATTTTTATTTTGTCAATTCTGAGCTTAATTTGCACCCATAAATATTCAAAATGACCCCCAAAACCTTACCTGGTCAATTTTGATGGTTAAAAAATAACGACACGCTAATCAAAATATTTTTCAACACACAAAACGAAGCATTTACGTTATTGTTTTTTCAGATCCGAGCTTAATTTGTGTCCACAAAAGGTCAAAATGACCCTCAAAACTATACCCGTGTAATTTTTGCCACGAAAATGAAGAAAAAATTATTATTTTTATTAATTAAAACAAATAATTCAAATGAATCAATCATATTATGACACGTATCAAGATTTAATCTTAATGACTAACGGAGTTAACAACCGTTAGTCATTAATGGCATTTGGTGAATTTTTTAAAAGCTCGATGGCATTTGGTGAATTTTGAAAACCTTAATGGTAGTTGGTGAATTTTGTAAGTACTCAGTGGCATTTGGTGAAATAGCCGTTTTATCATTAGTTTAATCGGTTTTTTCACCAAATGCCCTTGAACTTTTCAAAAATTCACCAAATACCCTCAAGTTTTTTAAAATTCACCAAATGCCACTAACGTTTGTTAATATTCACACCGTGACCTCAAAATACTCCTAACGTTAAAGTTCCATTAGCAATAAAATTTAATTCATCAAATGCCCTAACTTTGTTAAATAATTACACAAAATACCCTTATTTTTGGAAGTACAAATGTACAACGTCTAGTTTGAAATTTAAGGAAACAAGCCGTTAGTTTTGATTTTCACCCTTTATCTGCATAAATACTCGATACATAGCATCCTCTTATTTGCTTAACCACAAATTTTTAACTCCTTGAGAAATCAATCTAAATAATCCTCCTCAATGTATGAGAACTTTTGTGTAAGAGTTGCGAATAAATTTGTTGTAGTAGGAGAAATTTTGCAGTAAAAACTTCTGAGTCCGCTAGCTAGTCCGCGACAGACAAGCCCAGACTGTTTACTAGGGTGGGTATAGACTAATTGTCAAGCCGCATAAAAGGGGCTTGAGTTTGCTATATTAAGTCCGTTGGACAAAATATGAACTCTAACCCGATCCGTTTTCCGTCCAAACCCGTAAGTAAGCACCTCTATTTCATTTAGCCCTCTTTTTCTATGTTTGTGAGGTCTCTGACACTTCTTTTTATGAATAGATGATATTTGCAACTCCTACACAAAAATACTCATACATTGAGGAGGATTATTTAGATTGACAACTCTGGTGTTAAAAATTTGTGGTTAAGCAAATAAGAGAGATGGTATGTATCGAGTATTTATGAAAATAAGGGTGAAAATCAAAACTAACGGCTAGTTTCCTTAAAGTTCAAACTAGACATTGTAGTTCCAAAAATAAGAGTATTTTGTGTAATTATTTAACAAAGATAGGGCATTTGGTGAATTAAATTTTATTGCTAACGGAACTTTAACGCCAGAGGTCACAGTGTGAATATTAACAAACGTCAGTGGCATTTGGTGAATTATGAAAAACTTGAGGGTATTTGGTGAATTTTTGAAAAGTTCAAGGGCATTTGGTGAAAAAACCATAGTTTAATTCGAATAAAGTGTAATCACTACTGTGTTTTTTTATTGTTTTCTTTTACTATCTAATAAATAATGCCTCACTCTCTTTTGGATTTTGAATAAAATAAAAATGAGCTTTATTATATATATATATATATATATATGTATATATATATATATATACATATATATATGTATATATATATATATATATATATATATATATATATATATATATATATGTATATATATATACATATATATGTATATATATATATATATATATATATATGTATATATATATATACATATATATGTATATATATATATATATATATATGTATATATATATATACATATATATGTATATGTATATATATATATGTATATATATATGTATATATATATATATATATATATATATTCAATTTTGATGTGACTGAATCATAAAGATTGCCTACGTATTCGTAATATGAAATTAGGTCTTTGCGTAGTTCTTTTTTTTTTTTTTTTTTTATTGTATATTATTTTTTTTTAATTTTTCTTTAATCTCTTGAATAGAAATTAAATGAAAAAATTAATCAAACTTTGTTTAACATTCAAATCAATGTTTAATTTTTTATTTTATTTTTCGAGTATACGTTATTTTTAAGAAATGTCCTCTTTTTGTCGAAAGTAAAAGTCGAAACTTTTTTCAAGCATAAAAATCCGGGTTCGTAGTTCAACTTCAGGTGGCGCACAACATCCGCACGCAACTATTCCTGTTGCGGACGACAGCTTTGCTATGAGCGTTATAATTTTTTTTAATGCATTATTACCCCCCCAAGTGTTAAGAGTTTTTCGTGATGTTCGAAAAAATATGAACACTTAGAATGATCTTTTTAATTTACATTACCCCCAAGTGTTATGTGCTTTGCCGTGTGTAGACACCCATTTGTGTCTCCCCAAAACCCAACCCGGTGATGAGTACCTTTCACGTCGAATCATAATCGAATGAAGTGAAAGTGTGGAAAGTCTAGTGTTGCGGATAGTTTTAATTTCTTTTCTTTTCTCTCTGTTTTTGAAAACCTAATTTTAGAGAACAGAAAATCCAGTTTGGTTGTCCATGATATGGGTCCAATAGTAGTGTAGTTGGATAGGGCTTGAAAAGAGCTTTCCAACGATATATTATAAGCCCAATTCCGATGAATATTGAGGAAGTTATGGCCAAATTATTAAACTGGGCCCGGTTTGAACAACATATGCGGCCCAATGATCTAGGGGAGGGCCAAATATTGATTTATCATTCCTAATGCAATTAGGAATGGTTTTAGTCTTCTAGATTCTTCTAGAAGGTTCTTTTCATTCCTAATTCAATTAGCATTGATAAATTGACTTTTGTTGACTTTTTAGAGTTTTAGTTAGAATAAAAGAGTGTTTTTGAGGAAAATACGATTTTATCCTCCTGTACGGTTAAATTCTATCTAGTTTTAGAAAACGCGTCAAAAACCTGATTAGCGCCTGGCGCTAAGCTTGGCGCTTGGCGCTAGCATTAGCGTCTTGCGCTAACTTTGTTTTTTCACGTCAGAACTCTGGTTCGATTTTTTATCTTTTTGGATGATTTTCTCTATAAATAGCCTCTTAAAAACTCCGTTTTCAATCATCAATTCTCATCTAATTCTCACCAACTCTCATCGAGAATTTCTTGATTCTCTCTCTCTTTTTAGCCTACCCTTTTACAAACACAATTCCTCATACATTAGCACTAGAAACACCTAGTATTGTTCGATGTTGCCTTCGCCCTAGACGTGAAAGGTTTTAATTTCTGAGGGTTTGGTCCCAAATCTCTATTTCAATTATTTAATTTAATTATTGTTTATTATTTTCCTTGAAGTTACTAACGTGTGTATTTTGTTATTAGAAAGAGGTACGAGGCATCCTAGTAAGTGCTTTAAAGGTTTTTATTGTTATTATGATATAGAAATCATGCTTAGATTGTTATTTTGATTCCTAGTATCATGTTAGGATGCTTTCTTTAATTTGACATTTAGGGTGATTTGCTTATATCAATTATGATTTCTATGATGCTTCCTATTTTCTTTCCTAGTAGCATGTTAGTATCATGTTAGGGTTAAATATTTGATCTTTATTGTTTTAGTGACATGCTAGGGTTTTTCATTAATCTTTTTAGTATCATGCCTAGGATCTTGCTTTTATTATGCTTTAACATGATTATGATTATTATTATTTTGATTATTATAATGTTGCTTGATTATATTTATTATTTATTGCTTGATCACGCCTTTTATGCATGTTTAAAGGGAATTTGTACTTGTAATCACGCTTAATAAGATAATTAATAATCTTGTTTAGGGTTAATATGATTATAATTCAAGTGATCCCCAATAATAGTTTTATTTGTGCATTAATATTCAACCAACATAGATAAATAGGTTTAGGGTTAACCTATTGATTGCATGTTAGTAAGAAATCGCACATGAATACTATCAGAATAAAGTAGAGGCCTATTATTAGGGCAGGTTCAATCTCTTTTAGGTTGGATTTGTTCCTTCATCCTTGAACTACCAGTCATGGTTCAAGACCTATTGGAGTTGACGATCTCCTGGATCGTTAAGGGGTGTAACCTTCACCTCATGAACGGTTTACTAGTTCTTAAAACTTGTTGGCGACTCTTTTGCTCTATCTTCTTTCCCTTTGGACGCCACCGTACTTAAGTGTATGATCATAGTAGGGTTCAAGCTAGGGGTAATGCTTCCCTACACCGTGTTATTCGGTAAAGTGCATAACACTTAGAATCTTTCAATTGAATGCTAAAAATGATTTATTTAATGAATGAACAAATTTGTCCGGGTTTCATATGTAATATTTTTCAAGTAGATCAATGTTTATTAATTGGCAAATTTCATCTCCTCCAATATCCAACAATTTGACGACTCCTCCTGATAGGATTTCAATTACGCGGTAGGGACCTATCTAATTAGGCTTGAATTTCCCTCTTTGATCGATTGGTGGACCCCTAACCTCCTTTAGTACAAAGTCACCTTCTTTAATATTTCTGGGTTTTACCCTTTTATTAAAATGACGCGCAATGCGCCGTTGGTAGAATTGTACATGATGCAAAGCTCTTAACTGTCGTTCATCGAGGAATAAAAGCTTTTCTTACCTTGTTCTTACCCATTCAGCTTTCGGTAGCTGACTTTCGAGTACGATGCGTAGGGATGGTATTTCTAGTTCGATTGGTTGAACCTCGTCCATTCCGAAAACTAAGGAGTATGGAGTTACCCCTATTGATGTTCGTATGGACGTTTTATAACCCCATAATGCGAAGTGTAGTTTATTCGGCCAGTCTTTATAATTTTCTGTCGTTTTCTTAATGATGACTGTTATGTTTTTGTTTGCCGATTCTACAACTCCATTCATTTGAGGTTTGTACGGAGATGAGTGATGATGTTTTACTTTATAACGAGTTAAGAGGGTCTAACTTCAGCTTTGAATTGAGATCCCTGATCACTAATTAGTTCATGTGGAACTCCATATCTACAAAATATGTTTCGTTCAAGAAACTTTGCGACATGTTTAGAATTAATACTCACGTAAGAAGCGGCCTTCATCCACTTGGTAAAGTAATCGATGGCTACTATACGTACTCGTGCCCTACTACTCCTGTTGGAGAAATTTTACCAATTATGTCAATTCCCCAAGTTGAAAAAGGCCAAGGGGAAGTGAGGTTGTATAGTTCGGATGGTGGAAGGTGTTGTAAATTAGCGAACATTAGGCACTCTTGACATTTTTTGACATATTGTATGCAATCATATCCCATAGTGGACAATTAGTACCCTTGTCGTGAAATTATTTTTGCAAGCATTTTACCATTCATGTAAGGTCCACAAACACCTTTGTGAGTATCTTCCATAAGGCGTGTTGATTCGGGTTGGTTTATACATAATAAGCTTTGATCATTAGGTCCTTTTTTGCATAGTTGACCGTTTACTAGACCGTATTGTGCCGCAAGTGTTCTTACGGCTCTTTGGTCTTTCGATGAAGTATTTTCAGGGTATGTGCCATGGGTAATATATTAGAGGATATGATCATACCAAAGATTATCTCCTTCAATGTCATTTATTTCCTCTATTGCGTTGCAATACGATGGTTCTTCTCTTCTATCAACGCATAATGGCATAATATTTAATTGATCTAGAATGTTGATCATTGAGGCTAATTTTGCTAGCGCATCGACAAATTCATTGTCATCCCTTGGGAGATATTTAAAATCAATTTATTTAAAATGCTCGATGAGTTGCTCTATGTGTGCTTGGTATAATATCATTGTGGAGTTCTTTATTTTCCATTTTTTCAGTGTATGATTTATAATCCAACTAGGATCTCCATATATCTCTAATTTTTGCACACCTATGCTAGCGGCTGATTCTAATCCAATAATGCATGCTTCACATTCCGCGGCATTATTAGTAACCTCAAAGTCTAATTTGACAGAGATTGGAGTATGTGCTCCCTCTGGACTTATGAGTAACACCCCTACGCCACATCCTTTTTGATTGGACGCACCGTCGAAGTACATTACCCATTTTTCATCTTGTGTCATGAGAATCTCTTTATCCGGAAGATGAGTAGTTTCTTTACGACTTGTTTGAATTGGATGTTGGGCTAGAAAGTAAGAAATCACTTTTCCTTCATTGACTTTTCAGGATTATATTTTAGCTCGAATTCAGCCAACATCACCAACCACATGGATATCCTTCCTGGTATAGGTGGTTGTTCAAACAAATACTTTATCAGATTTTGTTGAGAAATTACATGAGTGGTGTGTGGTAGCATATAATGTCATAATTTTTTAATTGCTCACACTAATGCTAGACTCATTTTTTCCAAGGTGCCATATTTTGTTTCATATTGAATGAACTTTTTACTTATGTAATATATTGCACGCTTGACTTTTTCTACCTCTTGTGCTATTATGGCGCCTGTGGCTGTGTCTGTAATTGTGATGTATAGCCTAAGAGGTAGTTTGGGTACAAGCTAGTGGTGCTAAAATTGGTGGACTTTTGAGATAATCTTTGATTTTCTCATAGGCCTTTTGGCATTGATCGTCCCATTCATGTTTTTCCTCTTTTTTTTTTTTAGTTTTTTAAATATTGGCTCGCAAGTCATAGTCAATTTGTTAATGAATCGACTAATGTATTGCAATTTGCCAAGGAACCCCCTAATTTCTTTTTCTGTTTGAGGGGGAGGCATGTCAACAATTGCCTTTATTTTAGAGGGATCGATCTCAATACCACGTGTTCTTACTACGTATCCGAGTAACTTGTCGGAAGTTACTCCGAAAGCGCATTTTCTTCAATTGCATTTTGTATTCTTTTACGCGAGTGAAAAATTTGTGTAAAGCTTTTATATGACCATTTTATCTCTTTATGCGTCATATCGTGCAAAAGAGTCGTAGCCGTTCTTTGGTACGTAGCTCCTGCATTTTTTAAACCAAATGGAATGACTGTGTAGCAATATGTACCCCAAGGGGTAATAAAGCATGTCTTTTCTTCGTCTTCTTTTGCCATTAAAATTTGGTTGTAACCTGCGTATCCATCCATAAAGGATAACATCGCATGTTCAGCCATGTTATCTACCAATATGTCAATATGTGGTAGAGGAAAATCGTCTTTAGGCCTAGCCTTATTAAGGTCCCTAAAAACGACACACATGCAAACTCGTCCATCCTTTTCGTCCATCCTTTTTGGGACTAGGACGATGTTCGCCACCCATTCTGGGTATTTACCTATGCAAATGAAACCAGCGTCCAATTGTTTCTGTACTTCTTCTTTTATTTTTAATGCAACATCAGGTTTCATTCGTCGAAGTTTTTTGTTTTACGGGTTTTAAGGTAGGGTTCAAGGGAATGGTATGTTCTGCGATTTCCCTATCTATTCCAGGCATGTCCTTGTATGACCAAGAGAATATATCTTCAAATTTTTTGAGGGTCGATATGAGAGTCGATTGGTCTTCCGGATTTAGAGTTAAGACAATTTTGACTTCTCTTTTTTTTTTCATTGGTTCATATAATGACTATTTCAGTTTCTTTAATGATAGGGTTCTTTTGTTCTCGTTCATTCATTAATTCAACCAATTTCTTAATGTCATCATCTTTATTAGATTGATTGTTATAGCGTTCGAAAGATTCAAGAGAAGACATATACTCGGAAATAGAGCTCATATTATTAAATTCAAAATAGAGTACATCAAGAGAAGAATCCTTTTTGGATCCTTATTCTTAGAACTAGAAAATAAATATTTAGTAATGGCCACAAGGCCTAAATTTTCAGCTTCACTAGAGTCTATGCTAGATTCATCGTCTGATTCTTCAAACATCTTCCCTTCGCCTTTGATGATTTCTAATTTATCGCTTTTTTGATTGGTCCATTTGAAAGATTTCCTCCATCCATTCTCAAAGGTTTCATTAGAAGGGGTAATCAACAAGGTTGGGTCAAAAGCTTCATCCTGTATGGCATTCTAATTGGTCATTGTAGCGACATGATTTTGCTCTAGTCCAAATAGCAAGTTAAATGATTGCCCATCATAGCACCTTGGAATTGGGCGTTTTGATTCAACGATTTTAAGATCGTCGTTCAAGAAGTAGCAATCGTGGAATATTTCGAATCCAGGCTTCTTGATTCCTTCCATAACTAATGATTCTGGAATGTTGTAGCATGGATAATCTTCTTCCTCCCTAATGAATTGTCCATTAAGGGTTCGTTGGTAGGATGGGAGTAAAGTGACTATCCCTTTCTTGTTGTTGTCTCTACGTGTTTTGTTCTTTGCATCGTGAGACTCTAGTTCTTCTTTGGTTGGTTTGTATCCCAATCTAAAGGAGAAGCTTTTCTTTGGGATAGGAAGTAAGAGGGATTTCTTCATTCCCATTCACAGAGGCATCCCAGGAAAGTAACTACTCGTGAATAAGATGTTGTTTACTGTCTTGGTAGAATATGGATCAAGCTTGAATGATTTTTCAAGGCTTTCTTCCATTTACATTGTGTATATTGGCTCTGCGGCAAATCCCCACATGTCCTCTTCATCATTACCATGGTTTATTTCCAAAAGTGATTGGTCATTTATGGCTATTTTGAGTGGAGAAGCATGTATAGTCAAAGGAAGCCCTTGATGGTTCAACCTAATCATTTGATGAAGTGAGGACGGTATTACACAAAGCTCATGTATCCAAGGACGTCCAAGTAGAAGGTTGAATGTAGGTTTAATGTCCATAACATGGAATTCAACCTCTTTTGAATTGGGCTTGTGGTAATTGGTAGCTTAACAGTTCCATACACCGATCTTCTCGAGTTGTCGTAGGCCCTTATACTTTGTGTTGTTGATTGAAAGTCTTTTTCTGGATTAAGGCCTAAATATTTTGCAGTTCGCAATAGGCATATGTTTAGCTGACCCATTATCTACCAAAGTAAGAGTGATGTTGTATCCCTTGCACCCCACAGTTAAGTATAATGCATTATTGTGGGTAGTGTCTTTTGAAGGCAAATCATCATTAGTGAAAATGATTGATTTGTCGGATTTTTCGCTAGTAAGCAAGCTAACGAGAACTAAGGGGTCGTGTTTGTGCTTATAGACAAGGCCGTTAGAGCATTCATAAGAGAATTCCCATGTTCTTTAGAAGTACTTAAGAGTTCCCGAATGCTAACATTTGCCTTGGATTGGCGAAGTTGCTTGTTTAACCAATGGATCTGCTACCTCGAGTGGAGGTGGTATTGTGTTTTGCATTTGACCTTGAGTTTGATTTTGTGTGGTCGAAGATCCATTTGGTGGTGGTGGTTCTTGATAAACTCGCCCAGAACGAGTTAGATGATCTACCTCATTTAGATTAGTCGTAGGACTCACAAACCAACTTTCTTCCAGGAGCTTTGGATGTGCCTCCATTTCAAGATGTGCTTGATGCCATTGTTCATCCAAGGAGAGTTTTGATAGGTCTTGTGACTTCCCCAAGAAATTATCCTAATCAAGAGCTCCATTTGTCTCATTTTGTAAACAAGATGGAGGTGGGACGGCGGCATACTTAAAGACATATAAGTCTTGAAAGTCGTCGCCCCATAATCCAAATACTTTGTTAGTTGCCCCTATGAGTATTGTGGCTATAACTGTAATATAGTCCAAAGGACTGAATGTACCACTTCCCATATAATCCTCATCAATATGAAACACCCCTAATGGGGATGAATTATTGTTAGGTTTAAGCGTGGGAATTCTCCCATCGTCTACTAAATCTTGTATTTTGTGTTTTAAGACGTTGCAACGTTCAGTATCGTGTCCAACGCCCCTATGATAAGCACAATAAGCATTACCATCCCATTGAGGAAACCTTCTTTCTGGTGGAGTAGGTGGTGTTGGCCTTGTTGGCGCAAGAAAGCCTTTTTCGCTTAATTTTTCTAATAGCTCTTTACAGCTTACAGGAAATGGTGTAAATTTTCTTTATTTTGTCCACCTCCTTCTAGGATCAGTATTGTATTGGTTTGCATTATTATATTGCATGGTGGTCGCAAATACATCAATAGAGGATGATGTATTATCATTCCCCTTTTGGTAATTATTCTTAGGTTGATGATGATAATGGGGTTTATTTGTTTTTTCTTTAGCAAGATCATATTCAAGACCTTTTGAAAATTGTCTAGACCAAGGTATCGTAGATGTTTGTTGTACTTTGCATGACAGTTGTCGATAAAATTTTGTTCTAACTCGAGGTGGCCATTGGGCAAGGTGGGCCTTCTTTTCTCGCCATCTACCATAGAAAGCAAGGAAACCTTCAGCGTTGCTTTGCTTAAGCATTTCAAGCTCACATAGAGTTGATTTGAACTCTACGTTACTTTAATATTGGGTAATGAAAGCCGAAACTATATCTTCCCATGTTGTTTTAAATTTTGGATCCAACCCATAGTACCGTTCTTTCGCGGTTGGGTCTAAAGATAAAGGGAAAGTCAAAGCAAAAAGCTTAGGATCAACTCCCTTTAATGCCATGGTGCCAATAAAACACATTAAGTGGTTTTGTGGATTATTGGTCACTTTAAATATTGGCAAGTTCGTAGCTACGAACTTTTCTGGTAAAGCAAGTCCTAAGGGAGGAGCAAACTTTTCTGCGTCAAAGTACTTGTTCCCCATGGTGGAACGATGAAAAAGCTTCTCTAACGACTTTTCTTTGACGGATAATTGTTCCATCTTTCGTTGCAAGGCTAGAGCCTCGACATTTTTCTTTTCGGCCTTTTAAAGTTTCTTGATTCTTCTTTCCTCGGCCTCTTGAGCCCTTTCTTCTCTTAATCGAGCAATCTCTTCTTAAAATTGTTCGATGGTTGACATTGTCGTTGGACCGGGACTAGTTGTCGAGGGAAAGTGGTTTGAAAGAGTTGGGTTCTTAATGATAAACGTAGAATACGAGCGCCATGGAGTCTTCGTTCCCAAGCTTGACAACCGGCCCTAAAGGAAGTACGAGAGGATAAGTGAACGATACGCTTGTTTAAAAGAAAAAAAAAGAAATAACGCAAAATATATTCGAACGAATCACATCACCCTTAAACAATTCTCCGATAAAGATATTGTTTGAACGAGTCACCTTGTTTTTTTGAGAAATTAAATTGACTCGTACAGTGGGCGCGCAAAAGAGATTGAGTTGCGCGGAACCAAATCTATTGCGCTGGTTGGGGTCACGCAACTTATTAAGTTGTGCGCGCCACCTGCTCGTAAATATTTTTCATTTTAATTCGAGCGCTTCTTTTTTTTTTGTCATCGTTTTTTTTTTAATTTTTTTTCATGTTACCCTTCGAATAAGACTCAGAATTACGAAGAGACTACTTCGAAATTGGGAACTTAGACCGAAAAAAGAAAAAGAAGAAGACTATCCTAGCACGTTGCACATAGTCACATAAGCACATAAAGCATATTATAACCAAGATTCACGTATTGCCATTCTATGGTCAAAGAGACTTGGGTGACCAAAGGTACCATATCTTAAGAAATGATGCACAAATCAATCACTCAACGTGTTGAATCGTGACATCGTCCTCCCAACATTTTGTTGATGATATGGGTGGAATGATTGTTATTGATTTCGGGATAGAAGCCTAGTGTTGGAGACCCCTAATCAATGAGCCAATCCCCACTGGTTAAAGTGTGCTATACTTATGCATGATGCAATGTTGCCTGTTTGGTTTTACTTTTGCGCAAAAGGAAGATATTATGCGTTCGAGTCTCGCTCTCTAACTAGAGGTTATCCAAGTTAATTCTCGTTACAAGCCATAGGAAACTTAGTGTTTGAAACCTTGGACCATAACTAAGAACTAATCATATAAATTCTAAGTCACCAGTGAAGTCGCCACTGTAAGGAGGGCGATCCCATCGTAAGGTGTCCTTCCTTAGATGCCCATGGCAACTTAAAAGCCTAGGACTTTACACTTGTTAGGGTGTATTAGGATTTGAATTCCTGACTGTTTGGGAGACCTTGAATTAGAAATGATACTCTCATCATGCTTTTTTTGTAAGAAACAAGTAGGAGTCGCCAATGAGTTTAGGAAAACTCATAAACCTCGTTCATGCCTTTCTTTCATGTGGAGTTCATGGAATAATTAGCACGAATCGTAATTTTACCCATGCCCAAATTGGTCTACATAAACCAGAAATGAGTTCGGGAGCGAGGGTACTAAAATAACGTTCCTTTTAGGGAGGAATCGCTATTCTAGCCCTAGTACGGCCTCTACTAGCTCTTCCCTTTTTGCAATTTCATTACCAAACAATATATGCAACGCGACAACTAAAACTAAGTTAGTTGATTTTATTTACACACGTTAATTCACGTAGGAATTACATTGCAACGTCGTTTTTCTTTATTTAATCAAATTCGTGAAAAGAACAAGAAAATAAACAATATTCGCCTTGGCTTAAGTGATCAACCAACAATTAATTATCCAATTCTAATCTTTATTTAGCTCAAGATACTATGGGAAAATAATTAATTAGTCCTTTAAAGATGATCAAACAACACTAATTAATTAATTAAGGTTCCTTTAAACAAGAAAATAAATGTGATTTATCTAAGTGCTCGGGAATTTACCACTTCTTTTTGCTAGATCTCCATTTAGAACACTTGTGGACGCCTTCTTGTTGGGGAACCTCCAGCGTAGTAACAAAAGATCAAGGGGTGAGTGTTTAGGACAAGAGGGTTTAGGTAGCACAAATTCACAAGTATTTTGCCAGAGTTTTCGGTTATTTTCTATCTGTTTAAGCCTCGGATTAAGCCTCTATTTATAGGGAATAATTAGGTTTAGGGTTTTTAACATTCTGCCGCAGCAGGTGTTGCGCGCATCAGGATGAGCTGCGCGTGGCATCCCAGCGCAAGTGATTTAGTTGCGCCGCTATGGGCAGCGCAAATGATTTTCTTGCGCGCGATATTATGGTAAGATTCGATTCTATATCTTTGTAAAATTCTGAATCTTCCGCGAGCGCATCTCTGGGGGGTTGCTAAGTGTCGCGTGCAACTGAATTAGTTGTGCGCGCCTGCCCAGCGCGACTGATTGAGATGCGCGCGGATTTTCCTGCTATAGCATTAAAATTTAACCTAGGCGCTCCAAAATCCTTCATTATTGGATTTTAAGCATGGGCTTAAGCCTAATATTGATCGGATTTAGTTAATTGGACCTTGTTTCAGCTTTGTTTATTTAATTTGGGCTAGTTTTTGTGTTTTGTGGCTTAACCAGTTATCCATAAGCGTTCTCCACTTCGATCCAACACGAAGATGGTTTTATTTGTCGTCATTGCACTTCCTGTCGGGACGGGAGGCCAAAAGTAGATGTCTACAAATAGCACATGGGATTAATGATGGAGATGTTAAGAAGCTTCGAGATGTGAATATACACTTGTCATGGATTGGTGATGCAGACGAAGAAGGTTTTTCATTTTTTTTGTTATTATAATATATTTTTTAAATAACTTTGACTTGGATTTCAAAATTATACAATATATCTTTCTTTTTTTGTGTGTGAAGAATTTGACTGGTATTAAAGGATTGTTTTAGGCTAAAGTTGATAAAATATGCGGAGAAGTAGCGGAGAAGATTGTGGTAAGTTCTATGTAAACTGATTTCTCAATTATTTGGTTTATATATCAGATTGGTTTCGAAGCTAATTAAATAAATAATGTTATACTTTAATCCATCAAGAATTATTATTACATTATAGGAAGTGATGCTTTGCTCAACGTAAGATCTTGTTCTCTATATGTTTTAAAATTCAGAATTTCAAATACATAGTTTTAATTTAGCTTTTTTACTACTTCTTATTTTATCATAATTGTTATATCTCTTTTATATCTCTTTTAGCTAATGATGGACCAAATTCATCTCTAAGGTAAAATTGATGATTATTATGTGAATCTAACATGAAAAAACTAGTCATAATATAAGCTTATATAGGCGTGTGTGTGTGTGTGACTGTGTGTGTAAATAGATGATTAGCTAGATATCTCCTATTCCCAAGACAAGGGCACAACATCTCAAACTAAGAACTCCAGGCCAGCTTGAACTACAATAATATGTACTCAATTAATAAGCGTACAACTCATTTGACTTGTCTTAGGAGGGTCAACATATTTGAAGTCATGAATCCATTCTTTGGTTATTTGAAGAAAGATTGGCTGCAACATTTTATATCTTATTTTTCTGCTTTCATACCTCACATGACTGGTTATGATTTGCAAGTAAATGATGCTCAACATTCCCCATCTTCCTCGACCAATCCAATGAAGCTAAGTCCATGTTTGTTAGAGGTAAACCTTTCATTCTGAGTAATTGAACTTTTAATTATTATCACATGAGTTAAATTTCAGGACTGAATGCAGATTTAAAAAATAGAAATGAATTTAGAGCTGAATTTCATAATAAAGCTCAAAACTGAATTTCATAGCTGAATTCAGAGAGGAATTTTCGAACTGAATTCAGAGCTGAATTTTAGATTCTAATTCCTTAAGCTAGTTTCTCAATTACTCTCAGTTTCTCATCCACTTGTCGTAATTTATTTTGACCGTGAAGCTATTAAGTATTCATTTCCTGTGTCCCAATCATTTTAAGTGTCCCAAGAATTTTAATGTGTGGCCTTGTGGATTTAGCATGTATATTTTTGTAGAAATGTGAAAGTGTATCACATACAAAAATTTGTAGTCAGGTACTGTGAATGCTTTGCCTCTTGGATGGGAGGGAAAGATGGAAAATTATATACTACCTCCGGTCCAAATTACTCGCAGTTTTGGAGTATTATTTGTGAGATATAAAATATTCCAAAGTTGCGGGTAATTTGGACCGGAGGTAGTGGATAAAAAGCTTAAAAACTTCTTACGCTTTTGAGGATTACCAGTGTTAATTATGGAAGCTTGGAATCTTTGCAAATTCGGAAGTAGAGGGGCTACTGTATGTTCCCTCTGTGTAATCCCCCATAATTTTAGAAATTATTATTATATTTTTCTCTATTATTTAAATAAATATTTTACTTTGTTTTCATTAAATAAATTGTTATATGCAAAATTTGTTTGAACTTTATTAAATTAATTAGCACTAATCTAATTGAAATTCTCTTTTCCTATACACAAACATATTTTTATCAATGGTGTTAGTAACCCAAAAACGAATAAAGATAGCTTAAACTTCCATTCAAGCCCAGATACAAAATTCTACTCCCACTTGATTTTGAAGACCAAGCCCACAAAATATATAAAACCCCAAAACCCTTATTTCCCCCTCACTTTCTTTCTTCCTCTTCACGTACTCACAAAGAGAAAAAAAAAAAAACAAAACTTCAAGCTTGATGCAGCTGCCCCGAAGCCGATGCTTGCACCGCAGCCCCCTCACCGGCCGTCGCCCAGCCCAGCTGCCGCTGACCTTCAGCCTTCGTTTGCTTCTCTTCTCCCTTTCCTTCCCTTTTCTTTTCTTTTGATAAATTGTTTAAAGTTTCAATCTTTAATTAAATTTTGTTCTAAATTATTATTATTATGGTTTGATTATGTACATAAGTTATAAAAGATCATGAATTTATGAGTTTTGATATGTTTAAATTATAATACAAAATTTTTGATCTATGTATAAAATTTAGGGTTTAAACATTGTTTTTTTTTTCATGATTTAGGGTTTGAAAACATTTTAACCAAGTTATCTAATAATATTATGCTTTAATTACATTAAAGTATAATTATTTTTATTATGTATAAAATTTCAGATTATTAAAGTTTCAATTTTTATGAACAAGTTGTATTAATTTCATATTTTTAAGCTTCTAATCCTATAAAATAATTATTGTGGGTATTTTATGATTAAAAAGCTTTGAACTTTAAATTACAACCTCAAGAATAAATTTTCAGATTGTATGCTTTTTAATTTGAAGCTTCTAATTGCATTAAACTGTTATAGTTTTGGGTTTTTAACACACTAACTTACTAAATAATGATTATTTCAAGTAATTATATTTGTGGGGTTATTGTATACACTTAAATCAAATTTTCATATTTATTTATTTACTTTAAAGTAGCTGGAATTTTATGTTATTTGCTATATTTTCATGATTTTAACATATAAACTTATAGTTGGTATATTATATTATTAACTTTGACTAATGGAAACAATTAAAAGGCTTTATTTTGTTGGTTTGAGAGGTTTTACATTAGTTTGGTATTGCTGTAAATTTATTTGCTTGGGTATTGATTTAATTCTCGTTGTTTGGTTTAGGAGAGGACTTTGTAGAAGGCAACTTCTAGTTTCTAAATTGGCCAACCGAATCATTTACACAAGGTACGTACGAGTTACGAAACCTTGCTTTAAGATGCATCTTTAAGGATGGATCGAGAACTAAGTATCATGTATAGAGAAGACTGGGCTAAATTGTTTGTTTATACATTGTGATTTCCGTATGTTGTGCACTATTCTATATTGCAAGTGTTGTTTATGCTCTAATTATGCAAGGTGCGCATAGAGGAAAATGTATGTGATTGATGAAATGATTTATTTATTATTTCTTCATCATCATGGAGATATAATGAGTAAAGGAGAAAATTTAAGTCTTATATGACAAGGTTAAGTTTTTGGGGTGCCTTGTGCACTTAAGGTTTTTATACACCGAGGTAGTTAAAGAAATAAATAATAAATGTTGCTTGTCACTAATAAATCAAGAATTGAAATTGGAAGTTTGCTTACTTGATTGAATTGATATTGGATTGATTATATTGTTTTGCAAGTGAGTCATCACCAAGTCTAAACTTGTAAATTACGTAAAGTGCAAGATACATGAGCAATAAAACTTTGGATTTGTGCACATATGGAGTAATGATAATCAGGGGTTGGGGTACACGGGGTAGTAGTCGTGCACTTTCATGAGGTCGTTTGATCTACGAGTCTCTTATTTCAAATACTTTTCAAAAACTAGGAGTTAGATGAGATCTCATACTAGCTACGATCACGGAGTTGTGCCCGTGGTCGTTGAATGTTTTGTTGATGTTTCTGAAAGAAGGCATGGGGTTTTCTTTTATTTATGTTCCAAATGGAGCATGGATTGGAAAACCTTGTCTATTGCTTAATCTAATGAATAAAATGATGAGTTAACTACTTTTAAATAGTGAAGTCTTAGTAAATTGATAGTTGAGTCGTGTGTTGAGTTTGGAATTTAATAATGTGTGATGATCAATTATTAGTAGCATGCTAGGGATTTCTTATTATGTTTCGCAGCTTGTATGTACTCTACTTTGCTGATTGCGTGCTTTGTGTGTCTTTCTTTGGTAATAACCTTCGGTTTTCAATGACCCTGTGACGATCCAATTTTTACACTTGTAATATTGGGGAGTAGATTAACCACAGGTTCATACACATGCAGCATTCGTATCTAGGTGGTGGGATCTTGAGTGGAGTGTTGGTTTCTTTTCTCATTTTTATTGCTATTTACTTTTGAAGTTACTTAAACTCGATTTCATTTTATTCTACTTCTATTAGTTTGAGTTTTGAATAAGGGCCTTAATGGTTCCAAGTTGTAAGACTTAATTTAGTTTTGATTGTTGGTTTTGAAACTTCTTTATAACTAATTTAGTTTTTCCTCTGCTAATTTCTAATATAGCCTTAACGTTTGAACACGTGGCGGTAGCACGCCAGTAATTCTGTTGAATATTATTCAGGGTACTCACAGGTTTAAAGAGAGAATTATTGGGGTGTTACACTATCGAGTTTGCTTATTTTGTTAAATAATAGTATTATGTGATAATGTAGGGTAGCATGCTCCAAAACCTTTGTTAATATAGATATTGTTGTTATGTGTAATGAATAGTATGTTTGAGATAATAACACATCCTATTAGATTAAAGTTAACCTACCTATTCCTATTAGCATGGAATGAATTTTATTATTAGAAAACAATCCCGTTCCCCCAGTTGACGTTCCTATTTCTTATATAATATTGGTGATTACCAACTCATTGTGGATGAAATCCGACAAACTAATTCCAAGTCCTAGTAGCAAGTGGTTTTCAATCAGGATGTAAATATGAGATTGTGAGAGTAGAAGACTGAAATCCAAGCATTTATTTTGTATTGTTTGGTTATGATGTGATTAATCCAGTACCGCCTCTAATGACATATTTGGTGCAAATATTGTTCCACCTACCAACCCATTCCCCCCTCTTTTTTTTCTTTCGTGTGTGTGTGTGAGCGAGAGAGAGAGAGAGAGAGAGAGAGAAAGAGAGAGAGAGAGAGAGAGAGAGAGAGAGAGATTAATGCAAGAGGTTTATAAGACAGTTATAAAATTTTCAATTAGAGAGGGTTTGGTCTTGGAAAGGGTGGCAATATTTTCCCATTGGTGGAAAATAGTTCTCTTTATGATAAACAACATTTTCCTTATAGCTGTGAAAGTCAATATAATTTTGTTAGAAATTTACAACATTATATGTTTAGTGATTGCAAATTTTGAAACACTTACATAGAGAGTGAGCAAAAAGTTGAGAACATATGAAGCTTGTGAACTTGTCTTGACTCATATTTATGTGCAATTCTATATGGTGTGTTTCGGGGGTTTATGCCAAGTATTGAGCAGATAGATCCTATTGTATATTTCAGTGTAAGAGTCATAAAAAGGCGATGATGTTGATGAGATTCAATCTCAAGTCTTTAATTTAGTAATGAAAGTACTATTTAATTTATTTAATTATCGTACTTTGTTTATTTGAATTAGTGTGCTTAACAATGTGGTGGTACCGAATGTGCTTATTAAGTAATGAGATATATGTATGAAATAATATCTTTCCATAGCGAATTCAAGGGTAATTTAAAAGAGTTTAGTGATGAATTTACCTCTTCTTTGCAAGCTAAAATGCGTTATACGAGTTTTAGTTGATGTTTTATTTTTTTAAAGTATAATATAGACGTATATTTTTTTTTATTTGCAGGATTACTTGGCAAGACTTGCAGCATACAACGATGTAGAATTTGATGAGACTCGAGAACAATGGGCTAAGTTTTTTAGACTTAATTTTTTTGTTGAAAGACTAGTTATCTTATTAATCGATGTTATGATTAATTGTATTTAGCTTAATAAAACATTATAACACATTTCTATGTATCAAGTTTATTTATCCTATTGGTTATCGTTATTACGTTTCTAAATTATAAATCAATGATTTATTTTTAATTCAAGTTTTAATTGATATTTGGAAACTATAATTAATTTTATTATATTGTATTGTTGTGGATGAATTTAAGTTGTGTGGAATTATTTGGAATGTTTTTATTGTATGTTATTGGTGAATTTAAGTTATATGGAAGTATTCGGAGTACGTGTTTTGTCGGTTGAATTGTAATAGGTTGTAATTCATTTGACGATGGGTCGCTTGGTAGGATATACTACCATTCTTGTATTGGAATCAAATATTTATAAAAAAAAAAAAAACTTATTTATTTATTAGTAACTGGAGTAATCTAATGCTAGTTACTAGTAGTATTTTTTAAAAAAAAATAAAAAAAAACATATTCGTAATCGGCATTAAGATTTGCCAGTTACTAATAATACCCTAATTGTAACCGACGTAACTTAATGTCAGTTACGAATAGTATGCTTTTTTTTGGGGTTTGGTGAGTCCGACTCATCGCGGAAAAAACCCGAGCCAAGGATCCACTCATAATAAATAAAATCACAAAAGCATAACAAATAAACACGAAGGGTGAAATAGGAAATATACCTTTGGAGCGTGCTTCGCCCGACCGAATGGGCTCTTACTTGAAAGCTTAGCCCCGAAAACACGAGAGCCACCGACGGAGATCCACTTGCAAAAACGACTACCGACTTTTAGGTCTGTTACCTCAAGGTTAGCGAGGTCTGATCAAAACCCGAGTATTATATGATTTTAAGAGTTTTTGGAAATGCAATGCTCTATTGAACTCCTACTCAAGCAAAGAATTCTTAAATCATGCTTTGGCTATTTATAAGGAAGGATAGCTTGTGAATTCAACTAATCATTCAATGTGGGACTTTTTTACAAAAAGATCCCACATGGAAAGATTGATGAATTCAACCCTTAGTTAAATAAACCAAGGAACAAGTAACAAGTGTCACATGGTTAGGTGATGACTACTTTTCCACTTGGTCCCCAAGGCAACTCACATGCATTGTGATCTAACCATGTGTCACCCATCCTTGAGCCCCAAGTTGGGTTCGGTTGGGCCACTTACTTTTGGCCCGTGTCCATGACCCATCATCCGGGTCCACGGCCCTTGCCACATGTGTTGCCACCGTGGCAAGCTGCCACCGTGGCGAGCTTCCACTTAGTGGCTGCCACTATGCGGCTTCCAACGTGGCTGCCATGTGCGCTTCCACATGGCTTTTTTGCTATGTGTACTGCCACGTGGCACACTCCTATTTGGCGCGCTTTCCTAGCCTTTCACGTGGCTAGAATTTTACTTGTTACATGAAGCATTTTCCCGTCTTGCGAAATCCTAAATTTTGGCTCGACATTTGAGATTCTCCGACGCTCCAAGATCAAATTTCCAACGTCTAAATATTAATTACTCATGCGACTAATTAATTTCTTTAGAATTAATTCGTCGAGTCGGTTCGTTAATTGCTTGGGTGTGACCCGAAGGGTTCAGTCAATATTAAGATGTAATATTAATTATACATTAATATTACTGTACGGAAGCGGCCTCTACCAAGGCATTCCGATCACTTGACCTTACTGAATATATTAGCTTTCTAATAATTCTGAACCCACTATCAGAATAATACACTTGTTCAAAGGACACCATTCCTTTCACTTTCTTACTTGAAAAATAGAATTTTTGTAACTGGCATTAGGTTAAGCCGATTACGAATAGTACATTATTTATAACTAACATTAGCCGGTTACAAATACTTTTCACTAATTGTAACGGTGGCATTCGAAACCAACAATGCCATTTTCAAAAAGTCAATTTTGCCAGTTAAAAAAAAGAATTTTTTCTACTAGTGGTATAAAAAATAACCCCTGATCAGTTACGAAGGCCTCATTCTCTTGATCTTTTTTTCACAGGGGAATGGAAGCCGGAGTAAGCATCCATAAAACTCATCAAGGAAAGCCCGGCTGTAGAGTTGACCAGATTGATGATCTTTGGAAGCGAATAACTGTCCTTTGGGCATGCCTTGTTCAAATAAGTGTAATCCACACACATGCTCCAGGAAACCATTCAGCTTCTTTAAAAGCACCACGTTCGCAGCCTAATATGGGAAGTTACATGATCGAATGAACCCAGCGTCTAACAGCTTTTTGGACCTCGGCAGCTGCCGCCTGACATTTCTCCTCGCCTTGTTTTCTTTTATTTTAGTCAGATAGGCTTCTTTTTAGGATCCACGACGAGTTTGTGGACATCAAGATCTAGGATGATGCTTGATATCTCTTCCACTTCAAAGGCAAAGATGTCTTTGAATTCTTTCAGCAAGAGGTGCAAGTCTGCACTTAACATTTCAAAGGTAGTCGTCACCACCTTAACAGTTCGCTCTGAACGACTGTTGTCCAGAGGAATATCAATATGCTCACAAGCCGCTTAGGGACAAAGATCATCTGACCGTTCCCCGGTCAGTGATTGCTATTTCTTCTCCTTCTTCACCTCCAGCAGTTATTCAATTTTTCTTTTCTTTGTGGCTGCTAATTTATAGGGGGTGAATCAGAGTCCTTGACATTGTCAAGGTCTTTTGGCGGCTGCAGCAGCCGTTGGTTTGACGTCTGAGAGATAACACTCCCTTGCCATCTTCTGATCCCTGTTGAGGGAGCCAACAGAGCCATCAGCCTTTTCATACTTGAGAAGCATAAGAGCTGGGATGATGACGTCATTGCACTCGTTCAGAGTGGGTCGGCCTAAAATGATGTTGTAGGCGGTAAGCTCTTTAACCACCAGCAACCGGACAATCATATGTTGCCCTTTTCCCTTCTACCCTAGTCGGATAGGTAGATCACTTTGTCCGATTGGGTGTACAACCCCTTCACCAAATCCAACAAGTGGATAGGATACGTCGTGTACATTGTCTAGCTTGTAGTTGAACTTGGACATACACTTGTAGCTGATGAGACTAAAGGATCTACTTGTGTCTATAAGGATCCGACCAACCAGATTGTTGGCGACCTTACACTCAATGACGACTGGGTCGTCATGCGGCCGGCGGACTTTGCACCTGTCCTTCTTAGTATGAGGGCTTTTGGGAATGTTCCACTTGTTGACGCCTGTCCATCATCAACTTAATGGATCATCTTCTTCAGATGATCCTTGGTGCCCCGAATGGTCGGGTCATCGCTTGCGAATCCGTCTGCTATGTGTAGACCGGATCCTTGTCGGTGTTTGAGCTACTAGTGGGCTGGATAGTCTTAAACAACTGCCCTAGATTCGTCTTGGAAGTCGCTTTGCACTTCAAGACATAGGGCTTTAGCAAGCCCTTGTCAGCAAGACGGTCCAACATTCGCTTGAGGCTATAGCAGTCGTTGGTGTCATATCCTATTTCCTCATAGAAGTGACAATATTTATTCTTGTTCCGGGACTGAACGAAACTCTTCATAGGATTCAACCTATCAATGGTTAGCCAATCCTTTACCTCCATAAAGATGAAGTGGCAGTCCTTATTGAATTCATACCGTATGACGTACGGCTTGAATTCTTTCTTTTTCTTTTTGGTCGGCGGATCAGGCTCATCAACCACCCAAACCTCATTTCTCTTTTTTCTCTCTCAGCTTTCTGAGCCAGGTGAGCATACTGACTCTCTTTTAGCTTGTCGAAATTCTTGGAGTCCAAATGATGGCTGGACGAACAGAGGTCGGTGGCTTGAATATAGCTCTCCGCCTCTATCAACTCCTCTTGAAGGGCAAAAACCCTCTTTCAGACAAGGTCAAACTTAAAGGTCGACCCATCCTTCAGACCCTTAAAGAAGTCTGTGTAGGCTACCTCGTCAGACAGTTCCTGGATCTAGATTCTCACTAGATTGAACCGCCTGACATAGGAGCGAAGCCCTTCTCTCTCTACATGTCGAATGGTGCTCAAGTCAAGACTTGTTTTCTTAGAAAGGATGTTCATTGAGAAGTTAGAGGTAAACAGGAAGGCAAGCTTCCTGAAGCTCTCAATGTACCCGGATGGAAGGTTGCTGAACCATTGTTAGGCTATGCTCTTCAAGGTAGCCGAGAAGCAGTGACACCACATAGTGTACTCCAACCCCTGCATGTGCATAAGGTTGAAGTAGGCCATGAGGAGGTCCTCCCGGTAGGAGGTATCGTCTTAGGCACCCAACAACATATTTTAAACATTAGTCGGTTATGCCGCCTCGGTTATCTCCTACCTATATGGCTCTCACGTAAGGATTGAGTATTCCTTACGGATGAATTGTTGAAGCTGTCTGGAAAGCTCGATGTGAGGCTGACTCAGATAGCTGATGGTTCCGATTTTTCTCGACGACATGTCGAGCGTTAGTGTATGTCTTTTTTCTACCATCCGATTGAACGACATGGATGACCTTCCTGGGACTCTAACCACCATCTTTTCTTGTTTAAAGGGGACGAAATTGTCCCCCTACCCGGTGAGTTTCAGGCCTTGCTAGGTTTCCCTACAAATACTCTCCCTGTGACTTATTCGCCTACCTTATTGGATCCCAAACCTATATTCCAAAGATTTTTTGGCTTGTCCGACAATGATACGACCAATATTGGAACTAAAGAAGACGTGAACTTGATTCAATTTATTGAACATTTCGTCGCTCCTCGTGACAACATGACTAAACAACGCTTTAAAATTCGTGCTTTATGTTTTTGTCTTGTTGTTAATTGTTTACATAGGAGAGGCAAAGAATACGGAGATTATTCCATGGTGTCCATAGTAGAGAAAATAGAGGGATGTCATTCACCCGCTCCTTTGGCTTTGGCGGAAACCGTTCTATGTTTGAATCGCCTTAGAGGAGACCCTAGCGAAAATGGTTTCACGGGAAGTCCAATCCTATTACACGTACGTTTTTTTTCGTCGTTTATCAGCGCAAGTTATGATGTTGCGCTGGCATGACCAGCGCAATCTTCTGCGCTGCGCGCGGATAGAGAACGTAACTGGTTTTGTTGCGCGCGCCACCTGCGTGTGTAAAAATCACAAACTGGTTTTTATTTTTTATTTTTTTCTTTGTAGATTTTGCTCATGGAGCGTTTGCGAATTGTTGATCAGCCACAAAACCTTGAGGCTAATGGAGTATGGACATTCTCTGGACGTCGAATCCTATATAAGCAGAAGAATGAAGAGGAATGGACGTCGTTTTTCTGTCATGGGGTTCCTAACATACGTTTTAATTGCCTCAATTGCCCTTACATTAAGCTTTTAGGCCTATTTAGTACTACTTATATTTTTCCTTGCAGGGTAATGATACAATACGGGATGAAACCAATTATTCCCCCGCAAGATTGTGATGCCCCTAAAGATGTGATTTTTAAACCCGAGCGAATTTTTCGTTGGATGGATTATTAGTACAAAATCCTATTGCGAGTATTGCATTATCTTCCTTTTACAAAGCTTGGATGAATGCGGCGGATAAGGGTGAATTAAACAAGGCTCGATCTCAATATCAATCTGTCACGGCTCACAATCAATCTAAGCCCTTGATGCATTCGGCCACTACTACTCCTCCTAGTGGCCAAAACAAAGGGGTGAGAAGAAAATTAGACTTCTCATCTCCTAAGGCGCGTTCGAAGGAAATAAAAAGGAAAGCTCCCTTCAAACCCGCACAATGAGGTGTGATAATCATGGGACCTTCGCAACAAACTCGAAAAAAGGTTCTAATGAAAGCTTCGGAAAAGGGGAAAAAGGATGAAAAGACCCCAATTCCAAAATTGAAGAACAATGTATGGGTTAAGAAGAAGAGTGTAGGAGAAAGCTCTAAGGTTTCTGAAAATAATGCGATGGAAACTACTGCTCCATCATCCGTGACAATTGAGGACATAGTAAAACCTTAGAGTGTTACACAGTTTCACCATTAGTTTTAAATTGTATAAAGTGTAATCACTACTATGATTTTTTGAAATTTGAATGAAATAAAATGAGCGTTATATTTTATATTTTGATATGACCGAATCATAAATATTGCCTACGTATTCGCATTACGAAATCCGGTCTTTGCGTAGTTCTAACGTTTTTTTTATTATGTATTTTTTTATTTTTCTTTAATCTGTTAGGTAGAAATTAAATGAAAAATTAATCAAACCTTGTTTAAAAAGAATTAAATCAAAGTTTAATTTTACTTTATGAGTATATGTTATATTAAGAAACACCCTCTTTTTTGCCGCAAGTAGAAGTTGCAACTTTATTCAAACGTAAAAATTCGGGTTCGCAGTTCCTCATCAGGTGGTGCGCGCAACATCTGTAGTTACGCGAGCCAGTCGCGCGCAACGAAATCTATTGCGCGTGACATCAGCGCACAACTATTCCAGTTGTGCGCAACACCTGTGCTATGAATGTCTCGAGAATTTTTTTTTAAATTCTGTATTATTACCCCCCCAAAGTGTGAATTTTTTTTTTTGATGTTCGAAAAAATTTGAACACTTAGAACGGTTTATTTTTTCTAAATTACCCCCCCAAGTGTTATGTATTTTACCGTGTTATTCGGTAAAATGCATAACACTTAGAATCTTTTAGTTAAATGCTAATTAAAATTGGTTGTATGAGTGAACAAGTTTATCCGGATTTCATATGTAATGTTTCTTAAGTCGATCAATGTTTAATAATTGGCGATTCATCTCCTCTGATATCCATTAATCTGACGGCTCCTCCTGATAGGATTTCAATTACGCGGTAGGGACCAATCCAATTAGGTTTGAATTTCCTTCTTGGATCGGTTGGTGGACCCCTAACCTCCTTTAGTACAAAGTCACCTTCTTTTATATTTCAGGGTTTGACTCTTTTATTGAAATGATGCGCAATGCGCCTTAGGTAGACTTGTTCTTGATGCAAAGCTCTTAATCGTCGTTCATCGAGGAATAAGAGCTCTTCATACCTCGCTCTTACCCATTCAGCTTCCAGTAGCTTACTTTAAAGTATGATGCGTAGGGATGGTATTTCCAGTTCGACTTGTTGAACTCCGGCCATTCCGAAAACAAAGGAGTATGGAGTTACTCCTATAGTGTAGTTTTTTCGGCCAGTCTTTATAATTTTTTGCCATTTTCTTAATGATGACGTTATATTTTTATTTGCCGACTCTACAACTCCATTCATTTGAGGTCTGTATGGGGATGAGTGATGATGTTTTACTTTATAACGAGTTAAGAAGGTCTCGACTTCAGCTTTGAATTGAGATCCCTGATCACTAATTAGTTCATGTGGAACACCATATCTACAAAATATATTTCGTTCGAGGAACTTTGCGACATGTTTAGAAGTTATATTCACATAAGAAGCACCCTCAATCCACTTAGTAAAGTATACTACTACAAAAAACCCCTATTGAGTCGCCTGTAAATGACCTAATGAGTCGCTTTAAAGGCGACTCCACAGCCACCGACACAATAGCTTCCAACTTTAGAAGTCGCCTCTGAGATGACTTGATAGCTTTTATATAAGTCGCCTATTAGTTGTTAGGCGACTCTATTTGTTAATCTATTATGTCGCTTGTGTTGAAAGATGCGACTCCATAGTTTAATCTATTGTGTCGCTTGTGTTGAAAGAGGCGACACGTAAAAAATCAACATTTTTTCCAACTATTTTTGTTAGCTCATATAATGTCAGTGTTTATGACACTTGGCATGCTTGATCTCTGGTTCTTTGCCTGGAAGGTTGAAGTTCTTGCCATTATACCAAAGTTACTTTTCATATATATATGATATTGTAACTATTTTATATACATTTTTAGAATTAACCTATTGAGTCGCGTCTTACGTATTAGGTGACTTATTAGATAGTTGTCATATAATAAAGCACCTAACAAGTCGAACTTTTAGATTCACCTATATATAAGGTGCGACTTGTAAACATATCGAGTCGCCTCATACTTATTAGGCGACTTGTTATGTTGGGGTTAAAATCAATAAAGCACCTAATGAGTCGCCTAATATACATGAGGTGACTTGATAGGTTTACAAGTCGCACCATATATGCATGTGACTCTGTAACCCGACTTATTAGCTGGCTTAAATTAGATTTTTAAAGTCACCTGTGTATAAGGTGTGACTTTTTAACCTATCGAGTCGCCTTATAAATATCAGGCGACTCATTAGGTGAGAGTCATAGATAAGAAAACTCACCTATTGAGTCGCCTAATATGTATAAGGCGATTCGACAAGATTTCGAGTCGCACCTTATGTACATGTGAATTTAAAAATCTAATTTAAACCACCAAATAAGTCGGATTATAGAGTCGCATGCATATATGGGGCGACTTGTTAACTTATCAAGTCACATCATATATGTTACGCGACTCGTTAGGTGCTTTGTTGATTTTAACCCCAACTTAACAAGTCGCCTAATAAATATAAGGCGACTCGATAGTTTTATAAGTCGCACCTTATGTACAGCTGACTCTAAAAGTCCGACTTATTAGGGGTTTTTTTTAATAGTGGTAGTCGATGGCTACTAATACGTACTCGTGCCCTCCTGCTCCTGTTGGAGAGATTTTTCCAATTACGTCAATTAACCAAGTTGAAAAAGGCCAAGGGGAAGTGAGATTGTATAGTTTGGATGGTGGAAGGTGTTGTAAATATGCGAACATTTGGCACTCTTGACATTTTTTAACATACTGTATGCAATCATGTTCCATAGTGGACCAATAGTACCCTTGTCGTGAGATTATTTTTGAAAGCATTTTACCATTCATGTGAGGTCCACAAACACCTTTGTGTGTATTCTCCATAAGGCGTGTGGCTTCAGGTTAGTCTATACAAAATAAACTTTGACCATTAGGTCCTTTTTTACATAATTGACCATTTAATAGACCATATTGGGCCGCAAGTGTTCGTAAGGCTCGTTGGTCTTTCAATGAATTATTTTCAGGATATGCGCCATGGGTAATATATTAGAGGATATGATCATACCAGGGACTGTCTCCTTCGATGTCATTTATTTCCTCTATTGCGTTGTAATATGCCGGTTCTTCTCTTCTATCAACGCATAATGGAATCATATTTAAGTGATCTAGAATGTTGAACATTGAGGCTAATTTTGCTAGCGCATTGGCAAATTGATTGTCATCCCTTGGGAGATATTCAAAATCAATATGTTCAAAATGCTCGATGAGTTGCTCGAAGTGTTCTTGGTATAATATCATTGTGGAGTTCTTTATTTTCCATTTTTAAGTATATAATTTATAATCAAACTAGAATATCCATATACCTCTAATTTCTACACACCTATGCTAGCTTCTACTTCTAATCCAATAATACACGCTTCACATTCTACTGCATTATTGGTAACCTCAAAGTCTAGTTTAACAGAGATCTAGCTTTATTAAGGTCCAGAAAGTCGACACACATGCGAACTCGTCCATCCTTTTTAGGGACGGGGACGATGTTCGCTACCCATTCTGGGTAATTACATACGCGAATAAAACCTTCGTCCAACTGTTTTTGTACTTCTTCTTTTATTTTTAATGCGACATCAGGTTTCATTCGTCGAAGTTTTTGTTTTACTGGTTTAGAGGTAGGGTTCAAGGGAATGGTATGATCCGCAATTTCCCTATCTATTCCAGGCATGTCCTTGTATAACCAAGCAAACACGTCTTTGAATTCTTTGAGCGTCGATATGAGGGTCGATCACTCTTCTAGATTTAGAGTTAAGCCAATTTCGACTTCTCTATTATTTTCGTTAGTTCCTATATTAACTATTTCAGTTTCTTCAACGATAAGGTTCTTTTGTTCTTGTTCATTCATTAGTTCAACCAATTTATTAATGTTATCATCTACATTAGATTGATTGTTATAGCATTCAAAAGATTCAAGAGAAGGCGTATACTCGGAAATAGAGCTTATATTATTAAAATCAAAAGAGAATACATCAAGAGAAGAATCCTTTTTGGGATCTTCGTCCTTAGAACTTGAAAATAAAGACTCAGTAATGGCCACAAGGCCGAGATTTTAAACTTCCCTAGAGTCTATAATAGATTCATCGTTCGATTCTTCAAACATCTTCCCTTCTCTTGAGACGATTTCCAGCTTATTGCCTTTGTGATTGGTCCGTTTGAAAGATTTCCTCCATCCATGCTCAAAAGTTTCATTTGAAGGGGTGATCAATGAGGTTGGGTCAAAAGCTTCGTCTTAAATAGCTTTTTGATTGGTCATTGTAGCGACATGATTTTGCTCTAGTTAAAATAGCAAGTTAAATGCTTGCCCATTATAACACCCTGGATTTGGGTGTTTTGATTTAACGATACTAAGATCATCATCCAATAAGTAGCAATCATGAAATATTTCTAATCCAGGCTTCTTGAATCCTTCTAGAACTAAGGGTTCTTGAAAGTCGTAGCATGGGTAATCTTCTCCTTCCCTAATGAATTGCCCATTGAGGGTTTGTTGGGAGTAAAGTGATTATCCCTTTCTTATTATTGTCTCTACGTGCTTTTTTTTTTGCATCGTCAGACTCCAATTCTTCTTTGGTTGTTTCATATCCCAATCCAAAGGAGAATCTTTTCTTTGGGATAGGAAGTAAGATAGATTTCTTCATTCCTATTCCCAAATGCATCCTAGGAAAGTAACTACTCTTGAGTAAGATATTGTTTACTATTTGAGTGGAATATGGATCAAGCTTGAATTTTTCTTCAAAGTCTTCTTCCATTTCAATTTTGTAGATTGGTTCCGCCGTGAATCCCCACATGTACTCTTCATCATTATCATGGTTTATTTTTAAGAGTGATTGATCATTTATTGCTATTTTGAGTGGAGAAGCATGTATAGTCATAGGAAGCCCTTGATAGTTCGACCTAATCATTTGATGAAGTGAGGATGGTATTGCACCAAGCCCATGTATTCAAGGACGTCCAAGTAAAAGGTTGAACGTAGGTTTTATATCCATGATATGGAATTCAACCATCTTTTGAATTGGGCATGTGGTAATTGGTAGCTTAACAGTTCCACACAACGATCTTTTCGAATTGTCATAGGCCCTAATGCTTTGTGTTGTTGATTGAAAATCTTTTTTTCTGGATTAAGGCCTAAGTATTTTGCAGTTCGCAATGGGCATGCGTTTACAGCTGACCCATTGTCTACCAAAGTTAGAGGGATATTGTACCCCTTGCACCCCACAGTTAAGTATAATGGATTGTTGTGGGTAGTTTCTTTTAAAGATAATTTATCATTAGTGAAAATGATTGATTTGTCGGATTTCTCGCTAGTAAGCAAGCTAACGAGATCCTGAGGGGTTGTGTCTATGCTTACAGACAAAGTCGTTAGAGCGTTCATGAGAGAATTCTTATGTTCTTTAGAAGTACTTAGGAGTTCCCAAATGCTAACATTCGCCTTGGATTGGCGAAGTTGTTTGACCAATGGATCTTCCACCTCAAGTGGAGGTGATATTGGATTTTGTACTTGACCTTGAGTTTGATTTTGTGTGGTCTAAGATCCATTTGGTGGTGGTGCTTGGTAGACTCGTCCAGAACGAGTTAAATGATCTATCTCTTTTGGGTTATTTGTAGGACTCACAAACCGACTTTCTTTTAGAGGCTTTGGATGTGCCTCCATTTCAAGATATTCCATGAGTTGTGCTTGATGCCATTGTTCATCCAAGGAGAGATTCGATAAATCTTGGGACTTCCCCAAGAAATGATCCCAATCAAGCGCTCCATTTGTTTCATTTTGTAAACAAGATGGAGGTGGGACGGCGGCATACTTAGAGACATATAAGTCTTGAAAGTTGTCGTCTCATAGTCCAGATTCTTCATTAGTTTTCCCTATGAGTATTGTGGATAGAGGTTCTCCTATAGGTGTGATATAGTTGAAAGGATTGAACATATCACTTCCCATATGGTCCTCATTGATATGAAACACCCCTAAGGGGGATGCATTATTGTTAGGTTTTGGTGTGGGAATTATCCCATCGTTTACTAAATCTTGTATTTTGTGCTTTAAGACATAACAACGTTCAGTATCATGTCCAACGCCTCTATGATACGCACAATACGCATTACCATTCCATTTAGGAAATCTTCTTTCTGGTGGAGTGGGTGGTGTCGGCCCTGTTGGCGCAAGTAAGCCTTTTTCATTTAGTTTTTCTAACAATTCTCTATAGCTTACAGGAAATGGAGTAAATTTTCTTTCTTTTGTCCATTATTTTTAGGATCATCGTACGATTTGTGTTATTGTATTGCGTGGTAGTCCCAAATACGTCAATAAAGGATGATGCATTATCAGTCCCCTTCTTGTAGTTATTCTTAGGTTGATGATGATGATGAGGTATGTTTGCTTTTTCTTTAGCAAGATCAGCTTCAATCCTAGTAGCCACAGAATAGACCTTTTGAAAAGTGTCTAAACCAAGGTAACGTAGATGTTTGTTGTACTTTTCATGATAGTTGTCAATGATTTTTTGTACTAACTCGATTTCCGGCGGCCTTTGGGCAAGGTGGGTCGCCTTTTCTCACCACCTACCATAGAAAACAAGGAAACCTTTATCGTCGCCTTGCTTAAGCATCTCGAGTTCACGTAAAGTTTACTTAAACTCTATGTTACTCTCATATTGGGTAATGAAAGCCGAAGCTACATCTTCTCATGTGGCCTTGAATTTTGGATCTAGCGCATGGTACCACTCTCTTGCGGTTAGGTCTAGAGATAAAGGGAAAGTCAAATCATAAAGCTTAGGATCAACTCCCTTTAATGTCACGCATGGTGCCAGTAAAACACATTAAATGGTTTTGTGGATTATTGGTCACCTTAAATATTGGCAAGTACGTAGCTACAAACTTTTCCGATAAAGCAAGTCCTGCGGGAGGAGCAAACTTTTCTGCGTCAAAGTACTTGTTCCCCATTGTAGAACAAAGAACTAGCTTCTCAAACGACTTTTCTTTGATGGATAATTGTTCCATCTTTTCTTTCAAGGCTAAGGTTTCAGCATTTTTCTTTTCAGCCTTTTCCATTTTCTTAATTCTTCACTTTTTGGCTTCTTGAGCCTTTTCCTCTCTCAAACGAAGAATCTCTTGTTGAAGTTCTTCGATGGTTGGCATTGTTGTTGGACTAGGATTAGTTGCCGAAGAAAAGTGATTTTAAAGGGGTTGATCTTTGGGTAGTAAACGTAGAATGCGAGTGCCTAGGAGTCTTCTTTCCCAAGCTTGGAAACCGACTCTAAAGCAGTACAAAAGGATTAGTAAATCGATACGCTTGTTTAGAAAGAGAGAAAAAAAAAAAAGAAAAGACGCAAAATAAATTCAAACGGATAACATCACCCTTAACAATTCTTCAATGAAGATATTGTTCGGACGAGTCAATTTTTTTTTTTTTTGAGAAATCAAAATTGACTCGTCCAGTGGGCGCACACAAGTGATCCAGTTGCGCGCGGCTATCGCGCAAAACAGAATCTCTTGCGCTGGGAGGGGTCGCGCAACTCTCTGATTTGAGCGCGCCACCTGCTCGTAGGATTTTTTTTTAATTCGAGCTTTTTTTTTGTCATCGTTTTTTTTATTTGATTTTTTTTTTTTTTGCTATCCTTTGAATATGACCCAAAATCTCAAAGAGACAACTTCGTAATTGGGAACCTAGTCCAAACTAACGAA
Organism: Chenopodium album; assembly: GCF_948465745.1. Lineage (NCBI taxonomy): Eukaryota > Viridiplantae > Streptophyta > Magnoliopsida > Caryophyllales > Amaranthaceae > Chenopodium > Chenopodium album. The sequence continues at coordinate 48,588,686 of NC_137838.1, forward strand.
AAAAAAGAAGACTATCCTAACACGTTCCATATAGTCACATAATCACATAAGCATGCCATTAGTCAAGATTCACGCAATGCCATTCTAAGGTCAAAAAAGGCTTGGGTGTCTAAAGGTACCATACCTTAAGAAACGACGCACAAATCAATCACTCAACGTGTTAATTCATGGCATCGCCCTCCCAACATTTTGTTGGCGATATGGGTGGGATGATTGTTATTGATTTCGGGATAGAAGCCTAGTGTTGGCGACCCCTAGTCAATGAGCCAATCCCCAATGGTTTAAGTGTGCTATGCTTATGCATGATGCAATGTTGCTTGTTTGGTTTTTACTTTTGTGCGAAAGGAAGATATTATGCGTTCAAGTCTTGCTATCTAACTAGATATTATCCAAGTTAATTCTCGTTACAACCCATAGGCAACATAGTGTTGGAAACCTTGGATCATAACTACGAATTAATCATGTAACCTCTAAGTCCCCAGTGGAGTCGCAACTATAAGGAGGGGTTTCCCATCGTAAGGGGTCCTCTCCTTCAATGCCCATGGCCACTTAAAAGCCTAGGACTTTACACTTGTTAGGGTGTAGTAGGATTTGAATTTCTGACTGTTTGGGGGACCTTGAATTAGAATTGATTCTATCATTACGCATTTTTGTAAGAAACAAGTATGGAGTCGCCAATGAGTTTTAGGAAAACTCATAAACCTCATTCATGCCTTTCTTTCATGTGGAGTTCATGGAATAATTGGCACAAATCATAAGGTTTCCCATGCCCAAATTGGTCTATAAACCAGAAATGAGTTCGGGAGCGAGGGTACTAAAATAACGTTTCCTTTAGAGGGGAATCGTTATCCTTGCCCTAGTGCGGCCTCTACTAGCTCTTCTTTTTTTACAATTTCATCACCAAACAATATATGCAATGCGATACCTAAAACTAGGTTAGTTGATTTTATTTACACATACCAATTCATGTAGGAATTACATCGTAATGTAGTTATTCTTTATTTAATCAAATTCTTGAAAAGGACAAGAAAATAAACAATATTTGTCTTGTCTTAAGTGATCGACCAACAATTATTTAATTCAATTCTAATATTTATTTAACACAAGATACTATGTGGAATTGATTAATTAATTATTTTAAAGGTGATCAAACGACACTAATTAATTAATTAGGGTTATTTAAACAAGAAAATAAATGTGATTTAACTAAGTGCTCGGGAATTTATTTTCTAGATCTCCGTTTAGAATATTTATAGACGTACTCCTTCTTGTTGGGGAACCTCCACCGTAGTAACAAAATATCAAAAGGGGTGAGTGTTTAGGACAAGAGGGGCTAGGTTGCACAAGTTCACAAGTATTTTGCCAGAGTTTTAGGTTATTTTTTTGTCTGTCTAAGCCTCGTTTTAAGCTCTTATTTAAAGGGGTACGAGCATTCTGCCGCAGCAGGTGTCGCGCGCAACTCATCCTGTTGCGCGCGATATCCTAGCGCTAGTGATTAGGTTGCGCTGTTATGGGCAGCGCAACTAATTGTCTTGCGCGCGGCTTTATGGTAAGATTCGATTTTATATTTTTCGTATAATTCTGAATCATCCGTAGCGCAACTCTGGAGGTTGCGCTGGGTGTCGCGCACAACTAAATTAGTTGCGCGTGGCAGCCTAGCGCGACTATTTGAGATGCGCGTGGCTTTTCTTGTGGCAGCATTAAAATTTAACCTGGGCGCTCCTAAATACGTCATTATTGGGTTTTAAGCATGGGCTTATGCCTAATTATGATCGGGTTTAGTTAATTAGACCTTTGTTTTGGCTTTATGTTTAATTCGGGCTTGTCTTTTCTGTTTTGTGGCTTAATCAGTTCTCCATAAGTATACTTCACTTTGATCCAACACATAGATGGTTTTATTTTTCGTCATTGCACTTCCTGTCGGGACAGGAAACCAAAAGTACATGTCTACAGGTAGTAATTGTACCAAAACCTTAGAGAAGTGTCTTTAGAGATCGAGGAGAAAGTGTTTCCGTCAGACCTAATCGAGTTTGGGTTAAGTGATTTTGATGTCATCCTGGGAATGGATTGGTTGAGTAAGTACAGTGAAGATTTCAATTGTTGGTCGCAGAAAGTAAAAATGAACGCAAGTGATAATGTGTGTGAAATCAAATGCCCTAGGTTGATAACCGTGTTAAAGTTGGCAAAGTACATGAAAAAGGGAAATCCAATGTACTTTTGCAGCATGAGAAACATGGATGATGAGGAGGCAACTAAACCAGAGGATATAGAAGTGGTGAATGAACTCTAAGATGTATTTCCAGACGAGATCCTTGGAATGCCATCTAAGATAGAAATTGATTTCAACATAGACTTAGTCCCAGGGACGGCACCAATATCTTAAGCACCATATCAAATGACACCTGTAGAAATGAATGAATTAAACGAGCAACTGCAGGATTTGTTGGACAAGGGATACATTAAACCCAATGCGTCTCCTTGGGGAGCACTAGTTTTATTTGTTAAGAACAAAGATGGGAGTCTGAGGTTGTGTATTGATTACATGGAATTAAATAAGGTGATAATAAATAACAAGTATCCACTTCAAAGGATTAGTGACTTGTTTGACCAGTTAAAAGGTGAAAAAGTGTTTCCTAAGATTGACTTAAGGTCTGGATATCATAGTTGAGGATGGCAGATGAGGACATTCCTAAAATTGCATTTAGGACGAGATATGGACACTATGAGTTTACAGTGATGCCATTTGGATTGACAAATGTTCCGACAATCTTTATGGATTTAATAAACATGGTGTTTTGTCAATTTATGTATAAGTTTGTAGTAGTGTTCAAAGTTGATATATTGGTGTATTCAAAGGGCAAAGAAGAGCAAGTAGAACACCCGAGGGCAATTATACAAACACTGAGAGAAAATAATCTTTATGTAAATTTCTCTAAGTGCTAATTTTGATTGGAAAAGGTAGCATTATTAGGTCATTTTGTGTCTACGGGTGGTGTGAAAGTAGATCCATCCAAGATCGAAGCTGTTAAGGGTTGGCCAACGCCCAAAACAGTATATGATGTTCGTAGTTTCTTAGTTCTAGCAGGGTATTATAGGCGTTTTGTGAAAGATTTCTCAAAGATTGCTAAACCTATGACTACTCTGATGAAGAAGGACAAGAAATTCGAGTGGGATGATAAGTGTGAAGAAGCATTCCAACTCAAACATAAGCTAGTTACAGCACCAATGCTAACACTGCCAGACCACAGTGGTATCTATGATGTGTATAGTGATGCACCGAAGAATGGCTTGGGTGTATTTTTAGAATAAGTTATTATATATTTCTGTATTATTTAAATAAATATTTTATTTTGTTTTCATTAAATAAATTATTTTATGCAAAATTTATTTGAACTATGTTAAATTAATAAGCATTAATCCAATTGAAATTCTCTTTTCCTATACACCAACATATTTTGTCAATGGTGTTAGTAACCCAAAAAATGAATAAAAAGAGCTTAAACTTCCATCTAAGCCCAAATAAAAATTTCTACTCCCACTTTATTTTGAAGACCAAGCCCACAAAATATAAAAAAACCCCAAAAACCCTCATACCCTTGTGTTTCACGTAAAAAAATTCATTCACCTCCTTCCTCCTCCTTCTCAGCTATTCACGACTTCACAAGCAAAAAAAAAAAAGAAAAAAATGAAAAAAAAGGGAGAAGCTTTGAAGTAGCGCAGCACCACCGAAACCACAGCCACCGCCACCAGCTGCACCTCCGGCCACCGACGGACCATCCGCCCCCCCTGCAGTTCGCACTCCTTATTCCTCCCTTGTTCTCACTTCTTTTATTTTATTATTTTGATTTAAAGCTTCAATTTTTATTTGATTTCAATTCTTAATTATTGTTATTATGGTTTGGTAGTATGTTTAAATTATAAAAGATTGTAAATTTATGAGTTTTAGCATGTTTAAATTATTATATAAAATTTCAGATTATATATGTTGTATAATTTAGGGTTTAAACCATGATTTTTCGTGTTTTAGGGTTTGATAAAGTACTAATTAAATTATCTAATTATTCTATGTTTAAATTACATCAAAGTATGATTATTTTGATTATATATAAATTTTCATATTATTAAAGTTTTGCTTTTTATGGGCAATATGTATTAATTTCATGTTTTTATGCTTCTAAGCCTATAAAATAATTATTGTGGGTATTTTATGATTAAAAAGCTTTGAACTTTAAATTACAACTTCAAGTACAAATTTTCAGATTTCACACTTTTTATTTTGTAGCCTCTAATTACATTGAATTGACATATTTTTGGGTTTTTAACACACTAACTTGCTATATAATGATTATTTCAAGTAATTATGCTTATGGGGTTATTTTATATATTTAAACCAAATTTTCAGATTTATTTACTTACTTTAAAGTTGTTGTATTAAACGCTATATTTCCATAATTTTAACATATAAACTTATGGTTGGGATGTTATATTATTAACTTTGACTATTGGGGACAATTTAAAGGCTTTATTTTGATGATTTAAGAGGTTTTAGAGTAGTTTAGTATTGCTGTAAATTTATTTGCTTGGGTATTGATTTATTTCACATTGTTTGGTTTAGGCGAGGACTTTGTAGAAGGCGACTTCTAGGTAGTAAAGGAATAAATAATAAATGTTGTTTGTCACTAATAAATCAAGAGTTTATATTGGAAAGTTGCCTTGTTTGATTGAATTGTGTTTGGAATGTTTGTATTGTATTGCATATGAGTCATCACCAAGTCTAAACCTGTAAACCACGTAAAGTGCAAGATGAATGAGCAGTAAAACTCTTGATTGGTGCACATCTGGAGTAATGACAATCAGGGGTTGGGGTACATGGGGTATTAGCCGTATACTTTTATCGAGGCCGTCTGATCTACGAGTCTCCTATTTCAAATATTTTTTTTTAAAACTAGAAGTTAGGTGAGATCTCGTACTAACTACGGTCACGGAGTTACGCCCGTGGTCGTTGGATGTTTATTGATGTTTCCAAAAGGAGGCATGGGGTTTTTCTTTTATTGATGTTCCAAATGGGACATGGGTTAGACAACCTTGTTTATTGCTAAATCCAATGAAATAAATAAAAGAGTTAGTTAATATCAACTAGTGAGGTCTTAATAAATTGTATAATTGGGCCATGTGTTGAGTCTGTAATTTAATGAGGCTTCTGCTTGATTATTAGTAGCATGTTAGGTATTTCTTAATTTATTTCGCAGCTTGTATGTACTCAGCTTTGTTGATTGCGTGCTTTTTTGTGTGTCTTTCTTTGGTCATGTCCTTCGCCTTTCAATGACCCTATGACGATCCAATTTTTACACTTGTAATATTGGGGAGCATATTAACCAAAGGTTCTTACATATGCAACATCTGTTTCTAGATGGTGGGATCTTGAGTGGAGAGTTGGTTACTTTTCTTATTTTTTTTACTATTTACATTTAATGTTATTTAAACTCAACTTTGCTTTCATACTGTTTCTATTGGTTTCAGTTTTCAATAAGGGCCTTAAGGGTTCCAAGTTGTAAGATTTAATTTGGTTTTGGTTATTGTTTTTGGAACTTATATATATTTATTTTAATTTTTCCACTGCTATTTTCTGAAAAACCCTTAACGTTTGAAAACGTTGCGGTAGCACACCAGTAATTCTCTTGGAATTGTTCAGGTTATTCACAGGTTTTAAGAGAGAATTATTGGGGTGTTACACCTTTCGGGCCGGTTTTCAAGCTTGGGAAAGAGGACCCCCGGGCACTCGCATTCTACGTTTACCACCCAAAGATCAACCCCTTTCAAACCACTTTTCTTCGACAAGTAATCCTAGTCCAACAACGATGCCAACCATCAAAGAACTTAAACAAGAGATTCTTCGTTTGAGAGAAGAAAAGGCTCAAGAGGCCGAGGAGAGAAGAATTAAGAAAATAGAAAATGCTGAAAAGAAAAAAAGATGAAACTTTATCCTTACAAGAAAAGATGGACAATTATCCATTAAAGAAAATTCGTTGGAGAAGCTAGTTCTTTGTTCTACAATGGGGAACAAGTACTTTGACGCAGAAAAGTTTGCAACTCCCCCAAGACTTGCTTTACCAGAAAAGTTCATAGCTACGGACTTGCCAATATTTAAGGTGACCAATAATCCACAAAATCATTTAATGTGTTTTAGTGGCACTATGGCACTAAAGAGAGTTGATCCTAAGCTTTATGCTTTAACTTTCCCTTTATTACTAGACCCAACCGCGAGAGTATGGTACTATGGCTAGATCCAAAATTTAAAGTGACATGGGAAGATGTAGTTTTAGATTTCATCACCCAATATGAGAGTAACGTAAAGTTCAAGGCAACTTTACGTGAACTCGAGATGCTTAAGCAAGGCGATGATGAAGGTTTCCTTGTTTTCTATGGTAGATGGAGAGAAAAGGTGGCCCACCTTGCCCAAAGGCCTCCTGAACTCGAGTTAGTACAAAAATTCATTGACAACTGTCATGAAAAGTACTACTGTCATGAAAAGTACAACAAACATCTACGTTACCTTGGTCTAGACACTTTTCAAAAGGTATATTATGTGGCTACTAGGAATGAAGATGATCTTGCTAAAGAAAAAGCAAACAAATCCTTTATTGACGTATTTGCAACTTCCACGCAATACAATAACACAAATCGATATGATGATCCTATATAAAGATGGACAAAAGAGAGAAAATTTACTCCATTTCCTGTAAGCTATAAAGAATTGTAAGAAAAATTTAATGAAAAAGGCTTACTTGCGCCAACAGGGCCAACACCACCCACTCCACCGGAAAGGAGATTTCCTCAATGGAATGGTAGTGCTTATTGTGCATATCATAGAGGCGTTGGACACGATACTGCACGTTGCTATGTTTTAAAGCATAAAATACAAGATTTTGTAGAAGATGGGAGAATTCCCACGCCTAAACCTAACAATAATGCATCCCCCTTAGGGGTGTTTCATATCGATGAGGACCGTATGGGAAGTGATACGTTCAGTCCTTTGGACTATATCACACCTATAGGAGAACCTCTATCCACAATACTCATAGGGGAAACTAATGAATTATGTGGACTATGGGACGACGACTTTCAAGATTTATACGTCTCTAAGTATGCCGCCGTCCCACCTCCATCTTGTTTAAAAAATGAAACAAATGGAGCACTTGATTGGGATCATTTCTTGGGGAAATCGCAAGATTTATCAAATCTCTCCTTGTATGAACAATGAAATCAAGCACAACTCATGGAACATCTTGAAATGGAGGCACATCCAAAGCCTCTAAAAGAAAGTTGGTATATGAGTCCTACGACTAACCCAAATGATATAAATCATTTAACTCGTTTTGGGCGAGTCTACCAAGCACCACAACAAAATGGATCTTCGACCACACAAAATCAAACTCAAGGTCAAACACAAAATACTTTACCGCCTCCACTTGAGGTGCAAGATCCATTGGTCAAATAATTTCGTCAATCCAAGGCGAATGTTAGCATTTGGGAACTCCTAAGTACTTCTAAAGAACATAGGAATTCTCTCATGAATGCTCTAACGGCTTTGTCTGTAAGCACAGAAACAACCCCACAGGATCACGTTAGCTTGCTTACTAGCGAGAAATACGACAAATCAATCATTTTCACTAATGATGATTTGCCTTAAAAAGACACTACCCACAACAATGCATTATACTTAACTGTGGGATGCAGGGGATACAACATCCCTCTAACTTTGGTTGACAATGGATTAGTTGTAAACGTATGCCCATTACGAATGACAAAATACTTAGGCCTAAATCCAGAAAAAGATTTCCAATTAACAAAACAAAGCATTAGGGCCTATGACAATTCGAGAAGATCGGTGTGTGGAACTGTTAAGCTACCAATTACCACATGCCCAATTCAAAAGATGATTGAATTCCTTGTTATGGACATAAAACCAATATTCAACCTTTTACTTGGACGTCCTTGGATACATGAGCTTGGTGCAATACCATCCTCACTTCATCAAGTGATTAGGTTGAACTATCAAGGGCTTCCTATGACTATACATGCTTCTCCACTCAAAATAGCAATAAATGATCAATCACTCTTAGAAATAAACCATGATAATGATGAAGAGGACATGTGGGGATTCGCCGCAGAGCCAATCTGCACAATTGAAATGGAAGAAGACTTTGACGAACCATTCAAGCTTGATCCATATTCCACTCGGATAATAATCAACATCTTACTCAAGAGTAGTTACTTTCCTGGGATGCCTTTGGGAATAGGAATGAAGAAATCTCTCTTACTTCCTATCCCAAAGAAAAGCTTCTCTTTTGGATTGGGATATAAACCAACCAAAGAAGAATTGGAGTGTCACGATGCGAAATACAAAGCGCGTAGAGACAATAATAAGAAAGGGATAATCACCTTACTCCCATCCTATCAACAAACTCTCAATGGACAATTCATTAGGGAGGGAGAAGATTACCCATGCTATGACTTTCCAGAACCCTTAGTTTTGGAAGGAATCAAGAAGCCTGGATTTGAAATATTTCATGATTGCTACTTCTTGAATGACGATCTTAGTATCGTTAAATCAAAGCACCCAACTCTAGGGTGCTATGATGGGCAATCATCCAACTTGCTATTTCGACTAGAGAAAAATAATGTCGCAACAATGACCAATCAAAACGCCATTCAAGATAAAGCTTTTGAGCCAACCTTGTTGATCACCCCTTCAAACAAAAATTTTAAGCATGGATGGAGGAAATCTTTCAAATGGACCAATCACAAAGGTATAAACTGGAAATCGTCACAGGCGAAGGGAAGATGTTTGAAGAATCGGACGATGAATCTATTATAGAATCTAGGGAAATTGAAAATCTAGGCCTTGTGGCCATTACTGAGTCTTTATTTTCTAGTTCTAAGGACGAAGATCCCAAAAAGGATTCTTCTCTTTATGTACTCTCTTTTAATTTTAATAATATGAGCTCTATTTTCAAGTATATGCCTTCTCTTGAATCTTTCGAATGCTATAACAATCAATCTAATGAAGATGATAACATTAATAAATTGGTTGAACTAATGAATGAACGAGAACAAAAGAACCCTATCATTGAAGAAACTGAAATAGTTAATATAAGAATTAACGAAAATAAAAGAGAAGTCAAAATTAGCTTAACTTTAAATCTGGAAGCGCGATCGACCCTCATATCGACGCTTAAAGAATTCGAAGACGTGTTTGCTTAGTCATACAAGGACATGCCTGGAATAGATAGGGAAATCATGGAACATACCATTCCCTTGAACCCTACTTCTAAACCAGTAAAACTAAAATTTCAACAAATGAAACCTGATGTCGCATTAAAAATAAAAGAAGAAGTACAAATATAGTTGAACGCCGGTTTTATTCGCGTATGTAATTACCCAGAATGGGTAGCGAACATCGTTCTAGTCCCTAAAAAGCATGGACGAGTTTGCATGTGTGTCGACTTTAGGGATCTTAAGAAAGTTAGCCCTAAATACAATTTTCCTCTACCACATATTGATATATTGGTAGATAACACGGCTGAACATGCGATGTTATCCTTTATAGATGGAAACGCAGGTTACAACCAAATTATAATGTCAATAGAAGACGAAGAAAAGACATGTTTTATTACCCCTTGGGGTACGTATTGCTACACAGTCATGCAATTTGGTTTAAAAAATGCAGAAGCTACGTACCAAAGAACGGCTACGACTCTCTTGCATGATATGATGCATAAAGAAATAGAAGTGTATGTGGATGATATGATCGTAAAGTCCAAAGATAGAATGGGACATATAAAAGCTTTACGCAAATTTTTTACTCGCATAAAAGAATATAAAATGCGATTGAATCCACAAAAATGCACCCTGGAAGAAACTTCTGGTAAGTTACTCCGATATGTATGAAGCACACGTGGCATCGAGATCGATCCCGCTAAAATAAAGGCAATTGTTGATATGCCTCCGCCTCAAACAGAAAAAGAAATTAGGGGATTCCTTGGCAAACTACAATACATTAGTCGATTTATCAACAAATTGACTATTACTTGTGAGCCAATATTTAAAAAATTGAAAAAAGAGGAAAAACATGAATGGGACTATCAATGCCAAAAGTCCTTTGACAAAATCAAAGATTATCTCAAAAGTTCACCAATTTTAGCACCACCAGTACCTAAACTACCTCTTATACTATACATTACAGTTACAGACATGGCCACAGGCGCCATGTTAGCACAAGAGGTAGAAAAAGTCGAGCGTGCAATATATTACAGAAGTAAGAAATTAATCCAATAAGAAACAAAATATAGCACCTTGGAAAAGACAATCCTAGCATTAGTGTGGGCAACCAAAAATTTACGACATTATATGTTACCACAAACTACTCATGTGATTTCTCAACAAAATCTAATAAATTATTTGTTTGAACAACCACCAATACAAGGAAGGATATCTAAGTGGTTGGTGATGTTGGCCAAATTTGAGCTAAAATATATTCCTGAAAAATCAATGAAAGGAAAAATAATTTCTGACTTTCTGGCACAACATCCAATTCAAACAAGTCGTGCAGAAACTACTCAACTTCCGGATGAAGAGATTCTCATGACACAAGATGACAAATGGGTAATGTACTTCGATGGTGCGTCCAATCAAAAAGGATGTTACACCCCTTAACGATCCAAGAGATCATCAAGTCCATAAGGTCATGAACCAAAATAGGGTTCGGGGATGATGGTACAAATCCAACCTAAAAGAGATTGAACCTGCCCTAATAATAGGCCTCTACTTTATTCTGCTCGTATTCATATGCGCTTTCTGATTAACATACAATCAATAGGATTAACCCTAAACCTGTTTAATCTATGTTGGTTGAATTTAATGCACAAATAAACTATTATTGGAGATCACTTGAATTATAATCACAATTAACCCTAACAAGATTATTAATTATCTTATTAAGCGTGATTGCAAATACCAATTCCCTTTAACCTGCAATAAAAGGTGATCAAGCAATAACAATATTATAATAATATGCATATCAAGCAACATAATGAATAATCATCATCAATCATAATCATAAATGTTAGAAAGAACATAGGAAGCATCATATTTTTAATCACGCTTAATATTAAAAACACCCTAGACATGATACTAGGAATATCATAATAATAATATAAACATGATGTCTACATCATAAAATCAATTAAAATCAATAAAGTACTTACTTGGATGCCTCGTACCTCTTTCTATTAACAAAATACACACGTTAGTAACTTCAAGGAAAATAATAAACAAAATAATTAAATTAAATAATTGAAAGAGAGATTTGGGACCAAACCCTCAGAAATTAAAACCTTTCACGTCTAGGGCGAAGGCAACTTCGAATATGGCTAGGTGTATCAAGATCTTGTGAATGCGGAATTTTGTGTTAAACAATAAAGTTTAGAAAGAATGAATGAAAGATTAATGATTCATAAACTAATTTGTTGATGATTGAAGATTGTAGATGAATGAAAACGGAATTTATTAAAACTTAAGAATAAAAGAAGTGGTGAATGATAGATAATAATCCCCCCTTCAAAACGGAGTTTTTAATACGATATTTATAGAGAAAATCAACCAAAAAAGATAATTTATCAAAACAGAGTCTGAAGATCGCAAAAACAACTTGGCGCCAGCCCTGGCTCATTGGCGCCAGGACCAGCGGCTAGCGCCAGGCGACAATGGCTGGCGTCTGGCGCCAATCTTGGTTCCAGGCGCCAAGGCCTGGGGTTGGACGCCAAACCGGCTTTTAACACGTTTTCGAAAATCTGATAAAATTCCCGTACTGCAAGATAAAATAATATAATTTCAGTCGAAAATGCTATTTGATCTAATTAAAACTCTAAAGAATCCTAATTGAATTAAGAATGATAAAAAACCTTCTAGAATGTTCTAGAAGACTAAAACCATTCCTAATTACATTAGGAATGATAAATCATATTAGGCCCTCCCCTAGATCATTGGGCCGTACTTAAAACTCAAACCGGGCCAAGTTTAGTAAATTGGCCATAAATTCCTCAATATTCATCGGAATTGGGCTTATAATATATCGTTGGAAAGGTCTTTGCAAGCCCCATCCAACTACACCACTATTGGACCCATATCATGGACCAACCAAACTGGATTGGCTGTTTTCTTAAAATAAAGTTTTCAAAAACAGAAAGAAGAGAAAAGAAAAGAAAAGAAATAAAACTTTCCGCAACACTAGACCTTTCCACACTTTCGTTTCATTCGATTATGATTCGACGTGAAAGGTACTCATCACTGGGCTTGGTTTTGGGGAGACACAAATGGGTGTCTACAGAAGCCCCCACTTTGACTGAGTTTTGAGAAACGCAAGTTTCGAAAACGAAAGTCAAAGTATCGATAGGGACGGAGAATGATTCAGAACGTTCTGCGATCCTAAATCAATCTTGTAGCGCCGATACCTGCAAAACTAGCATTAGTTAAACAGATAAAAGAGTTAAGAAACGCGTATTTTGCACCGTCGAGCACACGTCTCTGAAAGTAACCGATTGCCGCTGTTGATGTTTTGATGACCTCATGCAAGCTAGAGAATGCCATCCCGCTTGAAAACCGCTACGCCTTGTAACTGCTTCCAAATTAGAAGATTGCTTTAACTGAAACGATCCTCCTCCGCATTGATAATATTCCACATCCTAGGGAACATTATCGAAGATTGCTTCTGTTGAAACAATCCTCAGTTGTTTGTGACACTCTCCATAATCCAGGGAACGCCACCTTGTTGTTTCGATGTTCACTCGTCTCTGAACAAAGAGCTTCTTTTTGATATGATCTTCTGAATAATGTGTCCACGCGTCTCTGAACGAAGAGCTTGATAATAGGAAATCTTTGATGATATGTCCACGCGTCTCTGAACAAAAGAGCTTGAAAATAGGAAATGTCCACGCGTCTCTGAACAAAAGAGCTTGAAAGAAATGTCCACGCGTCTCTAAACAAAAGAGCTTTGAATGAAATGTCCACGCGTCTCTGAACAAAAGAGCTTTGATGATATGCCCACGCGTCTCTGGAGCAAAAGAGCTTTTGATGGAAATGTTCACGCGTCTCTGAACAATAGAGCTTTTGAATGATATGCCCACGCATCTCTGAGCAAAAGAGCTTCAATGAAATGTCCACGCGTCTCTAGACAATAGAGCTTCGGTGCTTGAATGCTTGTTGCGATAATGTTCTGAAGAAAAATTTCCAACGACCAACGTTTGTCGATCTCTGAAGCTCGCCTGAACTTTATTCCGTTAAAACCAGTATGTCGGTGTTTCCGTAATGAGCCATATCTTAGGCGCTTTAAGCTAAGTGAGACGATCTTTCATCAGGTCGATCACTTATTGCAATTGTAATCAAACTGACTACTTAATCATGTCAAATTGCTTATAGGGGCTAACTGGCGCACCAAGGAACCCGAAATTGCTGTATGAAGTCGAAATCACCTTTCTTAGAGGCTTCGAGCTCTGTTGTTGTTGTTGAGATATTTCTGGCGCCAAGAATTGATTCTGTCGCCGAACGCTGTGATAGGGTCTTCCCTGTTCTGCTGCACCTGTATTTATTTTTTACTATAGAACTTTGGCAATTTCTTTAATTATCTTAGGGTTGACCTAAGGCTTAGAATTATCTTAGGGTTGACCTAAGGTTTAATGTTGCTTGACTCATCGACTTGACACGACTCAAGGTATAAACTTGACTTGATATGATTGACTGACTCGAGGTTGACTCGACTCGAAGTGTAATGACACATGTGTTAGACTCAAATCAAAGTGATATGGCACGACATGACTCAATGTGTACATGACTCGTGTGTGCATTGTAATGTGATCAGGCGACTCGAAAAAATGCAAAAAAAGCAAAAATTTTCCGTCAATTTTGTTGAGGGTACCGACTTTCTCCCGAAAAAGAAAGACGTGAAAAAGAAAATCGAAAGTTTGAAGATGCATGTTGAATGAGCTTAGTCAAATGTTGTTTGATACTATCTCTCAAGGTTCAAGGATTAATCCATCCTAGGCTCTTAAATTATTATTGAAAAGAGTCAAATGGTGGTGACTCTTAGGCTAGGTAAGCTAATAATATAGGGATCAAGCCCCCAAGTCTAGCTCTAAATGAAAAGGGATGAGCATAGGGAATTCCTTAATATGATCATGGTGCAAGTTTGTGAATGTGAATATGAATGCATGTTTATTACGGCCGCACCTCGATGGGAGGTTGCCTACGTATCCGTAAGGAATCAGGACAAACGTAGCTCTAGCCAAACCTCGCACAAGTGTGTATACCTCAAAAAGGTCTTTTTAAGGGTTGTAACGTGGTTAGGCTAAAGGTTTAAAGAAGAAGGGGATAAAGGCTCAAGACCCTAGATAAGCCCCCAAGGTATGCAACCTTGCTTTTATGCTTGAGTTTCTACTCTTTTTAGCTCTTTTTGCTTTAGCATTTATTTTATTTTTATAAGTGTGAGCAATCTCGATCATGCGGTCTATCACTCACTTGGAATTCATGTTTCTCAGGCACGGTACCGAGCACTCGATAAGAGACGCAATCTGAGACGTGTTCTTATCGAAGATATTTTCATATCAAAGACATTGGAACACTTGCCCTTTCGTACACTTATATTTATTTATTTTTTGCTTATTTTTGCTATTGCTTTCTTTTGAATTTGCTCAAGCTTTCTTTAGAATGGCATAAGTTGCACACCATCCCATCCCTAGGTTAGATAGATGTAGGTTGAAAAAAGAAAGGTCTATCGTTAGACGAGGCTCAAAGGGTTTATGAAGAAAGGATCGTATAATTGAAGGGCGAAAGGAGATATGATGTGGCTACAAGAGGTGCCTCAAATCATTGGTATACCTTGTGCTTAATTCGACATGGATTATTTTTTTTTTTTTAATGAAATGATCATATATAAGGAAATAAATGCTCATTTTATTAAAAAGGGAAAAGAAAAGAAAAACTACAAAATAATCTAAAGGAAAAGAAAAGGTGCCTATGCTAGACTTATTGGGGAAAGGAAAAAAAAGAAAAAGAAATAGACAAAAGAGGTCATGAGATCTTTTCATTGAAGCTCGCCTCTTGTCTTGTGTTGTTTGCTCCGACATCATCCAGTCTTCTCGCTAGCTAGAGGCAGTGGGATCTTATTTGCTTCTATGAGATCTTGAATGAGATTTTGAAACCTGTAGCATTGATCGGTGGTATGACCGTTTCTTCGATGGTACTTGCAATAGGAATTTGGATTCCATCTCGAAGATCGATTTTCTGGTGTTGGATCCTCGGTAGGGCCAATAGGTTTGATTAATCCTCGATCATAAAGACGATCGAAAGCAGCATCGTAGGTCATTCCAATGGATGTGAACTCTCGCCTGGGTTTCCTTTTAGATCCTTGATTGTCCACGGCTAAGACATCATTATGGTCAAAGGTACTAACATTATTACTAGAGTGGGCGCTTTCGAAAGAAGAAGGACTGTCGCTCTTCTTTCCTTTCCAGCCACCGTGGTTGCTATTGTTAGTAGCTTTTTGCTTTGCGAGGTCATCTTCGATCTCGATACCTATGTCATAGACGGCCTTGAAAGTATTCAAATTGTGTTGATATTTTAAGTGCTTTGAATACTTTTCTTGGAGATTCTTGATAAACATCCTCACGGATTCTTTTTCGGTGGGGACCTCAATCATCTTGGCGGAAGTTTCTCTCCATTTATTAAAGAAAGAAGTAAAGCCTTCATTCTCTTTTTGTCTTAGCATCTCAAGTTGTCTATGATCGGTTTTAACTTGAATATTGCACTTGTACCTATCAACGAAAGTGTTTGCTATCAATTCCCAGGTAAAGGTTTTCTCCTTTTCAAGGGAGAAGAACCATTGTTGGCAAACGGTTTCAAGAGATAGTGGGAACAGAGAGGGGAAAACCTTCTTATCGATACCCTTAATGCTCATTATAGTTTCAAAAGCTCTTATATGGAAGTAAGGGTTGTCTGTTGCCTTGAATTTAGGGATGTCAGTGGCGTTGAACTTATGCGGAAGAAGTTCCTTGTCCAGCGAGACCCCTTGCGAACTCATGCCCTGAAATTTATAGTCACTAGATAGCTTGCTTAGACTCTCTTGCATGAGATCCATCTGTTGTTGCTTCACGGGATCATCAACCTTGAGGGTGAGTAGCTTCAGTGTTTCAGTCATGGTAACCAATTGGTTCCTAAGCTCATTGACTTCTTCTTGAGTTGCCATTATCTTCTTAGCCTTCCTCTTCTGACGAATCGGTTTATGAAAAAGCGAGACTTGAATAAAGAAGTTGTCCTTGATTAATCGCCCTTCTCTCCTCGAACAAGTACTGTGGGAAAGGAATTTGGGGATACTTATTGTTAATTATTTGACTCAAACTTTATTCAACATGCAATGGATGGAGGAGGTGAAGAAAGATGGAAGAATGTGAAGAAAGATTTAGATAGAGGGATATGAAGAATTAGGAATAGAATGTACCCCCCAACTCAAATGACGGAAAGACCGACTCATGCATGGACCTACGACATGGTCATGGTGATGTGTGCTCAAAGTGTGTGCTAAGACTAGTGAGTTTAGGTGACATGTTAAGACTCGTGTCATGACCATGTGGCTAGACTATGTAATTAGACTCAAGCAAAGATTAAGTTAAGACTTCACGTATATGCATTAAACTGGACAGACTGTGGTATTTTAGTCATATATTTTGATCTGCGACTCTGATTGGGATGAAACCAACGCCAAATTAAAGAAACAACTCGGGGCTACCGATCCATATGTTGTACGACTCGTAGTTCTTTCTAGAACTCCAGATATGACCAAAACAAGTTGACGTTTGTGCAGTATACGGGAATAAAAATCCGGGTTGACTTAAAGGAACTATGACTCGATTTTATGTTTATTTATTAACTCAAATTAATTAATTAATTAATTAAAAAAAGTCCTTTAGTCATTAATCAGTTTATTTAGTCTTAACACAAGTCAAACAAACGGTTAAGAAAAACATAGAATATATATGCACAACAAATAATGCACAATTAGTCAAGTAGGCACAATATGATGCAATGAGTTCGCAACCTAACCATGGCTCTAGTTCTCTAAAGTTCGGGATATGGTTTAGTCAAATAGGGTCCATGGTTAATTGTCCAGATGCACCGCGTAGAAGCCTAACCGTGAAGGGTTAACGCGTGTGGATAGGACACCGCGAGTTTTTAGAAAAAACTCACTTCCATGGTTTGGTGAATTCAACCTCTCAGATGTACCCTTTGTTGCCAGGAGCGTTCAATCAGGTAGATAGAGCATGAATTCCAAGAGGGTTATGTGCATATGTAGAACACATATGGGTTTCAGAAAACTGAGAAAAAATTCAATCAGGAAGTAGGATCGAGCAAACAATACGAAAAACCGGTCGAAATTAGAACGCATATTTTTGGCTCGGTATTGGGGGAAATTGGCGCCAGCAAACAGAGACTGACGCCAACTTTTAACTGTAGCGCCTGGCGCCAATACTGGCGTCTGGCGCTACGGCTAAAAGTTTGGCGCCAAGCTCTGGCCCCTGACGCTACTTCCCACATGCCTCAGCAGCTTTCTGTGCTCAATAAAATCATCCAGTTTCGCGTGGTGTTATTTCAGTCCTAGTTGTGAAAGACATTTCTCAAATTTCCTACGTGTAAAAATCCTATGTTTTTTACTCATTACGGATGGTCTTTCCAATGAGAACCTTTTTATGCATATGCCACAATGTTAATCAAAATTACGCACATGAAATACTTAGAACTTTTCGAGTCTCATCCACTCATTCTAAATCATTGCCGAAACAAGTTCAGGAATTAAAATAGAAATTCTCCCCAGTGGAGTCGCCAAAAACTGTGGGGAATAATTTCAAGCCTTTAAAATCCCACTAACTTGAACCCCACTGTGATCATACACTAAAGTACGGTGGCGTCCAAAAGGGAAGAAGATAGAGCAAAGAGTCGCCAACAAGTTTTTAAGGAACTTGTAAACCATTCACGAGGTGAAGGTTACACCCCTTAACGATCCAAGAGATCGTCAAGTCCATAAGGTCATGAACCAAAATAGGGTTCGGGGATGATGGTACAAATCCAACCTAAAAGAGATTGAACCTGCCCTAATAATAGGCCTCTACTTTATTCTGCTCGTATTCATGTGCGCTTTCTGATTAACATACAATCAATAGGATTAACCCTAAACCTGTTTAATCTATGTTGGTTGAATTTAATGCACAAATAAACTATTATTGGAGATCACTTGAATTATAATCACAATTAACCCTAACAAGATTATTAATTATCTTATTAAGCGTGATTGCAAATACCAATTCCCTTTAACCTGCAATAAAAGGTGATCAAGCAATAACAATATTATAATAATATGCATATCAAGCAACATAATGAATAATCATCATCAATCATAATCATAAATGTTAGAAAGAACATAGGAAGCATCATATTTTTAATCACGCTTAATATTAAAAACACCCTAGACATGATACTAGGAATATCATAATAATAATATAAACATGATGTCTACATCATAAAATCAATTAAAATCAATAAAGTACTTACTTGGATGCCTCGTACCTCTTTCTATTAACAAAATACACACGTTAGTAACTTCAAGGAAAATAATAAACAAAATAATTAAATTAAATAATTGAAAGAGAGATTTGGGACCAAACCCTCAGAAATTAAAACCTTTCACGTCTAGGGCGAAGGCAACTTCGAATATGGCTAGGTGTATCAAGATCTTGTGAATGCGGAATTTTGTGTTAAACAATAAAGTTTAGAAAGAATGAATGAAAGATTAATGATTCATAAACTAATTTGTTGACGATTGAAGATTGTAGATGAATGAAAACGGAATTTATTAAAACTTAAGAATAAAAGAAGTGGTGAATGATAGATAATAATCCCCCCTTCAAAACGGAGTTTTTAATACGAATTTATAGAGAAAATCAGCCAAAAAAGATAATTTATCAAAACAGAGTCTGAAGATCGCAAAAACAACTTGGCGCCAGCCCTGGCTCATTGGCGCCAGGACCAGCGGCTAGCGCCAGGCGCCAATGGCTAGCGTCTGGCGCCAATCCTGGTTCCAGGCGCCAAGGCCTGGGGTTGGACGCCAAACCGACTTTTAACACGTTTTCGAAAATCTGATAAAATTCCCGTACTGGAAGATAAAATAATATAATTTCAGTCGAAAATGCTATTTGATCTAATTAAAACTCTAAAGAATCCTAATTGAATTAAGAATGATAAAAAACCTTCTAGAATGTTCTAGAAGACCAAAACCATTCCTAATTACATTAGGAATGATAAATCATATTAGGCCCTCCCCTAGATCAATGGGCCGTACTTAAAACTCAAACCGGGCCCAGTTTAGTAAATTGGCCATAAATTCCTCAATATTCATCGGAATTGGGCTTATTATATATCGTTGGAAAGGTCTTTGCAAGCCCCATCCAATTACACCACTATTGGACCCATATCATGGACCAACCAAACTGGATTGGCTGTTTTCTTAAAATAAAGTTTTCAAAAACAGAAAGAAGAGAAAAGAAAAGAAAAGAAATAAAACTTTCCGCAACACTAGACCTTTCCACACTTTCGTTTCATTCGATTATGATTCGACATGAAAGGTACTCATCACTGGGCTTGGTTTTGGGGAGACACAAATGGGTGTCTACAGCCGCAGAATGTGAAGCGTGTATTATTGGATTAGAAGCAGCGGCTAGCATAGGTGTGCAAAAATTAGAGGTATATGGAGACTCCAGTTTGATTATAAATCATATACTAAAAAAATGGAAAATAAAGAACTCCACAATGATATTATACCAAGAACACCTAGAGCAACTCATCGAGCATTTTGAACATATTGATTTTAAATAACTCCCAAGGGTTGACAATCAATTTGCCGATGCGCTAGCAAAATTAGCCTCAATGATCAACATTCCAGATCACTTAAATATGATGCCATCATACGTTTATAGAAGAGAAGAACCAGCATATTGCAATGCAATACAGGAAATAAATGACATTAAAGGAGACAATCCTTGGTATGATCATATCCTCCAATATATTACTCATGGCCCATATCCCAAAAATACTTCATCGAAAGACCAACCAGCCTTACGAACACTTGCGGCCCAATATGGTCTAATAAATGGTCTATTATGCAAAAAAGGACCTAATGGTTAAACTTTATTATGTATAGGCCAACCAGAAGCCACACGCCTTATGGAAAATACTCACAAAAGTGTTTGTGGACCTCTCATGAATGGTTAAATGCTTTCAAAAATAATTTCACGACAAGGGTACTATTAATCCACTATGGAACATGATTTACAACACCTTCCACCATCCACCATCTAAACTATACAATCTCACTTCCCCTTGGCCTTTTTCGACTTGGGGAATTGACATAATTGGAAAAGTCTCTCCAACAGGAGCAGGCTGGCACGAGTACGTATTAGTTGCCATTGATTACATTACTAAGTGGATTGAGGCTGCTTCTTACGTGAATATCACTTCTAAACATGTCGCAATGTTTCTCGAACGAATCATATTTTGTAGATATGGAGTTCTAGATGAATTAATTAGTGATCAGGGATCTCTATTCAAAGCTTAAGTCGAGACCCTCTTAACTCGTTATAAAGTAAAAAATCATGACTCATCCCCATACAAACCTCAAATGAATGGATCTCTAGAGTCGACAAATAAAAATATAACAGTCATCCTTAAGAAAATGGCAGAAAATTATAAAGATTGGGCGAATAAACTACACTTCGCATTATGGGGTTATAGAACGTCTATACGAAAATCAATAAGAGTAACTCCATACTCCTTAGTTTTCGGAATGGACGCAGTTCAACTAGTCGAGCTGGAAATACCATCCCTACGTATTGTACTTGAAAGTAAAATACCAAAAGCTTAATGGGTAAGAGCGAGGTATGAAGAGTTGTTATTCTTCGATGAACGACGATTAAGAGCTTTGCATCATGTACAAGTCTACCAAAGGCGCATTGGGCGTTATTTCAATAAAAAAGTAAAACCTAGAAATATAAAAGAAGGTGATTTTGTACTAAAGGAGGTTAGGGGTCCACCAACCAATCCAAGAGGGAAATTCAAACCTAATTGGATAGGTCCCTACCGCGTAATTGAAATCATATCAGGAGGAGCCGTCAGATTAATGGATATCGGAGGAAATGAATCGCCATTTAATAAACATTGATCGACTTAATAAATATTACATATGAAATCCGGATAAACTCGTTCACTCATACAACTAATTTTAATTAGCATTCAATTGAAAGATTCTAAGTGTTATGCATTTTACCGAATAAAAATACATAACACTTGGGGTGTAAATTTGAAATAATAAACCGTTCTGAGTGTTCAAATTATTTTCGAACGCACGAAAAAAATCTTCACACTTGGGGGGTGTCGAGACATTCGTAGCACAGGTGTCGTGCGCAACTGGAAGAGTTGCGCGCGGATGTCACGTGCAAGTGATTCCGTTGCGCGCGACAGGCTCGCGCAACTATAGACGTTGCGCGCGCCACCAGATGACAAACTGCGAATCTGAATTTTTGAGTTTGAATGAAGTTGTGATTTCTACTTGCGGCAAAAAGAGGGTGTTTCTTAAAAATAACATATTACTCGGAAAATAAAATTAAACATTGATTTAATTCTTTTAAACAAGATTTGATTAATTTTTTTCATTTAATTTCTATCTAAGAGATTAAAGAAAAATAAAAAATACACAATAATAAAATAAAAACATTAGAACTACGCAAATACCTGATTTCGTAATGCGAATACGTAGGCAATCTTTATGATTCGGTCATAACAAAATATGAAAATATAAATCTCATTTTATTTCATTCAAAATTCAAAAGAGAGACATTATTGAAGTAGATAGTAAACAAAAAAAAACATAGTAGTGATTACACTTTATTCGAAAAAATTAACAAATGATAAAATTGTGTAACACTCTAAGGTGTTACTATGTCCTCGATTGTCACAGATGATGGAGGAGTAGTTTCCATCGCAACATTTTCAGAAACCTTGGAGCTTTCCCCTACGCTCTTCTTCTTCACCCAAACATTGTTTTTCAATTTAGAGATTGGGGCCTTTGCAACTAGTTTTCCTTTCCCTTTGACTATTGGAGCTTTCTTGCGAGTATTTGGTTAAGGTTCTTTGATTTTCACACCTTGTTGCGCGGGTTTGGAGGGAGCTTTCCTTTTTGTTTCCTTCGAACGAGCCTTAGGGGATGATAAGTCTAATTTTCTTCTCACTCCTTTGTTTTGACCACTAGGAGGAGTAGTAGTGGTTGAATGCATCAAAGGCTTAGGGGGATTGCGAGCGGTTGCGACTTGAAGTTGAGATCGAGACTTGTTTAATTCATCGTTATCCGCCGCATTCATCCAAGCCTTATAAAAGGAAGATAATGTAATACTCGCGGTAGGATTTTGTATTACCCACCTAGGAAGACTTGACCAATATTCCATTCAACGAGCAATTCTTTCGGGTTTAAAGATCACATCTTTAGGGGCATCACAATCTCGCGGGGGAATAAATTGTCTCAACCCGTATTGTCTCATTACCCTACAAGGAAAAATATAAGTAGTACTAGATAGGCCTAAAATCCTAATGTAAGGACAATTGAGAATATTCCCAATCATATTATTTATGTTCCACCAAGAAATCACAAAACGTATGTTAGGAACCCTGTGATAGAAAAACGACGTCCATTCCTCTTAATGTTTATGCTTATAAAGGATTCGACGTCCAGGGAATGCCTTTACTCCATTAGCCTCAAGGTTTTGTGGCTGATCAACAATTCGCAAGCGCTCCATGAGCCAAATCTGAAAAAAAAAAAAAGAAAACAAAAAAAATTAGTTTGCGATTTTTTACACAAGCAGGTGGCGCGCGCAACCAATTCAATTGCGCTCACGCTCTGCGCGCATCTAAGAAGATCGTGCTGGTCATGCAGCACAACTTTGTGACTTGCGCTGATAAACGCCGAAAAAAAAACGTATGTGTAATAGGAGTGGACTTCCTGTGAAACCGTTTTTGTTAGGATCTCCTCTAAGGCGATTCAAGCACAGAACGGTTTCCGCCAAAACCAAAGGAGCGGGTAAATGACATCCCTCTATTTGTTCTACTATGGACACCATGGAATAATCTCCGTATTCTTTGCCTATCCTATGTAATAAATTAACAACAAAGACAATAACATAAAGCACGAATTTTAAAGCGTTGTTTAGTCATGTTGTCACGAGGGGTGACAAAATGTTCAATAAATTGAATCAAGTTCACGCCTTCTTGAGTTCCTATGTTGGTCATATCATTGTCGGACAAGCCAAAAAATCTTTGGAATATAGGTTTGGGATCCGACAAGGTAGGCGAATAAGTCACAGGGAGAGTGTTTGTAGGGAAACCTAGCAAGGCCTCGAACTCACCGGGAAGAGGGACAATTTCGTCCCCTCTGAATAAGAAAAGATGGTGGTTAAAATCCTAATGTTAGACTGCGGCATGAAGAAAATCAAAGTTAACCACTAGTTGCATATAATTCAATAAAGGGTCTAAGTGGTGGATTTTGAAAGCTAGTTTGTCCTCAGTTGAAAGGGAAGAGACCCATTTCTTCAAACGTTGTTCAATGGTCTTAACCATTGTTTAAAAAAAAAAAAAGAGAGAGAGAATTTAGAGATATTAATTCTTTTTAGTTTCTTATATTACTAAGCGAATGAATGCGAGATGATCAAAAGCCTACACAAAACCAAGTTTAAATAGACCCAAGAGGGGCACATTTTCGGCAAAATCCACGCGCAACTGATTTACATGCACACGACAGTTGTGCGCAATTCACCCAGTTGCGCGCGTTTCCCTAACGCGGCATGTAAGTTTGGTTTATTTCCGTATTTTGGCTCATATAATGACGTAATCTTCACGAAATCTTAAGACGGATCATACGCTTGCCTTCTAACACTTTGTGTCCCTTTTCTTGCTTACTTTCTTATTTTCTTTTATTATTTTCTTATTTTATTTTTATTTTCTTTTTTTTTTCTTATTATTTTCCTACATTCTTTTTTCTTTTTATTTTCTTTATTATTTTCATACTTCCTTATTTTCATTTTTATTTAATTTTGTTTTCTCTTTTTCCTTCTTTTTGCCTTCTTTTTCGAGTTTGTTTATTTTTTCGAGGGGGTAAGTCGGGAATCCTTTCCCTCCCTCAAAAATTTTTGGCATTAATAATAAAGTACACATGGAAACAAAAAACAGGTATAATAATAATGACATATATACAAATGTGTCATATATACAAAAAATGCAAAAATAAATATACATCGGTTTCCTTAAAAAAAATAACAAAATGTGTACAAAAGGAATCAGGGTGCTCGGCGACTACTAGACGGTTGTTGCACATCCTGCAAAATCCAAAACGGAGATTAATACATGAAATGTAATAACGTCGTTGAAAAAAAAGGAAATAAAACTTACCGCGATCATCCGATGATCACGGCATGATAAAGTCACGAAGGCTCTCCGATAAGCAGCTCGGAAAGCACGTAAAGTCCTCACCATGCCGTTCACAGTTTCCTGCAGATTCTGTTCCAAGAATACAAGGACAGTTAGTAAATAAATGTATATGAAACAAAAAATAAATAGAAATATTTAAGTAAATATACATAAAAGACATACCGACTCAACCGTCTCAGGTACAAATGGTATCCCCTCGTCATCCTCGGCTGCTAGTAGGGTCTCACGAATTACCGATCCGACAGCATTGGTATACGTGATCTCCGCTGTAGGAGGCACCCAACCACCTAGCTCGACCCGCTAAAATATACGTGACAAAAGAAGATAAAAGGGTAAAAGTTCCGAAAAATAAATAGAAACACAGAAAAAAGAGAGTTAGAGTACTAACCGGAACAAAAGCCAAAAAAGGAGTCAGCCTGGATGCTATAAAAGCCGGATAAGAAGCCTCCGACAACACCAGTTGCTCCGCTGGATAACCAAGGATCGCCTGAGCTCGATCCTCGGTAGAAAGTAGGTCCGGACGCAGCATCCAGATCGGGTGATCCGCAGGAACCAAAGGCTCCTCGGACAAAAGCTGCCAGAGAACACGCTCGCCTAAAACCCAAGCGTCTATTCTTTAGAACACCGAGAGTCCCGTATAGAGGGCCCGAAAACGGCAACGAACCTTGACAAACCGGATAGCCTCAGGGACTCCGACGATCAAACTCCAAGGACGGAAACCGATCTATAAAACACAACCACATGAAAAATCATCAGAAAATGAATAAAATAAAAACAGAGCACATGTAGTTAGAATACTCACTGACGCACGAGTCGCCTAAAGGATCCTCTGGCAAAAGTCGCCGGCAGAAGTAGCTCGTCTCCTCTTAATCGCGACCAATTGATGGCCTATAGAAAACGACCAACCCCAAGCACCCTGGGGGTAAGAAAGGCAGGTACGAGTATCCCCAAGCCGGAAATCGAGAAAAGATAAGCCTAAAAGAAAAAAGCGAAAGTAATAACCGAAAGAAGCTTAAAACACGTACCTCAAGGATATAACCGTGCCACGTAAGCAAGATCCGAGGCACCTCAGTAGCTGCCGCGAAATCTATGACCCGGGTCGCCTTGCCCATAGTTGTAAGCATACGGGCATACGACACCTCCGCCCAACTCAAGTCACCGACATGCCCCAAATTACTGAGGCAGATAAGTAACCCAATGGCGAAACGCTCTCCTCGATCACTTAAAATGGTGACGGAAAGAACGTGAGCAATGTATATCCGAGCTCAGGTGTACAATGTCGGTCAAGCTCGTCAGCCAACAACTCATTGGCAAGAACCGAATACGGACAAGATTGCGCGTACACGTGGAATGTTGACGCAAGACGGTCCCCCACAAGGTCGCGCAATCTCTCGTCTAACCCCTTAACGAGCTTTATAACTACAGGCTCGCCCCCGAAAGGAAAAGTAATCATAGAGAAATCAAAAGGGGTAACCGTCATCTCTCCCCATAGAAAGTGGAAAGTGTTGGTGGAATCCCACCAAAATTCCAGCAATCCACGGAGGAAAGCTGATGATGCAGGCTGACTCGATAAATCCCGAAGAGCCGCCAGCTGGGAGTTAATCTTAAAAAGTGCTACAATCTCCTTTTCCACCTTCGGGAAAACTCTCAAAACGTTGCTCTCGAACCTCTTCTCGAGGACGGGTCACCCTGAGAAGAGGGTGAACCGCCTCGTCCGGATCAACGAGAACCTCCTCAGCATCGACAAACGGAGACGAGTCCATGCAATATAATGACGAATAAAGTTTTTTTTAAATTAGTTTACTTTTATTTCCTAAACTAAACTAATATACGTATTCTAGACACATTTTGGCAGCATAAAGGCTGCCAATAGGGCAAAACACAAAAACCGAATGCCACCCATACTTGGGGTCTACGATACCTGCAGTAAACTCCGTAAATTGGGGCATCTAACACCCACAAAAGCCATCCTATACCAGTTTCAACTAAGTATTCAAGGGATTGTATTCCAAAATCTCTAAGAATCAACTAATTCTAGACGAATAAAAGAAATATAAACATAATTATCATCTACCAAACAATTTTGAAGTTCGAATATGGCAAAAATAAGCTAAGAGTATGTTTCGCGCCATTTTTCAACAATTCAAAATTCACAAAAATGAATTATGAAAGTTATATTAATTCCATCACTATAATATATTTCATAATTATCAATTATACCAAAATGAGCAAGAAAAAGCAATAAAATCAAGCAAAAATTTGAAAAAAAAAAGCAAGAACAAACTTGAACAAAGAAATGCTCATACAAGGTTCAATACTTAACCATTTTTCATGAAATTTGTTGCAAAACACTCCTTAAACATAGAATGATAACATAGAGAAAACAATTTCAAGAAAAATAAGCCAAATCGAATACTCCCAAATTCGAAATTTGGGGTTTAACGATTCGAAAATCGTTCAAATTCAGCCGAAAAAGAACAAATTCTAGCAAAAAACTTACATTAGATTACGAAAAATATGAATTAAGGACGAAATTTGCTTCCTTTAGCTTCAAAATCGCAAAAAACCGAGCATCCTAGAGAGAGAAAGAGTCGAAAATGGCGAAGGAATGAGAAAGGGTGAAGTGAAAAATCGCGTCCTGCGATTTTCACTTTACTGACATAAATGTTGCGCGCAACTGAATCTGTAGCGCGTGATATACCTGCGCAACTCAGAAAGATGCGCGCGCCAGGACAGCACGACCTTCTAAATTGCGCGCGGATACAGGTCACTAAAAGACCGGGATTTTTATTTTGACCCGTTTGATCATTTTTTTAACGTTTTTGTCTCGTTATTAGACGTAATGGCACGCAAATTATCAAAATCTTTTTAATTGCTTTGCATATTGTATTTTTTTTTCTTTTTTGTTACTTTTTTTGCATCATATGGCATGCTCACCGTGTTTTGTGCCTTCCCCAAGCATAAGTTTTGAACATTTTTTGTAATAGTGCCTTAAGACGTTTCGTGGTGGTGCTTTACGTAAAAGCACCCATAGACAGGTTTGTCATTTTACTGTACTAACGTTACAAATTTCTGGGTTTTCTTCCTTTTTCATGACCGAAGCAAAAAGGAAGGCGTTTTCATGCAGCGTAAAAATGCAAATGGCGTATCGTACGGCGCAAAATTGTACGGCATAGGTGTTGCGTAAAATTTCACTCAGCCTAAGCTTTGCGAGATCTACCTCTCGGGACTAAAAGGTAGAGAATTATTGTAGGTGTTAGCTAAACGAGTCGACAGGCGCGCCTAACCTTCTGGAACAGGCACTTTTTGAATGGATACGGTAGTTAGTGCGCTTACTAACTTACCGGACAGCTAGGGTGTCGAATTCATCCCCTGTATTAAGAAGCGACAAGACGATGTCGCACCTATGTAGTCATGTGCCCCCAGTTCTGAGACACATGTACTAATCTTGTGGACAAAACTGATGAGAGAGTTGCTGACTTTCTTCCCTCTCACTGAATTTGGATATATGCCTCCAGTCCTGAGACATGTATTTCTATCTTGTGGACTACCGGCTCAAATACCGGACCCGACTCGAATACCAGACCATTTCGGCTTTAATAACGAAAACCCTTTTTCATCTTTTGCTTTGTTAAAATCAAGCTAAAGTTTCAATGACATATCGAGGGTCTTTAGACCAACGATGACACAATTAAGAGGAAATCTTCCCCTTTTTTCCTTTTAAAATCGATCTCTTATCATGACTGCACATCACCCAGAACACCTTTACTTGTAAAAGCGTTCTACAATTGCAAAGGATCAATCTTGATTCTTTAGCGCGTTAAGACTAGGAAGGACTTTTTCTAGCCTTAATAGCTACTTGTTTCAAACACTTAGTGAATCAAGGATTGTTTCGACATCCTTAAACATTACTGAAAAATTCTCTATCCTTAGAGAACATCGCAGAATGAGTCTTTGATTTATTTCCTTGAGTACTTTGATCATTGTCTATCATAGACTCGATCAAAGTGGGGGCTAATTGTCGACAACTACTTGTGGTCTCCTGTCCCGACAGCAAGTGCAAAGACGATAAATAAAACCATCTTCGTGTTGGATCGAAGTGAAGAATACTTATGGATAACTAGTTAAGCCATAAAACGCTACAGGCTAGCCCAAATTAAAGAAAAAGCCAAAATAAAGGTCCAAATAACTAAAGCCGATCATAATTAGGCTTAATCCCGTGCTTAAACCCTAATAATGACGGATTTAGGAACGCCTAGGTTAAATCTTTGTGGTGTCGCTAGAAAAGCCGCGCGCATCTCAAAGAGTCGCGCTGGGCTGCCGCGCGCAACTAATTATGTTGCGCGCGACACCCAGCGTAACCTCTAAAGTTGCGCTGCGGAAGATTCAGAATTATTCAGAATTATACGGAAAATATAAAATCGAATCTTACAATAAAGCCGCGCGGAAGAGAATTAGTTGCGCTGCACATAGCAACGCAACTCAATCACTTACGCTGGGATGCCGCGCACAATTCATTCTGTTGCGCGCGACACCTGCTGCGGCAGAATGCTCGAAACCCTAAACCTAATCATTCCCTATAAATACGAGCTTAGACCGAGGCTTAAAGAGATAGAAATTAACCTAAAACTCTGGCGAAATAACTTGTGAACTTGTGCAACCTAGCCCTCTTGTCCTAAACACTCACCCTTTCGATATCTTGTTACTACGGTGGAGGTTCCCCAACAAGAAGGAGTCCATAAGTGTTATAAACGAAGATCTAGCAAAGAGAAGTGGTAAATTCCCGAGCAGTTAGTTAAATCACCTTTACTTTCTTGTTTAAAAGGTCTTTAATTAATCAATTAGTGTAGTTTGATCACCTTTAACATAATTAATTAATCAATTTCACATAGTATCTTGCGTTAAATAAAGATTAGAATTGAATTAAATAATTGTTGGTTGATCACTTAAGCCAAGGTGAATCTTGTTTATTTTTCTTGTCCTTTTCACGAATTTAAATAAATAAGAATAACGACATTACGATGTAATTCCTACGTGAATTAATGCTTGTAAATAAAATTAACTAATATAGTTTTAGGTATCGCGTTGCATACATTGTTTGATGATGAAATTGTAAAAAAGGAAGAGCTAGTAGAGGTCGTACTAGGGCTAGATGATTATAAAAAGTAAAAACATCTTACCTCAAAAAACTGCTTTAATGGAGGAGATTAAGCTCAGAACACGCTGCAAGCCTTCAATAGAATGCTCGGATCAATGAGGAAGAGCAAAGGAGAGAGATTGAGAAATTGTAGTGTTGAGGGAAAGAAAGAATATAGTAGTCGAAAATTAAACTACCTTGGCTACTTTCGCACCACAAGCGGCGGCCAATACTAGAGGAACCGGTGGAGATATTCACGGTGTTGGCACCATCACCACCGGTACCAACGATATCCACAACATCCCACAAACCCTCCACACTCTTACAGTGTTTCATCATTGCATTTGCCAATCCAACTATCTGCAATTTCACATAAAGTAGTCCCCGGATCAAAACCAGGCAAATATAAATACATTCAACAATCTCAAAATCAGCAACATTAACATTTATGTTTAAAGTCAAAGGCCAATTGAAAATATGGAATTTCAACCAAATTCCCAAAATCCATAATTTTAAGTTGTCATTTAACTGCCTGTAATTGCCAATATCATAAAATCAAAACCTAGGCCTTTGTGAACTAACCCCATCCTTTCAGAAAAAATCGTAATTAATTTTAGATTACATAATCTCAAAATTTACACCCAATAATTAATTATTGTATTTAATTTAATTTAATATTAATTACAAATGATAGAATGAAAAGGGTGGATCTTACTTCTTCAAAGGTCTCACCGTTAGCTCTAAAAAAAGCAAGAAAAGAGCTAATTTGAGATTCATTTGGGTCATTAAACAAGAAATTAACTCAGGACAATATGCATTAAGATGTCAAAGTCCAAAATTCAAAGTGAAGCTTGAAAAAATATGAGAATATCCTTCATGCCTTTTATAGAAAGAGGAAAGGAAAACAAAGTATCTATCGTAATTGGAAAAAAAAAAAACTTAGCTTTGAAAGCAAATCAATAAGTTTAATCGAATAGTTTAGGTGCTAATTTAGAAACAAAGACGCACAACAACTAAGAACACCTAAAATCTTAACTCCAAATTCCAACCACGAGTGTAAAACCAAATAAACATCAGGTTAAGGCTTATTATCTAGCCACAAAACCCCTAATCAGTTAGCATATAGTCTAATAGTATGTGTAACGTATACTAAGGAAAGGAAATAGCATCTACAATTGAATTAAACGATTAGCAGAAGTTGACAAGGTTCACCCATCAGAGGATGAACTCCCCAAACCATTCGTCAAAACAAAGCTTAACAACTCAGATTGACTATGAAATTGAGATTGCAGATTAAAACTTACAGCCTCGATAACACGTTGCTACCATGTTAAGATCGTTAAAGTTCGTTAAGATCAAAAACTGAAAAGCCATGCCTACTCTCATCCTTAAAGAACAATTCCAGCTTCCTCAATTTGTTGAAAGCTCCTATAGCTTCCAAAACACATAAAAAAATCAGGAAAAATAAAAATTATTAAACATTTGCAAAAAAAAAAAAAAAAAAGAAAAGAAAAAAAATCATAAAAGCAAGAAATTACTCACAAGGTTCAAACCTAGAGATAAAAGTCCAATCTTTTTTCACAAACCATAAAAAAATCAAAGAAAGAAAGTGAAAATGGTGAGTAACAGTACCTAGCAGCAAAATGAGGCATAAAATAGAGAGAGAAACAAAACTAATGTTGTACGACCAGCAAGTAAATTATAACAATAATTAAGTTGAAATGTAATTATCGCTATATAAATCCATTGTAAATAACAAACTACAAGTCATTTCAGGCAAATATTGATTCAAATTTCTCATTCTATAACAACATAATTGTGTCATTTTCATATATATCTGAATTTTAATCACAATGGAGTCACTTTTAACATATACAATCTACCTTGGACTAAATGTTTTTTGGCCTTAATGAAGCGTCCAAATGTCCTACGCGAGTGCCAATGCTAGACTCTCCAACATTGGTAAGACCTAAGTCTAAGACATTTGGACACTACTTAACATATTTTTTTCATAAGATAGCCAAATTGGATCCTTGGACATCTGCCATGGTTCAAGTAACATATTTTTAAATCATCAGAACAAAAATGGCCTATAAACAAAGGTTGTATAATTAAATTCATATTACATTTCTCATATATTAATTTATGATTTTCTCAACAGCTAAACAAGATTAACACATAATTAAACTTAAACTAAAAATAAGTAAATACAGAGCACAAACACAATTTTTCCAGTGACACACAACATTCTAGCATAACAATGAACAAATTCGGTACTCCTAATTAATCTATGTCAAAATCAAAAAACAAAAAAAAAATGCAAAGCGACAATTGCTAATTACACAATGCTAACATTAATAATTTAATCAAAGAAATTGCATAATTGTTACAATCAACAGAAAAATGGCAACAAAAACTCAGTGAGAGAAAGACTTAAAAGGAGGACGGAGGAAAATAGAAGAATAAGGCAACAGGCAACGACGACGAAGGTGAAAGTGGAAGGGATGAGCGAAGAGTGTTGAATATGCACCGGGAAATGAAGGATAGTTGTGTAGCGCTATTACCGACGTTTTTTCTTCGGCGGCATTTGCAATTGCTTCAAGGATAGTCGTATAGGACTTCTCTTATGTCATGAACTTCCATTGGATCCTAACGATCTCAAACCTAAAATCTAATCAAATAAAAAAACACAAAATCAATCACAATAATTAGGTCAAAATCAACCAAAAAGAGGAGAGATAAAGAGGAACCAATCCATATTAACTCTTGTGCATAGCAGTCAAGACATTCTTCTTAGGATTAAGAAGAGTCTTAAACAATGAAGATGAAACATTAGAAATAGCCATTTTCCTAGGTTTGCTAAGCTAATTACCTCTCTTTCTCTCCCTAAAAATGAGGGATTTTTCTTGTTCTTCTGGTTTGAAGTTCTTCCAAAATTGGCAGGATAATTTGCGCCAGATTGATGGAAAAAAAATTGATGTGAAAAAAACCTTAAAGCAAGGCATAAATAGATATTATTTGTAGTTTAGCAACAATAAACCGTGAAATTGATATAAGACTATTACGTAAATATCAGAAAATATCTTTACCTCAGTAGCGGTGTTGACGGATAATAGATAGACATACCAGAAGCCGCAAAAATGGAGAACTCAGAAGTACGCTTCCATGGAGGAGGCTCACTAAGAGTATTCTTCTAGTGTTCTCAAACGACAAAATAAGAGGATGAGAGTAAAATCAGGAAAAACAAAGAAAGGAAGAGTCAAGGTTTAGTGGCAAGACCGCAAATAGCATCCCAAGCCGAGGGTAATTGCGAAAGGACACTGTCCTACTGTTCATAAGCAACATTTCCGCATATCTTCTCTCTTTTTAAAGAGTATAGATTTTTATGTTTTGTGTCATGATATAATGTAAGAAGACATGTTTTGTCAAATTTTAGGTCTCATGCTAACAGATCCAATTTTTTTTAATAACGGGTCTCTTTTATCTTTTCCCATTTTTCATGCAAAAATAAAAAGAGACCGCACAATGTTAGAGACCTGTTACTTATTATATGGGGTCTGTTTTATTCAAAAGACCCGTTATATATTTGAACGGGTCTCTTAAAGGGGTCCCTTTGCCACTTTTTGTAGTAGTGTTTCTTTAGACAAACATGTTTATAATGTTGATGAGTGCTATTTATGGCACTCATTTGATGAGTATTTTGGTTGTTTTTACCTTCTTTTCATAGCTTTCTTTTTTAAAAAATGCTTTCCCTTTTCTACCTTATTTTGTGTTTTCTTAGTTATTCTAGTGTTTTCTCCTCTTTTTGTGGTTGTAGGTGTTTCGGGTATTTTTTTAGATTTCCTCGGATACTGGTCGCACTCTCCAAGCAATGAGACTTGGACACCTGCAAAATAAACGAATATTCCTTTACCAGAATATTCGCCTCTGACGATCAAGTTAGAGATTTGAAACGGAAAAGGCTGGAGAGAGAAAGTAGACAGATTTTGGAGCTATTCAATGTTTTTTTGTGTAATGGCATAATCCACCCCTTTCGTCATAAATGATTGGGGTATTTATAGAGGTGGGAGTTTGTGCCCCTCTAGGGTTTGTACCCTAAATTTCTGTGATATGATTGGCTGCGCAATCAGGAGGTGCCACGTGTAGTATTGAGGCGCTGTTTTGCGGCTTTCATGAATATCTCTCGTGATTTGGGCCATAATGTAAGAAGGCCCTTTTTAATGTTGATTTCAGGTGCTCTTTTAAGCCTTAGACACGCATCATCTTCCCATAGTGACACGTGTCGCCCTTTAACTGGGCCATGTTTCGCTACGAGATTGGTCCACGTACATGGGGTATTTCTATCCTAAACATTTGCCCCTCAAAGGGGGTGGCTCGTACGATAACAGTCGCCTCCTGTGAACTTTCACCTGTCTTGAGGCGTACGGGTATACGGAGATTAGGTATGCTGCTGAGGCGCATAAATCTGTTTCGCCCCCCCCCCCCCCCCTTTTTAGTTGGTCGTCTTAGGATTTCTAATCTATCTTTGTACGCTTGAAACTCCTTTAGAGGACACCTAGGTATGAGAAATAGGCGGACGAAGTATGCCGCCAGAATTTTTGGGGGGAGAAATCGGACGCCTAGATTTTTGGATGGAGACCGTAGTCCTGTTTACATTGACCATCCATTTGAACGAGCCGTTATTCGACCGTCTCTTTTTTCGTTCATCTTAACAACGCTATCTCTTCACCCTTTTTAATTCTAGGTTACATTTTCAAATTTTAACCGTTTGAATTTTGTAGGCGAGAAAGATGAATTTACTAATATGCCCCCATAAATTTTGCATATATATACAGGGGGTTTGACCTCATTTTTACACTTTGGAACTTTTCAAATTTTAGAGAGAGATCAGAGCTTTTAGAGAGAGAAAATGTTTTTTCTTTGAATCTTCAAGAGCTCTGCCGTGTAATTGTGTTTTCCGGGCATATTTTTTACCTTTCCGGTCAACTTTCAAGACTTCTGAAGAACTCCTCGAGTTTTCTACACGTTCAAAGGTAGGCCGCCTATTTTCTTACCCTTTTTTACTTGCATTATCTTTCTTTTGCTTTTTATTTTTTTTAATATGGCTTAACACTCGACTTTGTCTGTTTCTCCTCATGAGGCCGGCCGTTCGCCTGAGACTGAGGAGTCTAAAGTGGACGGAGACGAGTTGTCTCCTGCATGGAGTGGGTCCATTTCTAGTGCGTACCTACTCTCCTCCACCTATTCTTCTCTGTCCCTACAGTCGGACATGGCGAGAACAATGCAAACGCATGATCGTCATGCTGCCAGAAATCTAGACGATAGTCTGGTAAATCCTAGCACCCCTTATGACCAAATTACACTGACATAGAAACTAGGTCTACTACTCCAACTACCGCTTCCACGGGTACTAATTACTCGGCCTTGGAAGTAACTTGTTCTTTTGAAGAGCGCCAACGTGCACAGGGCGCCTCTTCTACTGTTGGGGTGTCAAGGCCAACCCCAGAACCTAGTTCCTTACAACAGGCCAACTCGGCCTTGCAATCGGCCGAGTTGCTATCTCTTAAGAGGCCTCCTTCCCTTTCTTGGGCGCCCACTACTGGTCCGTCAGCCTCAGCTCCTACATCATTCCATCTCCAACATAGCAAGTCAGATAGACCAAGAGTGGGAATTTCCATTAACGAACTGTCCGACCTGCCCCCTCCTAGCGGCCCTTTTTCTGAAAATAGGGCGGCCACTTCCAAAGATAAGGGTAAAGGTCCCTTAGTGCCTGAAGAATCTCCTTCAGTTGGGGGCGGCCATGTCTTAAGGAGCCATAGCTCAGCCGAGGCTGACTTAGACAGAGTATTGTCCTCTGAATTTGGGACTTCCCCTCGCTAAGAGGACGAGGAGGTAGAGAATGAGGCGGAGGCCGAAGGTGAGACAGCCAAGGAAGAGGCGGCGGCCGAGGGTGACGTCACCAACATTGACAATTTCATGGACTCGTACGCCTGTACGGTGGGTAGCACGGCCTTGGTCCACCTTAATGACGGGTTCGACAAGTACAAGGAGTTCCTCCATATGGGAGATTTTTTTTATTTGGTGGTGTAGACACTTACTTTTGGCCTCTTGTCCCGAAAGGAAGTGCGATGATGTTACAAAAAATCCGTTATTCATGTTAGATCAACGTTGAAGTGTTTACGTACTACGAAAAGCATTACGAAGTAAGTTAAAACCCATATTTGAGACCAAGTTATCTTAGAGCCTTGTCCAATTACTAATTAGGCCTAAAACGTGTTCATACATGTTTAAACTTGATTAATAACGGACCCAAATGCGTCAAATGCAATGATTGGATCCAATAGAACCTACATTGTTGAAATACGAGCCAAATAGATGAACCAAATATCAAATTCCCATGCAAGGCCAAAAAAAATGGATATCCCTTTCAACGATCTTTCCAGCGGTATGTTATAAGCCCAATTCCAAGCTAAAACGAAGAAGTTATGATCAAAACACTAAAACGGGCCCTAAAACTAACACCCTTGCACTCCAACGGCCATAACTTTTGATCCATAACATATTTTAACTTAATTTTAACAGCATTGAAAAGTAGACATTCATATCTTTACAATTATATCTTACACGCCTTAATCCAACTCTGCAATCAAAAGTTATGGAAGTTTTAAAAACGCGTTTTGGTATAAGGGAAACCGCAAACTAGTAGGGGATGTTTGAAACGACATTGGTTTGCTAAGTGTTTGAAACAAGTAGATATTAAGGCTAGAAAAAAGTGTTTCCTAGTCTTAACGCACTAAAGAATCTAGATTGATCCTTTGCAATTGTAAAACACTTTTACAAGTAAAGGTGTTCTGGGTGATGTCAAGTCATGAGAAGATATCGGTTTTAAAAGGATAAAAGGGGATGTTTCTTCTGAATCGTGTCATCGTTGGTCTAAAGTCCCTCGATATGTCATTGAAACTTTAGCCTGTCTTTAACAAAGTAAAAAAGATGAAAATGGGTTTTCGGTATTCGAGCCGAAATGGTCCGGTATTCGAGCCGGATGTCCACAAGATAGAAATATATGTCTCACGACTGGAGGCATATATCCAAATCCAGTGAGAAGGAAGAAAGTCAGCAACTCTCTTAGCACTTTTGTCCACAAGATGAGTACACGTGTCTCAAGACTGGGGGCACGTGACTACATAGGCGCGACATCGTCTCGTCGCTTCTTTATACAGGGGGT
This sequence comes from Chenopodium album, assembly GCF_948465745.1. Lineage (NCBI taxonomy): Eukaryota > Viridiplantae > Streptophyta > Magnoliopsida > Caryophyllales > Amaranthaceae > Chenopodium > Chenopodium album. The sequence continues at coordinate 48,625,675 of NC_137838.1, forward strand.
GATTCGACTGTCTGATAAGTAAGCTCAAGAAGTGCCTGTTCCTGATGGTTCGGTGCGCCTGTCGATTCGTGAGCTAACGCCTACAGTAATTCTCTACCTTTTAGTTCCGAGAGGTAGATCACGCAAAGCTTGGGCTTAAGTTAAATTTTATGCAACACCTACGCAGTACAATTTTGCGTCGTACGATACGTTATTTGCATTTTTATGCTGCATGAAAACACCTTCCTTTTTTCTTCGGACATGAAAGAAGAAGAAAACTCAGACATTTGTAACGTCAGTACAGTAAAATGACAAACCTGTCTATGGGTGCTTTTACGTAAAGCACCACCACGGAACGTCTTAAGGCACACTTACGAAAAACGTTCAAAACGTATGCTTGGGGAAGGCACAAAGCACGGTGTGCATGCAATATGATGCAAAAAACTATCAAAGAAGGAAATAAACTACATAATGCAAAGTAATTTAAAATATTTTGATAATTTGTGCGTCATTACGTCTAATGACGAGCAAAAACTGTTGAAAAATGATCAAACGGATCAAAATCTGGATACCGGTGATTTTAGTGACCATTATCCAGGCGCAACTCAGTAGGTCGCGCTGGCCAGGTGCGCGCATCTTTCTGAGTTGCGCTGGTATTTCATGCGCGATTAATTCAGTTGCGCACGACATTTAAGTCAGCAAAACGAGAATCGTTGAGCGCAATTTTTCATTTCGCTTTCTCTCTCCTTCCTTCACGATTTTCTGTTCTTTCTCTCTCTAAAGAGCTCGGATTTTCTTGTTTTTTTTGAAGCTAAAGGAAGTAGATCTCGTCCCTTATTCATATTTACCATAATTCGTTCATTCTTGGCTGAATTTTGGCAATTTTCGAACCGTTAAACCCCAAATTTTGAATTTGGGGGTTTTTTATTCGACTTGTTTTCATGAATTTGTTTGTTTGTCGTTGTGACATTTTTAAGCAATATATTGCAACAAATTTCATGTGAAGTGATAAAGTATTGATCCTGTATGAGCATGTCAAGCATATATGTGTTTTTTTTTGTTCTAATTTTGACTTTGTTCTTGAACATTATTTATCTTTTGTTTTGCTCATGTAGACTATACTTATTAATTTTAATGTAAATTGAAGTGTTTAGAACAACAATTATGCATTAAAATTACAAATGAAATTTTAAACTTTTATAATAGCATGAATTTGTTCTTGCGACTCATGTTTATTTTTTCATGCGTAAGTTTCAAAATTGGTTTTATCAATGATAAAAATAACCAACAATTATTGTTACTCACTTATAAAACTGTGATTTCAAGATTTGCACAAAACTAGTTAGTTTAGGAAATTCTTGAAGAGATCATCGAACTGGTGTACCTTGGTTATATCGCGGGTTCATAAGCCCCCATTTTACATTTTCGAATGTTGTAGCCCCAGTGTTGGGTGCTTCGATGATTTGCTTGTTGTCAATAATTAGACCCTTTCATGTCGCTTAAAATGGGTCTACAAATCCCGTGTTTTATCGTATTATGATAACAAATAGGATCTTGGAAATGATTAAACTAGTGTGTTTAAACCGTTTTTTGACCATTCATAGTTTTAACAAAGAAATTTGCTAAGTCTTGTAATATTGGTCATTCATTAGAACAAGTAAGGGAAAAAAAATGAAATGTTGTTCAAATTTTTTGTCTGTTCTTGCTACTTTTGAATTCTTTCTTTTGAGTTCAAATTTTGTCATTGTTTTGAATCTCGAGAAAGTAGATATTATCCTCGTTGCGAAATTCCAATGTGTGCAGCAATGGAGAATAATTTTAAATGAAAAATCCTTAATTTGGAATTTAGGAGTCTTTTGTTTACATTCTAACTCATGAAATTGTTTGTCTTATGTTAATAATGTGTCTTGATACAATTTTCATGATGAATGATTGAGTACTAAACTTTCGTATGAGCAAGTATGATTTTGTTTCTTTTGCTCTATACTAGTCATACTCTCTAATCTCTAGAGTAAATTGAAGTATTGAAACAACAATTATGCACTAAGATTAGTTTTTGAAGTTGAACTTGATAATGGCTTAAGTATGTAACCTGTTTAATGGCCAAGTTTAGTTGCAAACTTAGTTTTCAAAGGAACAACATACATGATTATTGTATCATTTTGATACATTTGAAAATTGTAAGGCTCAAGATCTACGTAAACCATTTATAGTTTAGGCGATTTTCGAAAGTAGCTCGAATGGCATGAATATCACATTTTGTTTTTTTGTTGATATTGGAGCCCCCATGTATCGGGTTATTGCGCATTCTTGCTATTTCGCAAGCCTTGGAGCCCCCAATTGGGGGTAAATTCTAATGACTTGCTATTTTTTAGGCCATTCATATGATATTGAAATGGACTTGTGTATATATCCTCTTTTTGTTTTTGAAATATTTAGGACAGTGATATGGCTTTCAAATTTTAGTTAAAGTTATTTTCAAGAAAGCAAGTTAGTTTTTTGCTTGTTTATAGACCAAAAACAATTGTGTTTAAGATTTAGTAATCTTACCTAATGTCTAAACGTTTGTAAAGATCATTGTGGTGATTTTATTCTTCAACGTTGATTTAGAACATCAAATATTTTCTTTGTTCTTGTCAATCTTTAATTTTGGTCTTGTAGGTGGTTCATTTACCATCCCTTAGCCAATAAGTGAGACCAAGTTCGTGTCAAGAAGAAGTCTAATATTAATTCATTCCTTTTGGAAATATTTATGTATATACATGTATCATCCAAACGGTTATTGAGAATCTGAAAATTTATTTATTTGAGAAAAAAAAAATTCAGAAGGGAAATTTTGAATGCTATTTTTATTAGAAACATGTTGTTTCAAACTAGAATTCAAAAGTTGAAAAGGGATCCGATAATTATATTATTTTCAAAACTAGACCCAAAATGGAAAGAAAAGTCTAGCTCGTAATTGAGTGTGACTTTTTTGTCCATGATTGATGAAGATAAGTTGTAATTCGCAACATATTTCAATAAAGATATGAAAATGTGAGCAAACTTTCGTATATCTGATTTTGTTTATGTTTTTCTTCTTGTCATCATTGTCATATTTTTATAATTAAAAGTGAAGTTCTTTCAATTAAATAAGTACCGTAGTTTGAAAATGAATGTTTATCAAACCTAGGTTTGGTGAAGTATTAGAATAATTTATAAAATCATTCAAATCACTTTCTAAAATATGGTCTCATTTTAAAATGACAGTTAAGGTGAGACCTATATTTTTAATTTGAAGCCCCCAAGCGTAGACTTTAGGTGGCTTTTGGAATTCATGTATACATATGCTAGGGAATATTTCTCATGTTTATTTAAAGCCTCAAGACTTGTGTTTTTAATTTGTGGAATATTGCATATGTTTATCATAAATTGTTTGATCAAGTAACATAATTAATTATCTTGGTCAAATAATAGGAAGTGGTATTCTTCCCTTTGTCATTTAAAGTAATAAAGATGGTTTGTAATAAGCTTTGCACGACATTGATTTTTCAGCATAAATAGCGTGTTCAAATATGTAACTAAAAAGAAGTGGGGATGTCCTGGCTTTTTTAAGCCACCAATTTGAGGCAAAGAGCGAAAAAATTATACTATTTTTAAGTATTCTAGATGCCAAATGGGAGGGATCATCCCGACTTACCCCCTTAAAAAAGAAATAAACAAAAAAGACGGATTTGTATAAAAAGGAAGGGGAATCCAACATTCCCATAGAAGAATAAAGAAACACAATTAGACATGTTTTCGAAAAGCAAGGATTATTGACTTAATATTTAAATCATCGTGATGACTTGGCAGTGAGGTATACGTGTGATAGCGATAACGAACATTTTTTTTCATGTAGCGATCATGTTCAATCAATATTCTTCTCTTAGAGAAGATAAAGATATCCCACGTAGGCGGACATTTTAGTTGCTCATGACAAGTGTAAAGACCAATTCTCAAGAGTTGTAAAAGACATCTAAAGTTGACGTCGAGGCTGTCGACATATCAAATCAATTTATTGCTTTTTCTTTCTAGGCAATGTATATAGAACCTGAATTACCTTGGTAATAAATAGCCCTATTATTAAAAGAAAATAAGATGATTATTTGTTTTTTAAAGTGATAATCATCTCATTTTTCTTTGGCAAAAGATATGAAAAACATCGAATTTAGTTTGATTTGATTGCTTTACTAACATGATTTCATCAAGCCAATGGCTATCAAATCATCCAAATCATTTGAATTTTTTGTTAATGATTTTGTAATCATAACTCAACACTTCATGCATTTTACATATGGGCATGACTACTCAGTAGTAGGTCCATATGTGCAAAGGCCTAAGGTTGGTCATATTTTCATGGAATGACGATTTCGGTACATGGTTATGGTCTACCTCAAGGAGGGTCTTTCCAAGGTTGTAACGTGGCTAGGCTTGGGGTTATGAAGAATGGATAGGCTCAAGTATACTCCAAAATCCCTTACTTTTGGTGCTCCTTAAATTAAAACCCTTCTGATTTGTGTGGCAACGTCCTACATTAGGTTCCTTTTCCTTGTCCTCTTTTTTTTTTTTTTTTTTTTTTTCTTTCTCTCTTTTTTTTCGACAAGTTTTGTTTTGGGTTTAGAACGATTTATTTCTTTCTTTTGCATTGGATCTTTCCTTTTGGGTTAGACTAACTTTGTGTCCCCCTCTTATGTTTCGTTCCCCCAATTTCCTATTTGTATCTTTGCACCATTCCCATCCTAAGGTATGGAATAATGTAGGTTGAATAACTAAGGATCAATTGACGAGGCACAAAAGGGCTGCCAAAAAGATGGATTTTCTCTAAGGTTAAGAACATGGGATTATATTTATGGAGTTTCAAGTTGTCTCCTGTGTTGGTGAAATCATCATACCCTTTCTTTGTGGGCCGAAGATGGGCCTCTTTTCGTTCGATAAATCAAGTAAGCCAAAGCTTATCAAGATTCTTAAAGTGTTGAGTATGTATGCCTTTTGATATTGCCTGTTTGTATGTATACATTTCATTCGAGCCAATAATAATAAAAAGATTGAAAAGAGCACAAGATAGACGTACTTGAAAATATATTTTTAATTCATTAATTAATGAGAGTACAAAATAAGTAGATTCGACAGCATGAATCTCTTAGTCTATCATAAAAAAAATAAAAAAAACAACAAAAAAAAAAACAAAGGAAAGAAACTAATCAAGACCTTGGGAGCTACATCTTGAATTGTTGACAACTTCTTGAGATTGCGTCTTCGAGCTTTTACCGTTTCCGACGTAGGTGAAATCCTCTCTAAAAATCAAGTCCATCTATATGATTCATGGTTTCAAATATCAACTCCCTTTCAATTATTATTCCCACAGTATAGACTTTTTGAAATGTGTCTAAACCAAGGTATTGTAAATGGCACTTGTATGGTGGAGACATATTGTCTATGAACTTTGGGACAAGTTCATGATCGGGAGGTCTTTGTGGAATAAGAGCAACGTTTGATCGCCACCTAGAAAAGAAGTCAATGAAGCCTTCTTCTTCCCCTTGCTTAAGAAATTCGATATCGCACAAGGTAGTTGTGAGCTCGATGTTATCTCCATATTGGGTTAAAAACGCTTTTACAACGTCACTCCAAGTGGAAGTTTGTTTTTCATCGAGGTTATGTAACCATGATCTAGCATTTGGGTCCAATAAAAGAGCACTACTAGAAAACAAGCAAATAGCGACGGACTGGTTCCGACGGACCCATTATTCCGTCGGAAAAATTAAAATTTCCGACGGATTATAATTCCGTCGGATATTTCCGACGAATTTTACATATCCGTCGGAAATTTCCGACGAAAAAATAATCCGTCGGAATATATGTGCTTTCCGACGGATATTTCCGTAGGAAATTATTTTTTCCGACGGATTTATAGTCCGTCGGAATTTATTAAAAAAAATAAAAATTAATTAAAAAACTAAAAACCGATTCTAACAAAACCCTACACCCATGTTATATTCCCCACCCCCCCCCCCCCCTCTATCAGCCGCCTCTCCTCTCTTCTCTCTCCTCTCCTCTTTTCTCTCATTCTACTCTTCTCCTTTCTAACTCCTTCTCATTCTCCATCTCTCTCGTTCTCCTTCTTCTTTCTCGCTCGTTCCCTGCTCCTCCTCTCCATCGTTTTCTTCTTCTTTCTCTCTCCCTTCTCTCCAACCACCGACATCAACAAAAACACCAGCAACACCGACATCAATAGCACCGGCATCAACATAAACATCAACAACAATTTTCATCTTTTTCGCCCTTTCTCTCTCTTGTCATGCTGAAAACAAAGGGTTTTAGGTCAAATTCATCCATGAAAACTCTAGTTCTAGAGTTTTTATGGTCGAATTTTGCCTCTTAAACCCAATTTCGAGGTTATATGTTGTTGAATTAAGGTATGTATTTTTTTTTTCAATTTTGATTTTATGTTGTCGTTTTATGGGATTTTTTTTTTTTTACGATTTATGGTGGTGGAAGGTGGTTATTGTTGGAGTTCGGATTTTGTGGGTAATGATTAAGGATTTTAATTTTTTTTTCTGTAATTTTTTTGCTTAAGTGGTTTTCGGTGGCCATAGTGGTGGTTTGCTTAGGTTGGGGGGGTTCGATTGAATTGGGTTTGGGTTAGGGTTAAAATCTGGGTTTGGTTTGGGTGGGCTTGGGTTAGGCGGAATGGTGTTGTGCGGTGGTGGGGGTAGTGGGTGGTGGTACGGGTTAAGTGGGCTTGTGTGGGGCTGGTGGTGTGGGGTGGTGGCTGGTGATGGGGGTAGGTTTTAGGTGTTGGTGGGTGGATCTGGGTTTGGTGTGGGTGTGTTGTGTGTCTGGTCGGTTTTAGGTGGGTGGGTGAGGGTTGGTTTTAGGTGTTGGTGGGTGGATCTGGGTTAGTTTTGGTTTAGGTGGTCGGTGGTGGTTCACTTAGGGTGGCCGGTGGTGGTTGTGGGGAATATTTGAGGAGTTTTTGTATTTAATTTGTTGTGGTGGAGGTGGCGGTTTAGCGGTGGGGGCTGATGGTGGTGGGGGTGGTGCGGGTTTTTTTTTTGTTCTTTTTAAAGGATTTTCCGACGGAATTTTCGTCGGAAATTCTTACGGACTTTGTCGTACCTTGAAAACCTCTTCCGATGCTAATATCTGTCGGAAATTCCGTCGGAAAAAGGTCGATTTTCCGACAAATACTATTACGACGACACGTTCTGACGGAATTTCGTCGGAAACACGATTTCGGCTCATTAAGTGAATCCTAGGATTGTCTATAACCTTAAAGGTTGGCAAATCCGTAGTCAAGAACTTTTTTGGAGAGTCTTGCCGCTAGGTTGTGGTGCAAGCTCATAATTGAAGTACTTATTCCTTGAGTTAGCTCGAAGGACAAGTTTCTCCAAGGCCTCTACTCTTTCGGCTCTTGCTTTTTCTTGTAGAATGTTTTCTTTTTCTGCTTTTATTTTAGCCTTTTCTGCTTTTTTTATGAGCCTTCATTTGGGCTTCTTCTTCTTGCAGGGCCTTTAGGTTTTGGAATTTTTCTCTATGTTTCTCCAATGCTGCTTTGTCACCCATTATTGGACTAGTATGCGAATGTGGAAGATGATCTAGTAATGTGTGTCATGAGAAATTGACCGCATTCACTTAAACCTTTTCTGCCAAGCATTCAAACAATGAATCAAAGTCAAAATGATTGTTTTATTTCTTTTTTTTTTAAATCCTTGTATTACAAATTCACTTTAAGCATGTTTGTTAATAAAGAATGTCAAAAAATTCACGAACAATCATTAATGAAATGTCATGATTTGTGTTCACTTCAACATAGTAATCATCTAAGGATTTTACTTTAAATGAACTATTTTCAAAAAAGGTAGAAGTGAAAGTCAAGAAAGTTGGATTGAAAATGCTCATCAAATTTTAGGAATATTAATCAACCCGATCATACTCCTTAAAATAATCAAATATACTATGGTATTTGTTGATCATTTAGATTGCAATAGAGATCTATATCATTTTTTTAAATTATGATTCTCATTTTGCTCATCTTTAAAGGATAATATTTTTTTATTTGCTTAAAAAGAATGATGGCCTCCGAATGTAAAATCCAAGAAATAATTAAATCATTTTCTCGGTTTTATCATTCATTATTTTCTCTCTTTTTTTTTTTTTTTTGAGAATAATTTTTTTTTTTTGTATCATACTCTTTTTTTTTCCTTTTTTTTTTAAGAACGACACTTCTTCTTTTTTCGTTCTAATTCTCTTTTTTTTTTTTTTTTTTTTTTTTTTGTGTGACGCAGTCATCCCAAGTAAAGTTCTCAGGATTTTCTTTTTAAACCATAGAAGAGGTAAATAAATTATACTTTAAAATCAAGATTGACCAATTACAGCTAAAAAAATGATGAATACGAAAATAGCCACGTTTAAGAATAAACATATTGATGACGTCCTATTAAGAGATGCGAACTTCTACTGACGAACCTCATAAAAAGTAATGTCATTAGCTTGATTATAAAGTAAGTAAACGAATCATCATAATCAAAAATAGTATCGCGCGTAATTTTCCGTCTTGCGCTAAGGTGGAAAGTGCAACTTCAAGAGTAGCATCTGCCACATGCGGTTTTTTTGCCTTTTTTTTTCCTTCCGAAAACGCAAAAAGAACGCTTAAAAACAATTTTTTTTTTTTTTTTTTTTTATTTTGCAAAAACGCAAATGGAACGATAAAATGAAAACGACGATCAAAGTAAAGGTAACTAAGTTAGACAACGTTGTTAGCCAAAGAGATATTTTTAGCACCTACATAACGATTAACCTTGAAGCCGTAATATCGTTTTCTCCGTATGATATTGCTCGTAACGAGTCAAAGACAACGTTAAACAGTGGGCGCGCGCATGACACAGAGTTGCGGGGAGGTGTCGCGCGCAACTTCAGAACTTTCGCTTGGAGAGCGCTCGTAACTTTGACAGTTGCGCGTGCCACCTGGTAAGTTCGACAATTTTTATTTATTTATTTTTTTGCGAAAACGCAAAAAGAACAAAAAAATTTTATTTATTTTTTTTGTCGAACCATAATGTTTGTGATTTTTTTTTTTACATCTCTAGGTAACAAGTTAGAATTAGTTAAATTAGACACAAAGCACATATTCATGTAGTCACATAAGCACATAAAAGGAACCGTCAAAGCATACAATGCCATTCTAAGTCAAGGCTTGGGTGTCCAAGGGTACCATATCTTAAGGAGGGTAATCCCATCGTAATAAGGGGGTCCTTCGTACATGTGTAAATTCCTAGGCTTTTAAGCGGCCTTTCTTCCATGTGGGGTTCGTGGAATAATTAGCACGAATCATAAGTTTACCCATGCCCAAATTGGTCTACATAAACCAGAAATGAGTTCGGAAGCGAGGGTACTAAAATAACGTTCCTTTTAGGGAGGAATCGCTATACTAGCCCTAATACGGCCTCTACTAGCTCTTCCTTTTTCACAATTTCATTACCTAAAAATATATGCAATGTGATACCTAAAGACTAAATTAGTTGATTTTATTTACAAGAATTAATCACGTAGTAATTACATTGCAAAAGTCGTTATTCTTATTTAATAATATTCGTGAAAGAACAATAAATAAACAAGATTCACCTTGTCTTAAGTGATAAAACAATAATTAATTATTCCAATTCTAGTCTTGATTAACAAAAGAGCACTATGTGAATTAATTAATTAAAATTATGTTTAAAGTGATCAAACAACACTATTTATTCAATTAAAGTTATTTAAACAATAAAGGAAAAGTGATTTATCTAAGTGCTCAGGAAACTAACCGTTCTTCTTTTATATATGCTAAATCTCCGTTTAATGTGTTTATGGACTTTCTTTCTTCTTTATACCTCCAAGGACTTCGATTGATGGATTAGGGTTGAAGAGTCGTTGGGAAGAAAGAGGGAAAAGTAGTATGAAGGAAAGAGAAGTAGAGAGATTAGGGTTTTGAGAATAATAGGGTTTTAATTCTGATTTTTCTGGTCCCCGTAATGCGGAACGAAGACCCCTATTTATAGGCGTTGGGATCTAGGTTTAGGGTTTTAGAGCCGCGCCGTCAGGTGGCGCGTGCAGCTCTCTGAGTCGCGCTAGGTGCTGCGTGCATCTCAATAAGTCGCGCGCACAAGGCGCGCGCAACTGATTGAGTTGCGCTGGTTTGCGGTTTGCCTTTTACGAAAACGCGTTTTTAAAACTTCCATAACTTTTGATTGCAAAGTCGGATAAAGATGTGTGACATATCATTCGAAATCTCTGAATTTCTACTTTCCAATGCCATTAGAATTAGGTTAAAATTTGTTATGGATCATAAGGTTTGGCCGTTAAAGTGCAAGGGTGTCAGTTTTGGGCCTGGTTTAGTGTTTTTATCATAACTTCTTCGATTTGGCTCGGAATTGGGCTTATAATATACCGTTGGAAATCTCTTTGAAAGGGATATCCATCTTTATAGGCCTTGAATGGGAATTTAATGGTTAGTTCATCTGATTAGCTCATTTTTTTCAACAATGTAGGTTCCATTAGATCTAATCATTGCATTTGACGCATTTGGGTCCGTTATTAATCGAGTTTAAACATGTATGAACACTTTTTAGGCCTAATTAATAATTGGACAAGGCTTTAAGATAAATTTGTCTCAAATATAGGTTTTAACTTACTTCATAATGCTTTTCATAGTCCATAAAACACTTCAACTTTGATCTAACATGAATAACGGATTTTTGTAACATCATCGCACTTCCTTTCGGGACAAGAGGCCAAAAGTAGATGTCTACAGAATTCAATATGTAGAACCCAAGGTCTTGTTTTGTTTCTTTCCTTTGTTTTTTATGATAGACTAATAGATTCATGATGTCGAATCTACTTATTTTGTACTCTCATTCATTAATGAATAAAAAATATATTTTCAAATACGTCTATCATGTTCTCTTTCCAATCTTTTTATTGTTATTGGCTCGACTTTAATGTATACATACAAACAAACAATATCAAAAGGCATACATACTCAACACTTTAAGAATCTTGATAAGCTTTGGCTTACTAGATTTATCAAACGAAACGAGGCCCATCTTTGGCCCACAAAGAAAGGATATGATGATTTCACCAACACAGGAGGCAACTTGAAACTCCACAAAGATAATCCCATGTTCTTAACTTTAGAAAAAATCCATCTTTTCGCACCCCTTTTTAGCCTCGTAAATTGAGCCTTAATTATTCGACCTACATTACTCCGAACCTTTGGATGGGAATGGTGCAAAGAGATACAAATAGGAAATTGGGGGAACAAAACATAAGAGGGGGACACAAAGTTAGTCTAAACTCAAAAGGAAAGATCCAATGCAAAAGAAAGAAATCGTTCTAAACCTAAAACAAAACTTGTCAAAAAAAAAGAAGAGAAAGAAAAAAAAAGGAGAGGACAAGGAAAAGGCAACTAATGTAGGCCGTTGCCACACAAAGCAGAAAGGTTTTAATTAAGAAGCACCAAAAGTAAGGGATTTTGGGAGTATACTTAAGCCTATCCATTGTTCATAACCCCAAGCCTAACCACGTTACGACCTTGGAAAGACCCTCCTTGAGGTAGACCATAACCATATACCAAAATCATCATTCCATGAAAATATGGCCAATCTTAGGCCTTTGCACATATGGACCTACTATTAAGTAGTTATGCCCATATATAAAATGCATGAAGTGTTGAGTTGTGATTACAAGATTATATAAAAAAATTTCAAATGATTTGGATGATTTGATAGCCATTGGCTTAATTACATCATGTTACTAAAGCAATCGAATCAAACTAAATTCAATGTTTTATCCATATCCTTTGCCAAAGAAAAATGAGATGACTATCGCTTTAAAAAAAACATAATCATCTTATTTTCTTTTAATAATAGGGCTATTTATTACCAAGGTAATTTAGGTTCTATATACATTGCCTAAAAGAAAAAGAGTTATTACAATAAATTGATTTGATATATCGATAGCCTCGACGTCAACTTTAGATGTCTTTTACAACTCTTGAAAATTGGTCTTTTCAATTATCATGAGCAACTAAAATGCTCGCTTATGTGGGATATCTCCATCTTCTCTAAGCAAGGAATATTGATTGAACATGATCGCTACATGAAAAAAAAAATGATCGTTATCGCTATCACACGTATACCTTACTGCCAAGTCATCACGATGATTTAAATATGAAGTCAATAATCCTTTCTGTATAAAAAACATGTCTAATTTTCTTTCTTTATTCTTCTATGGGAAAGTTGGATTCCCCTTCCTTTTTATACAAATCCGCCTTTTTTGTTCATTTCTTTTTTAAGGGGGTAAGTCGGGATGATCCCTGTCATTTGGCATCTAAAATACTCAAAAATAGTATAATTTTTTTTCGCTCTTTGCCTTAAATTGGGGGCTTTAAAAACTAGGACATCCCCACTTCTCTCTATTTATAGATTTGAATATGCTATTTATGTTGCAAAATCAATGTCATGCAAAGCTTATTACGAATCATCTTAATAACTTTAAATGACAAAGGGAAGAATACCACTTCCTATTATTTGACCAAGATAATTAATTATGTTTCTTGATCAAACAATTTGTGATAAAATTATGCAATATTCCACAAATTAAAAACACAAGTCTTGGGGCTTTAAATAAACATGAGAAACATCCCCTAGCATATTTATACATGAATTCCAAAAGCCACCTAAAGTCTACGCTTGGGGGCTTCAAATTAAAAATATAGGTCTTGACCATAACTTTCATTTTAAAATGAGAACATATTTAAAAAATGATTCGAATGATTTTATAAATTATTCTAACACTTCACCAAACCTAGGTTTGATAAACATTCATTTTCAAACTACGGTGCTTATTTAATTGAAAGAACTTCACTTTTAATTTAAAAAAATATATGACAATGATGACAAGTAGAAAAACATAAACAGAATCAGAAAAACGAAAGTTTTCTCACATTTTCATATCTTTGTTGAAATAAATTTCAAATTACAATTTGTCTTCATCAATCTTGGACAAAAAAGTCACACTCAATTACGAGCTAGACTTTTCTTTCCATTCTGGGTCCAGTTTTGAAAATGATATAATTATTGGATCCCTTTCAAATTTTGAATTCTAGTTTGAAATAACATGTTTCTAATAAAAAAAAGTATTCAAAATTTCCTTTCTGAATTTTTGTTTTCTCAAATAAATAAATTTTCAGATTCTCTGTAACCGTTTGGATAATACATGTATTTTTCCAAAAGGAATGAATTAAGATTCGACTTCTTCTTGACTCGAACTTGTTCTCGCGTAGTTCTTCTGCGAATATTGGCTAAGGATGGTAAACAGACTACCTACTAGAAAATAATCAAAGATTGATAATAACAAAGAAAATATTTGATCTTCTAAATCAACTTTGAGAATAAAATCACTACAATGATCTTTACAAACGTTTAGACATTAGGTATGATACACTAAACGTTAAACGCAATTTTTTTGGTTTATAAACAAGCAAGGAACTAACTTGCTTTCTTGAACATGACTTTAACTAAAATGTGAAACCATGTCATTGTCCTAAATATCTCAAAACAAAATAGGAGGTATACATAGGTCCATCTCAGTATCATATGAATGGCCTAAATGATAGCAAGTCATTAGAACTACCCCAAATTGGGGGCTCCAAGACTTGTGAAATAGAAAGAATGCGCATAACCCAACACATGGGGGCTCCAATATCCTAAAAAAAAAAATAATAAATGAGATATTTATGCCATTCGAGCTACTTTCGGGAATCGCCTAAGCTACAAATGGTTTACGTAGATCTCGAGCCTTACAATTTTCAAACACATCACAATGATTTAATGATCATTTTGTTCCTTTGAAAACTAAGTTTGCAACTGAACTTGGCCGTTAAATAGGTTACATACTCGAGCCATATTCAAGTTCAACTTCAAAAACTAATCTTAGTGCATAATTGTTGTTTCAATACTTCAATTTACTCTAGATATTAGAGAGTATGACTAGTATAGAGCAAAAGAAACAAAATCATGATACATACTTGCTCATATGAAAGTTAAGTACTCAATCATTCATCATGAAAATTTTATCAAGACACTTTATTACATAAGACAAACAATTTCATGAGTTAGAATGTAAACAAAAGACTCCTAAATTCTAAATTAAGGAGTCTTCATTTAAAATTATTCTCCATTGTTGCACACATTGGAATTTCGCAAGGAGGATAACATCTACTTTCTCGAGATTCAAAACAGTAACAAAATTTGAACTTAAAAGAAAGTAGCAAGAATAGACGAAAAATTTGAACAACATTTCATTTTTTTCCCTTACTTGTTCTAATGAATGACAAATATTACTAGACTTAGCAAATTTCTTTGTTAAAACTATGAATGGTAAAAAAAAACTGTTTAAACACACTAGTTTAATCGTTTCCAAGATCCTAGTTGTTATCACAATAAGACAAAACACGGGATTTACAGACCCATTTTAAGCAACATGAAAGGGTCTAATTATTGACAACAAGCAAATATCGAAGTCACCCAACACAGGGGGCTACAACATTCGAAAACATAAATTGGGGGCTCAAAAGCCGGAAGTATAGCCAAACTATTCCAGTTCGATGATCTCTTCAAGAATTTCCTAGTTTTGTTGAAATCTTGAAATCACAGTTGTATGAGTGAATAATAATAACCATCGGTTAATTTTTTTTTTTTTTATCATTGATAAAACCAATTTTGCAACTTACGCATGAAAAAATATGAGTCGCAAGAACAAATTCATTCTATTATAAAAGTTCAAAATTTCATTTATAATTTTAATGCATAATTGTTGCTCTAAACACTTCAATTTACATTAAAATTAACAAGTATAGTCTATGTGAGCAAAAAAAAAAAAAAAAAGAGAGAGAAATAAAAATCAAGCACAACGTCAAAATTAGAATGAACAAAAAAAAAACACATATATGCTTGAAATGCTCATACAGGATCAATACTTTATCACTTCACATGAAATTTGTTGCAATATATTGTTTAAACATGTCGCAATAACAAACCAACAAATTCATGACAACAAATCGAATTGAAAACCCCAACTTTTGTTAGGATTCTTCATTCGATTTCTCTATTTTATTGACCAAGATCAAAGTCTGGTAGAATAAAAGGAGAAAGATTTACTTTCCTTAGCTTAAAGCGACAACCAAAAATGGAAAGAGATCAAAATTGGAGAAAGATGAGAAAAAGAAAGTGAGTTGCAGATCGCGCTTCTCCAAATCTTTTACTAATTCAAATGTTGCGCACAACTCATTAAGTTGCGCGCAGACACTGGTCACTTAAAAGACCAATACTCAGATTTCAATCCGTTTTGAATTTTTCTCAACGGTTTTGTACGTTATTAGACGTAACAACGAGCGAGTTATCGAAATCTTTGCATCCAGTAATTTATTTTCTTCTTTGATAATTTTTTGCATCATTTTGCATGCACACCGTGTTTTGTGCCTTCCCCAAGCATACGTATGTAACTTTTTTTCATAACACTGCCTTAAGACGTTCCATGGTGGTGCTTTACGTAAAAGCACCCATAGACAGGTTTGTCAATTTACTGTACTGACGTTACAAATGTCCGGGTTTTCTTCTTTTTTTACGTATGAAGCAAAAAGGAAGGCGTTTTCATGCATCGTAAAAATGCAAATGGCGTATCGTACGGCATAAAATTATATGGCGTAGGTGTTGCATAAAATTTCACTTCAACCCAAGCTTTGAGAGATCTTCCTCTCGGAACTAAAAGATAGTGAATTACTGTAAGCGTTAGCTCACAAGTCGACAGGCACGCCAAACCATCAGGAACATGCACTTCTTGAATGGAAGCAAATAAAATAGTTAGTGCGCTTACTAACTTACTGGACAGTTAGGGTGTCGAAATCATCCCCAGTATAAAGAAGCAACGAGACGATGTCGCGCCTATGTAGTCACGTACCCCCAGTCCTTAGACACGTGTACTCATTTTGTGGACAAAACTGCTGAGAGAGTTGTTGACTTTCTTCCCTTTCACTGGATTTGGATATATGCCTCAAGTCCTGAGACATGTATTTCTATCTTGTGGACACCCGTCACGAATACCGGACCATTTCGGATCGAATACTGAAAGTCCTTTTTCATCTTTTTACTTTGTTAAAGTCAGGCTAAAATTTCAATGACATATCGAGGAACTTTAGACCAACGATGACACGATTGAGAGGAAATCATCTCCTTTTATCCTTTTAAAACCGATCTCTTCTTAAGACTTGACATCAACCAGAACTCCTTTACTTGTAAAAGTGTTATACAATTTCAAAGGATCAATCTAGATTCTTTAGCGCGTTAAGACTAGGAAAAACGTTTTATATCCTTAATAGCTACTTGTTTCAATCACTTAGCGAACCAAGGATTGTTTCGACATCCTTAAACATTTCTGAAAGATTCTCTATTCTTTGAGAACTTCGCGGAATGAGTATCGGATTTATTTCCTTAACTACTTTGATCATCGTCTTTTCTAGACTCAATCTAAGTGGGGGCTAACTGTAGAAACCTACTTTTGGCCTCTTGTCCCGAAAGGAAGTGCGATGATGTTACAAAAATCCGTTCTTCATGTTAGATCAAAGTTGAAGTGTTTATGGACTACGAAAAGCATTATGAAGTAAGTTTAAACCCATATTTGAGACCAAGTTATATTAGAGCCTTGTTTGATTAATAATTATTCCTAAAACATGTTCATACATTTTAAAACTTGATTAATAACAGACCCAAATGCGTCAAATGCAATGATTGTATCCAATGGAATCTACATTGTTGAAAAACGAGCCTAACAGATGAACCAACTATCAATTTGCCATCTAAGGCCTACATTTATTGATAGCCCTTTCAAAGAGCTTTCCAACGTAATATTATAAGCCCAATTCCGAGCCAAAACAAAGAAGTTATGATCAAAACACTAAACCGAGCCCTAAAACCGACACCCTTGCACTCCAACGACCATAACTTTTGATCCTTAACATATTTTAACCTAATTATAACGGGATTGGAAAGTAAAAATTCAGATATTTCGAATTATATCTCACTCGCCTTAATCCAACTCCGCAATAAAAAGTTATGAAAGTTTTAAAAACGCATTTTTGTATAAGGCAAACCGCAAACCAGCGCATCTGAATCAGTTGCGCGAGTCTTGCGCGCGCGACTCATTGAGATGCGCGTGGCACCCAGCACGAATCAAAGAGTTGCACGTGCTACCTGAAGGCGCGGCTCTAAAACCCTAAACCTAGATCCCTACGCCTATAAATAGGGGTCTTCGCTCAGCATTACGGGGACCGAAAAAATTCAGAATAAAAACCCTAGTATTATGAGAATCCTAATCTCTTAACATCTATTACTACCATACTACTTTTTCATCTCTCTTCCCACATACTTTCCAACCCTAATTAAATCCATTGAAGCCTTTGGAGGTACGAAGAATAAAGAAAGTCCATAAACACATTAAACGGAGATTTAACATAAAAGAAGAACGGTTAGTTTCCTCAGCACTTAGATAAATCACTTTTCCTTTATTGTTTAAATAACTTTAATTGAATAAATAGTGTTGTTTGATCACTTTAAAAAAACTTTTAATTAATTAATTTACATAGTATTCTTTCTTTCATCAAGACTAGAATTTGAATAATTAATTGTTGTTTTACCACATAAGACAAGGCAAATATTGTTTATTTATTCTTCTTTCACGAATATTGATTAAATAAGAATAACGAATTTTGCAATGTAATGCATATGTGATTAATGCTTGTAAAAAAATCAGCTAACTTAGTCTTTAGCTATCACGTTGCATATAATGTTTGGTAATGAAATTGTGAAAAGTAAGAGCTAGTAGAGGCCGTACTAGGGCTAGAATAGCAATTCCTCCCTAAAAGTAATGTTATTTTAGTACCCCTCGCTCCCGAACTCATTTCTAGTTTAAATAGACCTATTTGGGCATGGGTAAACTTATGATTCGTGCTAATTATTCCATGAACTCCACAAGGAAAAAAGGTATGAATGAGGTTTATGAGTTTTCCTAAAACTCATTGGCGACTCCTACTTGTTTCTTACAAAAAAAGCGTGATGAGAGTATCATTTCTAATTCAAGGTCTCCCAAACATTCAGGAATTCAAATCCTAATACACCCTAACAAGTGTAAAGTCCTAGGCTTCTAAAGGGCCAATGAGCATCTAAGGAAGGACCCCCTTACGATGGGATCACCCTCCTAACAGGTGGCGCCATGGAAATCTAACTCTGTGGCTTCTTGGGAGGATGAGAGGCCGTGCCGCAAAGTCTTTTGTGTCCATAATGCCCCCTTTGACTTTGGACTCCGCTTTCCCCTTCACCCTTTTCGTTCGCACTGTCCTAGACGAATATAATATTGCTCTTTTCTAACTAATGCCGAACAGCTGGCTAAACGTCTTTGGGTACTTGGTGACGTGCATCCACAAAGGCTTTAAGCCGGAATTTCCAGTTTTATGTGAGATGCACTCCATGACCAAGCAAGAGAAGCACACAGATGACTGGTTCATCCTTAGCACCACTAGGGATTACATGGTTGTGGTTGACCGTGTCTCCAAGTGGCGAGACTGGAAGAATTGTTTCTACAGCATCAAGACTAAGGATGTTGAATTTAACTTGTTGATGAACTGATTCAATGCCAAGCCGATCTAGCTTAGACGAGGGGACCACAAGTCGTACAAGCCGCCCGTTCACCCCAACCAGCGTCACTAACTTGACTACTTTAGAGTCAATAGGGTGGTGAGGGACGGCAAAATGGTGGTCATGCCCAAGAACTGTGTTCCTTTGCCCAAGAACTGACTACATTCATGTCGGCCTATGGCCTATACAAGAATTTTCCCCAAGGTGGGATGCTTAGATTTTCCTTGTACGCACACTCTTTTTCCATCATAAAATTTTTCTAACTCTTTTTCTTCTTCTATTTTGCAGCGGAAGCGTACGCCTTTCCGGACCAAGAACAAAAGGGGGAGATAGACATGTCGGAGATCGACTTGGCCGAATACAAGGCTCGTCAAAAGATGTACGAGCAAACCAAGGAGGTATAAATTTCTTTTAGGGTCTTTCGTCCGCGTTGATATGTTGGGAGGAGGCTCCTAACTAAGTCTGCACGGACACTGTCCAATTTCTTTCCCAAGCTTATCCTTTTTCCTCACATGGACGATTTTTCGTCCGAGTAGGTGTGTTGGGTGCAGGATCCCAACTATGTATACGCGGACGTTGGCAAGTTTTCTTTATTTTTGTTTCACCAACTTTTACATGCTTTTTTCAGTTGGCCACTCCCGCACCCAGAGCTAAGAGGAAGCAGTCATACTCGGCTGCGAAGGAGGGGAAGGACGGGAAGACGTCCAAACAAAGGAAGACGATCGCATCCAAGACCCCTTCCGCAACGGCGGCGAAGACTAAGTCGCAAACTGCTTTTAAGCAGTCTAAAGTAGAGCAACCCCGGCTGGGTGATAGCGGGGTCTCCAAGTTCGTGTATCCGGCCGCTAAGTCGGTCCATGATGAGTCCGTGAAAATGGACGACAGGGGTAGGTCGACCCCGAAAAAACTGGCTGGCCCTGTCTTGACTACGCATGTTAAGAGTGTTCAAAAATCTGATTGGCTTGATGCCTCTCAGTCGGCTGGTAATCAACCTGGCCAAACAGGTGAGGAGAGTGACAAACCTATGCCGCGTCCTCCATTCACCTTCAACAATCTTTATCCTCTGAGCTTCTCGGACGATTAGTTTAAATAACCTTGCACAATCTCGTTTTTAATTTATGTCTTGTTGCTCAAACTAAAACTCTTTTGCGTTCGTGTGTAGATATTGCGGAGGAGCTCAACATGAAGCTGCCCAACCATTCCATTACTAGCGCGGAAAGGAAGGCCATGCGAGAAGTCATGGCCAGAGTCGTCCCCGCCGAGCAGCGAGACAAGTTACGGGGGATTCATGAGGGCTTCCTCGGCCCTATAATTAATTGCAGCGCTGAGGTAGAATTTTACAACCCTTTACTCATTCATACTTAGAGTATTTCCTTTATTGTTTTTCTAACTTACTTTGTCTTGTATGCAACTCTTCCTGTGGCTGAACGCCTTCATTGAATGGAAGGAGAGAGAAAATGAAAAGCTAAATAAGGCTTGGAAAGAAATTCAGAAGGTCCAAGACGCCGTTACTAGGACGGTTGCTCTCTAGCGCACCTATTTTGAAATTCAAATCAACGCGCGCGCTGTCAAACAAGGCTACGCGGCAGGCTGAGGACCTGGTCAAACTAGGCAAGGCACTTGAACAAGAGTCTTTGGCTAGGGAGACTTTGAGGCAAGAGAGATATGCGGCCATCCTGGACGGCTAGCGCTGGAAGGAGTGGTTCAAAGCCTCCGAGAAGCTGAAGGGGGACGTGGCCCTTGCGCAACAGAACCTCCAGGAGGCCTTGGATGAGGCGGACGCTCTCAAGGCCGAGAAGGACAATTTAAAGAAGTCCATTGTGGACTTAATAGAGCAGCTGAAAGCGCCTCGGCCGCCTAGTGCATAGGAGGTTGTCCGCATCGAGCATAACACCGAGGAGAGGTTGAAGAGCCACTTCTTCGATGCGTTCGAGCTCATGGTGGAGGAAGGTGAGGCCGCTTATAATCAGGAGCGCTTTACTAAACACCTCAACTTAGTCTGCCTTATGGAAGAGGCTAAGAAGGCCGGACAGCCTTTCCCCAAGTTGGCCGTTACACCGGCCACTTCAGACAATGAGGAAAAAGAGGATGAGGCGGATGAGGTAGAGGCAAAGAGGGAAACAAGGAGAAGCCAGTTGATGGTGCGTCCATTCTTGCCTCCGAGGAACCTACCCAAGACAAAGACTTGGCTAAATAGAGCCCAGTTCCTCCTCCGACCGTCCCCTAATTTAAGCTTTCCAATCATTAACTTATGCTTTTGTTGATCAACAATTTTTTTATTTGGTGCCGCTTGTTTTGAGCGGCTTGGTAAGATATTTTTCCGCCTTCTGAGCGTTTTTATTAGTGCAAATTTTGCGCCTTCTGAGCAGTTTTTCATTTTATCTATTCTATACTTAGCAAATTTTTGTAAATTTTTTCCCTTTTTATGCTTTGGTACAGGCCTGGGGGGTATGCCCCGTTATTCAGCGTTCGCCTAGTCCATATTCTTAGTGGTTTGATTGACTTGGTAGTTTTTATACCTTAAAGGGTATGACAACTAACGAGTTAATCAAATCATAATAATGATTGCCCTGGGACTAGGTAAAACGCTGAATCAACAGCTTATGTGGCCGCTTAATGAATCTTATGTGAGCCGTACATTGAATCTATCGCACGGACATACTCAAGAAATTTCAAGAAATATTTCAACTCAAAAATTCCTAAGTTTGGCTAGGCTATTATGCCTAGGTATGTCCTTGATGGATTTAAGGTACCTAATGCCTTTACCGTCCGCCCCAATGGGAGTTAGACGTTTACTTGTGACTTTTCAGCCATGATTCATAATACCCCCTTTTTTTTGTGGTCCTTTGTGACCGTCTTGCTATATCATAAACAACCTTGTTTTGGTGTTATTAACTGTGTTGCTATGTTGCAATAAACATTGTTATGGTTTTCACTCGGCCTTTCAGCTTGAAAAATAAAGAAAGACATGCAAAAGCATAATCAAATAACTTAATAAGATAACAATGCCTGACTTTTTCATTAATTTGTCAAGATTACTTTGTTGGGGCCATATGGATTTAATTACATTGCTCGGTCATTAAGACCTAGTTGTATGTACAACTTTTTGGCTAAGTAAAATACTCTAAACATAATATTTTTTGAGATTGTTCGTGTTCCATATTCGTAGAATTGGACGGCCATCTAGGGCTTTAAGACGGTAAGTACCATCTCGAACTTCTTCGCTAATTCGATACGGCCTTTCCCAGTTTGGGGTTAACTTGCCATCCTCATTTGCTCGGCCTACAACTTCCATTTTTCTCAGCACCAGATCTCCCATCTTTAGCGGCCGTTTAGACACTTGCCGATTATATTCCCTTGTCATCCTAAAACGATAAATTTTGTGCCTGAGCGCCGCATTGCCCCTAGCTTCTGGAAGAAAGCCCATGGCAGTCTTCATGGCCTCCCAATTGGTCGATTCATCATATAAAATCACCCTAAGGGTAGGCTCGTACATCTCAATTTGGAGAACTGCCTCGACACCATAGACCAAAAAGAATGGGGTCTCTCCTGTGGAGCTTTTTGTTGTTTGTATGGACCATAACATATTAACCAACTCATCGACCTATAGGCCGCCTGCTTTTTCAAGCTTGCGCTTGATACCATTGGAGATCAACTTGTTGTAGGCCTCTACTTGGCCGTTGGCTTGTGGTCGGCAGACTAAGGCAAAGAAATGAGCTATGCCCTGGTCTCCCAACCATTCCTTAGGCTGAGGTGTTTCAAAGTGGGGCTCATTGTCGAACACCATTGACTGAGGTACTCCATAGCGAGTAATTATGTTTTTCCATATGAAAGCTGACACATCTGTCCATTTAATACCCCGGACGGCCTCGGCCTCAACCCATTTTGTGAAGTAGTCTACTGCTACGAACACATATCGCCTTTGACTAGATGTTGGCGTATATGAACCCTAAGATATCCATGCCCCATTTTGCAAAGGGGAGCGGACTACTTATGGCCGACAAACTGTTAGTTGGGCGATGAATTAAGGTTGCAAACCACTGGTACTTGTCACATTTTTTCACTATTTTCATGGCATCTGATTTCAGACTCGGCCAGTAGTACCCTAAATGGGTGGCCTTTTCATCCAGGGCTCGTCCTCCAATGTTGGAGCCGCAATGTCCCTAGTGAAGGTCGTCCATCACATCATGTTACCCCTTAGGGGTAATACACTTCAGATAAGGTTTCATAAAAGCTTTCTTAAACAACATCCCCTGCTCCATTTCAAACCAGGTCGCTCTCTTTTTCATCAGCCAACTCTCTTTGGGATCAGCCAGGAGCAATCCATCCCTTATGTAGGAAATGATTCCATCCATCCATTTTGAGCTTTTATCAATGATTTGTACTGCCTCGGCATCAATACTCCTCCTTTCCTTTACTTCCCAAAACACTAATCTGGGAGTATCACATGATGTCGAGGATGCTAACTTAGAGAGGGTGTCCGCTTGATGATTGGACGAACGGGGGACTTGTTGCAGAGTAAAATGTTCTAGGCTCTCAGCCTCTTCTTTAACTTTCTTCAGATTTTTCATCATGGTCGGATCCCTTGTTTCAGAGTCACCATTCACTTGGCTGACTATTAGCTGGGAATCCGAGCTTACATCAACCTTTGTTGCCCCTGCCGCCTTACACATTGTAAGGCCGACCAGGAGTGCTTCATACTTGGCGTCATTGTTAGAGGCTTGAAATTGAAATCTCTACGCATACTCAAACTTATCCCCTTTAGGAGATTGGCAAATAAATCCAGTACCACATCTAGTCGTTGTTGCACTACCATCTACATATACCTTCCAGATCTGGTCTCCAGCCGGCTTTAAGTCTGGCTGCGTCATCTCAGCCAAAAAATCAGCAAAGACCTGCCACTTTATAGATTTTCTAGGCTCGAACGTTATGTCAAAGCCTCTCAATTCTAAAGCCCATTTAAGCATGCGACCACTAGCTTTTAAAGTTGTAAACGGCTTCTTAAGTGGTTGATCAGAGTAAACCACAATTGAATGTGCCAAGAAGTACGGCCGTGGCTTTTTAGATGCCATGTACAATGCTATACCAAACTTTTCAAAAGGGGGATACCTAAGCTCGGTGTTGTGTAGCACATGGCTGATAAAAGCACATCAGAGTAAACTTTTCAAAACGCGTTGAAAGCCGGTTTGGCGTCCAACCCCAGGCCTTGGCGCCTGGAATCAGGATTGGCGCCAGACGCCAGCCATTGGCGCCTGGCCCTAGCCACTGGTCCTGGCGCCAATGAGCCAGGGCTAGCGCCAAGGTGTTTCTTTGGTCTTCAGACTCTGTTTTGATAAATTATCTTTTTTGGATGATTTTCTCTATAAATATCGTATCAAAAACTCCTTTTTCATTCATCTACAATTATCATTCATCAATAATCAGTTTTCTTTCGCAATCATTAAATCTCGAATTCTCTCTTAATCATTCACCAACTCTCATCAAGATTTTCTTGATTATTCTCTCTCTCTTTCCTTTTCAAAATCTTGTTTTTTAACACAAAATTCCGCATTCACAAGATCTAGATACACCTAGCCATATTCGAAGTTGCCTTCGCCCTAGACGTGAAAGGTTTTAATTTCTGAGGGTTTGGTCCCAAATCTCTCTTTCAATTATTTAATTTAATTGTTTGTTTATTATTTTCCTTGAAGTTACTAACGCGTGTATTTTGTTATTAGAAAGAGGTACGAGGCATCCAAGTAAGTACTTTAATTGTTTAATTGATATTATGATGTAGAAATCATGCTTAGATTGTTATTTTAATTCCTAGTATCATGTCTAGGGTAACTTTAATATCAACTATGATTAAAAGTACGATGCTTCCTATATTCTTCCTAATACTTATGATTGTTAGTATCATGTTAGGGTTAAAGATTTGATTTTTATTGCTTAGTGACATGCTAGGGTTTGTTATTAATCTTGTTAGTATCATGCCTAGGATCTTGCTATTTTTATTATGCTTTAATATTAACATGAATATGATTATGATTATAATTGTTATAATGATTATGAATATTATTATTTTGATGATTATTTTATTTATGATAATTATTTCAATTATTATTAATATGATGATTATTTTCTTTTATGATTATTATCATGATTATTTCAATTATAATTTATTTTTATGATGTTGATTATTTATTATGTTGCTTGATGATTTATTTATTTATTGCTTGATCACCTTTATTGTATGTTTAAAGGAAATTTATACTTGTAATCACGCTTAATAAGATAATTAACAATCTTGTTAGGTTAACTTTGATTATAATTCAAGTGATCGCCAATAATAGTTTATTTGTGCATTAAATTTAACCAACATAGATTAAACAGGTTTAGGGTTAACCTATTGATTGTATGTTAATCAGAAAGCGCACATGAATACGAGCAGAATAAAGTAGAGGCCTATTATTAGGGCAGGTTCAATCTCTTTTAGGTTGGATTTGTACCATTATCCCCGAACCCTTATTTGGTTCATGACCTTATGGAGTTGACGATCTCTTGGATCGTTAAGGGGTGTAACCTTCACCTCGTGATGGTTTACAAGTTCCTTAAAAACTTGTTGGCGACTCTTTTGCTCTATCTTCTTCCCTTTTGGACGCCACCGTACTTTAGTGTATGATCACAGTGGGGTTCAAGCTAGTGGGATTTTAAAGGCTTGAAATTATTCCCTACATTTTTTCGCGACTCCACTGGGGAGGATTTCTATTTTAATTCCTGAATTTGTTTCGGCAATGATTTAGAATGAGTGGATGAGACTCGAAAAGTTCTAAGTATTTCAGGTGCGTAATTTTGATTAACATTGTGGCATATGCATAAAAAGGTTCTCATTGGAAAGACCATCCGTAATGAGTCAAAAACATAGGATTTTACACGTAGGAAATTTGAGAAATGTCTTTCACAACTAGGACTGAAATAACACCGCTCGAAACTGGATGATTTTATTGAGCTCAGAAAGCTGCTGAGGCATGTGGGAAGTAGCGTCAGGGGCCAGAGCTTGGCGCCAAACTTTTAGCCGTAGCGCCAGACGCCAGTATTGGAGCCAGGCGCTACAATTAAAAGTTGGCGCCAGTCTCTGTTTGCTGGCGCCAATTTCCCCCAATACCGAGCCAGAAATATGCGTTCTAATTTCGACCGGTTTTTCGTATTGTTTGCTCGATCCTACTTCCTGATTGAATTTTTTTCTCACTTTTCTGAAACCCATATGTGTTCTACATATGGACATAACCCTTTGGGAATTCATGCTCTATCTACCTGATTGAACGCTCCTGGCAACAAAGGGTACATTTGAGATGTTGAATTCACCAAACCATGGAAGTGAGTTTTTTCTAAAAACTCGTGGTGTCCTATCCACACGCGTTAACCCTTCACGGTTAGGATTCTACGCGGTGCATCTGGACAATTAACCATGGACCCTATTTGACTAAACCATATCCTGAACTTTAGAGAACTAGAGCCATGGTTAGGTTGCGAACTCATTGCATCATATTGTGCCTACTTGATTAATTGTGCATTATTTGTTGTGCATACTCTATGTGGTTTTTTCCTAACCATTTGTTTGACTTGTGTCAAAGCTTAATAAACTGATTAATGACTAAAGGACTTTGTTTAATTAATTAATTAATTAATTTGAGATAATAAATAAACTTAAAATCGAGTCATAGTCCCTTTAAGTCAACCCGGATTTTTATTCCCGTATACTGCACAAACGTCAACTTGTTTTGGTCATAGCTGGAGTTCTAGAAAGAACTACGAGTCGTAAAACCTATAGATCTGTAGCCCCGAGTTCTATCTTTAATTTGGCGTTGGTTTCATCCCAATTAGAGTCACAGATAAAAAGTTATGACTAAAATACCACAGTCTGTCCAGTTTAATGCATATACGTGAAGTCTTAACTTAGTCTTTGCTTGAGTCTAATTACATAGTCTAGCCACATGGTCATGACACGAGTCTTAACATGTCACCTACACTCACTAGTCTTAGCACACACTTTGAGTACACATCACCATGACCATGTCGTAGGTCCATGCATGAGTCGGTCTTTCCGTCATTTGAGTTGGGGGGTACATTCTATTCCTAATTCTTCATATCCCTCTATCTAAATCTTTCTTCACATTCTTCCATCTTTCTTCACCTCCTCCATCCATTGCATGTTGAATAAAGTTTGAGTCAAATAATTAACAATAAGTATCCCCAAATTCCTTTCCCACAGTACTTGGTCGAGGAGAGAAGGGCGATTAATCAAGGACAACTTCTTTATTCAAGTCTCGCTTTTTGATAAACCGATTCGTCAAAAGAGGAAGGCTAAGAAGATAATGGCAACTCAAGAAGAAGTCAATGAGCTTAGGAACCAATTGGTTACCAGGACTGAAACACTGAAACCACTCACCCTCAAAGTTGATAATCCCGTGAAGCAACAACGGATGGACCTCATGCAAGAAAGCTTAAGCAAGCTATCTAGTGACTACAAATTTCAGGGCATGAGTTCGCAAGGGGTCTCGCTGGACAAAGAACTTCTTCCGCATAAGTTCAACGCCACTGACATCCCTAAATTCAAGGCAACAGATAACCCTTACTTCCATCTAAGAGCTTTTGAAACTATAATGAGCATTAAGGGTATCGATAAGAAGGTTTTCCCCTCTCTGTTCCCACTATCTCTTGAAACCGTTTGCCAACAATGGTTCTTCTCCCTTGACAAGGAAAAAACCTCTACCTGGGAATTGATAGTGAACGTTTTCGTCGGTAGGTACAAGTGCAATACCCAAGTTGAAACCGACCATAGACAACTTGAGATGCTAAGACAAAAAGAGAATGAAGGCTTTACTTCTTTCTTTAATAAGTGGAGGGAAACTTCCGCCAAGATGATTGAGTTCCCCACTGAAAAAGAATCCGTGAGGATGTTTATCAAGAATCTCCAAGAAAAGTATTCAAAGCACTTAAAATATCAACACAACTTGAATACTTTCAAGGCCGTCTATGACGTAGGTATCGAAATCGAAGATGACCTCGCAAAGCAAAAAGCTACTAATAATAGCAACCACGGTGGCTAGAAAGGAAATAAGAGCGACAATCCTTCTTCTTCCGAAAACGCCCACTCTAGTAATAATGTATGTACCTTTGACCATAATGATGTCTTAGCCATGGACAATCAAGGATCTAAAAGGAAACCCAGGCGAGAGTTCACACCCATTGGAATGACCTACGATGCTGCTTTCAATCGTCTCTATGATCGAGGATTAATCAAACCTAATGGCCCTACCGAGGATCCAACACCAGAAAATCGATCTTCGAGATGGAATCCAAATTCCTATTGCAAGTACCATCGAGGAAACGGTCATACCACTGATGAATGCTACAGGTTTCAAAATCTCATTCAAGACCTCATAGAAGCAAACAAGGTCCCATTGCCTCTAGCTAGCGAGAAGACTAGGTGATGATGAAGCGAATGACACAAAACAAGAGGCGAGCTGCAATGACGAGATTTCATGGCCTCTCTTTTCTATTTCTGTTTCATTTTTTTCCTTTCCCCAATAAGTCTAGCATAGACACCTTTCTCTTCCTCTAGATTTATTTTGTAGGATCATTATATTTTTTCTTTTTTAAAATGAGCATCTATTTCCTTGCATATGATCATTTCATTACATTGCATAAAAAAAAAAGAAAAAAAAAAAAAAAAACCATGTCGAATTAAGCACAAGGTATACTAATGATTTGAGGCACCCCTTTGTAGCCACATCATATCTCCTTTCGCCTTTCAATTATACAATCCTTTCTTCATAAACCACTTTGAGCCTCGTCTAATGATAGACCCTTCTTTTCTTAACCTACATCTACCTAACTTTGGGATGGGATGGTGTACAACTTATGCAATTTTCAAAGAACAAAGCTTGAGTGATTTCAAAAGATAGCAAGAATAAGCAAAAGCAAAAAAATAAATAAAAGTGTACAAAAGGGCAAGTGTTCCAATGTCTTTGATATGAAAATATCTTCGATAAGAACACGTCTCAGATTGCGTCTCTTATCGAGTGCTCGGTACCGTGCCTGAGAAACATGAATGCCAAGTGAGTGATAGACCGCATGATCGGGATTGCCTACACGTATTAAAATAAAATAAATGCTAAAGCAAAAGAAAGAGCTAAAAAAAAGAGTAGAAACTCAAGCACAAAAATATAAATATTCAAAATCAAGGTTGCACACCTTGGGGGCTTATCTAGGGTCTTGAGCCTTTATCCCCTTCTTCTTTAAACCTTTAGCCTAACCACGTTACAACCCTTAAAAAGACCTTTTTGAGGTATACACACTTGTGCGAGGTTTGGCTAGAGCTACGTTCAGCCTGATTCCTAACGGATACGTAGGCAACCTCACATTGAGGTGCGGCCGTAATAAACATGCATTCATATTCACATTTCACACACTTACACCATGATCATATCAAGGAATTCCCTATGCTCATCCCTTTTCATTTAGAGCTAGACTTGGGGGCTTGATCCCTAAGCTACATCATTAGCTTACCTAGCCTAAGAGTCACCACCATTTGACTCTTTTAACAAATAACATCTTCCCACACACTTAGCTCTTGCGGCCTAACTTTAGTGTCACTTTCACACACATCACAAATACATGACCGAATATATTTCCCTTAGGAACCCTTTGTCATGGAATCTTAACATAACGCTGAAGCATGCCTTATCAACATCACTCATCAATCATAATTGTCATTGCATCACGAAGCATGAAGTGCTTAGCCTCCGTGTCTAAGTTACCCAAATACTTTCATCATTGAGTCAACCATTGAGATATCCTAGGATGGATTAATCCTTGAACCTTGAGAAACAGTATCAAACAACATTTGACTAAGCTCATTCAACATGCATCTTCAAACTTTTGATTTTCTTTTTCACGTCTTTCTTTTTTCGGGAGAAAGTCGGTACCCTCCACTAAATTAACAGAAAACTTTTGCTTTTTTGCATTTTTCGAGTCACACGATCACATTACAATGCACACAAGAGTCATGTATACATTGACTCATGTCGTGTCATATCATTTTGATTTGAGTCTAACACATGTGTCATTACACTTCGAGTCGAGTCAACCTCGAGTCAGTCAATCATATCGAGTCAAGTTTATGCCTTGAGTCGTGTCGAGTCGATGAGCCAAGCAACGCTAAACCTTAGGTCAACCCTAACATAATTAAAGAAATTGGCAAAGTTCTATAGTCAAAAAAATAAATACAGGTGCAGCAGAACAGGGAAGACCCTACTCCAATTCTTGGCGCCAGAGATATCTCAGCAACGACAGAGCTCGAAGCCTCCCAGAAAGGTGATTTCGAACTCATGCAGCAATTTCGGGTTCCTTGGTACGCCAGTTAGCCCCTATAAGCAATTTGACATGATTAAGTAGTCGGTTTGATTACAATTGCAATAAGTGATTAACCTGACGAAAGATCGTCTCACTTAGTTTAAGCGCCTAAAACACTGGCTCATTACAATCGGTTCAAAAGCAAGCACTTAAACGACAATATTTCAAAATATGGATTGTCGCGCATTCTTATTAAACGAAAAAGT
Organism: Chenopodium album; assembly: GCF_948465745.1. NCBI lineage: Eukaryota > Viridiplantae > Streptophyta > Magnoliopsida > Caryophyllales > Amaranthaceae > Chenopodium > Chenopodium album. Next base: position 48,656,003 of record NC_137838.1, read on the forward strand.
TTTCCAAAAATTGGATTGTCATCCCCAACTGACAATATTTCCAAAAATGGATTGTCGTGCATCTTCTTCAACGACAATTTTTCCAAGATTGGATTGTCATCTCTGGCAAAGTTTCCAAGCGTGGATTGTCGTGCTCCTTCTTTTTTTGGCAAGTTTTTCCAAGTTCGGATTGTCATACATTCATAGATCGCTGGCAAGTTTTCCGAGATTGGATTGTCATACACCCAGTTCCCTATAGCAAAATTTCCCAAAGGATTGTTGTAGGTTTTTATTCATCATAAATTTCGGCAAAAGTTCCTCAACGTGGATTGTCATTCATTTCAGCAAGTGGCAAATTTTCCCGAAGTGGATTGTCGGTCTACTCTTTTTTGCAAATGTTCCAAGACGCGGATTGTCAATTGTGGCAATAATTTCCTAAAAGGATAGTCGCATAACGTTGGCAAATTTCCAAGGTGGATTGCTTTTAAGAGTTATATTCCAAGATGTGGATTGTCGATCGTAGCAAAGTTCTTATGAAAGATTATTACGAAGCATTGGCAACTTTTCCAAAAATTGGATTTTGGCAAATTTTCCGAGGTACGAATTGTCGCTTCATCGTGACAACATTTCCAAGGATGGGTTGTTAAGTGGCATTGACAACTTTCCCTAAATCGGATTGTCATACATCATACAAGAGTTGTGTCGGCAACTATTCCCAAAGAAAAGAGGATTGTCATCACAGCAAAAGCACCGACATACTGGTTCACAGCAAAAGCACCGACATACTGGTTCACAAGCAGCAAAGCGCCAACGTATTGGCATAGCAAACATTAAAAAGCAGTGATCTTTTCGAAGACTATCACAGCGGGAAAAAGAAGGTCTTTGTTCAGAATGTCAAAGCAGTAAGGTGGCATTCCCTAGATTATGGAGAGTTGTCACAAACAACTGAGGATTGTTTCAAGAGAAGCAATCTTCGATAGTAATCCCTTGGATGTGGAATATTATCAAAGTGGAGAGGATAGTTTCAGGCGAAGCAATCTTCTAATTTAGAAGCAGTTACAGGCGTAGCAGTTTTCAAGCGGGATGGCATTCTCTAGCTTGCAGGAGGTCATCAAAGCAAATCGGTTACTTTCAGAGACGTGTGCTCGACGGTGCAAGATACACGTTTCTTAACTCTTTTATCTGTTTAACTAATGCTAGTTTTGCAGGTATCGGTGTTACAAGATTGATTTAGGATCGCAGAACGTTCTGAATCATTCTCCGTCCCTATCGATACTTTGACTTTTGTTTTTGAAACTTCCGTTTCTCCAAACTCAGTCAAAGTGGGGGCTTCTGTAGACACCCAAATGTGTCTCCCCAAAACCAAACCCAGTGATGAGTGCCTTTCACGTCGAATCATAATCGAATGAAACGAAAGTGTGGAAAGGTCTAGTGTTGCGGAAAGTTTTATTTCTTTTTCTCTTCTCTCTGTTTTTGAAAACTTTATTTTAAGAAAACAGCCAATCCAGTTTGGTTGGTCCATGATATGGGTCCAATAGTGGTGTAGTTGGATGGGGTTTGAAAAGACCTTTCCAACGATATATTATAAGCCCAATTCCGATGAATATTGAGGAAATTATGGCCAATTTACTAAACTGGGCCCGGTTTGAGCTTTAAGTACGGCCCAATGATCTAGGGGAGGGCCTAATATGATTTATCATTCCTAATGTAATTAGGAATGGTTTTGGTCTTCTAGAACATTCTAGAAGGTTCTTTTCATTCCTAATTTAATTAGGACTCTTTAGAGTTTTAATTAGATCAAATAGCATTTTCGACTGAAATTATATTATTTTATCTTCCAGTACGGGAAATTTATCAGATTTTCGAAAACGCGTTGAAAGCCGGTTTAGTGTCCAACCCCAGGCCTTGGCGCCTGGAATCAGGATTGGCGCCAGACGTCAGCCATTGGCGCCTGGCGCTAGCCACTGGTCCTGACGCCAATGAGCCAGGGCTGGCGCCAAGGTGTTTCTTTGGTCTTCAGACTCTGTTTTGATAAATTATCTTTTTTGGATGATTTTCTCTATAAATATCGTATCAAAAACTCCGTTTTCATTCATCTACAATTATCATTCATCAATAATCAGTTTTCTTTCGCAATCATTAATTCTCGAATTCTCTCTTAATCATTCACCAACTCTCATCAAGATTTTCTTGATTATTCTCTCTCTTTCCTTTTCAAAATCTTGTTTTTTAACACAAAATTCCGCATTAACAAGATCTAGATACACCTAGCCATATTCGAAGTTGCCTTCGCCCTAGACGTGAAAGGTTTTAATTTCTGAGGGTTTGGTCCCAAATCTCTCTTTCAATTATTTAATTTAATTGTTTGTTTATTATTTTCCTTGAAGTTACTAACGCGTGTATTTTGTTATTAAAAAGAGGTACGAGGCATCCAAGTAAGTACTTTAATGGTTTAATTGATATTATGATGTAGAAATCATGCTTAGATTGTTATTTTAATTCCTAGTATCATGTCTAGGGTAACTTTAATATCAAGTATGATTAAAAGTACGATGCTTCCTATATTCTTCCTAATACTTATGATTGTTAGTATCATGTTAGGGTTAAAGATTTGATTTTTATTGCTTAGTGACATGCTAGGGTTTGTTATTAATCTTGTTAGTATCATGCCTAGGATCTTGCTATTTTTATTATGCTTTAATATTAACATGAATATGATTATGATTATAATTGTTATAATGATTATGAATATTATTATTTTGATGATTATTTTATTTATGATAATTATTTCAATTATTATTAATATGATGATTATTTTCTTTTATGATTATTATCATGATTATTTCAATTATAATTTATTTTTATGATGTTGATTATTTATTATGTTGCTTGATGATTTATTTATTTATTGCTTGATCACCTTTATTGTATGTTTAAAGGAAATTTATACTTGTAATCACGCTTAATAAGATAAATTTAACCAACATAGATTAAACAGGTTTAGGGTTAACCTATTGATTGTATGTTAATCAGAAAGCGCACATGAATACGAGCAGAATAAAGTAGAGGCCTATTATTAGGGCAGGTTCAATCTCTTTTAGGTTGGATTTCTACCATCATCCCCGAACCCTTATTTGGTTCATGACCTTATGGAGTTGACGATCTCTTGGATCGTTAAGGGGTGTAACCTTCACCTCGTGATGGTTTACAAGTTCCTTAAAAACTTGTTGGCGACTCTTTTGCTCTATCTTCTTCCCTTTTGGACGCCACCGTACTTTAGTGTATGATCACAGTGGGGTTCAAGCTAGTGGGATTTTAAAGGCTTGAAATTATTCCCTACAAACATCTTGATTCTTCAACGTGGAGTCATAATCTACTACCTGCATCAATTAAAACACCAAAATTAATAAAACTCAAGAAATCAAAATAAAAAAAAAACGCATCATCTCCCCAAAAAACTTAAAATAATAAAAAAATATTAAAAAGAAACCCATATATCCCAAAAAAAAAAAAAAAAAAAAAAAAAAAAAAAAAAACTGAAAACCTAAAATAAAAAAAACCCAAAAACGCATGCAATTTCACCAGAACACTAATGCAATTTCGAAAATCAGAACACCGAGATTAAAATTAATAAAAACACACAAAAAACTACGAAAAAATATAAATATAACAAAACACTCAAGAAATTTCGAATTAAACATAGACCCAGAAACCCTCGAATAACCAGATTAAACCTAGAAACATAGACCCATAAACACTCATTAATTAAACCCATAAACCCTGAAAATTCCAAAATCAATTAAACATAGCAATTACAAAATCAATTAAAACCAGAAACCCTAACTTCTAATAATCAAACCTAGAAATTGCGAAAAAGGGCGAAAATTGATGTTGATGATGTAGATCTATCGGTGTTGTTGATGTTAGTGTTGTTGGTGTGGTTGTGGTGGTGGTGATTTCGTGGGTAATGGGTTAAGGGGTAGAGAAGGAGATGAGAGATTAGAGAACGAAGAGGACGAAGGAGGAGAGAAAAGGAGAGATGAGAAAGAGATGAGATATTAAAAAAAACTATGATTAAGGGGTTGGGTTATAAAAGTGGGTTTTTTTTAACTATTACCACCGGTTCAAACTGAACCAATGGCGATAATCTTCCCTTAAAATCCCCCCAGTATTCCCCTTATTTTCCCCACCGGCTTTTTAAAAACGGTGGCCTGAGCTTGGTGCCAATATTCTTTTCTCACCTAGTGTTAGTTGGAAGATGCATTTGGAGCAAGCTCCTAGCATTGGGAAAGCTCAAGATGCAAAAAAGTTGATGCTCCAAGTTAAATGCATCTTAATATGTACTCATGCGCTCGCAAATGGGTCTTTGTGAGTGCACACAATATGTTCATGATAGTCACTCATATTCAAATGGACTTTGACGGTGGGTTCAACAGAGTGATTTCATGAGAGCGCAGGCACGCATTGCACGTGCGTGGTCGCTCCTCCCTGTTTTCGGTTTTGCTTGATTTTGTTTCTGCACCTCTTATAAATACCTATTTTTAACCTAATTTTTGTAAGAAGTTTTACAAATAATTTTTATCATATTTTTTAGCATTGTTGAGAGTTTATCTCTCTAGTATCAAGGTTAGTTTAAGAGTAGATTTAGAGAGAGAAAGTGAGAGATTTCAATGGTGATTTGAAAGATTGTTGATACAAGGGTTACAATTGTGTTGAATATCTTCTCTATTATCAATGAGAATTTCTAAGTCTATCACATCTTACTGCGCTTTGTTCAATTTCATGTTTACTTGATTTGATTTTGATGTTTGTTTCTTGATTAGTGTGATAGTTCTTGATATTTTGTTTATTCTTGATTTCTTTAGTTGTTTGTTGATTAGATGATAATTCTTGAATATTTTTTGGCTAGGGATTGGGTGAAACTTGTATGATTAATTGATTGTGATTAATTAGGGAATTGTATTGATTGATAGTTGAGATTAAAGTGATTAATGGAAGTTTGCATGTGTGTAGTTTGATAAGGCATTAAGAATTATGCAAGATTGCATTGTGATTTCTAAATATACGAACCATTGATTTAGGAATTGCAATTATCGATTGGTTTGGATTGAGATTCTCCTTGTTTGTTATTCATATAGACCAATAGCTTAACGATTAGAAAATAACTCTTAGATTCCAATTGATAACTTTTATCATTAGTCTTCACAACCATTAATTAGCATGTTCTTCCCAAGTTATTGCAATTGTCATGATACTTGTTGACAGGGTAAAGTCGTATCCCCTAATCAAAAGTAAATACCTAAGTCCTCTAACTAAAGTAGATAGGGAAGTAGGGTCGAACTCCACAGGGAAACAAGTCTTTTTACTCCTAATTAATTATTATAATCTAAATTATCTAAGTAACCAATATTTTTGGGAATAAATTCTATACTACGAAGAATAAGTTTAGGGAGAAAAACAATAATAAGAAGGCCTAGGGTCATAGGTTCACCAATAATTAATATTCCGGGATAAAACATAATAATTAATAATTAACATTGCACAAATAACATGATTAACAGGCTCTCGCAATTTATTAATCAACATAGATCTAACAGGCTCTTGCAATTTACTAGATCTAATTCCTATTAAAAATAGCCTTTAATATTAAATTAACATCTGCTCGATTCATCAATTCAATATTGCTAAACATTCACAATCAAATTACATCTGCTCGATTCATAATCTAATTGCAAAGAATTAAAACAATTCAATAAGAAATTATCATGCAATACCAATAATCAATAATAACACATTATCCCTTCGTATTAATTATGGATTCCCATAAACCCTAGAATTAAACTACTCAGACATAATTGAATATAAAATAAACAAAGCAATTGAAGGAGACATGATGAAAGAAAGAAAATAAATAACTAAGATTAAACCAAGAGTTGTAGAGATAGAAACAAAAGAGAAAATAATACTAAGAATTTAATTAAGGGAGAGAGAGAAAAGTTAGAGAGTGAAAAAAAGAAAAGAAAAATTAAAACTAAAACTAAAACTAAAACTAAAAGAAAATTAATTAAAAAGCTACCTAATCTAAAAGCTTGCCCCCCATTAACTACGTACTACTACTCTTCTTTATAGGAAACCCACAAATCCCACTAAGAATAAAACTCCAAAAGCGTGGGAACAAAGCTTAATCGAAGCCTATTAACCGCTTCAACACATATTGGGCTTCTTGAAACAAGGCCCAAGCAGCTTATAGTAGCAACAGCAAGCACTCCCCTGGCCCCGGTCAGTTGGAGTTGGGCTTTAATGTTCAATTCTCTTTTGTTCTTGGAATTGGTGTTTTAGAGTTCATTAGCCCAAGTTTCTTCACTTGTTTGGTCCGTAATAATAACTTGTAAACTCTTGGACCTCTTCATATATCGAGCCCTTAATCATCGAACCAAATTTAATTAGCTCGACCTTGGGCTTAAATATACGGTCATAAAATACGATAAAACTCCAATGTCTTCGTAGTGGTCTAATAAGCTCTGAAATTGTCACAATTATGCAAATTCCTACAAAATAACATCAACACTACAAAAACACTAGAAAACGTATATTAGTAATAAAAATGGCTCCGTAGAGCTCAAATAAGCATAAATATGACCGTGGGACGGGGAATAAAAATATATATAAAATAGACTTATCAAACTCCCCCAAGGTAAACCTTTGCTTGTCCCTAAGCAAAGCAATTAATAAATAAATCAATACTACACCCCAAATACATTTCAAACCAATAAATACAATTCAAGGTAAATCCGAAAAATAAGTATCAAAGTCAATCAATCAAATCCGTCCAACTACCAATCTTCCCTAACAATTGTCAAACAGAGCAAACCACAAGAGCATATAGAATTCAAGACTAGTGCTCACACACTCGACTCTCATTTATGTGGTGAGTAAAAGATGTACTCGATCGCTCTCCACCCAACCCCTTTACGTGAACAATGCCCTCCCAACTCACACTCTCGTATGTATAAAAACAATATACACTCAATCCTACTAGTCGACTCGAAATATGTCAAATCATAACTTGCATTGATAAACAACACTTTCACGTTTACATAACTTCTATGCACAAGGTTGGAAGATCTTTAAAGCTTGTAATGTAAGGCTAGGGTAAAGGTAGGATAAATTTGGGATTATGTGAGAGAAAAGCTATGCTTAAAGGATCCATATCCTAATAAAACCCATGACAAAAAATAACTAATGATCATACATCTCCAACAACATAACCAACTCAGACACCAACCAAATATACTCCAATCATAATAAATAAATCCAACTCTTACAATTTCACTCATAAGATATAATAATGGAGTAATAGAGTGAATAAATAAACTTTGTTTTCAAACTTGAATTTTTCATTGAAGTTCTTATTTTTTTTCTTTTGAATCAACCTCCAACTAGAACATTTGAACATTTTTTCTTTCTTTCAAAGTTCACTTATTTTTTTCACATTTTTTTTTCTTGAACTTCTTTTTTTTTCATAATATCATGCTTTATTTTTTTCAAGAAAATATAACTCTCAAACGCATCAAAAATAAACATGAATAACAACAAAACAACTTCTCAAAGTCCCACCCAAGTTGTGCAAATAATAAGCACACTACAAACTCCCTCACCTCACTCACTAATAGCTCCCCCAACCCAAGCTTGGGACTAGTAACCAATGGGGCAAAATAGGCTTGTAATGCGGCTAATAAACAACAAAAGGTCAAGGCAACAACATGGGTAGCAAGAAGGGAACAAATGTATCTACAATATCTGGAGGCTACCTAAAAGAACAAATGCCTTCATCCTCCACAGTGTGCATAATAATGAATCATATAAATATTACTAATAGTAGCAAACCAATACTCAAATTCATTGACATACCAGGAATTATGGAACTATCACACATTCCTTACCAAATCAACTAGTCAAGCACTATATTCACAAGTAGTTGGACAAAATTGACGCATGTAAAGGTTTCAAGGCAATCAAACATCAAATCATGATCAACTAATCCACAATGCCTATCATCAAATACCAAGAATCAAAACAATTTTCTCAAGTAAGGGGCACTAGGAAGCATGATTTACAATTCATTGGAACAAAACTAACCTAAGAAAGTAATAAATTCTATACTAAGAAAAATAAAAATAAAAAGAGAAGAGAGAAGAGAGAGAGTGAAAGATGTACCATACGAACACGAAAACCTCCCCTCAAGCTAAATCAGACAATGTCCTCATTGTCTTAAAGGGAAGCTAGTAGTCAAGGTGACTACTCTTCATCATCACCACATCAATGTCACCAAAGCCTTGAGGATTGCAATTCATCTCTTTGGAACAAAATTGGGCAAGAAAGAAACAAAGTGTTAGTGGGAAAAAGTTCAAATTTGAGTCAGGTGCACTATTCTGATCATAACTTTTGATATATAAATTATAATACAGTGATTCCAATTTCATTGGAAATTAGACTTGAAGAGCTTTCCAACGACATGTCACACGCAAAAGTTATGGCCTGTCGAAGTTGACTAAGTTTGCTGACGCGTACGCGCGCCCGATCGGGCGAGCTCTGCCCGATCGGGCCCATTCTACTGATTTGACGGGGCAGCTTGCTGCTGCTAATTGCCCCGGGATTCCTTTAGCCCTTCGATCTTTTCTCAACTTTTCTAGTATCTGTGCACAAAATCACACTCCCACAAATATAAGATATACTCTCCACTACCTCTCTAAAACAAAACAAAAAGAAAACACACAAACAAATAAATAAATAAAAAATAAATAAAAAGCAACAAAATACGGGTTGCCTCCCGCAAAGCGCTAGTTTATCAAGGTCCCGCTCGACCATACTCCTTCTCTCAATCGGAGGAATTCAATGCCTTGAGTAACTTATCAAACCCTCCTGCGAACATTTCATTAAGCACTATATATGGCTTAATAGCAAGCACATTATTTATCCCTACAAAGAAAAAGTTAGGAGCACATAAAGAGAACTCAAGGTAGAAAGAAAAATCAAAAGAGGGAGATGAAAATACACCACAACCTTCTACTTCCTCCGCTAAAAATTTAGAATTAATATAACGAACATGGAGGTAGTCATTGTCTTTATCATCCAATAATGACTTTAAAATTTTACCCTCACAAATAACCTCATCATCAACAAAGGAATTATCAACCACCGCTTCTACAACTAATGATTTTTCAATCACTGATTCGTCAACCAATGATTTTTCAACCACAAATTCTATAACCGATGGTTCTTCATCCTCAATAACATTCATATTATTATAGTGTCCATAGATTTTTTCATCAAGAGCCTTCCAATAACTTTCATTAGCAACTAATCGTTTCTGAATAGGATCATATGTATACGGAAAGACTCTAAAATCATCCGGAGCACGCACAAAAAAAACACTATAAGGGCATTCAGGATTTTCATGACAAAGACGTTGACAACTACAGTAGTTAGGTGCTGCATAAAAATTATATAATTCTTGTAGTGACATAAGCATGGATATTTTCAACTCATAAAAAAAAATTAAAAATTAACAAAACAGTAAAAATAATAATAAATTAAAAATAATCTAGACTATAATAATAACTAGAAAAAAAATAAAACCGTTTCCCCGGCAACGGTGCCAAATTTTTGACAGGGTAAAGTCGTATCCCCTAATCAAAAGTAAATACCTAAGTCCTCTAACTAAAGTAGATAGGGAAGTAGGGTCGAGCTCCACAGGGAAACAAGTCTTTTTACTCCTAATTAATTATTATAATCTAAATTATCTAAGTAACCAATATTTTTGGGAATAAATTCTATACTACGAAGAATAAGTTTAGGGAGAAAAACAATAATAAGAAGGCCTAGGGTCACAGGTTCACCAATAATTAATATTCCGGGATAAAACATAATAATTAATAATTAACATTACACAAATAACATGATTAACAGGCTCTCACAATTTATTAATCAACATAGATCTAACAGGCTCTCGCAATTTACTAGATCTAAGTTCCTATTAAAAATAGCCTTTAATATTAAATTAACATCTGCTCGATTCATCAATTCAATATTGCTAAACATTCACAATCAAATTACATCTGCTCGATTCATAATCTAATTGCAAAGAATTAAAACAATTCAATAAGAAATTATCATGCAATACCAATAATCAATAATAACAAATTATCCCTTCGTATTAATTATGGATTCCCATAAACCCTAGAATTAAACTACTCAGACATAATTGAATATAAAATAAACAAAGCAATTGAAGGAGACATGATGAAAGAAAGAAAATAAATAACTAAGATTAAACCAAGAGTTGTAGAGATAGAAACAAGAGAGAAAATAATACTAAGAATTTAATTAAGGGAGAGAGAGAAAAGTTAGAGAGAGAAAAAAAGAAAAGAAAAATTAAAACTAAAACTAAAACTAAAAGAAAATTAATTAAAAAGCTACCTAATCTAAAAGCTTGCCCCCCATTAACTACGTACTACTACTCTTCTTTATAGGAAACCCACAAATCCCGCTAAGAATAAAACTCCAAAAGCGTGGGAACAAAGCTTAATCGAAGCCTATTAACCGCTTCAACACATATTGGGCTTCTTGAAACAAGGCCCAAGCGGCTTATAGTAGCAACAGCAAGCACTCCCCTGGCCCCGGTCAGTTGGAGTTGGGCTTTAATGTTCAATTCTCTTTTGTTCTTGGAATTGGTGTTTTAGAGTTCATTAGCCCAAGTTTCTTCACTTGTTTGGTCCGTAATAATAACTTGTAAACTCTTGGACCTCTTCATATATCGAGCCCTTAATCATCGAACCAAATTTAATTAGCTCGACCTTGGGCTTAAATATACGGTCATAAAATACGATAAAACTCCAATGTCTTCGTAGTGGTCTAATAAGCTCTGAAATTGTCACAATTATGCAAATTCCTACAAAATAACATCAACACTACAAAAACACTAGAAAACGTATATTAGTAATAAAAATGGCTCCGTAGAGCTCAAATAAGCATAAATATGACCGTGGGACGGGGAATAAAAATATATATAAAATAGACTTATCACTTGTTGATCCCCATTCCCTAATGTTTCATTTGTTTGGTTATTTGTTTTAATAGTTTTTTAGTGTTACCTCTTCACCCTTGACTTCAACCTAGCTTAGGTGCCCAATTGAAAGCGCTTGAACATAACCATTCCTTTGGGTTCGACCCAGGACTTACCTCTATATTTATATTTAGGTTTGTTAAGTGATTATAAATTTTGTTTTGCTTAGGGAGGATTAGTCAGCAACCTAGTTTTCCCCTTGTCAAATGTTAATAATACCACCAAAAGACCTTAGACCATTGAGTTAGGTCAGACATACTTGTAGCATTGTCATTTTGGCCACATTAACATCAAGAGCATAAAGAAACTCTTACAAGAAGGTGTTCTTGACTCATTCGATTTACAATCGTTTGAGAATTGCGAAGGATGCTTGTTAAGCAAGATGATAAAGCAGTCATTCTCTAAGTTGGGAGAAAGGTCAGATGACTTATATGGCCTAATACACACCGATGTATACGGACCAATGACCACACCCGCAAGGAATGGTTATCGACATTTCATTACCTTTACAGACGACTATAGTAGATATGGATATATCTACCTCATTAAGAACAAATTTGAATCCTTTGAGAAATTCAAAGAATTTCAAAGTGAAGTTGAAAACCAGCTTCGCTAGAAAATCAAATCCCTTCGATCAGATCGAGGTGGGTAATATTTGAGCCATGAATTCGATAACCACTTGAAAGAACATGTGATGAGTGTCATTTATGGCACTCTTAGGCTAGGTTTTCTTTGTAGTTTTATTCTTGTTTTTAGTCTTTTATGTCGTCTTTTTACATAATAGTGCTTGTTTTGCGTGTTTGTGTGTAATTTTAGAGAAATGCATGCTTTTGATGGTTTTCTTGTTATTTTATTTCATCTCGACTATTTCTCTCGCTTCTTCGTTTCTTTGACTTGTTTTGTAGGTGTGTTAAGTTTCTCGAGGTTTGATTATCAAAGAGGAAGGTCGTGCGCATTCAAGGAGGTTTATGGAGCTAAGTTCGAGAATCCAAACATGCAATTCAAGCTAGCTCCGCAAGCACAAGGACCTTGAAAGCAATGCTTTCGCTGAGAGAGTTCAAATGATTGGAAGACAAAGGAGCTTCCCTTCTCGCGAGCATCGCCTCGAGTGCACCAATGATAGGGATGCTTGGGAGTGCGGACATCGATCGAGCAAGCAAAGGAGGCAAGCCATGAGCACCAAGTCAGGGGTGCGCGCGCGTTGCATAGGTTGTGCGTGCGCGCAGACCCAGCTGTGTATGTCCGCGACCTGGATGGTGCGCAAGCACCATGTGCCCCGAACCTCTTCGCTCGATTTTCTATTTATAGCTTTTGACCTTCCTTTTTTAATGAGGACGACTTATTTTGTACTTGATGCTTATTTTCTAGAAATTGTAAAGAGAGAAAGTAGAGAGAGAAGCTTAAGATTACTTGATTGTACTTCAATTTGATCTTTGATTTCTACTTGATTTTGGAATTTCTTCTTCAATTCAATGAAAACTTGTGAGATTTTTTTTCTTTTGAATTTACTTTCATTGCAATTTCCTTTGATTCTTGAATTATTTATTTTTATGTTATTCTTTGCTTTAGAATTTGTTGAGTGATTGAATTTCTTCTTGTTTAAACTTGAAATGAATATGTTTGTGATTGAATTTGTTTTGTTTTTCAATTTAACCATGATTAGTGAGTAGATTAGTTGTTAGGGAGAAAGGGAAGCATGCTTGATTGATGATTTTTGCTAGTTGATGATCCTTTTTTGATTGAATTGTTGCAATTAAATTGGTGGGCATAATTTTGCATGTGATTAATTAGACTAGGAGTGATCAACCTATAAGATTAATCTAGATTGCATTGTTATTTTCAATGACATGAACCCTTGATTTGAAAATTGCTTTAATTGATTGAATTTGATGTGATTTTCCTTGATTGTCATTCATAGTGAACCCTTGTTTGGTTTATTGGACATAGCTCTTAAATTCCATTGATTGCAACTATTGTTTGTCCTTTGTAATGTTTGAATTGATTGAGTTATCCATCAATTAGCATAATCATTGAGCTTTCATGTGTAACCTATATCCTTAGTGTTTAGTGTAATGAATTTCTCGATTATTTTAGCTTTCTCAATACCTTAGTTACCAACCATAACCTTCTACTTTCTTCGAAATAGCTTGACATAGGCTATAACTTACACCTACTCATTCCTTTGGGTTCAACCCTTGACTTACCATATACTCGTATTAGGTTGGTTGAGTGTTTACAAATTTAGTTTGGCTCTAGGAAAGGGTAGAAAACGACCTACATTTTCCTTGCGTCAAAATGGCACCGTTGTCGGGGAATGATATTGGTGCTTTTTTATAGTTGTTGAGTCTATTTCATCTTTAATTTAAAAAAATAGACAAACAAAAAGATTTATCTTTTTAGGCTACACTTGTATCTGTGCTACTAATCATTTCTTTTGAAATTGTACACATAGAGCACGTGGTCATTCACTAGTGCCATTTGATCTGGAGATGGAGGGGACTATTGCAAGATTTAGGGTTGCTAGACGATCTTTGAATTTTAGCAATTCAAGTGAAGAAGAACCACAACAAGAAGAACAAGCAAGAATGGGAGAAAATCCAAAGGTAGCGTTGAAAGTATTGGGGATTCCAAGTGCATATAGATTTGAGGGTGGGATTGCTCCACCTACAACACTGGCGAATGATTTTAAAATAAGGCCGACAATGATCACTTTGATAGAGAGGCAATAAATTAGTGGGGCCAACCATGAAATCCCACTAAATCATCTCAAGGAGTTCGAAAAATATTGCAATACTGTCAAGGTGAATAGAATTTCCCAAGAATTCATCCGCCTCAAGTTCTTTCCCTTTTCCCTTATAGGGTGTGCCTTGGAATGGCTAGACAAGGAGGTCAAGCCGAATTCTCTAAGGACATGGGACGAAGTGACCAAGGAGTTTCTACCCCGTTTCTATCCACAAAAGAAAACGGCGGAGGCTAGAGCTTTGATTCAAGGTTTCAAACAAAAGCCAAGTGAGAGCCTCTATGAAGCATGGGAGAGATAAAAGAGTATCAAAGAGAATCAAAGAGGCTAATGATTCTACGTGAATGAGCATGTGAACTATGTGTCAAACAATAATGATTCTACGTTTGAGAATCAAAGAGGCGAATGGAATAGGAATTACAACAACCATGGTGATCGGGATTAGATAGGTCGTTAAGCTACCACCCTAACCAAATTAATCATTTATAAAGCCTAAACCTACACTAAACTAGTTAGCGGCAAGTAAAGGGTCGAACCACTAGGGAAGCACGCTAATTAAACATCAAATATCACTAATGCAAGAGTGAAAAGGGGATTGATTTGTTGGTTTTGTTGAGTAGAACGCTAAAACTACAAGTAAGCAAGAAAATGATGATTAAAATCAATAGAAAATGACGCTAGGGGTTCGGGGGTTTCAAACATGATTAGAAAGAGGGGAACAATGATAGTTATCATGATGAACATGCCAAAGAACACAAGGTTCTACCTAAACAATTCATTCTCATGCAATAGTCTAGGCAAATCGATGAAAGAAGTCTATGCTAATTAGGATCATTCTCATGCATCCTATTAGCCACAAGCAAATCAAGAGAATAAATAAGCACAATACATGAAACTCCATTTTAACAACTCATTCTCATGCAATCATTAAAATAGAGGTGATCTTAATCTAGTTCAAATCATTTTCATCCATTGAAACTAGAAGGCAATCAAATAAAGTGCAACAATAATCTCAAGCCATTAAAAATCATGTCTTTCATCAATTTAAGGCATGTAATCAATCCAACTATCATCATTCATCCATCATTCAATACATATCTTCCACCCCCTTCCCCTAGCTAAGAGTTTAGCCTAGAGAAGGGAGATTAAACATAATATCAAAACTAGAAATAAACACAAGAAACTCAAAACAAAACATGATTGAAATATATGAAATCAATAATAACAAGATAAACTAATAAGATATAGACAAAAATAAGTAACAATAAAACAAATAAATAATATTAAAGGAAAGGAGAAGAGATTACTAAAGAAAGGATTGAAGAAATATGAAAACTTGGATACTTGCTTGATTGATGGAAGATTAAAGCTTGAGCAAAGTTGAATACAATAAAGGAAGCTTGAATAACAATCTATTTTCTCTCTCTAGATTAGGCTAATGTTCTATGGAATTAGTACTCAATGTCTTTCTATTACAAAGAGTCCCGTCTATATATATGTGGCTCCACCCAAAAGAAAGAGACTTGGACAACAAGGCGCAAATAAATCGGAAACCCAGCCGTACGCGCCCGCACAAAATGTGTGTGCGCCCTCTAAGGATAGTGCGCGGCCGCAACTTTGAGGGTACGGGGAAAATGAGCGCGCCCGCACATTATTCCTGCGCGCCCGCGCATCAAGTGTGTGCGCCCACACACAAGTCGCGCATAAGGTCGCGTAAACTCTCTGTTTTGGCTCTGTTTCTTCAGTTTGGCTGTGCGGGTTCAGAAAGGGCTGGGCGCCCGCACAGCCTCACATGTGCGCCCGCACAGAAGCCGTACAGTACCCCGCGCACAATAGATAGCTTGGCTTCTTGATATCCTCTTTCTTTCGGCATTTAATACCTACTAAACCAAAGCATGGAAATCAAAATAAAAACAAAGCGAGAAGACTAAGAGAAGGGAAGATAAGATAGAAAAGGAAAGAGGAAAGAGGAAGCAAAACTAAGTAAAAATGCTTAGAAAAAGGGCCAAATAAGCGCAAATGAGGGGAGAATCCTTAGAGGAAAAGGATAAAAGAGTGGCATAAATGCCACTCATCAAAATCCCCCACACTTGCCTTTTCCTTGTCCTCAAGCAAGGAAAATCGGAACGAAAAGACAAACATAACATGACAAGGTTTTCGCAAAACCAATCAAACCTCAAGGTAATGGGATGCTCAATTTGGACTCATTTGCAAATAAATGCACCAAAGAATACTTATCTTTCTCGATTCAAGGAGGGAAAGCACGTTTCAAGATGCTCAAGGTTGAAAAAAACAAACCTAAGCTAAGCGTAGATAACTAATGATTTCATTCTCCGCCCTAGCCCCAACTAAGACGATCCGCGTTCTCTCCACTAGCTTTAATTCATCTCCTAGCTAGCTCCTCATGGTTCCTCGAGGGAACCAGAAAAAGAAAATTTTATGTGGAGTCATATGGTCATCCCGACATCTTAACTATGCATACTCTCTCCATAGGGTTGAAATCTATCTCTCTCCACCGTCCTTTGACCACGCCCTTCTAGAATCCAAGGTTCTTAAGTAGGGTTGTAATGTCATGGCTAGGGGTTATGGTTGGGAAACAATTTGAAAAATATTGTGGCAATTCCTAAGTGAAGCGTAAGAGTGGCCATCTCTTAAGAACATCCTAAGAATTGAACCTATTCTTCAAACTCACAAACTTTCAAAACAAACCCAACACATTACTTTAATCTTTTTCATTTTTTTTTTTGCTTGGTTTTCATGAGTTTCAAGTCCTTTCAACTTTCTTGCCAAGCCTTTTTGCGTACTATTTTCATGAATAGCCTTTCAAAACCTTATTTGAATCAAATTACACAACTTTCTTGCTCAATTTCAACATTATCAAACTCGAACCTCACAAGCCAATGCTTCACTAACTACAAGGGTTGGTAGAACATAGGCCGATAGGTTCGTAATATGGCTAAGTCAAGAAAGGGTAAATAAGGCTCAAATTGGTTAGCAAGAGGGTGGATGTAAAAATGAAAACCAAATTTGTAACAAAACACAAAGAAAACAAAGAAAAATGAGAAGAATTGCCCTCTTCCTCCTCTAGAGTTATATGGTCACGATCTTGGGAGCTAGATGCCAACACAAAGATAAAGACATGCATAGTTAAGGATCCTAAGTGCCGCTCACAAGAATGATGAAGGCTAGAACAAATGACGCTCACACGGGATAAGAAATATAGCAAATACTAACCAAGGGAATCCTATCCACCATAGAGAGCAACACCATCTTACCACTTTCCCGTGAGATAGGGGTTCAAACGTCCTCAAAAGTTCTAAACCGGGCTACCTTAGCTTACAATGTGTCTAACTCAACCCAAAGCATTCTCAAACCGTGCAAACCCTCATCAATTAGGAAGATAAGCATTCAAAGACACATCGAGGCAAACCAATCCAAAAGAGTGAGCAAATTACACATCAAAAATCATTTCAAATTGTCATAACTATGCTTGTTACACAAAAAGGGAAAAACAAAACAAAAGAAAGAAGAAGAAATAAAAAAGTTTCACATACGAGGCATATAATTCAATTAAATCCCAATCGTCATACAAGTGATCGTTCGATAACAACATCAACGATCCCAGGTTCCATAGAACCAAAAGAAAACATCCTCGAATTATTCAACTTCTTCCTAAGCTAAACCTAAGCTAAACACCCAAGGAAAAAGAAAATAAAAGAGAGGAAAGGTCTCACCGAATGACGCTTGAAATGAAGACAAGATAAATTATGCAATCTCACCGAGGGGGGCTCGAATTGCCCTTTGACTTCCTTTATCTCCATTTCCAAGCTTCAAAAGTAAGCCAAAATGAAAGAAACTACTAAGATGAAACAAAAATAAAATAAAAAGTTAAAAAAAAAATCAAAGAAAGAAACTAAGAATTTAAACAAAATGAAGAAATAGAAATAAAATAAAATAAACTAAAAGAAATTTGGATTAAGGGAAATTTGGACTATCGGGAGTTTGGATTTTTCCTCATGGGAGCATCATCACCTACACAAACACTTGAAAATTCATTAGCAAACACTTATCAAAATCACCCAGGGACATAATCATCACAATAAAGCAAATAAATCAACATCAAAACATGATAAAGCCAACCGAGCCATGAGAGCTCTACCACCTACAATGAAATCCCCCCACACTAGCATGAAGACAAGCCTTCCCCCACACTATAAAAAAAAACATCCCTTTGCCTCTTACACACCCCCCCCACACTAAAACAATGCACCGTCCGCGGTGCGCCAAATTAAAAATATTGGGAGGGGACAAAGGGGAGAAATAAAGAAAAGGGGGGGCTAGTGGCCACTAGGGCCGGCTTCGTAAGAATCTCCTTCATCCTCGGTTTCATAAGAGAAACCGTCCGGAGGGATGCCGTGTGGGTCCCAACCACCGGAGTAACCCGGAGGCCAACCATAGTGACCTCGAAAAAGGTCTTATTACCATTGAGGCAACAAGTTGAAAGGGGCGGGAAGCTGAAGAGGGGATGGGTGGGTAGGGTCGACATATGGATAGCTGGGGTCACCCTGAAAATCACTCCCTCCGGGGGCACGATAATCGTACCCAGTTTCCGTCGGGTAGTCTACCCGGGGAACACCGTGGGAGGAGGGCCCTTGCCAAAAGGGCCAAGTAGGTTGTGATACCTGCCACCTAGGGACCGGCCCTTGTTGGGGTGGCCAATGGGGGTAGTTTACCGAGGGGTTGACCTCACCCCTATCCTTGGCCGCTCCATAAAGAGCTTGGGTTTGCAGAAACATACCCTGCTGGTTCTTCATTATGCTTTGCATGCCAAGTTGCATGCTCATCATTTGCTGTTTAAGGCTACTCATGCCTTGATGATGTTGCTGATGATGTTGTTGTTATTGTTGCTGTTGTTGCTGTTGTTGTTGCTGTTGTTGTTGTTGTTGGCCAACTTCCATATTCCTTAAGCCACCCAGAGCACTGGGTAGCACACCATTATCTCGCGAAAAATCTTCCATACATTCCTTGCATTTCGCTCCAGGGATGTACGACTGGGGTATGGCAAGATACAATGGTGCTCTCTGTCAACTATCCAGGCATGAAAATTGTTGGCATCTGAAGTTCCTTGGAGGAACCCGACCTTCTCATCTGCTGAATGTCGATGAATAGATCTTTGTCGGCCCCCACTTGAGTGCACGAAGCGAAGAAGCGTTCATAGTTGAGCTTCTTCGCAATCCTGGTAATCATCCCACCGAGGGCAATTTCTCCTGTCTTGTGGTCCGACTTGATTGCCTCGCAGCACAAGACGAACCAATACCCCATATTGAGCCGCCCTTTCAATTCCTCCCTAGTGGCTACCCACAAAGTAAATAGCTCCTCATGAGAGAGCTTGCTCAAATCCTGCTTGTTAAACACCGCAAACCCCAGAATGCGGTGTAGAATAAGGAGCACAGGGTGGATAATATGGTTGGCCACCGAATACCTTGTGTTGAATTCTTCAAAGTCAGTAATCGTTTTCCACCATCTAAATGCATTATACTCAGGGAACAGGCTCAACGAAGGGGCAAGGAGGTCCGCCTCGGGGTTTAGATCCAACAATACATTAAGATCACTCAGAGTCATAGAGTGCCGGTTGTTGAACAATTGAAAGGAAATTTGGAAGTCGTTCCCAAGAGGCTCTTTTTCAAAAGAGGCCAAGAATTAGAAATTTGGCTCCTTATAAGTTCGGTATTGATGTTTGATGAACTCGCTCATCCCCAAGTTATCAAGGAGCGACCTTATATCGTCATCAATCCCTAAAGCTCTCATGGAGCGTTGATCATAGTGTCGGGAGGGATTTAACTTTCGGTCGTGAAGGTCGTTGAAGAACGTAGCATGGACCTTGTTCGAAAATCTCAATCTAGGGGGAACATTAGGTCCTTGAGCTTGAGTTTGTTGGGTACTTGGTTCTTCAACCGTTAACCTGGGCTCCTTTCTACTCTTTCTTTTGCTCATTATGTTCAACCAATACAAAAAAACCCAACTAAAAGGAGAACTACCTTCGAACTTAACCAACAATTGGAAAACAACACCACAACTCAAGTCTCAACAATCTGGAAAAGGGTTAGTGCTAACAACTAACCATATAAATATAACGCCCAAGACAACAAGAATCAACAACAAAGCAGTCAATCAAAACACATTATGATAGCAAGCAATTCTCATGAAATTAGTTGCATTATCACCAAATTTCTCAACTTAATTTCATGAAAATGGCTTCCAAAACAATAGTATTAACAACAAAGTCCCCAAAATCACCAAATTTCACACTAATAACCAAAAAATCCCTCACAAAGAAAACCAAAATCACATGCAATTCACTCAAGCTAATTCATGTTTAATAACTAAAAATTTTGCATAAATAATTGAAATTAAGTAATAAAATAGCAAAATTTAGAGTTATACCACCTTGTAGAAGCTTGAATACCACCAAGAGCCTCCAAGAACACCACCTTCAATGAAGCTTGCAAACCATGAAAATAGGGGATTTTTAGGTATTTTGGAGAGAGAAAGTAGGTGAATTTGTGAGTAGAGTGAAAGTTTTTGATGGATTTGAAAGAAAATCAATGGAATTTGTGAAAAATAGGTGAAATTTAAAGGTTAGGGTTTGGGTTTGTGAGGAGAGAGAAGAGAGCATGAAAATTGGGTTTCAAAAATATGAGAATGAAATCGGGAAGAAGAGGGTTAAAACCCGATTTTCCTACTCTGCGCGTTTGCACAGGTGAGCTGCGCGCCCGCACAGTTGTTTTTGCGCGCCCGCACAGAGGTCACGCACTAGGTCGCGCAAATTCTCTGTCTCGAACCTCAACATTTGATTAAATCTGTGCGGGTTCTGACGGTGAACGCGCGCCCACACAGAGACCATGCGCGCCCGCAAATAGGTCGCATAGCAAGTCGCACAAACTTTCTGCCTCAAGCTTTAATTTGTAAATAAATCTGTGCGGGTTCTGACAGTGAACGCGCGCCCGCACAGGTCACACTGCGCGCCCGCATAGATGGCGCGCACAAGGTCGCACAAAGTAATTTCGATTTATCCTCACATCTTCGAAATAGAAAATCCTTGTTCCTTCATCATCCAAACACCTATTAACCAAAAAGGTGAAAAAATAATCAAATTCAAATACAAATTCAAAAAGTAGAAAGTGAAATCGGAATATTCTAAAAAAAAGTTTAGAAAGGAGTTAGAAACTCGGGTTGCCTCCCGAGAAGCGCTTCTTTATGAGGTTACTAGCTTGACCATGAGAAAAAATCTTCAAGTGGGAGGCTTGGGATCCAAAGGATCAAGCAATATACATTCGATGATACCAACTTCTTCCTTGAAAAAGTAATGCTTTAAACAATGACCATTAACCATAAACTTGTTACTATCCGCATCTAACTCAAAGGAGCCATAAGGAGTAGTCTTTAAAATCACAAAATGACCCGACCACTTTTACTTGAATTTACCCGGAAACAAACGAAGCCTTGAGTTGAAAAGCAAAACCTTGTCTCCAACCTTAAAGTTCTTGTTTTGAATATGTTGGTCATGCCACTTTTTGGTCTTCTCCTTATATATATAACCTTGAGCTTTCATAAGCATCATCTCTAAGCTCTTCAGGTTCATTGAGCTTAAGCAATCTCTTCTCACCGGCCAACAATAAATCCATATTGAGCTCTTTAATGGCCCACCAAGCCTTGTACTCCAACTCAACCGGCAAGTGACAAGCCTTTCCATAGACCAACCTATAGGGGGTCGTGCCGATTGCAGTCTTGTATGCCGTCCTTAGAGCCCATAGCGTGTCATCAAGTTTGAGAGACCAATCTTTCCTTGATTTGTTCACCATCCTTTCAAGAAGATTTTTGATTTCACGATTCGAGACCTCCACTTGTCCTTGAGTTTGAGGGTGGTAAGGTAATCCAACCTTGTGATGAACGCCATGTCTCTTAAGAAGAGCTTCAAATTGCTTTTTGGCAAAATGGGAGCCTCCATCACTAATTAGCACCCTCGGAACTCCTAACCTAGGAAAGATGATCTTCTTTAGGAGCTTAAGCACAACCTTGTGATCATTGGTAGGTGAGGGTATGGCTTCAATCCATTTTGTCACATAATTGACCGCTACCAAGATATATAGATTCCCACAAGAAGAAACGAAAGGTCCCATGAAATCTACTCCCCAAACATCAAAGGGTTCCGCTTCTAGAATACTTTGTTGGGGCATTTCGTCCCTCTTGGTAATGCCTACGCTCCTTTGACATCTATCACATTGCACAACGAATTGGTGGGCGTCTCTATGCATTGTCGGCCACCATAATAAGGATTGAGAGATTTTTGCCACTGTTTTGTCAACACCACCATGTCCTCCACATGGTAGTGAGTGGCAATGCTCAAGAACACCTTGAATTTCATGATCTGGAACGCACTTCCGATAAAGGCCATCTCCACATTGCTTGAATAGGTATGGGTCATTCCAAAAGTATCTTCTCACCTCCTTAAAAAACTTCTTCTTTTGTTGAGAAGAGAACTCCGGGGGAACGACTCCACACGCAAGATAGTTGGCTATATCCGCGTAACAAGGGGTAGAATTTGACACCAAACCCATGAGAGCCTCGAATCCTATCTCATCATTAATCGGTACATCCTCCTTTTTCTCAAATGGTAGCCTAGACAAATGATCCGCTACATAGTTCTCCGCTCCCTTCTTGTCCCTCATTTCCATGTGAAAGTCTTGGAGAGAGAGAACCCAACGGATCAAGCGAGGCTTTGCTTCTTTCTTGGTCATGAGATACCGCACCGCAATGTGATCCGTGTACACGATAACTTTTGAGCATATAAGATAGGACCGAAACTTATCGAATGCAAACATTACCGCCAACATCTCTTTCTCCGTTGTTGTGTAATTCCTTTGAGCCTCATCTAGAGTCCGACTTGCGTAGTTGATGACACATGATTTTCTTTGTTTCTTTTGACCAAGAACGGCATCTACTGCAAAGTCACTAGCATCGCACATTAGCTCAAAAGGGAAGCTCCAATCCGGAGCTTGCACGACGGGAGAAGAAATGAGAGCTTCCTTGAGCTTACGAAATGCCTAAAGGCAAGCCTCATTAAAGTAAAAAATAACCTCTTTTTTTAGTAGTTAGGTCAAGGGTTTGGCGATTGAAGAAAAATCTTTGATAAACCTCCGGTAAAAACCGGCATGCCCAAGAAAAGACCGTACCCCCGTGATGGAAGTAGAAGGGGGAAACTTTTTAATCACCGAAACCTTGGCCGGATCTACTTCAATGCCATTTTTTGAAACCTTATGGCCGAGGACATTTCCCTCCTTAACCATAAAATGGAACTTTTCCCAATTTAAAACCAAACTCGTCTCTTGACATCTTTTCAAAACTTTTTCAAGGATAAAAAGACAAGTGTCAAACGACAAGCCACCAACACTAAAATCATCCATGAAAACCTCAATTTCTTTTTCAAGCATCTCAGAGAAAATGGAAGTCATGCATCTTCAAAAAGTAGAGGGAGCATTGCATAATCCGAATGGCATTTTTCGGTATGCAAATGTCCCATATGGACATGTGAAAGTAGTTTTCTCTTGATCACTTGGATGGATAGGGATTTGGAAAAATCCGGAATACCCATCCAAGAAACAAAAGAAAGCATGGTTAGAAAGCCTTTCAAGCATTTGGTCCATGAAAGGGAGAGGAAAATGATATTTCTTGGTGTTTTTGTTCAATCTCCTATAATCAATGCACATTCTCCACCCGGTCACCGTCCGGGTGGAGATTTCCTCTCCCTTTTCATCCTTGATTATGGTCATTCCACCCTTCTTTGGAACCATATGAACCGGGCTAACCCATTTGCTATCGGAGATAGCATAGATGATTCCCGCTTCACGTAGTTTCAAGATTTCTTTCTTCACAACCTCTTGAAGGTGGGGGTTCAACCTTCTTTGAGGTTCAATGGAGGTGGAATAATCATCCTCAAGATGAATACGATGCATGCATAAAGAAGGGCTAATACCTTTAATATCATCAATGCTATACCCTATCACATCCCTATATTTCCTTAAAACATCAAGAAGTTTTTCCAAATTAAGACCATCTAGGGTAGCATTGACAATAATAGGGTATTTTCCCTCCTTATCAAGAAAAGCATATTTCAAAGAAGGGGGAAGGGGTTTGAGTTCTACCTTGGGAGGAGGCTTAGAACTCTCCTCCAATTTCTCCTCCTTGGACTCAAGCTCGACCTCAACTTGTTGTTCAACTTCCTCCTTTGAGGATTCCTCCATTGCCATGACATATTCTTTAGCCTCTTGAGAGTGGAACTCTTCTTTGCATGTAAGGGCTTCAATCATTGGATCTTGAGTCCTCATCACGACCCTCCCCAAGCAATCTAGATCCTCATTTACAACATCAACTCTATAGCATTTTTCAACCATGGGGGCCTTGAGCAACTTCGAAAATTCAAAGACAATTTTTTCATCGGCCACTTCACAAGTGATGGTGTTGTTCTTGCAATTGATGACCGCCCCCAAAGTTTTAAGAGCTTCACGTCCCAAAATCAAAGGAGTGTTAACATCTTCCTCCATATCCATCACTACAAAGTCACAAGGCACGTAGATGTGTCCCGCTTGAATTGGAACATCCTCAAGCTCTCCACAAGGTAATTTCACCGATCGATCGACCAATTGAATTGTCTTCCTTGTAGGGATCATCTAAATGTTGAGTTTTTGAGCAATGGATAGAGGGATTAAACTAACACTTGCTCCAAGATCGGCTAAGGCGCCCCTAGCTTCCATGTTCCCAATTTTCACCGGCAAAGTGAAACTTCCTGGGTCTTTTTCCTTCTTGGGCATCCTATGTTGGACAGGAGCACTCACTTGATGTGGAAGGGTGATAAGCTCATCATTGAGCTTCCTCTTGTTGGTGAGAATATCTTTGAGGAACTTGTAATAAGATGGCATTTGTGTCATAACTTCAAGAAAAGGGAGGTTGATATGCAAATTCTTCATGACACTAAGAAATTTTGTGAATTTCTCATTCAACTTCCTCTCCGCAAGCCGACCGAGAAAAGGAACCGGTCCATCAAGATTCCTAGCCTCACTAGGAATTGAAGTTGTCTTCTCATTGTCTATCTTCTTCTTCTCCGAACCTCCTTCTATCTCATCACCTTTTTCTTTCTCACCTCCCTTGTTTTCATTCACACTCTCCTCTCCTCCCTTCTTTTCCTCACTATCCCCTTCATTTGGTCCTTCTTAGGAAGTTCCCGACCTCAATGTGATCGCCTTGCATGTATCGGGTTTTGGATTGTGAGATGGGTTAGGTTGTTGTTGTCCGGGTAGAGTGGATGGTGAATTGAAAGGAGTTCTCTCGGCCAATTGAGCTAGTTGTGAATCAACCATCTTGTTGTGGGCTCTTATCTCTTGCATTTGTTGCCCAAAATATTGCATTTGCGCATGCATGGCTTGGAGGAGTTGAGTTTGAGTTAGCTCCGCTTGAGGTGCTTGTTCTTGATGGTTTCTTTGAGGTGCTTGGGTTTGATTGTTGTATTGGTTGTTCCTTGGATAGCTTCCTCTTGGGTTTTGGGGTTGAGATGGAGGTGCATTTTGATATTGAGTATTGGAGTTATAGGAAGGTTGAGCTTGTTGGTTCCATTGTTGAGGTTGAGGTACAAACCCGGGTGGTGGTTGTCTCCAAGCTACTCCACCGCCGCTTCCTCTAAATCCCTCTTGCCTTGTGTTGTATGCCGCTACATGTTCGGGGCTTAAACCTCCACAATAGGATGTGTCATGGTTCGTTCCTCCACAATTTTGACAAGAGAAAGAGTTAACTTGAGAAGAGCTTGCTCCACCACTTGAGCTTGCATTCACACTCGTGTTCAATTTGGAAATCCCTTTTGTTAGTTGATCAATTTGATGTTGTAATTGATTAACTTTCTCCAATTCGTAAATACCACCTCTCTTTGGAGCGTTTCTTCTTCGGCCCCCCCAAGAGTAATTCTTTGCTACCTCTTATATTGTGGCTTCAACTTGATTTTGAGGGATCTTGATTAATTGACCACCCGCCCCCGCATCCAAATTGGCTCTTGACATGGGCTCCAATCCGTCGTAGAAAAACCGCATGAGCAACCCTTGATTGTACTCATGGTGGGGACATGCTTGCACCAACTCTTTGAATCTCTCCCATGCTTCACCAAGACTTTCATCGGCCTCTTGCTCAAATGATGCAATTTTGCTTCTCATTTCGGCGGTATTCTCTTTAGAGATAAAGCGCTTCAAGAACGCCTTTACAACCTCCCTCCATGTTGTGAGAGAGTTAGGCTTTACTTGCTTTAGCCATTTCTTTGCTCGTCCGGTAAGAGATTGCCGGAAAAGGTGCATACGAATGTAGTCTTGACTCACTTCATTGGTTTGCATCATTGCGCATAATTCAAGGAATCAGTCCAAATGTTCAATAGGGTCCTCACTTGCACTTCCGGAAAATTGCTCCGATTGGACTATTCGAGTATATTGTGGATGGATTGAGAAGTTGGTTTCCGTGACGGGTAGAAAAATCCCTCCCGTGAGCTCATAATCCTCCGGATTTCCGAACTCACGAAACAAGACATCATTCTCTTGTCCCGCCATTGATTCGCGTGGTGAACTTGAAGAGTAAGTATCACTCTCACTATCAACTATATCACCAAAACCTCTTCCCTCGTCTTGATAAAGCCTACGGACTTGTCTCAAGGTTTGGTTGATTTCGTGGTCAATTTGATGTGAGGGTGCTCCTTGAGACATCCTAAGCATTCACCAAAGCTAAGTAAACAATTAGCAATGACAAGGATGATAAAACAAAAAAAAAACTAAAAGAAAAGAAAGCAAAATGACTCTAACAAAAGCAATAATATTCGCTAAACAAGCCGCTTACCCGGCAACGGCGCCAAAATTTGATCGGGATTAGATAGGTTGTTAAGCTACCACCCTAAACAAATAAATCATTTATAAATCCTAAACCTACACTAAATTAGTTAGCGGCAATTAAAGGGTCGAACCACTAGGGAAGCACGCTAATTCAACATCAAATATCACTAATGCAAGAATGAAAAGGGGATTGTTTTGTTGGTTTTGTTGAGTAGAACGCTAAAACTACAAGTAAGCAAGAAAATGATGATTAAAATCAATAGAAAATGACGCTAGGGGTTTGGGGGTTTCAAACATGATTAGAAAGAGGGGAACAATGATAGTTATCATGATGAACATGCCAAAGAACACAAGGTTCTACCAGTCTAGGCAAATCGATCAAAGAAGTCTATGCTAATTAGGATCATTCTCATGCATCCTATTAGACACAAGCAAATCAAGAGAATAAACAAGCACAATACATGAAACTCCATTTTAACAACTCATTATCATGCAATCATTAAAATAGAGGTGATCTTAATCTAGTTCAAATCATTTTCATGCATTGAAACTAGAAGGCAATCAAATAAAGTGCAACAATAATCTCAAGCCATTAAAAATCATGTCTTTCATCAATTTAAGGCATGTAATCAATCCAACTATCATCATTCATCCATCATTCAATACATATCTTCCACCCCATTCCCCTAGCTAAGAATTTAGCCTAGAAAAGGGAGATTAAACATAATATCAAAACTAGAAATAAACACAAGAAACTCAAAACAAAACATGATTGAAATATATAAAATCAATAATAACAAGATAAACTAATAAGATAGACAAAAATAAGTAACAATAAAACAAATAAATAATATTAAAGGAAAGGAGAAGAGATTACTAAAGAAAGGATTGAAGAAAGATGAAAACTTGGATACTTGCTTGATTGATGGAAGATTAAAGCTTGAGCAAAGTTGAATACAAAAAAGGAAGCTTGAATAACAATCTATTTTCTCTCTCTAGATTAGGCTAATGTTCTATGGAATTAGTACTCAGTGTCTTTCTATTACAAAGAGTCCCATCTATATATATGTGGCTCCACCCAAAAGAAAGAGACTTAGACAACAAGGCACAAATAAATCGGAAACCCAGCCATGCGCGCCCGCACAGATGAGCTTCGCGCCCGCACAGATGAGTTGCGCGCCCGCACAGAATGTGTGTGCGCCCTCTCAGCATAGTGCGCGGCTGCAACTTTGAGGGTACGGGGAAAATGAGCGCGCCCGCACATTAGTCCTGCGCGCCTGCGCATCAGGTGTGTGCGCCAGCACACAAGTCGTGCATAAGGTCGCGCAAACTCTCTGGTTTGGCCCTGTTTCTTCAGTCTGGCTGTGCGGGTTCTGACAGGGTTGCGCGCCCGCACAGCCTCACATGTGCGCCCGCACAGAAGCCGCACAGTACCCCGCGCACAACAAATAGCTTGGCTTCTTGATATCCTCTTTGTTTTGGCACATAATACCTATAAAACCAAAGCATGGAAATCAAAATAAAAACAAAGCGAGAAGACTAAGAGAAGGGAAGATAAGGGTGGAAAGGAAAGAGGAAGCAAAACTAAGTAAAAATGCTTAGAAAAAGGGCCAAACAAGCGCAAATGAGGGGAGAATCCTTAGAGAAAAAGGATAAAAGAGTGGCATAAATGCCACTCATCACATGGCAATTTTTCCAACTACAACCAAGGTGGTGGTAATAGGAACCATGGGAACCAAAATTACTGAGGTAACTATAGTGGCCAAAATTAAAACCAAAATTATGGTAATCATAACCAAGGTTATGGTAACCATAATCTAGGTAGAGATAATTAGAACAATCAAAATAGGGGAAATTTTCAAAATAACTCTCAAAGGGGCCCTCCACCCGGATTTTCTCCAATAGCCCAAAATGATAATTCCTATGTTCAATCCTCTTCTTCTTCTTCAAGGAATAACTTGGAAGAAATTATTGAAAATCAAATGAATTTGTTGAACACTAACATGGCCGTAAGCGACAAGAAATTTAATGAAATGATGACTCATAATAAGATGCTTGAAAATCAAATTTCTCAACTTTCAAATGCTTTGAAAGACCAAGCTAGTCCTTCTTCTTTACCTTTTCAAGGCCTAGATCCCAAGAGATCGGTCAATGCTATTGTTACAAGAAGTGTTAAGGTTCTTGAGGAGAGTTTACCTAGGACGAGTAAGACCAAGGAGGCCACAAATGAGGTTTTGGTAGAAGATGAGAGAGATGGTGCATCTTTGAGTGAGGTTGAGAATGAGAAACCTAGTGAGGTGAGAGTTGAGAAAGAAATTGTGAACCCAAGCTTCTGTATCCACGAAAATTCATGAGACACAAGTTGGATGAACAATTTGGAAGATTTATTGACATGCTTAAGCAACTTCACCTCTCTCTACCATTTACCGAAGTTGTCATCCAAATGCCCAACTATGAAAAATTCCTCAAAGACATTTTGAGCGGTAAGAGGACTTGTGATGTTGTAGAGACGATGAACTTGACCAAAAATTGTAGTGCAATTATAATGAACAAGATGCCACCTAAGCTAAAAGACCCTGGAAACTTTTCCATCCTTTGTGCCATTTAAAAAATGCAAATCGAGAATGCCTTATGTGAAATAGGTGCTAGTGTTAGCCTTATGCCATATTTGGTATACCAAATACTTGAGCTAGGGAAACTGTTACCTACCAACATCACTTTGCAATTAGCCAATAGGTCAATTAAGTTTCCTAAGGGTAAGGTGGAGGATGTCCCTTTAAAGGTTGGGAAATTTGTTATTCTGGTGGATTTTGTGGTGCTTGAGATGGACGAAGATGCTAGCATTCCTATCATTCTAGGGAGATCATTCGTTGCTACTTCGAGTGCTATGATAGATGTGAAGAGTGCTAAAATTTTACTCAAAGTATGGGATGAGGTGATAGAATTTGACTTGAATGATAGTATGAAGTATCCAAGTTCTTCTTTAGAAAGTTGATTTGTTGAATAATGCTCTTGAGAATGTTTTGTTGAATAAGGAAAAGATAGGTGATACTAGCAAGGAGATGGCTTATTATAAAGATGTTCTCAATGGAGACCTTGAGGACGTTGAAGAGAAAATGTGTATGAGCATTTCTAGCCAAGAATCGTTGCAAGTGGCTACATCAAAGAAGGGTAAAGGTGTAGTTCCAATGGTTAAGCTCAAACCTCTTTCATCACACCTTAGGTATGAATTCTTAGGACCCAACTCAACCTTTCCCGTGATTGTTAGCTCTTCTTTGAGTTAGCGCCAAGCTCAAGAGTTGTGTGGTATTTTAAGAAATCACCAAGGTTCTTTGGGTTATACCATTGATGATCTCAAAGGTATAAGCCTCTCTTTATGTACACATCACATAACCCTTGAGGAGGGTGTTTTACCTTATATTGAGAGACAACGAAAGCTTCATCCCTAAATGGGAGAGGTAGTGAAGAAGGAGATCACCAAACTTTTGGATTCAGGAATTATATTCCCCATCTTAAATTCTAGTTGGTTTCTCCCTTTCATTTTGTCCCAAAGAAGGGAGGTATGACCGTCATTGAGAATGAGAAAAGTGAGCTCATTCCGACGAGGACGATCACAAGATGGAGGATGTGTATAGAATATAGACGTCTAAACTCATCTACAATGAAAGATCACTTCCCCCTACCTTTTATTGATCAAATGCTTGAGAGACTAACGAGGCACAAGTACTATCGTTTTCTTGATAATTATTCGGGATTTTTTTAAATCCCTATCCACCCGGATGACCAAGAGAAAACAACCTTCACTTGTTCATATGGTACATTTGCCTATAGGAGAATGTCGTTTGGCCTTTTTAATCCTCCCGCAACATTGCAAAGATGCATAATGAGTATATTTGGAGATAAGTTGGAGGAGGAGATGGAGGTGTTTACGGACAATTTCTCCGTAGAAAGTAATTCATTTGAGGCATGCCTTGGAAACCTTGAGAAATGTCTAGCAAGGTGTGAGAAGGTGAACTTGGTTTTGAATTGGGAGAAGTGTCATTTTATGGTGCAGGAAGGCATAGTCCTTGGCCATAAGATTTCTCACAAGGGGATAAAGGTGGAAAAAGCGAAAATTGAGGTTATTGAGAAGCTTCCACCTCCTGTCAATGTGAAAGGAGTGAGATGTTTCTTAGGACATGATGGATTTTATAGATGATTCATCAAGGATTTCTCGCACATTGCAAAGCCCATTTATGATCTCCTTCAAAAGGATGGCGAGTTTGTATTTGATGATAAGTATTTGGAGGCATTCAATAAGTTAAAGAAGACCCTAATCTCTACTCTTATTGTTCAAGCCCCAAGATGTGATTTACTTTTTGAGTTGGTGTGCGATGCGAGTGATTCGGCAATTGGAGGTGTCTTGGGTCAAAGAGTGGCAAAGAAGCTCCATGTGATATATTATATGTCCAAGACTCTAAATGGTGCTCAACGGAATTACATCACAACGGAAAAGGAATTTTTTGCTATTGTTCATGCTTTTGAGAAGTTCCGTTGTTATTTTTTGTGTACCAAGACCATTGTCTTCACGGATCATGCGGCTCTCAACTACCTTTGTGCCGATAAAGAGTCCAAGCCTAGGTTGATCCGGTGGTTACTTGAATTTCAAACCTTTGACATTGAGATTAGGGATAAGAGAGGAGCGAAAAATGTTGTGGCTGACCATCTCTCTCGCATAAAGGATTCTCAAATTCACGATGATGGTTCTCCAATTGAGGATTAGATGCTTGATGACTTCTTATATTCTATTGTGGCAAAGGAGCTCCCATGTTACGCCGACTTAGTGAAATTTCTTGCTTGTGGGGAGTTTCCACCTTCCTTTTCTAAGAATCAACGAAAGAAGCTTAAGAGAGAGGCTAGACACTATGTGAGGGATGATCCCATCTTGTACAAGTGAAGATTCGATGGCTTACATAGACGTTGTGTTCCAAATGAAGAGGTGCCTAGTGTTTTGAAGATGTGCCACTCGGATCCGAGTGGTGGCCATATGGGTGTTTTTAAAACCGCTACTAAGAATCTTCAAAGAGGTTTAGGGTGGCCACAACTCTTCAAGGATTCATGGGGTTTTGTTAAGACATGCAACCGTTGTCAACGACTTAGGAATATCTCCAAGCGAAATGAGATGCCTCAACAACCCATACTTGAGTTGGAAATATTTGATGTGTGGGGAATTGATTTCATGAGATCGTTTCCCTCGTCCTTTGGAAATCAATATATCCTTATGGCGGTGGATTACGTGTCTTGACAGGGTAAAGTCGTATCCCCTAATCAAAAGTAAATACCTAAGTCCTCTAACTAAAGTAGGAAGGGAAGTAGGGTCGAACTCCATAGGGAAACAAGTCTTTTTACTCCTAATTAATTATTATAATCTAAATTATATAAGTAACCAATATTTTTGGGAATAAATTCTATACTACGAAGAATAAGTTTAGGGAGAAAAGAAACAATAATAAGGAAGCCTAGGGTCACAGGTTCACCAATAATTAATATTCCGGGATAAAACATAATAATTAATAATTAACATTGCACAAATAACATGATTAACAGGCTCTCGCAATTTATTAATCAACATAGATCTAACAGGCTCTCGCAATTTATAGATCTAAGTTCCTATTAAAAATAGCCTTTAATATTAAATTAACATCTGCTCGATTCATCAATTCAATATTGCTAAACATTCACAATAAAATTACATCTGCTCGATTCATAATCTAATTGCAAAGAATTAAAACAATTCAATAAGAAATTATCATGCAATACCAATAATCAATAATAACACATTATCCCTTCATATTAATTATGGATCCCCATAAACCCTAGAATGAAACTTCTCACACATAATCATAACTAAACTAATCAAATAAATAAAACAAAACATATTCAAAGAAGTAAATGAAATAGCTGAAATTAAAGGAGAAGAAATTGTTACCAAAGGAAATCTGAATTAATGGAAGTAACTAAGAACAAGAGTTCAGAGAGAATTTTACAGAGAGAAATATCCTAAGTAGAGAGAGAAAATCTAAAAAAGAAGGTAAACAAAAATTACGTACATAATACGTACTTAAACATTCCTCAAAACAAAAATTAAAACTAAACTAATTAGGTCTAAGAAAAACACACGCCCGATCGGGCTAGAGGCCGCTCGATCGGGTGCGCCTTTTTCTTCGTTCCCTTTCTCAGTAGCGCCGCCCGATCGAGCTAGATGCTCGCACGATCGGGCGCGCCTTAGGCCACGCACCAGCACCATGCATGCCGCGCCCGATCGTGCTAGCTTGCCCGATCGGGCCCTTGCTTCTCTTCGAGGCATGGACTTCGATTTGGCTTGATTCCTCGGCCCAATTCGGATTTCCTCTTCGGGTCTTGAATACTCGATCCAAATACCTCGGTATCCCGATTACCGAGCCCTTAATCACCGGCTCGATAACTTTAACCGGCCTTGGGCTTCAAAGATGGTCGTGCTCTTCTAATTCCCGTAGTCGCTCCATGAAAAACCCGAGAAAATGCTCCAAAGGTGCAATTTCCGACAAAACTCAACAAAGACTACGAAAACACTAGAAAACACCAATTAGCAATAAAAGTGGCTCAAAAGAGCAAAAAACACTACTAATTATGACCAAGGGACGGGGGTAAATTACTATATAAAATGGACATATCAAACTCCCCCAAGCCAAACCTTTGCTTGTCCCTTAGCAAAGAGCTCATCAATGAACATATAAAAGATGCCTCACCCCAATAATGAAATCAAGCACAAACGATTCAAGGCAAATCTAATGAACATGCTTCAACATCAATCAATCTTATTCATCCAATCACCCTTCCTCCCCAACAATTGTCAAATAGAGCAAACCACAAGAGCATATAGAATCCAAGACTAGTGCTCACACACTCAACTCTCATTTATGTGGCGAGTAAAAGATGTACTCGATCGCTCTCCAACCAACCCTTTTACTTGTGAACAATGTCCACCCATCTCACACTCTCGTGTGTTTAAAACAATGAACGCTCAACCTACTAGTCGACTCGAAATATGTCAAGTCATAACTTGCATTGATAAACAACACTTTCACATTTACACAACTCTATGCACATGGTCGGAAGGTCTTTAAAGCTTGTAATGTAAGGCTAGGGTAAAGGGTAGGATAAATTTGGGAATATGTGAGAGAAAAGCTATGCATTAAGGGAGCCAAATCCTAACAAACCCATGATCAAAAATAAATGATGATCATACATCTCCAACAACATAACTAACTCCAACAAGAATCCACCAAATACCACTCCAAACAACATAAACAAACTCATTACTTACAAAATTCACTTATAAAAATATGATAATGTAGAACTTGAGTGAAATACAAACTTTGAACTCATTCTCTTTTTTTTGTTTTCAAACTTAAATATTTTTTTCTTTTTTTTCTTCTTGAACAACCTTCAAATAGAACATTTGAACATTAAATTTTTTTTTCTTTTGCTCTTTTTTTTCTTTTTAACTCATATTGGAAATTTCAACTTTGAAACACAACATATCATTATTTTCCAATCAAAAATCAAAGAACAATCACTCTTCTTTTATTTCCACATTGTGCAAATAATGTGCACACCACAACTCCCTCACCTCACCAACTAATAGCTCCCCCAAGCCAAGCTTGGGACTAGTAACCAATGGGGTTCATATAGGCTTGTAATGTGGCTAAATAAACAATAAAAGGGCACAAGCAACAGCATGGGTAACAAGAAGGGAACAAATGTATCTAAATACTCTGAAGGCTACCTAAAAGAATTAACGTCTTCGTCCTCCTCATGTGCATAATAATAAGTCATGTAACACTACTCATAGTTGCAAACCAATACTCAAATTCATTGACATACCAGGAACTACGGAACTATCACACATTTCCTAACCAAATCAACTAGTCAAGCACTATATTCACAAGCAGTTGGCAAAATTGACTCATGTTTAGGAATCCAAACAATTAAACTTCAAATCATGACCAACAAATCAACAATGCTAATTATCAATAACCAAGAATCAAAACAAATTTTCTCAAGTAAGGGGCACAGAGAAGCATGATTTACAATTCATTGGAACGTATTTTTGGATTTTTTTTTATTTTTCAATTTTTTTGTATTTTTTTCATAAAGGAAAGCAAATAAAAACTACACTAAAAAGCACAAAAACTATACTAGAAAGCAAATAAAAAGAGAAAAGGAAGAGAATTACCAAACGAAAGATCACCCCCAAGCCAAATCAAGCAATGCCCTCATTGACTTGGGAGTGTAACCTACTCCTCATCCTCGTCCATCCTCAAATAGCCCCCTCCATGGCTAGAACCGGCTCCTCCATGGCTCGAACCACCACCTGCAAAGTAGTTAGGATCTACATTCCCCCCAAGCCCACCAAAAAAAACATCGGTCCCATAACCATGGACCGATGAGTAGTCCACATAGGTACCGTAGGCACTTGGGTCCGTGTATCCTCCTTGGGGATATTGGAACCAATCGGGAACAAGTGAATCGGGGGGAATAGCCCCCCGACGTGCATAATCATCATACATGGGGTACAAACCCCTCCCGACGTTCCTCTCCACATACCCCACCCGTCTATCTAGAGACCCAACTCTAGTGTCCAAATCCCTAACCATACTCTCGACTCTCCCTTGCCCCATCTCAATCCTATCCAATTAGCTCCTAAAAGCCGAAAAGTCGTAAGGGGCGTTGGGGTCAATGTTGTAGTTGGTTGAGGAAGTGGTAATGTCATATGTGAAGGGTGGAGGTGGTGGGTAGTGTGGTGAATGGTGATGAGGGGAGTGGTCCAAGGGAGATTGGTGGGGTTGTGGTGAAGGGTGAGGTGGTTGAACCTCACCTTGACCGTTAATCTCAAAAGTATAAGAAGGCTTCCCCTTCTCAAATTTGGTCAAGGCGGGGTTGGGCAAAGTAAAAGCATTGTCCCTTCTACCCGATTCCCTTTGAATCACCCACCAAGTCTCACCTCCTATGACATTTATCCAATTTAGGCCACCTAAATAGGGTAGGTCCATAATTGTTGGGCCGGCTACCTTTCCTTCGTTGTTAGGGACAAAGTTAAGGTGTTTGACCGCTATGTGAGTTACTAGGCCACCAAAATAAATGGGTACCCTAGAACTACCCGCCTCGGCCGCATTGGCCACCCTTTGGAAGTGGTTGGCCATCTTATGGACAATGTTGAGCCTATCACTCCTAGGTATCATGTATAACCCTAACAATTCTAGCTCATCCCGCCTAACATTTGCGGGTTCATGCCTCCCAAAGATGGTAAGGCCAACAAACCATTGCCAAAAATTTGGCACGGGATGTTGTATCCAAGTGCCCTTGGCATGTTGGAGGTTCAAGTTGGCATCCCCCGTAAGGGATTAATAGACAACGGCAATGTTGTCTTGGGGAGGTTCAATTGGTCTATTCGATTTTAACTCAAATAATTTGCCAAATTCTTTCAAAGACAATCTAACATCATTATTAAGTAATCTAAATTGAACATGAGAAATCAAAGCATTAGATTTTATGACATTAAAACTAGAAATAAATTCCAAGGTCAAATAGCCATAAGTATCACAGTGCAAGTTAACAAACCACTCATGTCAATTCCTTTCAACAACTTTTCTACGGGTTTATCAATTCCTAATTTAGCAAGGGTGGGGTGATGAACAAAACGTGTAGCAATTACCTGCCTTGACATGAGATTGATCATCCTTTGCTTTTGCTCTTGGGTGGTGATGACCACCCTCTCCCATCCCGGAACTTGCACCCCGGGTCAATTCTAGGCGCTTTTTTCCTTGAGCTTTCCCCCCCTTATGGTCCTAGATCTTTTGAGAGCCATTGTTGATGAGAAAAGGTAGGAATTGAAGCTTTCTCTCTCTTAGGGTTTTGAGAAAAATTGAGAGAAAGTGGTAGAAATTTGGTGTAGATTGTAGAGAAAGATGAAAGGATTAAGAATATGCAAAAATATTTGAGTTTTGATGGAAGAATTGGAGGAGATCTTGAAAATAAGGGAGTTTGAAGGTGTGAGAATGGAGGTTTTAGAGAGAGAAAGTAGTAATGAAGAAGATGGAAGAAGAAGAAAGTGAGGAAAGAAAGAAGGGAAAGGAATATAAGGGACGACCAAAAATAGGCGCGCCCGATCGGGCAAGCCTCGCCCGATCGAGCGAATTAAGGTGAATTCCAGATGTCTGGTTGCGCGCCGGATCAGGCGAGCTCCGCCCGATCGGGCGCGAATACGAAGTTCGATTTTGCCTTTTTACTCGCCCGGTCGGGCGAGCTTCGCCCGACAGATCTTTTCCTTCACTCGATTTTCCACAAAAATGCGCCCGATCAGGCAAGCCTCGCCCGATCGGGCGAATTTAGCTCCCAATCAAACTCTAGTTGTGCGCCCGATCGGGCAGCCTTGCCGGATCAGGCGAATTAAGCTCCAATTTCTAACTCCAGTTGTGCGCCCGATCGGCCAGCTTCGGCTGATCGGGCGAATTAAGAGCTGAAATTTTCCTCGCTTTCGCGCCTGATCGGGCGAGCCTCGCCCGATCGGGCCCGTGCCCAGTCGGATTCTCTTAGCTTCTTCTTCGATTTCTTTTCGTCTTCAATTTTTTCTAAGTCTCTTTACCTCTCAAACCTATACCTGTACAAAAACACTTATAAAAGGTAATATTTCACTCTCCTCGCCTCTCTAAAATAAAAATAAAAATAAAGAAAAAGGAAAACTAGTCTAGAAAGGAAGAAATACGGGTTGCCTCCCGCAAAGCGCTCGCTTATCTAGGTCCCGCACGACCTTTTTACTACCTTGATGCTCAGGTTGGAAGTGGAGTTAGGAGGGTTTCATCCACATCTCTACTAGTAGCTCCCTCATGATACACCTTCAATCGTTGGCCATTTACCTTAAACTCTTCACCCTTGTCATTGACCAACTCTACCGAACCAAATTTGTTCACCCTTGTGACAATGAAGGGACCGGACCACCTAGACTTCAACTTTCCTGGGAAAATATTTAATCTATTATTGAAGAGAAGAACCTTATCACCAGGTGCATAATCTCTTGGTAAGATCCTCTTGTCATGCCACTTCTTGGTATTCTCCATGTAGATTCGCACACTATCATATGCCAATAATCTAAACTCATCTAACTCATTGAATTGGAGAAGTATTCTCTTACCCGCGACCTTAGAATCCATGTTAAGCTCCTTGATCGCCCAAAAAGCTTTGTATTCCAACTCCACGGGAAGATGACATGTCTTAAAATAAACTAATCTATAAGGCGAAGTACCAATTGGTATCTTGAATGCCGTTCGGTATGCCCAAAGTGTGTCATCAAGCTTCATACTCCAATCCTTCCTTGACTTGGCTACTACCTTTTCCAGGATCGCCTTGATTTCCCTATTAGAGACCTCAACTTGACCACTAGTTTGAGGGTGGTAACTAAGCCCGTACTATGATATACACCATACTTCTTAAGGAGGTTATCCAATTGTCTTTCATGGAAGTGAGTACCTCCATCACTAATAATAGCCCGTAGAACACCAAACCTCGGAAATATGATCTTCTTGAAGAGCTTGATGACTACCTTGGCATCGTTTGTTGGTGAAGCTATGGCCCCGACCCACTTGGACACATAATCGACAGCTATAAGTATGTAGCAATTCCCATTGGAAGATGGGAACGACCCCATATAATCAATACCCCAAATATTAAATATTTCTACTTTAAGAATCCCGGTTTGGGGCATCTCATGCCTCCGCGAAATGTTGCCAGTCCTTTGGCAAGAGTCACAAGCCTGCACAAAAGTGTTATCATCCTTAAACATAGTGGGCCAATAGAAGCCTGACTCATTAATCTTAGCCACCGTTTTAGTGGGGCCATGATGTCCTCCATAAGGTGAGGTATGACAAATGGTAAGAACGCCATGAACTTCCCATTTGGGAACACACCTGCGAAATAATCCATCTGCACACTCACGAAACTAAAAAGGATCATCCCAAAAATAATGTTTAACATCAGAAAGGAATTTCTTTTTCTGTTGGTAGGACAAGTCGAGAGGTAGAGTACCACCCACTAAATAATTAGCAAAGTCCGCATACCAAGGGTGTTGCTCTACAACTGCATACAGGTTGTCATCAGGGAATGAATCATCTAGAGGAAGAGAATCCTTACCCTCATCATACCTGATTCGTGACAAATGATCTGCCACTACATTCTCTGCTCCCTTTTTATCTTTTATTTCAATGTTGAAGTCTTGGAGCAGAAGAACCCATCGGAGCAGCCTTGGCTTTGATTCCGCCTTAGCTGTCAAGTACTTCAATGCTGCATGGTAAGTAAAAAGAATGACTTTAGATACAACAAGATATGATCTTAATTTTTCTAAAGCATAGATAACAGCAAGAAACTCTTTTTCCGTAGTGGCATAGTTGACTTGAGCTTCATCCAAGGTTTTGCTTGCATAATAAATAGCATGTAAAACCTTGTTCTTTCTCTGTCCGAGCACGGCTCCTAGCGCAAAGTCACTTGCATCACACATGATCTCAAAAGGAAGGTTCCAATCGGGAGCACATATGATTGGTGCCAATATCAAAGCCTGCTTAATCCTGTTGAAAGCCTCAAGACACTCGTCAGTAAAATAAAAGGAGCATCCTTGAGCAAAAGTTGAGTCAGTGGTTTAGCAATTTTAGAAAAATCTTTGATAAAACGGCGATAAAACCCCGTATGACCCAAGAAACTTCTAACTCCCTTAACATTAACTGGGGGAGGTAATTGCTCAATCACTGATATCTTAGCTTTGTCTACTTGTATGCCCTTATCAGATACTTTTAGATCTGTCAATTCGGGTAAATGGGTCGGGTTTGAGTCGGGTTAGTGTGGGTCGGGTCATCTCGGGTCGGGTCAGTATGGGTTAATGTCGGGACCTATGCGGGTCGGGTTCGGGTTGGGTCATGCTTGAGTCGGGTCACGTCGGGTCATACATCTTATCGGGTTCGGGTCGGGTTTAGGTCGGGTCAATAAAAGGTCGGGTTACATTCGGGTCGGGTTACATTCGGGTTTTTACGGGTTTAAACGAGTTAGGGTCATGTTCGGGTTCGAGTCGGGTTCGGTTCAAGTCAATTATTTACGGGTTATAATCAGGTCGGGTCATTATCGGGTTCGAGTCGGGTTCGGTTCAAGTCAATAATTTGCGAGTTATAATCAAGTTGGGTCATTCTCGGGTTCGAGTCGGGTTCGGTTCAAGTCAATAAAATTTTAAAAAAAAATTTTTAAAGCTCCAAATCAAATTGCATAATTTAAAACATTTTAAAAAAATATTAAAATAAACAAGTGAATACTAAAATTTGAAAAAAAAAATATAAGTAGTATATGGAAGTTTATTTACGGGTTATAATCTTATGTATTTGTTAACGTCGAATCTCTATTGTAGATGTCGTATGACTTTTAATTAATGAAATGTTTTTGCTATTAAAAAAAAAGTTTATTTATAAGATAAATTTAGAAAAAAAATACATTTGGCTAATTTAATTAGACAAAATCACTTTCTTTCAAAAAAAAAAAAGACAAAATCACTATCACCGATTCACCTCACTCACCTCATATTGCCTCAAATACGTTTAAAAAACATTGACTACTCTATCACCTCATGTCCTCATATATCTCATTGCTCATATAGGAAGTTGAAGATAATTAGGAAAAATAAAATCAATCACAATAGAGATTTCATGGTGGAAAATTTCGTCAATCTCGCCATTAGAGTGCAACCTTCCTTAATATACTAAAATTTTGGTTGTTGTCCAGTTCAGTTTTTCTTTGACGAGAATTATGTAAGAGATAAGTCAAGTAAGATGAGAAAGGCCACTTTTGTTTCATAATTGGAATCCATGTTAATAAATTGAAAAAAAAAGTCTAAAACTCAATAGTCAATACTGAGTACTCTTTTTATCCTAAAAACTCCTAAATCCTAAAATTCGGGTTAGTAATAGGTCGAGTTTAAATTCGGGTTAGGTCAATAAGAAGTCGGGTTGAATTTGGGTCGAGTCAATAACAAGTCGGGTTGATTTCGGGTCGGGTTTGTAACAGGTCGGGTTTAAATTCGAGTCGGGTTAGGAACAGGTCGGGTTGACCTCGGGTCGGGTTAGTAACAGGTCGGGTTGAATTCGGGTTTTGGCTAGTTAAATCGGGTTTGGGTCATTATCGGGTTCGAGTCGGGTTCGGTTCAGGTCAATAATTTACGGGTCACATTCGGGTCGGGTCCTCTCTAGGTCGGGTCATGGTCGGGTTCGGGTCTCAAACACTCGGGTCAACTCGGGTCTAGGGTTGGTTTCAGGTCGGGTTAGGTCGGGTTCGGGTCACCATTTGTTTCGGGTTCAGACGGGTTAGGGTTAGGGTCGGGTTAGGGTCGGTATTTCGGGTCGGGTCAGCTTTTGACAGCTCTAATACCAAAAAATTGGGCCAATATTTTTTTTTATTTCATAGAAGTATTTTATAGTACATGTACCACATCACATAGTAATGAGTTTTCTATTACAACAGATATAATTCCAACTTATACTTCATTCGTGACTAGT
Source organism: Chenopodium album (assembly GCF_948465745.1). NCBI lineage: Eukaryota > Viridiplantae > Streptophyta > Magnoliopsida > Caryophyllales > Amaranthaceae > Chenopodium > Chenopodium album. The sequence goes on from NC_137838.1 coordinate 48,697,364, forward strand.
TTTAGAGGAACAAATCTGCTCATTTCTTCTCAAAAAAACTTCAATCAATCTCCAGTTAGTTGCTCCTTAATATGCTTGCAAGAGGGCGTAAAGCGAAATTCAAGAAGTTTTAGCAGTTCATTAGCTTCATCTATATACTCTTAATCGAGTGAGGGGTCCAACAGGTGTTGAAGGTTGTCAAATTTTTACTCCTTCCAAACATAATTCATGAATTTTTGAATACGAAGCATTAAACATCTCTTTTATTTCTGTTTTATTTGATGGAAAATTAGACATTAATAATACATTACCTTGTCAACTAAGTATGCATATCCTTGTTCTAAATTGAATTCTACAACTTTGTGTCCGCTAATAATATGCAATAGCAGTATCCCATAACTATATACGTCTGATGTCCTCGTCAAATGACCAGAAACTGCATATTCTGGAGCAAGATATCCCCTTTCAAATTTTGACATAGAAAGAAAGATAATCAATATTAACAGCAAGCAGACACAAGATGAAAGAATTAAATTGTTCAGGATTTCACTTATAATGTGCCTACCAAGAGAGTGCTCACATGAGATGTATTGTCCATAAACAGCTTTGCCAAACAGAAATCTGCAATCTTTGGCATGAAATTCTTATCCAAAAGTATGTTGGCAGATTTGATGCCACGGTGCACAATGTGAGGCTCAATTTCCTCGTGGAGAAAGCAAGGCCTCGTGCTACTCCTAACGAAATTCCCCTCCTCATTTTCCAACTAAACTTTCTTCTGCTTTCTTATCCTCCTGTATTTTCCATGATCACGAATTAGAAAGAATTGGTTATCAAATTTAGAGAACAAGCGGACTCTTTAATTACCTACAAGGCCAATGTCATGCTGTTCTTTTCCATGTAGTCATAGATCAAAAATCTGTTGGCAACAGATCTGCAACATCCTTTAAGAGTGATAAGATTTTCATGTTTGATGTTAGATAATGTTGTGATTTCAGTGATAAATTCTCGTTCTCCTTGCAGTGACTCGAGTTCAACTGAAAGTACGTTGACTGCCACGGTTGATTCACCTTTGAGGTATGCCTTAAAATATCCAATAAAAAACTGCGTTAAGCTAATCAAAAAGACTTATTTCTACCGAACTAGCTATCTTAGTCAAATAGTTAAATAACTTAAATTATTGCTACCTTGTAGACAGAGCCAAAGTTGCCTTCTCCTACTTTATTTGAAGACTAGAAGCCACCGGTGGCAATCTTAAATAGACCCTAAAATAGGAATTAGTTTGCAAATATGAAAGATCTCTTTGATTATTGATCGAGCATGGAGTAATATGAAAGACCTTAAAGCCACCGGTGGCAGTCTTAAATAGTCCCCATTGAGAATTCAGTTGAAATCAAATAAAACCAAAAATAAATTAACAATCCCTAACTTTCTCTAACAAATATGAAGGATATTATTGATTACACAAAGGTGTGTCATAGTGCAAAAAGCTAGCAAGACCCATTTCATGTATTGGTTCCTACACAGGAATTTTCAATTATTATCTAAATAAATATCAAAGCGTAAACAAAAAAAAAAAATTTAAGCCACTAAATTACCGATCGAGCATGGTGTAATCCTCTCATTTCATAGTTGATAATAAGTAGTCTTCAACTCAGTTCTTAACTAACAAAAAGATTATGCAAAGTGATGTACCCATTGACCAAGCAAGTGGACTTTGACAACACCTCTAACATTACACCAACTATATCAAATCTTGGCATCACTTTTCTGAAATCCAATGCAAACTCCCAGAGTCACAAATCACATGAGAAATAAATACCAAAGTGTATGTAGTTGTAAATTGCCATGTAATCAGTAGTATAATTCATTATTGCACCCCATAGAAACATCATACACTAAAATGGATGTTTAGCACTCATAAATTTAAACTACAAGTTGATCTGTTTTTAAAATTTGTAGAGGTTCTGATTTCCATCACAAAATCAACCTATTAGTACATAATCAAAAAATAACAATTATACCTGATTATACAATTTAGTACCACTAATTTCATTTTGAATCAAAATTCTAAAAAAAATGTCAGGGAAAAGAAACCCTTCAATTATGTACGTATGTGAAGAACAAAAATCAAAAATGGAGAAAAGAATGGACAAAAGAAAACTAAAAGCATTATAACACTATAATTATCGATGCATAGATATAGAGGACGAATCAATAATTCAATTGAAAAATCATATCAGATGTCACAAAATTACAAGTAACAATTGCTTTTCAACAACCAAAGATGAATTGAATTTGAATAAAACTAACCAAAAATAAACAAAAATTAATCAAACACCATTAAATACAGTCAAAAGGAACAAGAAGCTTTCATTTCAGTTTAATTCTTTTTGCTTAATTTCTTAATGCTTCTTAAAATCTCAAGTTCTCTTTAGAAATTTACTTATAAATTTCCAATTAAGGGCATGTTCATATTTACTAAACTGAGCTGAACTGAACTGAACTGAACTGAACTGAACTGAACTGATTGGAGCTGAACTGAACTGAACTGAACTGATTGGAACTAAACTGAACTGAACTGAACTGAACTAAGCTGAAATGAATATTTTATGAGAGGGGGAAATTAAGAACTGAAATGAACTGAACTGAACTGAACTGATTGGAGCTGAACTGAACTGAACTGAATTGAAAATAAGTAAATATGAACAGGCCCTAAATCAATTATAAACTTATTTTAAATTCACACATGAAATCTGACTATACTATTTCTTATAATAAAATATTTACTCATATCAAAAGCATCGCAAAATGAAGCATAACAATATATATAAATATAATAAAAACCTATACTTTCTGTTATTCAAAAATCAAACAATACTAGATCATAATTTCGTGATGATGTTAAAAAAAATTGCTAAAAAGAATTAATTAGACTTCAAATCAAAGACGAAATTCAAATTCTAAAATGAAAGATGTACCTTAGAAATAACGACGGCATAGAGAATGACAAAATTGAGTACTGTTCAAAGTGAATAGAGAAATTATACCAAGCAATAATTTGGGGAATTGCAGTGAGAGAGTTAAGATCTGGATTTACAATCCATGAATCTCACAAAGGAGAGATGAAAAGTTAGGGTTGAGAACTTGAGTAGTCAGATTTTTTTTTTCTTGTTGGTTTAATTTCTTTTCCCTAAAATTGAAAATGTGGGCTGAGTCACGAGGCACTACTTACATTCACGTACATGTGCTTGTATTCTCGACGCCTTATATCGACGAAAATTGCTTTCGTCACCTAAAAGCATTGTAAAGACGCGGGATGATAAATTTACCTGTTGACTCCCTTTACTTAGTGTCGAGGAAACAGTGTGGAAAAAACACACCTTTTGTAGTAAGGAAGCATCATAATAATATACGTGATATTAGAAATTTTAGTTAACCTTAAATATGATACTAGGAAGCAATATAACATTCTAACATGATACTAGGAAGCAACAAAATAATCTAAGCATGATCCTTAAATCAAATGATCAATAAAACAATTAAAGTACTTACTTCGATAACTCGTACTTCTTTCTAATAACAAAATACACATGTTAGTAACTTTAAGGAAAAATAATAAACAAGCAATTAAATTAAAAAATTGAAATAGAGATTTGGAACCAAACCCTCATAAATATCAAACCTTTCACTTCTAGGGCGAAGGCAACTTCGAACTTGGCTAGGTGTATCTAGCTCTAATGAGTGAAGAATTTTGTGGGAGAGAAGGTTTAGAAAAAGAATAGAGAGAGAGAAACCTTCCAGCTTTTAGAGAGAGAAAGAGAGAGATGATTGTTGTTGTGAATGATGAAAAACCGGGGAAATACGACCTCTATTTATAGAAAAATAGTTCGGGATCAAAGCAAGTCATATTCGGAATAAAATACCTCATGTTGCCAACGACATGAGTCAACGCCAGACGACAAGAGCAGCGCTAGGCGACAGCTGCAGCGCCAGGCGACAACTATCAACGCTAGGCGATAGCTTTGTCGTCTTGCGCTGATTCAAAAATACAACATGTTTTCATACGCGGAACCATCTTCTAAACCAGTTAACAAGTAAATCTGGGTTTAAGAATATTTAAAATCATGTTTGTGACAAATAATGTATTTTATTCAAAATAAAACATCTTTTATAATTATCAATCCTAATCTGATTAGAATTAAAAAGAACCTTCTAGAGAATCCTAGAAGATTAAAGTCAATCCTAATTACTTTAGGAATAATAACTAATAGTCCCTCCTCTAGATTATTGTGCCACATTTAAAATTATTGGGCCTTATTTAATTTAATCCATAACTTTCTCATTATTCATCGGAATTGGGCTTATAATATATCGTTAGAAAGCTCTTTTCAAACCCAATCCAACTACACTATTATTGGACCCTGATCATGGACTGACTATTATTCATAAATAGATTAAGAAAAGAAATATTTTTAAAAACAGAAAGATAAATAATTTAATAAAAACATCCTCATCACTAGGCTTTTCACACTTTCACTTTGTTCGATAATCAAATGACGTGAAAGTTATTCATCACTGGGTTTGTTTTTAGGGAGACACGTTTGGGTGTCTACAGAAGCCCCCACTTTGACTGAGTTTGGAGAAACGCAAGTTTCGGAAACAAAAGTCAAAGTAGCGATAGGGACAGAGAATGATTCAGAACGTTAGGCGATCCTAAATCGTTCTTGTAACGTCGATACCTGTAAAGTAGCGTTAGTTAAAACAGATAAAAGAGTTAAGAAATGCGTATTTTGCACCGTCGAGCACACGTCTCTAGAGTAACTGATTTGTTTGACGATCTTCCTCAAGCTAGGGGATACAGCTCGAAGACTGCTCCGCTTGCAGCTGCGTTCAATTTCCGCTGTTTTAAGTCCATCTTCCACATCCTAGGGAACACGATCGAAGATAACTCCGCTTGAAGTCACCTCCTGCTTTTTGACAATCTTCCACATCCTAGGGAACGCCGTCGAAGATAACTCCGCTTGAACCCATCCTTAGTTGTTTGTGACAACCCTCCGTAAGCTAGGGAACACCGTCGAAGATAACTCCGTCTGCATCCATCTTTAGTTGTTATGATAATATTCCGAAGAAAATTACCGAAGACCAACGCTTGTTAATCCTTAAAGCTCGCTTGAACTTTGCTGCTGTGATATTTGCTGAAATTACCGCGGTGCCAGTACGTCAGCGCATTTTGCTGCATATGAACCATTACGTCAGTGCTTTTGATGATCAAATGCTTAGGCGCTTTAAGCTAAGTGAGACGATCTTTTATCAGGTCGATCACCTACTGTGATTGTAATCGAGTCGATTACTTACTCATGTTAAATTGATTATAGGGGCTTACTAGCGTACCAAGGAACCCAAAATTGATGTATAAGTCCGCATAGTCATTCATGGGGGCAACACATCTTATCGCCGCACCAAAGCACACCGGAACACGCCGTCGCCAGGATTTTGCTCTGTCGCCAGGCGACATAGGTTAGCGCCTAGCGATAAGCTTGTTGTCTGGTGCTGATGTCGGGTTTTCCGAAATAAAACCCCTTCTTCTTCATTTTTGTCGTGGCTGTTGCTGTTGTTCGTGTTTGCGCACGAAAAATTCAGTTCACTCGTTCTTGCTCATTTGTCCACCAATTTCACTCAAACTTCTTGCAAATCAAAGCTTATTTCATCTAGTTTCCTAATCTATGTAAGGTTTTCTAAAAATCATCTCGGTTTATGTTGAATTTAAACATGTTCATGCGCAGTTTTTGAAAAATTCAAACCCAATTGTGCTTAATTTTCCTTTAATAAACAAAATAATGTGTACCTCTACGACTCTCCAAAAGCTGGAAAGAGCGATATCTCCCTCTAAGGAGCTATGACGACTAACAATTTGTGGTCTAACTAGGAAGTCCGCGTAGGCCAAGATGGCCTAATCATACGACCCGACCATCGCAAGGTCGCAAAGAGAAGGTAGGTAGTAGAGTAGCACTCGACTACGTCTGTTAGGCAAAAAAGATCCATAACAACTAGATGAGAGCGAATATGCGCACCCGCTACTCAGGGGTGGTCGCGCTGTCCTGAAAGGCCGTCACAAGCATGGACCAATGAATGCACCTAGAGCTAGCTGTGTCGGCTCAGCCTCACTACGAGCCCGAATGGTGATAGGGCCCAACAGCTCCAGTACCTCTGGAGAAAATACAAAGATCTCGCTATCGAAAGTAGGGACGACCGAAGTAAACTCCAATCTCGTGATGAGACTGAAGTCAGTAGGGGTAATAGTTAGCTCACCCCAGGGAAAATTGAAGGTGTTAGTTGTGTCCCAAAAGAATTCCACCAAAGCTCAAACTACATAGTGGCTCTGTCCGAAAGAATACATAGCACAAGTGGCTTGCAACATAGGAGTCTAGCCGCAAGACTCCTGTAGACACCCATTTGTGTCTCCCCAAAACCAAACCCGGTGATGAGTACCTTTCACGTTGAATCATAATCGAATGAAGTGAAAGTGTGGAAGGTCTAGTGTTGCGGTTAGTTTTTAATTCTTTTCTTTCTCTCTGTATTTGAAAACCTATTTTAAGAAAACAGCCAATCCAGTTTGGTTTGGTCTAAAGAAAGGGTCCAATAATAGAATAGTTGGATGGGGTCTGAAAAGAGCTTTCTAACGATATATTATAAGCCCAATTTCGATGAATAATGAGGAAGTTATGGCAAAATTACTAAACTGGGCCCGGTTTGATCTTTACGTGCGGCCCAATGATCTAGAGGAGGGCCTAAAATTGATTTATCATTCCTAATGTAATTAGAATTGATTTTATTCTTCTAGATTCTTCTAGAAGGTTCTTTTCATTCCTAATTTAATTAGCATTGATAAATTGAATTTAGTTGAATTTTTAGAGTTTTAATCGGAATAAGAGAAGTGTTTTTAAGGAAAATACGATTTTGCCCTTTTTTACGGCTAAATTTTATCAAAATTAAGAAAACGCGTGAAAACTGTTTCTAGCGCCTGACGACAGCATTAGCGCCTGGTGCTAAGGCTTGCATCTGGCGCTAGCCTTAGCGTCTGGCGCTAATGTCTGGCGTCTGGCGCCAATAGTCGTTTTATCCTCTTCAAAACTCTGATTTGTTTTTCTATCCATCCGGCTGATTTTCTCTATAAATAGCCTCTTAAAACCTCCGTTTTTTATCATCAATTATCTTATTCTCTCTAGTTTTTAAGATTCTCCTCTCTCTCTCTCTCTCTTTTCTAAACTAGCCTTTTGCATACGAAATTCCGCATTCACAAGATCTAGAAACACCTAGCCAAGTTCAAAGTTGCCTTCGCCCTAGACGTGAAAGGTTTTAATTTCTGAGGGTTTGGTCCCAAATCTAGTCTAAACTTTCTTAATCTCTATTTCAATTATTTAATTTAATTGTTTATTTTATATTTTCCTTGAAGTTACTAACGTCTGTATTTTGTTATTAGAAAGACGTACGAGGCATCAAAGTAAGTACTTTAATTGTTTGCATTGATATTATGATATAGAAATCATGTTTAGATTATTATTTTGATTCCTAGTATCATGTTAGGATGTTTTATTGCTTCCTAGTATCATGTTTAGGGTAACAACTAAAAATTCCTAATATCAAGTATGATTGTTGTGATGCTTCCTATTTTCTTTCCTAATATCATGTTAGTATCATGTTAGGGTTAAAGCTTTGATCTTTAATGTTTAGTGACATGCTAGGGTTTGTTATTAATCTTGTTAGTATCATGCCTAGGATCTTGCTATTATTATTATGCTTTAACATGATTATTTTTATAATTGTCATGATTATGATTATTATTATGATTATGATTATGATTTATGATTATTATTATGTTGCTTGATATTTATTGTTATTGCTTGATCACACCTTTTATGCATGTTTAAAGGGAATTTGGTACTTGTAATCACGCTTAATAAGATCATTAATAATCTTGTTAGGGTTAATATGATTATAATTCAAGTGATCTCCAATAGTATTATTTGTGCATTAATATTCAACCAACATAGATAAACAGGTTTAGGGTAAACCTATTGATTGCATGTTAGTCAGAAAGCGCACATGAGTACGATCAGAATAAAGTAGAGGCCTATTATTAGGGCAGGTTCAATCTCTTTTAGGTTGGATTTGTACCTTCATCCCTGAACTACCAGTCATGGTTCCAGACCTATTGGAGTTGACGATCTCCTAGATCGTAAAGGGCTGTAACCTTCACCCTGTGAACGGTTTACAAGTTCCTAAAACTTGTTGGCGACTCTTTTGCTCTATCTTCTTTCCCTTTGGACGCCTCCATACTTTAGTGTATGATCACAGTGGGGTTCAAGCTGGGGATAATGCTTGAAATATTCCCTACAACTCCCACAGGAGGCGTAGACCGTTATGGTCTCGGAAATAGGTATCGTACAAAGAACCAACAATCGTGTTGCCAGAACCATGGCTGCGAACTCTCCCGCTGTGAATCCCTCGCTAAACGCGCTCCGAAATGTCAAACTCGGGCGCAAAATACAGAGTGCGCTTGTCCCACTCTGGGAACCTCACTAGGGAAGAAGAGGTCCCTACGCCGACATCAACAGGATCGTCTTCCTGATGAGCCTCCCTAGAACGAGAACTGGAACCTTGTCGTCTAGCCATGCTATATTATGAAAAATGATAGAAAATTAAGGTTCTATAGTATCTATGGTTCGCCTAGCCACATGATATTATCTTCGCAAAAAATAGAGTACGTAGTACTAAAACAGGGTATAATTTCAATTCAAACATAAATAGTAATTTTCAACACTCAAACAATTTCTTGCAATACTATGACAAATTTGACAAGAATAGCTAGCAAAAATACGAGAAACAAGTCACATTGTTCTCACGAACTCAAGGGGTTCAACAATTGCAATTTGCTTATTTTCTCACAAAATTGAGTAAAACAAGTCTCAAAATGCTCTAAGGATGATATATAAACATAATCATAGGGCTGTCAAATGTGTCGTGTCGTGTCGTGTTCGTGTCGTGTCGTGTTCGTGTTCGTGTCAATAATTAAACGGGTTGAAAAACCCTGGACCCAAACCTAACCCATTTATTAGACGGGTTGAAAACCCTTGACCCAAACCTAACCCATTTATTAAACGGGTTACCCGGGTAACCTTTTAGCCCACATAAATTATATAATAAACTAATTAATATTCAACATAATATGATAATAATTAAAAAGACATACATCATTAACGATACTACAAGAGATTAAAGCTACTAATTTTAACAAAATATACTAAAAGAACTTAAAGTTAGTGGTTTTAGCAACCCAACCAATACATAAGAGTTGTCCCTAAGTCCCAACCTTCAAAATGACAACCTCTAAAACATGCATCAATACTTAATTTCGTGGATTACATGTATGATTAAGTTTATTTAACTGTGCTTGTTGCTTTACTTTGAGGTCTTTGACTGCTACTTGCTTTATTTGAGCTTGAAGGAGGAGAATCATCCACATCTAACTTCAGCTGAGTTATATCATCACAAATATCATTGACTTTGAGTTCTTCAAGAGCTGACAAGTAAAAAAAAAAAAAGATTTAATTGCTAACTGTTAAAGATATAAAGAATAATATGTGAAGTATTTAAGAATTAAGATGTGTAAAAAATAACCATTTACCTTCTTCCTCATGTACCCAATCCCGAAGGTAAATCACAGCTTCAACTCTTTCAAGTTCTGTACTTGTCAAGCACTCTCCCTCCTATGCTGAATGCAGCTTCGGAAGCCACAGTAGACAATGGAATAGTTAAAATATCCCTTGCCATTTGAGACAGACAGGAAACCGAAAATGGTAGTTCTTCCAATAAGCAAGAATATCAACTTTTGCATCTCGGGGTAACTTTGCCTCCTCTAAATAAAGTTCCAGCTCACTCTTAGGAGAAGCGACAAACTCTTGGCTTGAAAATCCTAAGAATAATAGAAAAGAGATAAAAAATTATTATTTTCAACTCCATATATATACAATTAAACAATTAACATACATTTAAAGTATTAGTTTCAACTCAATATCATACCTTCATGAAATCAGATTATGAAGTCAGTGGATTAGTTGTGTAACTTGCGCCATACATTTGATGAGAAGCATGGTTTGCCTCCTTTGATGCAGGGGAAGGATAAAGCTTGCTGTACTCCTCAAAAAGGGAAAACAACTTACTTTTTAACAATGCAAGTTCTACACAACTAGTAACCCCATAGATTTTGGTAAAAGCCCATTCCACAATCTGAAACTTAAAGCGAGGATCCAAAATCACAGCAATGGCCATCAAGGAGCTAAAGTCTGCCCAATATTTCTCAAAATTTGCATACATTTTTATGGCCATAAATTTCAAGGGATTATCACTAGACTCCTTTTTTCTATTTCCTCTTTCAATAGTAATCTCACCCTAGCCACATTAGACAAATATAGGTTTGTAGTTGGGTATTTAGTCCCAGAAACAGCACAAGTGACCTCATAAAAGACTGCCAAGAAAGATTGAATTTTTTCAATTTTACTCCACTCTTTAAACGATGGGCAATGCACATAATTAGAATCAGAAAATTGCAAATGTTCAAAGGCTTTTCTATAGTATAAGGCATTTTTCAACATAAGGTAAGTGGAGTTCCACCTTGTTGGTACATCCTGCCTTAATCCTTTCGTATTTTCTAAGCTCACCATTGAAACAGAGTCCAAAAATCTTTGTTTTCTTGCCTGTGATCCCTTAAAATACTTAATGCTCTCTCTAATCTTATCCACAGCTACATCAACAACTATTAGACCATCTTGATCTATTAAATTAAGAATATGTGCACAACAACGATTATGCAAATATTCACCATCACACAAAAGAGCAAGTTGGTCCTTCAACAACCCAACACACAAATCATTAGCAGATGCATTATCAAGAGTAATTGCCATTACTTTCTTTTTAATTCACCAATCATTCAACAAATCAAGGATTTTTTTAGTCAATGCAGCACTAGTGTGAGGAGGGGCAAAAAAGAGAAGTTTAGGATCCTCTTTCTCAAATTCCAATCTTTATCCACAAAATGGGAGTAAGAGATATATAGCCATCAGTGTTTATAGTAGTTCAACAATCAGAGGTCAAAGCAATTCTACCACGAAGAGACTGTAACATATCCTTAAGTCTATCCTTTTCCCTTTTATAAAACCTCATAACATCAGACTTAGTAGTATTTCTAGAAAAGACCTTCACATTAGGGTACAAATAACTAAAGGCACGCCTAACACCTGCATACTCAACAAATGGAAAAGGCAAATCATGCTCCACAATAGCCATAGCAATAATTTCAAGAAATACTTCAGAATTAAACTTAGGTGACACATTAGCCAAATTACCAACATTACTTCTTTGTAACAGAAGTTGATCAATGTCATTTGTGGAAATTATTTTGCAATTATTAACATGCCTTTGCAAATTTCCAGTACCATGTTTACTATCAGCATTGTATATTTTCCCACATTTGTTGCATTTGCATCGCAAGTTTCCCTCGTTATCAGGTGAAATAAAGGTAAAAAAAAACCATACTGGAGAAGATAATTTCTTTTTCCTTTTACCTCCAGTAGTTGGTTTGTACGCAGTCGATTCAGTCTTGTCATGACTTCTATTTCCCACCTCTTCATCTGAATCGAGAAGATTAATAAAAACAAACTCTGACTCCATATCCTTTCGTACACTGAAAAATTTTTAGTAAACAAATTCTAATTAGAATAAAAGAATTGAATTCCATACTTCATTAACTATGTAAATTAGAGAAGTCGCAACTTTATATAAATCCAAGTGTTTTGTTTTTCGCTAAAAATTAATAGATCTGTAATTTGGGGGAAAATCCATTTGAGCTTAATTAAAGAAAACAAAAAAAAAATTAAGAAGAAGATGAAAATTACCCTGTTGATAAATGGTTGTGCCCACTGATTTACCAAGAGGAGGAATTTAGAGAATATTTACTTTTTAGTTAAAATTAAAGAAAAAATATGAAGGATATTTGGAGGTGAAAGATAGAAGATGGAAGATAGAAGATGGCGTTGGTTTTAAGGAAATGAAAGATTGAAAGTCTTAAATAAAGAGTAACACTATCACTATCTAGAATCCTCTAACTCTGTAAGTGGAAAAGTGAAGTAAAAAAGTTAAAAAATTTATTTATCCGCCAGTTTATACCGCCAAAAAATTCACAAAATTTGAGTAAAGCGCCAAAGCTTTCTAGTTTCTACAGTCTGTATAGAATAATGTTTCAAAAAAAAAGGTTTATAATAAAATATTCAGGTTTTTTTTCTATACTATCAGGTTAAGCGTGTCGGGTTCGTGTTAACGGGTTATCGTTCGACCCATTTACATAATCGGGTTACGCGTGTTGGTTTCGGGTTGAAAATTTCAACCCAAACCTAACCCGTTTAATTTCGTGTCGGGTTCGTGTCGACCCAATTATTTAAACGTGTCGGGAATTCTTGAACCAAACCCGCTTATTTCGTGTCGGGTTCGTGTCGGGTTGTTGTGTCGTGTCAGCTTTTGACAGACCTACATAATCAAGCAATTTTGAGGATCAACATATCTTCTTTAGTGGGAGGTTGTTGCATTGCGGATGATTTACTCATGGCGTCGAAGAACACTTCTTCTCCTTCTTCAAGGGCATGAGTTTCTTCGACTGGTTTAATAAAAAATGAGGGATCAACACAACATTCCTCATCAGAGATAGCCAAGGAGTCAGAAAGTGGCGCACTATTGATGCTTAGCTTCTTGCTTGCATGAGAAACTTGGAGTTTATTGTTGTCGATCAAGTCCTTTGATAGCTTCCTTTAGCTTCCATCAATTCCCAGTAAGATGCATGGCCCCTACTTTGATGGTATTTGCAGTGTGCATTGGGGTTCCAATTAGCCGTTCTCTTTTCGACTGGTGGCCTGGATCCCCAAATGGTACAATAGGAGTTATAAGACCTTTTGCATGTGACTGGGTAAAGTCGTATCCCCTAATAAAAAATATTACCTAAGTCCTCTAACAAATGCAGATAGGGAAGTAGGGTCGAATCCACAGGGAAACAAGTCTTTCTACTCCTAATTAATTATTATAATCTAAATTATCAAGGTAACCAATGTTGTTGTAATTAAGGACTATACTACGAAGAATATGATCAGGGAAAATAAAGTAGAGAGAAATTAAATATCAAAAGGCCTAGGGCATAGGTTAACTAATAAACAATATTCCAGGGCAAATCATAATAAGCATTCATCAAGCATCGATAAATCAGATTATAAAGGGCTTTCGGTACATATTATAATCACAGAGTTAATTTACCGATATTAAATCTCATTTGTCGAATCTTGACTTAACCATTTATAAATTAGTCCGTCTATTGAAACTAAGCCTAAACATCAATTCTCATCTGTCGAATCTCGAATTAATATTGCTAAACTCATACAATTAAATCTGGCCAAACCTAATTGCACAGCATTAAATCAATCAATAGGAAATTAACCAAGCATTGGTAATCAACAATCACATATTTACCCCTTCATATTATTTAATAGATCCCCATAAACCCTAGAAATAAAACTACTCAAGCATAATTAAATCTAAACTAATCAAATCAAATAAGCAAGACATAATGAATGAATTAAATAAAATAACTGAAATTAAAAGAGAAGAAATTGTTACCAAAAGAAATCTGGATTAATGAATATAATTAAGAACAATGTTGAGAGAGTTTTAGAGAGAGAAAATATTCTAAGTAGAGAAAGAAAATCTAAAAGAGAAGGTAATCCAAAATTACGTACCAAAATCGTACTTAAACATCCCTAAAACAAATCCTTAAACGAAAACTAATTAGGTCCCTAAAAAACACGCGCCCGATTGGGCGAAGGGCCGCCCGATCGGGCCCGCCTTTTTTTTCTATGCCCTAACTAGTGTGCTGCGCCCGATCGAGCCTACACTCACCCGATCGGTCGCGGCTTCTTTCTTGATGTTGTTTTGCGCGCGCCCGCCCGATCAGGCGTATGCTTGCCCGATCGGTCCGACTTCTTCTTCGAGGCTTGGATTTCGATTGGACTCGATTCCTCGGCCCAATCCAGATTTCCTCATCGGGTCTTGTTTACTTGATCCAATTGCCCCGGTATCACATACCGAGCCCTTAATCACCGGCTCTCACCGGTCTTGGGCTTCAAAGATGGTCGTTTCTTCCTAACACTCGTAGTTGCTTTGTGAAAAACCCGGAAAACGCTCCAAGTGTGCAATTTCCTACAAAAGTCAAGCAAAACTACAAAAACACTAGAAAACACAAATTAGTAATAAAAGTGGCCCTAAAGAGCCAAAAACACTACTAATTATGACCATGGGACGGGGGTAAAACACTATATAAATTAGACATATCAAACTCCCCCAAGCCAAACCTTTGCTTGTCCCTAAGCAAAGAGCTCATCAATGAACATATAAAACATGCCTCATCCCAATAAACGAAATCAAACACAAACGATTCAAGATAAATCTAATGAATATGCTTCAATGTCAATCAATCTCATTCATTTAATCATCCTTCATCCCCAACAATTTTCAAGTAGAGCAAACCACATGAGCATATAGAATTCAAGACTAGTGCTCACACACTCAATTCACATTTATGTGGTGAGTAAAAGAGGTACTCGATCGCTCTCCAACCAACCCCTTTATTTGTGAACAATGCCCTCCCAACTCACACTCTCGTGTGTTTAAAATAATGAACGCTCAACCTACTAGTCGACTCGAAATGTGTCAAATCATAACTTGCATTGATAACCAACACTTTCACATTCAGACAACTCTTATGCACAAAGGTCGGAAGGTCTTTAAAGCTTGTAATGTAAGTCTAGGGTAAAGGGTAGGATAAATTTAGAAACATGTAAGAGTAAAGCCATGCTTAAGGATGCCATATCCTAATAAAACCCAAGGTCACCACAAGTGATGACCAAAACATCTCCAATCACAACTAAACTCCACAAAAGTTCGCCAAACAATCATATACACAACACAATCCTAACACTTACATATTCACTCACAAAATATGATAATATGAAATAAAGTGAATTAAAACAAACTTTGAACTACTTATTCTTTTTCTTTCTTTTTGTTTTTTGAAACTTGAACTTTTTTTTTTCTTTTGAATTTTTTTTCTTGAGCAACCTTCAAATAAAACATTTGAACATATTAAACAACCTTGTTTTTTTCTTTGCTCTTCTTTTTTTTTTCTTTTTACTGATCGGAGTTAAGAGTAGGTCGTTGGGACTACTAACCCTAACCAAATTAGAAATTTATAATACGTAAACTCACACTAAACTAGTTAGTGGCAAGTAAAGGGTCGAACCCAAAAGGACTAAGTGTATTAATTTGTGCCAACTAGACCACTAGGAAAGGTTGTGAGATATAAAGAGATTAAATCAAATACTACTAAGAGAAAATAACTAAAACTAGGGAAAGTGGAATCCAATTACATAAATGCATTCAACATCATCATACAATTAGATGAAAATGACCTTGATTAGGAACATCAACACATTTAACTCACTCTCGCACAATTAAGCATGTTAATTATCCTACTAAACTAATTCACTCTCGTGCAACTAGCCTAGCAAAGGTATGGAAGAATTTAGGGCTCTCAACCAACTCACTCTCGCACAAGTGATTGAAAGCACAATTAAGAGCATAGAATCGATTAGCTAGAAAGATTCTAATCCATAAAAGCATCACCCATCCACAATAATCAAGAAACAATTTCATACTAATCACAATCAATCATTCAATTCATTAATATAACCTTCATCCAATTCCCTAGAACAAGACCTAAGCTAACATAATGAAGAAAGACATGGAAAACAAGGTAAAATAAGAATAAAAACAAGATTAAACAAATAAACTAATTAATCTACTCAAATCAACAAACAAAAAGCATAAAACTAAGAATTAAGCAAAGAAATAAAGATGAGAGAAAGTTAGAAAATGCTCATTGAATAGATGAGAAGAAGTTCCACAAAGTTGCTTCTTCAACCTCTCAAAAACTCCATTGAAATCCAAGCTTTCTCTCTCTAAACTACTCCTAAACTAACCCTAAGATAGAGAAAATAAAGGCCAAACTAATCTAATCTATCCAAAATTAAAAATGTTGATTGAAAAGTTTTTTAGAAAATAACCCCAAAGGGGGTATTTATAATACAAGTTAAATAAAACTAAAATAAAAGAAATTAAAAAGAAATAAAACTAAATAAAACAATTAAATAACTAAACTAAAAACCAAAAAAACAAAACTACAATAAAATAAAATAAAAGAAAATGAAAAGGAAAAAGAAAAACCCGAAACCCCCACTAAAATTTCCACCCAAACCCACGAAACATCAGACCCCCAAACTTCTTCTTCTTCGTGGCTGCTCTGAACTTTCATCACCATCACGAATCATCTTCACCCTTCATCGAAAATCATCATCAAGCATCATCACATCGCAGCCGTTCGATTTTCATTAAAAGTCACGCGCGAAGCTCGTGAAATGGTTCGGTCGAACCATGAATTGGTGCGGCCGAACTACGGGGTTGGTTCGGTCGAACCATAGGTGTGTTCGACCACACCTGTTCAAATTACAAAACCTAAAAAGTTTCTGACTCGAACTTCGACCGAACTCCTTTGGTTTGCTCGAACCATGATAATTCGTAATTTGCTCTGATTTTGCTCTATTTCTTGCGCAAATTGGTATGATGGTGGCCGGAATTTGCTACTGTGTTGGCCGATTTTGGTGTAGCAGAGATTGCAAAGTGATGGAGGAGTGGAGGAGTTGCAGTTGATTGCGGATTTGAGGCGTATTGCGTGATGATGCAGGTGCTGCTGCTTTGGTTGGAGTAGATGTTGCGGCTGCTAGGTGAGTAATTTGGTGGTGATATGGGTGGTTGTTGTTGATTGGAGGTGGTAATTGCTGTTGTGGGTTGTTTGGTGGTGAAATGGGAGGTGAGGCTGGGTTGTTGTGCGCGGCTGTTGCTGCAATTATTGTTTTTGTGGCTGACGGTGGTTGCGACGATGTGGGAGCAGAGGATTGTGGTGGTTTGCTACGGCTGGGTTGGTATTGGTTGATACGGGTTTTGGTGGACGGTGGTTTGGGTGGTTGATTGTGACGGTGGCTGTGGTTGGAAGGTGCGGTTTGTGGGAGTAGGGGAATGGATGAGTTGTTGTTGCGGGGTTGATGTGCGGTGGAGCAGGTGGTTGAGATTGAGAAGGGGAATTGGAGCAGGACAAAAAGGAGAAGTGTGGTGTAGGATTAGATGAGGTGTGGCGAAGGATAAGACTGGCAGCACGGGAAGAGCAGGGAGCATTGTGCATTTGCCTCGAACCTCGGACCCCGAACACGATTTGAACTTGAAACCCGGAACACCTACAACCAAAAACACGAGGGTATTACCACAAAATAAAATAAAATAAAGATAAAATAAAATAACATAAAAAAATAAAATCAAAAGAAATTAAATAAAATAAAGAGAACAAATATGAAAATAAAATAAAATAAGAAAATGAGAGAAACTAAGAACTTATTAGAAAACAAGAACTAAAAACATAAAATATAAACATAGAATATAAGATAAATTAAATAAATTAAGAAAATAAGCTAAAAACTACTAAAATACTCAAAATAAAGATAAACGACGAGAATAAGCAAATAATAGAAATAAAGGACAAAATGGGCTAAATTATTGGAAAATAAGCCGGAAAACGACTCAATAAACACCCTAAAAGTGACATAAAAGTCACTTATCATTTACCTCATATTGGATATTTTCAACTTTGAAACACAAAACATCACTATTTTCCAATCATAATATCAAAGAACAATCACTCTTCTTTTATTCACACATTGTGCAAATGATATGCACACCACAACTCCCTCACCTCACCAACTAAATAGCTCCCCCAAGCCAAGCTTGGGACTAGTAACCAATGGGGCTCATATAGGCTTGTAATGAGGCTAAATAAACAATAAAAGGGCACAAGCAACAACATGGGTAACAAGAAGGGAATAAATGTATCTAATATCGTCTGAAGGCTACCTAAGAGAACAAATGCCTTCGTCCTCCTCAATGTGCATAATATTGAGTCATATACACATTACTAATAGTTGCAAACCAATACTCAAATTCATTGACATACCAGGAACTATCACACATTCCTAACCAAATCAACTAGTCAAGCACTATATTCACAAATAGTTGGCAAAATTAACGCATGTTTAGGAATCCAAACTATTAAGCTTCAAATCATGATTAACAAATTCACAGAGCTCATTATCATATACTAAGAATCAAAACAATATTTTCTAAGTATGGGACATAGGGAAGCATGATTTACAATTCATTGGAACGTATTTTTGATTTTTTTTTTATTTTTCAAATTTTTTTGTATTTTTTTCATGAAAGAAAGCAATAAAAACTACACTAGAAAAGCAATAAATAGAGAAAAGAGATAGAGAGTTACCATATATACACGAAATCTCCCCCCAATCCAAAACAAGCAATGCCCTCATTGACTTGGGAAGGTAGCTAGGAGAAGCTACTCGTCATCATCATCCATCCTCTCGTACCCTCCTCCATAGCCCGAACCACCTGCAAAGTAGTTAGGGTTCACATTTCCCCCCCATACCCCAAAAGGAGCATCACCCCCATATCCATGGACTGAAGAGTAGTCCACATAAGTACCAAAAGCTCCGAGGGTGGAATACCCTCCTTGGGGGTATTGGAACCAATCGGGAACTAATGCCTCGGGGGGAATAGCCCCGCGGCGTGCATAGTCATCGTACATCGGGTATAAACCCCTCCCGAGGTTCCTCTCTATATGACCCACCCGACTATCCAAAGTGCCTAACCTAGAATCTAGGTTTTGCACCATGCCCTCTACTCTCCCTTGCCCCATCTCTATACGGTCGAGTTGGCTCCAAAAAGCCAAAAAGTCATAAGGGGCATTGGGGTCGATGTTATAACCGACGGAGGAGGTGGGCATGCCATAGGTAAAGGGTTGGGATGGTGGTTGGGGGTAGTGTGGTGAATGGTGTTGGGGGGAATGGTGGGGTTGTGGTGAAAGGTGAGGTTCTTGAACCTCGCCTTGACCGTTTATCTCGAATGTGTAAGGAGGCATCCCCTTCTCAAATTTGGTTAAGGCGGGGTTGGGTAGGGTAAAAGCTTGGTCTCTCCTACCCTATTCCCGGTGGACTATCCACCAAGTCTCACCGCCCATGGGTTGCACCTAGTTTAGGCTCTCTAAGTAATCTAGGTCCATAAGGGTTGAACCCACTACTTTCCTATGCCCATTTGGGCTCCATCCTAGGTGTTTAATAGCATTATGGGTCACCAACCCCCCAAAATAGATAGACGCCCTAGACCTACCCGTTTCGGCTGCATTAGCCGCCCTTTGAAAGTGTTGGGCAATCCTATGTGGTATGTTTAATTTCTCAGCATTAGGGATCATATAGGATGTCAACAATTCAAGTTCATCCCTCCTCACGTTTTTCGGTTCATGCCTCCAAAAAATTGTGAGGCCGGCAAACCTTTGCCAAAACTTTGGGACGGGATGTTGAATCCACGTCCCTTTGGCGTGTTGGAGGTTAATCAAACCCTCCCCGGTGAGTCTCTTGTAGACCACGGCAATGTGGTCTTGGGAGGGTTCGATAGGTTTTTCCGATTTTAGCTTAAACAATTTACCAAATTCTTTTAAAGTTAATCGCACATCATTGTTTAGCAATCGAATTATACATGAGTGATCAAAGCATTCATTTTAATAACATTAAAACTAGAGATAAATTCTAATGTCAAGTAATCATAAGTATCATGATGCATTTTGAAGAAACCACTCATGCCTATACCCTTAAATAATTTCTCTACATGTTTATCAAGACCTAATCTAGATAATGTAGGATGATGAACAAAACGAGTGGAGATTACCTGTCTCTCAATGAGGTTAAGCATCCTTGCCTGTTGTTCTGTTGAGGTGATAACAACCTCCTCCCATCCCGGTATTTAAAGCTCTGGGTCGACCATTGGTTGTTGTTTCCTTGAACATTCACCCCTTTGTTGTCTAGGTCGTTTGGAAGCCATTTGTAGTGAGAAAATTGGGTATTGAAGCTTTCTCTCTCTAAGGGTTTTGAGAAATTATGAGAGAAAGTGGGATAAAGTGGGTGGAAAATGTAGAGGAAGGTGTGAGGATTAAGAATATGTAAAAATTTCAAGGTTTTGATGGATGAATTTGAGGAGATCTTGGAAAGAAAGTGAGGTTGAAGGTTTGAAAATGGAGGTTTTAGAGAGAGAAAGTGTGAATAAAGAAGAAGAAGTAAGAAAGAAAAAGAAAAGAAATGGGGAGAAGGAGGATTTAATCCTCCGGAATATAGGCGCGCCCGATCAGGCAAGCCTCACCCGATCGGGCGAATATAGGTTTGCTCGATGTGTGAAATGCGCGCCCGATCGGGCGCGAAGTCGAACCTCAAAATCGCCAGATTGTTCGCCCGATCGGGCGAGCTTCGCCCGATATTTCTTTTCGTGGCACTCGATTTCTCTAAATTTCCGCCCGATCGGGCGAAATTACCCTTGATTTTCTTCCTTACTTGCGCGCCCGATCGGGCGATTATATGCTCCGATAAAATCCATATTTCACGCCCGATTGGGGCTCCTTGCCCGATTGGGCGAAAATTAGCTCGATTCTGACCCTCAGGTGCGCGCCCGATCAGGTGAAGTTTGCCTGATCGGGCTCGTACCCAATTTGGAGCTTCTCTTTTCGTCGAACTTTTTCTCTTGAAAAATCCTTACTTTGTGATCTAAAACCTGTACAAAACACTCATGAAAGGTAAAATTTCACTCTTCTCACCTCTCTAACAAAAAAGATAAGAAATAAAAATAACGAAAAACTAGTGTAGAAAGCAAGAAATACGGGTTGCCTCCCGTAAAGCGTTGGTTTATCAAGGTCCTGCACGAGCCTCTTACCACATTGAAGCTTAAAATGAATCGGAACCGCTTAGGTGAAGTAATTCAACTGCACCAATCGTAGCCCCATCATGATATAGCTTGAGTCTTTGGCCATTAACCTTGAACTCGTTACCATGTTCATCGAAAACCTCCACAGAACCGAATTTATTGGCCCTTTTTACAATAAAAGGACCCGACCACTTTGACCTCAACTTTCCTGGGAATAGTTTAAGTCGAGAGTTGAACAACAACACTTTATCACCCTCTTTGAATTCTCTCGGAAGGTTCATCTTGTCGTGTCATCTCTTTGTCTTCTCCTTGTAGACACGAACACTATCATAGGCCGTCAACCTAAACTCATCGAGTTGGTTAAGTTGAAGTAACCTCTTTTCTCCCGCTAATTTGACATCCAAATTGAGCTCCTTAATTGCCCAATATGCCTTGTATTCTAATTCGACCGGGAGATGACATGCTTTACCGTACACGAGTCTATATGGATTAGTACCTATAGGGGTCTTGAATGCAGTTTTGTACGCCCAAAGGGTGTCATCCAACTTATCGCTCCAATCTTTCCTTGACTTTGCTACCACCTTCTCTAGAATGGCCTTAATCTCAAGGTTAGAAACTTCAACTTGGCCACTAGTTTGGGAATGGTAGGCTAAACCTGTCCTATGGTAGACACCATACTTTTTGAGGAGGGTGTCTAACTTCTGCTCATGAAAGTGAGATCCTCCGTGACTGATTATCGCTCTAGGCACGCCAAATCTTGGAAAGATGGTCTTCTTGAAAAGTCTATGGACCACCTTGGCATCATTAGTAGGAGTAGCGATGGCCTCAACCTACTTGGATACATAGTCGACGGCGATAAGTATATAACGATTCCCTTTTAAAGAAGGGAACGGTCCCATGTAATCAACACCCCAAACATCAAAAGTTTCAACTTCTAAAATTCCGGTTTGAGGCATCTCATGCCGCCGCGAGATGTTGCCAGTCCTCTGGCAAGAGTCACAAGCCTGCACAAAAGTGTTAGCATCCTTAAACATTGTAGGCCAATAAAAACCCGACTCATTAATCTTCGCCACCGTTTTAGTGGGGCCATGATGTCCTCCATATGGTGAGGTGTGGCAACTAGTAAGCACACCGTGGACTTCCCATTCGGGAACACACCTGCGAAATAATCCATCTGCACACTCACGAAACAAAAAAGGATCATCCAAAAAATAATGTTTAACATCAAAAAGGAATTTCTTTTTTTGTTGGTAGGACAAGTCAGGAGGTAGAGTACCACCCACTAAATAATTAGCAAAGTCGGCATACCATGGGTGTTGCTCTACAACTGCGTATAGATTGTCATCAGGGAAAGAATCATCTATAGGAAGAGAATCCTTACCCTCATCATACCTGATACGTGACAAGTGGTATGCCACAACGTTCTCTGCTCCCTTTTTATCTTTTATTTCGATGTTAAAATCTTGGAGCAAAATAACCCATCAGAGTAGCCTTGGCTTTGATTCCGCCTTAGCTATCAAGTACTTCAACGTTGCATGGTTAGTAAAAACAATGACTTTAGAACCAACAAGATATGATCTAAATTTTTCTAAAGCATATATAATAGCAAGAAACTCCTTCTCCGTAGTGGCATAGTTGACTTGGGCTTCATCCAAAGTTTTGGTTGCATAATAAATAACATGCAAAATCTTGTCCTTTCTTTTTCCGAGCACGGCTCCTAATGCAAAGTCACTTGCATCACACATGATCTCGAAAGGAAGATTCCAATCGGGAGAACATATGATGGGTGCTGATATCAAAGCTTGCTTAATCCTGTTAAAAGCCTCAAGACACTCGTCAGTAAAAATAAAAGGAGCATCCTTGAGCAAAAGCTGAGTCAGTGGTTTAGCAATTTTAGAAAAATATTTGATAAAGCGACGATAAAACCCCGCATGACCCAAGAAACTTCTAACTCCCTTAACATTAACTGGGGGAGGTAATTTCTCAATCACTGAAATCTTAGCTTTGTCTACTTGAATGCCCTTATCAGATATAATGTGACCTAGAACTACTCCCTCTGTGACCATAAAGTGACATTTCTCCCAGTTTAGAACTAAGTTGCATTCTTCACATCGTTTTTAAATTTTAGCGAGATTAATTAGACATGAATCAAATGAAGAACCATACACGCTACATAAAGACTTCCATAATAGACTCTATGAAATCAGAAAAGATTCTCATCGTACAACGTTGAAAGGTAGCGGAAGCATTACATAAACTGAAAGGCATTCTACGATATGCAAAAGTGCCATAAGGGCATGTAAAGGTTGTCTTTTCCTGATCTTCAGGGTGAATCAGAATTTGGAAAAATCCCGAATACCCATCCAAATAGCAAAAGAACTTATGGTTAGCTAACCTATTAAGCATTTGATCTATAAAGGGGAGGGGGAAGCGGTCCTTTTTAGTGGCAATATTAAGTCTACGATAGTCAATACACATATGCCACCCTGTTACAGTTCTAGTGGGAATTAATTCTTTTTTTTCATTAGTGATCACAGTCATCCCACCTTTTTTGGGCACTACCTGCATAGGACTTACCCATTTGGAGTCAGAGATAGGATAGATAATACCTGCATCAAGTAATTTCATAACCTCTTTCTTGACTACTTCCTGCATGTTAGGATTCAATCTTCTTTGGGGTTGAATGCAGGGCTTATGGTTATCCTCTAGATGTATCCTGTGCATACAAAAATCAGGGCTAATACCATGAGATCATCAATACTGTACCCAATAGCTTTCTTATGGGTTTGAAGAACCCTTAGAAGTTGGGAAGTTTGTAGGTCATTAAGTACCTCAAGAAAAATATATTTCAAATGAGAAGGGAGAGGTTTTAGTTCAAGTTTCTTGACCTCTGCAGGTTTCGATTCCTGAACTAAATTTACTACCTTCATTGTTTCCTTGGGTTCTTTTTTTTTAATGAAAGAGCTCTTTCAATATCCTGTACCTCATTACCCCTAACGCTTGCATTGTTTGTAGATAAATTCCCAGAAAGAATTTCCTCCAAGGGATCCCTTGCAAGAACCTGTGGCAAGCTATCATCACAAATATCGTCCATTATAACAATTATATCAATATAACAACAACTTTCCTCTAGCATAGGCTCTTTCAAAAATTTCCCTAGATTAAAAGTAACATTATCATCACCAACATAAAGGGTTAGTTTACCATTTTTCACATCAATAATGGCTCCTGCAGTATGGAGAAAAGTCCTACCTAATATAATGGGTATTTGTGTATCCTCTGCCATGTCTAAAACAACAAAATCAACACGAATAAAAAATTTACCAACTCTGACAGGGACATCCTCTAAAATACCTAAGGTGTATTTTACAGAACGATCTGCCATTTGCAAAGTTATATTAGTAAATTTTAATTCTCCCATATTAAGTTTAGCACAGACAGACGATGGCATAACACTGACACTGGCACCCAAATCACACAAAGCTTTATCAATAAAAACATTCCCTATATGACAAGGGATAGAAAAACTACCGGGATCCTTTAATTTAGGAGGGGATTTATTTTGCAATAAGGCGCTACACTCCTCTGTGAAAGCTACAGTTTCTACTTCATTAAAGGCCCTTTTCCTAGTCAGAATGTCTTTCATAAATTTAGCATATGTAGGAACCTGAGTGATTAAATCAGTGAAAGGAACTGTTACCTGCAGGTTTTTCACAACCTCTAAGAAATTACCAAATTGTTTATCAAACTTACTCTTCAATTCTCTATTAGGGAACGGTAGTTTGATAACCGGGCTCTGCACATCTCCTCCCTTATCCTGAGATTTACCCTGCATAAAAACATTAGAAGGGTTAATATCTGTTTGTAGCCCTGCAGGGTTATCAGGATTAGCGTTTGGTATAGAGGAATCTAGACCAGGAACTGGTCCATCTTCCTTCGGCATAGGAGGTCCATCATAATGTGAACCACTCCTTAGAGTGATTGCATTGGCATGATCTGTAGGATAAATAGGTTGTGATGGTAGAGCTCCCTGATGATGGGATTATCTATGATTTTATTGTGGGCTAAAAATAGAATCTATTTGCGCATCCTTACACTCCATATGCTTTTGCATATTAGTAAGCATTGCTCTAATTTCTGTCATGGCAGGGTCAGAAGATTATGAGGGTGATGCTTGGCTTTTCTGGCCAGAATTTGGATGGTAATATTTTGATGTGGTGGGGGTTGCTGTTGTGGTTGTTGTGGAGGTGGAGGGTTTTGTACATTGGTACTCCGGTACGAAAGATATGGATGGTTCCGGTAACCAGGATTATAAGAGTTGGAATATAGGTTATTCTGCCTATAGGTTTGAAAGGCATTAACTTGTTCCATGGAACTCCTACAATCTTGCTCCCAATGCCCTACAATTCCACAATTTTCACAAAAAGCTTCATTGTTAGCAACAGGAGAAACATTAGCTACAGAATTAGGAGTAGTAGTAAGATTATCTAATTTTTGACAAATAGGCGTTAATTGAGCTTGCAAAAAGGATACGTAATGGATATTAAGTTTTCCTTTATTTGCAAACCCTCTCGGATTCCCGTATTGGAAATTATGTATTGACATGTCTTCGATAACCTGTCCTGCATCGTCCACATTTAAATTCATGAATTTCCCACTGGCTGCAGAATCTAGAACTGATCTAGAAGAATTTCCATGTCCATTGTAGAAAGCTTGGATCAATTGCCATTGTGCTAGATTTTGGTGGGGGCATTCTCTATGTAGATCCTTGAACCGCTCCCAAGCCTCATATAGCGTTTCATCGGCCTCTTGAGCGAAGTTCTGAATAGCACTCCTTAGTACCGCTGTTCTCTCTGCAAGATAATATTTATTATAGAAATTCAAAGCAATAGTCTACCAGTCAGTAAAACCAAGTGCAGTTCTATTCAAACCATTAAACCATAATTTAGCTTTGCCACATAATGAAAAAGGAAAAAGAATCTCCCTGATTTGGTCCCGCGTGACCCCGGCTTGTCTAATGGTGTTGCAATACTGGCAGAAATCTGCAATATGAATATTAGGATCTTCACCCTTAGCTCCACCGAATTGCTTCCTCTCTATCATAGTGATAAATTGGGGCTTGATCTCAAATTGAACTCTATCTAGAGCCGGAGTGGGAGTAAGGTGCGGGAAATCTGCGAGCTTTGGCTGCGAGTAGTCACTGAGTTTCTTTTGGGACGTCATCTCTAATTCTGAATCTGAAGGAATTTTTGCGTCACTAGAATCAGAGGGAGGGTCTCTTCGATTGTTGTCCTCCTCAGAATCCGCTAGAATTTGTCTATAAATTTTCCTTTGCCTACGAAACGAGCGCTCGATCTCAGGATCGAATGGAATGTAACCTGATCTGGAACACCTGGGCATAAACAAGGAACTAAAAGATAAATATGAGAATTGCCTCAAAGAATTAACGTTCTCTGAGACAAGTGGAGATAATCTAGACTACAAAAAATAATCAGAAAAAAAAAAAAAAAAAAAAAAACTGTTTCCCCTGCAACGGCGCCGAAATTTGACAGGGTAAAGTCGTATCCCCTAATAAAAAATATTACCTAAGTCCTCTAACTAATGCAGATAGGGAAGTAGGGTCGAATCCACAGGGAAACAAGTCTTTCTACTCCCAATTAATTATTATAATCTAAATTATCAAGGTAACCAATGTTGTTGTAATTAAAGACTATACTACGAAGAATATGATCAGGGAAAATAAAGTAGAGAGAAATTAAATATCAAAAGGCCTAGGGCATAGGTTAACTAATAAACAATATTCCAGGGCAAATCATAATAAGCATTCATCAAGCATCGATTAATCAGATTATAAAGGGCTTTCGGTACATATTATAATCACAGAGTTAATTTACCGATATTAAATCTCATTTGTCGAATCTTGACTTAACCATTTATAAATTAGTCCGCCTATTGAAACTAAGCCTAAACATCAATTCTCATCTGTCGAATCTCGAATTAATATTGCTAAACTCATACAATTAAATCTGGCCAAACCTAATTGCATAGCATTAAATCAATCAATAGGAAATTAACCAAGCATAGGTAATAAACAATCACAAATTTACCCCTTCATATTATTTATTAGATCCCCATAAACCCTAGAAATAAAACTACTCAAGCATAATTAAATCTAAACTAATCAAATCAAATAAGCAAGACATAATGAATGAATTAAATAAAATAACTGAAATTAAAAGAGAAGAAATTGTTACAAAAAAAAATCTGGATTAATGAGTATAATTAAGAACAATGTTGAGAGAGTTTTAGAGAGAGAAAATATTCTAAGTAGAGAGAGAAAATATAAAAGAGAAGGTAATCCAAAATTACGTACCAAAATTGGACTTAAACATCCCTAAAACAAATCCTTAAACGAAAACTAATTAGGTCCCTAAAAAACACGAGCCCGATCGGGTGAAGGGCCGCCCGATCGGGCCCGCTTTTTTTTCTACGCCCTTGCTAGTGTGCTGCGCCCGATCGAGCCTACGCTCACCCGATCGGGCGCGGCTTCTTTCTTGATGTTGCTTTGCACGCGCCTGCCCGATCGGGCGTATGCTTGCCCGATCGGTCCCGGCTTCTTCTTCGAGGCTTGGATTTCGATTGGGCTCGATTCCTCGGCCCAATCCGGATTTCCTCATCGGGTCTTGATTACTTGATCCAATTGCCCCGGTATCACATACCGAGCCCTTAATCACCGGCTCTCACCAGTCTTGGGCTTCAAGGATGGTTGTGTCCTCCTAACGCTCGTAGTTGCTTCGTGAAAACTCGAAAAACGCTCCAAGTGTGCAATTTCCTACAAAACTCAAGAAAAACTACAAAAACACTAGAAAACACAAATTAGTAATAAAAGTGTCCCTAAAAAGCCAAAAACACTACTAATTATGACCATGGGACGGGGGTAAAACACTATATAAATTGGACATATGAGCATGAAGACGGTCAAATGCGGTGTCATAACTCATACCAATAAGAGAAAGTTTCTCCTGAATGGTTACTTTTGTCTTTGTTTGTTCATGGCAAGGACTTCATTCAGATTAAAGGTGCTAACATTATTTGATTGGGTGGTTTTGGAAGAAAAAGGATTGTTGTTCTTCTTTCCTTTCCAGCCATTATTGGAGTTAGTGTTAGCAGCTTTTTGCATTGCAAGGTCGTCTTCAATATTAATTCCAATGTCGTAGATTGCCTTGAAAGTATTCAAGTTGCTTTGATATTTGAGATGTTTGGAATATTTTCCTAGAGATTCTTTATGAACAATCTCACAGATTCCTTTTTAGTAGGTACCTCAATCATCTTAGCAGAGGTTTCCTTCCACTTATTAAAGAAAGAAGTAAAACCTTCATTCTATTTTTGTTTAAGTATCTCAATTTCTATATGATTAGTTTCAAATTGAATCTTACATTTATACCTATCAATAAAAGCGTTTACAATGGCATCCCAAGTAGAGGTTTTCTCTTTGTCAAGGGAAAAGAACCATTGTTGACAAACGGTTTCGAGTGATAAAGAAAATAGTGAATGAAAAATTTTCTTATCTATCCCTTTAATATTCATTATTTTCTCGAACGCTCTTAAGTGGAAGTAAGGATTGTCTGTTGCCTTGAACCTAGGGATGTCACTGGCATTGAACTTCTGCGGAAGAAGTTCCTTGTCCACTTAGACCCCTTGTGAGCTAATACCCTGGAATCTATAGTCATTGGATATTTTGCTCAAGCTTTCTTGCATGATCTTCATTTGTTGTTGCCTTACAAGGTCATTGATTTGAAGATCCATACTCTTCATCAATTCAGTTAGGTTAGCCACGTCCTTCTTGAGTTCATTAACTTCTTCTCGAGACTCCATTATCTTCTTAGCTTTTCTTTTCCGGCTGATGGGTTTGTCAAAAAGGAGTATTTGAATAAATGTATTGTCTTTGATTAACTACCCTTCCTTTCTTGACCAAGCGCTATTAATTAAACCATTTATTTGTTTTAATGACTTGACTCAAATTTGACTTTGACTTTATTGATTTGAAAATACAAAAAAGAAAAAATAGGGTGTAACTTTTAAGGATCAAGTAAGGGTCGGTTTAAAAAAGTATGGTTTAATTGGAGGATTAATATCCGACTTACCCCCCTAAAAAATGACGGAAAATACGCTCATACAAGACTCTCTAGACATGATCAAAATGTGACAGATTATATGTGTGATTTAATGGTGAATGTGAGTGACATACTTTGACCCTTGTGTTAGACCATGAGACTATGTGCCTAGACTCAATTAAATACTAAACATGATTAGTGTCATTAATAAGCCGATTAAACCGTTTTAGCAAAGTTATTAGTTATACTTGTCGTGAAGACTCGAGCAAAAATACGGACTGTCGTCGGATGACAGAACTATCGCCAGACGCCAAAGGTCAGCGCCAGGTGACAGCGCCATCGTTTGGCACTGACGCTGTTTTCTCAGCACTAATTCCTAAATACCTCGGCAGCTTTCTGTTCTTGAATTTTCAAATTTTTTTCGTAGCGTTATTTTGACTTTAGTTGTGAAAGATATTTTTCTAATTTTCTACGTGTAAAAATCTTATGTTTTTGACGCATTACGGATGGCCTTTCCAATACGAACCTTTTTAATCTTATGCCAATAATGTTAATCAAAATTACGTACATGAAATACTTAGAACTTTTCGAGTCTCATCCACTCATTCTAAATCATTGCCAAAATAAATTTTAGGAATTAAAATAGAAATCCTCCCCTGTGGAGTCGCCAAAAAACTGTAGGGAATATTTCAAGCATCCTACACTTGAGCCCCACTGTGATCATACACTTAAGCATGGTGGCGTCCAAAGGGATGGAAGCTAGAGTAAAAGAGTCGCCAACAAGTTTTAGGAACTTGTAAATTGTTCACAAGGTGAAGGTTACACCCCTTAACGATCCAGGAGATCGTTAAGTTCAATAGGTCTTAGCCATGACTGGAAGTTTGGGGATGAAGGTATAAATCCAACCTAAAAGAGATTGAACTTGCCCTAAAAATAGGCCTTTACTTTATTCTTCTCGTATTCATGTGCGCTTTTTGACTAACATACAATCAATAAATTTACCCTAAACTTGTTTAATCTATGTTGGTTGAGTATTAATGCACAAACAAAACTATTATTGGCAATCACTTGAATTATAATCATAGCCCTAAACAAGATTATTAATTATCTTATTAAGCATGATTACAAGTACAAATTCCTTTCAAACATGCATAAAAGGTGTGATCAAGCAATAACAATAAAATAAATAATACCAAGCAACAATAACAATCATCATAATCTCAAGCATAATTTTATTAGCAAGATCCTAGGCATGATACTAACAAGATTAATAACAAATCATAGCATGTCACTAAACAATAAAAAGCAATAAAGATCAATTAGCCCTAACATGACACTAACATGATATTAGGAAAGAAATAGGAAGCATCATAATAATATACATTAGATTAGAATTTTTAGTTAACCGTAAATATGATACTAGGAAGCAATATAACATCCTAACATGATACTAGGAATCAAAAAAATAATCTAAGCATGATTTCTATATCAAAGGATCAATAAAACAATTAAAGTACTTACTTCGATGCCTCGTACCTATTTCTAATAACAAAATACACACGTTAGTAACTTCAAGGAAAAATAATAAACAAACAATTAAATTAAACAGTTGAAATAGAGATTTGAAATAGAGATTTGGGACCAAACCCTCAGAAATATCAAAGCTTTCACGTCTAGGGCGAAGGCAAATTCGAACTTGGCTAGGTGTATCGAGATCTAATGAGTGAGGAATTTTGTAAGAGGGAGGGTTTAGAAAAAGAATAGAGAGAGAAAGCTTCTAGCTTTTAGAGAGAGATGATTGTTGTTGTGAATGATGAAAAAAGGGGAAATACGACCCCTATTTATAGAAAAAATAGTTCGGGATCAAAGCAAGTCATATTCAAAATAAAATACCTCATGTCGCCAACGACAGGAGTCAGCGCCAGACGACAAGAGCAGCGCCAAGCGACAGCTCTGTCGTCTCGCGCTGATTCAAAAGTACAATGCACAATCATCTTTTATACCGGTTAATATGTAATTCCGCGTCTAAGCAGATTTAAAATCATGTTTGTGACAAATAATATATTTTATTCAAAATAAAACATCTTTTATAATTATCAATCTTAATCTCATTAGAATTAAAAAGAACCTTCTAGAGATTCCTAGAAGATTAAAGTCAATCCTAATTACTTTAGGAATAATAATTAATTGGCCCTCCAATAGATCATTGGGCCACATTTAAAATCATTGGGCTTAATTTAATTTAATCCATAACTTCCTCATTATTAATCGGAATTGAGCTTATAATATATCGTTGGAAAGCTCTTTTTCAAGCCCAATCCAACTACACTATTATTGGACCATTATCATGGACCAAACCAAATTGGACTGGCTATTTTTCATAAATAGAGTAAGAAAATAAATATTTTTGAAAACAAAAAGAGAAATATTTTAATAAAAACATCCTTATCACTAGACTTTTCACACTATCACTTCGTTTAATAATCAAATGACGTGAAAGGTATTCATCACTGGGTTTGATTTTGGGGAGACACATTTGGTGTCTATAGGTACCATGATATTGGATCAATAATGATTTCCAACAATTTCAGTGTTAATTCAAGGTTTCATGAGGTTTGGTTAAACTTAGGTGAAGGAGTTTGTGGGGTTACATGCTCTCGTGTTTGCATTTCATGAATTTCTACTCATGTTCGAGTGATTCTTAAACTATTATTGAGTGATTTTGATCTATTTTTGTGTGATTTTTAAGCACTCAATCATGATGCTCGTTAGCGCCGATGAGAGCGCAAGAACGAGAGCATATGTTCAAGGGTAAAAATTTTCTCCCCTAGCCTTTATTTGGTGCGCACACATCATAGGTTGCGCGCACACAGTAAAGGGGTCAAAAATTATGGCCCATTTCGATGAAAATTAGACGATTTATGAACCCCCCCATCACCCTCCTGGTGTGCATGCACCACCCACCCTGCGCACGCCAACCACGAGGGTTAGAGTTTTTGGTGCATTTTGGTGCATTCATGGCAAAGCAAACCCCCCCCATCTGCTGTAGCTTGTGCGCATGCACCTCCCAGATTTGCGCACGCACTAGCCACATCAGCCCCGACCCCTCTTTTGTGCCCTTCTTCTCACAAACACCCTTTTCACTCCATTTTCTCTCTCCTTGACTTCCTCTTATTCCACCACTCACATTTCTCTATTCAAACCCTTCCAAACCCTTTGAAACTTCACTCAATTACATCCTTTTATTTTCATTTCTTCACAAAATTACATTAAACCATAATCAAATCTTTGAAAAACAACAAAAAATCTAAAATTTTCGAATTGAATTTAGAAAATTTGGGCTAAATTTTGAATTTTGAGGGTTTTGTTTTGGTGCTTGAAAATTGACTTTGGTTGATCTAATTGTTCTATATTCTTCAAATTGTGAAATTTGCAAGCAATTCAAAACTTCATTGAGGTATAATTTCTCACTTTCTAGTCATCTTCTTCCTCATTTTTGAAGCTTGAAACCCTTGTTTTTGCTTTCATGGTAGAACTCCATTGTTGGTTCTTTTGACTTGTAATTTGTGTTGAATGATGTTATTGGATGTTGAATTGAAGATTTTTCATGATGTATTTGTATACCTTGCTTGAATACTTGAATCACCATTGTTTGTCATTTTCTCTCTCATGGGTATTCTTTATGATAGCTTTATTTCTTTGATAATTCAATGTTTTGGGATTAATTTACTCATAATGCTTCATAATTTGGTCTCTTATGTTCACTTTTGCCTTTAACTCATGCCTAGTTGATTCAACTTATGTTTCTATATTCATGGCATATGTCATGTGTGACCATTTCTTGCTTCATTTCTAAGTGAATTACATTTGTGCTTGATTCTTAAGCAATTTCTTATGCATATTCTTTAATAATAATAATTGTAAATGAATTTCTCATGAATTGCTTTGCTTCTTGGTGATGGCTCCTATTCGTCAAAAGAAGCGTGCTAGATCAAGTTTAAGCAAAGCTAGGCACGTTGTTCCACCTCCTCCCGAGGTGGTAGAAACATACGGCATTGAATTCTCAAAGGAATTACATTGGGATCGGTTAAAGCAATGATCCAAGCAGAAGCTTAAGTCAACAAGATTCTAAGATCAAACAACAACCAAGCTACTTCGAATTGATGATGATGTTCGCTACCTAGCCAAGAACTTCGGTCTCTTAGAGTTCTTGAATTTGAGCGCCCCTACCTATGCTAGGGGGACCTTTGAATTTCTATCATTCCTTAAAGTTGTCCGAGAAGCAAATGGTGAGTCCTCAAGGACTTTGACCTTTCAACTTTTCAACAATGATCATAAATTGTCGGAGTTACAACTATGTTCTTACTTCCGGTTTCCGTGGGCCGTTGATGAAGACCATCTTATCTATCCGACCAATGGTAGAATGACAAGTTACCATGGGTATGATGAGCAACGATGGTGGCGGCGTATCTCCGATGAGGGGAAGTATGAGTCTCAAACTTCTAAGTCCGCATCGATTGTTCATCCGGCTATGA
Organism: Chenopodium album; assembly: GCF_948465745.1. NCBI lineage: Eukaryota > Viridiplantae > Streptophyta > Magnoliopsida > Caryophyllales > Amaranthaceae > Chenopodium > Chenopodium album. Next base: position 48,731,007 of record NC_137838.1, read on the forward strand.
GGTATTTCAACCGTATTCTAGCATACGCCCTTTGCTCGAAGGATTATTTGGGAGCCATCTCCCGAGAGGAGCTTTATTGGCTATGGATAGCCTACCATGAGTCACATGAGATAGAGCTCATTGATTTCATGTAACACTTAATCAATCGGTTCTTTGATATTCGGGATGGGCTTAGCCTTTCGGGAAGCATCCAAATAGGAGGGATGATCCCTATCCTCGCTCTTTTCCTCCATGACTCTTATAAGGATTTGTTATGTGAGCTCCCTCCTATAGTCGACCATCGGGAAAGGACACCTTCTCATTTCCTCAACGTCTACGCCCTTGTAAACAAAAAATTCATTGATCGTACCAAGAGGCGTGATGTTTTCATATGGAAGGTATCCTGAGTGGAGGATTGGTTCTTTATCCCAAGAAAGGAGGCTACTAACCGCAAAATGAAGAAATATTCTTTGACTTAGAGACCTCCAAAGTACAACATTGACCCTTCTCTTTGGAAAAAGACGAATCATACAAGAACCGCCTCCAATGATGCTCTCTCGACGGACTTCCAAGCTTTACCCCTGGTTGAACGGGGAGGTACTCTTATCCCTCCTTCTACTTCTACTTAGACATTTGATTTATCTACTATTCATACCAAGCTTGACTCTATTGCTAATGTATTGTGTTCCATGCTTTCGTGGCGGGATTCGTCTCTTGGCTATGATTTTCATGCTAATCAATTGTATGACTACCATGTGAAGAGGGGGGAGATTGAACCTTACTTGAACTACCCATACCTCCCGGTCCAATAAGGACCTATCCCTCAATGTGAACCCTTTAACCTTACTGTGTGTCCTCAACCTTTTTACCCCTATTGGAAGGGTCCTCATATCCCTCCTAGTGCTATCATGGGCACCACCCTGACCACTTACGACTATAAGCGGCCCGGTGGATGCGATTATACATATGATCCCGCTAACCCTATGCCTTTTCCAAACCCCGAGACTTTTGGTAGGTGGGGTAGGTCGGACGAGCTGGTCTTAGATGATTGGTCTCATTTCTTTGCGGTTGATCGAGCTAGGAGAGAGGAAAGGTTAAGGGGAAAGAACCCCGTGGAGGTGAGCGAAATGGCTAGCTCAAGTCATGTTATGGAGACCGGTGATAGGAGTTCTCATTCTACCACTTACCATATTGTGGAGTGAGACTAACATGACTACCCCCCTATCTGATGTGTTGTATATGATGTTCTCTTTTTCCTATATTTTATTAGGTTTAGCGTTTGGGGGGTAGTTTATTTTGAGCTTGGGGGCGATTTATGTTATTTGTGTGCTTCACCGTTTCCCTCCTTGCTTTTGTAGTTCACTCTTGGTCTCTTTTGCTTCTGTTATTGATCACTGTGTATCTCTTGCTTCTCTGATGATGATGATGATGTACTTTTGCTGATTTATCTGTCTAGTTCTTGGCATTGTTGTTTGTTTTGCTGATCATTGTCTTTTGTGTGTCTCTGCTTCTTTATGATTATGTTTCCTAATGATGATTGTTTAATGTCTTGTTTCCTGACTCTGCTTCAATCTGATGATTCTGTTTCTTAATTTCCTTACTTGACCTTGTTCCTGGTGCTATCATATATTGCTTTTGTCTTTATTTGCATACATTTTCTCTTTGATATTTTTCTTTTCTTTTGTATTGAAGTTACTAACAATTTTCTTTGTATATAGTCTTTCTCTTTCTCACCTTGCTTCGTCGCTTATGCTTTGGATATTGATGCTTCATTAAGGTTCTCTTTCACTTTGTTTGATGTAGCATAACTTCGACGTTCGGTGAGATCCTTCTATTCTTCTTCTTTTTATTTTCTTTTCTTGGATGCTTAGTTTAGGTTTAGATTAAGAGAAGTTGAACAGTTCGAGGATGTTTGCTTTTTAACACCTTAGTGTGTTTGGGAACATTGGCGTTGTGGCCGAATGTTCACTCGTTTGTCGATTGGGACTTATGTGTTAGCTTACTTCCTTGTTGCATTTCTACTTCTCCTTTGCTTTTCTATTTTTCATTTTATATCTTTTTCATCATTTTCTATTTTCATATGGTTTTCCTTTTTCTTTTTGTTTCCTTTTTCTCTTTTCTTCTACATTCCTTTTTATATTTTGCTTTCATATGTTTTGATTTTAAACTTTCCTTTTCTTACAAAAAAAATGATGATGAAATATGAAAATAAAAAAATAAAAAAATAATAGAAAAATCTTAAAAATAATGAAACAACTAAAATCACAAAATGTTTTGTGAATAAAAATAAAACGTTTTTGAGGCATTGCTTTTCTTTCTTAATAATTTTGCTTTTGCTTTGGATTTAGTACCACTTGAGCTTGCACATTGGCTATCATTCTTCCTAAGAACAATGGTTTGCACGGTTTGAGAGTATCTTTGGTTGACTCTAGGATAGAACATGCTAAAGTAGTCGTTTAGAACTATTGGGACCTTGAAACCGGATTCTCTTATTTTTGAAAACTCGCAATTGTTCCCCTTTGGTGAATTTGAAGCTTTTAGTGAGTTTTTGCCACATCCTTGTGAGGTTTCATAGTTTTCAAGCCTTCTTCAATTACTTGTATGAGCAGCATAGATCCTTGACTATTGCGGACCTAATCTTGACTCTTGACTCATAATTCTCAAACACAATATCGAACTATCTAGGGAGGACAAAGGCATCTTTTCGGGGTGGTTATTTTTCTTTTCTAGGTTAATCTTCTTTATTTTTAGTTCTTGGGTTCACATTTGCCTACTTGCTAACCATTTGAGCCTTTGCCCTTCTTTTCAAGCCACATCTTTAGAACTTTGTGCCTTTTGTTTTATTTTGTTCCAATTTTGGTTTTTGTGAAACAAATGATCATGTTCTTGGCCTGGAGATTGTGGTATTTGAATTTGGATATTGGTTCTTATTTGTGAGCAAGCTTGTGTTTTGTATATATTGTGAATAATGGCAAGTGAATAAATCAAAAGGTCGTCCAAAGTTAAAAAAAGCAAGGACATTCAAATGCAAAGTTGTAAAATCCGTCCATAGTTAAAAGAGTCGAGGACAATAAATAATGTAAAAAATGAAAGGAAAAATTAGAAATAATAATCCCAACTTTCATCAATTTTGGTAGAATAATCCCAACTTTAGATTATATCAGAATAATCCGAACTTTGGGGGGTCTTCTTTTTCTTCAATCCCTAGCCGGTCAACAAAATTCAATGACCTATTATATCAAGTCACTTGACACGTGTCAAGTTTTAATTGGTCCAAAAATTTTAAAAAAAATAAAAAAACAAAAAAAATCAATTTGTTTTTAGAAAAACCACCCAGCCCAGGCTGCCCAGCCTCGTCGGACCCCACGCAACCACCGCCCTAGTCGCCGCCAGCCCAGCCACCACCTCGTGGGACCCCCACGCAACCATCACCCTAGTCGTCGATGCTGCCGCTACCATCTAAACCACCATCCCCCTCCCTGAAACCTCCACGCAACCACCAACAAAACCCTCCCAATTCCACCCCAAAACTCACTGCGCGCCCTACGCCATTTATTCCCCCTCCCCTTGCCCCGATAATACCCCCTCCCCTGTGCGCGCTAATTTCCCTCCCCCTTCGCCGCTAAATCCCCTCCCTACGCCGCTAATTCAAAAATCCGGTTGCCGCTAATTCGAAAACGGGTGGGGCTGGGTTAGGGGTTTTGGGATGAGGGATGTTTGTTTTTTGGGGTAGGGGAGGGTCGGGGTTAGATTCCGGGTCTAAGCCTGTGTTTTTCGGTGAAAGAGGGAGAGGACAGTGCGTGGAGTTGGGGGCTCTGGTGAGCAGGAGTTGGGGGCTCCGGTGAGCAGGGGTTGGAGGTTGGGTGATAAGTGGTGGTTTTTTTTTTTTGAATTTTGTTTTTTTTTAAATATTTTTTAACCAATTAATTTGTGACACGTGTTACTTACATTAAAAAAAAAAAAAAAACCAATCAACCGGTAATCGGTATTTGGGATTGAAGAAAAAGAAAACCCCCCAAAGTTCGGATTATTCCAGTATAATCTAAAGTTGGGATTATTCTACAAAAATTGATGAAAGTTGGGATTATTATTTCTAATTTTTCCAAAATGAAAACTTGAAAAGTTTTTTTTTTTTTTTTTTTTTTTTTTTGGTAAATAGAGATTTTATCACCAAAAGGAGAAGAAAGTTACAACCTACAAAATGCTAAGTTGTAACAACCCAAACACCAAGAGACCACAAAGGCCACCAAACACCAAAACCAGTCCCTAGCTCTAACCTAGCCACATTCTAGGAAGGGTTCTAGGAAGAACTAGAAACAAAACTACTAGACTCAAGAACTTAGGCACCTTCTAGGAAGGGTACTAAGAACCAGGACCAGACAAAGAGCCTAAACAGAATACTATAAAAACCTGTCAGCACTATTACACCTACAAGCAACAAGGAAAACAATATCTCTAATCAAATCAGTACCTGTTTTGCAACTCCCTATGAACATCAAAGCATTTCTCTGAAACCATATGTTGTAAACTGTTTCAGAGAAACACATAGCTACAATTCTGCTTCTACTGTCAGTCTTCCTGCAATGCGTAGCAATCCAGTTCTGCTCCTCAGAAAACATGAGAATAGGTCTAGAGAAACCCATAATCTAATGTAGTGAAGACCAGATTCCATTAGAATACCTGCAGTCAAAAAATAAATGCTACACTAATTCATTCTCTGCAGCACAGAAAAAACAACAAGGGTCACAAGTAATCTTCCATGACAGCAGTCTGTCTTTAGTAACTAGTCCGTCTAGAATAGCACGCCATGTGACAAATAAGCTCTTTAGAGAGCCCTGGTTGTTGCATATAATTCTCTTCCAAGGAACTTTAGGTCCCTGAGGCTTAATGACACAGTACAGCTTCTTGATTTGCATTTTTCCATTAACAATGACATTATCCCAACCACCAATATCATTCCCAAGCATTCTTGAAGCAAGAACCTTCTTTAAAATCCAAGAAGCTTTCTTAGGAATAGCAGCAATCCATATCTCCTTGCCTGCAAAATAGTATATATGCACCCATTTTACCCAAAGATTATCAGATTTGCTAGCTAGATCCCAAAGAACCTTAGCTATAGCTGCCTTGTTCCATTCTTCCAAAGAAGAAATATTCCAGCCCCAACAAGATTTAGGTAAGCATAGAAATTTCCAAGCAACCAAGGCTTTCTTAGAGGGTTTACTTTTTCCAGTCCACAAAAAGCACCTAAATCTAGACTCTATTTCCTTTACAATCTTCTTTGGCAAGATAAAAATTTGAGCCCAAAAAGCTTGAATGCCAAAAAGAACACTTTTAATCAGTTGCAATCTACCAGAATAAGAGAGATGTTTGGTAGCCCAAGTATCAATTCTATAAGTAACTCTTTCAACTAAAGGTCTACACTCAGAAATAGTAAGCTTTTTAGAAGAAAGGGGAACACCGACGTACTTAAAAGGTAAGGAACTATTAGCCATTCCCATCACTTGCTAAAGATCAGATTTCTCCTGTTCAAAGACACCCCTAAAATAGGCATCACTTTTATCTAGATTTGCAGACAATCCATAAGCCCTAGAAAATTTCTGAAAAAAGCTTGAAAAAGAAGCTTAACAGACTCCAGATCAGCCTTAGCAAAGAGCAGCAGATCATCAGCAAACACCAAATGAGTAATTCCAAGTTTCTCACACCTAGGATGGAAATTAAAGTCTAGATTCTTAGTCATGTCCTGCAAACACCTTGAAAGATACTCCATACACAGAGCAAAGAGGAAAGGGGACATAGGATCACCTTACCTTAAACCTTTTTTAGCTTGGAAAGGGACCAAAGGCTAGCCATTAATCAGAAATGAGTAAGTGATAGAAGTTATACATCCCATTATCCAGTTTATGACCCTATTAGGGAACCCCAACTCATCAAGCATAACCTCCAGAAAACTCCATACAACAGAGACATAAACTTTCCTAAGGTCTATTTTCAACCTACATCTGGGAGTGAAAAACTTGTGAGAATAGCCTTTAATCAGCCCTGTAGCTAACAAAATATTATCACCTATGTGCTTGCTTGGGATAAACCCAGCTTGAGCTTCATTTACAACGGAACCTATAACCTTTGCCAATCTAGCAATAATGACCTTAGAGATCAGTTTATATACTAGAGTACAGCAAGCTATAGGCATGTATTCCTTTACATAAGAGGGAATCTAAACCTTTGGAAAAAGGGTAATAGTATCAAAGAATTCTCTAACACACTAGTATCAAAGAATTCTAAAACCGCTTTATACACATCAGCTTTAATATTGTTCCAAGCTTGTTTGAAAACCACAGCATTGAACCCATCTATGTCTGGGGCTTTGCCATCACCAATACCAGCTAAAGCAAGATTAATTTCAGAGTAAGAGACAGGGGTAGCAAGAATATCATTATCATCATAGGACAACTAGTTCCCAGCTCTAACAACAGCAATATCAACAGCTGGTAAAGTATTAGCAGTAGAACCTAATAGATTTTGATAAAAACTGAGAATTTCAGCTTGAACCAAATTAGGATCCTTTAGCAAAACATCATCATTGGTGTAAATGGAGTCAATTCTATTCCTATTCTGTCTTTGCTTAAGAACAGAAAAGAAGTAGTGAGAATTAGAGGCCCCAAGCTTGATCCAATCCACTCTAGATTTCTGTTTCAAGATACTCTCATAAGTGTTCATCCAATACTTCACCTTCTCAATTCCATTAGATTCTTGAGCTTGAAGAGAAGCATTAGTAATATCATCAGCAAACTGAGATTGAATCTCAGCCAAGGAAAGCCTAGCCTCTTCTAACCTGTCAGTGACCTTAGCAAAATGTTTAGTATTCAAACTTTTAAGACCAATCTTGACAGATTTTAGCTTCTTCCTAACTTGCAGCATAGAGCTTCCAGTAACAGGAACATCCCAATGAGAAGACACAACCTCTTGAAAATCTTTTTGAGAAGCAAGGCAATTCAAAAACCTGAAAGGTTTGCCTTTCCCAACAACAAAATGAACAATATCCACAAGAATACGACAGTGATTAGAAAGAGAAGGAGGAAGATAGACAGCCTCAATTTAACAATATGTCATCAACCAAGCCTCATTAACCAAACCTCTATCAATTCTAGAAGCAGTCTTATCCATACCATGACCTTTATTTTTCCAAGAGTAGAAAGAACCTTTACTCTTGATCTCAATAAGTTCCAAGTCATGAACAAAATCATTGAAATCCTTAACCTCATAATCAGTAACTGGATTTCCATTGAATCCATCCTCAGAAGCTAAAACAGAATTAAAATCACCAATACAAAGCCAAGGCAATTGAATATTACCTAAGGCCTTAATGCCAGACAACATAGGAGACCTATGCTAAGAAATTTGGTGTTGTTGATCATTAGTAGTGATAACAACATGAATGAATTTCTCATTAACTACAATAACATCAAGAGAGATAGCATTAGGTTTTCAGCCAACCCATATCCTTCCTTTAGGAGAGAAAGAATAGTTGCAAGTCCTATCCCAAGCTTTACCAAACTTCTTTTTCATAGATCAAACTTATGAAGTTTAACTTTAGTTTCCAGAATAGCCATAACATCAATTGAGTGATCACTAAGCAACTGCTTATCTGCAGTTATTTTATTGGGGTCATTAAGGCCCCTAATATTCCAGGTTGTAATAATCATGGCACCAGAGAGGGATTACCATCACCCCCGATAGGAATAGAAGCCACCTCATCAGCCATTAACACATTGTAAGCATTAACTCTAGTAACCACATGCTGTGATTGCCTAGTAGTCTAAGACTTGGTCTTTTTACCCACCAATCTCCACCCATCATCAGAATTGACCAATTGATTATCTTGAGCAGGAGTAGTCATAGGTGGATCAGCAGGTTTAGCTCTATTTTGATGAGTAACAGTTAACTAGGGAACAGCGGGCTTAGTTTTAGGCTTCTAAACCTGCTTTTGTGTCTGAGCAGCTTCATTCTGAGCAGGAGCAGCTTGTTTCTGAGTAGCCTTAGGAGCAAAACAATAATGGTCAGCCTTATCACACTTCTTGCAAAATGGAGGCTTTCATTCAAACTGAACCCTTAGCTCAACAGTATCACCAGTTGGTCCCTTAACCCAGACAGAATCAGGCAAGGCCTTAGTCACATCAATTTCAACAAGAATCCTAGCAAAAGACACCCTAAGTTTCCTAGAAGTACACTCATCTGCACAAATGGGCACACCCAATAGACTACCGATTTTACTTAGGGTATCAGTTCCCCAACAGTTCAAGGGCAAGTTTGGGAGCTTGACCCATAAAGGAATTGTTCTGAGCACTTTAGAGTGAAAATCAAATTTTTCACTCCAAGGTTTAACAATAGCTGGTTTCCCATAAAACATATGTGGCCCAGAGCATAATAATGTATTCATATTAGCTGCAGAATGTAAAATGATGATAAAATAACCATCATCATGCCAGAAGATTTCTGGTTTTTCAAAATCACTTTAATTATGTGCTATAAACCTATGAACAGCAGCAATGGTAGGGTAATTTCCCACAACATAGAATATTACAGCATTACACCACTTCTTATTACCCTCTAGCAAATCAGCAGTAACCAATTTGGCAACAGGCTTACCTTCCTTAAGAACAGGGGCAACATAGGACAGAGCAGATCCTTTTGCAGCAAGTTTCCCTCGGAATAAAGTCTCCCATCTTGAATCAAGAGGATCCACACCACCATGATTTTCAGGCATATCATCATTTGGTATGGAAACACTCGATTTAGGTAAAGAAGCAGTATCGAGATTAGGATCCAATGGAACCTTAATCGGAGAAACCCTAATTACTGTTCGATTGGATTCCTTTGAAATCGAGCCAAAATTGATACCCTGAGCTGCAGAAATGACTTCTACATCACTACGGGGTAACATTCTAGCAGATGGATGAACTAACCCAGGAGCTGGGGTAACAAGTTCTTCAGTTTCATCAATCGAAGTTGGGTTGAAAGTAGTCCCAGAATTCCTTAAACTTTCCAAAATATTATTAATAGGAGCTATATGAGTATGTTTTGCAGCAGTTTGGGGGAGAGGAGGGAGTAGCTTGCTTCTTCTTTCTTGCCATTGTTAATGACCTCAAGGAAAAAGAACCATCAAAATCACAGAACCATGGAAGAGAGAGAAAAGAGAAAAGTCAATGCAAAGTCAACGCCCCCTAAAAATGAATGTGTTTAAACTTGAAAAGTTGAGAAAAAGCAAAGCAATTTCATTTAGCTTTGGCACAATTGAAAAAAAGTGAAAAATGAAAAGTTTAAAAACATTTTGATGTAAACGTATCTCCCTATTTTAAGCATTGAGGACAATGCTATTTTCTGGCTTGGGAGGAAGCGTCTTACGCTTTTTATATATATGATTGTGGGTATAGCTTTGAATAATCTTGGGGGTGTTATTTTTTTTTTTTGTTTAGTGATCACTTGGTTTTGGTGTTGAGATTTGGCCTATCTTTTCTTTACAACTTAGGTGTACCACCAAATTCTAAATTTTAAGCCTACCCTCAACCTTTTGCCCTTACGTTACAACCTTTGAAAAAGCCCTTTTGACCTAGTGGTTGAGTCATATACCGAGGGAGTGCATTATGAGTTAAAGCCTAAGAAGAGGGGATGCAATGTCAAGAAAACCTCAAATCTATTGTTTTTCTGGTTCCTTTGATCTGAGGAACTATAGAGATGCTTGCTAAAAGAAGATTTGAAGCCAATTGGGAAAATGTGCTAAAATTGTTTTTAGATGAATGTGAATTGTGTTTTGGTAGTTCTCTATACTTAGCATGTCCTATGTTTCAATCAACCCTCGATATCTTAGAACGTGCTTACCATTGTTGTTTTAGAAAGTTTGATACCCTCTATTGCAACTATTGTTTGTCCTTTGTAATGTTTGAATTGATTGAGTGAATTATTAATTAGCATAATCATTGAGATTACATGTGGAGCCTATATCCCTAGTGTTTAGTATAATGAATTTCTCGATTATTTTAGCTTTCTTGATACCTTAGTTACCAACCATAACCTTCTACATTCTTTGAAGTAGCTTGACATAGGCTATAGCTTACACCTACTCATTCCTTTCAGTTCGACCCTTGACTTACCATATACTCGTATTAGGTTGGTCGAGTTTTTACAAATTTAGTTTGGCTTTAGGAAAGGGTAGAAAACGAACTGCATTTTGCTTGCGTCAACATGGTATTTTTTCAGAATTGACACCTCTAGAAACTCTACAATGGAACGAAGTATCCGAGAACCTTGTTAGACATGGTACAATCAACAATGGGTCTTAGTGATCTTCCTATCTATTTCTGGAGACATGCACTTCTAACCGCGGCACTAACACTGAATTGTGCTCCTTTAAAAGCTGTCAAAAAGACTCCATATGAATTATGCATGAAGAAACCTCCACGATTGTATTTTATCAAGATTTGGGGATGTAAAGCTTATGTCAAAAGATTAGTTTCTGACAAACTTCACCCTAAATCTGACAAGTGTTTCTTTGTGGGATATCAAAAAGATACCAAGGGATATTACTTCTACAACAAATTTGTGAACAAAGTGTTTTTTGCTCGCAATAGTGTCATTTTGGAGAAGGAACACCTTTCCAAAATGACAAATGGGAGAAAAATCAAACTTAATGAAGTTCGACAGGACAAGTAACAAAATCAAATTAACAGTCAAAGTGCTCAAACAACATCAGTTGACGTTGGTGAAACTGTGAAAAGTCAAACCGGCGATTCAAATGCTCAGCCCTAACTCTTATATATGGCAAAAATCCATGAAATCTGATATATGGCAACCAGCAAGCAAGTTATGGCGAGCCCTAACTCTGATATATGGCAAAAAGCCATGAAATTTGAGACAGACTCCATGTTTAAAAATCAAGTATGGGACTTGGTTGATTTGCCCAAAGGTTACACACTAGAATGTGAAATGGTACAAGGTTGGGTCACTTTCTGAAATGTAGGTGAGGTTATTGATGGTGACTGATTCTGAATAGGAGCTTCATTGTTAGAGGGAAAACAAGGAGAGGGGCTGGGAAAGTTTTTGAGAGGTGAGTAATTTTTGGGATAAAAAAAGAAGCCATAGGGGGTTTCAGATCTGGTACAAGATTCCAAAGGGATTACTTTATCTCCTTTTTGACCACTTGTGCTACTTAGGGATGGCAGCGGATCTAGACCCGACTCTAATCCGTGGATCAAGATCCATTTTCTACGGATATGGGTCTTCAAATTTTGGACCCGATGGATCCGGGTCCCGTTAAAAAAAGGGATCTGGATCTAGGTCCAACCACTAGACCCGGACACGGACCCATATCCGTTTACCCGTTTTATATATTTCCTATTAAAAAAAACTGTGTGTTTATATAACATGTTTATGATGTTATTTATGAAGATAATCCCTTTCAAAAGATGGATTTTTTATGCTCATATCAGCTACATTATTGTTGTTTTTTTTTTTTTTTTTTTTTTGCTTACTCATTTGTAACATTGTACATTTTTTCATTGTTTATAATTTTTATTTCTAAAGACAAGTGTATAGGTTGGTTACTTTGTATTTTTAGATTTGTTGTATAACTTTAATTTAGGTTTGTAGACACCTAAAAATGTCTCCCCAAAACCAAACCTGATGATGAACAACCTTTCACCGCCATTATCGGTCGAGTTAAGTATTTAATATTTGGAGTGCTTAAATCCATGCTTCCATTAAATACATTACATAAATCAATCCATTTCCTAGCTCATTTCCCTAAACCATAACTTGTTTTCCACTTTTTGTGCCCACATCGCAAAACCGAGAGAAACTGAATTTTTGGTCTTATAATTTTGATCCAATTATTATTTATTTGGATAGGATTTGAAATAATCTTTCCAACAATATATCATAATCCCAATTCCGATTTAAAACGAAAAAGATATGAGCCAAACAATAAACTCGGCCCAAAACCGACACCCTTCTACTAAAACGGCCATATCTTAAAGTTTACAAATTATTTTGACCTGATTCTAATTGGGTTAGAAAGTATACTTGATAAGATTTTTATCGATATATTATATTCCTTAATTTGAGTTAAGGATCAAAAGTTATCATAGTTATAAAAACACGTAAAAAACTTGAATTATCGCAGATTAACTAAAACCACAGCGTCGCGGGGGATAGTGACGTGGCACGGGGCTTGGTACCGTGTCACAAAAGTCTGTACCGTGTCGCGTACCGTGACACGGTGCTTTTCCGCATCATTCCCCACGTGATTTTTTCACCGTGACACGGTATACTGTACCGTGCCATGGTGGACTTTGCAGCGTCACGGTACACATACCGTGACACGCGGCAGCTCTGTGTCCTTTCCGTGTAAACCCTTCACACGTTTTATCTCGAGTAGCCTAATTATTTCCTGCGTCACACAATATTCCCCCGTGTCACGGGATTTTCTGCCATGTCGTGGTAGAATCTGCCGTGCCGCGGTAACCTTTTTAGGGTTTTATGTTTTTTAGGGTGTCGTGTGTTCCCCCTGCTCATTTTCCCTATAAATACCCCCTTCCTTTCTACAATTCGGGACATCAAATCTTTCTCTCTTCCTCTCTTTTACACCAAAAATCATTCTCTTCTCTCTCTCTCATATTTTAAGCCTTAAACCTATATTCCTAATTACATCATTCTTCCCTTAAGCACTCTAAGGAGTCTATACTAAACCCGAGGTTCAGTCCTTACACAACAAGAAGATGGCCTGTTTCAGACCGAAAAGATCCGTCACTAAAGTTTGAAAATCCGTCGCAAAACACGTTTACGACGAAATTCCGTCGTTGAGTTCCGTCGGAAAACAGTTGGTAGGAAAAACATGTTTTTTCGAGGAAAAATCCGTCGGAAAGGTGAATTCCGACGGATTTTCCGACCGAAAATGGTCTGTTGGAAATTCTTTTGACTTTTGTTAATATTCCGTCGCAAATTTACGACTGAAAAATCCGTCGTTGGAATGACCATAAAGACGGAAAATTCCATCGTAAATTAAAGTTTACGACCGAAACACATCCGTCGCTGAATTTGAAACTTGCAACGAAAATAAATCTGTAGCTAGCTTACGACGGAAAAATCGGTCGCTAACTAACGACGGATCAATATTCCGTCACAAAATACAACACATACCGACGGAATTTCTGGCCTTTTTTCAGTCGCAAATAATAAATTTTTCGACCGATTTCTTCCCTTGTTTCTGTCGCAAATTTTATTTTTCCGACTAATAATATCACTTATTTTTCCGTTGCAAAATTGTTTTTTCATTTCAAACACATTCTAATAGATTTCAATAATAGAAAAATATCATTAATAGCGTATGTTCCTGCACCTAATACACGTGATAATTAAAATCATAATCGAATTACGGAAATACTAATAAATATATTTCCACAAAAGCTATGCTTAAGTAGAACATATCCAAAAGCTAAATAATATATAGTAAGTTCTACAAAAGTGGGAACATAATCAAATGCTACATATATAAATTCAAATTAAGTACACGTCCATACTACATAAACCTAAGCTAGACTAAAAAACTGCAGGGGTACCCTGGCTTTCTCCTCCACTACCCGGGTCATCCCTAGGGTCTCGACGCTGAGGCTGAAAGGTGGAACATGTGTCGATGTTGCCGAATCGTCTCATGAAGTCATTCCACCTCTCCAAGGCTCTCCTCTCCATTTCGACCACTTCAGCTTGAATTCGGGCTTGCATCTTAACTCCCATTTCACTCCGAAGTTCACTCCAAATTTCACTCCGGAGTTCACTGCGGATCTCACTACAAAGAGCCTCAACCCTATGCTCCATCTGATCTTGCATCTAAGAAACAACGGATGGTGTGTACTGTTGTGAAGACCTAGAAACTCGACCCATTCGGTCGCCATAGTACAGCTCTGTACTTTGGCCAAGTCCCCTCACCCGACCCTTCTTATTGCGACCACCCACAGTCTCCCAATACAACTCATTAGGACTCTTTTTAATCCCTTGAGTGGTGGCTTCTTCAACCTTCTTCTGGTAGGTCCCCTACAAGAAATACATTATACAATTATATATGATTTTAATAATTTACCAACAACATAAATTACAAGTAAAGAAAATAAACATATAAGTGAATGTGACTTGAAATTACATAAAAGAAGCTACGTTCTAAGTTTATGGGTCCATTTCATAAAAATAAGGTCAATTTGAGCCAAAATGGCTTCTCACATGCCTATTTTGTTTATTTCTTAACTTTTGAACTCATAATTTCTAAAACCATCTCATATTTACATACTTATAAGAGATTATGACTTGAAATCACATAAAAGAAGCAAATTTCTAAGTTTATGGGTCCATATCCTCAAAATGAAGTCATTTCAAGCCAAAATGGCTTCTTACATGCCTATTTTCTTTAGTTTTTAACTTTTGAACTTATTATTTCTCAAACCATCTCATATTTACATATTCATAAGAGATTATGACTTGAAATCACAATAAAGAAGCAAATTTCTAAGTTTATGGGTTCATATCCTCAAAATGAAGCCATTTCAAGCCAAAATGGCTTCTTACATGCCTATTTTCTTTATTTCTTAACTTTTGAACTCATTCTTTCTCAAACCATCCCTTATTTACATAGTTATAAGATATTATGACTTAAAATCACATAAATAAAGCAAATTTCTAAGTTTATGAGTCCATATCTTCAAAATGAAGTCATTTCAAGCCAAAATGGCTTCTTACATGCCTATTTTCTTTAGTTTTTAACTTTTGAACTCATTCTTTCTCAAACCATCTCATATTTACATAGTTATAAGTGATTATGAATCGAAATCTTATAAAAGAATCAAATTTCTAAGTTTATGGTTCCATATCCTCAAAATGAAGCCATTTCAAGCCAAAATGGCTTCTTACATGCCTATTTTCTTTATTTCTTAAATTTTGAACTCATTCTTCTCAAACCATATCATATTTACATATTTATAAGAGATTATGACTTTAAATCACATAAAAGAAGCAAATTTCTAAGTTTATGGGTCCATATCCTCAAAATGAAGCCATTCTAAGCCAAAATGGCTTCTTACATGTCTATTTTCTTTATTTCTTAACTTTTGAACTCATTCTTTTTCAAAACATCTCATATTTACATATTTATAAGAAATTATGACTTGAAATCACATAAAAGAAGCAAATTTCTTAGTTTATGGGATCATATCCTCAAAATGAAGCCATTTCAAGCCAAAATGGCTTCTTACATGCCTATTTTCTTTATTTCTTAACTTTTGAACTCATTCTTTCTTAAACCATATCATATTTACATATTTATAAGATATTATGATTTGAAATCACATAAAAGAAGAAAATTTCTAAGTTTATGGGTCCGTATCCTCAAAATGAAGCCATTTCAAGCCAAAATGGCTTCTTACAATCCTATTTTCTTTTTCTCTTTACTTTTGTACTCATTATTTCTCAAACCATCTCATATTTACATAGTTATAAGAGATTATCACTTGAAATCACTTTAAAGAAGCAAATTTCTAAGTTTATGGGTCCATGTCCTCAAAATGAAGCTATTTCAAGCCAAAATGGCTTCTTACAATCCTATTTTCTTTTTTTCTTAACTTTTGAACTCATTATTTCTCAAACCATCTCATATTTACATATTTATAAGAGATTATCACTTATAATCACTTTAAATAAGCAAATTTCTAAGTTTATAGTTCCATGTCCTCAAAATGAAGCCATTTTAAGCCAAAATGGCTTCTTACATGCCTATTTTTTTTATTTCTTAACTTTATAACTCATTTTTTCTCAAAACATCTCATATTTACGTAGTTATAAGATATTATGACTTGAAATCACATAAAAGAGGCAAATTTCTAAGTTTATGGGTCCATATCCTCAAAATGAAGTCATTTTAAGCCAAAATGGCTTCTTACATGCCTATTTTCTTTATTTCTTAGTTTTTGAACTCATTCTTTCTCAAACTATCTTATATTTACATAGTTATAAGAGATTATGACTTGAAATCACATTAAAGAAGCAAATTTCTAAGTTTATGGTTCCATATCCTCAAAATGAAGCCATTTTAAGCCAAAATGGCTTCTTACATGCCTATTTTCTTTATTTCTTAACTTTTGAACTCATTCTTTCTCAAACCATATCATATTTACGTATTTAAAAGATATTCTGACTTCAAATCACATAAAAGAAGCAAATTTCTAGGTTATGGGTCCATATCCTCAAAATGAAGTCATTTCAAGCCAAAATGGCTTCTTACATGCCTATTTTCTTTATTTCTTAACTTTTGAACTCATTCTTTCTCAAACCTGTAAAAAAAAGGACAAGATTGGATGAACCTGTACAAAAAGGGTGGTGGTGGTTAGGGTTTTTAAATAAAAACAATGACCATAAATAAAAAAAAAAAGAAAAAAAAAAGAAAAAAACTAAACTAACCGGCGGTGGTGGCTATTTGTAAAGGCGCCGACTGGAGTGACCTGAGACCGGCGGCGGTGGTGGTTGTTCAAACCAACGGTGGATTTTTTAAACTAAAATTAAAAATTTTTTAAAAAAATCCTAAACAACACTTACCGGCGGCGGAGAACTGCGGGAAGGCTAGGCGACGCAAGACCACTGACCGGCGGCGGTGGTGGCTGTTCAAAGGGTCCGACCGTGAGTGGAGGCGTTTTTTTAATTAAAATTTAAAAAAAAAAAAAAACAAAACCAAAACTACACTTACCGGCGGCGGAACAACGGAAGGGCTGGGCAACGGTGACCTCCGGTGGCGGAAGACCGGCGGCGGCCTAGTGACGGTTCGACGGCAGCAGATCTGAGTGAAAGTTGTTTCCTTTCCTTTCTCTTTCTTTTTCTCTCTTCCCCCTTTTTTCCCATTCGTAAAAATGATTTCAAAAAGTGTAAGTTGCTTTTGTTTTCGAAATTTTTCGACGGAATTATTTTCGATCGGAAAAATTTCCGACCGAAAATAATTCCGTCGGAAAATTTGCGATGGAAATTCCTTCGCAAGGCCGATTTTTCTACGGATTTTAACGACACACTTAGTTCCGTCGTTGAATTTGTATTTTGCGACGGAAAAAAATGCTCCATCGGCATAATTCGGTCGGAAACATGCCATTTTCTAGTAGTGTTAAACCAAGGCGTGAAAGGTATAACTAACTAAGGGTTTGGACTAAATCAACTCTACTTTTTATTTAATTTAATTTTCATTTGATTTATCTTTTTTTATTGAAGTTACTAATAATTTATTCATGATGTAGCAATTTAAAGGAACGTGTAGAATGTGAGTAATTAATTAATTTAATTACTTATTTTATTTTTAATATTGCTAGTATCATGATTAGGTTAATTTATTATTTGATTTGACTAACGTTATTTTTGTTAAATTGCTTCAAATATTAATGTTTATTCTATTATATTTTTTGTGATCACCATATTGGGTGTTAAAGGGAATATGTAATTGAAAATCATGCCTAATAAGATAATTTGGACGATCGGCTTAGGATCCTTTTTAATCTTGTTGTTTAATCAAGTGATCACTAATATTTTAGAATTATGTGTTGCATTAATATTCAATCAATTTAGCCTAATAATAGTTTGGAGCAAATTGAATATATTGTTTGTATGCCTTTGAGATCGCAGGAATCACTTTTCACAATAAGAATCGAGTATAGGCCAATATGGGCGAATGTGACTCCATGACTCACTTCGTACCATCATCCCTGATCCTCCTTTCGTGGTTCCGAACCTTATGGAGTTATTAATCTCATGGATTATGAATGGGGTGTAACCTTCACGGGTTAATCGTTGTTGCCTATCGTTGTCCCTTAATCGTGGTTGCCTTAAATGATCTGTGAACGGTTTACGAGTTTCTTAAAAACTTGTTGGCGGCTCCCTACTTTGCTTTGTCTCTAATCGTTGTCCCTAATCTTATTATGTTAATTCCCACTTCCTATGAGTGCCAAGCATATTCACAACATGTTTAACATAGGCGCACTTCAAACGACGCCTACAAGGTTGAACTTAATAAACCTTCGGTGGAAGATTTTTGACCCAAACACTACATTTATTGTAAAAAATTAGGCAAAACATATTGGACCCATTTTAGACCCGGATCCGGACCTAGACTCGGTAAACCCGTCAAATCTGGATCCGAGTCTTCATTTTTCAAACCCGCGCGGATCCAGATCGGATCTGGATCCAAGCTAGAAAAATGGATTTGGATCATGTCAATTCCCACTTCCTATGAGTGCCAAGTATATTCACAACATGTTTAACGTAGGCGCACTTCAAACGACGCCTACAAGGTTGAACTTAATAAACCTCCGGTGGAAGATTTTTGACCCAAACACTAAAACATATTTGACCCATTTTAGACCCGGATCCGGACCTAGACTCGGTAAACCCGTCAAATCTGGATCCGAGTCTTCATTTTTCAAACCCGCGCAGATTCGTGTCGGATCTGGATCCAAGCTAGTGCTGGCTGTGTTAGTTTGTGGACCCCCCATTAAAGTTGTGGCCCACCATTAACCCTACTATTACACTTCTTATCAATGTAAACAGATTCACTATATGTATACCAAGTCACATGCTTCTCCTTCACATTAGAATTCACCCTATCTTTCTCCTTCTCCGGATGCACTAAGTATAGATAGTACCCACCATCACTTCCAGGTGCATCTAAGAACTCAGGTGCATCAGCATCTCCCTTAAATTGTTTCCTTCCATGGTCTAAGCTACAACCATGTCTCCTAAACCAAATTTCACCCACCTCTTTGTATTTTAACTCATTCGTTATCTAGTTAAGAAACTCAAAATGACATACTTCCGTAACATTAGGATGTAGAGAAAGTCCAAAGAAATCACTACTTCCCCTTTCATATGTGGTTTTCTTTCTTTCTTTCTTTTTTTTTTTTTTTTTTGTCACAAATTACCCACCATAATACAACCCCATGTTTATAGCCTCCATCAGCTTAATCAAAGTGTATTTACCATTAAACCTGATTAATCAATGCAAAACATAAAAATAGCTTGCTTTAGGTACATTAATTCACATTGGGTCTGACAATTTATGGTTTTAAAATTAGGGTTTCACAGCAAAAACACATAAACAATTCTCAATTACATACTTAAACCAATAATTTATGTTACACTAGAGTAATTAAACGTCATCAAAAGCATAATCAACGAAATTAAATACTTAAAACTGGACATGCACGAAAAACAAAGACCTGCTTTTTTCCACCCAAATTAATCAAAAATTAAAAATTGGAGTTGTATGGGTACCTCTTTTTGTCGATAATGACGTAATTACTCCCCCTCTTCTTCCTTCGTCCCGACGTAGCTTGTTTTCTATGTTTACCCATGGCTGAATACCCAGTTAAAAATTGAAGCAAAACCTACCTAAAAAAGGAAAGCTTTCCTCTTTCAAACAAAAAAACAAAAATAAAACTTACTACTTGGTGGTTGAGGAATAAATAAGGTCTTCAATTAATTGGGGGAACAAGGAATAAATAAGGTATGGCAGAAAATTAGTGGAGAGTAGGAGAGAGAGAGAGATAGCGAGTTCAATTGAAGAAGAAAATGGGTTTTTTAAGTGAAAAAATTGGAGGGGAAAGGGGTGCAAATAGGAGAAATAAAGATCATGTGCAAGTCACGTACGAGTCAACGCCAGATTCCGGTGGTCAATGGCCTAAAAGTGGGGGTTGATCGTCCTTAACAAAAAAAATTTAATTAAGGTCTAACTTTGTCAAAAAAAAAATTAATTAGGGTCTAACCTTGTCAAAAAAAAATTTAAAAGGTTGTCCTAGATAAAAAAATCAATACTATATACTAAAAGACACACCAGCAATGACACGTGTTATCTCATGGTGTGTTCTTAATTATTATTATTTTTTTATATTAAAAAAATCTATTAATATATTAACTATTACTAAAACAAAAGTTCATGAAATCACCCTTGTCCTCGTGTCACTTTCTCAATAAAAAAATTTCCGCCTAATTGCAATGATTATGTCATCTTTCTTTTTTATTTATTTTATTTATTTTTTTTGGAAAGCTATCATATTTAACATTTTTAAAAGTTAAATATTGGAAGCTTCTACATTACAACTAAAATTATGAAACTGAAACAATTTTAAATAACACACTAATTAATGGACCTCCTACATTGAACTATGAATTAGACAACGTTGAACAGATACTATATCATAATTTTGATTTAAATAAAAAAATTTTAAATTACAAAATATACGTAATTTTTATTTATATTCATGTATAATAGCGATTTATAAACAAAAGTTGCTGACACCCATAAACCGTGTGTTTAGGGTAAAAATACCCTAGACACGTGGACCAATGAGAGGAGGCCCCGTGTCGAGTTCAGGATTGCCCACGTGGCCCAATATCCCCTTGACACATGGCCCCCTTGGATAAACCTCTGAAATGGCGGCCTTCAAGGGCCCAAATCCCAAGAAGCGCCGTAAAACGGCGCAGCCCACTAGGTCAAGTGACCTAGATAGGGGCACATTCTCCAATTACCCTATAAATAGGGAGATATTTCCCCACTTTAGGGACACATTCAATCATTTATTACACCTACATTCTCTCTCATTAGAGAAGCACCTGAGCTTGGAATCCAAGCAGATCCCCACCTAAATTTATGTACTCTTTATTCCCTTTCAAGTTACTAACTTGATCTTCGGAGGCGGAGCTCCAACCACCCTGAGTTTCCGTTATTTTGCAGGTACAACTCAGCCGGACCAGTCTTTGTGACGTAACTCTCCCGAGGGACAAAAACACCCAAAATATTTGGCGCCGTCTGTGGGGAGAGTACCTCAAAGATGGTTCAAGAGTCTGTACCACCCCCTAAGCATCTAGGCGATGACCCGGAAATTTTCACAGACCAGGAGGATGAAGATCCTCGGGTTGAAACCTATACACTCGATGATGGCTCTCTGATAACCAAGCGCATCCGGCCTAGAGACACTCTGGAGCGGGGTGCCACCCAGGCGGGTACAAATGGACCTCCTGGGCAGCCAGAAGGGGAAACCCACACGGCAGCTGGATCAGCTCCTGTCACCCGAGACAAACTCATGAGGTTCATGACAAGTTTCAAGGGTGAAATTAAAGATCTGATCACTAAGAGCCGGGCTGGCCCAAGTAGGGGTCAGTCGGTAAAGAAGACTCCTCTGGAAAAGGGGAAGTCGGTCAGAGATCGGCAGCCAACTCCTCATCCAAAGGATAAGGCAGCCGGGACCATTGATTAGTCCAAAATCCTTCGTCTAAGAGGAACACCAACAATCCGCGCCGGACTCAACAGCCGGTGGGAAGCAAAACATCAACTCTTGATGCTCGGGAGATCATCACCCGCAAGAGGAATCAACAGTTGTCTGAGTTGGTCTCTACGTCGAATTTTCCAGACAACTTCAACAACACTTCTGCAGGGAATGCACTTTCCTTGCATGAGAGCTAGACAGGCGGTAATACCGTCCACTCTGGCCCTCAGATGATTGGGACTGCACCGTATGTACCTTCTCAGGTCTACTGTCAGTATCCTCCTTATTTCATGCAGTCGGCCTTCTTCGGAGGTTAGGCGGCATACAACAATGTCCAGCCGCTGGACTGGCAGCTCCGTCTGCTCCGCCTGGGTGAACAACCTTCTACGTTCACCCGGGAGATAACCGAGGGGGCACAGCCGGCCAAGGTTAAAAATGTGTTAATAGGTACCTATGACGGTACCACCAACCCGGAAGATCACCTCATGGCATACACCAACCTCATGTACTTGCAAGGGTTGGATGATGCCACTTGGTGTCGATGCTTCCCGGCTACATTAAAGGGCATCGCCCAACAATGGTTTCGCAACCTGCCAGCCGGGTCCATCGATAGTTTCCGGAAGCTTGCCTTCCTGTTTGCTTCCAACTTCTCAATGAACATCCCTGCTAAGAAAACAAGTCTTGACTTGAGCACCATTAAGTAGGGGGAGAGAAAAGGGATGCGCTCCTATGTCAGGCGGTTCAATCTGATTAGAATTCAGATCCAAGGACTGTCTGATGAGGTAGCTTTTACAGACATTTTCAAGGGTCTGAGAGACGGGTCGACTTTTAAGTTCGACCTAGTCAGAAAATGGGCTTTCACTTTACAGGCGACCCTGAGGGAGGCGGAAAGCTATATTCAAGCAACCGACCTCTGCTCGCCATGTAATCAGTCGGACTCCAAGAATTCTGACAAATAGAAAGACAGCCGGCCTGCTCAGCCGGCCAAGAAGAAAGAAGAGAGCAAGAAAAGAAAGAAAGTCTGGACGGTTAGTGATTCTGACCAGCCGTCTCAGAAGAAGAAGAAAGAATTTAAATCGTACGTTCCTAAGTACGAGTTTAATAAGGACTACAACTCCATCCTCATGAAAATTAAGGATCGGTTGTCCCTAGAGAAGCCAAATCCAATGAAAAGTTCCATTCAATCAAGGAACAAAAACAAATTCTGCCAATACCATGAGGAAGTTGGACATGACACCAACGACTGCTTCAGCCTTCAACGGGCGTTGGACCGTCTGGATGACAAGGGGATGTTAAAGTCCTACATTTTCTATGTCCAAAGGGACTAATAAGAAGAATCCGGGGTAGTTGTCTAAGACACCCCAGCCTGCTAGTAGTTGGGACACTGACAAGGAGCCGATCTACACAATAGCAAGCAGGTTCTCATGCGGTGGCCCTACCATCCGGGGCACCAAGAGCCATCTTCGAAAGATGGACAAAGATGATGATGAGAAGGCGTCTGCTAGCTCCTCCTTCCCAGACGTCTTGATCATTGAGAAGGACAGGGGCAGCGTCCGCCGTTCGCATGACGACCCGGTCGTCATTGAATGTAAGGTTGCCAACCAGCTGGTTGGACGGATCCTTATTGACACCGGCAGCTCATCAGACATCATCAGCCTCCGGTGCCTGCAAAAGCTAAAATACAATGTCAGTAGCATGCATCCGGTTACCCACCCCTTGGTTGGTTTTGGGGGTGGAATGGTTTACCCAGTCGGAAGGGTTGATTTACCAATCCAGCTGGGTGAGAAAGGAAAAGGGCGACACCTGGTCGTCAAGTTCTTGGTCATTGAGGAGCTGACCGCCTACAACATTATTTGGGGCCGGCCAACCCTCAACGAAGCCAAGGTTGTAATCATCCCTTCCCTCATGCTCATCAAGTATGAGAGGGATGACGGCTCTGTTGGTTCCTTAAATGGGGATCAGAAGACGGGCCGGGAGTGCTATCTCTCAGTCGTCAAAGATACTATGACCCCAGACGGCCAGGAACCAATAGACCTTGACAATGTCAAGGATTCCGACCAAGCCCCAGCCCCACCACCAGCCGGAAAGAAAAGAAATGCACCGCTCCTAGTGGAGGTGAAAAAAGAAAAGAAATAGCAATCACTGACCGGGGAGCGGTCAGCAGAGCTCCGTCCCCAACCGGCTGGAGACCATATGGATATACCTCTGGACGACAGTCGTCCAGAGCGTACGGTTAAGGTTGGGACGGCTGCTCATGCTAAATTAGGTGCAGATCTGCACCTCCTACCGAAGGAATTCAAAGACATCTTTGCCTTTGAAGTGGAAGAGATAACAGGCGTCAGCCCGGATCTTGCTGTCCAAAAACTCGCCGTGGATCCTAAAAAGAAGCCCATCCGGCAAAAGAAACGAAATCACAGCAAGGAAAGAAGTCAGGCGGCAGCTGCCGAAGTTAAAAAGCTATTGGACGCTGTAGACACCCATTTGTGTCTCCACAAAACCAAACCCAGTGATGAGTGCCTTTCACGTTGAATCATAATCGAATGAAACGAAAGTGTGGAAAGGTCTAGTGTTGCGGAAAGTTTTATTTCTTTTCTTTTCTTTTCTCTTCTCCCTGTTTTTGAAAACTTTATTTTAAGGAAACAGTCAATCCAGTTTGGTTGGTCCATGATATGAGTCCAATAGTGGTGTAGTTGGATAGGGCTTGCAAAGACCTTTCCAACAACTCTCTCTCCTAAATACGCAACCGCTCCGTAGGTCCCCAGAAAGTAACGGCGCTCAGCAGAGTACTGTGCAGCTAATCCAGGGACTGTCCAACCACCCCATGGCCGGTATACTACCTCAGGTCCCTATAAAAATACCAATCGGGTAAGAACATGTATAAAACGTCGCAGAAGAGCAAGATAAGCACCAAAAATCGTACCGAGATGATCCGACTCCGGACACGTGCAGTAGACTGGTCCACATGGTGGCCGCCCCAAGAGGCGCTCACCGGATACCCCCTCGGCGATGGTCTCGCCGGCGCAATGGAAGGAAAGTACTCATAGAACCAGATCTACAAAAAGCTAAAGCATGAGTAAATGCTAACTAAGCATATAGGGCTAAACTTTACAGGGAATAATGTTTACCTCTACAACATTCCAGAAAGCAGACAAAGCGACATTCGTCCTAAGAGACCGGTGGCGACACGAGTCCCTCAGTGCGCGAACGAAGTCAGTATAGGCCAAGCTGGCCCAGTCATAAGTCCCGATCCGCCGGAGATCGCGAACAGCAGGGAGATAGTAAAGCAACGCCCTACTACCCCTATCAGGGGAGAATGTCCCTGACAACAACATCAGCACAAAGATGCGCACCCGCTGCTCTCGGGTGGTCGCATCGTCATCAAGAGTCGCTGCCAGCGTCGAGCGGCGAATCCCTCTAGCACTAAACTGAGTCGTCTCGACCTCAGCTCGTGCCCGAACAGCAATCGGCCCCAGTAGTTCCTCGACCTCTGGAGAAAAGACGTCGATACCGCCGTCGAATGGCAGCGGCACAGAAGAGAACTCTAGTCCTGTGATGAGACTGAAGTCTGTAGGAGTGACCATCATCTCACCCCATGGGAAATGAAAGGTGTTGGTAGTGTCCCAAAAGAACTCCACCAGAGCGCGTACTACGTGGTGACCCCCGCTTGAGGCAACCATAGCCTCGGAGGTCTCAAACAGGGCAACCAATCCGCAAGACTCCCATAGGAGTCTCGTCTCTCGATCTCTGGCGATATGCATCCTATACAAATCGCCTAGGCCATCGCAGCCAGAGCCGTGATGTCGTGTCCTTCCAGCCTCGGTTCCCCGTCTCACCCTCTCAGAAATATGGTGGACAGGGGCAAAGAACAAGGTCTGCTCATCCCACTCTGGGAACTGACAAAGTGAAGTGGACGGTGTAGTGTCGTCCTCCACGGGCTCATGCTCCCGTCTAGTGTTTCGGGACCGTGAACCTGAGCCTCGTTGTCTAGCCATGCTACATTGTGCAGAATCATCATAAATCAAGGTTCTATAGTATTTAAAGGTTTGCCTAGCCGCATGATACTATGTTCGCAAAAACAGAGTACGTAGTACTAAAACAGAGCACAACTTCGAATTGAGCATGACAACATATTTTCAAGCAATCAAACAAATTCTTGCAACACTATAGTGATTATTGTGACAACTTGAACAAGAATTGCTAGAAAAAACATCAAGAATGAGCCACATTGTTTTTCACGACCTTAGGAGGTCCAACAATGGCGGATTGCTCATTTCTTCGCCAAATTGAGTCAAACAAGTCTCAAATTACTCCCAAAGCAATATACAAACATAAACAAGCAATTTCATGGCATAAAGTTTGATAAACAAAGCAAATTGAGCATTATAAGTTTCGAATTCTCATGAAATTTGTGAATGAATATGCCAAAAATTCATAAAAACCGGTGTGAGTTGGAAGGAAACTTACATAGATCGGGAATATGGATGAAAAGAGCTTTGATTTGCAACAAATTTGAGCGAATTCGGTTGAGAAATGAATGAGCAACGATCAATTGAAGTTCCGACTTCTTTCGAGCAGCGTTCGCAACAAACCAGAGCACGAGATGAACTGAAAACGGGAATTTAAAGTGATTCTCGTGCTGGCGCCAGTCCCTAGGCATTGGCGTCACATTCTGTGCTTGGCGCCAGACGCCAATTTCAGCGCATGGCGCTAATGCCATAAAACTGGCGCTGATTGATTTTCAGCGACGCCAAAGCAGCCAGCCACCTTCTGGGGTTGTGCTAGTCTTCTACAATATATTTTGGGTTCCTTGGTACGCCAGTTAGCCCCTCTGAGCAATTTGACATGATTAGGTAATCGGCTTGATTACATAAAGTGATCGACCTGATGAAAAGATCGTCTCACTAAGCTTAAAGCGCCTAAGCATTGGCTCATTAGCAAAAGGCACCGACATACAGGTTCATTAGCAAAAGGCACCGACATACAGGTTCATTAGCAAAAGGCACCGACATACAGGTTCAAGAGCAAAGAGCGCCGACGTACAGGCATAGCAAAAAAAAGCAAAGTTCAGGCGAACTTTTAAAGATCGACGGGCGTGGATCTTCGGTATTTTCCTTTAGGAGATTATCGCATCAAATGAGGATGACTTCAAGAGAAGGTGTCTTCGACATCATTCCCTAGCTTGCGGAAAGTTGTCACAAACAACTGAAGGTAATTTCGGGCGAAATTGTCTTCGATCATAGTTCCTGAGGCATGGAACGTGATCATAATGCGGATGAGAATTATTTCAAGAGAATTGAAATAATTCTCGATGATATTCCCTTGGACGTGGAATATTATCATTGCGGAGAAGGTAGTTTCAGTCGAAGCAATCTTCTAATTTGGAAGCAGTTACAAGGCGTAGCGGTTTTCAAGCGGGATGACATTCTCTAGCTTGCAGGAGGTCATCAAAACAACAGCATCAAAACAATCGGTTACTTTCAGAGACGTGTGCTCGACGGTGCAAGATACGCGTTTCTTAACTCTTTTATCTGTTTAACTAATGCTAGTTTTGCAGGTATCGGCGTTACAAGATTGATTTAGGATCGGAGAACGTTCTGAATCATTCTCCGTCCCTATCGTTACTTTGACTTTCGTTTTTCGAAACTTGCGTTTCTCCAAACTCGGTCAAAGTGGGGGCTTCTATAGACACCCATTTGTGTCTCCCCAAAACCAAACCCAGTGATGAGTGCCTTTCACGTCGAATCATAATCGAATGAAACGAAAGTGTGGTAAGGTCTAGTGTTGCGGAAAGTTTTATTTCTTTTCTTTTCTTTTCTCTTCTCCCTGTTTTTGAAAACTTTATTTTAAGGAAACAGCCAATCCAGTTTGGTTGGTCCATGAAATGGGTCCAATAGTGGTGTAGTTGGATAGGGCTTGCAAAGACCTTTCCAACGATATATTATAAGCCCAATTCCGATGAATATTGAGGAAGTTATGGCCAATTTACTAAACTGGGCCCGGTTTGAGTTTTAAGTACGGCCCAATGATCTAGGGGAGGGCCTAATCTGATTTATCATTCCTAATGCAATTAGGAATGGTTTTGGTCTTCTAGAACATTCTATAAGGTTCTCATCATTCTTAATTCAATTAGGATTCTTTAGAGTTTTAATTAGATCAAATAGCATTTTCGACTGAAATTATATTATTTTATCTTCCAGTACGGGAATTTTTATCAGAATTTCGAAAACGCGTTAAAAGCCGGTTTGGCGTCCAACCCCAGGCCTTGGCGCCTGGAACCAGGATTGGCGCCAGACGCCAACCATTGGCGCCTGGCGCTAGCCACTGGTCCTGGCGCCAATGAGCCAGGGCTGGCGCCAAGGTGGTTTTGTGGTCTTCAGACTCTGTTTTGATAAATTATCTTTTTTGGCTGATTTTCTCTATAAATGTCGTATCAAAACTTCGTTTTCATAGACGGATTGTCAACACCAATTATCAACTATCTTCATCATCTACATCTATTAATCAATCTTCATCAATTCTTTTCATTCATCATCTTTCGTTCATCAATCATCAATAACATTGATTCTTTAGTATTCTTTTCTATTTTGCTTTTTAATACAAAATTCCGCATTCACAAGATCTTGATACACCTAGCCATATTCGAAGTTGCCTTCGCCCTAGACGTGAAAGGTTTTAATTTCTGAGGGTTTGGTCCCTAATCTCTATTTCAATTATTTAATTTAGTTGCTTTGATTACTATTTTCCTTGAAGTTACTAACGTGTGTATTTTGTAATTAGAAAGAGGTACGAGGCATCCAAGTAAGTACTTTAATGGTTTAATTGATTTCATGATGTAGATATCATGCTTAAATTGTTATTTTGATGATTCCTAGTATCATGTCTAGGGTATTTTTGATTTAAAGTATGATGCTTCCTATGTTCTTTCTAACATTTATGATTATGATTGATGATGATTATTTATTATGTTGCTTGGTATGCATATTATTATATATTGTTATTGCTTGATCACCTTTATTGTATGTTTAAAGGGAATTGGTATTTGCAATCACGCCTAATAAGATATTAATAATCTTGTTAGGGTTAATTGTGATTATAATTTCAAGTGATCGCCAATAATAGATTTATTTGTGCATTAAATTCAACCAGCATAGATTAAACAGGTTTAGGTTTAAATCTATTGATTGTATGTTAATCATAAAGCGCACATGAATACGATCAGAATAAAGTAGAGGCCTATTATTAGGGCAGGTTCAATCTCTTTTAGGTTGGATTTGTACCTTCATCCCCAAACCCTTATTTGGTTCATGACCTTATGGAGTTGACGATCTCTTGGATCGTTAAGGGGTGTAACCTTCACCTCGTGAACGGTTTACAAGTTCCTTAAAAACTTGTTGGCGACTCTTTTGCTCTATCTTTTTCCCTTTTGGACGCCACCGTACTTTAGTGTATGATCACAGTGGGGTTCAAGCTAGTGGAATTTTAAAGGCTTGAAATTATTCCCTACAGACGCTAGGTTCATTCGGCCATGTAATTTCCCCGACTGGGTGGCGAATGTTGTGCTTGTAAAGAAGCCGAATGGTACCTAGCGTATGTGTGTTGATTACGCATACCTCAACAAGGCATGTCCTAAGGACGGCTATTCGCTTCCTAAGATCGACAGTCTGGTCGACTCGACAGCCGGGCATGCCTTGATGAGTTTCATGGATGCCTACTCCGGCTTCCATCAGATACCCCTGTGGAAGAAAGATCAAGAGAAGACGGCCTTCGTCACTGATCAGGGGTTATTCTGTTACACTGTTATGTCGTTTAGCTTGAAAAATGCGCCGGCTACATTCCAACGGATGATTAATACGGTCTTCATTAATCAAATTGGGAGGAATGTGGAGGCGTACATTGATGACATGATAGTCAAATCCAAGCAGCAGGCGGATCACCTTGCTGATCTCCGAGAAACTTTCACCACACTCAGGCGGCATAGGGTTATGTTAAATCCTAAGAAATGCATCTTTGGTGTTGAGTCTGGGAAGTTTCTCGGATTTCTGATTGATCAAAGGGGGATAGAGGCTAACCCTGAGAAGATACAGGCGGTAATTGACATGAAGTCACCCCGCACTGTCAAGGAAGCTCAAAGACTAACCGGTTACCTTGCGACCTTGGGGAGGTTCCTTAGCCAGTCAGGTGACAAATGCTTTTACTTCTTCCAAGAAATCAGGAAGAAGACCAGATTTGAATGGGGGGATGATGCTGAGGCGGCCTTTCAACGGCTGAAAGAACACTTGCACTCTTTGCCAAGGCTTATTAGTCCACTGCCTAAAGAGGTGTTATACATGTACCTAGCCGTTTCAGATCATGCCCTCAGTGTTGTTCTCCTTGCTGAGAGAGACGACATTCAGCTCTCGGTCTATTTCATTAGCCATGTTCTAAAAACTGCTGAGCTCCGGTATCCCATGGTTGAAAATTTTGGCCTTGCCTAGTATATGGCTTTTAAGAAATTGAAACCGTATTTTCTGGCCCATCCGGTGGTAATTTACACCGACCAGCCCCTCAAGCGGCCAATGTCTACCTTGGAATCATCCGGCATAATGTTGAAATGGGCTATTGAAATGCAAAGTCTTGAAATCACTTTTGAACCTAGAAAGGCAGTGAAAGGTCAGGCGTTTTCCGACTTCATTGTTGAAATGACACGACCGGTGCAACCGAATAACATTGACCAGGTTTGGAAAGTGTATGTAGACGGGAACTCGACGAAAAACGGCTGCGGTGCAGGAATTATATATGAGTTCCCTGAGGGGGACAGATTTGAATATGCACTGCGGTTTAAGTTTCAAGCCTCAAATAACGAGGCGGAGTATGAAGCCCTGCTAGCCGGAATTTGCATGTGTAAGGCAGCAGGGGCAACTAAAATAGACGCCTACTCTGATTCACAGTTGGTCGTTAGCCAGTATGAGGGAAAATATGAGGCAACTCATCCGGCTATGATCAAATACCTTCAGGCAGTCAAAGAAGAGGTTGGGGCACTTAAGGAATTCCGTCTGAATCAAGTTCCCAGGTCGGATAACAATTAGGCAAATGCGTTGTCCAAATTGGCTTCATCCGCCTGCTGTGATACGCCTCGGTCGGTCTTTTGGGAAGTTCTTGAAAAGAGAAGCATATATGAAGAGCCCATTGGAATTCTGGACCGAAGCTCTACCTGGATGGATGGCATCCGGGCATATTTAGCGGACGGCATACTTCCTGATTCACCACAGGAAGCAGCCGTCATGAAGAAGCGAGCAGTAAACTTCGAGTTGAGAAACAGAGAGCTCTTCAAGGCGGGTTTCCTTAAACCTCTATTGAAATGTGTTACCCCAGAAAAGGGGAAAGAAGTTCTCGAAGAATTGCATGCTGGGTACTGTGCCTCTCATATAGGCAGCAGGTCCCTAGCCGTCAGAGCCAGGCGGCATTACTTTTGGCCTACTCTTGAAGCAGACGCTAAAGAGTTGGTGAAGAGATGTGACAAATGCCAGAGGTTTGGCAAACTTATTCACCGCCCGGCTACTGACCTGACGGCAATCCACAACCCAGTCCCGTTTGCTAAATGGGGCATGAATATCTTGGGTCCTTATGCACCTGCTCCAGGCATAAAGCGCTACATTTTGGTGGCTGTGGATTATTTTACCAAATGGGTAGAAGCTGAGCCGGTCAAGAACATCAAGACAAAGGATGTCATCTCTTTCATTTGGAAGAACATCATCACCCAGTTTGGGGTACCTATGTACATGGTGTTTGATAATGGTCCTCAATTTGAAATCCCTCATCTTAAGACTTGGTTGGGAGATCAGGGTATCTGACATTGTTTTGCATCAGTCGGCCGACGCCAAGCAAACGGCCAAGTCGAAGCCTTCAACAAACTCATCTCAGATGGCATAAAAAAGAAAATTGAAAGAGCCGGTGGCTTATGGGCAGAAGAGCTAATCCATGTCCTATGGGCCATCCGGACTACTGCCAAAGGGGCAACCGGTGAAACCCCATTTCTAATGGTATACGGTGCTAAAGTCGTCCTTCCCATTGAACATTACGAGCCGACTCTACGAGTCATGCTTTATAACGAAGAGGCAAACTGGGATTTTGTGCAATGGCTATGTGGTAACCCCAGACGGAATATAACCGCCTGGGTAAGAAGCTCAAAGCACCCGCTCTAATGGCCGGTTGTGCACTTGGTTTGGGGCAATCACCATTGTGATTGATTGGCCTAAAAACACTCCATACTTCTCCTAGTATCATGTGTTTTCAAGCCAATCAATCAATTTGAAATAAAACCAACCACACAGCCGCCCAGGGGCAAGAGCACCCGGATTGCAAATTGCCGCATGCTTTTTTAAGTTAGGCAAAATATTAAAGAATTGCAAACATACGCGAAATTCAAATTGAAAAATTCAAACACAAACATATATAAACACCGACTGAGTCGGAATACTTCATTAAAATTAATAATGGCACAAAGGCCAGAATAAGTGTTAACTGGAGTCACATCCGGTGAAGAGAGAAAGAAATAAAATGTTAACCCAACTCCATAGTTGGTAAAGATACAACACTACTCGGCATACAAGCCGGCAAAGAAACAAGTTGGCATACTGCCACAGAAGGTGGGGAGGCCCGCCTAGGCCTGAGGTGGAGGCCCGCCTAGGCCTGAGGTGGAGGCTGCTGCTCCGACTGATCTTGGCCAGTTGGGCCTTCATTTTGCTCATCCGTCGCCGGCTCCTCATTATCAGAGACTTCATATCCCTGCTCGGCAGCCCAATCCTTGAAGCAAGGCGGAGGAGCCTCACCCAACACTTGGGCCTCATACACCTCAGTGGCGTAATCATACCTGAGTTTATAGACCTCAAATTCTATATCTGGGTAGAGGAGGCTCCAAGTGATCTTCATCCGGGCTAAATTATCTCGCTCATTCTCCTCCATCAGCCGCTTTTTCTCTTGGGCGAGCTCGTCTGACTGCTTGTTTCGCAGAGTGACAATCTCAACCCCCAGGCGGGAAACGTCTGCTCAGAGTTGGGCATTTTCCTTATCACCATCCTCTAATGCCTTGAGCTCAAATTTGGCATCCTTCAGCTTTTGCTCAAGGTCATCAGACCGGCTGGTGGCTTCATCGTTCGCAGCCGTCAAGCTCCGAATCAGCTCCTCCTGTTTCAACTCTACTGCTTTAATCTTTAAATCACACATATAATTAGCATATACAACAGAGTTGAGGTTTTCAAGGGCCCTCCGTTTGGCGTCATTTACCTCTTCTTGTTTCCACCTGAAAGGGGCCCCAGAGGCCATCCACTCTTAGCATTACATGAGAAAAGAGCAGCCGGATTATGATATACTTAGTTAAAATAAAGAAAAAGTATTGGGGTTATGGGATTTTTTACCTCAGCTAGTTGGCCCATTATCCGGTCAAAGTCCACCACCTGCAGGTCAGGTATGGAGTTCTTCTCGGACCAGGTGAGGGTCCTCACTATCCGTTTTGCGAAACCTACAAGATCCGGCTCGTCGAATGTCGGATCTGCACCAAAAGTAGTACTCTGTGTGTAAGAGGCAGCATAGTTGGCACTCATCCGTTGCCGGCTGCTGACTGAACCCCCAAAGGGGTCTACCTTAGTCTTGACTCTCATGAAGTCAAGTGGCCAAGGTATTTCAATCCTTCCCTTACCTTGGGTATCCGGATGAGTTCCGGCGCTTTCAGCTGTGAGCGTTCTTAGCTTTCGCTCAAAATCTTCATCGCAGCCGGAGATTTGCCTCCGGTCGTTGGACGATCGGATTTGGCAGCAGAGTTTGTCTGGGGAGGGGGTCCTTTCTGGCGGCCTTCGCAGCCGGAGCTTTCTCCAGATCCTCTCCTTGCCTTTTCAGAAGCTTGGAGAAGGATCGTGGCACTCGCTTTGCAAAGTCCTGAGAAATGAACAAGGTTAAGTATACCCAACCGGCAAATTTCCTTAAAAAATGTATATATACACATATAAAGTCAGGCGGTCTTACCCCACCTTCTTAGACTCTTTTGCATCGACGGCTGCTTTCTTGGCAAGTGCAGCCTCTTTGCGTAGCAGCGCCGCCGATTTAGCCGGAGTCTTCGCCGGATCAACCATCTTCAAGGCGTCGGCTGCATGAATAGAATTCAAGGTTAGAAGAAACTGTGGCAAGTTTGTAATAAAAATAAAATAACAAACACTCCGGATGTAAGGTGATCTACCCTTGGGAAACATGGGACTTAACTCGCAGGCGGACAAGAAGCATTCGTCCTTGAAGAAGTCTGGATGGGGGATCCAGTTTTTGGGAACTATAATGTGAGTCCCATCCCCCATAGGCTCGGTTATGATCCATTATTTGTTCCCGGGCCTTAGTAGATAGCTCCAGGAGAGGGCATTTCCTGCCCAGAAGAGCCGGCTCTGTGTTGTACTGGCGTAGTGTCCGGTTATGTCTCAGAGTTGGGGAAGAAATCAGATAAAACTTGTCCTTCCACCCGGACCACTTGGACACTTTGTCCAAACTCATCAAATATTGGGGCAAGGTAGTAAGAGTATACCATGCCCCATGGCCGCCTGGGGCCTTACTCAAATAATGCATATGAGCGAAGGCGGAGAAACTGAGATTTATATTCTAGAGCTCGCAGGCGGCGATGTAACTTAGAATATTCACCCACAAGTTGGGGGTGAGCTGCCAAACTCCTAAATCGTACCCCTTCAGGATTTTCCTAATCCCGGTGTGGAGGGGGAACCGGAGGCCGGCTTCGATGACCGCCTCGTAGCAGACAAAGTAATGGTCTGCATTATTAATGTCATCGCTCCAGGCCATTACTACGTCAGCCGGCGGAACGGTGATGTCCCAGCCCCTTCCAAAGGGGTGCTTCTCTTTAAAAGCCCTAAAGCCGCTCTTTAGTAGGGCAATGTTACCCGGAAGCATCCTAGTCCGTTTGGGGTTGGGGTTGTCGGCGACCTTAGGCGGCTGCTGATAGTCAGCCGCAAAGTTATCTTGGTCAGAGCCGGAAGATTCGGCCCTTGACCCTTCGCCGGCCTCAGCATCGCCGGTTCCGTTAGAGGAGGTGGCTTCCTCGCCGCCTAGCTCTCGTACCCCCGAGCTCCAGGAAGTAGACGGAGCCTCTTCATCAAACCTACTCTCCTCCAAATCCCTATGTTTCCCGTCTGGGACAACCTCATCGGCTGGCACTGATATAGTGCGCCGGCTCCTAGACCTTCTGGCCGTCTGTTTCGTTCTGGCCATTGTGTCCTGCACAGACACAGAGAGGGAGGAATTCGGGGATGAGCACATCGGTTCTGACAGTCCAGAAAAGGCACCCCCTGTTCTAGACTCAGCCGTTCCAGGGGACCAGCTGAGTGTCCTAGGCAGTGCTGAGTGTGTGGATTGAGAACTCATTTTTATTTTCTAAAACTATGTATACAGGCGGAGAAAGAATGTATACAAGTTGGAAAAGAGAAAAGCTAAAATGGTACAGGCGGTTACCTTACTTTAACTCTGAATAATCTGAAAACCGCTACAGCCGGTAAACTGGGTGTTGAATTGCTAGCACACGGAAACTCGAAAATACTTTGATGCAGACAGAGGCAGAGAATCTCTCTCTACAAAACTCTCTCTTTCTTTATCTAAAAAGTCAAATGAGGATAAAGTGAGGGAAAAAGGGAGAGGTAAACTTCTATTTATAGAAGGTGAAAATGGGGGAAATTCCTGTTTGTAATTTAAAATTTTACTATCCGTTACTGTTCACCTTTGATAGGTGGACACGTGTCACAGGCCCCACGTGATACGCACGTGAGCCCTGTGAGGGGCAAATGTTTAGGGTAAAAATACCCTAGACACGTGGACCAATGAGAGGAGGCCACGTGTCGAGTTCATAATTGTCCACGTGGCCTAATATCCCCTTGACACATGGCCCCCTTGGATAAACCTCTGAAATGGCGGTCTTCAAGGGCCCAAATCCCAAGAAGCGTCGTAAAACGGCGCAGCCCACTAAAATCTAGGTCAAATTACCTAGATAGGGGCACATTCTCCAATGACCCTATAAATAGGGAGATATTTCCCCACTTTAGGGACACATTCAATCATTTATTACACCTACATTCTCTCTCATCAGAGAAGCACCTGAGCTTGGAATCCAAGCAGATGCCCACCTAAATTTTCGTACTCTTTATTCCCTTTCAAGTTACTAACTTGATCTTCGGAGGCGGAGCTCCAACCACCCGGAGTCTCCGTTGTTTTGCAGGTACAACTCAGCCGGACCAGTCTTTGTGACGTAACTCTTCCGAGGGAGAAAAACACCCAAAACACCGTGCATCGCACGGGTTCTAACCTAGTTAAGGAAACAAATCAATTTCAAAAATAATATTATTTGTTGTACTTATTCCATGTAAATGTAGTACATTTAAAATAAAAAGATTTCACAAATAATTTTTCTAAAATGGAAAATCAAGTAAACAAATCAATTTTAAAAATAATATTATTTGTTGTACGTATTCCATATAAATGTAGTACATTTAAAATAAAAAGATTTCACAAATAATTTTTCTAAAACAGAAAATTGGACAACTATAAACCAAAAATTATATTCTTAAAAATATTTTGTGATCTGTTTTACAACAAAAAAAAAATATTGCTCGGATTTTTTGCCTACTTTTATTTTTAATTGTGTATTAGAAGCTACAATTAAAATTTAACATATCACATGGTTTTATTATTCCTCGATTAATTTATGATTATAATATTTATCTATTAATAATATATAATGATCACCGTGCATGGCACGGGATCTAACCTAGTGTCTTTTAAAAGATTGTGTTATACAAATTTTTCATTATTTTAAGGTAGTGTTTTGACTAAGTCTAAAAGTTTGCCGAAAAGGCCCTAGATATAATTTAATGTTGGGGATTAGTCATTAGATATATGATTATCTATTTTTTAAGATAGATAAAATATAGCAATTTATAGAAAATTACCTATTATAGTGACTATTTAAAATATACTAGGGTGTATTGGTGCATTATATATCACATAGTAAGTTATTAAAATAAATACAATTTATAAATTTATTTTTAAAAAAAAAATAAAATAGTGGAACTTATGCTGCGTGTTTTCTATGCGCTGCAACACCGTAGGGTCAGTGGTAGAAAAATGGAGTAACCTGTATTATATTGAAATGGTAAACACTTATTATATTTTTTGAGTAACCCTGAAATAACAAAGTAACCCGTAAAACATTGACAACATAACCCCTATATTATTAACTAAGCTCTATATCCGTAACGGAATAACCCTTATAATACTAACCAAGTAATTTAATAAAGTAGCCAGCTAAAAGTTAGTGAACTCATGGGGGGCTATATTATTTTCAAAAATAAATAAAATGCCTACAATTTTAAGATTGAAGTTTGTAAGAGTTGTGATAATACAAAATTTTAAAATGAAACGTGCAATTATAATATAAATTCCTTCCAATATTGTGTTATAAAAAATTAGTGTGTATATTTGTAATATTAAGTAAAGTGGGTAGTCCCCTCAAAAATAAAAAAAAATTAAAGTGGGTAGTTTATATATAACTTTTTCATAACATGAAAAAATATAATAAATATGCTTGTAGTTGAATGTTGTTAAAAATGTGCAATTATATATGGAGATACATATTGTATTGTAAAATGTAAAAGTGAAAGTGAAAGTGTTTTATTTATTTATTTACTTTTTTGAAAACATTTATTTATTTATTTATTTATTTCATCTAAAATTTAGAGAAGGGGAAGTTATTGACAAAAAAGAAAAAAAAAAGAAGAAAAAAGAAGATCGCACCAAATTGTAAGATTGGGGTTTTGGAGTGATGCGGTGAAAAGTTGGGAAAACATCGTGCTAAAGCACAGGATATATTAATCGTATGTATTAAGTTTTTTTATTACTACTCCAAACAATGTTATTAATTTATTTGTGTAAATATGATAGTGGAAGTTATTGAATTTGTTTAGTAGAAGTTATGATAGATGGAAATTAATATATATAAGAACAGGAGCTATTTTAAATTACTTTAGAGATGATTTTTGAATTACTTTTTAATTTCTCTATTTACTTTTAAGATAGTTTGATTTACATTATGGTTTTTTTTATTTACTTTTGAATGTTATTTAGACAATATTTCTAACTAGCAAATACCTTTTTTATGCATCATTTATTTGTGATATTAGAGAAAGCTGAGATTGTTAGAAGTTGAAATAGAGCTTAGATCTTGACATGTAGCTTATTTACTAGTACATAAACTTCTACTATTTTGATAGTTACTTTTTTTTTATTACTTTTAATATATTTTGAATAAATTTAAAGTGTTCTCATTTTACTTTTAGAAAACCTATGTAGGAATCGAACCTACACCTCTATGCATCCGCATAGTGCTCTACCTTTTAAGCTAATAGGTTTAGTTTAATGTCTTTTTTATTCACTTTATATTGATTTACAGAATTGGTTTTTTTTTATTAAAAAAAAAAAAAAATATCTTTTGAATTTATTTATTTACCTTAGAGTAATTTTTATTTACTTTTATACACTCATTCCTCAAGCATATAATTTTTTTTTTTTATTAAGGTTGCTACCCTGCCCTGCCAAGGCTGCTGCTGTAGTTGCTGGCCCTGTTGCGGCTGCTAGCCCTGCCTGCCAAGGGTGCTGCTGCAGCTGGTGCCCTGCCCCGATAAGGTGTATTGGACAGGCCCAACTAGGTTCAAAGTTACACGCATCACAATTTAAATCCAATGTATGATACAAATTCTTGATCTAGGGGCGCTAACTGTCTACCATGATATAGTGCACAACCATTCTTATGATACAGAAAATACAATTTCTGATTGTAGTCCTGAGAATGTTTAACTAATCAAGGATTGATTTAAGTCTGCAAATCAGCAAACTGAAAAATAGGAAATTGAGACAGCAAAGCAGTAGCATCCACCTAAGTTGCTTCATATTCAAGAAACCCCTTCCAATGCACCAAAAACTGAACTTGATCTTGTCCATCCACCTGAATCACCCCCTTTTTTTTTTTAGGGGCACCTGAATCACCCTTTTCTGAAGCACAGCAGTAGGATATTGTTCAGCGGGTAAAGGTTGTTGAGCCCAATCTGGTATTGTACCAATACTTGGGACAACTCCCCTATACTCCTTGAGCTGAGACACATAAAATACATTGTGTGTTTTTGCTGATGAGGGTAGCTGCAAACTAATTGAGCAAAGAAGAGACTTACAATCAAGCGATGAGCATGCATAAACCGTGAAATTTCCCAAAACTCAGATTTCAGCAAGAACCCATTGGACAACAGGATCACCCTGAACCGTTCGATGCCCTGCACCACAGAACAACACTAAACCGAGCCATTATAGTCACGTAACACTGCCCCCAGCCCCCAACTCCTCTACAACTCCAGCATCAACATTCATCTTTCCCCACCCCTCATCAGGTGACGTGTTGGTGACCAAACTATAGGAAATGGCATACCAGCACCTTGTTTTTTATTTACTCTTATCATATTTCTATCTGCTTATTACAATGGGGATAAAATCCCCAACCATAAATTCATTGATTATCTACTTTTTGAGTAATTTAATTTACTATTAAAAATATTTAGTTTACTTTTAGTGGAATTATATTCAAGTCCACTTATAATTTTACAAATTCTAGAATAAAAAATCAGCCTACACAAAAATCCACACTCTCCTCTCATCAATCTTGCTGCCAGCTTATCCACATTATAACAACAAAACAAAGTTGTCCACAAGCAGCTATCTTCCTACTTTCTGGTCTCCTCAAAACTAACACAACAGCAACAACGTCTACCATAATGGCTTAAACAAAATTTGTTTTATAAGCAGGCAAATTAACACTATAGTTCAACCAAATTTATTTGAAGCGAAAAGTTTATTAGCCTGATCAAACTAGAAAAAATTATCTACTTTAGGAGTGATTTCATATACTTTAAAAGGTATTTAGTTTACTTTTAGAAGAGTTTAGTTTACTTATTAAAGGCCATTGCAATTACTTTTTTTAATTTAATCACAGCAAAAGGTGGCATCTAGGAACTCCTAGCAGCTGCCCCATGTAGGAGTTTATAGGTACTACGCAGCGGAAATAATATGAATCATATTCAATTAAGTACCAATCCCAAGAATCACATGCATAACACACAAGACACATAATCATACCTTTGACGCGTGAATTCCACGAAGCTATTCGACAGGAAAATCAGGGAGAGAATAGAGCCCCAAGCGTTGCTCTTCTACTTAGTCCACGAGATTCGAACGAGCCGTCCACCAATACTAGATTGGTCGAGTGATTGAGGAAAACCGCGATCACCACCTTTATGGACAACTGACCACCGCACGAACCACCACCACCACAAGACACCACCATGCGCCGAGGAGGAGGAGAGAGCCGTGTGAGAGAGGACTATGAGAGGGGTTAGGTTTCGTGTTTGCTAATTAGGGTTTGATCACACTTATTAGTTAATTGCTTCTTCTCATTGCAAACCTAGGCACCTAGTCTAATTATAATCTCATTATAATTAGACTAGGGCACGAAGCCCAAAACCACTTCTAATCCCCATATGGCCGGCCACCTAGAGTGATGAGGCCCATGATGGGCCTCGTCCTCTAATGCTCGATCTAGCTCCTTTGTGTGACCTTATAGGATCTGTCCAATTGGGCTTTGGGCTATTTTACTAGTCCAAAGATCGTTAGTACCTCTAGCTATGGCAAAACGACGACCCAAATGTACGAACTTAATTATCTTCATAATTTGATCCATTTATATACCTAGTAATTGCACAAGACGAAGACATAACTCCTTCACCCCATTCATACTCCTCCCCACCTATCCTAGATTTCATAGCAATATCATGATTTCAAAATCATATAGAATTAACTTTTAGATATATTGGACTTACTTTAACTTATTTTGTATCTACTTTTATTACTTGAAAACTAATGCAGCTATCTTACCCAACAATTATAGAAAAAAAGAGACAAGGTATTTCAATCTTAAATTCAAGCTAAAAAATAAATTGTTCACAGTTCTAATAGAGGAATCGAACAAAACCAAAAAGAACATCCAACCTCATCACCTTTTAACCATTTAAAGAGTTTCAGCATCAAATTAGATGAAAAAATTCATTTAAATAGATAAATTTCACATATAATCATATTAAATTTAATCAAATAACAATCAAAGAACCGAATCAAACAAAACAACAGCATCAAATCGCACAATTCTCTATTAAAAACATCTATAAACATCTCTTTGAAAATCAAATATATAAAATTAATTTGCAATGATTTGTTGAATTTAGACCTAATTATAGCTAAAATTACAAACGACTACAGAAATTGTGACAAAAATTCTAATTATACCTTTTACGAGCTCGATTTTGCATGCTCGAGTGAAATTTTAAGCATTTTTTTTGGAGATATTTGAATCAAATTCACCAAATTGAACAATTAACCTTCATTTTCCAGTAAGCCGCTTCAATGGAGTAGTGAAAACACGAAATTCGCTTCAATGGAGTAGATAAAGCTTGTAGGTCGCTTTAATGGAGAATTTTAGAGCCTCTTTGTAATGGAGGAGAGAGAAAATCCTTGAGGAGAGATAAGTGTGCTTGCTTTTTTGAAAATCAGTGGAATTTGTGTGATTTAATCTAGGTCGTTGATTGAGCGCCTATTTTTGTTAGATTATATATATATACTAGTTTTGTGCCCGTGCGATGCACGGGTTGTTTATTAATTTTAACATAAATTTTTAATCTATATGTCAAATTTTAAAACATATCATTGATACAAAATTAGTTAGGAATTGATGAGTTTTTGTGATGATTTAAACTATATATTAGGCATGTAATGACTAATAATAATAACATTGGCGAAAAACATTTCTTGACTCGTAACCTGAAATAATGACCCTGTTCGAAATGACTCGTGACCCGACTCGATTGACAGGTCTACACACAGTAATAAAATTATATTAGATTGTAAAGTATATTGTTTTAATTGATTAGAATATATTATAAATAATGGATGTGGTGCATTTTGAGCTAATTCCTTAGCTCCAAAAAAATACTATGATAAAAAAAATAAATTTATATGATAATTTATGAGTGTCATAATTTTTTTTTTAATAAAATTATAATTTAATTTATACATACGAAATATTAGTACTTTATTGAAAATAAAACTCTAAATTAACAATTTTATCCTAAAATTCTATCCAAATTTGATTGAAAATAGAATTCTAAATTAACTTTTTTATCCTACAAATTGAATTTTATATAACTTTATCCTACGTGGCGCGACACTTGGCGAAAAGTTGGAACGCCAAGTGTCGCTATTTCGTGCCCGTGCGATGCCCAGGTTGTTTATTGAATTTTAAGATAAATTTTTAATCCATATGTCAAATTTTAAAACATATCATTGATACAAAATTAGTTAGAAATTGGTGTGTTTTTATGATGATTTAAACATTTCTTGACCCGTAACCTGAAATAATGACCCTGTCCGAAATGACTCGTGGCCCGACCCAATTGAAAGGTCTACATAGAGTAATAAAATTATATTAGATTGTAAAGTATATTGTTTAAATTGATTAGAATATATTATAAATAATGGATGTGGTGCTAATTCCTTCGCTCCAAAAAAAATACTATGATACAAAAAATAAATTTATATGATAATTTATGAGTGTTATAATTTTTTTTTAATAAAATTATAATTTAATTTGTACATATGAAATATTGGTACTTTATCAAAAATAAAACTCTAAATTAACAATTTTATCCTAAAATTCTATCCAAATTTGATTGAAAATAGAATTCTAAATTAACTTTTTTTATCCTACAAATTGAATTCTATATAACTCTATCCTATGTGGCGCGACACTTGGCGAAAAGTTGGAACGCCAAGTGTCGCTATTTCGTGCCCGTGCGATGCCCAGGTTGTTTATTGAATTTTAAGATAAATTTTTAATCTATATGTCAAATTTTAAAACATATCATTGATACAAAATTAGTTAGAAATTGATGTGTTTTTATGATGATTTAAACATTTCTTGACCCGTAACCTGAAATAATGACCCTGTCCGAAATGACTCGTGACCCGACCCGATTGAAAGGTCTACATAGAGTAATAAAATTATATTAGATTGTAAAGTATATTGTTTAAATTGATTATAATATATTATAAATAATGGATGTGGTGCTAATTCCTTCGCTCCAAAAAAAATACTATGATACAAAAAATAAATTTATATGATAATTTATGAGTGTTATAATTTTTTTTTAATAAAATTATAATTTAATTTGTACATATGAAATATTGGTACTTTATCAAAAATAAAACTCTAAATTAACAATTTTATCCTAAAATTCTATCCAAATTTGATTGAAAATAGAATTCTAAATTAACTTTTTTTATCCTACAAATTGAATTCTATATAACTCTATCCTATGTGGCGCGACACTTGGCGAAAAGTTGGAACGCCAAGTGTCGATATCTCGTCGCCTAGCTAAAAGTTTAGCTTTATATATTAGTTATATGATATGATATATATATATATATATATAATTGATATCATGTGAGAACCAAGGTGAATAATAGAAACTAGGAACCAATCTCAGCCTTTAATCAAGCTATATCCGACAGCACACATCTCACCCGCATTCATTAATGGCATTTTTGTAATTTTGCAAATTTTAAAACTTTTTTTTTTCCAGTTTTTTAACTTTTAAGGCACTTTCATTTACTTTATTGACAAGGAATAAACGCGTCGTCAATTGTCTATCCCTAGATCAAATACAATTTATACAACCTAAACAAACCTAATACGAGTATAAGGCAAGCATAGGGGTCGAACCACAGGGAACGAATAAACACCACCAAATGTTATCGACAATTAAGCTAGTCCGGAATAAGAGATAAATAGACTAAATTCTAAAGATGCTAAAACAAGAAATAAAACATTAAGGGAAATGGTTTAGGTATAGCATTCACTTGAACATAAACAAAGACATAGAAATTGAATTAATTATGAACTAAACATGCTC
Organism: Chenopodium album; assembly: GCF_948465745.1. NCBI lineage: Eukaryota > Viridiplantae > Streptophyta > Magnoliopsida > Caryophyllales > Amaranthaceae > Chenopodium > Chenopodium album. Next base: position 48,774,388 of record NC_137838.1, read on the forward strand.
GAATATCGAAGTAAAAGATCCAATCTAGCCGCCTTCTGGGGTCAATTGACTTCTCCTAACATAGCCTTTATGTTTCCACACTGGAACCATATATTGGGAGGTGCAATCAAAGAACAATCGATAGTAATGAATCTTAACTAAGTCAACTTCCGTTCCTTGTTAGCAAAGATTCACCTTTAATAAACTAACAATGTGCACTTGCAAGAAGATTTAAGAATATCAAGCATATAAAGACTTTAATCACAAATAAATCAATTCTAAACCCTAGAACATGCTCAAGATCCAATTACACCACAACCATCCCCTTAATGGGGAAATTACTCACTAATCATGCTAATAACAAGATTAATTAACAAATAATCAAGAATAAACATGATTAACAAGCAATACCAACAACTAAAATAATAATCAAAAGAAAGCAAATAAAATAGAGGAGAGAGACTTAGAGATTCTCATTAATTGAATGTGAAAATCTACAAACAAGATGATCAATCTTCTTCTTCAATATCCAAGCTCAACAATGGTGAAACCCTCACTTTCTCTCTCTAAACTACTCTAATCCTAACCTAAACCTAGAGAGAGAAGCTCTCCTAAAACTAATTAGAGAGTTGAATAAATGGTAATTGTTCTATTTCATCCTCCACTAATTACCCCAAAAATGGGTATATATACCAAGCTAATAAAATACTAAGTAAATAACAGAAAAGAAAATAAAGTAAAAAGGAAAAAATAAAATAAGAACCTAATTCTTAAAATAAAAGAAAGAAATAAGAAAAAGGGAAAAGAAAAGAAATAAATTAAAAGAAAAATAAAAATAAAACCCACAATTCCAATTCCCACAAAACCAAAAGACGTTTTTTTTTCTTTTTCTTCGATTTTATGGCTCCTCTGAACTCCATCACCACCGTTCATCAACCATCATCATCGGCTATCCTCGCTTCGGACTTCAATATCAACCGTTCGATTTTATTAAAATCATGTGCGAGTCTCGTGAAATGGTTCAATCGAACCGATGGTTGGTTCGACTGAACTACAGGGTTGGTTCGGTCAAACCATGGGTGTGTTCGACCACTCCTCTTCGAATAACAAAACCTCCAAAGTTTCTGACTCTTTTGACATTTTTTTTCATTTCGATCGAACTCCTATGCGGTTTGCCCGAACTTGATTGAAATCAAAATTTACTCTAATATTTGCTTAATTGAGGGGCCGAATCGCAGTAGGTGTGGAGATTGGTGGTGGTTAGAGAATTTGAGATACGGGCTGCTCTGGTTTTGCTGTTGCGGGATGGTTGGTGTGAGGGATGTTGTGGGGTGCTGGTTGTGTGGGAGTGGAATTGAGGTGCTGGTGTTGTTGTGTTTGTTGTTGTTGCTGTTGCAGGTGGTTTGTGATGGTTGGTAGATGCGGAGGTTGTGGTGGTTGCAGCTCGTGTTGGTGTTTTGTTGTGGCTGGAATTTGGTGGTTGATTGTGGGTGAAGGGCTGGTGGTTGCGCGAAGATGCGGGTGGTTGGTAATTGGGTTGCACGGTGCTGCTCCGGTTTTGGTGGACTGTTGTGTGGTGAAGTTGATTGGGTAATTGTGGTGGCAGTAGTTGCGTGGGAGCTGGAGTGGTGAGCTGGTGGTTGGTTGGGTTAGTGAGTGAGGGAGCAGGGGAAACGTTGGTGTGGTGGAGTTGTGAGCTGGTGGTTGGTTGGTTTAGGCGTCGCTCGAAGTGCGCCTACGTTAAAGCATGTGCTGAATATGCTTGGCACTCTTAGGAAGTGGGAATTGACATTACGATTAGGGACAAAATAAAGTAAGGAGCCGCCAACAAGTTTTTAAGGAACTTGTAAACCGTTCACGGATCATAAAAGGCAACCACGATAAAGGGACAACGATAGGCAACAACGATTGACCCGTGAAGGTTACACCCCATTCATAATCCATGAGATTACTAACTCCATATGGTTCGGAACCACGAAAAGAGGATCGGGGATGATGGTACGAAGTGAGTCATGGAGTCACATTCGCCCGTATTGGCCTCTACTCGATTCTTATAGTGAAAATTGATTCCTGCGATCTCAAAGGCATATAAACAACAGGGAAAAGAAAATAACAGAAAGAAAATAAAGTAAAAAGGAAAAAATAAAATAAGAAACTAATTCTTAAAATAAAAGAAAGAAATAAGAAAAAGGGAAAAGAAAAGAAATAAATTAAAAGAAAAAGAAAATAAAACCCACAATTCCAATTCCGACAAAACCAACAGACGTTTTTTTTTTCTTTTTCTTCGATTTTATGGCTCCTCTGAACTCCATCACCACCGTTCATCAACCATCATCATCGGCTATCCTCGCTTCGGCCTTCAATATCAACCGTTCGATTTTATTAAACATCATGTGCGAGTCTCGTGAAATGGTTCGATCGAACCGATGGTTGGTTCGACCGAAGGGGTTGGTTCGGTCGAACCATGGGTGTGTTCGACCACTCCTCTTCGAATAACAAAACCTCCAAAGTTTCTGACTCTTTTGACATTTTTTTGCATTTAAATCGAACTCCTATGCGGTTTGCCCGAACTTGATTGAAATCAAAATTTACTCTGATATTTGCTTAATTGAGGAGCCGAATTGCAGTAGGTGTGGAGATTGGTGGTGGTTGGAGAATTGGAGATGCGGGTTGCTCTGGTTTTGCTGTTGCACGATGGTTGGTGTGAGGGATGTTGCGGGGTGCTGGTTGCGTGGAAGTGGAATTGAGGTGCTGGTGTTGTTGTGTTTGTTGATGTTGCTGTTGCAGGTGGTTTGTGATGGTTGGTAGATGCGGAGGTTATGGTGGTTGCAGCTCGTGTTGGTGTTTTGTTGTGGCTGGAATTTGGTTGTTGATTGTGGGTGAAGGGCTGGTGGTTGCTCGAAGATGCGGGTGGCTGGTAATTGGGTTGCACGGTGCTGCTCCGATTTTGGTGGACTGCTGTGTGGTGGAGTTGATTGGGTTGTGGTGGCAGCAGTTGTGTGGGAGCTGGAGTGGTGAGCTGGTGGTTGGTTGGTTGAGTGAGGGAGCAGGGGAAACGTTGGTGTGATAGAAAATAAAAGAAATAACACTAAACTAATAAAAATTAAATAAAACTATACAAGTAAATAAAATCAAATAAATAACAAAATAAACTTAAAACTAATAAAAACTATGAATGTAACAAAGAAAAGGAACGAAATAAAATAAATCGAACGCAAATAAAATACGAAAATAAACTAGAACTAATTAAATAAAGAAATTAAATTAAAACATACTAAAAATAAGAAATAAACTAGAAACTTTATTTAAAAGAAAACAAGAGAATAAAAGGGAAAATAAGGTAAAATGAACACGAAAATGACTCTAAAAATGCTTCCTAAGATGTCACTCATCATTTATGGCTGATTTCATTTACTTTTACTAACTTTTCATTTATTTTTTAGAAATGAATCTGAAAACCATTTTGTAAAGTTGAAATATTACGACAATGCCAATAATGATACGGGAAGCATGTTGACCGTCCGATTAACATGATCTAAGGGCCTAGATTAGTTCCTAGTACTTATTATAGCCTTGGTTCTCATTATAACCTGGTCCTATATATATATATATATATGAAAAATGTTTAATCGTTGTATATAACGTGTAACGGAAGTAGTATGTGGATTAGTTATTATGTGCACAAATAAAGCCATAATGCAAAGTTTGTTTAACAAAACATATTTACTTATTTAGACATATAATCCAAAAACATTACTCCGTATAAGAAGAATCTACCAAACCGAACAAACCACTAATAAGAGGAAGTAAATTTCAAGGGTTGTGAGACAAAATAAAATGTCTCACAACATAAAATAATGTAGTAAATGTACTTGGAAGAGGGAGAAAGGAAGAGAGAGATAGAGAGAATGAAAAAAAGGTGAGGTAGGGCCCACCTTTGGAGTCAGAAATGGTTTCACGTGCAAAAACGACAAAAAAAATTGGGACCACAACTACTGAGAGTATATTTTATACCACTAAGGATTTTTATAAGTACCACTAAAATCGCATTGAGTACCACTGGGAGTGTATTTTGTACCACTGAGATGTAATAGTATTATTTGACAGCCTAATTAGACATTTGAATCTTTTTTTAAATACCACTAAAATTATATTATGTACCACTGAGAGTGTATTTTGTACCAATGAATCTAAAATGGCAAAATTTAAATTCCGCATGAAATGACTAACTTACCCCTGTAAGACAATTCTAAATCTCTCTCAACCCTCCGTTTATATAACCTCCACTAATAAAGTTATAATGCTTCTAATACTGTACACGACGGAAGATAGTATGTCACGTAAAAATAACCCAAGGAAGTAGTTAGTTTTGGATCATATTCTCTGGATGGTTCCTGGATTACATTTACAATAGGCTTTCAAGACAATAGAAGGAACATACAAGTCAAGATAAATGACTTTAGTGCCCTAAAAAATAAACAATATACACGTAAAATGATACTCCCTCCGTGTTTTTTTAAGTAACACACTTTTCTTAAACGGCTAATTTTTTTAAGTGACACACTTCCTCTTTTAGAAATTTCTTACATTTTAATAATATATTTTCACCCTACTATCTCTTACTTTATCATTTCTCACTTCTTTCATAGTCCCCACTTTCTCTCACATTCTTTTACTTTATCATTTCTCACTCCTCCAACCTACCCCACCACTAACATCTAAAATCAATAACATCTCCTAAAATTACGTGTCGGTCAAACTGTGTCACTTAAAAAACATGGATGGAGTAGAATATATTACTACGTAACAAAGTTCTTTAATTATGACCTTTTTTAACAAAAATCCCAACTTACCCTCATTTAAATAGCATTGTTGTGAGGTTGCTCTTTGATGCTGCACGAATTTGTGAGATTGCTGCATTTTAAAAAGACACAAGGACGTCATCAATGGTTTACAGCCTGTTCTTTAGTGGAGAAGTTAATAAATTTGGAGAAGAATATGTTTTTGATGTGAGATTTGTTCTTTATAGTCTTTACTTGATTTCTGTAAGTATTGTTCGGCTTGTTTAAATAGTGGTTTCGTGCATTTTTTTTACAAGAAAACAGCCTTTTATCTTTTTTGTTTTGTGCATTTTGCTTACATGGACGAGGCTGGGATTTAGTTAAGAATGTCATAATTAAGGAATTACGATATCTTCTAACATCTTCCATGGAAATCGTTGAACAGAAGAAAAAGAACCGGCATACGTTACAACGCAATTTCTATAATCTACAAACCAGTGTCATCGGAATTTACAACTCTTGTTATAAAAGTCAGCGCGCTTAATCCACGGCCAATGCTAAGTTTATATCAAGTATCTTCTACGACGTCTTCGCTTAAGAGGAGGCGGATTTACTTCATCGCCTCGAAATTCACATCTGATAACCATCCCATCCCATGATGAGCTTATGACTATTGGGAGATAAGGGTGCCAGCAACAATCTCTCACTGTAGTTTCATGATGACTGAGTTTGGAAACCAACGCTCCAGTTACCTAGTTAAGCAGAAAAGAGATAAGTTTAAGTAAAGCAAATCTGTTAACACAGAAGAAATATGTAAAAGGACAGGACTTATACAATCCACAATATTGTCATCCCAATTCCCAATGCAATGAGTTCCCCCTTCTATTTTGTTAGGACAACTAGATTAGTACCTGTATTGTACGGTGGTTTTAGTAATTTTTATATATTTTATCTCTTGTTGTTGATAACTTTCTAATATGATTTGGCTCGTTATTTTTTAAAAAAAAAAATAATTGTTATATAAATATTTATTAAAAAAAAATGTACATAAAAAAATGGTTATTATTTAATGTTGTATCATAATGTAATGTTTACTATGTTATTAATTATATATAAAAATGATGGTTAGATTAAATATACTTCATATTAATGTTGTATAAATGTATAATTCAATAAGCTTATACGTTTAGAGTGGAAGATAAATAAATGTGCATTTACTATTAAAAAAAATGTACATAAAAAAATATTTATTAAAAAAATGTAATATTTATTAATGTTGTATAAATGTATAAATAAATGTGCATTTATATTGTTATATAAATATTTATTATAAAAAATTTTCATAAAAAAATGGTTATTATTTAATGCTGTATCATAATGTAATATTTGCTATGTTATTAATTATATATAAAAATGATGGTTAGATTAAATATACTTCATATTAATGTTGTATAAATGTATAATTCAATAAGCTTATACGTTTAGAGTGGAAGATAAATAAATGTGCATTTACTATTAAAAAAAATCTTAAAAAATGTGTATTATTGATTTGTTCAAAAAAAAAAATATATAATTAGCAACCAATATCTATGTCTATTTAACATTGTTGTATTATAAATATCAAAAGTAGTGTGGAGTATATACAACAATATTGATGTCAAATTCAAGTTTCACACCTAATTAGTCCTACTTTCTAGCAAAACAAAAAATAAAAATATTAATGACATCATATGTTAAATTTTGAGGTAAATTTTTTTTTTTTTTGTGAAAGTTTGACATGGTAAGCACTTTAAGAAATTGATGACATCATCTACATTTTGTTTTAGTACTCCCTTCGTTTTTAAATACTTGCTCCATTTCTCCATGCGCGGAGTTTTAAAAGAAATTGGATAAAGTAATAAAATATGAAGGTAGTAGGTTAGTTAGAAAATAAAAAATTGTAAAAAAACAAAAGTAGTGGAAGAATAGGAGGAGAAAGAGTATTATGTTGGATCCACCAAGTATGACAAATGAATTAAATATTGTAAAAGCTTTTCAAAAATAGAAATGGAGCAAGTATTTAAAAACGGCCGGGAGAGGAAAGTGAAGCAAGTATTTAAAAACGGAGGGAGTAATAGTTAATAGATACTGCGAGTCCAAAAACGTGGGATCTTAATATAACTGGAGTTTTTTTTTTTAATTGGAGTTATACTTTGAATCATTGTCAAGAGATGTAAATTTTTCAGTCCCGTAAAAAAAAAAAAGGTTTTTCTATATAGTAATTCTGTTAATTTCGCTTCTCTACGTTGTGCCCCTATATATATCACTTTCTACATTGTAACCCCAATATACATTTTGTTTCCATGCGGTAACCTTGCCGTTATCCCTTCGTTAAAAATACCGTTAGTGGGGCCTACTCTCAATTTATTAATATTTTGTAATCGATTTACGTGTTGGAAAATGTTCCATTAAATCCCGAAGGATCCAAATTGAACTCAGATTTCACAAAAAAAAAAAAAAAAAAAAATAAAAAAACATAAATGCCTCGTTTTAAGTATTAAAACGTAAACACGTAAATCGAGACATTACTTAATAAGAAAAACGAGGCATTTAAGTTATTTTTTTGCCAAATCTGAGCTCAATTTAGACCCTTAAGAGCCAAAATAGCCCCCAAAACCTTCAACGGAACATTTTTCACGCGCAAATCGATTAAAACATATTATTCCCTTCGTCCCCGAAAGAATGACCTTTTTGGGCTGATTTCGCGGGTATTAAGAAAGTTAATTAAAAAATAGTAAAAGTATATTTTATTTTTTTATTAGAACACCACTCTTGTTCATGGGAGTGCAAATTGTTTTATGAAGGTTATAATATGTTAGACCCAAAACAAATTTCATTAAGCACAAGAGGTATAAATCACTACTTACCAAATCATAGATATAGACAGTCCCATCATTTGATCCAGTGTAAATGTATTTTTGACCAGTGCTGCAACAAGAAAACACAAGCATTAGAATCTAAAGCAAAGAGATGCTACTTGACCAACACCAAAAAACAAGTAAAATGGCAACCACTAGGTGAAAATAAAAATCCCTACTACAATTATTTTGGAGTATTTTCACCAATGTACCATCGAATAATTCCCATGAATAGCATAGATGCAAGGAGAAATTCACCAAGTGAAATCACAAGCTATGTGTATAATGTTCATGATACAGAATTTTGAAAAATCCTTAGATGTTAAAATCAGTCATTTTAATATCACAACAAACTTAGTTAGAAATATTCAATTTTAGACTTCTGCTGATATGAAATGAGTGTGTTCCTGATATAGGAAATTTAGAACTTTCAATAATATAGAAGCTTAGGTGCTTTTGTGGCAGCAATAGAGCAGTTATTTCAGCGGGCACTAGTACCTCAAGCTCTAACTGACCCCTATCATCTTGAGAAGGATAATTAGAGTCAATTACAGAATATCTTCAACCAAAAATTAAAATTTTGATTTCTAGCCAAAGCATTTAATATACTCAAAATGTTTCAAACAAAACTCATTGACTACGCAACAAATTGTTGTAACGCAAAACTGTTGCAGATCTCTTAAATCATGACAAGATAGAAGAAAATAATTGCCTGTATTCCGAGGAGAAGTGGCAACGTATTAGAGTGCGAAGGACTGAATGACCTCTATATGTAGCCAGAGATTGGTCATTTGGGTGTCTTAACTTCTTAAGCTCTTCAGGGTAATCCATCCATCTGTAATCCCAATCATAGTTTCTTGGTGTAGTAGCACTGAAAGAATCACAAAGAAAAAAATTGTTATGCTCAACAAGCACGTAGACTATAAACAGTAACACAACATAAGAACTGACTGACAAAGATCTCTTAGTACAATATCAATGATGGTTCAAGTTTTACTTTCAATACTCTACAATCTACATATTAGGAGGTCTGTACCAATTAAAGATTAAAGCTTTGCATAAGAAAGGATGTATCATGTTATTTAATGGTTATAAAATTTACCATTCAGAGTTAGAAGACATTTTACGAATATCCCACAGTTTGATAGTCTGATCTTTCCCATTGGATATAAAATAACGTCCATCACCACGGCTGTCAATAAATGTAATGCCTTCCAGATGACCAATTAATGTTCCAGCAGGTTGACATGTTGATGTGAGGCAACGCCTATCCCACACCTAAAAGAAATATGCACTTTATTTTGGTTAAGATTGCAAATAAGTAGAACAGTATCAGACAAAGACATGAAAATGGCAGTACAAGACATGATATTCATTAAATTTTTGCATGACCAAAAGCATCCATACTTGGACACAAATTTGGAACTGGTCATAACATGAAATAGAAAGGCCAGAACTTCAGCTTAACATACATGACTAGTAACCAAGTAACAAACACGAGAATTATTGACAGAATTGTTTAAATGACAGGTTTGTAATTTTCAGGTGCTGCTTCTTTGAACAGAATATTATAGTAATTGAGAAATAAATTCTTTTAGTTCAAAAAAGATAAAGAGTTTACAAAAATAGACTCAAAGCTTTACATTTTGAGGTGCCTTGTCGTTTGGAAAATGCTTACAAATATACCCCAGATAGAATTTTACAATCATTTAAATCAATTGATAAGATTAAAAAATGAAACAATTAATTACCCACAGATCTAATCAGTTTCTTAGATTATCTCTTAGAAAGTAAGTTCCCCCACTATCTCTCGAAAAGTAAGCCCCCCCTCCCCATCAACACTCACCTACAAGTCACTGCTCTCACCCAGCATCAGCAAGCCACCAATGACTTTTTATCAAGCAGGAGTAAAGTTATTTCATTCACCAGATTTCATACACCTAGAAACATTGGCCTAAACTAAACACAGCAATTTTTCAAATTAGGAGAAAGAATCTAATTCAAATACATTATCGCTTTGTTTGGATAAAAAATAAGGAAAGGAAGGGGAGGGAAATATGAGGAAGAGAAGGGGAAAGAAAGGGAGGGGGAAGTGAACTCCATTTTCCCTCCAAATCTCTCCAATTTTGGAGGGATTATACTTATTAAAGAGAGAGGGAAAATGGATCCCTCCCTCTCCTTTCCCTTCCTTCCCTCAATCCTTTACCCAAACAAGAAAGTTTGTCCCCCTCTCTTTCTCTTCCCTTCTTTTCCTTCCATTTTCTTCTATCCAAACAATGTGTAAGAGATAACCTCACTTTTTTGAAACAAGGCCTGAACCGCACTTTAAATCTCTCTAGCCACTCAGTACAGTTTTACCAACATAATTTTAGGATAGTGAACACTGAAAAGCATTAAAGAAGAAAATACCAGGGAATTGGAATCTGAATGAAAATGAATCAGCAATACAAATTCCGATAGTCATATTTTCTGCAATTCTGCTTTAAACCAATAGAAAATTCAAAAGGTTGCTAGGTTCCTTCCTTTGGATTACTTGCTATTGAAGTTCAAAGATACCCAGGCTCTGCTTGTAGTTTGTTTTGGTTGATTAGATTTTGAAAAGGGCTACATTAGTCGAGGGCTGTAGTTTTCCTTCATTGTCATTAATAAGCAATTGGAACATACATAATTTACTATCTCGAGCACCAAAATAAAAAAAATATATTATAAAAAATACTGTGAAGACTGGTGCAAGTATTCACGTCATATTGAAAAAGGTATGGAGTATGTGAAATTTTCCAAAGAATAGAACCAAATATTCGACTTGCTTCTTGAAACGAATATGGATGCCGAATTATCTAAGCAAAAACAATTAAACGACTTACTTTGCAGAGGTTATCATCACTTCCAGAATATATCAGATGACCAGATTCATCAGCAAAGCACACAGTATTAACATCTTCCTGAAACAGACAATCCACAACACACTTGTAACAGTAATACAAGAGATAAAATCAAACAATCTACAAGAAAACTATGAGGCTAAACTCACACATTCTGCTTATGTTTAAAGAAGCCAAACCTTGTTTTACAAAATGGGAGAGTTGATGAAGCTTAAAGTAAATAAGAACTTTAGCAACAAAAAACTAACATAAACCCGCAGCGCAATATCCAGACCAAGGGAAGAAGTCTCCATTCAGCCTTTTCACAGTATTAAAAAAAAAATCCCTTATAAAAAGAAATTTGCCTAATTTGTTGTTCAACCACCACAATAACACAAATAAGAAAATAACACAGCTCATATAACTTAATTGAACACACGCGACACACACGCGAATGGATGATAAACTTAAGTTGTTAGAAGTTTCCCAAGCCTTAACTAGAGGTTTAGGCTTCTAGAGCTGTTACCACCTTGTTTGTTAAGAGTAATTAAGCGATGCCATATTGCCATCAGAGAGGATAGCACTGCAAAAGACATTAACTAATCTTTTGAGCTATAGGTCAATGGTTTCTATACCCTATGAGTTGGCAATTCAGGGGTATGGCATGTTATGTATTGACCAAATCCTGAAAAAGAACAGAATAGTACGGAGAACAATTTCTATTTTATGATATGGATCTAGGGAAAAAGCTCAAGGAACAGATTCTAGAACAAAATTATCAGACTGTGGGACTGACTCAGAAACAGTAACAGGAACAATGAGGTCAGTACTGGATCGGAGACCTCTAAACTCTTTAAAAGAGCTAGCAAGTTGGTGAATATTTTTCTTCGCTTTGGAATTTAGTTCTAAGGGACTACTGTTTTTTTTTTTTTTCTTTTCAATCCTATATTTTAAGAGCTTGCATGCAGTTGAGCTAAAGGAAATCAAAACAAGGAGTTCCCTTTTGTCCATCATTTTACAATATCTCAAATCCATCCGACCAGCTATGCAAGAAGTAACTTTATTTTCAAGAATTCCTATCATTTTTTTTTTTTTTATTTTTTTTTTAACACACTCCATTCAGCATAATCCTAATCTAGGATAGTCTAAAAATGTAAAAAGTTAGAACAAGCATGGATATACTCCCATGCAATTAATGGCATACTTAAAGTTAATATAAGGAAGGACAATTTGCTAGGTAGCATTTGTTTTAGTTTAATATTTTGACTTATTACGTATTATAAATTTGTATTCAGCGGAATCAATAAATAAAAAGGACCTTTAGTTTATACCCTTCTCGCCTTCAAAACTTCATATACAATGAATAACCTGGAAGAATAAAAGTGGAAATCCAAGGGATGACAACCATAACAAATAACCTCCAGTAACGAGACACTGCCATGTGACAATATAACAGCAGTCATGTCACTAAAACAATGTTTTCCAACGCCAAAATACCAAAACCTAACCACCATCCTCTATTGAAATGCAAACATAGGCCTGTCTAACAAGGAGATACCACTTACCCTCACGACCACACCTACCCCCCAAACCACGAAACATCTTTCATAAGTCTCTCCAGCCAGCTACACCCATCAGAAGCTTGACGAGGAAGGAAAATACAAGAGAAGGTTACAACAATGTGTAAGTCATGAAAGCTAAGCCTTTCCCACCCGCCCAACTGCACAGAGACCTTTTCTACAACCACGTTCCAGGAACAAAGAGGAGAGCCAATTTAAGTTAGTAGGATAGATATCAAAGCAGGTCACACTACACTTTAAAAAAGAATCTCAAGACCAAGAGAAATTCAGAAACCTGACACTTGACAGTTTCTTCTAAAGTACGCGAGTTTCAATCACTTTTTGTAAGGATTTATCAATCACATTAAAAATTACAAATAAAGTGGGTAAGAGATCTGGTTTTCTAATACATAATGCTAAGAATGAGTGAATTCTAAATCATGGGCCTCTTACTTACAAAATTAGTTTAGGAACAAAAATGTGACGTACCCTCTTATTCCTGCATACTAAAACTATTCTTTCTAAGAAAAACCCACCTTTAAAAGGGTCACATTATGATCTTGTATTTTACTACTAGTAAATAGTTACTGGGCACCAAAAATTATCCTATCTAATACTTGAGTTCGAATTAAACATAAAAGACTAGAGATATCATTTTCTAACAAGTATCATCTTTACATAGAAGGGTGAATCAGGAAGTTTAAAAGTTTACTGCATGCACATTCAGAAGTGGAAATTTTCTGGACATAACATAACCGAAGATACAATAACTTAGGATGAAGGCCAATGTATAACCAATGTATTAACCAGGAAAACAAATATACTTCATAAGAATTCGAAGCTTCCTCAAGACATAATTGGAAAAGGTGCACACAGTGACAAAGCATAGGTAAATAATATGACTTTTATAGAAGCCGAAATACCTCATGTGCATGTATTCGGAGAGTTCGCTTGTTTGCTACAAGATCATAGACATATATAGAGTTATCACTGCTTGCAGCCACAATCTCTCGACCATCTGTTGAGAACTTTACAGAGAAGACACTAAAGCTATCCCCATTGTCTTCACCATCGACTATTGATAAGTTCAGACCTTCATGAATTTCCTAAAGCAGTATTACATTTAAAAATTAATGATTAATTATATCTGTATAGCATAAGCCAATAGTATTAGCACTGAAAACAAAAGAACTGAAATTATACAGGTTGGAATATAGCTTTGGTATAGAAAGAAAGAAGATAAGGATAAGACTTTGAACAAGTTGATGATGATCATTGACATAAATTACTTGTCAACTTAGAATCTACAGTTTGCTACTCCAGGATAAAGACTTAACTGTACAGCTGTATTCATCGATAGCATACTTTTTTTATTTTTTTTTACTGAGAATCTTTAAGTTTATGCTTAATACATCTATCAGAGTTAACGTTCATATAACGACTTAGCTATTTGGGAGTTTAAACAAGTAATAATGAGAATAATTAATCTAGAAATTATTGCTGCAGCATACATAATGCACAATGTTATGGACTGGGTCAACAACCCCAGTCAACCACCTCTTTTTGTGTATACAAGGCGCAAAAAGGGGGAAGCAGCAGCTAGGGTTGACAGCAGCAAATCGCTAGGGGCGGCAGCAGGGGAATGCAACAAGACAAGTTTAATTAAGAAAGAGTTAGGGAAGGAAAGCCATCAGTTTCTTTTATGTCTGTTTATGGTCTTTCTATTTTAGCTAAGTACCACATGTATTCAATTAAGGTCAGCTTGACCATTAGGGGTCCTTAGTATAAGTAAGGTAGTTTGTGTATCAAGAAGTTTGTCCAGAAAATTGAGTGAAACTTGGTGAGACTTGTGACCTCAAGTCACTTGAGAGAGATTGATAGCCTAAAGCTATTATTATATCCCCTTAAATCATTAGCAATCAATCAATTCAAGCTTTCCTCGTTTAATTCTCTTGCAACTTTCTTTCCTAGAGCGTGTAGTACATAACACACAACTTTGTTTATCTTAGCAGTCCCTAGCTACTACTTCCCAGTTTCACAGAAATTGTAAACAAGTTGATATTTGCCAAAATGAACATGTACAAAATAGAAAATATCAGAAAATAAAATTTGTAATATTCATCTTTCTAACGAAATATTATTTACAATGTGAAGCAGTTCAACCAAAGAGAAGAAGGTATCCTCTAAGAGGAATAGCTGAAATTTACTTACAATGACAAAATTTAAGCCGTTCAAAGGTGGGATTGTTTTGGAATAATTGAAAGGTGAGATTGGTTTCGGAAGAGCGAGCAAAGGTAAGATTAATTTTTACTTCCATTTTTCCAAAAAAAAAGAAGGGGGGGGGGGGGGGGGAGGGAATGTGTCAGTTAGCTTCTGCCAAATTCCAACCCTCTCTCTGACACTCTTGCCATCACTCTAAAAATTTGTTGAGCATGACTGACGTCCATGTTCAGAAATTAAAAAGGGATGAAAACACAATGGGCCGAACAAGACTCGGAAATAATAGGGTTATGATTAATAAATAAATAAAAACCCCACCAAATTGGGAAACTCATCTATCCACATATCAGTAAACAAAATATAAATTAGTAATCTTATTAATCTGTTTTATGAAAGAGGAACATATCATGAATGAACCAAAACTCCAAAAGCCACTTCTGACTTAATTTGAGACATACCGTAACATTTGCAAGAGACTCCATAACTGAAGATCCCACGTCAACAATATGAACAATGGGTGACATACTTGAATAAACCTGCACTTGCAAATACCAAACCTATGTTAGCTAGATGGATGACATGAACAAGAATTAGCACAGAATGGTAATAGCCAATATGTAATGACAATATTTTTACACCATAGTGAATCTATTAGAATCTAGATGATTTAGTAATCATGGTAACATGAGCATCAACTCAATGAAGATAACAAATCACGAATATTAGCTTTATAGTTCCTTTATCCCACAATAGCTAACTATTTACATAATTAGGGGGTGTTTGGTATGGGGTAATGATCAATGGGAAAGAGAATGAACTAGGCTATTTCCCGTTGTTTTTTGTAACAACATTTCAATTATTCCCCTCACCCTCTCCATTCTCCCTATAGTCCTCTACTTTGATTCCCCCACCTCCCATGCTATTTCCATTCCCTTTCTTGAAATACCTTACACCACTGCCAAGCGCACTACTCATCGCCTCATTGGCACCACCCAACACTGCCTTTTACAGTACCGCCCAACCATCACAACACCCAAACTTGCACTGGCATTGCCGTCCCTGCCCCTGCCGGTTCCCACCTCATACCCACTCAAAACCCCACCATAACCACCCACTACTCGAACCACCCCATCTATCCCCAAAACCACCTCTCATCCACCCATAAAGCTACCAACCCACCCGAAACCCATCCACACTCAACCACCCGAAACCCATCCACACTCAACCCACCGACTCATAAACCAGCCCACTGGCCCCTGAAACCCCCAAAACCCACCAGAACTAAACAATTTCATTAAAAAAAGAGATAAAGAGGAACATTGATGATGGCGGGGGCATCAAGAGGGCAGCGACAACTAGGGAAGCCAGTAATGATACAGTATAATATCTATAGCCAAAGATGATATAGCACATAGTTAAACTATCATCTATTCATTTGATCTTTACATAGCCTAACACTACTACACTAGGTTACTGTCCATGTTCTTCCAATAAATTAAGCTGCAACAAGGTTCAAGTACAAATAAAGTTTAACCATACCAGAGTAGTCTAGTTACTTTCAATGCATATATCAACACAAAATAAGACCAACCACAACATGGGTAGCTGAGAAGAGTCACAGTCAAGTTTATCTAGCATTATTCAAAATGGAGATTGAATAAACAACCAAACAATAATAGTTTGATCTGAAGTGCATAAAAAGGAAGTGGTAGATCATGATTCATTAGAGTGACTAATGGCATAGTAGACACAAAAAAAAAAAAATAAAATAAAATAAAAATAAAAAAAAATAAAAAAAAAAAGAGTTGCTGGTAGTAAAAGCTAACATGAATTAACAAGAAAGCATTAATAAGTAATAACTACCTCGAATCAAGGATTAGCAAAGCATTGAGCATTAGAAGAGATGTTTACCAAAAGCAAATAAATTACTTTTCAGCATATACAATATGCAAATCATGTATAAGACATTCAACATCCATAGCATTAGTATCTAACAGATTTAGTCAAAATACAGATAAAGTAATTTGCCACTCAAGCATGCAAATGATTATCCTCCATTTATATAAGATCAAAAGGACATAATTCTAACATTTGGGATCAAACCTTGTCTAACTTTGAATTTTTTAAAAGGAAATTTTAATGATTATGCAATTTTTCTTAATCATTATATATTTATAAATGTAGGAAAATTTGTCGTTAACAACTTAAAATATTCTAAGTTAATCAAAAGATGGTTTTATCATGATTTTCCATATCAAAACAGTTGAATTAACAGTTTTACCCTTCCAAATCTGGTGGTTACAATAACTGTGCAAGGAATCTACGCCTCTAAAGGATCAAAACAATCAATTTAGATAATCATAAGGTTTAAGGGTTCCTCTTAGAGAAGTAAAATGATTGTCGTATAAGTAACAAATACCTTAAGGGTTTTTTTAATTAAAGGAATCAGAATTAGAAATGTGGCTAAAATTCATTGACAGTTGCTGCACTTGAGACGTATTCATCTTTCATTTGAGGTTAGGATGAGGTAACAAATATTATTGAAATTTATAATACATTATTATAAGTTCTAACCATTGATTTATAAAGATACTTGAAAGAGCTTGTGCTTTATATCTATTTGATCTAAAGTATGGAGTATGCATAATGTTACTGATATGACCAAATTGAGGGTTGTATAAGGTCATATCACTAGTACAATACATTTCTAATAATTAAATATACGGAGACAGTAAGTTCAAGCTAAGAGAAATACATTTCTAATAACTGTCCTACTTTACCTAAATGTGCTGCTTGCCTTGCTGTTTATACAAAGTAACTCAAAAGAACAACAGGGCCTTGTTGTATTAATAGGCAGGGTATTGGACAACTATTAAAATGTGCTACGTAAATAATAATTTCAAACCATACATGTTCCTAATTTCTTAAAATCTATAAATTTTTCACATGGGAAGTATAATGTGACAGCATGATTATTATAAAGTATGGAGTATAATAAGTGAAGATAGCACAAGAAGGAATTTTGTGCTACTTGCCTCTCCGTTCAAGTGTGTGCCTCTTTCATTTTGTTTACTTGATTTGCTTGAGTTGTTTGAAATTTGGCTTCACTAGATAAACTCAGTTTAGTTAAATTTGGCTTGAATGTTTTAGGATGTCTGATTTGAATATACAAGAGTCACGTAAGCGCCCAAGGGATGATGATGATGAAATGGACTTAGTTGTGATGGTTTTAGGTTTTATTATGGTAGTAGTAGGAGCATGGTATGGTAAGAAATATAGATTAAAGGAGATAACATGGAATGAATCCGAGCGTGCTAGAACAAGAGCTACATGGATGAACACTTTGAGGAATGATAGGATATGTCGAGAGCAATTACGTCTCGATATACGTTGTTTTGAGAAGCTATGTCATGTATTACAAACTAAAGGTGGGCTAAAGACCACGAGAAATGTCACGATAAAAGAAATTGTGGCTTTATTTCTTCATACCCTTGCCCATGATTTGAAAAATAGAACAATGCAAGCCCTCTTTGCACGATCCGGAGAGACTATTAGTCGTCAATTTCATGTAGTTCTTGCATCCATGCTCAAGTAAGGGAAATATTACATCAAACAAGCCAATCACACTACTAGTTATGCTGATGATAATAAATGGAAGTGGTTCGAAGGTGTTATAGGAGCTCTTGATGGGACACATATTGATATGACTGTGCCAATTGAGGATCGACCTCGCTATCGAGATAGGAAAGGGAACCTTAGCACTAATGTACTAGCCACTTGTGATCCTAACCTTCGATTCACGTATGTGCTACCTGGTTGGGAAGGATCCGCATCGGATCCTCGTGTCCTTCGGGATGCTCTTCGTAGGCCTAATGGTCTTAAAGTGCCTAAAAGTAAGAATATATATATTTTTTTTATTATTTTGTATAAAGATTGGGTTATGTGAGTTTGAATGTATAATTAAAATGTTAACATTCTCTGATTGCAGATAAGCATCTTCTTGTTGATTTAGGATATTCTAATGCCGAAGGTTTATTTCATATTTTAATGCTTGATTTGTTGTTGTATGTTACTGCTATACTTCCCTGTTACTGCAATACTTAGAATATGGCATTTGTAATCTGAATTTGTATGATCTTCTTTTGTTAACAGGATACGCCTGCTGCATCTGCGTATCAAAACAAATGCATCGAGAATTGGGATGACATTTGTACCTTGTTTGCACCTAATAGAGCAATAGGAGATGGTGCTGAGCAACATGAAGAAGCTGCTGCAGCAATGGAGAATGAAAATGATAATGCAAGTACATCAGAAACGGCTTCCGGAGATTCAAACAAAAGGTTAAAAAGGGATCGTCTTGCAGATGCCGTGAGTAGCTTTGCTGAATCTTTCAAGGAGTACGTGAGTAAATCAACAAGGCCAACTAGTCAAGAAATCTACAAGGAAGTGTCTAGTGTACTTGGAATATCTCGACACCAAGCTTTGAGGGCGGTTAAGAGATTCTTAAATGGTACATTCGAGGAATTTGACATGCTGAAAAATTTACCCGATGATCAAAAATTAGATTGGATCATTTTGTGTATTGACGAGTAGTAGTGTTGTAAGTTAAGAGATAATTAGAGTTAAGTTGGAACTTAGGTATTGAAATTTAGAATTTGGAATTCCATTGTTTCCCAAACAACAACTAGAATTTGAAATTCTAGAATTGAAATTCTCTTGTTTCCCAAACAAGTATTTGAATTTGAAATCCTAAATTTGAAATTATCATATTTCCCAAACAAATGATTTGAATTTGAAATGTAGAATTTCAATTTCGGAATTTGAATTTTATTTTTTGAAATGAAATCCGCATATCCAAACGCAACCTAAGGTTTTTTTTACACCAAATCACATAAATTTCACAAACTTACAAGATAGCGTTTATCAGGAGATAGGGATGTATCAGTGACCGTCCAACGCAAGCTCCTAGCCAATATATCCTTCTGAACCTTCCACCCTTTTTCAACATTGTATACCCTAATGTGACTTCCCTATGTCCAAAAAAAACATGATTAGAAGATCAAAACTCAATACGTATAAACTGATAAACCATATTGGCAAGCCTCAGCCACGTTTGTACAAGTAACTAAAAGAATACCTGATATCCTGCAACTAACAATGAACCGTCAGATGAAAATTGCGAGACATATGCACAGCTTTCCATTTGGTCCACCAAGTAAGGTCCATTAACAGGCAAATATCTACTAAGCATATGACAACCATCTGCCATTGAGAATTTTGATTTTCGAAAAAAATTACTCTCGCGGGCAGCCAACATTTTCACTGGCGAAATCCAATCCTTGTTCTTCCCACCAAACAATTTACTAATATACTCATTAGGTCCTGATCTAAGTTTTGTGAGCTGGGCAATTTCATGATCAAAATGTTCACTGCTAGTACCAGCAGAACTACCACTTGCTTCATCACAAAACTTGGTGTTTCTCCTAGAACTTGTCATTGTGCAATAACCTAATTTTTTATACGAATTCAATTAATTCAACAAACTTCATCCGTAACTTTATAATAAATAATACTTCAATTAATTCACCAATTCTTCTACAAGAATGACATCAACGACGGCACCAAAATGTTATTTCAAAAAAGATATTGTCGGCTACATGAATCAAAAACTTATTCGATCTTATTCCCCGTGATCATCCACAAAAATCCTCTTCATCCAAACCATTTCTACAAGAATAATCAAATTAATTAAAAAAAATAAAATAAAATAAAATAAATATGCAATTTCAGACTCTGATATTACATAATCACCCAATTCAATATTCAAACAAGTGATCAATTCGACTAAAGCATCAATTCAAATCCTCTTCATCCAAACCATTTCTACAAGAATAATCAAATTAAAAAATGCAATTTCAGACTCTGGTAACATAATCACCCGATTCATTATTCAAACAAGTGATCGATTCGACTAAAACATCAATTATGTTGCTGAATAATTCAATCAACTCAAAAATTTCAAAAACAGGAATTTAGTAAATATTATAAACACTCAAAGTTTTGTTGAACTTACTATGGCAAATGAGCAGGAGTTTGGTGGTTTTGAAGACAAAGAAGTTGCAGAGAGTGTGCGCTTACTTAAAAAAATGTTGAACAGAAGCAGAAGAGCGAGACACGTCACAAGCTTGCTAACCATCCAAAATGTTCATCTTGTCCCAATGTAACACTATCCGACGATGGGGAATGATGGACCGCTAGTCCGCTACCCTCTATAGGTCACCTAGTCCAATACCACCAAGTGATATCAATTTTTTTTTAACATATTTTATTTAACTTAATAAATCAATAACAGTACTAGATAAATTAATAATAGCACCTTAATTTAAAATAGCAGTTTTTAATACTCCGTAATACACTAATTATTACTATAATTTGATTTGATAATCACTTATATGACTTTTATTGGTATTAGTTATCACTACTTTACTACTTATATCTTAAACAGATTAACGTTTATATTTTATAGTCCTCTATGCTTCGCAATATAATATGTTTTACTTAGAGAGTTTTGACCAATACCTGACTTAGTTGACAATGGAACCTCCGACATTTTGAGCTTTCCGCTTTATCAAGGTAGCTAACCCCAACCATGTCTTCTTTAAATCAAGCACAGCACAATCTAATTCGTTTCCTACATGAGATCGTATTCTCTACTCAAACAATCTCTATTGTATTTGTGATGGTACTTTTAAACATAAAAATAACTCTTCTGTGACATAAGTTTTGAAAGAATAATGTTCCTTTTTGAAATTAAATTTTTATTTAATTTGAAAAGATTACAACACTCATTTCTTACAAAATTAAAAACAGAAAGTCTAAACAGACATGACAAGCAATAGAGTTTTTCTCTAGTTTAAGAGAGATGTAGAACCAATCTATCTCTTAAGGTGAGGATTTTCTCTAGAGAATTTTCTTGTTTTTAGAAATGCTTTAGCCAACTCACTTCAAGCCTGCCTTGACTTCTTTGCCTAATGTCCTTTATATAGGGGAAGGCTCACAAAGGCCACCGACACTTTCTATGGTTTACAGAAAACCACGACTCAGCAAGTGAATATCGTTCATTGCTTTTCCAAAGATAAATAAAACGTGCTATAATAGTAAAAGTAGAATACGTACATAATTGCTGGTGTGGGCTTAGGACTCCATCATATCTTGTAGACCACCTTTATTGTCCTTACCGTCTTCATCATGGACATACATTTGGCTATCTTCTTCTATACTGAGATCCATCACACATTTGGCAGCATAGGATTCATCCCATGTGACAAAGATCTTCAATAAGTGCTCTTTTCCTTCTAAGGATAAATATCTCCTAGCTTCAACTTGTTCAAGATAATCATACACTGATTCGCCATATAATACTCCTTCTTCTAAATAATTTCTTAACCATTCAAGTGCTACTATTGTGGTATTTCCCACATGTATTATGACCGGTGGTTCTTCCTTTATCGTTATGAAATGGTTAAAATATTGAGTAATATAGAAAAATCCATAAGCTCTTGCCTCCGTAGGATCTTTTATTCGTCTGTGCTTGATACAGATTGGATATTGATTTTGCGATGAACATCTTCAAACATGATCAGGAAATGTAGAGAGCTAACTTTTCCTTCAACCATTTCAATGTTTTCACTTTGCACTTAGACCTTTTCAATTCTTCCTTTGTATTTTGTTGCATCATAAATTCTACTAAATATGTACCTCTGAAATTTTGTGAACTTCTCAAAGAAAGTAGTATTATTATTAGGAAATGGTACAATGTTATGAACCATTCCATAATCCCAAGCTTTGTAGTGTTCCGCCACATATGGTGCCCTCCATTCCAGAGAATGTGGATGAATTGACACAATACCCACACTGAATTGGTGTTGAACATTATTCTACTTTCCCATATATCATAAACATCATACAACTTGTATGACCTTAATACAACTATATCGTACCAGAATCTAAATTCATTATCTTTTATTTTATTTAGTGTTATATTCTGAATATCTAGAATGAGTCGCAGGATCATGAACATTACTTCGTACATTATGAACCTTCAAATGCTACATGACAACTTTTAATCAAACCATCTCGAGATCTCTTTTTTGATGAAAAAATCATGTCCTCCATCAAGGCCCATTTGGAGGATGAAACCACTCCATCGCTTAATTAGTTTCTTCAATAAGAGTTTTTCTCTCTGCCTCCATCTTTTCTAGTTGATGGGCAAGAGGTTTTTCTGATGTCTTGTGCTTCTTTTCAATTGGCTAATTCTCTAGTCAAACTATCTGCCAAAGAATTCTTCGATCCTTGTATATGTTCAACGGTAAAAGAGAATTGGTTAAGCCATAATTGCCAGCACATGAGTCTTCCTTGCGCTTGCATAGTAGACAAATTCTTTTTAACAAAACCAAGTATGCCTTTGCAATATGTTCTTATTAAGAACTGCATAGGGGCTAAGAAAATTAAGAACTTCTCGATCCCTCTAATGACTGCAAGGATTTCCTTTTGTATGGTTGGATAATTTAACTCAACTTTATTAAAACTTTCATTGTTATATCTACTGTATGGTTGGATAATTTAACTCAACTTTATTAAAACTTTCATTGTTATATCTACAGAGTCTTTCTCCTTCTTTGATTTTTAACACAGCACTCTAGTGCTCATTACTAGTACTTGTTTCAAGAATTAAATCATCTTTACTAGTAGGTAGTGCTAGTACAAGAAGATCTTTACACATAGCTTTTAAATCTTGAACAATTTTGGAATCACTTTACTTCCAGTTCCAAGTTATTTCTTTTTTGAGTTTTTGTTGTAATGGTTTTCTTAACAGAGCAAGATTTTCTATGAAATCAGAAGCATAAGTTAAACATCCTAGAAATCTTTCTAGTTGCTTTCCATCTTTAATTTTGTTTGGGAATTTTTCAATCTTTTCCAGAATATGATTTTGCAATATTATTTGTCATACTTTAATCTCTAATCTTAGAAACTCAATTTCTTGTACTGTTTAGCATAAACACATTTAGCTTTTCCAGGGATTATACCATGCTCAGCACATTTTTGGGTTACAGCTTTAAGATCATTCCTATGTTGTTCTAAATCTTTTGAGAATATTAAAATATCATCTATGTAAACCAAACAACAATGATTAAGTTCTCTAAAAATATAATCCATTCTTCTCTGAAATACTTGTGGAGCATTTTTTAATCCAAAAGACATTACTAACTATAGGCATCGTTCGAAGTGCGCCTATGTTAAGCATGTGGTGAATATACTTGACACTCATAGGAAGTGGGAATTGACATATACAGTTAGGGACAAGGAAAGTAGGGAACCGCCAACAAGTTTTTAAGGAACTTGTAAACCGTTTACGGATCATAAAAAGGCAACCACGATAAGGGACAACGATATGCAACAACGATTGACCCGTGAAGGTTACACCCCATTCATAATCCATGAGATTACTAACTCCATATGGTTCAGAACCACAAAAGGGGGATCGGGGATGATGGTACGAAGTGAGTCATGGAGTCACATTCGCCCGTATTGGCTTCTACTCGATTCTTATTGTTAAAAGTGATTCATGCGATCTCAAAGGCATGCAAACAAAATATTCAATTTTCTCCAACCTATTATTAGGCTACATTGGTTGAATATTAATGCAACACATTATTCTAAAATATTGTGATCACTTCAATTAATAACAAGATTAAAAAGGATCTTAAACCGGTTGTCCAAATTATCTTATTAGGCGTAATTTTCAATTACATATTTTCTTTAACATGCAATATGGTGATCAATAAATATAATAGAATAAAAATTAATATTGGAAGCAATTTAACAATAATAGCATTAGTCAAATCAAATATAAATTAACCTAAACATGATACTAGAAATATTAAAATAAAATAAGTAATTAAATTAATTAACTACTCACATTCCGCGCGTTCCTTTAAATTATTACATCATGAATAAATTGTTAGTAACTTCAACAAAAAAATATAAATCAAATGGAAATTAAATTAAATAAATGTAGAGTTGATTTGGTCTAAACCCTCGTTTATTGGTACCTTTCACGCCTTGGTTTAAGGATGGAACCTCGAGTGTTGTATGGACTCCTTGGAGTGCTTAAGGGAAGAATGGTTTAATTAGAAATATAGGTTTAAGGCTTATAATATGAGAGAGAGTGAGAGAAGAGAATGTTTTTTTGTGTAAAAGAGAGGAAGAGAGAATGATTAGATGCCCCGAACTGTAGAAAGGAGGGGGTAGGTATTTATAGGGATAATGAGTAGGGGGAACACACGGAACCCTAAAAGATAAAAACCCTAAAAATAATGCCGCGACATAGCAAAATGCGTCGTGACACGGCAAGAATTCCCGTGACGCGGGGAACTTTGGTGTGACGCGGGACAGAAGACCAATAGAGGATAAAACACGTTAGGTTTAACGTGGAGAAAACACGGTAAATTCCCGTGACA
Organism: Chenopodium album; assembly: GCF_948465745.1. NCBI lineage: Eukaryota > Viridiplantae > Streptophyta > Magnoliopsida > Caryophyllales > Amaranthaceae > Chenopodium > Chenopodium album. The sequence continues at coordinate 48,799,205 of NC_137838.1, forward strand.
CAGAACATGTACCGTGTCACAGTATATCACACCGCGACGCGACAGTGTCCACCATGGCACGGTACAGTACACCGTGTCACGGTAAAAAAGTGCGTGAGAATAACGCATAAAAGACACAGAAAAAGCACGAAAAAGCACCGTGAAATGTGAAGAATATCGTGTCACGGTCTAAGGAACTGTGCCACGTCATCAAGCGCCGTGACACGCCAAATTTGCTTAATGCGTGGTAATTCCAGTTTTTAACACGTTTTTAAAACTATGATAACTTTTGATCTGTAACTTGGAATAAGACATAATATATCATTGGAAAGCTTATCAAGTATACTTTCCATTTGAATTGAAATCAGGTCAAAATCATTTGTAGATTTTATGATATGACCGTTTTAGTAGAAGGGTTTTGGTTTTGGGCCGAGTTTAGTGTTTGGCTCATATCTTCTTCGTTTTAAATCGGAATTGGGCTTATGATATATTTTTGGAAATCTTATTGAAGGGATATCCAACCAGATAATAATTGGATCAAAGTTATAAGGCCAAAAAACTAGTTTCTCTCGATTTTGCGATGTGGATATGAAAAGAGGAAAACAAGTTATGACGTAGGGAAATGAGCTAGGAAATGGATTGGTTTATGAAATGTATTGAATGAAAACATGGAGTTAAGCAATCCAAAGATTAAATACTCAACTCGACCAATACTGGCGGTGAAAGTTTGTTCATCACCGGGTTTGGTTTTAGGGAGACATTTTTAGGTGTCTACACTAACCATTCATAATGCCCTTGAGGGGCACTAAATGCAGTTAATAGAATGCTTTCTTCTTCCATTTTAATTTTCCAATAGCTACTCTTACAATCCATCTTAGAAAACCATGTGATTCCTTGTATTCTATTAAATAACACGGTTTTATTAGGAATGAAATAGCCATCAAAGACAGTATTGTCATTTTGCTGTTTATAATTAATTACCATTCTAGCTTTACCTCTTTTTTCATCTGCATGATTCCTTACCATCAATGCTGGACTATTGTTAGGACTTTTGCTATTCTTAATCAACTTTTTATTCAACAATTCTTTTATTTGTTCGTCAAATTCCAATATATCTTGGTAGCTAGATATAAACCATTTGTCTTACTCTAATAATCTTATTAGGATTTATTAGAGTTATCTTAGCAAATGTCTTATCCCTTTCCCAATATTCTAATGGATTTGTTGAATATAGTTTTTCACATTATTTTTTTTTTACTACTTATTCATCTAATCTATTAATGATAAATCACACTCAGATTTTGTAAGTGCAACCTCTCGCTGTGTAGGTGTAACCTTATCACCACGCTAGCTGCGCACAAATTCCATAGTCTGATGAGTATAAGCCTTTGTTATTTTTTGTGTAGGAACATAATGACCATTAATAGTAAAGATTATTTGATCAATGGTTTGATTGCAGGGAGAGTATAACCTTCACTAGTAGAAAAATATAAAAAGGCACCGAGCCATGCCTACCGGTTTTTAAAAACCGGTGGGGAAAAATGGGCGGGATTAGGCTTTTTTTAATTGCCACCGGTTTAAACTGAACCGTTGGCATATGTTTTAAAGGCCACCGGTTCAAACCGGTGGCAATATAATTAAAAAAAAAAAATCGCCCCTATATTTTCTTTCACTTTGCGCGTTCTCTCTCTCTTTCCTCCATCTCGTGTTCTCTCTCCTCTCTCCTCACTCCTCAACTAGATCTCCCTCTTCTCTCTCTCTCTCTTTCCTCTCTCCACCGTGCCGCCGTCCATTCCTCCCGCTTCCCTCTGTTCATGTTCACGGTGCGTCAGTCGGACGGTCCTAGCAACGGCGGCAGTGGCGCAAGGAGCTGATACAAACCCACCTCTCGTCGTTTCCCCCCTCGCGAAATGATTTTCCCTGAAGGTTCGTGCTTTTTTCTTCTTTTCTCTTTAATTAATTTCTTTATTTCGTGATTTTTGAGTTTTTATTTTTCTCAAATTTACAATTTCATGTTTTCGGAAACCAAGGGTTTTCTGATTTTCGATTTTAATTATATATTACTCCATAGAAATTGTTCCTTTCTCAATTACATGCAGCCGCAATTACTGAATTTTGACAACATTTCATTGTCAGATTCTTGAAATCATATAGATCTGTGTTTTTGAGCTTTCAAATTACTAATGTGTAGTGGAGCGAACTTGGGTACGGGATTTAACCCGGGTATTGTGGCCATGTGAAGGTTGGGTATGGTGATGAGTTTGATGATGATGAGGTAAAGGATGTCTCTTGATAATTTTTCTGCATTTTTGTGATAATCTGACCCTAATTACAGAAAAAATTGAACTTGATATGGGGCTTATCGATTTTGTCTTTGATATGTATATTCACGTAGGTTTGTTATGTTGAGATTTGATTTATATTTGTGATCAATGTTGAATTTTGGTTTTGTCTATAAATCACTTAATTCTTAAGAAATAGGTATGTAGGAACTCAATTTTGGTCGAACAATTTAATTTTGAAGTACTGCTTTTTGCTCGTGAGATTTGTCAATATTTTGTGTGTATAGTAATTGTTTCTCGCATAGGTTTGCTGTGATGGCTGTGATGTTTGGGAGCATGCTGAGTGTGCTGAAATCTGTGGCAAAAATCTCAAGGTTGGTTCACTCTTTGTTTTTGTTTTATTGACAAGACCTGGTGCTTGTAAAGACTGTTTTTAGAGGATTTATTTGTACATTCTGTTTCTATCTAAGGATTTGGAAGATGCGGCATATTACTACCCTGATTGCAAGCCAAAGTTTGCATTTGAGCCATCATACTCTGTAGCTCTACCTGAAGTCAACCCAAAGTACGTGTTTACTTCTGTTTGTTGTTACTGTTGCTTTACTTTCATTGCTATCATCATTATTAATATTGTTATGGATAATTTATTATAGATTTACAGCAAATACTTTTATTATTATTACTATTATTGTTGTTTCTGGCATTTATACAACCGATTTTGAGCTCAAACAATTTAGTAAGAGTTACTATTGTATGATACAGACAACCTGTGCCATCCGATGAGGTAACTGTTGCGTGCAATGGTATGGAGGCATCATATATCCCAAGCCTTCACTTGTAAGTTCTAAAGGTTACAAAAATTATATATTATGCTCTTTTAAATTCTTTTTTTACATTTTGCAAATAATCTGCTATTAATTTGATTACCTGTGCTCTTCTTTTTAGGGTTGTGTGTAAGTGTGGTAAATGTGGGACAAGGAATTAGTCATTAAGTGAATGGGAAAAGCACACTGGTTGTAGAGCCAAGAAATGGAAGCATAGCGTCAAAGTCAAAGGCTCAATGATCCCCTCGCATCAGTGGGTAAGGCAGTCCTTTCTGCTTTAATTTGAATATGTCAAAACATTATGATTATCTTGGATTTATCTAGCATAGTTGTCGTTTGGTGGTCTCCTTGTACAGTGTGATCATACTCAATACTCACGCTGTCGGATTTCTGAATCACTTATGATGAAGGATATGAGATCATTTAAGTGAAAGACTCTTGATAGTTTTTCATAGTATTTGTTTAAGCAAGGATATGTTTAGTGCAAAATTTTAATGAGATAGATGATATTTATGCAACCTTTGATGAATCTTTGTATTAGAAACACCAAGATCTATCATATATGGATAATATATTAGTAGGAATGATCAGTTGGGAAATGCTATATATGCATATTAATGCATTAATTGAAGTAAAGTACTCAGATTTTGTATGTTGGTTATAACCGAGTCTAGCAGTAGGTTTGCTGAATTTAAATGACATTTCCAGGTGTTGATACAAAGGACTAGTGTTTTGTAGTCTATTTTTAATATGACTAGAAATAATAGACATTCATTTATTCATTTGCATAGAAACAGAAGATAATCTTTGTGCATGGCTCTCTGCATTTTTTATGTAATGTATTTAGTGGAAACAAAGAAAATCTTTGCTAGTGTATTTACATGAGAGAATGTGTATATGTAAATATGAGGCACACTTAATATATGACTTCGATTTTTTTCTTTATTCTATGTTATATAAGCCCATTTTCAATGTACAATTAGAAAAGCTCCATTTTTCATATCATGACTTATTATTTACATTTTATAATTCTCTCAGGTAGTTGCATCACATATCTATGCTGATAATCGGGCCCCTATTGAGAAATTAAAAGATGGTGAAGCTCCCCTTTTGACAACTTGCAATCAAAAGCTGCTTATAACTGTACGATGATGGTTGTAGCTCTTATTGGTGCTCACCCTGCGTAAGTATCATGAAAGATTCTATAGAATGTATACACTAAATTTGATCAGAGCAGTAGTTCTATAGAGTGTATAAGTATACACTAAATTTGATCAGGTGTCTAGTCATCAAATGATCATAGAATGTTACTTGGACTCCTCACATAAATCAGACTATAAGTTTCTGAGTTACCATACATTTTTAATTCCTGAGGCATGTGCATATATTGTGAATTCTGAGTGCAATTCTTTTCTTTCTTTGAGTTTTTTTTTTTTGTTCTAAGTTGGCTGGAAGTGGCCTGGTCCTGCCTGAGAGACTCTTGGCACTTGTCCTGTGCTACATTTCTGAAAATCAGCATAGCAACTTGGTCCTGCCGACTGAGATGCTGCACTATATGATGTGCTAGAGCTACTGTCACTTGTCACTTATGCTCTGCCCTACCGAGGCTGTTGTAAATTATTTATTCCAAATAGTGGTTTGATTTGTTTATCTGATTTATGATTTGTTTACTCTGATTTGTGTAGGTTCTTGTTCAAAACGCTATAAGTTGATTGATTGATTGATTGTATTGTCTGGAATTTTACTTCTTCCGTAATAATGAACTTGTAATTTGGTGAAAATATACTGAAGTCTGTCAATTTCAGGAAGAATTAGTCTGGCCAGAATTAGATCAGTTGCTTCGGGATGAGGATGATGAAGTTGGAGGAAGTGGAAAATAACCAAGCAAAGAATTCACCAAATACTACTGTAAGGGCTCACAGTGAAGAAGGTACTAGACAACCTGATAACGGGCTTAATGCTGGTTGAGAATTTGCCTAAAAATTCATGTCGTTCATGCCACTTTGTTTTTCGAGGAATATTGTAATTTTACAGCTTTTTTTATGAAAAACAATGTAAGTTAATATATATGTAAGTGTTTATATATCATTTTAAGTGACAAAAATGCAAAAAAAAAAAAAAAAATTTATTTTTTTTGGCCATTATTGCCACCGGTTTTGACCAGGAACCGGTGCCAATAACCTCTTTAAAAAAAGAGGGAAGGGTTATTGCCACCGGTTAACCGGTGGCAAAAATATATATTGCCACCGGTTAACCGGTGGCAATACTTGTTCTTGCCACCGGTTTTGAACCGGTGGCTTTTTATACGATTATTGCCACCCCCCAAATGCCCAGCGGTTCAAAACCGGTGGCATAGGGGGGTTTTGAACCGGTGGCCAATTTATATTTTCGTCTAGTGCTTTGAAAGTTATTTTGTATTATCATATCATGACTAGGTTGATCAATAGCCCACAAAATAGGAATAACACATTGAACTCTTTTAATTTCTATTGGTAATTCTTCAATTATTTCCGTAGGCATCATGACACTATTATTAGGAATTCTAACTTGCATATGATTTTATCCTTTTTCCACAAGAATTCTGGAAATAATGACTTTTTCCCAAAACGTTTAAAACAACCACTATTATATCAATATATGCACATAATTTATATTTATTATAATCTTTAATGCATATACCAATTGGAATATAAATGCTATTAGGATTACTACTGGATATTTCATTACATGCTTTCATTTTTATATTAACTTCATCTTCATATACTGGTTCACTCATAGTTTTGGTTTTATATCCAATTACCTTTCTTTTATCAACAATAGAATTATTTGGATCTTCATGCACTTCTAAATTAGAACATGAACCAATATCTATACTATGTCTTGCTGGTTGCTTTAAGGCTCTTAGCTTCATTTTTTTCACTTAACTTTTTTTATTAAAGCCAATATTTATTCTTCATCTTCTTCGTGTTTCTCATTGACTTGTTTTTTAATCCTTATTATAGTTGAATTTTATCTAATTAGACTTGGTTTACTAAGACTCATACTTCTTTTCATTTTAGGATTAGTAGTTAACTCTATATGAAGTAATCCTGATTCATCAATTAACATCTTACTTGACCTATTTTTACTAAAGGATTTATGAAGGATTCTTCCCAAGGTTTTTCAATTTCAATCTCATTAGGATTTACTTTTATAGGTGTGATTTTCTTCTTAGGGCCTCCTCCTTGCTCATATTTCTGAGCATCTACGATTTGTTTCTCGAAAGATGAATCTATAGTGTTAACTAACTTATAGACTATCTTCCATGTTTATTGTATAGGTCAAGTTCCCTTATGCATGTTTACTCCATCAGTTAATAACTTGATTGCTAGAAACTTTGGAGCATATGAATCTTCTAAGCTCACATAGTATCTAGGTTCACATATATAACTTACAGTTCCTTGACTTAAGCTACAAGTGATACCACTAATAATCTTTTCATAGAACTCTTTATGTCTAATATCAAACAAATAAAGCTTAAACATTTAACATTTTAACCAAAATCTTGTAAAGGAGTTATGCATATACTTGCACTGCACCAATACAAATATAGCTATAATTTTCATTTTCTTTTTCTTTATGGTTTATAACGCTTTTCCAGTTTATGATATTAATTTATGCTGCTTTCTTTTCATAATCCTCAATTACTATACTTCCTTCCATTTCTTCACATACATATTTAGTTCCAGTTTTAAAGAAAGAAGTTTTTAAATATTTTATCTTTAGTAATCTGGGGTAAATTCCAACTTTCTTTGTTCATATGATCCAGGTCTTTATCGTTAATAGAATACTCAGCTCTTTTTAGTTGACCTATAGTCATTTTACTTTTATCATCATCGTTTGATTCCGAGTTTTCTAACACTCCCCTTTCCATCATGTTATTTATTTCTTCATAATTTTCATCTTCAAACTCATTGTCTTAAGGTTCTTCATTATACTCGTTTTCTTCTTCTATTATTTCTACTATTCCTTTATTATTACTCAAAGCCAATTCTAAAGCTTCGTCTTCTGATATTTATATGTAGTCCCAACTACCTAAGGCTTCCATTAATTTGTGATTAGCTTTGTTACATTCATTAACATAATGTCCTAATTCTCCACAAGACCAACACTTGCATGTTTTTTTTTTTTTTTTTTTTTTTTTTTTTTTTTTTTTTTTTTTTTTCTCGGGGTAATATGTTGTCTTTCTGAAAAACCTACTTTGTTTTCTATATATTTGTGTTTATAATACTTCTTCTTATAGGTTTTTCCTCTTGACCTGTCAAATTTATTTTTCTTATAATTCCTTTTCTTATTATAGTTTTTTCTTTCACATCCATAATTATTTAGGAAATCCCAACAAGTGAGAAATTGTCTCTTCATTTGTTGAGTTCCTACAACCTCTCTACATTTCTTTTCAATCCATTTCCTTAGGAAAGCAATTCTATTCACTAAAGCATCCCTAGCTAAAAATATTTCTTTCCATTATTGGTATTTTTAACTAATTTCCTCGTTAAGAGGACTTGGTAATTTATCGTGAAACATTCCAAGATTTGTTTCATTTTCACCAATTTTATAGTAATATGTTCCAAATTCTGTAATATAGTCCTCTTCATATTTCATATTATAGATGGACAAATTACTTAACTTTCTTTGATACTCCATCCGTTTTTCATTAGGATCAACTCTAAGACCAATGAATTCTAACTCAATGTATTGACATAACTGTCTAAACATTCTAGTAGGAGATTCACTAGCTCTTAACGTAGTTTTGACTTCTTCATCTATACCATCATACCAGTCTTCTACACAGTCATAAAAATTATGTTTAATGTAGTTTAAGAAACTTTCTGATGTCCATTCAGTGTTTAAATTGAGTGCTACTCATGCTCTTTTTCCACTGATCTAAAACATCTTGTCTATCTCTTACACCATCTAACTTAAGCTTATAACCAGTTTGACTTATAAGTTCAATATTCACTTCTTCTTGTTTAGGTATTTGGTTAGGCATGACCTTCACACTAAACCGGGTAGTCTTCCTGGTATGTATCTGTAACACCCCAATAATTCTCCCTATTTCAAACAACTTAATTTAAATAAAAATAGAGGAGAACCATTGGCATGTTACCGCCACGTGCTAAAAAATTAAGGCTTTATCAAAGTATCACAGCGGAAATCCAACTTACAACTTAAATTAATATGATTTAGAAAAACAATAAGTCAAAACTTACAAATTGGAACCATAAAGACCCTTGTTAAAACCAAACCAATTTTTAAAAAACCAAAACATAATTGAAATAGTAAAACATAAATAAGTTCAACACAAAGAACGAATACTCTCAATCACACCAATCCCTTGACAATGCGTATATCAAATCCCCGACTTCACATCATCAAGCTAACATGTGCAATATTGCTCCCCAATAATACAAGTGTAATAATTGAATCATCACAGAGTCATTGAAAGGCGAAGGCCATGACCATAAGAAAACACACACAAAAGCACGCAATCAACAAAGCTGAGTACATACAAGCTACAACACACCAAACCTATCATGCTCAATCAATTAAAATAAATAAACATACAACACGAACTCATTAATCAAAACTCTACACTTAAAGAATACAATTGACTCAACATACTTACTAATCAATTCCAAACACTTGACTCTTTATATTTAATTTAATTAATTTAATTTGGAGTAAGCAATAGACGAGGTTGTCCAACCCACTAAATCATTTTGGTCCCAAATGACCATTTAAAATAAAAGTTTAGCGCAATGGAAAATTTTGGACTTTGGAATATCAGCAGTGGAAAATTTTTCAGGGAGTTTCTCTCTTATGGACGAGGAAGTGACAGGCTGTTCCACATAAGTGAACTCTTCTGAAATCTTACTCATCTGTTCCTTGATCTTGTCCATCGCAGCAACAGTAACACTGTTTTGCTTGTCTTGCTCTACAGTGCTGACTCTAGTAGTGAGTGTCTGCATCATGTCAGACAACCTTTCGATTGTCCTGTTGAGGTTCTCGATGTCTTCCTTAGTGGCCATTGGTTGAAAGTAGACTGGAGACGGATCTTGTGGAGATGACTGAGGTGGTTTCTTTGTACGCCTCTTTGGTACAAGAGGTTGTTGAGGTATGGACTCGAACCGTAACAATCTACCCTTGCTTCTTGCCCAAGTGCTGTGACACCGAAACAAATACACCTTTAATGACCAAACTTGATCTTAACCTATCCGGATTAAAAAAATTTTTTTTTTTTATTGAAGCTCTACTAAAAAAAAAGAAAACATAGGAGGATACCATCCGACTTACTCCGAAAAAAAACGACACGAAAAAAAAACAAAACGTCCCTAAAATACGGTCAAAAGTGGTGCATGACTAAAAAATGTGTGTGGAAAAAAAACGTGAATGATTAGGTGAGGTTATAGACGTGTGTTTTGACCGTATAGCTAGACACGACTCAATACTGGACACAAAAATCGAGAAAAAAGACTGACGGGACACTTTCCTGGGCACCGTGTCACGGTGCAGACTGGCGTGACACGGTTAAGACTAACCGTCAGACGGTAGTTTTTACCGTGTCACGGCACTGTTCACCGTGACACGGCAGAAAATGCCGTGACAGGTGCACAGTTCCAGGTCAGTTTTGTGACTTTTTTTTTTTAATCGATTTTAAGTCCGTACTAATTACTATGTGAGAAAAAAAAAAACCCTCGGTCATGGGTCAAAAAAGCAAACACATTAGGGTTAGCACCGAACAAACACATAGCATGTAGGCACGATGATGTAAAAAAAGTTCGCAACCTAAAGTCAAGGTCTATGTTCAACTATTGGTCAAGCTTTGGGTGTCAAAAGGGTACCATGGTTAAGAGTTTGGACGCGTTAGCAAGGCAGCCTCCCTTGAGGGTGTATGCCAACGGGCGGCTCCGCGAGTTCGTGATGAAATCGAACTCGACTCCATGGTTTGGGTGGATTTAATAACTCGGATGAACCCTTATTGCCATGAGCGTTTTTGGGTTGATAGAGCTTAAATTCCCCGGGGCTAAGACGCATGTAGAACACATACGTTTTTTCAGAAAAATCGAAGGAAGTCGACTGTGGAAAAAGAAAACAGGTCACCGGACAGATTTTAGGACTGCCGTGACACGGCAGAACTTCCCGTGTCACGGTACAGTCTACCGTCAGACGGTACTCTGTACCGTGACACGGCAGACTCTGCCGTGACACGGCAGTCAGAAAATCTGACTGGTGCCCTGTTTGCTTTTGCGCGCAACCGAGTTATCCAATTTTTCCTACGGGACAGACCTGAATGTGACGTTAAAACGTCTATGCAGATGCAAAAAATGCCAAATTAATCACAGGAATATTTTTTCAAGAATCTTTCAAGTCTCATCCACTCATCTTAATTAAATACCGATCACTCAAATCGATAAATAATTAAGAATCCTCCCCAGTGGAGTCGCCAAATTGTAGGCGTCGCTCGAAGTGCGCCTACGTTAAAAGCATGTGGTGAATATGCTTGGCACTCATAGGAAGTGGGAATTGACATATACGATTAGGGACAGCGATTAGGGACAAATAAAGTAGGGAGCCGCCAACAAGTTTTTAAGGAACTTGTAAACCGTCCACGGATCATAAAAAGGCAACCACGATAAGGGACAACGATAGGCAACAACGATTGACCCGTGAAGGTTACACCCCATTCATAATCCATGAGATTACTAACTCCATATGGTTCGGAACCACGAAAGGAGGATCGGGGATGATAGTACGAAGTGAGTCATGGAGTCACATTCGCCCGTATTGGCCTCTACTCGATTCTTATAGTGAAAAGTGATTCCTGCGATCTCAAAGGCATACAAACAAAATATTCAATTTGCTCCAAACTATTATTAAGCTAAATTGGTTCAAAATTAATGCACACATAATTCTAAAATATTTGTGATCACTTGATTAAATAACAAGATTAAAAAGGAACCTAAACCGGTTGTCCAAATTATCTTATTAGTCGTGATTTTCAATTACATATTCCCTTTAACATGCAATATGGTGATCAAAATAAATAATAGGATCAATATAAACATAAAAAGAACCAATTTAATCATAATTCTAACAACAGAAAAAAAAAATCGTTAGAAAAATAATAATAAAAAGAGCATAACTCTTACTTTGAATCTGTTTGCTTGCAACTACAAAATAATAAAACAAGTTAGTAACTTCAAGGAAATAATAAAACAACAATTAAATTAAATTAAATAAAAACAAGGTTAATTTTGGGGCCAAACCCTCAAACGATTCTACCTTTCACGCCTTGGTTTAAGGATAGAACCTCGAGTAAAATATGGACTCCTTTGAGTGCTTGAAGAAGGAATTTTGAAGTGAAAAGGGTAGGCTAGTGTTTAGGTTAAGAGCATAGAAGAGAGAAAAAATAAGAATAATAGAATTCTCGTTGCCCCGTTCATCAGAAATGAGGGGGTATTTATAGGGAAATGTGCTGAGGGAGCACTCGGAACCCTAAAATGATAAAAAAACCCTAAAAAATATCCCGTGACACGGTCAGACTGTACCGTGACACGGTTAAACTGTACCGTCAGACGGTACAAGTTCCCGTGACACGGTCAAGCTTTGGAGTGTCGCGGGAAATTTTCAGAAAACGGAACGGAAAACGCGTTAAGGGTTTACGCGGAAAGGACACGGAACTCCCCGTGTCACGGCAGACCTCCCGTGTCACGGGAAGTCCCACCGTCAGACGGAAGAGTTCCCGTGACACGGTCAAGCATGACCGTGACACGGTCAACTCCAGTCCACTTTTCCGTCTAAATTCATTTTTAACCCTAATTTCTTTCGGCTTTTTGAGTGCCGATTGATAATTACGGGCTTTTTTCTGACTTTTAATATTCGGGCTAAAATAAGAAAATAATAAATAAAAATAAAATATTTGGGCCAAAAATAATAATAAAATAAAAAAGGTTTGGGCTTAAATTAAAACTATGCTTTTACCAAACACCAAGACTGATCCATGGACCTTTCAAAAATATGAATTTAATAAAATACGATTTTTTAAGCACTCTCGGGATTAAATACTAAACCCGACCAACAGTGGCGATGAAAGGTTATTTATCATCGGACTTGGTTTTGGGGAGACATTTTTAGGTGTCTACAGAAGCCCCCACTTTGACTGAGTTTGTAGAAACGTCAGTTTCGAAAACGATAGTCAAAGTTGTCGATAGGGACGGAGAATGATTTAAGACGTTCTGCGATCCTAAATCACTCTGTATACGCCGATACCTGCAGGAAAATGTTAGTTCTACAGATAAAAGAGTAAAGGGATAGAATGCGTATCTGACACCAGTGTGTCGGTGACAAACGAGTTTGGTATTTTCCTATGCTTGAAGGAATCTACCGAGTGACATTGGTTGAAACGCTTTCCATGCTTGAGGAAAGCCGACTGAAGAGTTTGGTACTTTTCTAAGCCTGAAGAAAGCTACCGGATAATACTTTCCATGCCTGAGGAAAGTCGACAAACGAATTTGGTGTCATTCTATGCTTGAAGAATTCCACCGATAATGCCTTCCATACTTGAGGAAAGCCGACAAAGGAATTTCGTGGTTTTCTATACTTGAAGAAAAATCCACGGATGATGCTTTCCATGCCTGAGGAAAGCCGACTTGGCGGTTTTCTATACTTGAAGAAAAATCCACCGATAACGCTTTCCAAGCCTGAGGAAAGCCGACTTGGCGGTTTTCTATACTTGAAGAAAAATCCACCGATAACGCTTTCCATACTTGAGGAAAACCGACGGTTGCTGAAAATTGATAAATGTATGGTGGTTTGATTATCCCCGAACATGGGCTATAAGTGATTCACAATTTGAAACCGATTGTCCGACCATATAAAATGCCGCAAAATAGGCTTTGACGCTTGCCAGGGGTGAAATGGTAATTTTAGTCCCCCTTAAACATCAGTTGGAATTTTCCGCGTAACTGTAGCGAAAAAATAATCTCCCAATAAACCCGGAAAGTCAGCCAAACTGGTCAAAAAACTAGGAATATTCCCTGACCAGACTCAGATTTGCCGCGCCACGTCAGCAGGTTCCCGTGACACGGTCAGGGATTCCCGTCTGACGGGACTAGTATCCCGTGTCACGGGACACGTTCTTTTTTTTTTTACTTTTTTGTTGTTTGAATCAGTCAGCAACGGTTACTTTTGCTCCTTTTTGTCCTTTTCTGCCTTTAAATCCGCATGCTTGCTTTCACCATTTCACATTTCACATTTCACATTTCTTCTTCATACTTGTTTTCACACTTCACCATTTTTGCTTCTTTCTTACTAAAAACTGCCGCGCCACGTCTGAGGTTAACCGCCGGCCGGTCAAAGCTCGCCGTGACACGGTAAATGGCAACCGTGACACGGTTGTTCTGATTTTCATTTTATTTTTTTTTATTTTCTTTTGTCGCGTTTTGCTGCTGCCGTTGTTTGCTGCTGTTGTTGCTGTGTCCTCCGGAACTGCCGCCTAAATCATCGGAGCTCCGTCGGCTTTGAAGCTCGCCGTGACACGGGACTGCTTCGCCGTGTCACGGTTGTTGTTGACCGTGTCGCGGCAGTCGTGCTGGTGGCCGGAAATTTGTTCTTGAATTTTGGAGTTCGATCTCACCAATTTGCTGTAATTCCTCGATCTTCTCCTTATTTTCGACTTTTTACACACATCCATGTAAGTTCCCTTTGATTTTTGCTTTGAACTTGCTTCACATTAACAATTTCATGACAAACCCTAAAAAAAATCAATTTGGGGGTTTTTTATTTTGAAGCTTTATGTTGAAATTCTTGCCATGATTTTATTTGTATATGTGTACATATGTGTTTGTGAGAAATTCGAGATAAAAATTGCATGATTAGATGGAGAATTGAGCAAATCACCCATTTTTGGGTGCTACTTTGTGAGATAATGTTCATGCTTTGAAATGGTGAAAAAATAGTGATGAATCTTGTGAAATGATGTGTTGATGTATATGTACTATATTGTCATGGAGAACATAGTATCATGCGACTAGGAGCACTGTAGTATTAGTTTGTCATGAAGGAACTAAATACTATAATTTTTGCCAATTTTTAGCCTTGAGGTAAAAATTTAGCGTATAATTCAATGAACAATTAAATAACTCAGGAAATGATGCCGAGTATTTAGATTATTATTTTGCAATTTAAAATGTTTAGGAAATGATGCTAAATATTTAGATTTTGATAAAATTCAATAAACAACTAAATAGCTTAGGAAATGATGCTAAGTATTTAGATTTTATTATAAATATGCAATTTGAATTAAATGTTTAGGAAATGATGCTAAACATTTAGATTTTGACAAATAGCATGCCTAGACGACGAGATTGCGACATTTCTACCCGCGGTCGGCGTCGGGCTTTTCGGGAGGACACTCCCACTGTGCCTGAGGGCGTGGACGACGACGTCTTGGAGTCCGAGCCTCGGACTTCTACGAGTAGGGGTAGGTGGGTTCCACCTCCCTGGACTCCAGACCAGTTGGTTTTCTGCCGTGAAAACCACGTTTCTCATCGTGCACTCTCCGGCATAGTCGATGGCACACTTCGCCAACATGGTTCCGGGGCCGGTGATTTGATCCCTCGACTTCACCAGGTCATTACGGAGGATCCTGCTACGAGCGCCCTATGGGAGTCGTCTGGCTTGGTCGATTTCTATGCGGCGATTGTAGGGTTTCGCAGCCCCCGGGGTTGCGGCGCGACGGTTGTTCGTGCATTGTTGGAGTATTTTTGGGATACTACCAACACGTTTCACTTCGCCTGGGGGGAGATGACGGTGACCCCTTTAGACTTCAGCATGATCAGCGGGCTGCGCTTTACCGACCGGGCAGTAGGCCAGATGTCTGATCTATCCTGGACATCGGCTGAGGTAGCTGATTTGTTAGGTCCGATCGTTCAGCACATCAGGACTCGTCCGGTGTCACGAGGTGGTCCTAGGAGTGGACGATCGGAGTCGGCTTCAGTTCTTGCTCGCGGCTTCGATATGGAGGACACGACGGCCGAGCAGCGGGTGCGGATCTTCATCTTGATCCTGATCTCTATGACCCTCTCTCCTGACAGGAGTTCACGCGTGCTCCTCTGTTACCTCCCTTCTTTGGCCAGGATTCCCGAGATAGGATCCTACAGCTGGGCCAGTCTTGGATACGCGAATCTTCTTCTATCTCTACGTCATGGCTGCCGTCAGCTGAATGACGAGTCCCCTGTCACTGTTTACGGCCTGTGGAGAGTCGTAGAGGTGATGATCTTTTCCCTTTCTTGTTCCATTTCGGCTTTTCGATTCGTTTGCTGAATGTTATTTTTGTTGCAGTTATGGTTCTATGAGTACTTCCCAGGCTTGGCTCCTCGCCGGCGTCGGGGAGTGGTCCATGACTTCCCCGTCGGGGCCAGCTGGCGTGACCGAGGAGAGTCACGGGTGGAGTCTGTTCCGGCGCTTCGTGGGGTACTACGCCGAGGCACCTCTTCCGTTGGCGTAAGGATTAGCTTTGTTGCGTTTTTTCCTTCTGATGTTGTTTCTGTCGTTTCACGCCTAACATTTTATGGTTTTCAGGTTCCCATTGATGTTCAGTATCGTCCTTGGGCCGGGATGACTGATCTGCCCGAGGCCCTACGTCTTTCAGTGTATCGTACCATTTTGGTTGGTACTGGGCGTTTCGTCTGGTATTTGGGGGAGCGAGTCGTCCGTCAGCATAGCGGCGATCGCTTTGTGGTGCCTTCTTCCCCGCCAGAGTCGATGCTGGACTCCCGCTTGATCAGAGGGTTGATCAACAGGGGAGAGCGCTACACTTTTCCGTGGCAGGAGCTTGTTCACATGGAGAGTGACTACGCGCGGGATTTGCTTCCCTCTCTGGCTCCTCCACCCCGTCTTCCCGAGGTATGATTTCGAGAATCTTCTTTACTAGTCTCTGTTTTAAATAGTCGAATAACTTGATTATTCGATCATATTTTCAGACGACCATTCACCCTGTGGGGAGGATTCAGATTCCTCCTCAGTCTGTCCGCTACCCTAGGCCGATCGGTATCACGGAGGACCATATTGCTGACGCGCCGGAGGGTTATAGACAGGCGCAGGAGTCAGTGCCTGAGGCTTTTGAGCCGGTGAGTTTTCTTCGACGTATTATCCACTCTTTTAATGCTGCTTATTACTGATTTTTCTTTGTTTTGTCCTCAGCCTAACCGCCCGGAGGTGATGGGAATTATGAAGCTGGTGGACGCGCTGAAGTATTGCATCATCAAGCTTCGGCGTGGTGCGAGTTGTCGGAGCTCTAGCGACGTCCTTGAGGTATCACTTATTACTTTTTCATTTCCACCATTTGTTTTGTTTTGCATCATTGACACCTTTTGATTTTGTGTTTTTTCAGGAGCGACAGAGGTCCCGCTCGCGCTCGAGGCCCAGAGGCTCGGACGAGGAGGAGCTTGGTCGTAGTAGACGATCTCCTGAGGCTCACCGACGTTCTCAACGAGAGCCGCGGACTACTCAGCCGTTCCAGGAGGCTCAGCAGGGGCAGTCTTCTCAGCGTCCGTCATTTTCACAGCCTCCAGTTCCTGAGTTTGGGTCTCCTTTGGATCCTGGTTCATTCTCGGCCCCATTATCCGGGGTTCCTCCACCACTGTTGGGCCTATTCTCAGTTCCGCTATATGGGACGATGCCTTCGCCGACGATTCCAGTATCTTTGGGCCAGTCTACTCCGCTTTCCGGCTGGACGGGTCCTGCTTTGAGCTTGACTACTACTGGGCCTGCGGGGACTAGTAGGGACGCTACTCCCCGTACTCGGATGGTCGAGGGACTCTTTGGTTCGCCGTTTCCATACACACAGGGAGGTCCACATGCACAGGGACAAGATGAGACTGATTCTGATTTTAGAGATTTTTGACCGAGGGTTTATGTGCATACTGTGATGACACTTGATACATTTATGTATTACGACTCTTTGTACATTATTTACAGTTTATATATCTACTATTGTGTGTGTTAGTGTGTGTTTGAGACTCTTTGTGTGTGATTGTGTACTTAGTGATGACACGATGAAAGAAGACATAAGTGGAGTAATGGAGAAGACATAAGTGGAGTAATGGAGGGTACCGACCTTCCCCAAAATAAAAGAAATAAAATTACCTTCCCCAAAAGAAAAGAAAAGAAAAGAAATAAAGATAAAATGATGAATAAATGACTAAAAAAAAAATCTTCCCCAAAAAGAAAAATAAAAAATAAAAACCATCGTAAAATAAAGATAAAAATAAAAAATAAAAAGCATCGTAAAATAAAGATAAAATAAAAAAAAGTGAGAATTTTATTAGGAATAGAACTCTCAGAAAAGACTGAAAAAAAAAGCAAACGTTAAAGATAAGAAAATACAAAAAATCCGGATAGATACGGAAAAGATGAAACAAAAGCAGGCGCGTAAGGTTCCGTGACACGGCAAAGGTTCCCGTGACACGGTGGAATTTCCCGTGTCACGGGAAGCTTATTATTCAGCAGATTGTTTCACGCGTGCGAAAAGATAAATTCTGGGCAGTTTCGAGCGCTTTTGCTATAAAATAAGACCAGGTTATTCATGATATGCATAATTACGAAACACAAAATAATTTATAATTTCATATTTCAATAATCATGTCTCAGAACTTTGATAATACATTGCGCGACTGGTCTTATTCTTTGACCAATGCTGAAAAAAGAGAGTTAGAATTGTTTCATGTCAGGGGTTTGCTAGCCCTGCGACATGTAGCTATTGAACATGATTTTCTTAGGGCAGCATTAGATTATTGGAGTCCAGAAACGCACTGTTTCAAATTTGATTATGATGAAATTTGTCCTCTGCCGGAGGAATTTGGCGCAATTTTTGGATTTCCTGCTAGGAATCTTATAGCCATGCCTACCTTACGTGAATACTATTACCAAGACTTTGAACGCCATCTGAATCTAACAGATCCAGATTTAAATAGAATTGTGTGTGGTAATGAAGTAGACATAGAAAAACTTGCGAACTTATATTTTAATCGCCCTGTCTCTGAGTCTTATCATGTGTATCGTAGAAGGGCATATATTTTTTGCATGTTTAGCAAGCTACTTTTTGCAAACGGTAGGGTAGGACATGCTTGTCTAGCGTCTGTGCTTGAGCATGTGGAATCTGGAAGATCTCCTATGCCGACGTGCCTTGGAGAAACATTTCGTGGATTAGACGAGGCAAAATCTGATCGGAAAGCCATCAGGAAGGGCTCTCTGGTACTATTACAGGTAAGAATACGCTCTGAATAGCCCCCGTGACACAAAACAGTCACCGTGTCACGGTCAGGTTCTGCCGTGTCACGGGAATCTGAATTTTTTTTTTTTTTTTTTTTTTTTTTTTTTTTTTTTTTTGCGATTAATGGTCTTTTTGTTTTCTTGTTTTGCAGATTTGGTTGATGGAGCGTTTGGAATTATTTGAAGCCCCCGATGACATTGAAAAATATGGCCCTAACGACTTAGTCCGTAGGAAGAAGAATTATTCTGCGAACATGTCGTATGAAGATTGGAAAAATTTCTTTGCAAAGAGAGAATTTTCCATTCGTTGGGTGGTGCCTTGGTGGAGGCTTACTAGAATGGTTGGCACGAATGAAACACCATATTGCCGTGTTCCTAGTATCTCCAAATTGACCTTTTACTGTCCCTCTCGACTGATGCGGCAGTATGGGCTTGAACAAGTAATTCCACGCTATAACGATAGTCCTCGTGAAGTATCGTTGCATGAAAGTAACGTTCACAAGTACGAGACTTATTGGATTGGAAGACCTTTGTGGACCGTTTCTGCAAGTGACCAAGCTCCTCCTCCCTTATCTAGTGCATACAAGGCATGGTTGAACCCTAGAAGCAAGAGGGAACGATTCGGATCACGCACGTCTGATGTGAAGAGTCGTCTTGGAGAGAAGAAAGCGCCTAGGTCCGAGAACACAAGGAATTGAGTTTAAGACTCCTAAGATGCCAAGGAAGAAGACCTATGTGAAAGGAAAGGGTAAAGAAAAGATGGTGTATAGGGAGAAACAACCAAAAAAGTTCAAGAAAGGTGAAAGGGGCGAAAGCTCGACTAGGGGTGTGACGGTTCGGGCTACAAAAGACACACTAATGGTGAGGGCCGACCTAATTGAGCAAGAGAAGGATGTTCCTAAAGAAAAGAGAGATTAGATCAATAGTGCTTTGCATTTTATTATTTAATTTTTATTTAAAATAAGGCGTATGATGCCAATATTGTAGTCGCATTTATTTTAATAATAGCGCATTTATTTCTTAAATAAAAATTACAATGACTTTTATATATTATCCGAGTCAAGGAGTCGGACGCAATGGAAGAACAAAGCTAGTACCGGAAATTCGCAACGAATGCGCCAACGGGAAACTAAAAAAACTGCCGTGTCACGGTCAAAAGGTCCCGTGACACGGTTGAAGTTCCCGCGTCACGGCAAAACCCTTTTTTTTTTTTTTTTTTTTTCAGATTTTGCCGTGACACGGGATTTTTTCCCGTCAGACGGGAATTCTTCCCGTGTCGCGGCAAATGTACCCCCTTTTTTTTTTCAGATTTTGCCGTGACACGGGATTTTTTCCGTCAGACGGGAATTCTTCCCGTGTCGCGGCATATGTACCCCCAAATACCAATTGTGCCGCTCCGCCGGACAGAATGGCTTTAACAATGTACGGTCCTGACCAGTTTGGTCTGAATTTTCCTCTTGGATCTAACACATTTTTGCGGAGGGCCTTAAGCACTAGGTCACCCTCCTTGATGTTCCTGGTCTTGACTTTTTTATTAAAATGTCGTGCCATACGCTGTTGGTAGGTTTGGACATGATGCAAAGCTGCCAGGCGTTTTTCATCAAGCAAGACCAGTTCGTCGTATCTTGCTCTAATCCAGTCGACTTCATCTAGTTGGCTTTCCAATGCAATTCGGAGAGAAGGTATCTCGAGCTCGATTGGTTGTACCGCTTCGACGCCATAGACCAAGGAAAAGGGGGTAGCCCCTATCGATGTACGGACGGAGGTTCGATAACCCCAAAGGGCGAAATGTAGCTTACTTGGCCAATCTTTATAATTTTCCGTCATCTTTTCGATGATGGTTTTCACGTTTTTGTTGGCCGATTCGACTGCTCCGTTTGTTTGTGGTCTGTAAGGTGATGATCGATGATGTTTGATGTGATATTTCTGCAACAATTCCGCGCATTCGGCTTGGAAATGTGTTCCATTGTCACTGATCATCTCATGTGGTACTCCATAGCGGCATATAATATTTTTCTCAATGAATTGAGCTACATGTTTTGCCGTCAGCTTGGCATATGAGGCTGCCTCAACCCATTTGGTGAAGTAATCGATTGCTACGAGAATGAATTCATGCCCCCCTTGTCCTGGTGGTGTGATTTTTCCAATGATGTCGATGCCCCAAGTGGAGAAAGGCCATGGAGAAGTATACGTGTAGAGAAGTGAAGGTGGAACATGCTGTAAGTTTGCATAGATTTGGCACTTCATACATTTCTTGACGTACTCGTGACAATCTCGCTCCATAGTAGTCCAATAGTAACCTTGTCGTTGAATCTTTTGGACTAACATCTTTGCATTCATGTGAGTTCCACATATACCAGCATGAAGGTTTACCATGGTTTTATGTGCTTCTTTTTTAGTTACACATAAGAGATTCCTTCCTGTTGCGGTTCTCTTATGGAGTTCTCCCCTGATGAGCACATACTGTGAGGCCAGGAGCCTCAAAGCACGGCGTGCCCTTTTATCAATATTAGGAGGATACTCTGCTCTTGTCACATAATTGAGGATGTCTGTATACCATGGTTCTTCATCTTCTTCTTGTTCATCATCAAGTGCATGAACATAAGCTGGTTCATATCTTCTCTCTATGGTCAGTGGCATTCTGATCGTGTCAGCTGGAATTCGCACCATTGATGCTAACTTAGCCAGTGCGTCGGCGAACTGGTTTTCTTCTCTTGGCAAATACGTATATTCCACTTCATCTAGTTGCTCCGTGAGAGTTTCCAGATGAGCTTGATACGTAGCGAGACTTTCACTCCTCACTTTCCATCTCTTAGAGATTTGGTTAATGATTAGTGAGGAGTCACCATAGATTCTGAGTTTCTTGATTCCCAAGGCGACAGCTGTTTCTAATCCCAAAATGCATGCTTCATATTCTGCGGCATTATTGGTGACATCAAAGTCGAGCTTCATGGAAATTGGGATGTGTTCTTCGTTGGGCGATACAAGCAAGACTCCCACACCACATCCCTTTTGGTTTGAGGCTCCATCGAAATAGAGTGTCCAACTATCGTCTTCGGTCATGAGTAAATCTTCGTCAGGGAAATCGTACTCATCTTCTTCTTTTTCAGCTTCTTCTAGCGGAAAATCTGCTAAGAAGTCAGAAACTGCAGAACCTTTGATGGCCTTTTGTGGTACGAATCTCAAGTCAAATTGAGCTAGATTGACTATCCACCTTGATAATCTGCCGTTGAGTGTTTCTTTCTCGAACAGATATTTGAGAGGATCCATCTTAGATACGACATGCACTGTATGAGTGAGCATGTAATGTCTCAGTTTTTGTGCGGCCCATACAAGTGCGAGACACAATTTCTCGAGTGGCGTGTATCGCGTCTCATATCCTTGGAGTTTCTTGCTCAGGTAATAGATTGCATTCTCCTTGCTTTCGATCTCTTGTGCTAGCATCGCCCCCATCGTTTCTCTTGTGACCATAAGGTAGAGTCGAAGAGGAAAGTCAGGTATTGCCGGCGCTAGCACGGGTGGGTTTGCCAAATACTCTTTGATTTTGTCGAAAGCCTTTTGGCAGTCATTATCCCATGTGACTGGGACATTCTTCTTAAGCTTCTTGAATATAGGTTCGCATATCGCTGTGAGCTTTGATATGAACCTACTTATGTACTGCAACCTTCCAATGAAGCCTCGAATCTCCTTCTCATTTTTGGGTGGTGGCATGGCCATGATCGCTTTTACTTTTGAAGGATCTATTTCAATCCCTCGAGAACTGATCACATATCCAAGTAATTTGCCTGACGTGACTCCGAATGCACATTTTGCTGGATTTAATCTCATGTTGTAATTACGGAGTCTTGCAAAAAATTTGCGAAGTGCGACAATATGACCTGGGCGATCTTTAGACTTGACAATCATATCATCGACATAAACCTCCACCTCTTTATGCATCATATCATGTAAGAGTGCTGTAGCTGCTCTTTGGTAGGTGGCACCCGCGTTTTTCAACCCGAATGGCATTACCGTATAGCAATATGTACCCCACTGTGTGATGAATGTGGTTTTCTCCATGTCTTCTTCGGCCATCAGTACTTGATTATATCCGGCGTAACCATCCATGAATGACAGGAGTGCATGATTTGCTGTATTATCGACCAGAATGTCAATATGAGGTAGAGGGAACCCATCTTTTGGGCTTGCTTTATTGAGATCCCTGTAATCAACACACATTCTGACTCTTCCGTCCTTCTTTGGAACTGGGACCACATTTGCTATCCATTCCGGATACTTGGATACTCTGATGAAACCTGCGGCCAATTGCTTCCTGATTTCTTCTTTGATTTTGAGAGCCACATCTGGTTTCATACGGCGCAGCTTTTGTTTGACAGGCTTCATACCTGGGATGAGTGGTATCGTGTGCTGAGCTATATCCCTGTCAATTCCTGGCATATCTTGGTATGACCAAGCAAATACATCAACAAATTCACTAAGCAAGTTAATTAGCTCTTTGCGTTCATCTTGACTTAGCGTTAATCCAATTTTTACTTCTTTAACAGTCGTATCATTGGAAATATTAACTGTTTCTGTATCTTCAATAACTGCTGTTTTATTTTCGTGTTCTTCCATTGCTTTTATTATTTCTTTGTCATTTTTATCATTAGCAAAGCAATATTGATCAGGGCTAGGGAAATGGCACACATCGTAAGCAAAGGTATTCATTTTATTGAATTCACTGGCTAAAACATCAAGAGAGGCAAGGTCAGCTGCGACCTCACCAGAATTATTAGGACTAGAAAGATAAGGCTCAACAAGAGACTCAGGGCTGAACTCTATAGCAGAAAGAGGGTCGGCCTCAAACTCTAAGGACTCATCTACAGACTTAGACTCAGACTCGGACTCGGACCCAGATGATTCAGACTCATCAAACATAGGACCCTCGCCAGCGGTTATTTCCAACTTCTCTCCACTTGGCGTAGTGATCCTCAATGTCTTGCGCCATCCCCTTGAAATGTTGTCAGCTTGGACGATTAACTCGGAGGGATCAAACTCCTTGTTTGCTATGATTGCTTGAACGAGCTCAGAGCTATCATTGCAGACCGGCTTGGATTCATTTCTCTCCATTCCAAAAAGAAGATTAATTCCCAGATCACCAGAGTTCAGGTTGGCTGACTTCTCGACTGTGGAGAGTTCTTCATCAAGGAAGTCACAATCGAGGAATACTTCGAATCCTGGTTCACGGATCCCATCATGGACAAATGGCTCGGGGAATTCATAGCATGGGATGTCTTCCGCTTCTTTGATGTACTGGCCGTTGAGAGTGAACGGATATGGATCCATGGCCATTTCTGTCTTCGTGATTCGAGCATTGTTGCGAGCCTTCAATTTCAAGGCGGCCCGTTTCAAGTCTTCCTTTGTTGGTTCGAATCCTAAGCCGAAAGTGTCTTTCTTGATTGCACCAGGATGGCCCCAAGATTTAGCCATTTTCTTCTTGAGCCCAAGGGTCATTCCAGGAAAGTGACCTTGTTTCTTCAGAATGGCGTTGATACTAGTGTTTGAATAGGGATCGAAGTCGAGATGACACTTTTCCTCTTCTTCGATCGCAAGAACATCATCTAAAGAAAAACCCCACAGATCTTCATCTTCCTCGTCGTGTTCAACATGGACGATAGGGGTATCAATGACTTGAATGCGCATAGGAGAAGCATCGATAGTAATCGGAATCCCTCCCACTATGGCTTTCACTTTCTGGTGGAGCGACGACGGAATCGCCTTTAGCTCATGAAGCCAAGGGCGTCCTAACAGCAGATTAAAAGAGGCCTTGATATCCACCACCTGAAACTTGGTGCGATGCTCAACGGTCCCAGTGGTTATATTCAGTATGATAGTACCCACGGCTTGACGGCGAGTATTATCGTAAGCGCGAATCCCCTGAGTGGAAGGAGTCAACTCTTCATTCTTTATACCCAACTTCTTTGCAGTACGGAGTGGGCACACATTGATTGCAGAGCCATTATCAACCAGGCTCATAGGAACATTCAACTGCTTACACACCACAGTGAGGTGTAAGGCCTTATTATGTTGATCCCCTTCCGGGGGTAGATCCTTATCAGAAAAGGAAATCAGATTGCTGGTACTCGGTAGCTCAGTAGTGAGGAAGTTGACCAGTCCTTGGGGAGTCATGTCGTCATCGACTCCTATCTTCACCAGAGCATTCATTACAGCCTTTCGATGCTCGTGGGAAGTGGCCAAAAGCTTCCATACATTCATCTCCACCTTGGTCTTTTGTAGCTGTTTGACCACATCACTATTCACAGGGTCGATGGAATCAACTATCGGATTTAATTGTGGTGGAGGTGGAGGTGGGTTAGGTTGTTGCAACCGTCCACTTCTAGTGAGAACCTTGACCTCAAGGTCCCCCCAAACATCTTCACTGGTGCCGAGAGACGAACATGCTATATCTTTGAGATAGATATCTTCATCATCGCTATCCCAAATCCCATTCACTTCTTCAGTGCTTGAGATAAATACAACTTCTGGCAGAGGTTCATTCACAGGTTGAATGAGTATCGACGGATCAAAGGAGACTTCATCTCCCATGATAGCCAGATCATCAGAAAGAGGACCTGTTTGAATGTTAGGCTTCTTGCCCCTCGGAGGGACATGAAGTTGGTTAGCATCTATTAGGTCTTGGATTGCGTCTTTTAGCCTCCAACACTTCTCAGTATTATGACCCTTGCCTTGATGATACTTGCAATAAGCATTGGGGTCATAATTAGCGGTCCTATTCTCAGGTCGAGGTTCTGGGAATGGTCCAATTGGCATAATCAATCCCTTACTATGAAGACGGTCATAAGCAGCATCATAAGTCATTCCCAAAGGCGTATAAATCCTCCTTTTCCTTTGGAATTTTTGAGGAGGAGCATTAAGGGCCAGCACATCACTAATGTCGATGTTGTTGGTAGCATTATTGGGCTTAGAAGACGAAGAAGAAGGAGTGTCGTTCTTCTTGTTTTTCCAAGTGCTGCTGTTATTGTTGTTACCAACAGACTTCATCAGTTCATCTTCGATATTGATTCCAATATCGTATACAGCTTCAAAGGTACTTAAAGGCAGAAACTTCAAGTGTTGCTTGTATTTATGCGTCAGATTGGAAATGAACAAGCGAACCATTTCCTTCTCCTTGGGAGGGTCTACCAGGAGTGCAGCTGTTTCTCTCCACCTACTTAGGTAAGTAGTGAAGCCTTCATTCTCTTTCTGTTTGAGAATGGAGAGTTCACGTTCAGAAGTCTTGGCCTGAATGTTGCACTTGTATCGGTTCATAAAGCTTTCAGCAACATCTTCCCAGGTCGCAACATGCTTGGATTCTAGGGAATAAAACCACTGTTGACAGGCATGCTCTAAGGAAAGAGGAAACACCGTAGGGAAGAGTGTCACATCTACTCCCTTAAGAGCCATAGTTGCAGAAAAAGCCTTCAAATTGAACAGCGGGTTATCAGTAGGCTTGAACTTTGGAATATCAGCAGTGGAAAATTTTTCAGGGAGTTTCTCTCTTATGGACGAGGAAGTGACAGGCTGTTCCACATAAGTGAACTCTTCTGAAATCTTACTCATCTGTTCCTTGATCTTGTCCATCGCAGCAACAGTAACACTGTTTTGCTTGTCTTGCTCTACAGTGCTGACTCTAGTAGTGAGTGTCTGCATCATGTCAGACAACCTTTCGATTGTCCTGTTGAGGTTCTCGATGTCTTCCTTAGTGGCCATTGGTTGAAAGTAGACTGGAGACGGATCTTGTGGAGATGACTGAGGTGGTTTCTTTGTACGCCTCTTTGGTACAAGAGGTTGTTGAGGTATGGACTCGAACCGTAACAATCTACCCTTGCTTCTTGCCCAAGTGCTGTGACACCGAAACAAATACACCTTTAATGACCAAACTTGATCTTAACCTATCCGGATTAAAAAAAAAATTTTTTTTTATTGAAGCTCTACTAAAAAAAAAGAAAACATAGGAGGATACCATCCGACTTACTCCGAAAAAAAACGACACGAAAAAAAAACAAAACGTCCCTAAAATACGGTCAAAAGTGGTGCATGACTAAAAAATGTGTGTGGAAAAAAAACGTGAATGATTAGGTGAGGTTATAGACGTGTGTTTTGACCGTATAGCTAGACACGACTCAATACTGGACACAAAAATCGAGAAAAAAGACTGACGGGACACTTTCCTGGGCACCGTGTCACGGTGCAGACTGGCGTGACACGGTTAAGACTAACCGTCAGACGGTAGTTTTTACCGTGTCACGGCACTGTTCACCGTGACACGGCAGAAAATGCCGTGACACGGTGCACAGTTCCAGGTCAGTTTTGTGACTTTTTTTTTTTAATCGATTTTAAGTCCGTACTAATTACTATGTGAGAAAAAAAAAACCCTCGGTCATGGGTCAAAAAAGCAAACACATTAGGGTTAGCACCGAACAAACACATAGCATGTAGGCACGATGATGTAAAAAAAGTTCGCAACCTAAAGTCAAGGTCTATGTTCAACTATTGGTCAAGCTTTGGGTGTCAAAAGGGTACCATGGTTAAGAGTTTGGACGCGTTAGCAAGGCAGCCTCCCTTGAGGGTGTATG
This sequence comes from Chenopodium album, assembly GCF_948465745.1. Classification (NCBI taxonomy): domain Eukaryota; kingdom Viridiplantae; phylum Streptophyta; class Magnoliopsida; order Caryophyllales; family Amaranthaceae; genus Chenopodium; species Chenopodium album. The sequence continues at coordinate 48,826,217 of NC_137838.1, forward strand.
CCAACGGGCGGCTCCGCGAGTTCGTGATGAAATCGAACTCGACTCCATGGTTTGGGTGGATTTAATAACTCGGATGAACCCTTATTGCCATGAGCGTTTTTGGGTTGATAGAGCTTAAATTCCCCGGGGCTAAGACGCATGTAGAACACATACGTTTTTTCAGAAAAATCGAAGGAAGTCGACTGTGGAAAAAGAAAACAGGTCACCGGACAGATTTTAGGACTGCCGTGACACGGCAGAACTTCCCGTGTCACGGTACAGTCTACCGTCAGACGGTACTCTGTACCGTGACACGGCAGACTCTGCCGTGACACGGCAGTCAGAAAATCTGACTGGTGCCCTGTTTGCTTTTGCGCGCAACCGAGTTATCCAATTTTTCCTACGGGACAGACCTGAATGTGACGTTAAAACGTCTATGCAGATGCAAAAAATGCCAAATTAATCACAGGAATATTTTTTCAAGAATCTTTCAAGTCTCATCCACTCATCTTAATTAAATACCGATCACTCAAATCGATAAATAATTAAGAATCCTCCCCAGTGGAGTCGCCAAATTGTAGGCGTCGCTCGAAGTGCGCCTACGTTAAAAGCATGTGGTGAATATGCTTGGAACTCATAGGAAGTGGGAATTGACATATACGATTAGGGACAGCGATTAGGGACAAATAAAGTAGGGAGCCGCCAACAAGTTTTTAAGGAACTTGTAAACCGTCCACGGATCATAAAAAGGCAACCACGATAAGGGACAACGATAGGCAACAACGATTGACCCGTGAAGGTTACACCCCATTCATAATCCATGAGATTACTAACTCCATATGGTTCGGAACCACGAAAGGAGGATCGGGGATGATAGTACGAAGTGAGTCATGGAGTCACATTCGCCCGTATTGGCCTCTACTCGATTCTTATAGTGAAAAGTGATTCCTGCGATCTCAAAGGCATACAAACAAAATATTCAATTTGCTCCAAACTATTATTAAGCTAAATTGGTTCAAAATTAATGCACACATAATTCTAAAATATTTGTGATCACTTGATTAAATAACAAGATTAAAAAGGAACCTAAACCGGTTGTCCAAATTATCTTATTAGTCGTGATTTTCAATTACATATTCCCTTTAACATGCAATATGGTGATCAAAATAAATAATAGGATCAATATAAACATAAAAAGAACCAATTTAATCATAATTCTAACAACAGAAAAAAAAATCGTTAGAAAAATAATAATAAAAAGAGCATAACTCTTACTTTGAATCTGTTTGCTTGCAACTACAAAATAATAAAACAAGTTAGTAACTTCAAGGAAATAATAAAACAACAATTAAATTAAATTAAATAAAAACAAGGTTAATTTTGGGGCCAAACCCTCAAACGATTCTACCTTTCACGCCTTGGTTTAAGGATAGAACCTCGAGTAAAATATGGACTCCTTTGAGTGCTTGAAGAAGGAATTTTGAAGTGAAAAGGGTAGGCTAGTGTTTAGGTTAAGAGCATAGAAGAGAGAAAAAATAAGAATAATAGAATTCTCGTTGCCCCGTTCATCAGAAATGAGGGGGTATTTATAGGGAAATGTGCTGAGGGAGCACTCGGAACCCTAAAATGATAAAAAAAAACCCTAAAAAATATCCCGTGACACGGTCAGACTGTACCGTGACACGGTTAAACTGTACCGTCAGACGGTACAAGTTCCCGTGACACGGTCAAGCTTTGGAGTGTCGCGGGAAATTTTCAGAAAACGGAACGGAAAACGCGTTAAGGGTTTACGCGGAAAGGACACGGAACTCCCCGTGTCACGGCAGACCTCCCGTGTCACGGGAAGTCCCACCGTCAGACGGGAAGAGTTCCCGTGACACGGTCAAGCATGACCGTGACACGGTCAACTCCAGTCCACTTTTCCGTCTAAATTCATTTTTAACCCTAATTTCTTTCGGCTTTTTGAGTGCCGATTGATAATTACGGGCTTTTTTCTGACTTTTAATATTCGGGCTAAAATAAGAAAATAATAAATAAAAATAAAATATTTGGGCCAAAAATAATAATAAAATAAAAAAGGTTTGGGCTTAAATTAAAACTATGCTTTTACCAAACACCAAGACTGATCCATGGACCTTTCAAAAATATGAATTTAATAAAATACGATTTTTTAAGCACTCTCGGGATTAAATACTAAACCCGACCAACAGTGGCGATGAAAGGTTATTTATCATCGGACTTGGTTTTGGGGAGACATTTTTAGGTGTCTACAGTTGTTAATATGGCCTTAAAAACCTGCTCATTTTATTTTAAAAAACCTTTTCATTAAAAAGAAATAATGATGTGTTTATTAATTATAAAAACCTGCTGTTTTCATTTTTAAAAAACTGATGTGTTTATTTTACAAAAAAACCTGTTGTTTTCACAATAAAAAACCTGCTGTCTTTTTTAATAATTAAAAAAAAACCGTGCTTCCATTAATAAAAATAACCTGCTGCAAATCTGCAATGCTTCCCTATCTTGAATTATTCTCATAACTCAAACAAATTCTGATTCAAAGTTCAAAATGCAAACCAGAGTTCAAAGTTCAAGGTGTCCAACTAGAGAGTTTAAACAGTTTATGTCAAATTAAAACAACAAAACAACCAAATAAATTACGAAGTCCAAACAATGTCTCAAAGCCACATATCAAACTAAATGGGAGAGGGGATAATTTCAGTCACTTGAGACATCCGAGGCTTCAATAGTTTCATCAATGATAATTGTTGGTTACTCCGAAACCAAGTCTTTAATCCCTACACAAGATAAATCATACCAAAAAAACCTAAACCAATTGTAGAATATCACAAAGGATAAAAAGCAAGTAATAGCAGCGAAGTTAACCAAAAAAATGTATTTGAAAATAACTTAGGTATAATCATACATAATCAGGAAATTAATCCCCAAAAAATTCGAAAAAAACCCCAAAAAATGTATTTGAAGATTACTTCAGTATAATCACACATACTCAGCAAATAAAAATTCGAAAAAAACCCTAAAAAATGTAATTGAAAATAACTTGAGTATAATCAAACATGAGTAACGAAATTAACCCAAAAAAATTCAACAAAAAACCCTAAAAATGTAATTAAAAACAACTTGAGTATAATCAAACATAAGCAAAGAAATTAACCAAAAAAATTCGAAAAAAATACCAACCTTATGCGGCTGACGGTGAGGAACTGACGGTCGACGGAGAGGTTTGCTTGAGAGGGAGGAAGGAGGTTCGTTTCAGAGAGCAAGGAGCGAGAAGAGGAGTGAGGAGAATGTTGAGATGCGGCTACTGCTTGTCTGAGGAAGTGAGGAGAGAAAGACTAGATGAAAGTAACCCTAGAGTTCCAGCTAAGAATTTTTTTTTTTAAAAAAAATAAAAAATTTCGGGTATTTAATGTGTACACGCAACACTCTAAGTCCGGCCCATTACCCGACCCGCAAATTTGATATTTTAACGGGTTGGGTACCCGACCCGCAAAATTGGAAAAAAAATCAAAATTACCCACCGGGTATTTTGCGGGTCAACGGGTCAGCGGGTTGGGTCAAATGGGTCGGGTATTTTTGAACACCCCTACTAAACATGATACTACTTACAACAAATTAGACATGTACGTACCTCATATAAACAATTCTTTGTGCCACTTTTAATCAATTAAAAGTCTCCTAGGGAATAATAACCTCCTAGATTACAACCAATAATCACAAATTAATACCCAAACTAATTTCCAGCAACATAACTTTAATTAAAACTCCTTAGAACTTCCTTTAAAACATGTTTTTATGCTTAATTAATCATTATAAATTCAATAGGAACAAAAGCCCCAATTTAATTGGTTATTAGAACCCTAAAATCCCAATTTAAATAAATTAAAACTCTTAAATCTGAAAATTAAAACATGTATATAATATGAAATTATAATCTTTTACCATCAAAATATAGATTTGATACTAATTTAATTAATTTCAAACAATTAAAACTAAAACCCAAAACAAAAAATTTAATTTTGAAGCAAAATATAAGAAAACAAAGGAGGAGGTGAGGGGCAGCCATGGTGGGCCGCTGGCGATCAGAGGGGCGGCGGCAGGGAGGCGGGTGTGCGCCGGGGGTTGCTGGGTGGTAGCGGCAGCGGGCAGGCAGAAGGTGGGCGGCAGTGAGGACTTCCTCACGTGAAGGAGGAAGGAGAAAAAAAGAAAAATAAAGAAAAAAGAAAAGGAAAAGAAAAGAAAAGAAAAAAAAATAAAGGAAAATAAAAATAATAAAATAAAGGGGAAAGAAAATAAGACTACTGTTATGAAATATTTGTGGATATTCATTATCCTCCTTTGTATCATTCCGGAACAATCTAGATCTAGGGTTTATATTCTTTTCCAATCAAACCCTAATATATTGTATGTATATATACACCTTATTGATAAGTGACTTTTATGTCACTTTTAGGGTGTTTATTGAGTCGTATTCCGGCTTATTTTCCAATAATTTCACCCTTTTTATCCTTTATTTCTTTTATTTACTTATTCTCGTCTTTTATCTTTATTTTGAGTATTTTTGTACTTTTTAATAGTTGTTAGTTTATTTTCGTATTTTTAGTTAATAATTCCTAGTTTCTCTCAATTTCTTATTTTATTTTATTTTCATTTTTTGTTTTCTTTATTTTATTTAATTTCTTTTGATTTTATTTTTAAGTTACTTTATTTTATTTTATCTTGTGGTAATACCCTCGTGTTTGTGGTTTTAGGTGTTCCGGGTTTCAAGGTCATATTCGTGTTCGGAGGTCCAAGGTTCGAGGCGCAAAACTTGAGCCAACCCCTGCTGCCAGCCTAACCTACACCACCCCATTTCCCTATCCTACACCACACTGTCCTGCTCCCTGCTTTCCACTCACCAATAACAACTCCAACTTCACGCACTCCACAACAATAAACCAACCTCCCTTACTTCCCCTGCTCCCAACTCAGCAACAAACACAACACCATCAGCCACCGCAACCAATTTACCCACGCAACTCCCTTACCACCACACACCACCAGCCACAACAACAACAACAATAACAGCAACCAGCAACACCAAATCCCCTACCCCAACATCTCCAATTCACGCACCCACCTAACAACTCCCCTGCTCCACCACGCAACTCCAATTACAGCAGCCACCACCAATCTCAGCCCTCACAAATCGCCGCTATTTCCCCGCCACTGAACCACCATCAACAACCACCTGCGAGCAGCGATTTCGAACAGAGCAGCCCCCAAATTTCCCAAAATCAGCCCGCAACTTATACCCACAAGCCTCAATTAAGGTCCAATTTGATTGGAGCTTCGCGGCCGCGCAGCCCTGTCAGAAGGCGCACGCATTGGAGTCCAAAATCAGAGTTGAGGCAGTAGCTATTGTGCGACCTCTGCGCGATGTCTTTGCGGGCGCGCAAACGTGGGTCAATCACGAGCTTTTCACGTGATTTTAATGAAAATCGGATGGCCACGATTTGATGCTAGATGATGATGGATGCTTGCGATGGTGGTGATGATGGTTGCGTGATGATTGATGATGGAGTTTGGTGTGGCGTGAAGCAGGGGATTACATCCCAAGAAATGAGAGCAGCCAAGATCGAAAGGAAGAGGATTTCGGGGGGTTTGATGGAATGTGGGGATTTTGGGTTTATTTTCCCCTTTTATTTTCTTTTTCCTTTTTACTTTATTTTCTGGTTTTAGTTTTGTTATTTTATTTGTTTTATTTAGTTTTACTTCTTTTTTATTTCTCTTTTCTTTTATTTTCTTAGCCTTGTATTATAAATACCCCCTTTGGGGTTATTTTAAAAAAACTATCAATCAACATTTTATTTTAGATAGATTAGATTAGTTTAGTCTTTATTTTCTTTCTCTTAAGGTTAGGAGTAGTGTAGAGAGAGAAAGATTGGATTTCCATGGAGTTTTTGAGAGGTTGAAGAAGCAACTTTGTGGAACTTCTTCTCATCTATTCAATGAGCATTTTCTAACTTTCTCTCATCTTTATTTCTTGCTTAATTCTTAGTTTTTGCTTTTTATTTATTGATTTGAGTAGATTAATTAGTTTATTTATTTAATCTTGTTTTTATTCTTATTTTACCTTGTTTTCCATGTCTTTCTTCATTATGTTAGCTTAGATTTTCTTCTAGGGAAATGGATGAAGGTTATGTTAATAAATTGAATGATTGATTGTGATTAGTATGGAATTGTTTCTTGATTATTGTGTATGGATGATGCTTTTATGGATTAGAATCTTTCTAGCTAATTGATTCTATGTTCTTAATTGTGTTTTCAATCGATTGTGCGAGAGTGAGTTGGTTGAGAGCCCTAATTTCTTCCATACCTTTGCTAGGCTAGTTGCACGAGAGTGAATTAGTTTAGTAGGATAATTAAAATGCTTAATTGTGCGAGAGTGAGTTAAATGTGTTGATTGTTCCTAATCAAGGTCATTTTCATCTAATTGTATGATGTTATTGAATGTATTGACGTAATTGGATTCCACTTTCCCTAGTTTTAGTTATTTGTTCTTAGTTGTGTTTAGTTGTACCTCCCTCTATCTCACAAGCCTTCCTAGTAATCTAATTAGCACAAATTGATACACTTAGTCCTTTTGGGTTCGACCCTTTACTTGCCACTAACTAGTTTAGTGTAAGTTTAGGTATTATAAATGATTAATTTGGTTAGGGTGGTAGCTTAACGACCTATCTTATCCCGATCACTTATCATATGGAATAATATACCCAGATTAATTCTCTCTTCATTTCTCATCTTTTTCTCTTATTTCACAACACGTTATCAGCACCAAAGCTCTAATCTATTAATTAAGATTAGATAACATTTTAATTGTATTGGGATCAAAAAAAAAAAAAAAAAAAAAATTTGCACGGAACCTCTAAGCTATTTTGGGTATACTAGACGAAGCTCGGAACCCTATTATCCGCTTTGTGTTAGATTAGTTGTACACCGATATGAAAAGCGTTAATCCATTCATATAATCAAGCAAGCAAGTTTATGCATCAATTAAAACTGTAAGTGACTTTTTCATGTGCTTTGGAATTACTTAAGGTATTATAATATTTTTAAAGGTTCGTGGTAATTTGGTCTTATGATTTGCTTAAAGGTTCTGACTTCTTACTTGTTGTCCCTTAAGCTCTTGCAATTTTATTATATTTTTGTGTATGTTTTTTTTTTGCTTTATTGCTTTTGGCATATTGCTACCATTTTAGTATTTAACTCATGTCATGATCAAGTGGGTATCATTGTATACTCGTAGATTGAGTACTACTCTTTGACATTTGATGATGGGTTAATTGAGGTTATTTGGTTCCATGAGTTTGGATCTGAGACTCTGATGTTGTTAACTTTAATCTTATATATGATGGTTTACATGGAATTCTGTTTGCAGTATGTTGTTGTTTTGTCTCCTACGTACTCTCGTTTAATCATGACCTAATTTTCCGTTTCTTTCCGATTGATTGGTACAATATCTATGGAAGTTATATTCATTTGGTTGATGATAATCAATTAGGGGTTAGATTTATTTTTAAAGTATGATTATCAATTTACAATATTATATTGGATCATCTAATAATTATAATTCTAGTTATAGTTTTGATATAAGTATTAATGGTCTATCGGTCTATTGGATGATGGGTGTTTTAATCTATAGATTACATATAAGTTATATATTCTTATGTTAATTAGTTTTTAAGTTATATATCTCTATTATACTTCTACTGTTTTTATGTTGAGTCGCACTTTGTAAATTTGATAATGCTCAAATCTTGTATTCATTAGGCAGCAAAGGCACTATACATATATATATAATACAATCCCACGATGCCTAACTCTAGTCAAACAATATCTTATGGAAATTCTAGAGATTGAAGATCAGTGGGAAATTTACCAAATCCTATTGCCTAACTCTAGTCAAACAATATCTTATGGAAATTCTAGAGATTGAAGATCAGTGGGAAATTTACCAAATCCTATTTTACAATATATCCTAACATATCATATCATATCATATAACTAATATATAAAGCTAAACTTTTAGCCAGGCGACGAGGTAGCGACATTTGACGTTTTAACTTTTCGCCAAGTGTCGCGCCACGTAGGATAGAGTTATATAGAATTCAATTTGTAGGATAAAAAAGTTAATTTAAAATTCTATTTTTAATCAAATTCGGATAGAATTTTAAGATAAAATTGTTAATTTAGAGTTTTATTTTCGATAAAGTACCAATATTTCATATGTATAAATTAAATTATAATTTTATTAAAAAAATTATAACACTCATAAATTATCATATAAATTTATTTTTTGTATCATAGTATTTTTTTGGAGCGAAGGAATTAGCTCAAAATGCACCACATCCATTATTTATAATTATATATTCTAATCAATTAAAACAATATACTTTACAATCTAATATAATTTTATTACTGTGTGTAGACCTGTCAATCGGGTCGGGTCACGAGTCATTTCGGACAGGGTCATTATTTCAGGTTACGGGTCAAGAAATGTTTTTCACCAATGTTATTATTATTAGTCATTACATGCCTACTATATAGTTTAAATCATCACAAAAACACATCAATTCCTAACTAATTTTGTATCAATGATATGTTTTAAAATTTGAAATATAGATTAAAAATTTATCTTAAAATTCAATAAACAACCCGGACATCGCACGGGCACAAAACTAGTATATTTATATATATATTCCCATAAATATTATCTTAATATATCTCAATACAAATTAATGTGTTCAACTATACTTGTTAAATCAAATTATCAAATCTATTAATCTATCATGATTTTCTATGATCCTATACACGTGGGCTAATTATATGTTTTTTTTCTTGACACACGGGCTAATTATATGTTTAGTTTGTCTTTTATTGGTTTACTAGGTTAAATCCCGTGTCATGCACGGTCATAAATAAACTTTACAACAAAATTTATAAAGAATGGTGTTAATTCAACAAATTTATCCAAAAAAAAGTATATGTAACAAAACAATAGTCTCTAATTAAAAATATTGATGGTCAAAGTTGTGTCTCAATAAATGTGCAAATCCAACCATAACTTATAAAAAAACGGAGGAGTATAATATAATAAAATGATTTTGTTAAGTTGTTCTTATAAACGTTATGTATATTTGTAAGATTTATACAAATTATCCTACCAATATTATTATTCCTATTTTTAATTAAAATAAATTTTAAGTCGGAGGAAAAAAAATTATAATAATATTATGATAATCTTGGATGATGATATATGTCAATACCTTAATTTTAAACTATGTTAATATATTTGTAACTAAAAGATTTATAGTATATAAAATATATGTTGGAAAATAAAAATAAAAAATAAATTAATTGAGTATGATTGGATTAAATGTGTTGTCAAAATGGAAATAAGTATTATGGTAGGTTATAAAATGGAAGTCATTAAAAAAAAAGGCGGGAAATTTTTTTATAACATCGTGACAAGTGTCACTTTAGGTTCGCTTTTAGTATAGGTTAATTGATTATGTTTATATATTGTACTTTGTACTTGCGTTGCATTTTGACACTCAAGGCATAATCTTTATCTAGTTAATGTGTCTTTATTCCTTATTCTTGAGAGTTAGTTGATCTTTCTCTCTAATCTACTAGTAAGCATGCAATGTACAAATCAAGTATTTTTGATAGTTTTCTTATTGACAATAATTCCGTCTTAGAAAATCACAATGTTTTATTATTAGGACCTACAGTCTGCATATTGCGGAGTATTTGTTAATAATTTGAGCATCTTGACATTGTCAATATTAACCCCAAATTATTTCATAACGAGTATGAGATTACTGACATTACTTCGATGAGTATATGTTTTAAGGAAACTAAAGTTTGTGGACAAATCTTAACAGGGTAAGAATGATTTAATTTGTTGAAAATTGTTATATTGCTTATATAATATGTGAGATTACTCGTACTTAGATGATGTCATAACCGTATTGGCCACATGAATTATTATTCTTGACGATTTCAAATCATGCTTAGTATTTGTTTAAAGATGAATTTGAGAAAATAAATCATTTGTTTTGTTAATTAGCTAGACATGAAGATAATTTATGAATTGTAGTTAGTAATTACAGTGCTTATTACAATTTGTTAGTTCTATTCATATGACATGAACTTGGTACCATGGTCATAATATTAGTTGAGTTAATAAAATTATAAAGTATATATACTTTCTTGATATATTCAATATAGATTGTGTGATTTCGTTCATTCAATTATAATATGCCTACATGAAGATGGAATACTTTTGAATGATGTGTAAGTTGACCATGGAACTCTTGTATACATAGACCTGAACTTCATTAAAATTATGAGCCAACTTTAGAAAAGTTGACATAATGTCTTTTAATTTGGTGGTTATTATATATAGATACCACACATTGGGTGAGTATTAATGATTCATAGATTACAAGATTCTTACTATTCTCAAAAATGAATTAGAAATAATTGTAGGATTGAGATGATATGTGCATATTTGCGTGACGAATATAATTCATGTAAAAGTTATATGATTTGCAAATTAAACATATTGCACACAATATTTATTTAAACAAGAGATGGGTGACTATGTGGGAAACTTACTTGAATAATGTATTAATTATGCCCATAGTTTACAGAATTTTCAACATAAAGATTATTATAATTGGGCAAGAGGAACAAGTAAGAGTTTTATAAGAATATTTTTTTCTTCGCTTGATACATGTCATTACCAAAAGAATTTATGGTTTAAGTGCAAGGGATTTCAAGGTTGTTGGATAACTTAATTTATTTCATATCCCCACATGCAAGGATTAGGGGGAGATATTATTCATTTCGTTATCATATGTAATCCTTGCACATGAATTGTTTAAGTGCAAGGGATTTCAATGTCAATAATTTATTTAATAAAAGCGACCACATAATATTACATATTTACAAATGACACCATTCTAAAGATGGATGTAAATAAATGAATGTCATTGATCATTACTACTTATAAATGCTCCAATTAAAATTATTGTCCCAGAAGGACAACATCGGTTACTAATGAAACCTAAAGCACGGCTGAAGCGTTGTAGTCCAATAGATTATAAAAAATAATAATAATAATAATAAGAACCTTCGGAAAAAGGAATGGAGCAACTATTGACAATGACAAATTTGAGGAAATGATAAATCCCATTACATTTCTAGAATAAAATCATTTTAGTAAAATCAATATGTCTCATGATTATATAAAAGACTCTAAAAGAGTATGAAATATCCAACAAGATTAACATGTATCAAGATTATAGTCAAAACTCCAGCAGAGTATATATAAGTAATTATTGGATAAAAGTCTTGCCGATTGTATAAAGAAACACATGTTGGTGTTCTAATATCACATCACATTCATGGCCATGCATGAAGTAAGTTTAATAAAGTGATCACTATTGTTGGAAAACTGACCGAAGTTCAAATTTAGAAAAGTGATTGGATGTGATAAATAAATTAGGCCATCCGGGTTTAATAATTACCCGTTATGGAAACCTGAAGTTTCATTTGTTAATGTGCTGACGCTCTCTCAATGTTAAATATATGAAATGAATTGAATGGCAAGACATAACATTGAGATTGAGCTACATTTGGATTGTGATTCATAATATAATTTGTATATATGAAAATTTCAAGGGTTAATAAATTTTGATTTCTTATATAAAAGAGTAATGAGTGACTAGAAGTTCACCAAAATAACTTATATATTATTGTCAACTATCTGGTGACTAGAAGCTCACCAAATACACTATTTAAGTCTTTAAAGATCTAGAAGATCACCAACTAGTAAAATTACAAGCAAGTGACTAGTTGGTGATAGAAGTTAGTTGGTGATTGAGGTTTCAGCTAGCCGTCCTCCTTTCGACTGGTGGATCTTCAAATGGTCCAATAGGAGTTATGAGACCTTTAGCATGAAGGCGATCGAATGTTGTGTCATAACTTATACCAATAGGTGTGAAGTTTATCTTTTGCCCTTGTTTGTTCATAGCAAGGACCTTATCTAAGTTTAACGTGCTAACGTTGTTTGAGTAGGTAGGTTTGGAAGAAAAAGGATTTTCGTTCTTCTTTCCTTTCTAGCCACCATTACTATTGTTACTATTCTTGGTGTTCCTGTTGCTCAGAGGAACATGAAGGTGGTTTAAATCAATAAAATCTTGAATGCGATCCTTGAGGGTAAAACACTTTTCGGTGGTGTGACCATGGCCTCTATTATATATGCAATAAGAATTTGGATCCCAATTGGGAGATTGTTTCTTAGGTGGTGGATCTTGAGTGGGGCCAACAGGATGAATGAGACCTTGATCATGAAGATAGTCAAAAGCTTCATCATAAGTCATTTCTATTGGTGTGTATTCTTCAATGGTCCGTTTTGCCCGTGGCTTAGGAGCATTGAGTTCTTCATTAAATCCTTGGTGAGAATTTTGTTCGATAACCATCATCCGATTTGCTAATCCTTCTACCACATTCAAGAGCATGACAATAACATCTTGAAGTTTTAGAACGTCTTCTTTTAGACTTGACAAATTTTCCCCGGTATTATCTAAGAAAATTATTTCATCCTCGCTCCTCAATCATATCCACTTCATCAATAGAGGTTATGTAAGCTATCTCGATCATGGGCTCACCTACAAGTGTGATAAGGAGTGAAGGATCGAAGGATGTTTGATCTTCTGCGATGGCTAGAATCTCGGAAGTTTTATTATCATCGATCAGGTCTTGAATAACTTCTTTGAGTTTCCAACACTCCTTAGTGTCGTGACCCTTTCCTTGGTGATACTTGCAGTGTTTATTTGGATCCTACTTAGGTGGTCTGGCTTCTGGAACTGGGTATTTGATAGGTCCTATGGGCATGACTAGCCCTTTGTGGTGTTGCTTTTCGAAAGCTGTTTCATAACTCATACCAAGTGGAGTGAACACTCTTTTCGACCTTTTGGATTCGTGGTTTATAGGTGTTCGTATCATGTACTTCGTTAATGGGAGAGGAAGAAGAAGGATGGTTGTTCTTCTTTCCTCTCGCACTATTATCTTTCAGAAGGTCACCCTCAATGTCAATGCCTATATTATACACAGCCTTGAAAGTATTCAATTTGTGTTGGTATTTTAAGTGCTTTGCATATTTTTCTTGAAGGTTCTTGATGAACATCCTTACAGACTCTTTTTCGGTAGGAACCTTAACCATATTAGCAGAAGTTTCCCTCCATTTGTTGAAGAAAGAAGTGAACCCTTCGTTTCCTTTTTGTTTTAACATCTCAAGTTGTCTGTGGTTTGTTTCGTCTTAGATGTTGCACTTATATCTATCTACAAAAGCGTTTGTCATGGAATCCAATGAAGATGTTTTCTCTTTGTCAAGGGAAAAGAACCATTGTTGACAAACGGTTTCAAGAGATAAAGAAAACAAGGAATGAAATACTTTCCTATCAATCCCCTTAATGTTCATTATGGTCTCGAATGCCCTTAAGTGGAAGTAAGGATTATCTGTTGGCTGGAACTTAGGGATGTCATTGGCATTGAACTTCTGCGGAAGAAGCTCCTAGTCCACTGAGACCCCTTGTGAGCTAATGCCTGGAATCTATAGTCATTGGATATTTTTTCTCAAGCTTTCTTGCATGAGCTCCATTTGTTGTTGTAGACACCTAAAATGTCTCCCCAAAACCAAATCCGATGATGAACAACCTTTCACCGCCGTTATTGGTCGAGTTGAGTATTTAATCTTGGAGTGCTTAAATCCATATTTCCATTTCATAAACAACGCAATTCCTAGCCCATTTCCCCAAACCATAACTTATTTTCCTCTTTTCGTGCCTTTAAACCAAAAATAATTCATTTCGTGTCCTTTAAAAAATCATTCATTTCATGTCCTTTTTACAAAAATGTTTAGTCCAGTTTATTTTGGTCCATAATATGGATCCAATGATTTAATAGTTGGAAGGGGTTTGAAAAGAGCTTTCCAACGATATATTATAAGCCCAAATCCGAGTTATAACGAATAAGTTATGACCAAAATATTAAACTGAGCCCAAACCAAACTTAAGTTCACGCACCTTACCTACGACCCAATGATCATGTGGAGGGTCCAAATTATTTAATCCCATTCCTAAACCAATTAGGATTAATTATAAGCTTCTATAAGTTTCTAAAATATCTTAATTATACTTTTAGAAAAGATAAGATTAAAGAGTTTGAATTGAATAAAACTTTTCTTTTTGAAAATCCTAATTCTATCCGAATTGAAAGACGTTCAAAGATAGTCAGATATGATTTTTGTTCCTCATAATTTTTTATCCAATTTTTATATGGTTGGATATCCCTTGAAATTATCTTTCCAATGATATATTATAATATCAATTCCGAGCTATAACGGAAAAAATATGAATAAAATATCAAACTCTATCCAAAATTGACACCATCTCACTATTTCAACCATATCTTTTATTATATAAAATATTTTAATCTGATTCTAATTGGGTTAAGAATTAGACTTCAAGATATTTCCAACGCTATCTTATTTATCTTATTCCATTTTCTGGATCAATATGATAAAAACAAAAATCGTAAAAATTGTAGTCTATCGAGTTTTATTCCTGTTTAACTCGGATCTTATCTTGTTTTTTCGACCCTTTTTTTTCTCTATAAATAGAGGTCATATCTCCCCTTTTTTTTAATCATCAACAAGCTTGATCATCAAATAATTTTCTTCTCCCTATTTATCCTAAAGACTAGCCATCGTATTCTCTCAAAATACTTCCCTTAAGCACTCCAAGGAATCCATACAATACCCAAAGTTCAATACTTTAAATAAGGCGTGAAAGGTATAATTGACTGAGGGTTTGGACCAAATCAACTCTCCTTTTAATTTAATTTCATTTTCATTTGATTTATATATTTTTTGAAGCTACTAACAGTTTATTCATGATGTAGCAATTCAAGGAAACGCGGAAAGTGAGTAATTAATCACTTAATTACTCTTATTTTTATTCTTGTTGCTAGTATCATAATTCTTGTTGCTAGTATCATGATTAGGTTTATTATTCGATTTGACTAACGTTATTATTGTTAAATTGCTTCCAACATTAATGTTAATTCTATTATTATTATTTTTTATCACCATATTGCATGTTTAAAGGGAATATGTATTGAAAATCACGCCTAATAAGATAGTTTGGACAACCGGTTTAGGTTCCTTTTTAATCTTATTGTTAATTGAAGTGATTACAATATTTTAGAATTATATTTTGCATTAATATTCAACCAATTTAGCATAATAATAGTTTGGAGCACATTGAATTTTTGTTTGCATGTCTTTGAGATCACAGGAATCACTTTTCACTATAAGAATCGAGTAGAGGCCAATACGGGCGAATGTGACTCCATGACTCATTTCGTACCATCATCCTCGATCCTCCTTTCGTGGTTCCAAACCATATGGAGTTAGTAATCTCATGGATTATGAATGGGGTGTAACCTTCACGGGTCAATCGTTGTTGTCTTTCGTTGTCCCTTTATTCGTGGTTGCCTTTTATGATCCATGAACGGTTTACAAGTTCCTTAAAAACTTGTTGGCGGCTCCCATTCTTTCCTTGTCCCTAATCGTATGTCAATTCCCAATTCCTATGAGTGCCAAACATATGCACAACATGCTTTATTGTAGGCGCACTTCAAACGACGCCTATAGTTGTTGTTTCACAGGGTCATTGATTTGGAGGGTTAAAGCCTTCAACACCTCAGTCACGTCTGCCATTTTCTTCTTAAGCTCATTGACTTCTCCTTGACTTGGCATTATCTTCTTAGCTTTTCTTTTTCAACCGACTGGTTTATCAAAAAGTTGAACTTGAACGAAGGTGTTGTCCTTGATTAATCGTCATTCTCTCCTTGACCAAGTACTGTGGAAAAGGAAATTAGGGATAAGTTTTTTTATTATTTATTTTGACTCAAGATCTATTCAACATAGAAGAGAATGTGGAAGAGAATGGAAATTGATTGGACCCCCCACTCGAATGACGGAAACGACTCATGCATGAACCTAAGACATGGTCATGGTGATAAGCGTCATTTATGACGCTCAAACTAATAAGATTTAGGTCGTTTTTCTATATTTTCTTTCTTTATTTTCATATAATTTTCTTAGTTTACCTTGTTTTTCCATTTTAATAACTCATTTTGAGTTTTGATTAGTTTTTCATTATTTTAGTCCTTAATTAATTATTTTAGTTTTATTTCTTTTATTTTCTATTTTACTTTATTTATTTCTATTTTTTTTATTTGGTTTGATTTATTCTCTTGGGTTTTCTTGTATGTAGGTGTGGTTTGGATCGAGGTATGTGTTTTAATTTGAAGTAATGTTTGAAGTTTTGGGTCCTAATCAAGGAAACAATTGAACAAGTCAACCCAAGCTTCTTTCCCTGTTTTCCCAATTCTCGAACAACATCACCAAGCAAGCAACCCCGAGCACCATGTGCACCACTGCTTCCAGCCATGGCCTGCTGCACCTTTTCACCATCAAGAAGCCACCACACCGCAGCAGCATAGCAGCCACGAACCGAGAAGTAACACAACTCAGCAGCCATGATAGCCGCGGACGCGGGTCTGAAAGCCGCGGGTGCGGGCTTTGTTGCACCAAAATAGCCAAATCATGCAGTAAGTCACCGCGATCTGGCCGCGGGCTCACCGCGGGCGTGGCCATCGTGCCCTGTTCCGGCCAGTAGCTCCCTTGTTCCCTTGTTCACCCAACAATCGCAAATCACTCACACACTTCCCCTGCTCCCGCATTTAACACACTTTTCACCTCCAATCACCACCAATTTCCCGCAACATCAAGCACCCAAGTAGCAGCCGCAACCAGCTACAATAACTTACCAAATCATGCACAACACAAACCGCAATTAACACCAAACCAACCCTGCACTCCAACCTAGTTAACGCACCACCAAACATCTTGCAACAGCAATCTCCGACAGCCTATTCATCACCAATTCACTGCCACTTCAGCCTGCAACAACTACCACCAGCGCACCACCCTCCAGCCGCATAAATAAGTCCCTGCTCCGGCCACCTTTCTTTACCGCAATAACTGCACCAGCCAGCACCAATTACTCCGACAAAACCACCACCTTTTGAACTTACAATTGAAGCCGTTGATGTTGATTAATTTGATGATCTAAAGGGTTGTGATGCGCATGATTGGTGGAGTGAAAAGCAGGGGATTAATTCCCATTTGAAGAGCCATTCGAAGCCTTTGACTTTTTTTTATTTTTTATTTTGGTCTCTTTTCTTTTAATTATTTATTTTATTTAATTTTCTTTTCTTTTATTTAATTTTACTTTCCTTTTATTTTATTTTCCTTTTACTTTCCTTTTCTTTTCTTTTCCCTTTTATTTTCTTTTACCTTTGTAATTATAAATACCCATTTTGGGGTAAAATTAGGAGAACAATTTTTAGATTTAAAATTAGACCACATATTTTTAGCTGAGTTGAGAGCTTCTTTCTCTAGTTTTAGGGTTGGTTTTAGGAGTAGATTTTAGAGAGAGAAAGTTAGAAATTTCAATGGTTATTTGAGAGGTTGAAGATTTAAGATGACAATTGTATTGAAGATCTCCATTATCAATCAATGAAGATTTCTCACTCTCTCCTATTTATCGCTTTATTCAATTTCATGTTTGTTTGAATTGATTTTGATGTTTGATGCTTGATTAGTGTAGTTGTTCTTAATATATTGTGAATTCTTGATTTCTTTAGTTGTTTGTTGATAGATGATGATATTTGAGTAGTTGTTTGGCTAGGAATTGGGTGAAACTTGATGATTGATTAATTGTGGTTAATTTGGGAATTATATTGATTGATTGTTGAGATTAAAGTGATTAGTGAAGGTTTGCGTGTGTGTAATTTGATTAGGCCTTGAGAATTATGCTAGACTGCATTGTAATTGCTAATGACACGACCAATTTATTTAGGAATTGCAATTATTGATTGGTTTGGATTGTGATTCTCGTAGTTTGTTATTCATAGTGAACCCTAGCTTAACAATTAGGAGATAGCTCTTGATTCCAATTAATTGCTCTTATCATTAGTCTTCACAACCTTTGATTGGCATGATCTTTCCAAGTTGTTGCAATTGACATGATTACTTGTTGATCCCCGTTCCTAGTGTTTTATTTCCTTGGTTATTTGTTTTGTTAGTTGTTAGTATTCTCTCTTACCTTCGATTTCGACCTAGCTTAGGCGCATAATTAAAAGTGCTTGAACATTACTGTTCCTTTGGTTTTGACCCTTGACTTGCCTCTATACTCGTATTTGGGTTTGTTAAGTGTTTATAAATTTAGTTTGATCGAGGGAAGATTAGATAACGACCTAGTTTTCCCCTCGTCAAAATGGCGTTGTTGTCGAGGAACGGTGTCTATGTCTGAGTGTTTTTGATTGCTTGAGTCTAGGTCTTTGTATATACCTTTCTTTTATTTGATTATTGTTTGTTTTGTATAAAAATAGCATATCTCTCATTTCCTCAATTTGACAATGAACCTTTTTGTGAGTATTTCAGTACACTTGAGGAATTTTTGGACTATAATTGTTGTAGTCTTTGGGAGGCTTGTGAGATTTGTTATTTTGGTTTGAATGAGAAAACTAGGGATGAAGTTGAATGCATGCATAATGGTGAATTTAGAGCATTGTCAATCGATGATGCTTGGGATGTTTATGTTTGGTTTGCTAGGGATGTTTATGATAGGGGTAATCATGAGTCTAATATTGATATGCAATGTCTTGATTCTTCTAATATTAGCATGAATCTCCATGATTTGTTACATGATCCCTTAAGTGAACCTAGTACAAACTATTTCAACTCTATTTCCCCTTTTGTTCATGATAATGAAGTACATGCTCAATCTGATGCTAATGGTGTGTTTCAATATTCTTCATTATTTACCATGCCTTCTCGTGGTGTGCTTTGTTCCCTTAATGATGAATCTCATGTGTTTGATTGTGCCCCCACTCCCCAATATGATGTATATTCTCATGATCTTAATGTTGATTATTCTAATTTTGGTTGTACTTCTTCTTCTCTTGTTGAGCCTCAACCTTCTACATCTTTTGAATCTCTTGTTGATATATTTGAGTCTCAAATTAGGCGCATTGAGCTTGACAACGACCTTGGGCCTAGTAAGGAGATGATTCTTCAATCTATGAGAGGTCAATAAAGATATTGAAAAAGAATGAGGAACGTCTTGAGGAGGGAAGGAGAAGAAAAAAAGAGTTAAAAAGCCAATTGTCATCCTTGATGCTTGTTTGTGAAAAATCCCAATTTAATGAGTGTGTTGAGGATGATGATGATGATTTTGAGCAACCAAGAGAGTGTGAGGAACACATTGGTGAGCATTTGAGTGATGATGAAGGAGTTGAGAATGAAGAGAGTATTGATTTTGAAAATCCTAACCCTCTTTCCCATCTTGATGAGTCTCAAGTGCATGATTGTGATCCTTTTATCCATGAGTATTTGGATTCATTTGAGGTTATGTCTAATGTGTTTATTGAGTGTCAAATGAAAACCCATAGCCTTTTGAGTGAGTTTATAGAGAATGCTTCATGGGTGAGAGATGATTTTGAAATGAATTTACATCAATTCATGCATTGCTTTGAGACTTTAGGCTTTAAGGAAGTTGAGGGAGTTGTTTTTCATGATTGTAGTGAAGGGGATTATGTAGTTCCTCTTGGAAGTTGGATGTTTGAGGGATATGATGATCATGAGTGTTCTTATTTTGAGGATTCTATGATTGATTTTCATGCTCTTATTGGTGATTTGAGGCATGGTGGTGAGGAAGAGTTCATTTGTGAAACCATAGCCCCTATTCCCTCCTCTCATGTCCCTTTTTCAAGCAATTTCAACCACATCCCCTGAACTCCTATATCCCTCCCTTCCTGTGTTGATGAGCCTATTGGGGACCCCCTTGTCTATGATGATTTTCATGTCCCTCGTTTGTCTTCTATTGAGGAAAAGGGTGATATAGCCACCCAAAAATATTTTGAGGAGAGTTTGAATTTTCTTTTCATTTGTCTTCTTCTTCTTCTTCTTCATTTTCTTTTTTTTTGTTGAATTTTCTTTTGATTCTTCTTCCTTTTCTTGGCATCTCTCTCCTCATTTGCGTGCACTATCCTTGTTTACTCTTCCCGTCATTTGCCTACCTCTTATCATATGAAATGTGTAGTAGTGCATTTGAAAAGCTCTTGCGTGCGTTGAATTATTATTTTCTAGAGCGGTCAAGCTTGGACCTTAAGCAAGCCTTTCTCGGAAAGTAACCCGTGTTTTATTGCTTTCATTTTCTTTTCTTTTTAGAATAGATTTTCTCTCATGGAAATGTTTGTGTGCCTTTTCCTAGGTACACGACTAGATGATATACTTTGGTGCATTGGTTTAAATCAAGAATCAAGGAAGTTTGAGTCCTATTTTTGCTAGCATATGGAAGGCAAGGTTCAATTCTTGAGGAAATTAGCTTTGAAAGGTTTAATTGGGTCATTTGCGGGTATTTACACTCACCTAATATCCGGTAATATCCTTCCTTGCTCTTTCTTAAGTGGATGATGACTTGTTGGACATATGTTGGTTTGATTGGATTGATTTCAATGACTGCAGATCTAATTAAGAAAAAGCTGTGAGAGACTCACATTACTACCCCCTACACTTTGTCTTGGGTCCAGACATCCAGTCTTAGGTAGACACCCCATTTAACAGGAACACGCTTCAAATGATCCAAGTAGAAGACCTGTAACTAACAAAACAAAGAAGTGAACAGAACGGAGCTTAATAAATAAAAGATGAATCTCAGTTGAAATCAGATAACGACAGCAGACCAGTAGAAATAGGATACAGCCACCACAACCAGCACGGTGTCCATTTTTTTAAAAAATTGATTGAAACCCTTTTACCGTGTCAAGAACCTAGTCAAATATGAAAGAACACCAATCATATTGCGCAGTTTCCCCACCAAGACTTAAGCAGGGAAGTAAAGCAGACGCAAGCTTCAATTCATTTGTTGTTGTGCATAATAATTGACCAAGAGCAACTACTAGGAATGCGTCCCTGAATTTCTCCTTATCTTGTGCAGTGACCAGCTCCGGCACCTCACCCTCTTCATTATCTTTCTTAAAGGTCAACAAAGCATCAGCTGCAGCGGTGACAAGGATACCATCACTTTTACTGTCGCCAAATCGAGCAGCAACCTAACGAACCTTACGCACCACTTCACTGTTACCGGCGTCGACAATCCTAGGAACAGGCTTACAACCCATAGGAATACTAAGTACACATTATATTTGTTCCGGACACAAGGCCAGCATCTTCCCATCGCCAAACGACATCGTCCCATCACCACAGACCCTCGTCAACAGCTAGTAACAAAACTGACGGGGTAAATGAGTCAACTTCAGATCAAGCAACCCTCCAAACCCCATAGTTTTCACAACCTCCCCCCTATACTCATCAATTTTGCTGACTAATTTAGACAAAGCATCAACCTTACAAACCAAATTTGGTTGCTTTCTAGTCTTCTCCTAATGACTCCTCATACTCCCTACCACACCATCTTGGGTCGGGACATGCTCCCTTTCAATCAAGACATCCTACAAGTGCAAAATATATTACATTGCTAAAATTGGTATATCAAACCAAGACATAAAGAAGACTGTCATTGAATGCACTAGTAGAAAAAATGCTATTTGTAACTGGCGAAATTGACTTTTTGTAACTGGCATTGTTGGTTGCAAATGCCACCGTTACAACTAGTGAAAATTATTCGTAACCGGCTAATGTTAGTTATAAATAATGTACTATTTGTAACTAGCTTAACCTAACGCCATTTAAAAAAAGTATATTTTCCAATTTAGAAAGCATACTATTCGTAACTGGCATTAAGTTACATCGGTTACAATTAGGGCATTATTAGTAACTAGAAAATCTTAACGCCGGTTACGAATAGCATTTTAATTTATTTTAAAAAAATTTAAAATGGCAGTAGTAGCAGATGCCCCTACTATCATTACCCACGCTACATTTTATTTAATGTGAAGCACCATAAATTATTAACCCAACTTTTATACAGAAATAAATACAATGATTATTAATAAAAACCACATAAGGTCTAATTTAATCGACATCGATCTACATCATCAATTATAAATCATAGAAAATGATGTAGATGTAAATTACAAATATGTCACCAACTTTCAACTACAAAGGACATGTATGTCATCTTAAAATAACAGAGTGATAAGAGGTGATTTGAACTAAAATAGAACATTATTGTGATTTCTAAAACAAAACAATCTGAGAATTGCTTGTAGAAATCATCCTCTCATAAGTCGTTCACCTTTTCTGAAGGTGCTTGTAGAATAAACTTGAAATAATATTGAACAATGCATCCAAAACCAACCCGCCAAATAGTTATCACAAAGACCAATTTTAAATAATTTCTAGAATATGAGTTCGTGGGATATCTTAAAAGGTTCCAATGATAAAAGTTTTGACTTACTCAAGTAGTGATAATGGATTTTTAACTTATTGAATCTTACAAAGATTACAAGAGATTGAGTATTCAAAGTGTCTAAATGTTACCTGAATAGAATCAGGTTAACGATTCATGATATGATACATGCAAGGAACAACAAAATGTACTTAATTAAGTTGGGTGGGATAGGGGAAATCACCCACATGCACCCAACAAAGACGATAAATTATAAGTTCTACCAAAAGCTATTGCTATAAGCAGAAATAGAACCCAACTCCAAGATCATACACCTGACTAAGATAAATTATAAAAATAGCTAAGGAAGATGCAACATTAAACTATAAAAGTATATGCTCAAAATGATAGGATCTAACCTCAATATCTGATATAGAGCACAAAGTATCAAATAAATAAAACCATCACTTTCCTGCTAATTACAAGAAGAAAAAATAGATGCCAATCTTTTTGTAAATGAGCATATGTTCTGAGCATGATCCTAAATGCTATGTGAATAGAAACTGGTGAACTATTCATGATGCATGCAAGGAAATATATGATGAAATTAATCAATTTGAATGAGAGGGCCCGGGGAAAATCACCTAAAAGCATCCAATACAGGTAACACATAATAAGTTATATCATGAACTATTATTGTAAGCAAGTTCAGAGCCTAACTCCAAGAGCCTTCACACTAAGAGAAAATTATTGAAATAAGAAGATGCAACATAAAACTATACAAATATATTCTTAGAATGATAGGATCTATCCTTGAAAAAAAAAGAATGATGGGATCTAACCTTAATATCTCAGGATTTGGAGCACAAAGTATCAGATGACACCATCATCTCACTAAACTTTCTATAAAAAATTCTTGCAAAACAAAGAAAATCAATATAGGATTAGGAATTTAGGTACCTAAAATAAAAGAAAATAAAAGAGATGCATAAGATTCACTAATAATTTAGTGAATTTCAAACACGAGCTTTAGATTATTTGGAAACAGTATAGGCTAAAAATTTTCACATACTGGCTGGTTGATGGATCGCAACTAGTACTCGCATTAAGAAAGGTTATATCACTATGAGACATTAATGAAGACAAATATACTAAACAAAGTTGCAGCAATTAACATCAAATAGAAAAAAGAAGAAATAAAAACTGAATTACAGTAATTGACAGCAAATTGAACAACTCAATAGTTAAAGCCAACCCATCAAAACAACACCATGATAATCCTCACCACGTCCACACCTAATGCAATATCATACCAAACAAAAGCATAAGTAAGGGTACTTATCTTCAGAAGGTCGTACCAAAAGCACTCAAATCATGCTCCTGATAGCATGAAATAAAGTATGAAACAAACATCTTCACATAGACATTCTAGAAACAAAGAATCACAAGTAGCAATATACTTCAACCAGCAACATATTTCAAGTAGCAATAATATGAAGCTTAACTATTGGACAAAAAAATACAATTATAGATAATATTATTAAATAACAAAGAAGATTGTAGAACAAATTAATTGACCCGTATTCATTGAGAAGAGGTAATAAAACAAACCTTATAATTACCACCCAAGGCAAAAGATTATTGTTCTTAAAAGTTAAAACTAACTTACTTCAAAAAAAATATGAACCACTGTAGAAATTAGAACATAAATTCCTTTTCAAACATATCATAAAATAAACAAAACCACAATTACAAAATAATAAGGGCATAAAAATTATCTTCCATTGGATCACGAAACCAACATAATTCAGATTACAATTACAAGATTGAAAATATCAGGTACTATATAACAGCATATAAATAGCATAATAAGACCTTATAACCTTCAACTAATAAGATAACTCCTTCCAAAAGCAAAACCAAAATTTTCAGATATATTGTCATTTGTAAAGCTCATATTGGTTAAATTCAAATTCTAGAATAAACACTATATTGAATAATGATGAAATCTATCAATGGTAATTCACATAAACTTACGATCATTTTAAAATACTTCCTATGATTCTATTGATAATACATCAAAAAACCCACAAATATTCACATAATATAAAAAAGCAATCAATCAACAGTAGTAACAATTTCTAGGGTTCTAATACGACTATCGTACTTGTCGTAAAACCACAGTATAAACAACAATAGATCGAGAATTAAATTCAACCATTGTACTTTTTGTAAAATACAAACCCTAGAATTTCATCTTATTAGTTTTCCCAAATAATCGTTTAATTAAAAATAAAAAAAATAAAAAAAATTGACTTAGGTGGAGGGAGTAGGACCTTAATAATTCTTCGCTGCTAATTTCTGTTTGCAATGGAGTAGCTTCGAGCCTTCGACAGAGGTTCAGAGAAGAGTGTGTGTTTAAGTATGGAAATGGGGTGCGCGCTTAAGGGTAGGAAGAAGAGGACATGAGTTGGTGTCCATTACGATTAATAAGGTCAACGAAGTTTGACCATTTATTTGTAAGCGATCTTTTTATGTCCGTTACTAATAATTGGTTAGCCTATCTTTGATCCGGTATTTGTAACTGACCTTAATTATGTCAGTTACTGTAGGGAATATTTCAAGCATTACCCTAAATTTGAACCCCATTGTGATCATACACTAAAGTACATTGGCGTCCAAAGGGAAAAAAGATAGAGCAAAAGAGTCGCCAACAAGTTTTAGGAACAATTGTAAACCGCTCACGAGGTGAAGGTTACACCCCTTAACGATCCAGGAGATCGTCAACTACAATAGGTCTGGAACCATGACTGGTAGTTTGGGGATGAAGGTACAAATCCAACCTAAAAGAGATTGAATCTGCCCTAATAATAGGCCTCTACTTTATTCTGATCGTATTCATGTGTGCTTTCTGACTAACATGCAATCAATAGGTTTACCCTAAACCTGTTTAATCTATGTTGGTTGAATATTAATTCAAAAACAAAACTATTATTGGCGATCACTTGAATTATAATCATATTAACCCTAAACAAGATTATTAATTATCTTATTAAGTGTGATTACAAGTACCAATTCCCTTTAAACATGCATAAAAGGTGTGATCAAGCAATAACAATAAATATATATCAAGCAACATAATAATAAAATCATCATAATAATTATAACAATTATAATCATAAATCATAAAAATAATCATAATAATGTAAAAGCATAATAATAACAAGATCTTAGGCATGATACTAACAAGATTAATAACAAACCCTAGCATGTCACTAAACAATAAAAATCAAAGCTTTAACCCTAACATGATACTAACATGAATATTAGAAAGAACATAGGAAGAATCATAACAATCATACTTGATTTAAGGAACTTATTCTTTACCCTAAAAATGATACTAGGAAGATCAAAACGCCCTAACATGACACTAGAAATCATAATAACAACCTAGACATGATTTCTGTATCATAAAATCAATAAAATCAATTAAAGCACTTACTTGGATGCCTCGTACCTCTTTCTAATAATAAAATACACACGTTAGTAACTTCAAGGAAAATAATAAAAAAAAACAGTTAAATTAAATAATTGAAATAGAGATTTTTAAAACCTTTCACGTCTAGGGAGAAGGCAACTTCAAACAATACTAGGTATGTCTAGTGCTAATGTAGAGGAATTGTGTTTGTAAAAAGTTAGGCTAGAAAGAGGGAGAGAATCAAGAAATTCTTGATGAGAGTTGGTGATTGAAAAAGGGGATATATGACCTCTATTTATAGAGAAAAAAGAGTGTCGAAGAATAAGAAAAGAATCCGAATTCGAATCGAAATAAAACTCAATGGACATCAGTTTTTGCGGATTTTGTTTTTATCATATCTTTTGATCCAGAAGTCCAAGAAAGACATATAATATGTCGTTGGAAAGATCTTGAAGTCTTCTTTCCAACCCAGTTAAAATCAGATTAAAATATTATGTAGATTAAAAAATATGGCCGAAATAGTGTAAGGGTGTCAGCTTTGGATAGAGTTTTGTATCTAATTCATATCTTTTTTCGTTATAGCTCGGAATTAATATTATAATATATCATTGGAAAGATAATTTCAAGATCTATCCAACCATATAAAATTTGGATAAAGATTATGAGGCAAAAAAATAAAATTTGACTGTCTTTGAACATCTTTAAATTCGAATAGAATTAGGACTTAAGAAAAAGGAAAGTTTTAAAAAAGGAAAGTTTTTATTTAACTCAAATTCTTTAATCTTATCTTTTCAAAAAGGATGATTAAGATCTTTTAGAAACTTATAGAAGGTTCTAATTAATCCTAATTAGTTTAGGAATAGGATTAAACCTTTGGACCCTCCACATGATCATTGGGTCGTAGGTAAATCCTGTTTGGGCCCAGTTTAGTATTTTGGCCATAACTTCCTCATTATTCATCGGAATTGGGCTTATAATATATCGTTGTAAAGGTCTTTTCAAGCCCCATCCAACTACACCGTTATTGGATCCATATCATGGACCAAACTAAATTGGAATGCACGTTTTTCATAAATAAGGTAAGAAAAGAAATATTTTCAAAAACAGAAAGAAGAGATATTTTAATAAAAACATCCTCATCACTAGAGTTTTCACACTTTCGCTTCGTTCGATAATCAAATGACATGAAAAGTATTCATCATTGGGTTTTGTTTTGGGGAGACACATTTAGGTGTCTACTGTTACTAACGCTAATTTTTTTGTAACCTGCATCAACTATGTCAGTTACTAATACTCTTTTAGTAACTTACGTTAGTTACTAATAGGGCGTTACTAATGAGGTTTTTTCTACTAGTGATGAAACCTTATTATGTGCAGCTTGTTTTCCAGTACATTAAGCTGCAATCTTGTAGTTGATGAACAACTTGAACTCATCAGCTAGTCCCACAAGAGGGTTCCCTTGGTTGTAATTGCCATTGTCTGGGTTAACACCAGGGAAATTGTCCAACCCATAATTTAGTACACACTCCTCAGCCAAATTCATAATTACCATGCCTTTGTTGATGTTTGAAGTAGCTGCTTTGCGTTTCAATTATCTCTGCCTTTGCTTCTCAATGGACCAGTTCTGAAGCATGATTTTCCTGAGGTTTCCCTAATGATTTCTAAACAAAAAACATCAATTCCATTCTGCATATTAAAGTTATCGATGCCATCACATTGCAAATCAAGCACAATACTCACCGAATTGTATTTCAGGTTACCCCGATCAGTAATTGGGCCTGACTTCATCTTCTCTGCACAATATAATTTAATTATAAAATAATTATAATGGTCAAACTGTAACAGATCGTGGTTGACAATAAATCCGTTAAGCGCAGCTCAAAAAGCAAGCATAAATTCAATTAAAATTGGCTGCTACAAAAATTCAAACGACACAAAACTTCAAAAAATAATCCAGGAAAAACATCCATAACAAAAACCCTACACTGTAATACAAAAACCATACACTAAATTACAAACAATAATCCAGGACAAACATAAAATAAAAAAAGTGAACGAAAATGGAAGGTGAACAACTGGAGGACTGAAACATGTACCTCACAAATAACTGAACAGAGATGGAAGGAGGACCGAAGAAGCTAAAAAAAGATTAACTCTTTACCTCGGTGACTTCAAATAAAGCAATAAAAAATAGACAGATGTTCGTTCAATTTATACCCTTGAGTCAATGAGTAAGTATGTTCTACATCTGACAACACTGTGCATGTCAACAATGCAAATCAGTATACCAACAATAAGACGGTGATTAAGAAGTATATCAACAATGTTAATCAGTATACCAACATAATACACAAAAATACAAACAATAACAGGGATAAAACCACAATAATGCGCATTCAAATTCATATGACAATGTTAAAAGCTGCAGTTTAGTACATATTTCTAAATTCACATAGTGATCCCTAAATACGAAAACAGATCAGAAAAAAAAAACAATGAACATCATTGACAACAGCAAGCGTTTCACAGCAGCTAAATTCCCCTGAATATCCACCACTGAGTTCGCTATTGGAACCAGCCCAGCCTCAACGATGTAGGGAGAGAAATAGAGTTAAATACATTTAATGATGTAGTGAGAGAAATAGAGTTAAATGAGAAAAATAAATCTAATGAAAGGTGAGTGATAAATTAGAGAGAGAAAGAGGGGAGATGTCATTTCTAGACAGGTTTTTTTTTATTTTTATTATTATTATTAATCATATTAGACGAAATGACACGAGGTAAGGTTTACCAAGTAAAATGTAACGCACATATTAATTTGTAAGGAGTCATGCCACTTTGACTTTAACCCAACAATTATGAAAAATAGGCCAACTTCTATACCATTTTTGAGAGGGGAAGTATGTCCATATTGAGGTGTCATAAATTAATTCATAAAATGGAATTTGCAAAAAAAAAAAAAAAAAAAAAAAAACACAACTTTTTAATTAGTTTTACGAAGTATATTACTTTAAAAAAAATGTAAAAATCGTATAAACGGGTAGGTAAATGGTATATATCACGTAATAAATAGTACAAAATTGAGAGTTCCCATGTAAAATCTGATCCCTCTACCAAAAGTAATCATGAATCATGACCATTGAAGTGAAAATCACGAAAGATTTTCACTAAATGTTCTATAAATACTCATCACTCTTCCCAATTCTTTCACTCATGTATTTATTATCTTAATTTTTTTTTTGTTTTCCTTCGTTTTCCTCCTAAAAAAAAAGTTAAAAATAACCAACTTAATGGTAGAACAACCCAACGCCGTCGCTGCTCCACCATCACCACCAGGCGATGATGAAATAAACCCCATCATCATTCCTGATGATGCGGAGGAGGCCCCACCCCCACCCCTTCCTCCGGTTAAGGAGCCGGAGTCGTCAGAATCCTCCTTCAACTCTTCCAAGTCGTCCAACAGCAAGTCTTCCTCATCATCCACCTCGAACTCCTGCCCACCCCTTGACTTAGACAACCCTGGAATGTTCTTGACTACATCTGGTGATCCTGGTGGCTACGACGAAAACGTCAGCGACGGGGCTTGTTCGGAGAAGAGCACGAACACGTCGAACCAGGAGGACTGGACGATGATGTTAGGGGAGGAAGTCCCTAATCCGCTGTCAGGAAGTCGCTGTTTTAATAATTTGTTTATATGATTATATATGTATTAAGATATTATGTTTAAGTTTATAAGTTTATGTTAGACTGTGTTAGATTAGGAGTTTTTTATGTAAATTTTTAATTATGAATTATGTGAAGGTTTAAATTGGAACTTTTGGTTTTAATTGTTGAATTATTTCAAAATCTTAGTGTTGGATTATAGTACTTCTTTTAGCAATGTCAATGAACATTGTGGTTGTTGTTTTTGCATGTTTTGGTAATGTTAAAGTATATTTTAATGTAAGTTTTTGCTTGTTTGTTTTGCGTACATTTTAATGTAAGTTTCCGTGTCTTTGATCTATGCGAATTGTTCACATTCGAATGTTGTTGAATTAGTTAATTCATATGTCACGTTTATGTTGTATTAATGATTTTAAGTGAAAAAGTCGAATTCTAATAACTACAATGTGTCCTACATTATTTGCGTCAATTATGCTACACTTGTGTGAAGTATACAATACTATACTACTATCCCACCAATTGATATGAAAAATAAAGATCCACCAATTCATCTAAAAAAAATGGATTGTTCTTGTAACAAAACTACAATTTAGAATTTGTTGGGGTGACTGGTATGTTTTTTAGTACAACAAACCACTCGGGGGTCATCGTTTCAATATCTCAACCAACAACTGGCTTACAAAAACAAACAGGGATAGAGTCCCATTTAAATACCAAAATGTGTCCATAATAAACCAACTTGAGAGAATGTAATGCCTAAATTACAAAGATGGGGACATCGTCTCTTCTAACACATCTAGGGGGTCTTCATCTTTATTCAAAATGGCACCTTCAGTCTCCTTTTTTCCGCCCTTCATTCCAACAACACCTCCTCCACCGGCTGCTTTAGTTTTGGTGCTAATAGACAAATAACCTGCAACCATTTACCCATCAAAGTCACTCACATAATTCATGTACTTATCATGTAGACTTGGGTATGGACTTAGAGAAACACCTTTTCTGCAAGTCGATCTACCGTGTCATGTGGTCACATTCTCTAGGAATCAATGGATTATACTCCCCATACGCAATATTTAATGACCGCAGATCACATTAAGAAAAAGTTGTGAGAGACTCACATTACTACCCCCTAATCAAACCAAGATGTGCAACAAACTTATCATACCAGCATGTTACCTCACAAATCATCGGCCTTCCTGTCCTACAACACAACCTTTTTCACTTTGTCTTGGGTCCAGATAGC
The DNA here is from genome assembly GCF_948465745.1 of Chenopodium album. NCBI lineage: Eukaryota > Viridiplantae > Streptophyta > Magnoliopsida > Caryophyllales > Amaranthaceae > Chenopodium > Chenopodium album. The sequence continues at coordinate 48,857,136 of NC_137838.1, forward strand.
CAGTCTTGGGTAGACACCCCATTTAACAGGAACACGCTTCCAATGATCCAAGTAGAAGACCTGTAACCAAAAAAACAAAGAAGTGAACAGAACGGAGCTTAATAAAAAAAAAAAGGATGAATCTCAGTTGAAATCAGATATGACAACAGACCAGCAGAAACAAGATACAGTCACCACAACCAGCGCGGTGTCCAATTTTTTTAAAACTTGATTGAAACCCTTTTTCAGTGTCAAGAACCCAGTCAAATATGAAAGAACACCAATCATATTGCGCAGTTTCCCCACCAAGACTTAAGCAGGGAAGTAAAGCAGACGCAAGCTTCAATTCATTTGTTGTTGTGCATAATAAGTGACCAAGAGCAACTACTAGGAACGCGTCCCTGAATTTCTCCTTATCTTGTGCAGTGACCAGCTCCAGCACCTCACCCTCTTCATTATCTTTCTTGAAGGTCAGCAAAGCATCAGCTGCAGCAGTGACAAGGATACCATCACTTTTACTGTCGCCAAATCGAGCAGCAACCTGACGAATCTTACGCACCACTGCACTGTTGCCGGCATTGATAAGCCTAGGGCAGGCTTACAACCCATAGGAATACCAAGTACACATTGTATTTGTTCCGGACACAAGGCCAGCATCTGCCCATCGCCAAACGACATCGTCCCATCACCACAGACCCTTGTCATCAGCCAGTAACAAAACTGACGGGGTAAATGAGTTAACTTCAGATCAAGAAACCCTTCAAACCCCATAGTTTTCACAACCTCTCTCCTGGACTCATCAAACTTGCTGACCAATTTGGAAAAAGCATCAACCTTACAAACCAAATGTGGTTGCTTTCTAGTCTTCTCCCAATGACTCCTCATACTCCCTACCACACCATCTTGGGTCGGGACATGCTCCCCTTCAGTCAAGACATCCTACAAGTGAAAAATATATTACGTTGCTGACATTGGTAAATCAAACAAAGACACATAAAGAAGACTGGCATTTAATGAAACCTTATTATGTGCAGCTTGTTTTCCAGTACATTGAGCTGCAATCTTGTGGTTGATGAACAACTTGAACTCATCAACTAGTCCCACAAGAGGGTTCCCTTGGTTATAATTGCCATCGTCTGGGTTAACACCAGGGAAATTGTCCAACCCATAATTCAGTACACACTCCTCAGCCGAATTCATAATCACCCTGCCTTTATTGATGTTTGAAGCAGCTGCTTCGCGTTTCAATTGTCTCTGCCTTTGCTTCTCAATGGACCAGTTCTGAAGCACAATTTTCCTGAGGTTTCCCTAATGATTTTTAAACAAAAAACGTCAATTCGATTATGCATATTAAAGTTATCGATGCCACCACATTGCAAATCAAGCACAATACTCACCGAATTATATTTCAGGTTACCCCGGTCAATAATTGGGCCTAACTTCATCTTATCTGCGCAATATAATTTAATTATAAAATAATTATAATCGCCGAACTGTAACAGATCGTGGTTGACAATAAATGCGTCAGGCGCAGCTCAAAAAGCAAGCATAAATTCAATTAAAATTGGCTGCTACATAAATTTAAATGATACAAAAATTCAAAAAATAATCCAGGAAAAACATCCATAACAAAAACCCTACATTGCATTACAAAAACCCTACACTGAATTACAAACAATAATCCAGGACAAACATAACATCAAAAAAGTGAACGGAAATGGAAGGTGAACAACTGGAGGACTGCAACACGTACCTCACAAATAACTAAACGGAGATGGAAGGAGGACCGAAGAAGCTAAAAACCAGATTGACTATTTACCTCGGTGACTTCAAATAAAGCAATAAAAAATAGAGAGATGTTCGTTCAATTTATACCCTTGAGTCAATAAGTAAGTATGTTCTACATCTGACAACACTGTGCATGTCAACAATGCAAATCAGTATACCAACAATAAGACGGTGATTAAGAAGTATATCTGTAGGGAATTATAGGTACTACGCAGCGGAAATAAATATGAATCATATTCATACAGTACCTAATCCCAAGATCTAATGCATAACACATAAAGAACATATAATTGTACCTTTGAAGCGTGATTCCACGTGCAATCGAGCAAGAACAATGGGAGATAAAGAACCTAAGTGTGATTCCTCTACTTGGTCCACGGGCACAGATTAAGACCTCCACTAATGCTAGTTAGTTGCAATTGAACCCTTCAATTGACCTTCTATGGAGAAGTGCGAGCAACGAACCACCATGAACCACCACGAACCACCACACGCGCCACCAAGGTGGCCGGCCGTACGGACGAGGGGAGGAGAGAGAAAGCCGTGAGTTAGAGAGAGGAATTAGGGTCTTTGGGATTGGTTGCCTTGATGTCAAAATATACTGTGTGTGAATTATGACTGCTTGTATGCAACCCTAGGCATAGATCTTATTTATAGATTTCATCTCTAAATAAGAGCCCGTGTCAAAAGCCCAAAACATAATTCTAATCTAACTATGCTAGCCCAATCCTTTTCATGATTAGTTAAATGCTCATGAGGCCCATTAATGGGCCTCTAACTTGCTTAACCCAATACCCTTGTGTGTGACCTCATAGGATCCATTCTAGCGGGCTTTGGACTATTTTACTAGTCCAAAGATCATCTCTCATAGTCTAGAAACAGATGATGACGCCCCAAGAGAACGAACTTATTATCTCCATAATAGTGATCCTTGATATATCTAGTAATTGCACTTATCGAAGACACAACTCCTTCAATATCAACAATTCTAATCATTATACCAACATAATACACAAAAACACAAACAATAACAGGGATAAAACCACAATAATGCGCATTCAAATTCATATGACAATGTTAAAAACTACAGTTTAGTACATATTTCCAAATTCATATAGTGATCCCTAAATACGAAAACAGATCATAAAAAAACAATGAACATTATTGACAGCAGCAAGCATTTCACAGCAGCTAAATTCCCCCGAATATCCACCGCTGGGTTCGCTATTGGACCCAGCCCAGCCTCAACAAGTCGAGTCGGGATCAAAACATCAGATGACCGTATTATGTTTTCCTCTTCCACCCATCTGAAGGAATTGCATTTCCTGCACTTGTAGTACGGCCTGCTTGGATTCGTACTTAATTCGGAAAACCGTACATCTGAAAGAGTAGAGACATGGAATGAGCATTGATAAGCTTTGACCCACGATATTTTCTGCTCGAATCGGGACATTTGATTCAATGTGACTTGTAAATTTGTATTTTTGTTTTTGTCACTGAGATTCAATTGTGTTCATATACGGTTTGAGTCAATTGTGCTGTTTTAGGGTTTGGACAGTCCATTCAGTCAATTTTTCATTTTGAGATTTCATGTATGCCATTGCCTTTTTATAGTCGGCTGAAATCTCAAGGACGGGTTCAAAATTTAGTATCAAAAGTTTAAAATTTTCGCAATAGGAAGGGAAAGGCGGGATTTCTGCCGCGGCGTTTAAAATTTAAATATGACATGCTCAACTTAGACAACTAACGACAATGGTATACCAAACACATATACTTTAAAACTAACAACAACTTTTATATATCAAAGGGTATATTGATATATACTGTTGGTTCAAAAAATACACCAACAAGATACTTTTAGTATACCAAACGTATACGGATTTGCCTTATCTGTTGGATGGATTTGACTTCCTTCTATATCAATGGACTCTCCATTGCCTAATGTGTGATTGAATTTGACTTTCACCTATATCAAAGGACTCTCAATGGTTGAATTTGACTTTAATCTATAACAATGGATTCTCCAATGCCTATTTTGTGAATGAAGTTGACTTTTATCTATATCAATGCCTAATGTGTGATTGAAGTTAACTTTGATCTATATCAATGGACTCTCCAATGCCTAATGTGTGATTGAAGTTGACTTTGATCTATATAAATGAACTCTCCAATGTCTAATGTGTGATTGAATTTGACTTTGATCTATATCAATGGACTCTCCAATGCCTAATGTGTGATTGAAGTTGACTTTGATCTTTATCAATGGACTCTTCAATAACTAATGTGTGATTGAATTTGACTTTGATCTATATCAGCGGACTATCCAATGCCTATTGTGTGATTGAAGTTGCCTTTGATCTATATCAATGGACCCTCCAATGCCTAATGTGACCTATATAAATGGATTCTTCAATTCCTAATGTGTGATTTAATTTGACTTTGATCTATATCAATGGACTCTCCAATGCCTAATGTGTGACTGAAGTTGACTTTGATCTTTATCAATGGACTCTCCAATCCCTAATGTGTGATTGAATTTGACTTTGATCTATATCAATGGACTCTCCAATGCCTATTGTGTGATTGAAGTTGACTTTGATCTATATCAATGAACTCTCCAATGCCTATTGTGTGATTGAAGTTGCCTTTGATCTATATCAACGGACTCTCCAATGCCTAATGTGATCTATATAAATGGACTCTCCAATGCCTAATGTGTGATTGAATTTGACTTTGATCTATATCAATGGACTCTCCGATGCCTAATGTGTGATTGAAGTTGACTTTGATCTATATAAACGTACTCTCCAATGCCTAATGTGTGATTGATGTTGACTTTGATTTATATCAATGGACTCTCCAATGCCTATTGTGTGATTGAATTTGACTTTAATCTATATAAATGAACTCTCCAATGCCTAATGTGTGATTGAATTTGACTTTGATCTATATCAATGGACTCTCCAATGCCTATTGTGTGATTGAAGTTGACTTTAATCCACATCAATGCCCTATTATGTGATTGAAGTTGACTTTCCTCTACATCAATGGACTCTTCAATGCCTAATGTGTGATTGAAATTGACTTTCCTCTATATCAATGACTAATGTGTGATTAAATTTGACTTTAATCTATGTCAATGGACTCTCCAATGCTTATTGTGTGATTAAATTTCACTTTCATCTATATCAATGCCTATTGTGTGACTGCGGTTGACTAACATCTATATCAATGGACTCCGTTGCCTAATGTAATTGAGTTTGACTTTTTTCAATATCAATGTCTATTGTATGATTATAGCTGACTTTCCTCTATATCAATGCCTATTGTGTGATTGAATTTGATTTTCATCTATATAAATGCCTAATGTGTGAATGAATTTGACTTTCATCTATATCAATGGACTCCATTGATTATATTTCAATGATTTTGTTTTCTCTACTTGAATTGAATCCATTGCGTATGTGTGAATGAATTTGATTGTCATCTACATCAATTGAATCCATGACTTCTGAGTTCCCCCCTACTTCAATCGATTATATTGCGTATATGTGTTGACTTAGGTATTACATACTTGATGACTTTTCACAAAACATCGAATCTTCGTTTATACGTGTGATGAGTGAATTTGAATTTTCCATCTACAACACAACAAGTAATTGAATTACGGAGGTCTGTTTTTGAATTTGACTTATCCGTCAAATTCTAATTTGGTGTTATTAGTTGTGACTTGAGTTATGACAAAATTTGTAATTGAAAAGATCGATATCTATCTAATTGAAAACATCAAATTATGTCAACATTTGTAATTGAAAAGATCGATTACGAAACATTAACAAATAGTTTAACCAAATTAATGTCAAACTTAAAACTATTAAATCACGATAACCCACCAATCACACATAACAAGTATAATTTTCAGAGAATAACCCATTCATTTAAGATTAGAACCAACCATTTATGCTTGTTTTTTGGTTACTCGGTCCATTACTGTAGACACCTAAAAATGTCTCCCCAAAACCAAACCCGTTGATGAACATCTTTCACCGCCATTATTGGTCGAGTTGAGTATTTAATCTTTTGAGTGCTTAAATTCATGTTCTATCCAATATATTTCATGAACCAATCCAATTTCTAGCTCATTTCCCTAAACCATAACCTATTTTCCACTTTTCGTGTCCATATCGCAAAACTGAGAGAAACTGATTTTATGGCTATAAAATTTTGATCCAATTATTATTTTGTTGGATAGGTCTATAAATAAGCTTTCCAACCATACATAATAAGCCCAATTCCGAGCTATAACGAAAAAGATATGAGCAAAACACTAAACTCGGCCTAAAACCAACACCCTTCCACTAAAACGGCCATATCTTAAAATTTACATATTATTTTGACTTGATTCTAATTGGGTTGGAAAGTATACTTGATAAGCTTTCCAATGATATATTATATGCCTCATTCCGAGTTGCGGATCAAAAGTTATGATGGTTTTAAAAACGGGTAAAAACCTGGAATCACCGCGCACAGTGCAATTCCACCGTGTCACGGGAAATTGCACCGTCTGACGGTGGGAATCCCCATGACACGGTGCCCTTGCTGTGACGCGGGGCTATTCCGTGTCCTATTTGCGTTCTTCGTACCTAAAAAACTCCCGCGTCACGGCATTTTCCACCGTGTCACGGGAATTTACACCGTTAGTCCGTGTAATTTCCGCGTCTCCCATGCCGTGACACGGTGTACTGTACCGTTTCACGGTGGATACTGCCGTGTCACGGTACCTGTGCCGTGTCACGGGACATTCCGTGTCTTTTCCGCGTAAACCCTTAACGCGTTTTCTTTCCCGTTTTCTGAAAATTTCCCGCGTCACACTAAAAATGTACCGTGTTGCGGGAAAGTTTGTCGTCTGACGGTGGGACTTCCCGTGTCACGGTACACTTTGCCGTGTCGCGGGATACTTTTTTAGGGTTTTTATCATTTTAGGGTTCCGTGTGCTCCCTCAGCACATTTTCTCTATAAATACCCCCTCATTTCTGATGTACGGGGCAACAATAATCATTCTCTCTCATCTTACACCCAAAAATCGTTCTCTTCTCCCTCTTTAACCTAATTTCTAGCCTCCTTATTCTTCCATAATAATTCCCCTAAGCACTCCAAGGAGTCTATACTTAACCCGAGGTTCCGTCCTTAAACCAAGGCGTGAAAGGTACAAATAACTGAGGGTTTGGACCAAATCAACTCTACTTTTTATTTAATTTAATTTCCATTTGATGTATATTTTTATTGAACTTACTAACAGTTTATTCATGATGTAGCAATTTAAAGGAATGCGCAGAATGTGAGTAATTAATTAATTTAATTACTCTTATTTTATTTTAATATTGCTAGTATCATGATTAGGGTTATTTTATATTTAATTTGACTAACGCTATTATTGTTAAATTGCTTCCAATGCCAATGCTTATTTTATTTATATTTATTGATTACCATATTGCATGTTTAAAGGGAATATGTAATTGAAAATCACGCCTAATAAGATAATTTGGACAACCGGCTTAGGATCCTTTTTAACCTTGTTTATTAAATCAAGTGATCACAAATATTTTCGAATAATGTGTTGCATTAATATTAAACCAATTTAGCTTAATAATAGTTTGGAGCAAATTGAATATTTTATTTGTATGCCTTTGAGATCGCAGGAATCATTTTTCACTATAAGAATCGAGTAGAGGCCAATACGGGCGAATGTGACTCCATGACTCACTTCGTACCATCATCCCCGATCCTCCTTTCGTGGTTCCGAACCATATGGAGTTAGTAATATCATGGATTATGAATGGGGTGTAACCTTCACGGGTCAATCGTTGTTGCCTTCGTTGTCCCTTTATCGTGGTTGCCTTTTATGATCCGTGAACGGTTTACAAGTTCCTTAAAAACTTGTTGGCGGCTCCCTACTTTCCTTGTCCCTAATCGTATATGTCAATTCCCACTTCCTATGAGTGCCAAGCATATTCACACATGCTTTTACGTAGGCGCACTTCGAGCGACGCCTACAATTACGTACTGTAATTTGATTTCATTAAGTCATGAATACCCGCCCAAATTTCAATTAGGAATACATTTTCAATTTAGGAGGGAAAAATCCCGCCCAAATACTCGTCATTGTCACGGGTCCGTACTGTTAACTACGATGTTTAGCTCCCTACCAAAGTCATACGATTTTATACCAACAAATGGTGATTCAGGTTCTCAGTGGTTATCACTTGTCTAGTGAATTTGATAGCGATTTGTAGAAGTGAATTTTGTCTATATTAATTTCATTTCCATGGTTTTATTTACCAAATGAGATACACAAACAAAATTACAAATCTTGAAGTCATAGTTGTATCAAAAATATTTTTGAAATGCCTTAGCATGTGTTCTCTTTTTAAAACATGGTTACTTGATTACCATGATAACCTTATTTGTTTTTTTTTCGCACTTAAATTGTAAATTGGGGTTACGAGTTCAATAAGTATCATCAAATAAGTCAATTCATTAAACCCGTCAATTCATTAAACCCCTTACATTCATATAATTTCCCTAAAGACGAGCAATCATAACATTGCCTTAAAGTATTACATTCCCTTTTGTTTTGTTTTTTTTTTCTACTAAGGAAAATCTAATCAGAAAATTAAAAAATCGTTAACATTTGGATTCTTTTAATGTGTGAAAATTTGAAACTAATAGATGGTTATGATTTGAATTAGGTGGGAAAATTCCCGCCCACTCCTTCGCCAGTTAAATCATTATCACGGTCTAATCAGTGGTACGAATTCCTCGTTTCTCCCATCCTATTCCCCATCTGTAATTTTACAAAATTAAGTCCCAACGTTGGTTTCTAACATACCATCTAAAGGTTTTACATCAAATATGGTATATGTTGTCATTGTTTTGGTATATATATCACACAAAACGTTAAGCACTTAAACTGTCCTGTCTTCAAACACACTCTTTGATGGTAAGTATATAGTCAGGTAGATCATATACACTTTAACCTTCCCCCACCACAGTGTAAAATAATCTCTCAGCCACTGTAAAAAGTAAAAATGGCTAGGAAGCCTATGTCCATTACCTATCGTCTTTTCGCCTGACAAATTAATAGCAACAAATTCGTGACGCTGAAACTACATCCGAAAAACTGCTGCTACTTCCAAACGATAAAGCCAAATAACCCAAAGCTCGACTACACAAAGTGTAAGTACTACGTTAGCAAAGCTGCAGCGACGTTGGATGACGCCATTCCAAATGAACTTGTGCGTGATGAAATATTGGCGTCGCGGGAGGTTAAGGATTTGTTAAGGTGGTTTGGAACGACGGCCAGGTTCATGAACGCAGGAGATGATAAGGTCGGACCTTCCCATGTACCACACATGGAGGACCTAGGCGATTATACGGGAAAACTTGTCGATTTTTTCAGATGGTTCTTTGCAAATAGTGTGGAGGACACGGTGGTTCCTAGATTCTTACTTCCCTTAGTTGATCTAGAGCCCATAGTTCAGCTGGAATTGACTACTTGCTACAGGTTACCTCAGGCGCCCGCCTACCTATTCATAGGATCATTTACAGATACGCTACACGTAATGGTTGTGGACACCGAGGTTTATAATCTGTACATCAAAGTAGAATAACTTGAACTGAGCCAGACAAAACGAAGGTACTTTGCCTTGAAGGTCAGTTCTACTTCACTTGTTGCAGATAACAGAGACCCTTTTGAAATTGAATACCACATTGTGTTCTGGAATGCAAGAGGCTTAACTAGACGGTCTTTCATGGACAATTTCCGGAAAATAGATGACTACTTCAACCCAGTAGTCATTATAATCACGGAAAGCCGCTTTCTAAATTCATTTACCAACTGGTTGTGGCAACAATTACCTCGTTTCTACGCAGTAAAAGCGTATGGAGATGACGGACCTGGAGGTGTTGTTATGGTATGGAATGCAACTGGGTTTAAGCCACGATACATGCACCAAGATATAGGAGTGAGATTTGGTCTGCCGCTGGAAGTGGAGTTTAAGGTAATATTTTGTTTAGTTAATCAAAACCTTTTTGTAATCCCTACCAATAGAAGTAACTATCTTCCTTGTTTATTTTAAATCATTCGAAAACTCATATTCAGCCTTTAAGATGAGTTCATAGTACAAATTCATTATGTGTTACCTGTTGTTAGTCATATGCATTAATAAGTTGGTACAGGAAAATTAACCTGGAATACCGTGATGTGATTATCTACTTATTTACGATCGTTTATGGTATTGTTATCGTACTTTTTTTATTCTGGTTTATCATATAATGGTAACGTGCTATTGAGGTTATTCTGGTATTGTTATCATACTTGTTTATTCTGGTTTATCACACTACTATGTTGGTATCATGATATGTTAGCTTATTTACGATCGTTTTTGGTATTGTTATCGTACTCGTTTATTCTGGTGTATCACACAGATAAGTTGGTATCTAGTCCTACAATGTCTACTAAAGTTTGATTAACACATTTCGTTAAACTACTTTCATTTTTTAATATTTTCTGGTCTTCCTTAAATACAGACATACAAGAATGATGGCACTGAGAACTACAAGCTAGAGCAAGATGATGCAATAGAGATTATGCGAGAATTAGAGGAAGAACAACAGAGTGGGTACGACCCAATGGAAAATTGTTTGAGATCGAACACCGGATTGTTTGACGAGGAAACTAATCCGTTTGAACATGACCTTTGAAGCTGTGAATGTAATTCGTATTTTAATTAGTGTATCCGCTATCCGTTACAGTTCTAAACTGTTACTACTAATTTATATACAGCTTAAGTTTCTTCTGTGTAATTGACCAACAATTTATATAACTATATATATACCTATTACTGTTGATCCATTGACTCATTAACTAAATATACATTTTACACTATAAAACTGCATTTTTTTCCTCTGCTAAAACATTGTACAACTACAATTAGTTCATCTGCTAAAATTATTAGTAAAATATTAAAGTGTGGTTGTGTTCGACATTTGAATTCCTCCCACGGATGAATAATTTGTTGGAGGGGGGCCTTGAACATTGTTATGGGGGACTTGAACATTGTTATGGGGGACTTGAACATTGTTATGGGGGCCTTGAACATAAGGGGGTAAAAAATGCGTTGGTTACAGTTACCACGAGCTGTTGGATTAGGTTGGCTGGGACCAATAAACATATCTACTGGGCCAGTTACTCCACCACAATCCCGCTGCTGCTTGCTTACCACCTGGTGGAAGTTGTGTTGTTGATGGACAAATAGCTGCTGTTGTTGGCTCTGTTGTTGATAGAAAAATAGCTGCTGCTGTTGGCTCTGTTGGTTTCTCTGTTGTTGGCTCTGTTGTTGACCAAAGAATTGCTGATGGTTCTGCTGCCCAAACTGCTGTTGTTGGTTCTGTTGCCACAACAGTTGTTGTTGAATCTGCTTCCTTTGCTCTTTATTTTGCTTCCTCAGTGTATTAAAGACTAACTGAAACCCCGTTTCCCATTCTCATCACGTGACTCCTTTCCTTTTCCATCATTTTGCTTTATTTTTTATTAACAGGAGAAATTACATTGATACCCCCGGCTAGAGACATACTTGTATCTAGCTGCTAGAGGCTGAGAAGCGGTGAACTTCGTAAAGGTTCATCACCAACCCTTTGATGCAATATTACTAGGAGTATATTACTTCCTATAATACTACTACAAAAAACTAATTTTTCTCCAGATTGTTCAATTATACCATACTAAAGGAGCTTATACTAAAGTTGACGTAATGAATAAACTAGAGTGCGAGCAAACCGCGGAGAAATGGAGGTTGAATTGCCGAACTTTGTCAAGATGACGGCAAGAATAGTATAATATCTAGATAATTAAGTAAAGTAGATAGAAACGATGGCGATGGTCGGCGTCAGAATCGGGGAAAATTGTCGAGGAAATCGCCCTTAATGGAGGAGAGAGAAAGTAACAGAGAAAAGTATTGTTTGGGAGGGGATAACAATGAAAGGTGGGTACCGCCATACAAAGTATTGGGTAAGACTTGCATGAGCGAATACTTTTATGTTTCAAAAACAATTTCTATTTTCAATTAATTAATGAAATCTAAGATGTATTTCTTCCGTTGCAAGTCTCTGTTTTTAAAAGTCTTACGTTATCACGTGGCGGTAATACTCCTAAGTTACTATCTTAATCACGTTTTGTAATCATTATTATTAGTGAGTAATTTGGCGGTGTTACAAGAAATAAGTCATGGAATCACATTCGCTCATATTGGCCTCTTCTTGATTCTTATTGTGAAAAGTATTTCCTGCAATCTCAAAGGTATACAAACAAATATTCAATTCGCTCCAAACTATTATTATACTAATTTGGTTGAATATTAATGCTACATATAATTCTAAAATATTGTGATCACTTCAATTAACAACAAGATTAAAAAGGAACCTAAACCGGTCGTCCAAATTATCTTATTTGGCGTGATCTTCGATTACATATTCCCTTAATTATGTAATATGGTGATCATAATAACAATAGAATAAACAGTAATATTGGAAGAAATTTAACTATAATATCGTTAGTCAAAATCAAATAATAATAAACCTAATCATGATATTATCAATATTAAAATAAAATAAGTAATTAAATCAATTAATTACTCACATTGCGCGCACTCCTTTAAATTGCTACATCATGAATGAATTGTTAGTAACTTCAATACAAATTTAAATCAAATTGAAATTAAATTAAATTAAAAGTAGAGTTGATTTGGTCCAAACCCTCAGTTAATTATACCTTTCACGCCTTGGTTTAAGGACGGAACCTCGGGTCAAGTATGAACTCCTTGGAGTGCTTAAGGAATGTATGGTGGAAAAATAGGGAAGGCTAGAAATTAGAACAGAGAAGGTTTTCATGTACAAGAGAGGAAGAGAGAATGATTTGATCCCCCAAATTGATGACATTAGGTTCGTATTTATAGAGAAAATGCGAAGTGTGAAGCACGAAACCCTAGAAGTGAAGTGCCATGAAGATAAAACCTTAGAAAAACACCGTGTCACGGGGAAAAATACCGTGACACAGTATAGAGTGCCGTGACACGACACAAAACATTGTGGCGCGACATTTATGCCGCGACGCGGCAAATCCACTTTTTTACACGTTTTTAAAACTATGATAATTTTTTTATCTGTAACTCGGAATAAATCATATAATATATCGTTGGAAAGCTTATCAAATCTCTTTCCAACCCAATTAGAATCAGGTCAAAACCATTTGTAGATTTAAAGATATGGCCGTATTAGTGAAAGGGTATCGATTTTGGGCGGAGTTTAGCATTTTGCTCATATCTTTTTCGTTTTAAATCGGAATTGAGCTTATGATATGCCGTTGAAAATCTTATTGAAAGGCCTATCTAACCAAATTATATTTGGATCAAAATTCTAGGGCCACAAAATCTGTTGAGATCGGTTTTATAGTGTGGACACGAAAAGAAGAAAATAAGTAATGGCTTAGGAAAATGAGCTAAGAATTAGGTTGGTTTATTGAATGGAAATATGGATTAAGCACTCCAAAGATTAAATACTCAACCAGACAATGGTGGTGAAAGGTTGTTCATCATCGGGTTCGGATTTGTGGAAACATTTTTAGGTGTCTATAAGTACACTCTAGTTATCAAGAATTAGAAAGAATTAATTAAGGTAAGAGAACAAGTAACCGACATTCTAAATCTATATACAATGTAAGAAGAGCATGATTCAATTAATAAAAAATTACACTAAATTCATATAATTTGCATTCCTCCCATAAAACAAAAGCCCACCAACTTCCATAATTTCTATTTTCTAACATATTCTTCTTCTTTTTCTTACAAAAATAATATTAACTAATTGTGAAGGGGAGAATATCCCAACATTCTCATCATTTAGATTCTAGTTGAGAGGTGAAACGCTAAAAAGTTGTAACCAAGTGTTATTATATCTAAGATTGAAGAATAATAAACACAATTTAAGAACAAAATGTTTTTTATTTTTGCAAAATGGCAATTCCAAAACTGGCTATAGCAGTAACAGTTATCTCAATAACCAAAAAAAGAATGAAAGAATTGAACAAGTCGTGGAGAGAACTCCAAAACTTCTTTAAGTACATTTACAAAAGATATGATTTCTTGTAACAAATATATAAAACCTCTCAAATCTCTCACAAAAGCAGGTTGGAGATTTGATTCCAGCCTGCCATCCATGGTCTTTTATCACTTGGGAGTGCAAAGTTTAGCTCAAACATTTCCCTTGCTGCCTTTCCACTTTCGCAAAATCCAACAAGCTTAGCCACAATTTCCGCGCTTTCATGTACATGAAGCGAGTCATGGGGATTTGTCCAAAGCTTACTCACAAATTGCAACCTCCTATGTTTTCCTTCTAGAGAGACTCCCCATTTTATGTACAATGCTTCTCTTTCCTCAGCACTTAGGCGTGAGCTTACCCTCCTTGCAAGGAACTCCCTTTCGCGCTTCAATGCTCTGATACTACATTATGGATAGAAATAGAAAAGGCGGTCATAATTAACTTCTGACATTACTTATAGTGAAAAAAGATTAGATTGTGTAGGAATAAAGATGTAAGCAGAAGTTGATTAAGAAAGTACCTGGAAGAAATAGAAACTGTGGGTTCATCTCCACCAGGTCCACAATGAGCTGGACTTGCATCTCCGGTTTCTGCCAAGTGCTGCTGCAACCAAGTTAACCGCCTAAGCTCAACTTCGAAGTAAATTTGGTCAGCTGGGTCTCCTTTAAATAGCAGATAGAATTGAGTTCTGTGAATGATGGAAACATAGCAAACATCCCATAGTTCAATTATTTGCTGTCTTTGCTCCTTGAAAGTTACTTGCCATGAAACCTCAGGTTCATTTTCCTCGTAATCATCTTCATCATTCTCAATATCATAACCAGCTGCTTCATTTGCTTCCAACTCAAGCACCTGGTGAATTAATTTTATTTTATTTTATTTATTTATTTATTTATTTATTTTTTTTTTAAAATAAGTTAATTATAAATGCACATTACAATAACATCTGTTTACAGTAACGCTATATGGAAGGAGTATTATAACTACCTGGCAAACAAGCAACTGCTTCTGATATTGCAGCTTTGCGACACGTTCTTTCAGTTCTGTAACATAAGCTCTTATGTTTCTCACATTCTCTTCTGCTGCATTCTGAAACATCTGTTTCATTTTTTTCATGTTAACTGAACTCGATCTTCTGTATCCTGAACCTTCCTTCGATGAAACATCACTAACAGCTCCTTCTGTTTTTGTATGTGTTCCTTTCTCGACACCTTGTGCAGCTTCAGTAACAACAATGTTATCATTTACTGGATTCCTATTTTCAATGCCAGTCTCCACAACTTGGTCAGCAGCATACAAATGGGAGCATGGAGATCGTAAGAGATTCTGCCTGTTGGCACCATTGCTTGAACTTAAAGGAAGCAACTTTTTCTTTTTCGATTGGGATTTTGAGTTCTGAGTTACTTCACCATTAGGTTCATCGTTATTTGGAAGAGACAGTACTAGTTTGTCTATAGACTTTTGTACATTTTCAAGCTGCTCTTCAAGATCAGCTATTGTACTCCCTTGAGTATGAAGTCTAGTAATTTCTTCCTTCAGGTTGGCGCTCACACTTTTATTTGTGGCAACAACTGCTCCAGCCTCATCCACCGTGAGATCTGGCCTAACAGTACGCATTTCCCTTATCTCTGCCTGCAGCTTAGCAATTGTCTCAGCGGCATCTTGATTACCTAGCCTATGACAAGCAACCTCTTTTTGCAGCACTTCTAGAGCTCGATTGGCTTCATCTCCAAGCTGCTCCTGCAGTTGCTCAAGTTTCCTAATTTCGTGCATGAGGGTGAATGGAGCAGTAGATGACTTCCTCATAGATTGCCTGATAATTTTATTTTGTGTCTGATATCCCTGTTGCTTCCCATTTAAGTTGAAAGGCAATGTGCCAGAGAAGGAAAGACATTTTACAACTGGTCGAGGTGATTCATAGGGACCAATAACCTGAAATAGTCATCAGAAAATAGTTAGGAAAAAAAAAAAAAAACTTGATTGGACAGAGAAGAGGGTAGGAGGGTGGAGAAGGATCAAAGATAAAGTTGAAAACCTTTTCCTCCTGCACCTTTTGTCGAAGCTCTTCTACTTCGGATAAGGCAAGATCTCTTTGACGTCTCAACTCTTTAATCTCCTTTTCCATCTAGAATGTAAGAAGAAAAATAATTTAGACAACAATTCATCAGCACCCAATGCCTTAAGCATCCCAATGAAGCAGAAAAAATAGTTCACCTGGTGAATCTTCTGGTCCTTGTCTGATGCATCAGGGACACGTAACTCTGCTTCTAGTCTGGCTACCTCCTTCTGCAACTGTTTCACTAATTGCTTATCAGAGACAACCTGAAAAATCAAATAGGATATATTATTAAGCCTTTGTGCAAGGAAGTAAAGATAGTTAAATGTACATGAGAACATTATTTTATATAGGTTCATAAAGCTTTAATCTCATCCATACCATGTTCACTTGAGCATTGTTGGTCACCTCCTTAGCTCGAGTAGCAAAATATAATGTGTTCCTTGTCTGCTCAACATGACTCGTTGCTGGACTCAACGTACAAATGATAGCAGTACGAGCATTCCCACCAAGAGAGTGTTGTAAAATTCTCGTAAGCTTAGAGTCACGGTAAGGTATGTGACCAGCACGCTTTGCTCCAGCACTGCATTGCAATATGAATGCTAAGCAATATCAGCAGTAGATCAATTACCTGGCACCCATCCTAGAGTCCCATTATGGCCAAAAAGCCAGGAAAGTTCTACGATTGTTACCATGTTTAAGAAGCAATTTTACTAGTGAAAAATTTAGGAGAGGACATAATTTTTGACACACTAATGTATCAATCTGCGCAAAAAATGAACCAACTAAATGCATATGGGAGGAAAACCCCTTTACCTAAGCTTCCGAATCACTGTTGTCAGAGTCATCAGGCTCAGATTAATATGACAGCCTTCCCTGAGTCTGGCACCATCAGCATGTGTTTGTGCAGCCCTCTCACTTCCAGCAAGGTCGACAAAATTCTGCAAAAGCAAAAACAAATTCATAACACTACAGCAGTGAACATTACTGAAGAATGCCATAAAATAAATCTATGTAAGGTATTTACCAGGCTGGCAATGAAGGATCGGATACAGCCTGAATTTTCACGCTGTGTACTTTGTATTGTCTGCATTGTTAGGCACGTAATTAGTTAGAATCTGTCATTAAAATCCTGTCAGAGCCAATGAAAGATTCTTGAAACTAACCAGCCTAATAATTTGGTGAGATCGTGAACTATTATCATTGAGTGCAGTTTCACCCACTTGTCTTTGAGCTGAGCAAAAAAGAAAAATGTGTTCTCTATGGTAAGATTATTAGTAAAACAATCAAGCTGAAACAAGCTTTTCGAGCAGTTATCTTACCCTCGCATATGCTAATCAAGTGTCTCAGATGCCGGTCATCAGTAGCAGTTTCTTCAACTAGCTTCTCAACAACAGTACCTTTCTGCAGAGAAAAATAAAAACAGAATAAGAATAATACATATATTTTAGCAATCTAATGCTATGATTCACTTTTAATGAACTAGTTTTGTTATAGTGAACACATACTTCTGGATCATCCAATAGCTTAAGGTTGCGACCAGACTCAGAATTCAGAAGATCCCTGACATTTTCATTATAGATTTCTAATCCAGAAATCCTAATAGTGAATTCTCTTTCCGGGGTCTGTATTCATGGAGCAAGTGTTTAGTTTTAAAGCATATCAGCAGCTAGAAACATACTAATCTTAAACTGAACTTGTACATGATATAACCAAATATCTTACATTCATTATGTGGTTGTAAATATCTGTTACAGCTTTTTCTGTGATTCCTCGCATTGTATATGTCTTGCCACTACTTGTCTGTCCATAAGCAAATATAGTTGCTGCAAACAGAATTAAAGTTTAAATTTTCAAACCATCGCCAAAAAGAACCACACAATTGAAAACAATTAAAGCAATGCAAATGAAAACTACTCGTATTAATCAATAAGTAATGCATTACCATTGATACCCATCAAAGAGGACAAAGCCACATTTTTCACCCCATCCTCATACACAGTCTCAGTGATGGAGGCAGGACCAAAGACTTTGTCTGAAAAGGTACACAAATTTTGACTCAGTCAACGAAAAACAATTGGTTATATGAATCCGATTACTTGGATAAAAGGGATAAGTATACCGAATGTAAATGAAGATTGCTGCAAAGAACGATCATTATTAACAGTAGGCTTATGAACAATTGTGTGTTCATCAACACATTCCCAATCCACTTGGTCTTTAGCTGCCTGCTCTCGTCTGCTTAAAGGCCTCAACCTTACAGTCACGACGATTTTATCTTCCTTGGCACCAGCTCTTGGTCCACCTGGTGTCGATGCAGGCGTTCTAGGTCCACCAGGTGTTGATGCAGGCGTTCTGGGCCCACCTGGTGTTGATGGTGTTGAGGTACCCTTTACTGTCATAATGTTTCTGCCTTTCAAATCAATCCAAAACAAATTCTTCAGTAATACTTCGTATATGATGATCACTTTAACCTAGTAATACATACATACTTATCCTATTAATTCATATATCCCATCAATAAATTTAAGTAGCGACATATCAGAAAATCTAATGATAAAAAACTACGACAGTAGCGATGATTACGCCAACTTCCAACTTCATTAATCTCAAGCTATAGTCATACTTATTCTCTTATTTATATATCCCATAAATTAATTTAAATTGTTAAATGGGGACACATATTAGAAAATCTGACATACAAATACAACTATGACAGTAGCAAGGATGAGTCCGATTTCCCAACTTTTTAAAAGTTATTTAGTATGATCTCCCATCAATTAATTTAACTTTGAGATTTAATCTATATCTTGATTAACATAAATTATGCAAATTGCTTACCCTTTTACCTAAATTAAACAAATAATAACGTTCCAAATAAAGAAGTTGATCGGTTTGAATTATCCTCTTCCAAAATCAGAAATTGTACAAAACTTCTATTATTGAAATTTGATGCAACAAAAACTGAATTGAGTATTTGAGTAATCAAAATCAAAACAATAAAATTATAAATAATTAACTTACTGCGTCAACACTGGAAAATAGCAGCGGCAGAGAAGGAGAGGTGGTCGGAACTGAAGATGGTGGTTTTGTTGAAGGAGAGAGAAAGAGTAGTAAGGGTTTTTAATCAGATAAACAAAGAGTTTGAGAGAATGAACATCAAAGGAGAAAATACACTAAACAGATACAACGGCTCTTTTTC
This sequence comes from Chenopodium album, assembly GCF_948465745.1. NCBI lineage: Eukaryota > Viridiplantae > Streptophyta > Magnoliopsida > Caryophyllales > Amaranthaceae > Chenopodium > Chenopodium album. The sequence goes on from NC_137838.1 coordinate 48,876,314, forward strand.
AGCGCTTCTGATATTTAATCGTTTTAAACACACAAACGGCCATTTTAAATTGTAACGGTTGTATTAATAATAAACGGTAATATGTGTATAAGACTATAACTCTATCAATTATATTCTAACTTTGTTGACCTTCATTTTGCAATTGGTGGTTCGTGCATGCGGGTGCATCCGTTGCGGAATGTACATTATGATACATGGTTGTAGAAAGAACATATTGTTCAATTCTAATCTACACGAGTAATATTGATTTTTTTTTTTTTTTTTTTTTTTTTTTTTTTTTTTTTTTTTTTGTAAAATGGCAAAAAGATAAATAGTAAATATTTTTTTTACCATACAGTAATTTCAAATAATTTTAAATTATACTCTCTCTCTACAAGATTTAACTCCCAAAAAAGAAAAAATTGAAAACCGCTTTAAGTTCATCAAACATTAATAAAGAAATTGTTAATTTCAAACTTCTTGGTGCAAAATTGTTCAAGATGGCTGACGAAAACAAAAGGTAAGTACAATTTCAACATGCATAGTTGTTCAATTTGAGTTCGATTGGTAGTTTTTTTTTTTGCAAGTTCTTGGTGTAAATTTGTGATTTATGTGGTTTTGGTATTGGAATGAGAAAATATATGAAGTTCTTGAAGAAAACCGACCAATTATTACATTTTGAAAAAAAGAAAGCAAAAGCAAATTCAAAAAAAGTTGTAGATCTAAATAATACAATGTACATCAAAATACAGTAAATTGTTCTTTTCAATATTTTATAAAGCGGATGTACATATTATAGAAACATAATGAACATATCTATATTGTTACAATGAAAAGAACATACTATTAAAATACAATGAACATATACCTTAAGTGAAAAGAACCTACTATTAAAAAATAATGAACATATACCTAGAGTGAAAAGAACATGGGGCTATTTAATAATTTTCTTTATCTTCATGTTCTTTGATTGTCAGTATAATGTACAATTATTTGTGACATAAAATTAATTGTTTATATTGAAATGTTCTTTAAATTTTTTTTTAGATTATGGCGGTTGAATACAAATAATATTCATTACATTATATTATCATGTTCTTTATTAATATTACAGATATTCTTTAGATATATATAAAGAACATAAAGCTATATGTTCTTTACAAAACAAGTATATGTTCATTACAAAACAATTATATGTGATGTTCTTTATAAGATAAATATATGTTCTTTGCAAAACTACTAAATGTTCTAAACTGAACAACTATATGTTCGTTCCGCCTTTTTTTAAAAATAAAACTGGATGCACGAAGCATCGTGCATCCGCCTGCAAGGAAAAAATTTCATTCTTCTTGTTCTTTTTCTGCACCTTTTACTTCGGCTGTTAATTTTGTCTCTCAGTTCTCACTAAACAAACCATCCATTTATAAAATAATTAGTTATAAGTATTTATTTCTTGAATCCTTTCGTCATTTTTTTTTTCAAACAAGGGGCTAGGAAAACAAAACAAAATAAAAAAAAAAAAAAAAAACTAAGGGGGAAAACACTACTAGATCATTATGTAAAATACGCCATAGAGCTCTAGGGGAGACTTGAATAAATTCAAATTTGTTGTTCTAATGGACTCCTTGGTTTGCTAATCAGTTAGTAACATGATTTGCTTCTCGATAAATATGCTTGACTTCTACTTCCCATTCTTGACTTGCAACAAGCTTCTTGCAATGAGCGATATCATGAAGGCATTCACCATTATGGTCACTCGTTTCGGCAAAAATCTGAACAACAGCTTGATTGTCCAATTAGACTTGTAATTTTTTTAATTCCCATTTTTTTTTTGCCAACTCCAACCCATGTGCCACTGCCGAAACTTCTGCCTTAAAGGCAACACGACTACCTAACCTTAGAGAATAAGCACGACACAACACAACTTTCTTGTAGTATCCCTTATTAAGCCACTACCACCCCTTCAGGACCCGGGGCTCCCTTAGCCTCTCCATCAACATTCAATGCGTACCAATTTGTAGGAGGTGCATTATTCCATTTAATAAAGGTCTCTCTTCTTACAAGAGTTGAGAGAAACTAGTTATGCCATCACTAAGCACGCGCCAGACCTCCTCAAATCTGTCTAAAAAAATTGTTTTATCCATTGAGATTTCACCTGAATGATTGAAAACAACCGCACTTTAATGTTCCTATTGATCCATTGTCTAAGAGACCCTCTTCTAAAATAAGTAGCATGAGCTGCTAGACCTGCAAGGATCATTAGTGAGTGATGATCGTTTAAAACGGTTTGCATTACTATTGAGGATATTATATTTTAGGAAATTATATGATAATATTTAGTTGCTATATTTTGTGCCTAGAATATAATCTTTTGAGATCTTTGTGATATTTCCTAATTTTATCATATTAGGGAAAGCTTGTATTATATATTGGCGATGGCCGTATCAATGGAAATCAAGTAATTGAGTTTGTTCAATTTAACATATTCTCTCTAACTTAGCATGGTATCAAGAGCAGGTTAAATCGTTTTTTTTTTCATAAACATGGTTGGAGATGATGAAACCCCTCCACCACATACACATAACAGTGCCAACAACACAGCTACGCAACATCAAGATTGCCCAAATTCGGTTAGTGTTGTTCTCAGATCTGCTGTCCGTACAGTCCCAAGAAAGGGTTGTGCGTGTTTCGATCGTGGACATGAGGGCTACGGAAGTCCGGGGGGGCAATGTACAGTGCAAGCTAATGTAGTTTCGAGTGCTCATGTTAATGCAATTACGGGATTGTTTGGAAATGTTAATATTCCCGATAATCGTTTGAATGGAAAATTTGATGTTACTTCTTGGATTATTGACACAGGTGCAACCCATCATGTAACCGGAGACAAATCTTGGTTGTTCGATATGCAGAGTTTTGAGTGTCCCGTTGGTCTTCCCAATGGTAACACTGTTTTGGCTTCTTTGATTGGTTCTGTCCGTTTGTCGGACAAACTCATTCTAACCGGGGTTCTTTATGTTCCTAATTTGAGTTGCAATTTGCTTTCTGTGTCACAAATTACTGATACTCTTAATTTTATTGTCCAGTTTAATTCTTATATATGTGTTGTACAGGATCAAACGAAGGAGTTGATTGGAACGGGAGCAAGGAGAAACGGACTATACTGTTTTAGCAATTCAGATTCGGTGAATCATGTGGATGTAGGCAATGCAATGTCGACTTTGGAGTTGTGGCACCGTCGAATGGGTCATCCATCCGAAAAAGTGGTTAAGTTACTTCCTCATGTTAGTGGCAATAAACATCATCTTTCTAATGGGTGTGAGGTATGTATGCGTGCTAAACATCCTAGAGATAAATTTTCTTTGAGTGATGGTAGAGCTTCTAGGATTTTTGAAAAAATACATTGTGATTTGTGGGGTCCGTATCGACATGTCTCTTCGTGTGGTGCTCGTTATTTTTTGACTATTGTTGATGATTATTCCCGAGCTGTTTGGATTTACTTGTTGGTTGATAAAACTGAGGTTTTTCGAATGTTCTTAGCTTTCGTTGCAATGGTTGATAAACAATTTTCTCAAACCATTAAGGTGGTGCAAAGTGATAATGGCACTGAATTTAATTGCTTGCATGATTATTTTAGTGCTACTGGTATTATTTTTCAAACCTCTTGTGTGGGGACTCCGCAACAAAATGGGAGGGTTGAGAGAAAACATAAACACATTCTTGAAGTTGGGAGAGCTTTGAGGTTTCAAGCTAATTTGCCTATTTATTTTTGGGGGGAATGTGTTCTTGCCGCTGCCCACCTGATTAATTGTACACCCACTCCTTTATTACAAAATAAAACTCCATTTGAAATTTTGTTCAATAAACCTCCCTTATTTGATGCCCTTCGTACTTTTGGATGTCTGTGCTTTGCTCATAATCAGAAAATAAATGGAGACAAATTTGCAAGTCGGAGTAGGAAATGTATTTTTGTGGGATATCCCTTCGGGAAGAAAGGATGGAGATTGTATGACCTTGAGTCAGAAGTTTTTTTTGTGTCTCGGGATGTCAAGTTTGTGGAAGATGTGTTTCCATTTGCTACTCTGGAAGATGTTAATCTTGAGTCACAAGTGTATGAGTCGAATTATGACATTCATGACGATTTTGTGGAGTTTGATTTGTCGGGTGATAATGACGATGGTTTGGGCACAAATGTGGGGGACGACAGTGTGGCAGAGCACCTGTACCATGATTCGGTTCAGCAGCCCATCTTCGGGGACCCTGCGACTGCTGGCACAGCAGGGCAGCAACACAGCCACGCCATTGGCCTGCCTGCCAGTACAGCAGTCCAGCAGCAGCAGCAGAACAAGCTGCCTGCCAGTACAACAGTCCAGCAGCAGCAGCAGAACAAGCTGCCTGCCAGTACAACAGCCCCGCAGCAGCAGCATAACTTGCTGGCTGGGACTGCCGAGGAGGCCTGCAACTCCTCTGATCGCCAGCAGCAGCTAGCTAGGACTGTCGAGGAGGGCAGCAGCTCAGCAACACATGACACGGCTCCCTTGGGTCGTGGTTTCCGGGAAAAAATTCCCAATGTTCGTCATCGTGATTATGTGACTCACTCAGTTTTTGCTAAAAGTCCGTCTCCGTCCACTCCGTCTCCAATCCCTCCTTTAGGTACGCCTTATCCTCTAGCACACTATATAAATTGTGACATGTTTTCTGTGAATTATCGCCAATTCCTTGCAGCCGTTGTTTTAGGAAAGTATCCAAAATCCTTTAAAGAAGCGATGAAATCCGAAGGTTGGCGACATTCTATGAAAGAAGAAATAAGGGCATTGGAAGATAATGGGACTTGGACATTGGAGCATCTTCCTCCCGGCAAGAAAGCTCTAGGGTGTGAATGGGTGTATAAGACGAAATTTTTGTCTAATGGTGATATTGAGCGTCTCAAGTCTCGTTTGGTTGTCTTTGGTAATCATCAACGAGAAGGCATTGATTATGGTGAGACCTTTGCTCCGGTTGCAAAAATGACTACTATTCGCGCTTTTCTTGCTATAACAGTTTCAAAAAATTGGGAGATTCAGCAGATGGATGTTCATAATGCTTTCCGTCATGGTGATCTAGAAGAGGAAGTGTACATGAAATTACCCCCAGGCTTTGAGAGCTCGGATTCGAGTTTGGTGTGTCGTTTGAGAAAGTCTTTGTATGGGTTGAAACAAGCTCCGAGATGTTGATTTGCAAAACTCATTACGGCTCTAAAAGGGTATGGTTTCATTCAGTCTTACTCTGATTATTCTCTTTTTACATACACTAAAGGCAATGTTCAGATTAATGTCTTAGTTTATGTTGATGATCTTATTATTTTTGGGAATGATTCCGCTGCATTAAATGTGTTCAAAGCTTATCTTGGTGATTGTTTCAAGATGAAGGATCTTGGTCCTTTGAAGTATTTTTTGGGCATTGAAGTTGCTCGTAGTAAAATCAGGTTTGTTTTTGTGTCAACAAAAATACACCTTGGATATTGTTTCTGAAGCAGGGTTACTAGGTGCGAAACCTAGTGGTTTTCCAATTGAGCAGAACCACAAGCTACGTCATGCTAGTGGTGAGTTACTTGAGAATCCTGAGTCTTATCGTAGACTGGTAGGGCGGTTGATTTATCTCTCGGTGACTAGACCGGATTTGGCATATTCGGTTCAAATTCTTTCACAGTTTATGCACGAGCCTCGAATTGAGCATTGGGAAGCAGCTCTCAGGGTGGTTCGTTATTTAAAAGGTACCCCAGGACAGGGTATTTTGTTGAGTGCAGATAGTGACCTGACTTTGCAGGGATGGTGTGATTCAGAGTGGGCGGCATGTCCTCTTACTCGTCGTTCGTTGACAGGTTGGCTTGTGTTCCTTGGTAAATCACCTATTTCTTGGAAGACCAAGAAACAGCCTACAGTTGCCACATCCTCTTCTGAGGCTGAGTATCGGTGTATGTCTTCAACCACACATGAGTTGAAATGGTTGAAGGCCTTGCTTTTGAGTTTGGGTGTTGAACACCCTAAGGCGATCAAGTTGTTTTGTGACAATCAATCTGCTTTATATATAGCTCGAAATCCAGTTTTCCATGAACGTACGAAACACATTGAGATTGATTGTCACATTGTTCGTGATGCCATTACAGAGGGCTTAATTGATCCTTCCTATGTTTCCATTAAGGAGCAACTTGCAGATATTTTCACTAAGGCGTTAGGGAAGTCTCAGTTTGATCATCTTCTTTCCAAGTTGGGTATTTACAATCCCCATGCTCCAACTTGAGGGGGGGGGGTATTGAGGATAATTGTATTTTAGGAAATTATATGATAATATTTAGTTGCTATATTTTGTGCCTAGAATATAATCTTTTGAGATCTTTGTGATATTTCCTAATTTTATCATATTAGGGAAACCTTGTATTATATATTGGCGATGTCCGTATCAATGGAAATCAAGTAATTGAGTTTGTTCAATTTAACATATTCTCTCTAACTTAGCAATTACACATGATTTTATCATGTAATACAAGCCATAAAAACACTCTAACGCATTGCTGCACTCTCAAATGCCAAATCAAGTTCCAAGAACCATCTTCTTGCTCACCATTATCTTGTCTTATGATTTGTAAGGCAGAATTAAACGATAGCCGACCCTTTGAACCCCCAGCCCAATGAATCAAGTCACCTTTATCTAGGGTTTTCAATCAAAGCATGAGCTTCAGTTTCTCGCAGAGTATCTTGCGGTAAGAGGTCAACAAAAAAAAAAAAAAAAAAAAAAAAAAACCCACTTCCGCTCTTCAATCTCGTCCCACATTTTAGCTAGGGTGTCTCCTTCAATGTCCAATGGAATAAATGCAATAGCCACATCGCGCAACGTCTTCAAATTTACCCACCGATGGTCCCAGAACATAATATTTGTGCCATCAGTAACCGTTGTATGAGCCCCTTGATAAAGAATATAAGCATTCTCCTGGATACCCTTCTAAACATTAGACATATTAGACTTCGTTTTGAACATGTCCACATTACATCATCCCTTAGAATACTTACTTGTAAGTACTCCTAACCATAGAGCATTTGGTTCGGTAAGTAGACACCATATGAGCTTTGTTAAGAAGGTTGAGTTTGCTTATCTTGAAAAACCAATACCCAAACCTCTCATCTCTTTCAGCTTCTGTAGGTTCTCCCAAGAAATAAGATGAATTATTCTTTTTTCATCATCCCTTCCCCAAATGAATCTCCTAGTTCTTTAATCAATGTCGTCACAAGTAGTCCTTGGGATTCCAGCTGTTTTCATAGCATACGAATGAAGCCATTATGTTTAAGATAGTTTAATAAAGGGTAATACGGGCCGGCAAGCGAAAGGTGTTTTGATTTCCACCCTGCCAAACGTCTATCAACTCTTTCACACATGTACCCAAAGGTTGCTCTTGTTACACGACTTGTTCAGGCTGGCATTCCCAAATACGTTCCCAAATGTTGGGCCAGTGTTACCAAGCAACCCAATAAACCTAGGGTATAGCCAAACACTAAAAAATACATCAAGAAGCAAGCAGCAGCCTGATTGATACAAGTATAGCAAAGAAGATCATAATCTCAATTAAGAAGATACTTGCCAAGAATACCCCTACTAATCAAGGAAAAGAATAAAATCAAGAAGATCTCCCACGTTCGAATATATTCTGTTATCTTTGTAACCCTAGCTGTTCCTAGGTATATATAGCATAATTAGACATTATAATACTCATGTACGCACACTCATACATTAATAGAAACCGATTACTCTACTTATTCTCTCGGGACCGTGACGTGTCCTTGCTGAACATGGAAGCCTGTCCTTTCTCAGTATTGTATCTCTAAACTTAATCTTCTTTAATATAATCATTTACTTATTGCTTTATTGTTTCTCTTTGTTATAGTATTTGATATTTGTGGCTTGATTGTTATTACCCCTAAATCCCCAAGCAAATTCCTAGATGCCTTTCTTAAGATTTGCCTAAACACCAAATTTGTCGTTGCTTCAATCTCTAAGGTCTTGGCGATTTCAGAGGTGGCTGCATCATTCATGTTTTGAGAAAAATACACCCTAGACTTCGATCAACTAACTTTTTGGCCAGAAGAGTTACAAAAACGAGCTAAACATTGATTGATATTAGCTGCTTGGTCAATAGAAGCCTCTGCGAAAAGTATTATGTCATCAGTAAAGGCTAAGTTTGAAAGGCTTGGCTCGTTATGACTATCCTTAATTGTTTTCCATGTATCAAGAATTATGGATCCTCAATAATATTGTTCAACCTTTCCATACAAAGCACAAAATAAAATGTAAGGTGATAATAAGTCTCCTTGACGCATGGCTCTACTTGGGTTGAAAGCTTGAATTGGTTCTTTGTTCCACAACACTCTCATCAAGGAAGAAGTGATACATTCCATTATGACATCCACCAACAAAATTGGAAAATTAATTTGCATCAAAGTGTTCTGGATAAAATCTCATCTAAGCCGATCACAGGCCTTTTCAAAATCAATCTTAATAGCCATATAATCCTTAGAATCTTTCTTATTCCTCATAGAACACGAATAACTTCTTACACAATTACAATGTTATCAGTAATCTATTAGCCAAGCACAAAACTTGTTTGCTAAGAAGAAGTGAGATGCAGCATCATAGGCTTATTCAATTAACAATAGCCTTAGTAATAATTTTATACACAACATTGCACAGACTAATTGGCCGAAATTGAGATGCAAGTTCCGAGTTATCAACTTTTAGGATTAGCACAAGAAAAGTGTCATTTAGACGGTGAGGCAGCCCTTTACTCATCAAAACTTCAAGCACCAATGAATAAACGTTGTTATCTACTAAGTCCCAATTCTTTTGGAAAAATAAGGCTTGAAAGCCATCTAGGCCAGGGGCCTTAATGGAGACCATTACCTTAACAACTCTCTCTATTTCACATTTAAGAAAGGGATTAGTTAAGATATTCCAATCCCCAGTGGTAAATTCATGGAATATGTCCCTTGGTAGGTCCTTCTTGAAAAAGGGTATTATCACTCTCAAAAAGAATTTTGAAATAACTTACAATATTTAATTTTCTTGGACCTCATCCTTCTCGATTAGCCAAGCTCCATCATATTCTGATTTAATAGCCCTAATAAGGTGGAAAAAAGTAATATTACGATATATTTTTGGTAGTTTCCTAATCCTATCAAATTAGGGTTAGCTTGTATTTTTTATATTGGGGTTGAGGCCATTAATAACATTCAAGTTATTCTGTTATATTTTCTCTCTAATTTATCATGGTATTAGAGCCCAAGTTTGTTGGGCCGTTTATAACTTGGCATTTTTCAAGCCACTAGTTAAGGGGCCTCTATTGGATGTTCATTCCCAAACAGGATTTATATTGTACCTTCTGGTGTGCTCTAAGTTCTAAAAACACTCACAAGTGAGGGGAAGTGTTGAAACTCATTGTAGCCCACTTGTGAATGTCCCACATTGTAGAAAGAGGAGAGGTGGTTCCACTTTATAAGGTTGAGGAGTTAATCCTACTATTGCCAATTGGTTTTAGTATGGAAGCTCCAAAGCCTTGTTTGTGAACCAAACTCTCCTCCTCATTGTTCGGGTTGCCCAGGCCCATTTCATATTGTTTCAAAATTTATCATGGTATCAGAGCAGGTTAAATTTTTTTATTTCACAACCATGGCCAGTTTTCTAGGTAATACAATAATTCCAGAATTTCGTCTTAATGGTAAATTTAACAACACTTGTTGGATTATTGATATCGGTGCAACTCATCATGTCACCGGAAATAATCTTGGCTATTTGACTCTTACAACATTGAATGCCCGATTGGTCTGCCCAATGGTGACAGTGTACTTGCAACTTTGGCCGGATCTGTTTGTTTGTCTGATAAAATTACTATATCTGAAGTTCTTTTTGTCCCGAATTTTAATTGCAATCTAATTTCCGTCTCTCAACTCAGTGATCAATTGAAAGTTGTTGTACAATTTAACTCGCATATGTGTGCTATACAAGATCCAATGAAGGAGCTAATTGGCACGTGTCTTAGGCAAGACGGACTCTATTATCCTAGCAAACTGGATGGGGTGCAATGTGTGTTGGTGGTTGGAGCGACTTTGGAGTTGGATCTTTGGCATAGAAGAATGGGTCATCCTTCTGAAAAGGTAGTTAAGTACTTCCTCATATTAGCAAAAATAACACTAGTTTAGCAAAATATCGTGAAGTATGTTTTCATGCCCAACATTCTAGAGACAAATTTCCTTTGAGTGACAATAAAGCTTCTAGAATTTTTGAAAAAATACACTGTGATTTATGGGGTCCATATCGTCATGTTTCCTTGTGTGGGGCTTGTTATTTCTTGACTATTATTGATGATTATTCCCGTGCGGTTTGGATCTATTTGCTGCTTGATAAAACTGAGGTTTTTCGGATGTTTATAGCTTTTGTTGCTATGGTTGATAGACAATTTAATCAAAAAATTAAAATTATCCGGAGTGATAATGGGACTGAATTTATTTGTTTGAACGATTATTTTGTTGCAATTGGTATTCTCTTTCAAACCTCTTGTATTGGGACTCCTCAACAAAACGGGAGGGTAGAGAGAAAACACAAACACATTCTTAATGTTAGTAGGGCCTTGAGATTCCAAGCAAATCTTCCTATTTATTTTTGGGGTGAGTGTGTTTTAGTCGCGGCTCATTTGATTAATCATACTCCTACTCCTATTCTACCAAACAAATCTGCTTTCGAAATTCTTTTCAATAAACCTCCTTCTTTTGGCGCTATTCATATTTTTTGTTGTTTGTGTTTTGCTCACAATCAAAAGACGAGGGGGGATAAGTTTTCTAATAGGAGTCGTAAATGTGTTTTTGTGGGGTATCCATTCGGGAAAAAGGGATGAAAGCTATTAAATCTTGAAACAAAGGAATTTTTTTTTCTCGTGATGTGAAATTTGTCAAAGCAATGTTCCCTTTTGGAAGTCCGGATGATGTAAATAATGATGTCAATTTGGGAAATATGGAGGATGAGGTTCATGTGGATTTTGATGATCATAATTTGAGCTATGATGACAATGCTACGGCTGTACATGAAACATATAATAATTTTGTTGACCAAAGTGCATTTACATCTCAAGAAAGGGAGGAAACAGTTTCCTTCGTACCCCACCCGCGACATAATGTTGTTGGCCGCAGGGGGGGTGCAGAGTCCCTGCAAACGCCTATGCTCCGCCATTTCAAGAGAAACATAAGCACGTTGAAGTGCAGCAGCCACCTGCGGCAGAAATTGTATAGTAGCAGCACAAAGGGTAGCTGCCACCTGAGGTAGAAACTGCCCAATCAGTGCGGTCAGAGCAGCACTCCCTAGGTCCAAAAACTGCCATGGACCAACACAGTCAGTCCGAGCAGCCCCCCCCAAGTAGTTCCTAAGGCACAACAGTTTTCTCGTGAGTTGGGTCGTGGTTTTTGGGATAAATATCCCTTGGTTTTGCTCCGTGATTTTGTTACACACACGGTTGTTGCTAAGAGTCCGTCTCCTAATTCCAATCAGACTACAGGTACTCTATATCCCATGGCACACTACATAAACTGTGACACGTTTTCTGTGAATTATCGCAAATTTCTTACAGTCGTTCTTTTGGGAAAGGATCCAAAATCCTTTAGAGAAGCCATGAAATCTGAAGATTGGCAACGTTTTGTGAAAGAAGAAATACGGGCATTAGAAGACAATGGGACTTGGACTTTAGTGTATCTTCTTCCCGGTAAGAAGGCTCTAGCCAGTCAATGGGTATACAAGATGAAATTTTTGTCTAATGGTGATGTTGAACGTCTCAAGTCTCGCTTGGTTGTTTTTGGCAATCATCAGCATGAAGGTATAAATTACAGTGAGACTTTCGCTCCGGTTCCAAAAATGACTACAGTTCGGGCTTTTCTTGCTATAGCCGCTACTAAAAATTGGGAGCTTCATCAGATAAATGTTCATAATGCTTTTCTACTCAGTGATATAGATGAGGAGGTGTACATGAAATTACCTCCGGGTTTTTGAGAATTCGGATCCAAACTTGGTGTGTCATTTGAGAAAGTCTTTGTATGGGTTGACACAGGCTCCAAGGTGTTGGTTTGCAAAACTCACTACGGCTCTGAAAGGGTAAGGTTTTATTCAATCTTACTCTGATTATTCTCTTTTCACATACACTAAAGGCAATGTTAAGATTAATGTCTTAGTTTATGTTGATGATCTTTTGATATTTGGGAATAATTCCGCTGCATTAACTTTGTTCATGGCTTATCTTGGTGATTGTTTCAAAATGAAGGATCTTGGTCCTTTGAAGTATTTTTTGGGCATTGAGGTAGCTTGTAGTAAATCTGGATGGTTTTTGTGTCAACGCAAATATACTTTGGATATTATTTCAGAAGCAGGGTTGTTAGGGGCAAAGCCAAGCGACTTTTCTATTGAGCAAAATCATAAGCTTAGCTTTGCTAGTGGTGAGCTACTTGCTAATCCTGAGTCTTATCGCAGATTGGTAAGACGGTTAATTTATCTCTTGGTTACTGGACTAGATTTGGTGTTTTCTGTTCATATTCTCTCACAATTTGTGCAAGAACCTCGCATTGAGCACTGGGAGGCGGCTCTGGGGTAGTTCGTTATTTGAAGGGAACCCCAGGATAGGGTATTTTGTGGAGTGCAGATAGTGACCCGACTTTGCAAGGTTGGTGTGATTCAGATTGGGCGGCATGTTCTCTTACTCGTCGTTCGTTGACAGGTTGGCTTGTGTTTCTTGGTAAATCCCCTATTTCTTGGAAAACCAAGAAACAACCTATAGTTTCCTATTCTTCCTCTGAATCTGAGTATCAATCAATGGCGTCGATTACACACGAGTTGAAATGGTTGAAGGCTTTACTCTTAAGTTTGGGGGTTCAACAACATAAATCAATCAAATTGTTTTGTGATAGTCAATCGGCACTCCATATAGCAAGAAATCCAGTTTTCCATGAATAAACAAAGCACATTGAGATTGATTGTCATATTGTTCGTGATGCTATTACACAAGGACTAATTGCTCCATCTTATGTTTCCACTAAGGAGCAATTGGCGAATATTTTCACTAAAGCGCTTGGGAAGACTCAATTTAATCACCTCCTTTCCAAGTTGGGCATCTTTGATCCACATGCTCCAACTTGAGGGGGGGGGGGGGTATTGCGGGATATTTTTGGGAATATTTTAGGATATATTTTGTTCCATATTTTATGCCTAGAATATTTTTAAGATATATTTTTAGTAGTTTCCTAATCCTATCAAATTAGGGTTAGCTTGTATTTTATATATTGGGGTTGAAGCCATCAATAACATTCAAGTCAATCTCTTCTATTTTCTCTCTAATTTATCATTAATTGATGCATTTGGAAACCAAAGACTCCAATCTCCATTACACATTGCTTCATCAACTCTCGCGCTACGCCATGTATTAACGTTTGTAATTCACTTGCATAAACTTTTTATTCGAATTTTCCATAATATCCTTAATAAGACAATTTTTTATTAAAATGAGGAAAAGAGTTCCAAGGAAAAACAAAAAAAACAAAAGAAAGCAAATACGTAGTAAACCAAATCAAACAACACAAAAATTAAAAACTACTTAAGGAGGGATAAGCTGTGGAAAGACATGCTCCAAGTATCCTCCTCTTAGACTCTACCAAGATCTGTAGGAACAACATCATAAATGTTGAGAAGATTGTCTTCGGAAACCTCGCGATCGGGCAACCAATCCGCCCTTCGATTGCCTTCTCTGTGCACATGTGAAACTTGAACCTTCCAACTAGCATTGTTAAGCGTGTTTAGGCATTAATGAGGCAACGTGATATTAAAATTTGTACAATTAATACAATAGTGTGTATATATATGTACATCAACAAGATAAATTAAACAAACGAATGTACTGTGATTACCTTCGAGGTGCTTCTGGGTTAATGAATGGAGCTAAAACAGCGGGATTAGAATTCCTCCACCGCTAGATAAATGTTCATTGTGGGAATTCTCCAACAGAATAAGAAGGGTCATCTAAGAAGGTGTGCAAGGTGGGCCGTAGTATAGGGCCCAAAAATTAAGAGGGCCTCCGATATATATATATATATATATATATATATATATATATATATATATAATACACTACAATATAATTTTAATATTGGTGAATGTTATAGTGGTTGAACCCAAGTTTTTAGAGTAACCTTATTGCAATTTGATCGCATGATCGATTCGTATAAGTATATATATTTTTTTCCTAAAGCATCTTCCAATTAAATCTTCTCTCGGTAAAATTTTCAACCTCTCAAGAAAACTTTAACTATTGATTTTATTTTTGGAGGTTTATTTAATCATCCATATGCAAGGTTGTAATTTTGCTTTAAAAATCAAAGTAGTTAATAATTTATCTTCATTTTAAGGTTCAAATTTGATAAAAGCCTTCCAAGAAAAACTTATCTAAAGGTTTTTATTTTTGTATGCAAGGTTGCAATTTTTCATTAAGCCAACTGTCACGGTCCGAGTGTTCTAACACCGGATCGTGCAGCGTGCTCTTGTCTATTGGTGACAATGACACAAGATTAGAAGGAGAGAGGTTCGTGAGCACACAGCAACACGTACCAAAGGTATCCAAGAAAGCACACGTTAACAACGGGTGCGGAGTTGGGGCCTCTGACAGCCGATACTTTGAAGCGAGCACAAGTGGAACCGACAAGATGAAGGCGTCTTTGAGGGTCTCTTGGTTTGGTGTGGATTCTCTAAAAAAGGCAAACAAAATATCTATAAAGGCTTAATACAACAAGTCTTAAAGCAATAGCAACGGGGTAGGGACCTTGATGTTAGAATCCGCCTCTTTCTCTATATATCCCCTTCCCTTTTCCTTGTATTTTCCCTTAAGTAGTATCTTTTAAGTCTTTATTTTTTTCTTTCTAGGTTATAGGGAGAATTATTGTGTTATTGTCATTTCAGCGTTCACTTGTAATTCTCTCCTTATTTAATATAAAACTCTTTAGGGAGTGATGGTTAATGAATCAAAGCTTCCTACCCCGTTGCTATTTGGTAGAGGAATAATCGGTTGTTGGACTATCACCCTAAAACAAAACAATATTTCTACCTAAACCAACCTAAGACTCTAAGGCAAGTGAGGATCGTATCCACAGGGAATGGGTAAAGAACACCAAGAATATGAAACGGTTGTAAGCTAATTCGGTCACAAATAAGGTTTTTATTAGTTAACTACTGTATAAAGGAACGCTAGGGGAAACGAGATTCAACACCAACCAAACCAAAGAATCAATAACAAGGATAAATCATGAGCACATATGGAAGATAAAATAGGAAATTAACATTGTCTTCTTTCAAAATTACAACATAAGTATTTCCTAGATTAGGCACCAAAATAACAAGGATTAAGCATCAAGGATAGGAAGTGGGTTTCTAGCTCGAGTTTGTCTCTCGATCATTCCGAACTAGCATGAAGCAAAAATAATTGGGATTTCTCACCTAATTACCACACTAAGTCATCCTACACAATGAAACCAAGCATCCATAGTCTTGAAGGTAGCATAATGTAATTGCACAAGAAAGGACTCACTCCAAATCCCCATCTTTCGATGTGAGAAGAGGGATGAACACAGGAGTATAAAGTGGACATCAAAATACACATGTTATTAATTCAAGCACAAACAACTAAAAATCCAAGGTAGAACATGAATAAATCCAATTCAATCAACCATATCTTGGTTGGGTTTTCACCCAACCCCTATCTAAGAAACTAGTCACTAAACATGGTGGAAAGCAACCTAACAATTAAATCTAGGGTTAACATGAATTCAATTAAACTAGAAGAGAGATTACACAAGGATGATTAAGCATGAAAGAACAATTAACAAATATTAAGCAAGACTGTCGGCAATGCAAGCCACAAATATTAAACAATTAACAACTGGTTCTCGGGATAAACTTCTTACACACCATTAAGGCTGTCCCGATGCCCCACCTAGGGTCCTTACTTGTGACAAGCCACTAACCATGCCTCTTACGGACACATGCTCAAGCTGAAGAAGGAAAAGAAATGAAAGGTCCTATCCTCTCGGCAATGCAACTCAAGCTAAGATAGGGATTAGGAGAAATGAGCCTACGTTCCTCGCTACTCTCTCGATGAAAGATGAAGAGGACGAGAGGGACATCCCTAAGGTCATAAGAGAGTTACTTGGGGAATACTCAGATATCCTTCCCAAGGAGCTCCCAAAATCTCTTCCCCCTCAAAGGGCCATAGATCACAACATTGAGCTAGTGCCTGGTGCTACACAACCTGCGAGAAGTCCTTATTGAATGGCCCCTCTAGAGCTTGCAGACATGCGTAGATAATTGGATGGGTTGTTGGAAGCTGGATTTATTGATGAGTGACATAAATGTCACTCTTAAGGAGTAGTTTTAGAGTCATTTTCGTGTTTATTTTATCTTATTTTCCCTTTCTTTCTCTTGTTTTCTCTTTAATAAAGTTTCTTGTTTTTTTGGTAGTTTTGGAGCGTTTTAGTTTATTTTCTTTATTTTATTAGCTTTAGTTTATTTTCGTATTTTATTTTACTTTATTTGCTTGTATAGTTTTTGTTTTATTTTTATTAGTTTAGTTTTATGTCTCTTATTTTCTATTTTATTTTATTTATTCCTATTTTATTTATTTTATTTTATTTTATTTGTCTTGGTTTTATTTTATTTCGTCCTTTATCTATTTTCATTTTATTTATTTCTATTTCATTTATCTTATTTTATGTCCCGATTCTCCAATGTGTATTTTTGGTTGTGTAGGTATGTTTTCGGGTTCAAGCACGGATTTCAAAGTCAAGTGGTTTGCATTGGATGTTCGAGACCCGAGTCAATCAAGTCAAGTTGCTGCCCTTGCTGCCACCACACCTATCCTTCACCCCACCACACCTATCCTCCACCACACCAAGCACATACTTATCTCCCCTGCTCCTAGCTCCCCACTCTCACAGCACCGTAGCCACCAATCAATGTCGCCGCACACAGCAGCCACCAATTGCAACCTCCCACAAACCACCACACACCACCTTCACGTGCAGCCCCAACCCCAAAACCAGCCTGCAGCTCCGCAAGCACCAACAACCCACTGCACCGCCCACAATCAACCACCAATTACCACCAGCCGCACCACCGTTCTCAACCACCAACAACAGCAACAACAACGAACACAAGCATTTCGCTGCCCCTGCCTCACTTCCAGTTGCCAGCAACAACAACCACAATCAGCCACCAATTCACGCACATCCCCTGCTCCACCAACACCAACAGCAACGCCACCAACACCAACAGCAACACAACCTGCACCACGCAAACCACCAACGCAATCAGCCGCACCTAAACCGGCAACATCAATCCACCAATTCACACAAGCATTTCGGCCCCGCAATTAAGCAATTCAGAACAAATTGAAAATCAATCAAGTTCGAGCATACCGTTTGTGGTTCGATCGAAATTCAAGACAGAGACTTTGTGGGTTTCGTTAATCGAAGAGGAGTGGTCGAACATACCCATGGTTCGACCGAACCAACCCCGTAGTTCGGCCGCACCAACCCACGGTTCGATCGAACCATTTCACGAGCTTTTCGCGTGATTTTTAATGAAAATTGGACGGCCACGATCTTGGATGCTTGATGAAGATGATGATGATAAGCGGTGATGATTGAGATGATTTCTTGCTGATGGTTGATGATGATAGAGCAGCCATGAATTTGGAAGAAAAGGGGAATCGGGGTAGCTGATGTTTTGGGGGGATTTTGGTTTTATTTTTCTTTTTCTTTTATTTTTATTTTCTTTTCCTTTTCCTTTTCTTATTTCTTTTCTCTTTTGTTTTCTTTTCTATTTTTATTTCCTTTTTATTTTCCTTTTCTTTCATTATTTTATTTTCCTTCTTTTATTTTTCTATTTTTCCTAGTTTTATTAGCTTAGTATAAATACCCAATTTTGGGGTAATTAGAAAAACATGGAATAACTATCTATTCTTCTCTCTAATTAGTTTTAGGTTAGGTTAGGATTAGTCTTCTTTGGTAGAGAGAGAAAGTGAGGTTTTCTTCATTAATGAACTTGGATTTTGAAGAAGGAGCTTGTTCAATCCTTTGTAGACCTTCATCTTCAATTAATGAGAAATTTCTTACTCTCTCTCCTCTATTTTTATTTGTTTATTTTGATTATTATTTTAGTTGTTGGTATTGCTTGTTGATCATGTTGATTCTTGATTATTTGTTGATTAATCTTGTTATTATCATGATTAGTGAGTAATTTCCCCATTAAGGGGATGGTTGTGGTGTAGTTGGACCTTGAGCATGTTCTAGGGTTTAGAATTGATTTATTTGTGATTAAAGTCTTTATATGCTTGATATTCTTTAATCTTCTTGCAAGTGCACATTGTTGGTTGATTAAAGGTGAATCTTTGCTAACAAGAAATGGAAGTTGACTTAGTTAAGGTTCATTACTATCGATTGTTATTTAATAGTACCTCCTAGTATATGGTTCTAATGTGGAAACATAGAGGCTATGTTAGGAGAAGCCAATTGACCCCGGAAGGCGGCTAGATTGGATTCTTAATTTCGATATTCGAGCATGTTTAGTTCATAATTAATTCAATTTCTATGCCTTTGTTTATGTTCAAGTGAATGCTATACCTAAACCATTTCCCTTAATGTTTTATTTCTTGTTTTAGCATTTTTAGACTTTAGTTTATTTATCCCCTATTCCGGACTAGCTTAATTGTTGATAACATTTGGTGGTGTTTACCGTTCTCTGTGGTTCGACCCCTATGCTTGCCTTATACTCGTATTAGGTTTGTTTAGGTTGTATAAATTGTATTTGATCTAGGGATAGACAATTGACGACGCGTTTATTCCCTTGTCATTTATCTAACCTTCCAAAGCTCCCTATGGTACGCCGATCCTTTTCCAGAAGAAGCGGGATAGGAGTTTGAGATTGTGCATCGACTACAGAGCCTGAAACAAGCTAACAGTGAGAAATCACTATCCGATTCCCTTAATGACAGACTTGTTTGACCAGCTAGGGCATGCTATATACTTCACCAAGCTTGATCTAAGGTCCGACTACAATCAGGTTCGAATTGCTTAAGGAGATGAACCAAAGACGGCCTGCATCACTAGATACGGAGCGTTTGAGTGGTTGGTCATGCCATTTGGGATAACGAATGCTCCTGCGACATTTTGAACCTTAATGAACCAAGTCTTCCACAACTATCTAGACAAGTTTGTGGTTGTTTACTTAGATGACATCGTAATCTTCGGCAACACCCTCGAGGATCACTTAGAACACTTGAGGAAGGTGTTCGAAAAATTGAGACAACATCATTTGTTCGTGAAGCGAGAGAAATGTGCTTTTGCGAAGAATGAAGTAAGATTTCTTGGACATTTCGTAGCAGGAGGCTGCATAAGAATGGATCCCAAGAAAATCTAAGCCATTAGTGATTGGCAAGCTCCAAGGAATGTATCGGAATTTAGATCGTTCTTAGGGTTAGCTAATTACTATCGCCGCTTCATTCAAGGGTACTCTGAAATAGCAAGCCTCCTCATGGAGTTGTTGAGGAAAGATAACAAATTGGATTAGTTAGAGAAACTACAAGGTGCTTTCCTCAAGCTCAAAGAAGTAGTAATGAAGGAGCCGGTTCTAGCACTCTCTAACATCAACAAACCGTTTGAAGTTGAGACGGACGCATCTGATTATGCTTTGGGCGGGGTCTTACTCCAAGAAGGACACCCAATCGCTTACGGAAGCCAAATGTTGAGTGATGTAGAAAAGAGATATGTAGCACAAGAAAAAAAGCTTTTGGCTATTGTTCACTGCTTTGAAGGGGTGGAGACACTACTTGTTGGGCTTGAAATTTATTGTTTGCACCGACAACACGGCAGCTAGCTACTTCCTCACCCAACTAAAATTAATAGGAAAGCAGGCTCGTTGGCAGGAGGCACTGGCCGACTTTAATGTGGAGTTCACTTATAGACCGGGAGCAAGCAACAGAGTTGTTGATGCCTTGAGTAGGAGTCCCGATCTGGCCACAATGTAAAAGCTAGCACCAATGACCGCAAGCAGTATTGCCACATCTGTTAAGGATCAAGTACGAGCTTACTTACCAGATGATCCGATGACTTAATTATTGAAGTATTGTATCATGTTTTTAGTTTTTTTTTTTTTTTTTTTTTTTTTTTTTTTTTTTAAAAGGGAGTAAAAACATATGTGATCATATATATAAACCTTGAGTTTTATTATGAAAAAAATAAATTTATAAAAAAGCCTTCAGTTTAAGAGAAAGAAAAGTTGTTGAGTTAAGCTGTTGAAATTTAAAGACCAATTTTTAAATTATCACAGGGATCCAAATATTACTAAGACAACCTTGAGAGTTAAGGCAGCGAAGATTTTATTTTTATTTTTTACAAAGATTGTTGGTTTGGTGATGATTAGCACAGAGCGCCAAAGATAGCTTTGCCACAGTGAAACAAAAACAAATTAACTTGGTCCAATAATATATCAAGTATTATTTTGGGAAATCAAATTAAGAACATGACTTTAACCCCCCTCGGTTTCATACTACCAACACTTCCCTCCCAACGCTTCTGTTTGTTGCACTATTTACAAAATTATATGTATTATATATTACTTCATTAGTTTCATAAAAATAAACAATAAATAAAGTAAAAGAATCATTTGCATAAGAAAATTGAAAGGGAAAACTTACAAGGAAAGGAGGGGTACATGGTAAAAGTTACAGTTGCATGGATTTGTAAAATTTTAATTTTGAAAAAAATTAAAATTCCAATTAATTATCCTAACTAAGGCTGGAAAAAGTTGATTCGCGATTACAAACTTAAATAAACGAGTTTTGATTGAGATTTTCAACTCCGACCTTTGCATAATTGGGTCAATTCGAACCCAAGATAAAATAAACAGGTAGGAATCAAATAAGTTATAGTTTATGTGATTTTGAGTACTAAATGATTTAGCATCTGATGGATCATAATGCTGAATGAATGCTAGAGATAAGTTTTAGGCCCCCAGAAAGAAGGCCTAAAATCAAGGAAGGCTGGCTTTGAACAATTAGAGATAAATTCAAATGAAATGTTGGTGCCAAAAAAAAAAAATCAACAGAGTAGCCATTACGAAGAAATCATAAGAAGATTATCAAGGGATATCTGCCTTACATTACAAGCTTTAAAGACCTTTCAACCTTTGTGCATAGAGTTATATGGATGTGAAGTTAGTTGTTTATCAATGCGAAGAATGATTTGACATATTTCTAGTTGACTATTAGGTTGAGTGCTTGCCTTTATAAACACACGAGTCTTTTGAGTTTGAGAGGGCATTATTCACAATAAAAGGGTTGGATGGAGAGTGATAGGATACATTTTATATCCGCAACTTTCAAAAGTGAAGCGTGTGTGAGCATTTGTCATGAATTTCATACACGCCTGTGGTTTTCTTTGTTTGACGATTATTAGGGAGAATTAGTAATTGGATGGATTTGGTTGATTGACTTTGATGCTTATTTGTTGGATTTGTCTTGAATTTTTTATGATTGGTTTTAGTTGATTTTGGGGTGAAGTATGTTTTATTTGTTCATTGATGAGATCTTTGATTTGGGACAAGCAAAGGTTTTGCTTAGGGAGTTTAATATTTCCATTTTATATAGTGATTTACCCTGTCCCTTGGTCATATTTAGGAGTTTTTTTTTTTTTTTTTTTTTTTTTTTTTTTTTTTTGTCTATGGAGCTATTTTTATTACTAACAAGCTAAGATATGCACGCCATGCGTGCACAAAATAAGAAAGACATATATAATACTTATTATTTGGATATCAAGAGTTGAAATTGTTTGCACATATTAATTGTACATACTTGGAGATAATGCAATAAAAAAATTACAAAATCAAAACCATGAATACAAACATCCTCAAGAGTATCATGAGATGTATTTCCTTCTATATATACAGTTTTGATGCTCATTCGTTGTCTTTCATTACCCATAGCTTGGTCCCTAATAAGAAAATAAAGAAGTTAATTAATTTCATAGATGATTATGACAATGGAAGATATGCATGTATGCATGTATAGTTTAAATGATAATACCTAATAATTAGGGTTGTGGCAAATGAGGCAGGAAGACTTCTTTGTAAACTACATTTTTTGTAATTACACCACATCTACCTCGAATATCTCCTTTGCTAACAAAAACTTTGGTTGTTTCTTGTGATGTCCCTCTCGATAGTGCACGTATAATTGTCCATGGCTAAAAACATGTTGTGGATGATGTATACCAATATGAGGAATGGTTTTCCCCTGTGATTTATTTATGGTCAAAGGAAAACACAATTTGACAGGAAATTGTTTTCTAATCATTTTAAATGGCAACTTCACATCTTCTGCCGTTTTTAAAGGAATACGTGGAATGAATAATCATGTCCCTTTGTGACTTCCGGTCAATATTTCAGCCTCAATCACATGATCCCTTAACTGACAACATATTAACCTTGTCCCATTACACAATCCGCTACTTGTGTCAATATTTCTCAGAAGCATGATTGGTGAACCAACTTTCAACCTTAGAATATGTGGTGGCAAACCACCAAAGGATAATGAATTCAAGAACTCCTGCTGATAGAGATTTTGACGATCTTCTAGAACAGAGTCACATGAGTAGTAGATTTTTTCTTCTCTGACGAACTCTTTAAGTATCTTCTCATTCAGCATGTCAACTTTGTCATTTGTTGGAGTTATTATTGCTCTTTTTACCATGTATGAAACATCACCTACGTGCTCAGTTAGGTTTGGGAATATTTGATGGATTATATTATCAACTGAAATTTGATCACCATTTCCTAGAAGCTGGTAACTTTATCATGTCTTCATCAACTGTAGGCTCACATCCATCTCCAACTCTTAAAAGAAACGATGAAAATTATGGATCATTTATTGATCTCATATTTTGAGTGAGATGGAGTAGTTGAACATGTCTCCATAGTGTTGACCTGACCAAACACGCATCTATATTTTGAGCCTTTGTTCCTTTTGGTAAAATTTGTCTAAAATCTCCACCAAACACTATAACCTTGCCACCAAATGGAACATCAACCCCTGTTAGATATCTTAAACTATGATCAATCACTTCATACGCATGTCGATGAGTCATTGTTGCTTCATCCCATATTATGACAGCAGCATACTGGACCAATTGCGCCTCTACATCTTGTTTACTAAACTTTCAAGTTGACGAAGCATGCAGCGTAACCGGAATACCAAGAGTTTTATGAGCAGTTTTTCCTCGATACAATAGTGTGGCAGCAATACCTGAGCTGGCTACCGGTAATCCAAATTTCCCTCTAAGCTTGACTGTTGCAAGAATGGCCCGATATAGATAAGTCATACCTTTCCCAGCTGAACCATCTACAAAGAAAATTCGACCATTCTCTGTTCAATAGCTTCCATAATGATATCAAATGAAGATCGTTGGTCGTCATTAAGATGCTCAGCACAATGCACATCTTCAGGGGGCACTAGTGCTGATAATTCATCATGTATGGCTCTAGCTACTTCTGCGTTTCCATCCATTTGCATGTTTATTTTAGGTAAGTCGAAGTCATTGACACTCTTTCCTAATTGTTTTAACATGCAATTTATGTCATAGAGAATTGAATCATGTACCAGATCTGGATTTGTTGAAGTTGAATAGAAGTAGTCTTCAGCCATGTAATGATAAAATTCATCCCATAGAGGTCGAACCCCAGTTTGTTTACAATAAACCAATAACGTGACAAATAATCTTCTCAATGACGATGACATTTTAGAGTTTGATGCTTCATGCAAACAATCACAAATGCTTGCATTATTCTCCATAAGACCTAGTTTTTCAGCCACTTCTCTAAAAGTAGGATAGACAATTCCATTCACAGTTTGTAATTGCTCAAATGATTCAGAGCCTTTAACATGATCCAACAACAAACGCAAGAAAAATCTTTCTCCTTCCATTGGTGAGGCTATGTAGATCCTACCTATCACTCTTTGCGCACTCCTTGTTTTTCTCCATGTTTTTGTAGCTGTCAGGCATTGATAACGTTGAGGAAATTCTCTTTATAGGTATGTTTGATGAGTGACATTTATGTCGCTCCTAGGATAGTGTTTATGCCTTGTTTTAGCTTGTCTTAGGGTGTTTTGTAGTTGTTTTGTTCAAATAATGCGTGCATGCATGTCTCGATGTGTTTTTAATGAAATCGCGTATATTCCTTAATGCTTGCTTTCATTGCGTGTTTGCACCGTTCCCTTTACCTTATTGCTTCCCTTGGTGTTTGTGCTTAGGTATTTAAAGTCTTGGATTGCAAAGAAGAAGCCAAGGAAGCATGAGAGAAGAATCGAAGAAAGGCCAGAGTGTGCGGGCGCGCAGCCCTGTGAGAACCCGCGCAAAACTGGCAAAATAGCAGAAGCAAGGCAGAAAGTTTTGCGCGGCCTGTGCGCGACATGTGCGCGGGCGCACACCGACACTGCGCGGGCGCGCAGCCAGCAACGCGGGCGCACACACCAAAGCACAAGCCGCGCAACCCTCAAATGCGCGGGCGCGCAGCTTCCTCGCGCGGGCGCGCAGCGAGTCCTGTTCAGCGTTTTTGCGCGATTCTTTATATATTGCGGGGCTTGTTTTGCACAAAGACGTCTTCATTCTTTTAGATCTTTTTCCATAGTTTTAGGAGAGCTTCTCTCTCTAGGTTTAGCTTAGGATTAGTGTAGTTTAGAGAGAGAAAGTGAGGGCTTCACCATTGTTGATTGTAGCTTGGATTTTGAAGAAGAAGATTGATCATCTTGTTTGTAGACTTCCATCTTCAATCAATGAGAATCTCTAACTCTCTCTCCTCTATTTTTATTGCTTTATTTTTATTATTGTTTTAGTTGTTGGTATTGCTTATTAATCATGTTGATTCTTGGTTATTTGTTGATTAATCTTGTTTTTATCATGATTAGTGAGTAATTCCCCCATTAAGGGGATGGTTGTGGTGTAGTTGGATCTTGAGCATGTTCTAGGTTTAGAATTGATTTATTTGTGATTAAAGTCTTTATATGCTTGATATTCTTCAATCTCCTTGCAAAATGCATGTTGTTAGTTGATTGGGAGTGACTCTTTGCTAACATGAAACGGAAGTTGACTTAGTTAAGGTTCATTATTATCGATTGTTATTTGATAGTACCTCCTAGTATATGGTTCTAATGTGGAAGCATAGAGGCTATGTTAGGAGAAGCCAATTGACCCCGGAAGGTGGCTAGATTGGACTTTACTTCGATATTCAAGCATGTTTAGTTCATAATTAATTCAACTCCTATGCCTTTGTTTATGTTCAAGTGAATGCTACTCCTAGACTATTTCCCTTAATGTTTTATCTCTAGTTTTAGTTTGTTTAGACCTTTAGTTTACCTTCCCTTATTCCGGACTAGCTTAATTGTTGATAACATTTGGTGGTGTTTAACCGTTCTCTGTGGTTCGACCCCTATGCTTGCCTTATACTCGTATTAGGTTTGTTTAGGTTGTATAAATTGTATTTGATCTAGGTGTAGTCGTTTGACGACGCGATTATCCCCTTGTCAAAATTGGCGCCGTTGCCGGGGAACGGCTTCCATTACCGTTGTGTTATCTTGTTGAGACTAGTCCATTGTATATATTTTGCCTTTGATTTATTTTTGTTCTCTTTGTTTTGTTTTTGTTGTTGAAAAATGGCTTGTATTTCTATTCCTCAATTTGATAATGAACCGTTTTGGGTGTATTTTAATAGACTTGAGGATTTCTTGGATGGTGTTAAGGGTTTTACCAAGGGTGATTATTGTGAAATCATTAATTTGGGATTAAATGAGCATTTTAGAGGAGTGGTTGATAATATGCTAAATGGTGATCTTGAAACTATGTCTTCGGATGAAGCTTGGGATTTCTATTCATGGTTAGCTAGGGATAATTATGATTGGGAGAGGGCCAATCATGAGACTTATGTTCGGGATTCTCATGCTTTTAATGTTGATGCTAATTGTCATGATTTGTCTATTATGAATTCCCATGATGTGCTTGATGCTCCCCATAGTGACCATGTAATGCATGATTTTAACTCCCCTCCCTCTATAGCTCAATGTAATGAGGTACATTCTAATGATGATGAAGTGCATGTTCTTTCTCATATTGCATCAAATTTTTGCATGAATTCTAAAGGTGTGCCCCATAGTTCCCTAGATGATTCCAATGAGCAAGCTTTTGATTCGTCTATCCACGATGATTTGGACTCATTTGAGATTATGGCCCAAATATTTCTTGCATTTCAAACGAAAGCCCATAACCTTTTGAGTGAGTTCATTGATAATGCTTCATTAGAAAGAGATGAGTTTGAGAGGAATTTGCCCCCGTTCACTCTTGGATTTGAGATGGTAGGACTTGAGAAATGTATGGGAGATGTTGTTCAAGATGATGAAGAGGAGGTTGAGGTTGAATCATTTGGAGTTTTTGAGCTTGAGGGAGATGTAGATCGTGAGGGTTCTTCATTTGAGGATTCCATGATTGATTTCCATGCCCTCATTAGTGATGTGAGACCTTGTGGTGAGGGAGTAGCTATCCCTTTTCCCCTTTCTCATACACCTTTCTCTCAAAGGTTTAACCATATCCCCTACTATCCTATGTTCCTCCCTTCTTTTCTCAAAGAACCGCTTAGGAATCCTCCTCCTATCCATGCTTTCGAAGCCCCCAACTCTTTTATTGTTGATGAGGAAAAGAGTTATAATGCCAATCAAAAAGATTTTTGTGAGGATAGTTTGCCTCCCTATCTTTCTTTTTCTTCTTATTTTGTTGATTTTTCTTTTGATTCTTTTACTTTTTCTTTTCCCCCTTCTTTCAAACATAAAGTCTCCTTGTACTTTATGTTTGCTTGTCATATGAGCATCGCGTATGCTCTATTTCTTGATATGTTTGCCGGTGCATATGACAAGCTTTTGCGTTCTTTGTCGGGATATTTACTAGATTGGTCTCGCTTGGACGTTAAACAAGCCTTTGCGGGAAGTAACCCGTGTTTTATTGCTTTCATTTTCTTTTGTTTTTAGCTTAGATTTTCTCTCATGGACGTGTTTGTGTTCCTTGCTAGGTACACAACTTGATATACTCTTGCGCATTGGTGATGATCAAGAATCAAGGAAATGTGCCTCAACTTACCTATCATGTGGAATTCAAGCCTTATTTGTAGAGAGTGTGGCTCATATGAGGCTATTTCGGTTTTTTTTTGTGTGATTTTGCATTTATCCCATATCCGGTAATATCCTTCTTTTCCCTCTCTCTCTTACTTATTGTGACTTGAAGATCATGTGTTGGTAATGTTGGATTAATTTGTCCTTGTTTTCCCCTCCTTGGTTTCATTGTTTATGATTTGAGAGCTTGGTTTCATTCAAGCTTGGGGGAGGGTATTCTATCATGTTTGGTGGGATGTTGATTCATGTATGCCATTCACGTGAGTATATGCATTTCCATGTTTTTCATGCTTTTGGAAAATCCAAAAATATTTTTGTTTACTTCAAGGCAAGTTTAGCAAATTGTGTTTTGTTTGTTCTTATTTTGGACATTATATCTTTTGGATTTGTTTACTCTTGAATGCCTTTCTTCCTAAGTGGTTAATGTGTGCACGGTTTGAGAGTGTCATTGGTTGACTCTAGGATATTACATGCTAAGGTAGCCGGGTTAAGAACTTTTAGGGCGCCATGAAGCCTTAGTTCACGGGTATGTGGTAAGATGGTGTTGCTCTCTATAGTGGATTTGGCACCCTTAGTTGGTATTTGCTTAGTTATAATCCCGTGTGAGGTAACATTGTTCTAGCCTTCATCACTTTGTTGTGTGGCACATTTGGATCCTTAGCTATGCATGTCTTGATCCTTGTTTTGACTTATAGCTCCCAAGATCGTGACCGAAGCACTCTAGGGGAGGAAAAGGGCACTTCTTTCTCATTTTTCTTTATCTTCTTTTTATTTTGTTACAAATTTGATTTTCTACTTTGCATAAACCTACTTGCTAACCAATTTGAGCCTTATGTTTCCCGCTCTTGTTTAAACCACATTACAAACCTAATGGCCTATGTTTACCAACCTTTTAGTTAGTGAAGCATTGGCATGTGAGGTTTGAGTTTTGAGTTGTTGATCATAGACAAGATGCACTTTGAGATTTGGTTAGAGTTGAGCTTGTAAAGAAATATGCAAATTTATGAAAATCAAATGAAGTTTCAAGAAAAAGCCGTCCATGATTTAAAAAAAAAGGGCAAGGACAATGAATAAAGTTTTAAAAAGTGAAAAAAAAAAAAAAAACAAAAACAAAAACACCAAAAATATTTTAGATGGTTTCATTTCCTTCCTTAGTTTAAGCATTGAGGACAATGCTTTGTTCAAGCTTGGGGGGAATATTGTGTTTGTGTTGAATAAGCTTTGGGGAATGGCATTATTGGTATTTTTGTTTGATATTTAGTGAATTCTTGAGTGTTTTTGAGTGTCGGCCGCACTTTTTGCTTCACTTAGGAAATATCACCAAATTTTAAATTTTTACCCCGCCTTAACCCTTAGCCTTACGTTACAACCAATAAAAAGACCCTTAGACTCTAGTGGGTTAGGTCAAAAGAACGGTGGAGGGAGATAGACTTCAAACCTATGGAAAGAGTATGCATAGTTGAGACGTCGGGATTACCTTCTCAAAGTCTTTCATTTCTTTATCTTTTTCCGGTTCCTTCGTGGAATCTTGAGAAGCTAGCTTAAGGGTTGATTTGAAGCTAGTGGAGAGAACGTGGCCCGATTGGTTGGGGCTAGGGTGGATTGAGTCCTAAGTAGTTCTCTATGCTTAGCATGTGTTATGTTTCAATCAACCATTGACATCTTGGAACGTGCATACATTTGTCCATTTAGAAAGGTTTGCATTCATTAGTACTTGTCCTTATCTCTTGTCCATATATGAGCTTGTGTTTTGCTTTTTCTTTCCGTGTTTCTTTTTCTTTACCTTTGGTTTTGTTGCCTTGCCTTAGTTTTTCTCAAGAGTTGTGGGGTAAGCTCTTAGGAAACCCTCACGAGACCTCACTCGTCCTCATAGGCGACTTTGGGGTTTTAAGGGCTTGTTGTAGCTAAAAACAACCGTGATTCCTACGACAGTGAGTTAGTGTACATTCTTTCTCCTTGTTTCTATTTTGTTTCTTTTGCTTTCAATAATTTCCTCTTGTTCTCTTTTGCTCTAGCTTTGCTCGAGGACGAGCAAAGGTTTAGCTTGGGGGAATTTGATGAGTGACATTTATGTCGCTCCTAGGATAGTGTTTATGCCTTGTTTTAGCTTGTCTTAGGGTGTTTTGTAGTTGTTTTGTTCAAATAATGCGTGCATGCATGTCTCGATGTGTTTTTAATGAAATCGCGTATATTCCTTAATGCTTGCTTTCATTGCGTGTTTGCACCGTTCCCTTTACCTTATTGCTTCCCTTGGTGTTTGTGCTTAGGTATTTAAAGTCTTGGATTGCAAAGAAGAAGCCAAGGAAGCATGAGAGAAGAATCGAAGAAAGGCCAGAGTGTGCGGGCGCGCAGCCCTGTGAGAACCCGCGCAAAACTGGCAAAATAGCAGAAGCAAGGCAGAAAGTTTTGCGCGGCCTGTGCGCGACATGTGCGCGGGCGCACACCGACACTGCGCGGGCGCGCAGCCAGCAACGCGGGCGCACACACCAAAGCACAAGCCGCGCAACCCTCAAATGCGCGGGCGCGCAGCTTCCTCGCGCGGGCGCGCAGCGAGTCCTGTTCAGCGTTTTTGCGCGATTCTTTATATATTGCGGGGCTTGTTTTGCACAAAGACGTCTTCATTCTTTTAGATCTTTTTCCATAGTTTTAGGAGAGCTTCTCTCTCTAGGTTTAGCTTAGGATTAGTGTAGTTTAGAGAGAGAAAGTGAGGGCTTCACCATTGTTGATTGTAGCTTGGATTTTGAAGAAGAAGATTGATCATCTTGTTTGTAGACTTCCATCTTCAATCAATGAGAATCTCTAACTCTCTCTCCTCTATTTTTATTGCTTTATTTTTATTATTGTTTTAGTTGTTGGTATTGCTTATTAATCATGTTGATTCTTGGTTATTTGTTGATTAATCTTGTTTTTATCATGATTAGTGAGTAATTCCCCCATTAAGGGGATGGTTGTGGTGTAGTTGGATCTTGAGCATGTTCTAGGTTTAGAATTGATTTATTTGTGATTAAAGTCTTTATATGCTTGATATTCTTCAATCTCCTTGCAAAATGCATGTTGTTAGTTGATTGGGAGTGACTCTTTGCTAACATGAAACGGAAGTTGACTTAGTTAAGGTTCATTATTATCGATTGTTATTTGATAGTACCTCCTAGTATATGGTTCTAATGTGGAAGCATAGAGGCTATGTTAGGAGAAGCCAATTGACCCCGGAAGGTGGCTAGATTGGACTTTACTTCGATATTCAAGCATGTTTAGTTCATAATTAATTCAACTCCTATGCCTTTGTTTATGTTCAAGTGAATGCTACTCCTAGACTATTTCCCTTAATGTTTTATCTCTAGTTTTAGTTTGTTTAGACCTTTAGTTTACCTTCCCTTATTCCGGACTAGCTTAATTGTTGATAACATTTGGTGGTGTTTAACCGTTCTCTGTGGTTCGACCCCTATGCTTGCCTTATACTCGTATTAGGTTTGTTTAGGTTGTATAAATTGTATTTGATCTAGGTGTAGTCGTTTGACGACGCGATTATCCCCTTGTCAATGTTCTTGCCTCCGGATCAGAGGCATTTATCTTGAAGTACTCTGTGAGCATATTTCAAGAGTTTGTTGCATTCGAAGGATGTCTTCACTAGATTGATTTGTACTGAATCTAACCATTTGCCTATCTTGCAAATGTAGTTGTAATCGATCAACAAATGGAGACATTCGAGTAATGGGAAATTGATATATCCTCCATAATGCTTCTGGTGCATATACCCACCTAGCATCCACATATTGATGAATCTCATTGTATTCAGCCCCTGCTCGAACTTCCATTGAAACACGATCTACACCCTTATGCACATACTTGTACAAATATTTGACACTCTTGATGCTACTACATATCTTCACATTGATATGACAATCATAATTTAGTAGCAACCATGAATTATATGGAACAACCCAACCATTATCAACGAAGGTTGTACTATTCTCATATAAAGGTACTAGCGGACGATCACCAGGACGACGATAAATAAGATATGAGTTAATGCCTTGGACTGTGCTTGCTTCAAAGGGTTTAGAAAATTTACATTTACAAACCCCGTTTTCCATGCAAGAAGAATTTCGACGACCTTCACCACACGGATTATGGATCATATGCTTTAAAACAGCATCGTATAATCGTGGTTCCTCATCTCTATTAGGTACCTCAGCTCTCACAAAAGTGTCATACTCTTTCGGAGATTTTGGTCTCTCTTTTTCTTTCAAAATGAGCTACATGTGAACATGTAGCAAGCCTCTTTTTTGAAACTCAATGACATAGACATAGGCAATAACCTTCCCGAGAGCGTCTTTTTCTACAACATCCGTCTTGAATTCCTCAAATTTTACATGGAATATATTCTAGTGATTAAGTCGGGGCGATCTTGTGCTGTTTGGCAGGGCAATAAATTGTCTATAATTTCTTTCCACGATGGGTTGCATGTCATTGTCAAAAAGAGGTCTGGTTTTCCATAATGAGTAACTAATGCCATTGCATCTTGAAATCTTTGATTCAAGTCTCTTGGACACCCGACAAACGAAGAAGGTAGAATGATTGATTTTCCAGCATTTAATATTGCTATAATGTAGTGTTAATTATGTTTGTACATAATAATAATAGTAGAAATCAAATGCGAACAAAATACTTAGGAAAAGAACCTGGATTAAGTTCTCCGACATCTAAACAATCTCGAAGTCCTTGATAAAATTCAGCTCTAATTGTATATTGATTATCTCGAATCCACCTTAGCTTATTTGCCTCAATTTTTACAAACATGTCAACAATGAATTATTGAAATAAGCGTCCGACCATTAAGATGATGGATATGGCATATTGTCATACCCACAATTAATTAAACTCCATTAAAATTTAAAAAAAGAATATATATTCGTGTGTGTGTGTTATAATTTGAAAGGGTAGTGTACATTACTTGAGTGATATAAGCGTACAAAGCTCGGCAAGGTATGGTTCTTCCATTATTATCAAGACAGTTTATCGACCATCCATAAGAACCATATGGAAATAGTAATGGATATTGAAGGGGATCATAGTATCCAGCAATATCCAACACATTAATTAATTGTCCAGAAGTTGATTGAACTAAAATATCTCTTGGATTTAAGTTCGCAACTTCTTCTCCACCGACAACAATAGCTGCAACTTGAGATGCAGTAGGAAGACAATATTGTGGCCGATCAAAAGGTTATTCATTAATACGGAGTGCACAATCTTGTATGTTTCCTTGCTGAGCCAAACTTCGAAGATTATGGAAAAAAGGGTTGCACTAATCAAGAATTGCTTTAACTTTTTCTACAATATCTTGTCGTAATGTGTTATTCTCTGCAAGACGATTCTCAATCTCATGATCCGTGTCATATATGTACAATTGAAGGAATCACGGCCAAGCTTCAGATGTAGTTGGGAGCAGCCCACCTATCTTATGATATATAGAACCTTGAGCTCGAAATGTGTATACTCTGTGTTGAGAATTAGCTAAGCTCTCATCTAAGTGCACTCCCATGGAAGTTAAAGCGAACAAGTGATTAATTTTTTTGATATCACTCTTAAAATGTATTCCAATAGGTGTTTGATCAATATATAAAGAACGTAGTTCTTCGGGAACATGTAAGGTTGGCAAGGTAATCTTCCTAGACAAACATCATATTTGGGATGTTTCATTATGAAAAAGCCGAGCTAGGCAAAATTCACATGTTCTTAGAGGTGATAGCTGAACGATCAGGACTCCCCTTTGTTCATGAAAGTTTATTGCAGAACGATAACATACTCTTTCCCTATTTCTTCTTTGAACATTGTTGCATTGCATGAAATTAGAATGAGAGGCCTCTTGAATGCCACTGTCACCAAAACTTCTACTACCATCTTGGATACTTCGTTGACCAAAACATGTAGAATTGTGCGACATAACACTTTGACCATTTTGAAGTGCTGTTTATAAAGTAAATTTATTTAATAAGTATGATTTAGGGAACGGAAAAAATTATACATGCCACATGATTTTTATTTTGTAGGTTATATTTAATTTTTTTCAAGCTTTCGTACTTAGTTAATGTTTTTGTCATCTTGCCAAAAAACTTACACCTGTTGGATGTTTGACAATCAAAATGTAGTGCATAATAAAAGAACATGTGTTACGACAACAATAATTTTCTCAACCATTCATGGGTCCACGATGCCAAATTTATTGTGTATTATGTGATATAGCTAATAATTTTTTAATATTAGCTAACAAATGATCATTAGTAATCTAATTTTATATAGTATACGCATTTTTATGTTTTCTTTTTTATTGTTTGTTTTATTTAAAGTAGTAGAGAAACTAATTATTATTTTTTTGTTTTTTTTTTGGGCATAAGTTAACCAATTTATACTAAAAATAGTACTCCCTCCGTCCCTTAATACAAAGCCTCTTTTTAGCATTTATTACTCACATAATAAGGAGAAAGAGGCTTTGTATTAAGGGACGGAGGTAGTAAAAGATATATATTCTCTATGTTAAAAAAATGGATTACTATATAATAAACAATTATATATGTTGTTAAATTTGTAATTGTAGACACCCAAATGTGTCTCCCCAAAAACAAACCTAGTGATGAATATCTTTCATGTCATTTGATTATTGAACAAAGAGAAAGTTTGAAAAGTCTAGTGATGAGGATGTTTTTATTAAAATATCTCTTCTTTCTTTTTTCAAAATATTTCTTTTCTTACCCTATTTATGAAAAACGTGCATTCCAATTTAGTTTGGTCCATAATACGACTCCATTAATAGTGTAGTTGGATGAGGATTGAAAAGAACTTTCCAACGATATATTATAAGCCCAATTCTGCTGAATAATGAGGAAGTTATGGCCAAAATACTAAACTGGGCTCAAACCGGGTCTTACCTACGGCCCAGTGATCATGTGGAGGGTCCAAAGGTCTAATCCTATTCCAAAACTAATTAAGATTAATTAGAAGCTTCTATAAGTTCTAAAAGATCTAAATTATCCTTTTTGAAAAGATAAGATTAAAGAATTTGAGTTAAATAAAAACTTTCATTTTTATAAAAACTTTCATTTTTATAAAAACTTTCCTTTTTTAAATCCTAATTCTATTCGAATTTAAAGATATTCAAAGACATTCAGATATTATTTTTGTGACTCATAATCTTTATCCAAATTTATATGGTTGGATAGATCTTGAAATTTCTTTCCAATGATATATTATAATATTAATTCCGAGCTATAACGAAAAAGATATGAATGAAGTACAAAACTCTATCTAAAACTGACACCGTCCTACTATTCCAGCCATATCTTTTTACCTATAAATTATTTTTATCTGATTCTAATTGGGTTAAAAATTAGACTTCAAGAGCTTTCTAACGACATATTTTATGACTTATTTGGGCTTCTGGATCAAAAGATATGATAAAAACAAAATCTGCCAAAATTGTTGTCCGTCGAATTCTATTTCGATTCGAATTCGAATTCTTTTCTTTATTTTTCGACCCTCTTTTTTCTCTATAAATAGAGATCAATTCTCACCAACTCTCATCAAGAATTTCTTGATTCTCTGTCTCTCTTTCTAGCCTACCCTTTTACAAACAAAATTCTTCATACATTAGCATTAGACACCTAGCCAAATTCGAAGTTGCCTTCGCCCTAGATGTGAAAAGTTTGGTATTTCTGAGGGTTTGGTCCGAAATCTCTATTTCAATTATTTAATTTAATTGTTTAAATTTATAATTTTCCTTGAAGTTACTAACGCGTGTATTTTGTTATTAGAAAGAGATACGAGGCATGGAAGTAAGTAATTGAATTGCTTTATTGATCTTTTGATATAGAAATCATGCTTAGATTGTTATTTTGATTCCTAGTATCATGTTAGGATGTTTTATTGCTTCCTAGTATCATGTTTAGGGTAATAACTAAAATTTCTAATATCAAGTATGATTGTTATGATGCTTCCTATTTTCTTTCTTAATAGCATGTTAGTATCATGTTAGGGCTAAAGCTTTGATCTTTATATGTTTAGTGACATGCTAGAGTTTGTTATTAATATTGTTAGTATCATGCCTAGGATCTTGCTATTATTATGCTTTAGCGTTGATATGATTATGGTTATGATTATTTTAATTATGATTATAATTGTTATAATTTATGATTATGTTATGTTTCTTGATATGTATTATTGTTATTGCTTGATCACACCTTTTATGCATGTTTAAAGGAAATTTGTACTTGTAATCACGCTTAATAAGATAATTAATAATCTTGTTTAGGGTTAATTTGATTATAATTCAAGTGATCGCCAATAA
This sequence comes from Chenopodium album, assembly GCF_948465745.1. Taxonomy (NCBI): domain Eukaryota; kingdom Viridiplantae; phylum Streptophyta; class Magnoliopsida; order Caryophyllales; family Amaranthaceae; genus Chenopodium; species Chenopodium album. The sequence continues at coordinate 48,911,935 of NC_137838.1, forward strand.
TAGGTTTATTTGTGCATTAATATTCAACCAACATAGATAAACAGGTTTAGGGTAAACCTAATTATTGCATGTTAGTCACAAAGCGCATATTAATACGAGAACAATAAAGTAGAGGCCTATTATTAGGGCAGGTTCCTTCTCTTTTAGATTAGATTTGTACCTTCATCCCCGAACTTCCAGTCTTGGTTCCAGACCTATTGGAATTAACGATTTCTTGGATCGTTAAGGGGTGTAACCTTCTCCTTGTAAACGGTTTACAAGTTCCTAAAACTTGTTGGCGACTCTTTTGCTCTAGCTTTCTTCCCTTTGGACGCCATCGTACTTTAGTGTATGATCACAGTGGGGTTCAAGTTTTGGGTAATGCTTGAAATATTTCCTACAGTAATCAACAATATTGATGTCATATAAAAGATTAACTATATTTAATTACAATGTCAATAGGCTACAAACATGATTATAGAACTCACGTGTGCATCTTGAAGCATGATTTGAAGTAGTGTATGTGTTAGTTGTGATGTCTTGATTAGTGATATCCAATAGAGTAGAAGAACGGTCTTGTTGTCGAGCATTTCTCCTTAAATTATAAGTAGACCGCCTTCGAGCATTTTGGGCAATAGTATGACGTAAATGACCTATGATTTTCCATACCTAGAGAAATTAAAAATGAAAAAAAAATATATTTAAGTTACAATATCTAAATTCTACTGAAAAAGGTGGATATTATAGAAAATTGTAGTAAAACAAAATAACATTAAAATGATAGATTTATATGTACGAAGTGTAGCATGCATAGTTAGCTACTACTCCATTTATTTAGTCCATTGCAGTTGCTACTCTATCTTGTGAATTACATATTCATGTAATATCTAATTTACAAACTTTAAATCAATTGGACTAATGCAAATGATTTATATTGATCATTAATTCATTATAGGCAACATATTCAATTTCACAATTTGATAGCATAAAATATAAAGCAATATAGTCAATCACTCAAACTACTACTACTACAGAAATATCTTAGAATTAAAACTCTTAGAATATGTGAGTAGCTATCAAAATGATCAAAGATCAAGCACAACATCTTAAAAATCAAATAAAGCTAGAAGTGCTCTACATAGAGCAACTCCAACAAAATCGAATTAAAGTTACTCGGCAGATAGATTGATAGCTTTAAAAATCTAAATTATCTATATATTATATGTGCATACTTGTCATACAGGAAATAAGAGTAATTATATTTAATAAACCACAACTTTCTGAAATTGTCATCTATATAACAACAACCTCAATTTTCTTCAGAAAAAAGCGACAAAGATTGAAAATTATTCAACCAAATTGATTTATACCAATCAAATAACTATTCAACATATTTGATTTTATTATACTAAAAAAATGATGTAACTATGGTGTATAGGAAAAAAAAATCATACGAAGCTAGTTGTTGAACTATGGAGATAACTGACACTTTTTTCCCTATACAATCATCATCGTAAATCAACTAAGGAGATAAAGTTTCAAACATTAAGAGCAAATTCAGTCCCATCAATATTTGATCAAAATTTATTATATTTATTTTGTGGATGATTTGATCTAAATTAATTTATAGTTGAATCTGAAGCCATAAACGTAGAATAACAGTAAATGATTTACCTTTGTGAGCATAATGTCACTTGTGTATGAATAAAGTGTTTGTGAATTAGTAATCCTAGCTACTTCACTACGGATAGAGTAGAATTGTTGATGTTTACCATATTCAAACAATCAAATCCATGCAAATTCAACCAATATAATATCATTATGAATCATTACGAAATAGACAACTATTATTTTTAAGGAAAAAATAGAAGACAACTTGAATGAAAAGATGATTACTTGGCTGAAGGCATGACAACTGATAGTACGGTTCATAAGTACATGATTTTTTTATATATATTTTTTTTGTGAGACTGAAGATGTTTGTATATTACTGAACAATTAAGTGATAATTGAAGATAATAATGTAGGAAGAAAACTGGATATGCTAACAAAAAATAATGGCAGAATTGTATAAGGAAAATAGAAAATAGTGGGTAGTTTTTTGCTAAAAAAAATAGTGGTTATTTTTTTTTTTTTTAAAAGAATAATAAAAAAAAATTTAATGAAAACAAAGTGGATAACTGTAGGTAGTGCATACATAGAAAGGGGCATATATTTAGGGGTTGTTGGTAACCGTATGTTTAATGAATTAATGTGGGTAGTTTATTTTTTAAATAATTTTGTTTCTAAATTATGAAGTTGTCAACACATTAATTAAAAGATATTTTTGTAAAAAAAAAAAATTAATAAAAAATCTTTTAATTAAAAAATAAAATTTAAAGATATTTTTGTTAGTAATATATTGTTCCCAACTTAATTAGTAGAAAATATTAATGTAACAAAATATAAAAAATTCATATATTAACGTTGGTTTTTTTTTTTCTTTGTTGACATATATTGATGATTGTATTTTTTTATATATGTAATTTTTATTAGGTAATTAAAAATTTATGTTACCAAAAAAAAAAAAAGTAATTAAAAATTTATGTTATCCAAAAAAAAAAACAAGTAGTATTTTTGAATGACAATATCTATTGTTTGCAAGATTAGGATTTTTTTTTTAATTTTTTTTTTTGGCCTTTAAAATAAATTTGAACTTTAAGATATAAAAAATAAAAAACGGTATAAGGATAAGTTTTAACTTCATTGATTTAATGATAAAAGTGTATCTATCCTCCTTTTTATAATTTAATATGATAAAAACTAACCGTATTAATTGTTGATAGTTCAATGAGCATGTATATAGGAGATAGCATTTTATCCTACACAGTTTTTGATATAGCTAAAAATCTTTTGGAAAGGAAAAAAGATTACTGAATGGGTATTATAATATAAATTGCATATAACTCTAATTTCATACATAAACTCTATATTTACATACTACATAATTTACAAAAGTTGTCTCGTGTAAAATTTGCTAACGGGTTGGCTTCCTTATTAAGCTTTAGTCATTTCACTTTTCCTACAAAAAAAAAAAGGTTGAATAAATATAATGAAAATAGTATAATATTTTAGTTGAATTTAAATATAAGTTTTGGATATGCTCACCTTTTAAGTAAATATGCACACTCTTCCTCCCAATTAACAAATGTCACATAAATAACTTTGTAGGGTGACGATAGAGAAGTAGGAGATGTAAAGTAAAAACATATGAGCTATCACAACGTGTATATAGTAGCTTTGACATTTCATTCACATTTACCTATAAATAATGTAAGCATATACAGTAGTTAGAAAGAGAAATAAATTAAATAAAGTCACAAATCAAAAGTATGTTGTATACATAAACCTGTTCATGCAAGTCCTTCAATTGGGACACAGTAGACTTAAAAAAAAACATGTATATTTAACTTTACCATTATAATTTTGAAGTTGGACACTACATGCAAGTAAAGTGAGATTTTGATCATATTCTTCGATTGCTCGTGCACCAATTGCGTTGACAAATTTATTCCATATTGTCAATCTCATAGCAAAACAACTGTATAGAAAAAAAAAAGTATCTATCTATTTAATTTATAAAATAAAGAAGAAAATAAATAAATTAATAAGAAGCCAGTATGCATATCCTTTTACGTGTAGTTATCTTTTCAAATAGTAAAAAAATTAAAATAAAAAGCTTAATTCCCCAACCCCTAATTCCATAAAACATTGTTCACCACAAAAATATTTATGTAATCCTTAAAATATATATATATATATTTATCAAAGCTGATATAATATAGTAATACGTTCCAAAAAATTAAAAAATAAAACCATAACCCCCCATCCCCTAATTACGTAAAACAATCATATAAAAAATATATATATTATATTCCTTTACAAAAAAAAAATGTGTATACATACCTTTGATCTATTAGAATATATATCTCCTATTTAATGATACCGGTAATTTCATTTCGATGAATCTCACTTGCATATATATCACAATTCCTTTAGTGCGTTTGAATGAGTTGATACCATGTAAAAACACCAAGTTGTAAGAGTACTTTGGAAAGCCTTCGATGTCAGTATCAACAATGGATATTTCTGTTTCTGTAGTTATGTTGAGTTGATATGTATTATGTACTATTCGTAGCCAATCATCCACTGGAATAACTTGAACCCTTTTAAAGCAATACACAAAACCTTTTTGTAATTTGCCAATAAAATTATCAACATCCTTCGTAAATATAATACCTTGAATGGTTTCATCCTTTAAAAAAAAAGAGTAATTATGTAATTGTGGATTAATATAACAAATGCAAGGTAAAACCTGGTTTGATAGATTATTTGATGATATGGATCAAAAATCTTAGATAATTATCTTAAGATAATAAATGAACGGCAAAACTTCATAGATCCTGACTTAACCACTTAAGCATATATTATATTTTATAAAAGAATAAAATAAGAATGCATGGTAAAGAAAAGTATAAAATAAATGTTTATATACCGTAGCATCTAGAAGAACCATCTTCCAAATTTTTTTTATTATTTTTGACATGTTGAATTTCGTACAATCTTATAATCCTTTCCTTCACATTCCAAAATTTAGAGCACAGATTCAGATACACGAAAGGAGCGTATGCAACTGATATGTCTATTTTATATAGTATTTTACCCCCGTCCCTTGGTCATAATTAGTAGTGTTTTTGGCTCTTTAAAGCCACTTTTATTACTAATTGGTATTTTCTAGTGTTTTCGTAGATTTGATTGACTTTTGTAGGGATTTGCGCTTTTGGAGCATTTTCCCGAGATATTATGGAGCAACTACGAGCATTGGAGAAGCACGACCATCCTTCATAGCCCAGGGCCAGTTAGAGCCATCGAACAGGTGATTAAGGGCTCGGTATATGTGATACCGGGGCATTTGGACCGAGTATTCAAGACCCGAAGAGAAAATCCGGATTGGCCCGAAGAATTGGAGCCCAATCGAAGTCCAAAGAGTGGCCCAAGAGTGCTGCCCGGCCAAAGGAGCTCCCGTTCGAAGGCGCGCCCGGCGGGGCACGGGAAGTAAAGTCGGCGCCCGAAATCGCGCTCGGCCGGGCGCGAGAAACATACTTGATGAGCAAAAATGCGGGCCCGATCTGGCGCGTGTCAACTTTAGGAGACGATTAGCGTTGTTTAAGTTTGTTTTAGTTTTAGGATTCTTGCTTAATATAAGTACTTTTCCGTTAAGCGAGTTTAGTATCTTCTTTTACTCTTTCTCAATTCTTTTCTTAGATTTTCTTTCTCTACTTAGCTTTTAGATTTGTTTTCTCTCTCTCTAATACTTTGTTCTTAACTCTACTCTTAATTCCGAATTACTTTGGTAACGATTTCTTCTACTTTAGTCTCAGTTATTTATTATAATTCTTTCATCATGTCTTATTTTATTTCTTTGATTAGTTTAGATTTAATTATGTGTGAGTAGTTTTATTTATAGGGTTTATGGGGACCATAAATAATATGAAGGGGTAATTTATTGTTGTTGATTATCAATGCTAGATTAATTTCCTATTGATTGATTTAATGCTCTATGACTAGATTAGGCTTGATCTTTTATGCATGAGTTTGACAATATTGATTAGAGATTCAAGAGATGAGAATTGATGTTAAGGTCTAGTTTCAATTGACAAGTTAATTTATAAACGTAAAGTCGAGATTCGAGAGATGAGATTTAATACCGGTAAATTAATTGTGTGATTGTAATGCGTAGCGAAAACCCTTTATGATCTGATTAATTTATGCATTGATGATTGATTATTATGTTTTACCCTGGAATGTTATTTATTGGTGAACCTATGCCTTAGGTCTTTTATTCATTGATTTCCTCTATTCTTATTCTTCCCTACTTTTAATCTCTGTAGTTTAGTTTCCTTTGATTATAAAATATTGGTTACATTATAATTTAGATTGCTTGAATTAATTTGGAATAGAAAGACCAGTTTCCCTGTGGATTCGACCCTACTTCGCTATCTATTATTAGTTAGTGGTTTTAGGAATTACTTTTGATTAGGTGATACGATTTTTGCTTGTCAAAATTTGGCGTTGTTGCCGGGGAAACGATTTTATTTTTTATTTCTGATTATTTTCGTAGTCTAGGTTATTTCTTTTTGTCTTAGAGAACGTTAATTCTTTTGAGGCAAGTCTCATATTTGCTTCTAGTTCTTTGTTTATGCCTAGGTGTTCTAGATCAGGTTACATCCCATTTGATCCGGAGATCGAACGATCCTTCCATAGACAAAAGAATTTCTACAAGCAAATCCTGGCGGGTTCTGGTGATAATAATAATCACCGAGACCCTCCAACTGATTCTAGCGATTCAGAGGTATCTTCAGATCCAGAATCAGAGATGGCGGTTCCTAAGAAGCTTAGTGATTACTCACAACCAAAGCTTACAGATTTTCCACACCTTACTCCCACTCCAGCTCTTGATGGGGTACAGTTTGAGATTAAACCCCAATTGATAACGATGATAGAAAGGAAGTAATTTAGTGGAGCTAAGGGTGAAGACCCAAATCTTCATATTGAAGACTACTGTCAGTACTGTAATACCATTAGGCAAGCTGGGGTCACACAAGACCAAATCAGGGAGATTCTCTTTCCTTTCTCTTTAAGTGGAAAAGCCAAATTATGGTTTAATGGTTTAAATAGAACTGCACTTGGTATACCTGACTGGGAAACTCTTATTTTGAATTTTTATAACAAATATTATCCTGTAGGGAGAACAACTGTACTACGGAGTGCTATTTAGAACTTTGCTCAAGAGGCCGATGAAACTTTATATGAGGCTTAGGAGAGGTTCAAGGATCTACAAAGAGAATGCCCCAACCATAATTTGGCACAATGGCAGTTGATCCAAGCCTTTTACAATGGGATTGGAAATTCATCTAGAATAATATTGAATTTTGTAGCTAGTGGGAGGTTTATGAACCTTAATGTTGATGATGCAGGTCAAGTTATCTAAGATATGGCGATACATAATTCTCAATATGGGAATCGTAGAGGCTTTGCTAACAAGGGGAAGCATAGTGTTGACTCCGTATCCTTTTTGCAAGCTCAATTATCCTCTATCTGCCAAAAACTAGATAATCTTAGTACTGCAAATGTAGCTAATGTTTCTGTAATGAATAATAATGCTAATGATGCTTTCTGTGAAAATTGTGGAATTTTAGGTCATTGGGAGCAAGATTGCAGGAGTTCCGTGGAGCAAGTCAATGCCTTTCAAGCTTATAGGCAGAACAACCGATACTCCAACACCTATAATTCTAGGTACCAGAATCATCCGTACCTTTCCTACCGGAGCACCAATGTTCAAAATCCACCACCACAAGAAGAATCACAGGCGCCATAACAAACTCAGCAGAAATATTACCACCCCAATGCTGGCCAGAAGAACCAACCACAACAACCCTCCTTATCTTCCAACCCTGCTCAGGTAGAAATTAGAGCGATGCTGGCTAATATGCAGAAGCACATGGAGAGTAGAGATGCCCAAATTGATTCGATCCTAGCACATAATAAAATTTTAGATAATCAAATTGTGCAAATTTCTGCTACTCTTCAAGCCCGTCAACAGGGAGCCCTGCCAGCACAGCCAACCAGGCCTACGGATCAAGCCTATGTAATTATTCTAAGGAGTGGTTCACACTATGAAGGGCCCCCTATGCCCAGAGATGTTGAACATGTTTTATTAAATAATGCTTATCTTGATCCCATTAAACCTGACAATGTAGATAATAGCCCTGCAAGGCTAAAGAGTAATACTAATATATCTGATTTTACATTGCAGGGTACGACTCCAGGGAAGGTGGCAACTCCATATAAGAGCAATAATGCGCCAAAGCCAATTATCAAACTTCCATTCCCCAATCGTCACTTGAAAACAAATTTGTATAAGCAGTTTGGTAAGTTTCTAAAGATGGTAAAAGATTTGCAGGTAACAGTTCCCTTCACTGAATTAATTACACAAATTCCTGCATATGCAAAATTTATGAAAGAAATATTGACAAGAAAAAGGTCTATTAGTGACGTAGAGACAGTAGTTTTCAATGCAGAATGTAGTGCCGTACTTCAAAATAAATCTCCGCCTAAACTGAAAGATCCGGGTAGTTTTTCTATCTCGTGTCATATTGGCAATCTAATGATTGATAATGCATTGTGTGATTTGGGTGCTAGCGTTAGTGTTATGCCATTGTCTGTGTGTTCCAAGTTAAATATGGGTAAACTAAAAGCTACCAATATTACTCTACAAATGGCCGACCGTTCTTTTAAATACCCCTTAGGTGTTTTAGAGGATGTTCCTGTTAGAGTAGGTAAATTTTATATACCTGTTGATTTTGTTGTTCTTGATATGGTTGAGGATATGCAAACCCCAATTATTTTGGGTAGACCATTTCTTAACACTGCAGAAGCAATTATAGATGTGAGATGTGGAAAATTGACACTATCAGTAGGGGATGATAAAGTTATTTTTAATCTTAATAATACCCCTAAAATCACCATGATAGAGGAGAAGTGTTTTAGTGTTGATGTGGTTCAAAATTATTCTAACAAGCCCCAAGCTCTTGTAAAAGATCCCTTGGAGGCGGTATCTTGTGTTGCATCCTTTACAGATGAAATAGACAGATGGAAAAATGAAGTTGATGCAATAGAAAGAGCCCTCTACACTATCGGTCTTGGCTTCGAAGATGAGAAGGTGGAATTAAACAAGCAAGTTGTGGAAATTGAGCCTACGGTAAGTGTTCCGCCAGATCGAGTTGCAAATACTAAATGTAGTGACAATTTTAAGAAACCATCGATCGAAGAGGGATCTTTAGTGCGTAGCATTGAAGTACCCCCAGTCCAAGTCAAGGAAGATCCACCGGAAAAGAAGAATTGGCGTCCTACAGGGTATGTCAGGAAGCCGCGTCGTGGCCTAAACACCGCTCGACCGGGTGAGAAACCACACGACCAAGCGTTAAGCCAAGGGTCCTAGTTCTTGTACTTGGTACAAAGGTCGTGCGGGACCTAGATAAACCAGCGCTTTGCGGGAGGCAACCCGTATTTTAATGTTTTTTAGTCTAGTTTTTCTTTCTTTTTCTTGTGAGAGGAGAGAGGAGGGAATTTAATGAGTCCTATGAGTTTTTGTACAGGTTTGAAGGAAAAGAGTTAGCCAAAATTGAAGAAAAGAAGGAGGACAAAAATTGTCCATGTTATCTTCAGGCCCGATCGGGCGAAGATCGCCCAACCGGGCGCGAGAGTGAGGTTAGAAAATCAGGAATTTTCGCCCGATCGGGCGAATGCCGCCCGACCGGGCGCGAAAATTTGACGTATACGGACATTTTTACCGCCCTATCGGGCAAAGGGCGCCCGACCGGGCGCGAGAGGAGAAGAAAATTTGGGCATTACTTAATCCTGGGATTAGAAGATGTGTAATTGTATAACATTCAAAAAGCAAGTAAAAAAAAAAAAGCAGAAAAGCAACAATAAAATAATGTCTAAGGGCAAGTGTTCCAATGTCTTTGATACAAACACGTCTCGAATTGCGTCTCTCATCGAGTGCTTGGTACCGTGCCTGAGAAACATGAATGCTAAAAGAGTGATGGACCGTATAATCTGAGATTGCCCGCATTGATCCAAAAGGAAAAAAAAAACAGCAAAAAAAAAGAAGAAAAAATGAAAATAAACTTGCAAAATTCAAAACAAAAAAAATATGAAAAATAAAACTTGCAAAGTCTAATACACAATTGCATATCTTAGGGACTTCTCTCGGGTCTTGAGCCTTTTGACCCTTTCTTCCTTAAACCTTCAGCTTAACCACCTTACAACCCTTGAAAACCACTTTGAGGTGTACACACACTTGTGTAAAGTTCCGTTAGAGCTACGGATACGTAGGCAACCTCATATTAAGGTGCAGCCACATTCATATTCATATCCATGCATGATCGAGTCAAAGAATATCCAATGCTTATCTCTATATCCCTACCCATTTAAAGCTAGACTTGGGGGCTTGAACCCACATCACATTAGCTTACCCATCCTAAAGAGTCATCATCTTTGACTCTTCACACATATGTAATTGAAAATCACGCCTAATAAGATAATTTGGACGACCGGTTTAGGTTCCTTTTTAATCACGCCTAAAACATCGTGATCACTTAAATTAACAACAAGATTAAAAAGGAACCTAAACCGGTCGTCCAAATTATCCTATTAGGCGTGATTTTCAATTACATATTCCCTTTAAACATGTAATATGGTGATCATAAAAATAATAGAATAAACATTAATATTAGAAGAAATTTAACCATAATATCGTTAGTCAAATTAAATATAAAATAACCTAATCATGATGATATGCTAGCAACAAGAATAAAAATAAGAGTAATTAAATGATTAACTACTCACTTTCCGACATTTCCTTGAATTGCTACATCATGAATAAACTGTTAGTAACTTCAATAAAAATATAAATCAAATGAAAATTAAATTAAATAAATGTATATTTGATTTGGTCCAAATCCTCAGTTAATTATACCTTTCATGCCTTGGTTTAAGTATAGAACTTTGGGTATTGTATGAACTCCTTGGAGTGCTTAATTAGGGGAAGTATTTTTAGAGAATAGGGTGGCTAGTATTTAGGCTAAAAAGGGAGAAGAGAATTAATTTATGATCAGGCTTGTTGATGATTGGAAAAGGGGAGATATGACCTCTATTTATAGAGAAAAAAAAGAGGGGTCAAAGAATTAAGAAAAGATAAGAATTCAAAGGATAAAACTCTTGCGATAGACAGCAGTTTTTGCGGTTTTTGTTTTTATCATATCTTTTGATCCAGAAATCGAAATAAGATGAATAAGATATTTTTGGAAAGCTCTTGAAGTCTAATTTCTAAACCAATTGTAATCAGATTAAAATATTTTATATAATAAAAGATATGGCTGAAATAGTGAGATGGTGTCAGTTTTGGATAGAGTTTGACATTTTATTCATATCTTTTTCGTTATAACTCGGAATTGATATTATAATATATCATTGGAAAGATAATTTCAAGGGCCATCCAACCATATAAAATTTGGATAAAAATATGAGGCACGAAAATAATATCTGTCTATCTTTGAATGTCTTTCAATTCGAATAAAATTATGACTTTCAAAAAGAAAATTTTTATTCAATTTTAAACTCTTTAATCTTATCTTTTCAAAAAGGATAATTAAGATCTTTTAGAAAATTATAGAAGTTTCTAATTAATCTTAATTGGTTTAGGAATTAGATTAAATCATTTGGACCCTCCACATGATCATTGGGTCGTAGTTAAGGTGGACTTAGGTTCGGTTTGGGCTCAGTTTAATATTTTGGCCATAACTTATTCGTTATAACTCGTATTTGGGCTTATAATATATCGTTGGAAATCTATTTTAAAGACCCATAAAACTATTCAATCATTGGAGCCAGATTATGGACAAAAATAAACTGGATTAAACGTTTTTATAAAAAGGACACGAAATGAATGATTTTAAAGGACACGAAATGAATTATTTTGGGTTTAAAGGCACGAAAAGAGGAAAATAAGTTATGGTTTGGGGAAATGGGCTAGAAGTTGGGTTGGTTTATGAAATGGAAACATGGATTTAAGCAATCCAAGATTAAATACTCAACCCGACCAATAATGGCGGTGAAAGGTTGTTCATCACCGGGTTTGGTTTTGGGGAGACATTTTTTAAGTGTCAACAACAACCAAATCGCCCGATCGGGCGAAGCTCGCCCGACCGGGCGCGAGAGCGGCAAAGAAATTATGCCCAAGTTGCCCGACTGGGCGACAGCTCGCCTGGCCAGGCACGACACCACCGTGCTTCTTTTCTTCTTCTCCTTCTTCTTTCTTTCTTCATTTCTCTCTAAGTTTTCTTCTCCATCTTTTACCCAAATCCAATAATTTTTTACATATTCTTAATCCTCTCTTCATCCTCTACAATCCTACATAAAAATTTTCAAGTTTCAATCAAATATTTTTCATACCCATTTTTTCTACTATGGCTTAAAAGAGGGCTCGATCAATTTTTGGGAGGAGTTCTAGTTCGAGGGAGGAGTACGATCCAGATTTGCAACTATCCTATTGGACAACAATCCGAATTGCTAGCCAGGAGAAAAAGGAATGGCTAGAAAACCTTGCCGGGCAGGAGGTAATTCCTTCACGGTGGTTACACCGCCCTACTCTTGAATGTTATGGTTTATATGATTTTGTTAAACGATTTTTGAATGATATATGAGTGAGAAAATTCGTTGACATGCACTATCCTACATACCGTGAATTAAAATGTGAATTTTTGTCTTCTTTGATAGTTATAAATAGTAGAAATAGACCAAACTTAATTTTTAGGTTGAATAATAGGAATATTAGTTTGACATATGTTGAATTTTGTAAATTATTTGAATTGAACTCTGAATTACCTTTCTAATGGCATGCTGATTATAAAATGGGTGATATTTATCATGCTTTGACTGGTTTACCGACCCCTAACCCCCAACATGCTAGTACAAAACCTATCCATCACCCTATCCCAAAAATCTGGCAAAGATTTGCAGGATTGTGTTTTCTTGGTAGGAACGAGCCTCATAACGCCCAAACCAACGAACTAGCTGTTATAGGACACTATGTGTATGGGTTTGGTAAACTGAACATAGGTAGATACATCATCCACCACCTAAGTAGACATGCCACAACCAGTACCTAGTCTCGTACCCCAATTCGTATAGGAGGCCTTATCACTAGGATAATAGTTAAAAAGGCCGATTTTGTTGAGAGTGGACCCCACCATATGACTAAATGTGGACCGGATACCTATATGACTGCTAGGTATTTTGAGGAAATGGGTTGGGTACGGTTGGATAGTGAGCAGACCCCCCACTGGTGTATTAGGACTGGGACCGAGCAGCCATTGCCCATCTTTTCCCTACCTAGTCCTAACTTGACCGCCTTTCCCCCCGGGTAAGCGTCCTACACGTACGACCTTTTAGTTTCCCATGCTAGGGAGCAAACACCACCAGTACCACCACCAGTTCCACCACCCCAACCTGAGCCCGAGGTAGCGCTTTCACCACCTCGCATGTCTCACTCTGTCCCCCATGTTGACTCTGACCCAATTTGGGACCTTTAGAGTATAGGTCAGGCTTTAGGCCGTATTGAGCATTTCCATACTGACCTTAGGAGGATGGTAGGCTCCATTGACCATTGGTTAGGGTACCTTGAGAGGAACCAGGGTAGAGCTCTCTACCCTATGAATGATGATTATGCTAGTCGGGGCAACATCCTTGACGATGCCATTTACCCTGACTAGTTTCAGCCTCCACCCCAGGGATACGATAGGGATCCCACTGCCCATGGTATTTATACTGACTATTCTGCATTCCATGGGTACGACTAGGATATTCCTTTCGGGGGACCGGCGGGGGGGGGGGGGGAGTTTTCACGCTGATTATTTTGGTGGTAGCTCTTCTGGTGCAGGTGGTGCAGGTGGAAGTGGAGGTGGAGGTTTCGGCTCCATGAATGAGGATGATGAGGACTAGCTATGCTGGGCTAGTTCCCGAGCCAATGAGGACATTGTCTGATTCTGGCTTGGGGGAGATTTTGGATTTGGTATCTTTCTTTTTCTCTTTTCTTTTGTTTTTGGTGTGTTTTCTTAGTTTAGATTTATTGCTTTCTAGGTTAGTTTTATTGCCTTCTTATATGAAAAAATACAAAAAATAGAAAATAAAAATAAAATCCAAAAATATGTTCCAATGAATTGTAAATCATGCTTCCCTGTGCCCCATACTTGGAAAATATTGTTTTGATTCTTGGAAAATGATGATAAGCATTGTGGATTTGTTGATCATGATTTGAATTTTGATTTCTTAGATGTCCTAACATGCGTCCATTTTGTCCAACTACTTGTGAATATAGTGCTTAACTAGTTGATTGGTTAGGAATGTGTGATAGTTCCTGGTATGTCAAGGAATTTGAGTATTGATTTGCAACTATTAGTAATGTTTATATGACTCATTATTATGCACATTGTGGAGGACGAAGGCATTTGTTCTTTTAGGTGGCCTTCAGATGATTTAGATACATTTGTTTCTGTAGGGAATATTTGAAGCATTACCCCTAGCTCGAACCCCACTGTGATCATACACTAAAGTACGGTGGCGTCCAAAGGGAAAGAAGATAGAGCAAAAGAGTCGCCAACAAGTTTTAGGAACTTGTAAACCGTTCACGAGGTGAAGGTTACACCCCTTAACGATCCAGGATATCGTCAACTCCAATAGGTCTGGAACCATGACTGGTAGTTTGGGGATGAAGGTGCAAATCCAACCTAAAAGAGATTGAACCTGCCCTAATAATAGGCCTCTAATTTATTCTGATCGTATTCATGTGCGCTTTCTGACTAACATGCAATCAATAGGATTAACCCTAAACCTATTTAATCTATGTTGGTTGCATTTTAATGCACAAATAAAACTATTATTGGCGATCACTTGAATTATAATCACATTAACCCTAAACAAGATTATTAATTATCTTATTAAGCGTGATTACAAGTACCAATTCCCTTTAAACATGCATAAAAGGCGTGATAAAGCAATAACAATAAAATATAATCAAGCAACATAATATTCATAACAATCATAATAATAATAATCATCATTAAAATAACCATGTTAAAGCATAGTATTAATAGCAAGATCCTAGGCATGATACTAACAAGATTAATAACAAACCCTAGCATATCACTAAGCAATAAAACTCAAATATTTAGCCCTAACATGATACTAACAATCATAAATATTAGGAAGAATATAAAAGGCATCATACTTTTAATCATACTTGATATTAGAGTTACCCTAAACATGATACTAGGAAGATCAAAACACCCTAACATGACGCTAGGAATCATAATAACGACCTAAGCATGATTTCTACATCATAATATCAATAAAAAACCATTAAAGCACTTACTTAGATGACTCGTATCTCATTCTAATGACAAAATACATGATGAGTGTCGTTTATGGCACTCATAGGGTAGTCTTTTAGGGTTATTTCTTTCCCTTTTTCATGCTTTCTTCTCTTATTTTTGGTCCTTTTTCTTTAGGTTTCTCTTTCTCCTCTTTTCTTTATGGTTCTCGTGTTTTCCTCGTGTTTTCCTTTTATTTGGCTCTTTTTCCTTTTATTTCCTTTCTTTGTTTGCTTGTGTAGGTATTTGGAGAATTACCTTTGCAAAGGAATCGAGTTGGGGCCCTAATGATCAAGTAAGGAAGAAGCATTTGGCTAGAGAGGGCTTAGAGAGGCCTCGGAGAGGTTTCCAAGGTATTTCCAGCAGGCCGCGGGCGCGGGTCAATAGAGCCGCGGGCGCGGGCTTAAGAAGAGCAAATTGCAAGATTTTGGCAGGAGCTTCCCGCGGTTGCCCCGCGGGCTCTCCGCGGGCGCGGGAAATCTGGAGAGGGCTCTCCATCTCAGAGAGACCGCGACCCCCTGATTGAGTTTTGGGAGCAGGGGATTAGCCGCGGGTGCAACATCTTTGGCCGCGGGCGCGGGTCTATCTTGCCGCGGGCGCGGGTGCTGCCCAGAAAGCCCGCGGAGGGTTCCGTACCCATTTCTCCGCGGCCGCGGATTCATCGAGAGAGACCGCGGGATTTGCCGGTTTCTTCTTTACCTATAAATAGAATTGTAATTCCTTTTTGAAACCAACTTTTTGATGATATTTTATTTGCTTAGTTTTAGGGAGATAATTTAGAGAGAAGTTAGAGAGAAGTTCTTGGTTTTGGATTTGTAACTCAACATTTGATCAATCAAGTTTGGATTTCTTCATTTTCAATCATCAATATTAGTGAGAATCTTTTCCTTCTTTCATCTTTTACTTACTTGCTATTTGATTTTTTCTTGTTGCTTGTTCTTCTTTGGATTTGAATTTGATATTGTTGAATATTTTGATTTCTCTTAGATTTTGATATAGAATGAAGATTAATGCAATTTCTAGTTATTTGTTCTTGAATTTCACCATGATTAGTGAGTAGATTAGTTGCTAGGGAAAGGGGGAAGCATGTTTGATTAATGAAATTGCTAGTTGATGCTCTTTGATTGATTGATTTGTTGCAATTAAATTGGTTGACATAGTTTTGCATGTGAATGATTAGACTAGGAGTGATCAACCTATAAGATTAATCTAGATTGCATTGCAACTCTTAATGACATGAACAATTGAATTGAAAGTTGCTCTAACTGATTGGGTTTGCTTGTGATTCTTCTTGATTTGCCTTTCATAGTGACACCTAGATTGGCCTATAGGAGATAGCATTTGAACTCTCTTCATTGCTACTATTGTTTGTCCATTGCACTACTTGAATTAATTGATTGAGCTCTAAATTAGCATTATCATTGAACTTGCATGTGGAACCCATATCCCTAGTGTTTAGACCTTTGTGTTACTTGATTAGACTTGTTTTAGTTTACCGTAGTGCCAACCATAATCTCAACTCCATCTTCGAGGTAGATTGACTTAGACTCTAGTTTTCATCATTGCATTCCCTAGGGATCGACCCTTAACTTGCCCTATATTCATATAAGGTTGGTTAGGTGTTTACAAATTTTGTTTGACTTGGGGGAAGGGTAGATAACGACATAAATTTTCCTCTTGACAATACACGCGTTAGTAACTTCAAGGAAAATAATAATCAAACAATTAAATTAAATAATTGAAAGAGAGATAAAAATAGTAACTTCAAGGAAAATAATAATCAAACAATTAAATTAAATTTAACCGTACAGGAGGATAAAATCGTATTTTCCCAAAAACACTCTTTTATTCTGATTAAAATTCCAAAAAGTCAACAAAAGTCAATTTAACAATGCTAATTGAATTAGGAATGAAAAGAACCTTCTAGAAGAATCTAGAAGACTAAAACCAATCCTAATTGCATTAGGAATTATAAATCCATCTTAGGCCCTCCTCTAGATCATTGGGCCGCATATAAGGCTCAAACCGGGCCCAGTTTAGTAATTTGGCCATAACTTCCGCATTATTCATCGGAATTGGGCTTATTATATATCATTGGAAAGCTCTTTTCAAGCCCCATCCAACTACACTATTATTGGACCCTTGCTATGAACCAACCAAACAAGATTGGCTGTTTTCTTAAAATAGGTTTCAAAAAAAGAGAGAAAAGAAAAGAAATTAAAACTATCCGCAACACTATACTTTCCACACTTTCACTTCATTCAATTATGATTTGACGTGAAAGGTATTCATCACTTGGTTTGGTTTTGGGGAGACACAAATGGGTGTCTACAAAAGCCCCCACTTTGACTGAGTTTGGAGAAACGGAAGTTTCAAAAACAAAAGTCAAAGTATCGATAGGGACGGAGAATGATTTAGAACGTTCTGCGATCCTAAACCACTCTTGTAACTCCGATACCTGCAAACTAGCGTTAGTTAAACAGATAAAAGAGTTAAGAAACACGTATCTTTCACCGTCGAGCACACGTCTCTGTAGTAACCGATTTGCTGCCGCATTGCTGCATTTTTGTATTTTTGACGACCTCATGCAAGTTAGAGAATGCCGCCTGAAGACTGCTACGCTCGTGACTGCCTCCAATTCCGCTATGATAGACTTCTGCAAGCTAGAGAACCCCATCAAAGATTGCTTCGCTTGAAACCACCTTCTAGCATTTTGTGACCATCTTTCGCAAGCCAGGGATCACGACCGAAGACAACTTCACTTGAAATCACCTCCAGTTGTTTGTGACAACTCTCTACAAGCTAGGGAAAGTTGCCGAAGATATCCTCGCTTGAAGCTATCCTTATTTATTGCGATAATACTCCAAGGAATATTACCAAAAACCCACGCTTGTCGATCTTTAAAAGCTCGCTTGAACTTTGCTTCCGTTATGCCAGTACGTCGGCGCTTCTGCTGCTTTTGAACCTGTATGTCAGTGTCTTTCGCTGAATGAACCAGTATGTTGGTGCCTTGCTACATGAACCATTATGTCGGTGCTTTGCAATGAGCCAATGATTAGGCGCTTTAAGCTAAGTGAGACGATCATTCATCAGGTCGATCACTTTATGTAATTGTAATCAAGCCGATTACTAAAATCATGTCAAATTGCTTATAGGGGTTAACTGGTGTACCAAGGAACCCAAAATATATTGCAAGAGGTTGGAATAACCGCACTGAGTGGTTGGACAGTCTATCGCCACTGAAATATTGCTAGCGCCGCATATTTGGCTGTAGCGCCAGACGCTGGTACTAGCGCCAGGAGCTAAGCCTTATCGATTGGCACTAAGGTTAGTCGCTTGGCGCTAGAGTCAGGTTTTCCATAAATACCCTTCTCTTCTTCATTTCCGCTGCTGCTACTCGTATTTTCACTCGAGAATCACTCAAAACTTCATTTGGCTCGTTCTTGCTCGTTTCTCAACAGAATTCGCTCAAATTTGTTGCAAATCAAATCTTATTCTATCCATTTTCCCGATCTATGTAATTTTTCTTCAAACTCACCCTGGTTTTAATGAATTTTGCACATATTTGTTCACGAATTTCTTAAAAATTCGAAACTTAAATTGCTTAATTCTCTTTGTTTGTCAAATTTTATGCCATGAAATTGCTTGATTATGTTTATATATTGCCTTGGGAGTAATTTGAGACTTGTTTGACTCAATTTGGTGAAGAAACGAACAAATCACCATTGTTGGACCTCTTAAGGTCGGGAAGACAATGTTGCTTGTTCTTGACGTTGTTGCAAGCAATTCTTGTCCAATTTGTCACAATAATTACTATAGTATTGGAAGAAATTGTTTGAATGCTTGAAAAATGTCGTATATGCTCAATTTGAATTTGTGCTCTGTTTTAGTAATACGTACTCTGTTTTTTTGCGAACATAGTATCATGCGGATAGGTGAACCTTAGATACTATAGAACCTTAATTTATGATAATTTTTAACAATTTAGCATGGTTAGACAGCGAGGTTCGAGTTCACGGTCCCGAGACGTTCAACGGGAGCACGAGCCCGTAGAGGACGATGCCGACCCGTCCACTTCTCTCGGACGACTCCCTGAGTGGGATGAGCGGCCTCTGTAATTCTCTCCTGTTCACCACATTTCTGAGAGGGTGCGACGGGGTATCACAGTTGGTAGGACGCGCTGCCATGGTTCAGGTTGCGACACCTTGGGAGACCTGTACAAGATGTACATTGCCAATGATGGAGAGGCGAGACTTCTATGGGAGTCTTACGGACTGGCTGCGCTTTACGAGACCTCAGAGGCTATGATTGCCTCTAGCGGTGGTCACCATGTGGTTCGTGCTCTGGTGGAGTTCTTTTGGGACACCACCAACATATACCACTTTCCTTGGGGTGAGAAAATGGTCACCCCGACCAACTTCAGTCTCTTTACGGGACTGGAGTTTAGCTCTGTTGCGCTGCCGTTTGACAACGAGATCAGCGTCTTTTCTCCCGAGGTCGAGGAGCTCTTGGGTCCGATTGCTGGTCGGGCTCGTGCTGAGGTAGAGTCGACCCGATTCAGTGCGAAGGGGATTCGCCGTTCGACTATAGCAGCGGCTTTTGATGACGATGCAACCACCCGAGAGCAGCGGGTGCGCATCTTTGTACTTATCTTGATGTCAGGGATGTTTTCCCCTGACAAGGGTAGTAGAGTGCTGCTTTACTACCTGCCCGCAATCCGTGATCTACACTTGATCGGGAGTTATGACTGGGCCAGCTTGGCCTATGCTGACTTCATCCGAGCGTTACGAGACTCGTGTCGACACCGGTCCTTCACGGGGAACATTGCTCTATCCGGCTTTTGGAGGGTCATAGAGGTATACTTTATATCCCGTAAAATTTATCTCTAAGCTTTGATTAGCAATTGCTGATAATTTTTGCCTTTTGTAGATCTGGTTTCACGAGTACTTTCCCTCAGTTGCGCTGGCGAGACCATCGCCGCGCAGGTTTCCAGTGAGTGTTTACTGGGGAAGCCGCCGTGCTGGGATGCCCACTGTTTACGTCCGAGATTGGATCATCTCGGTATTGTTATTTGTATATTTGGGTACTTTGCATTACCTTCGATAGATTCTTATCTGATAGGCGTTCTTTGCAGGAGCCTGACGTGCTGTATTGGCCGTGGGTTGGCTTGGTTATCCCTGGGCTAGCTGCGCAGTATACTGCTGAGCGTCGCTATTTCTTGGGGACATATGGAGCGATCGCGTATCTTGGAGAGAGGGTTGCTATTCAGCATTCCTCGGACACCTTTGTCGTTCTTGCGCCTCCACGACGTCACATGTTCGACGTCGTGAGGTTGGTGAGCATGTCAGAGAGCTGGTACCCCTTGGCGATCTTATACGATCCCTGGGCGGTGCTATGAGGAGGAGCTACTGCCGCTGTTAGCTCCAGTCCCTGTACTGGCTGAGGATGTGGCGGTATGATTTGTAGCTTTTACCTTTCGTTAAGTAGCCCCTAAGTAACATTTAATGACTTTGATTTGCTTTTGTCAGACTGAACCTACTGAGTTCGTGCCACCTCGTATGTCCATTCATTATCAGGGGACATACGGGCCGATTGAGCGCTTCGTGGAGCGGTCGATTCCTCGCCACTAGACTCGAGTAAGCTTAATTATTTGCAACTTTTGTCCATATATGTTATGCATCTTTATTGACTTTATTTTCTTGACAGTTCTCGCGCGAGGTGGTCACGGCGATGGCACGGTGCATAGATGCCTTCCGGAGCTAGCTCGTTTGGATGAGGAACGTGGCTACATGTCGCCGTGACGACGCCGTCGAGGAGGTAGTTTCCATTCTTATGTTTTTGCATTACTGCTTCTATTTTGCATGTTTATGATTTTAGTTTCTTTTGAAGGGTCAGCCCATTCCTTCTTCGTACCCGTACGAGACTTGAGGTGCGGAAGGAGCCAGCGAGGTCTAGCTCGAGATGTCGCCGCACTAGTTCTGGTGGTCGAGGCGATCGTTCTGAGACTGCCCGCACCGAGGCGGTAGAGGGCTCAGGCTCTTCATCTGAGGGTGCATATGCTGCGCCAGTGGGCCAAGGAGAGGCAACTTCGGCTCTTTGAGGTGGTGGGATGTACGAGGTCGACTCGTCATTGCAGCAGCCTCCGCAACCTGATTTTTCCGCTTCTCGAAGAGACCGGAGCTAGAGCTGGAGCTGGTAGAGAGGTTACTCCTCGTACGGTGCAGTTTTATGAGATGATGGGTGTACGTCCCCCGGCGCCGTAGTTTGTTCCTGTGCTTTTTATTTTATTTTGACTTTGTATAGAACTTTGCCTCTATTTGGACTCTTTATTTAGGTATGCTTGTATATACATATTACTTATGAGTTTATTCAGTATTTATTTATTATTTATTATTTTTTCATTTTTTAATGTGCATGTTTGTGTGTGCAAAGAATTGTGAAAATTAATTTTGCGCAAAAATTCCGTCATTTTTATTATTGATGGAGGGTGTCCGACTTTCTCCCCCAAAAAGAAAAAATGAAAAAATAAAAGTAAAAAAATATTGGATTTATAAGAACTTAGAAGTTAAGTGTAAATAAAATCTGAAAAATAATATAATTAATACAAGAGTTATATTAATTAAGAAGAAGAAATAAATAAAATTTAGAAAAAAGGAATAAAAAAGAACGTAAAGTCATTGGTCAGACTCGAATCAGGCCAAAAAATGCGGTTTTTGGGAAGCTCGTATAATAAGAAACGTTAGCGCCACCTGGCGCCACGCGTTTTGGTGTAGCATTAGGCTTTACGCTTAGCGTTTGGCGCTAGGCTTTGGTGTCAGGTGCTAATATTTGGCGTCTGGCGCTGATGAGCGCTGACTCCGAATCCTTCCCAGATTAAAACTGCGCCGATTTTTTATATAAATAGCCCCCTGCCCAGCCGATTTTCTTCATAATTTCAGTAGATTAAATATATTCTTAGCTTTTGAAATAATAATCATGTCTCTAGTCTCTAAAAGTTTTACCAACTTCACTCATGAATGGTGTCGGTCTCTTACTGCCAAGGAGAGAAAAGAGTTAGATGTGTTTCACATGGGGGGTATTTATGGTGTCAAAAGGTGATTTAGACTTTATTCATACCGCTCTAGAATATTGGGATGTGGATACTCATTGCTTTAGATTAGGGTATGATGAAATTAGCCCTTTGCAGGAAAAATTCGGTGCTATTTTAGGCTTCCCTGCATTAGATCTTGTAGTAATCCCTAGAATAAACGAATATTAATATAAGGATTTGGAACATTTCTTCAATTTAAAGGACAAAGATCTAACAAAAATAGTAGATGATAGCATAGTTAATTTGAAAGAATTTGCCCGCCATTATTTTGATATACCTTATTCTGAGTCTTTTCATGTTTATAGAAGAAAAGCTTTTCTTTTTTGCATGCTTAATCAATATCTTCTCACTAGTGGTAAAACTAATGAGGGTCCAGCAATCATATCAACTGTTTTAGAGTAGATAGAATATGGGAGAAATCCAATGCCATTAATAGTTGGAGAGACTATGCTTAGTCTTGACGAATTAAAGAAGAATCCAAAAGCGCCTTTTCGGGGCTCTCTAATTTTACTACAGGTAGAAAAATAATATTTTTTATTACAGAAATCAAAAACATATTTTTGTATAGTAATAATAATTTATTTGCATTGAATTTTTTTTTTACAGATGTGGCTAATGGAAAGACTAGAATTAATTAGTCCTCTAGACAATATCGAGAAATACACTCCAAATTGCTTTGTGATAAAGGAAGAAACGCTTCTCTAAGATGGGGCGCCACGAATGGAAGAAGGTTCTTGCAATTTTTCCATCAAGTGGGTCATCCCTTGGTGGAAAATAGAAAAGATGGTTGGTGTCAACAAGCAGCCTTTCTGCCGTCTTCCAAGCTTGTCCCGAATGAATTTTTATTACCCCTGCAGGGTAAAAAGACAGTACGACCTACTTCAAACAATTTCTTCCGGGGATCTTCGTCATCCCTATGAGTTCCCTATCTCTCAAGAAGTAGACAAATTTGATACTTATTGGAGCGCTAGACCTTTATGGGAAGTGATTACCCAAAAGGTTCCTCCTTCCTTGCCCAATGATGTGAAAAGGTGGCTTCTTAAGAAACCTTCAAAGGACAAGAAGAAAAATCAGAGTAAAACTGATGTGAAGAGTCATCTAGGTGATAAAGTGATTCCTGTTAAGGAACGCTTGGGTGAAAGAGTTGAGTTCAAAACACCTACAATGCCTAAGAAGAAAAGCTCTGCGAAGGATAAAGGAAAAAAGGAAAGCTGACACTATAGAGAAGAAGGCTTGGATAAAAAAAAAACATGGGGTCATAGCTAAAGGAGAAACTATTTACTCAAAAATTGAATGTAGGTCCTCTAAAGGATGCATACTGGCTAAAGTTATGGATGAGGAAGAAGACGCAGATAAGAATTGGAAGAGGGCAGAGAAAGAGAAAAAAATTAAAAGCATTGCTTAACTTTCAATTATTAGACGTAGTTTTAAATTCAAAGTTAATTTATTTAGGATTTATTTAAATTCCATCAATAATGTAGATTATTTTATCAATGAGATTCAAGCTTTTTAATTAAATTATCTCCTTGAAATTTAATTTATTAAAGCAATGAAAATCAAAAATTTAATTTTCCAGAAATTTTTCCGAGTACGGAAGTCGAAAATTTTCCGAAAAACACCGAAATATTCCCAGATACTTTGTAGAAAATTGGCGCCGCGATTTTACAACTGGCGCCAGCTGCGACAGGGGTTGTCGTCTGGCGCTAAGGTTCAAGGGTTGGCGCCAGAAGTTTTCTTGTGACGCCGATATTTCGTCGATCTTCTTTTGAATTTTTTATTAAGTCTGGGATGCGAGGTTTGAAAAAAAAAGTAAAGTGGCCACACCCGTAAAGGGTTGCCTACGTATCCTTTCTTAAGGAATCAGGCCAAACGTAGCTCTCTTGAGTGTCCTACTAAAGTGATTATGGGTAGTTTTTTTTAAGTTGGTCAAGATTTGTCATGTTCGAGAACTCATTGCCATCCATGTCAGTTAATTTTGCTGCACCTCCTGATAAGATTGTTTTGACAATGTAGGGTCCAGACCAATTAGGTCTGAATTTTCTCCTTGGATCTAAAACATTTTTCCTTAATGCTTTTAACACAAAATATCCTGCTTTGATGTTTCTTGTCTTGACCTTCTTATTAAAATGCCTAGCCATACGAGTTTGATAACATTGAGTGTGATGTAGAGCTTCTAGTCTTTTTTCATCAATTAGAATTAGCTCCTCATATCTTGCCCTAGTCCATTCAACTTCATCGAGTTTTCTCTCTAATGCAATGCGTAGAGATGGAATCTCTAGCTCTACAGGTTGTACGACATCTATTCCATAAACCAAGGAAAATGGCGTATTTCCTGTTGACGTGCGATAACCCCACAATGCAAAGTGAAGTTTGTCAAGCCAATCCTTGTAATTTTCCGTCATTTTCTCGTTGATGGTCTTCAAATTTTTATTAGATGCTTCGACTGCTCCATTTGCCTGAGGTCTATTAGGAGAAGAATGATGATGTTGAATACCATATTTTTATAGCAATTCTTCACACTCGACTTGAAATTGAGTTCCATTGTCACTTATCATTTCATGTGGGACTCCATATCGACAAATAATATTTCTTTCGACAAAGAGTGCTACATGTTTTGCAGTGAGTTTGGTGTATGATTGTGCTTCGACCCACTTTGTGAAGTAATCAATTGTCACTAAGTTATATTCGTGACCTCCTGTTCCTGGGGGAGTGATTTTGCCGATGATGTCAATTCCCCATGTAGAGAATGGCCATGGCGACGTGTAGGTGTATAGTAAAGATGGAGGAACATGTTGTAAATTAGCGTAGATTTGGCACTTAGGGAATCTTTTTACGTATTGATGGCAATCCCTATTTATTGTAGTCCAATAGTATCCTTCTCGCATTATCTTTTGGCTAACATTTTGCCATTTACGTGAGTTCAACAAATTCCTTCGTGGACTATCCTCATTGCTTTTTGAGCGTCCTTTTTTCCTTCACATAAGAGAGCTCGACCCTTATGTACCCTTTTGTATAGCTCGTTGTCTATTACGTATTGGGAAGCCAAGAGTTTAATGCTCGTTTTGCTCTTTTTTCAGCATGGGGAGGGTATTCTCCTTTGGTGACATAGTTGAGTATATCTGTATACCATGGTTCTTCTTCTTCTTCTTCTCCTTTGATCACTTCATCATCTTTTATAGCTTGAATGTAAACCGGTTTATGCCTTTTTTCTATAGTTAGAGGCATTTGCTCAATATCCGTAGGAATCCTAACCATTGAAGCTAGTCTTGCCAAGGAAAAAGCAAATTGATTTTCTTCTCTATGCAAATATGTGTATTCCACTTTCTTTAACTGATTAGTGAGGGTTTCCAAATAAGTTTGATAAGGGGCTAGGCTTTCTCTCCTTACTTTTCATCTTTTGGAGATTTGATTGATGATCAATGAAGAGTCTCCGAATATTCGTAATTTTTTCACTCCCAATGCCAAAGCTGTTTCAAGGCCTACCATGCATGCTTCATACTTAGCAGCGTTGTTAGTAATGTCGAAATCAAGCTTTATAGAGATTGGAACATGCTCTTCTTTGGGTGATACTAGTAATACTCCAACGCCACGTCCCTTTTGGTTTGAGGCTCCATCGAAGTACAAGGTTCAAGTATCATCTTCAGTGACCATCAAGTCTTCGTCTGTAAATTCATTGTCGTGTATTGGCGTCGAGTCTTCTATTGGAAAGTCTGCTAGAAAATCCGAAACCACAGATCCTTTGATAGCTTTTTGTGGCATGAAACATACATCGAACTGGGCTAAGTTGGCTATCCATCTTGATATGCGCCCATTGAGTGTAGATTTCTCGAATAAATACTAGAGTGGATCTAATCGGGAAACTACAAAGACTGTATGCACAAGCATGTAATGTCTTAATTTAGTTGTGGCCCACACCAATGCGAGACTTCTCAAGTGGTGTATAGCGTGCTTCATACTCGAGCATCTTTTTACTTAGATAGTAGATCGCATTTTCTTTGCCTTCTACTTCTTGTGCTAGCATGGATCCCATTGTCTCTTTGGTAACTGTTAAGTACAATCTAAGAGGTATTCCCGGAAGTGTTGGTGCTACTACGGGAGGATTTGCGAGATAGGCTTTGATCTTTTTAAAGGATTTTTGACACTCGTCATCCCATATCACGGGTACATTTTTTTAAGTTTCTTGAAAATTAGTTCACATATTGTTGTCAATTTTGATATGAACCTACTTATGTATTGCAACCGGCCAATAAATCCTCGAATTTTCTTCTTGATTTTGGGCGGTGGCATTGATATGATTGCCTTGATCTTGGTTAGGTCTATCTCTATTCCTCTAGAGCTTATGACATAACCCAAAAGTTTGCCTGAGGTGACTCCAAAAGCACACTTAGATGGATTCAGCCTCATGTTGTATTTTCTCAGCCTTTCGATGAATTTTCTCAAGGCTATTTGATGGCCTGGGCGATCTTTTTATTTTACAATCATATCTTTCACGTATACTTCAACTTCTTTATGCATCATGTCATGGAGCAAGGCAGTCGCTGCTCGTTGGTAAGTAGCACCCGCGTTTTTCAACCCGAATGGAATTACCGTGTAGCAGTAACTACCCCATGGTGTTATGAAGGTTGTTTTCTCCATGTCTTCTTCCGCCATGAGAATCTGATTATAGCCCGCGTATCCATCCATGAACGAGAGGTGTAGGGAATAATTTTAAGCCTTAAATCCTACTAGCTCGAACCCCACTGTGATCATACACTAAAGTACGGTGGCGTCCAAAAGGGAAGAAGATAGAGCAAAAGAGTTGCCAACAAGTTTTTAAGGAACTTGTAAACCATTCACGAGGTGAAGGTTACACCCCTTAACGATCCAAGAGATCATCAACTCCATAAGGTTATGAAACAAATAAGGGTTCGGGGAAGACGGTACAAATCCAACCTAAAAGAGATTGAACCTGCCCTAATAATAGGCCTCTACTTTATTCTGATCGTATTCATGTGCGCTTTTTGATTAACATGCAATCAATAGGATTAACCCTAAACCTGTTTAATCTATGTTGGTTGAATTTAATGCACAAATAAACTATTATTGGCGATCACTTGAATTATGATCAAATTAACCCTAACAAGATTATTAATTATCTTATTAAGCGTGATTACAAGTAAAAAATTCCCTTTAAACATGCAATAAACGGTGATCAAGCAATAAATAATAAATAATCAAGAAACATAATAATAATCAATAATAATAATAATAATCATCATCATCATAATAACAATAATAATATTCATAATCATGTTAAAGCATAATAAAAATAGCAAGATCCTAGGCATGATACTAACAAGATTAATAACAAACCCTAGCATGTCACTAAGCAATAAAAATCAAATCTTTAACCCTAACATGATACTAACAATCATAAATATTAGGAAGAGAATAAAAGGCATCGTAACAATCATATTTAATATTAAATATAACCTAGACATAATACTAGGAATATAATAATAATACAAACATGATGTCTACATCATAATATCAATTAATCAATTAAAGTACTTACTTTGATGCTTCGTACCACTTTCTAATAACAAAATAAACATGTTAATAACTTCAAGGAAAAATAATAATCAAAGCAATTAAATTAAATAATTGAAAGAGAGATTTGGGACCAAACCCTCAGAAATTAAACCTTTCACGTCTAGGGCGAAGGCAACTTCGAATAAGGCTAGGTGTTTCTAGATCTTGTGAATGCGGAATTTTTGTATGAAAAAAAGTAAGAAAGAGATTGAATGAAAGAAAGAATGCTAAAGAATTAATGAAAGCTTGAGAATGAAGAGAATTGGTTGTCGGTGAATGTAGATGATGAATTGGTGAAAATTGGTGAATCAAAACGGAGTTTTTGATACGATATTTATAGAGAAAATTAGCCAAAAAAGATAATTTAACAAAACAGAGTCTGACGCTTAGAAAACAAGGTTGGCGCCAACATTGGCTAGCTGGCGCCAGCCACCAATGGCTAGCGCCAGGCGCCAATGGTTAGCGCCTGGCGCCAAGCCTGGTTCCAGGCGCCAATGCCTGGGGTTGGACGCCAAACTGGATTTTAACGCGTTTTCGAAAATCTGATAAATTTATCGTACTAGAAGATAAAATAATATAATTTCTTCGAAAATGCTATTTGATTTTGATTAAAACTCTGAAAAGTCAACAAAGTCAACTTATCAATGCTAATTAAATTAGGAATGAAAAGAACCGTCTAGAAGATTCTAGAAGACCAAAACCATTCCTAATTGCATTAGGAATGATAAATCACATTAGGCCCTCCCCTAGATCATTGGGTCGCACATAAAGCTCAAACCGGGCCTAGTTTAATAAATTGGCCATAACTTCCTCAATATTCGCCCAGATTTTATCCCTGTATTGGCGCCAGTAATTGGGGTTTGGCGCCTGCCATTGAAATCTGGCGCCAGGCGCCAATTCCATCGGCTGGCGCTGATGACTTATGGCTGGCGCCAGGCTCTGTTCTGCGACGCCAACGATTTGTCGACTTTGTGTTGAATTTTTAGTTGATTCTGGAACGCGGAGATGTCGAAAAATAAAGTGGCCGCACCCGTAAAGGGTTGCCTACGTATCATTTCCTAAGGAATCTGGCCGAACGTAGCTCTCTTGAGTATCCTACTCAAGTAATTATGGGTAGTATTTTTTAAGTTGGTCAAGATTGGTCATGTTTGAGAATTCGTTGCCATCCATATCAGTTAGTTTTGCTGCACCACCTGACAGGATTGTTTTGACAATGTAGGGGCCAGACCAGTTAGCTCTAAATTTTCCCCTTGGGTCTAAAACATTCTTCCTTAGTGCTCTTAATACCAAATCTCCTACTTTGATATTTCTTGTCTTGACCTTCTTATTAAAATGTCTAGCCATACGAGTTTGATAACACTGAGTGTGATGTAGAGCTTCTAGTCGTTTTTCGTCGAGTAGGATCAATTCTTCATATCTTGCCCTAGTCCATTCAACTTCATCAAGTTTACTCTCTAGTGCAATGCGGAGAGATGGTATTTCCAGTTCGAAAGGTTGTACGGCATCCATTCCATATACCAAAGAAAATGGTGTATTTCCCGTTGATGTACGGATTGACGTGCGATAACCCCACAGTGCGATGTGGAGCTTGTCAGGCCAATCCTTGTAATTTTCTGTCATTTTTTCGATGATAGTCTTTAGATTCTTATTAGCTGCCTCGACTGCTCCGTTTGCTTGAGGTCTATAAGGGGACGAATGATGATTTTGGATACCATATTTATGTAGCAATTCTTCACATTTGGCTTGAAAGTGAGTTCCATTGTCACTTATCATTTCATGTGGGACTCCATATCGACAAATAATATTTCTCTCGACCCACTTTGTAAAGTAATCAATTGCTACTAGAATAAATTCGTGGCCTCCTGTCCCTGGGGGAGTGATTTTGCCAATTATGTCAATTCCCCATGTAGAGAATGGCCATGGCGATGTGTAGGTGTAGAGCAAAGATGGAGGGACATGTTGTAAATTGGCATAAATTTGACACTTAGGGCATCTTTTCACGTATTGATGGCAATCCTTATTCATTCTAGTCCAATAATACCCTTCTCGCATTATTTTCTGGACTAACATTTTACCATTTATATGAGTTCTACAGATTCCTTCGTGAACTATTCTCATTATTCTTTGTGCATCCACCTTTCCTACACATAGGAGAGCTCGACCTTTAGGTACCCTTTTATGTAGCTCGTTGTCTATGAGTACATATTGAGAAGCCAAAAGTCTCAATGCTCGCTTTGCTCTTTTGTCAGCATGAGGAGGGTATTCTCCATTGGTGACGTAGTTGAGTATGTTTGTGTACCATGGTTCTTCTTCTTCGTCTGGGACTGAGTCGTCGTCTTCTATAGCCTGTATATATGCTGGTTTATGCCTTTTTTCGATAGTTAGAGGCATTTGCTCGATTTCCGTGGGAATCCTAACCATTAAGGCTAATCTTGCCAAGGCATCAGCAAATTGGTTTTCTTCTCTAGGTAGATATGTGTATTCTACCTTCTCTAACTGATCGGTAAGAGTTTCCAGATAAGTTTGGTAAGGGGCTAGGCTTTCGCTCCTTACTTTCCACCTTTTAGATATCTGATTGATAATCAAAGAAGAGTCTCCGAATATCCTTAACTTCTTTACTCCCAATGCCAGGGCTGTTTCAAGGCCTACCACACATGCTTCATATTCAACAGCGTTGTTGGTAACGTCGAAATCAAGCTTTATTGAGATTGGAACGTGCTCTTCTTTAGGTGATACTAGTAACACTTCGACGCCACATCCCTTTTGGTTTGAGGCTCCGTCGAAATACAAGGTCCAAGTATCATCTTCGGTGACCATCAAATCTTCATCTAGAAATTCATTGTCCTGTATTGGTGTCGAGTCTTCTATTGGAAAGTCTGCCAGAAAGTCTGACACCACAGATCCTTTAATAGCTTTTTGTGGCATAAACCGTACATCAAACTGGGCTAAGTTGACTATCCATCTTGAAATACGTCCATTGAGTGTTGATTTCTCGAACAGATACTTGAGTGGATCCAATCGGGAGACTACGAAAACGGTATGTACCAACATGTAATGTCTCAACATAGTTGTGGCCCACACCAAAGCGAGGCACAATTTCTCGAGCGGTGTATAGCGTGTTTCGTATTCGAGCATCTTCTTACTTAGGTAATCGATTGCATTCTCTTTGCTTTCTACCTCTTGTGCTAGCATGGCTCCCATTGTCTCTTTGGTAACCGTCAGGTGTAACCTAAGAGGTATTCCAGGAAGTGTTGGCACTAATACGGGAAGATTTGCGAGATAGGCTTTGATCTTGTCAAAGGCTTTTTGACACTCATCATCCCATATTACTGGTACATTCTTCTTGAGATTTTTGAAGATTGGTTCACATATCGTTGTCAGTTTTGATATGAATCTACTTATGTATTGCAACCGGCCAATAAATCCTCGAATCTGTTTCTTGGTCTTGGGCGGTGGCATCGACATGATTGCTTTAATCTTGGTTGGATCTATCTCTATTCCTCTAGAGCTTATGACGTATCCCAAGAGCTTGTCCGAGGTGACTCCAAAAGCACATTTTGATGGATTCAACCTCATATTATATTTTCTTAGCCTTTCGAAAAATTTCCTTAAGGCTACTTGATGGCCTAGACGGTCCTTTGATTTTACAATCATGTTGTCGACATATACTTCGACTTCTTTATGCATCATGTCATGGAGTAAAGCGGTTGCTGCACGTTGGTAAGTAGCACCTGCGTTTTTCAACCCAAATGGCATTACCGTGTAGCAGTAAGTGCCCCATGGTGTGATGAAGGTCGTTTTCTCCATGTCTTCTTCTGCCATGAGAATTTGATTGTACCCTGCATATCCGTTCATGAATGAGAAAAGCGCGTGATTTGCCGTGTTGTCTACCAGAATATCGATGTGTGGCAAAGGGAAGTTGTCCTTTGGACTTGCCTTATTTAGATCTCGATAGTCGACACACATCCTTACCCTTCCGTCTTTCTTTGGAACTGGGACGACGTTGGCGAACCATTCGGGGTATTTGGATACCTTGATGAAACCTGCAGTTATTTTTTTTTGAACTTCTTCTTTTATTTTAAGTGCTACGTCGGGTTTCATTCGACGTAACTTTTGTTTTACAGGTTTCATTCCTGGGATTAGTGGTATAGTGTTTTGAGCTATTTCTCTGTTAATGCCTGGCATATCTTCATATGACCAAGCAAATACATCAATAAATTCTTTAAGTAAGTTAATTAAATCGGTTCTTTCTTGTTTATTCAATGTTAGTCCGATTTTAACTTCTCTTTTCTGAGTTGAGTCATTCGAGACGTCAACTGTTTCAGTCTCTTCAATTACTGGTGTTTTCTTTTCGAGTGTTTCCATTGCTTTAATAATTTCTTTGTCTTTTTCATCGTTAGCTAAGCAATGCTCGTCATCTTGGGTTAGGGAAGAACACAAGCAGTAAAGAGAACGAGAAATATTATTATACTCTGAGATCATTACATCAAAGAGTGATATGTCCTCAGGGACTGGATCACTAACTATCCTAGGAGAAGAAATAGGAAGGGGAGGTGTTATTGCTAAAGACTTAGAAGACTCTAAAGGGAAATACTTTGACTCAGATTCTGACTCCGACAACTCTTCGAACATCGGCCCTTGCCCTGCCGTGATTGATATCTTCCTTCCACTTGGAGTAGTCACTTTGATAGTCTTGCGCCACCCTTGTAGTGATCCTTCGGCTGGAGTAATTAGTTTCGAGGGGTCGAATTTTTTGCTTTGTAGGACCGTTTGAATGAGTGAGGAGTTATCTTCTTCATAAGCTGGCTCATTCTTTTCTCGCCCAAACAGTAATCCCATGACGTTAAAGTCAAAGCATGGGGGTGCTTTCTCCTTATGGACAGAAGTTGGGATTTCGTCAGTGAAGTAGCAATCCAAGAAAATCTCGAATCCTGGTTTTCGTATGCCATTTACAACAAAAGGCTCGGGAAATTCATGGCATGGATAATCCTCTCCTTCTTTTATAAACTGACCATTAAGCGTAAGAGGTTACTGATCCATTGGAATTGCTTTCTTTTGAATGCGAGCGTCTCTACGTGCTTTCAACTTGTCCTGGGCTCGCTTGAGATCTTTCCGAGTTGGTTCGAAACCAAGCCCGAAAGTATCTAGCTTAGGGAGGCCAGGTGACTCCACTGATTTTGCTATCCCTTTCTTCTTTCCTAGGGTCATCCTAGGGAAGTGTCTTTGTTTCTTCAGCATGGTGTTGACAATCATGTTGGAATGGGGGTCGTGGCAAAGAGATGTCCTTTCATCTTCTTGGATTAAGGAGACTTCTTCGTTAAAACCCCATAGGTCTTTATCATCTTCGTCGTGCTCTACATTGATGATTGGATTTTCTATGGATTTGATCCTCATTGGCGAAGCATCAATAGTGATTGGAATTCCTCCAACTATGGCTTTCACTTGTTGGTGGAGAGATGTAGGGACGGCCTTTAGATCATGGAGCCAAGGGCGTCCTAACAACAAATTGAATGAGGCTTTGATATCTACTACTTGAAAAGTAGTAGCATGTTCTATTGCTCCTGCCGTCACATTAAGGGTTATTTTGCCAAGAGCTTGACGATGAGTATTATCGTAAGCTCTTATTCATTGTGTGGACGGAGTTAAATCCTCATCCTTTATGCCGAGCATCCTCGTAGTTCTAAGAGGACAGACATGGATAGCTGATCCATTGTCTACAAGAGTCATGGGAACATTCATCCTTTTGCAGACTACCGTGAGGTTTATTGCCTTGTAGTGTTTGTCACCTTCTGGGGGTAAATCTTTGTCAGAGAAGGTGATTAGATTAATCGGACTAGGAAGGTCACTTGTGAGGAAATTAGCTAGTCCCTCAGGAGTAGTGTCAGAATCTATCCCGATTTTATCCAAGGCATTTATTACAGCCAACCTATATTCTCGAGATGTTGCCAGGAGCTTCCACACATTCATCTCAATCTTAAACTGTTTAACGATGTCGTTGTCTTCGATGATAGGCATGGGAACTTTTTGTATAGTAGGCATAGGTTGTGTTGAAATGGGAGGTTGCATCCTCCAGGATCTTGTGAGGACGTCTATTGATGAATCTTCTTCAGCCCAAATGTCGTCAGCGGTGTATGATACAGAAGGTGAAGGTCCTACTATGTCCTTTAGGTAGACATCTTCTTCATCACTGTCCCACACTCCATTAACTGTTATGTCCTCTTCTTGTTGAACTTGGATTAATTCCTTTTCATCAATCATTTTCTGCACCAAATCCTTGAATTTGAAACAGTTTTCTATGGTGTGCCCCCCTGATTGATGGTACTGACAGTAATATCTATCTGTCCTTTTTAATGACTCGAATGGTCTCGATTTGAGAGGTTTGACCTTGCCACTCTCGGAGAGCATTTCGACCATTTGTGCAAATGGGATCCCAATTGGAGTGTAAACTTTATTGCTCTTCTTGGGTTTTTCGGTGACTTGTAAGGGAAAATACTTTGCCTCATAAGTCGTTCTCACTAGTGTGAATTCTCTTTTAGGTTCCTCCTTTGGACATGGAAGCTCATCATATTTCTTGTGAAGTTCGTTCATAACTTTGAGAGCTTCACGTAATAGTTGTGATGCCTCCTTCATGGACTGTGTGAGCAATTGTATGTCTTCCTTATTCGCTGGTTCTGGAAGGTTATCTCTGACATCGAAAAATATCTCTTCTCCTTTTTCTTCGACATCGATTTCTTTGACAGGCTTAATGAGAGATGAGGGGTCCACCTCGTTTTCTTGATCGGAGATAGCCAAAGTATGAGCTAGAGGTGCGTTGTCAATGCTTGGCTTCTTACTGGCAGGGGGCAACGGCAGTTTGTTATTGTCAATCAGGTCTTGGATAGCTTCCTTAAGCTTCCTACAACTTTCAGTAGAATGGCCCCTACCTTGGTGATATTTGCAATGTGCGTTGGGGTTTCAATTAACCGTCCTCTTCTCAACTGGTGGATCCCCAAATGGTCTAATAGGAGTTATAAGACCTTTTGCATTCAATCGATCAAATGCGGTGTCATAACTCATGCCAATAGTTGTGAAGTTCTTCCTAAATGGTTTCCTTTGTCCTTGGTTGTTCATAGCGAGGACTTCTCCTAGATTAAAGGTGCTAACGTTATTTGAGTGGGCGGTTTTGGAAGAAGAAGGATTGTCGTTCTTCTTTCCTTTACAGCCACTGTTGGAGTTATTGTTGGCAGCTTTAGACTTAACCAAGTCATCTTCAATATTGATTCCAATATCATAAACAGCCTTAAAGGTATGGAGGTTATTTTGATATTAAAGATGTTTGGAATATTTTTGTTGGAGATTTTTGATGAACAGTCTCACAGACTCTTTCTCACTTGGTACCTCGATCATTTTAGCTGAGGTTTCCCTCCACTTGTTAAAGAAAGAAGTGAAGCCTTCATTCTCTTTCTGTTTGAGGATTTCAAGTTCTCTATGGTCAGTCTCGACTTGAATGTTGCATTTGTACCTATCAACGAAAGCGTTTGCTATAGACTCCCAGGTAGAGGTCTTTTCTTTCTCGAGAGAAAAGAACCATTCTTGGCAAACGGTCTCGAGAGATAGTGAGAACAGAGAAGGGAAGACCTTCTTATCAATACCCTTGATACTCATTATTGTTTCAAATGCTCTTAAGTGGAAGTAAGGGTTGTCAATTGCTCTGAATTTTGGGATGTCGTTGGCGTTGAACTTCTGCGGAAGAAGATCTTTATCCACCGAGACCCCTTGGGATGTGAGTTCTTGAAACTTGTAGTCGCTGGACAACTTTCTTAGGCTCTCTTGCATGAGGTCCATTTGTTGTTGTTTCACGGGATCATCGATCCTAAGTGCGAGAAGCTTCAGTGTCTCAGTCACAGTAGCCAGTTGGTTCTTAAGATCATTGACTTCTTCTTGAGTTGCCATTGTAACTCTTGCTTTCCTCTTGCGGGCAATAGGTTTGTCGAAAAATTGGACTTATACGAAGAGGTTATCTTTGATTAATCGTCCTTCCTTTCTTGACCACGCGCTGTAAATTAAACCATTTTGCGTTTTAATTACTTGACTCAAATCGACTTGACTTTATGGTTTATTTTTTGAAAAAAAAGGATGCATATTTTTGGCAACAATAATGTACATATTTTTAGGGAACTAAGTATTATTATTTATATTGGAGGATTAATATCCGACTTACCCCCCTAAAAAAATGACGAAAAAAACGCGCACACAAGACTCTCTTAATCATGATCGAAACATGTGTATTGGTGTGTGCATTGAGTGTAAGTGACATGTTTGGACTCTTATGTAAGACCATGGGACTTAGTGCCTAAACTCGATAATTGATTCAATTAAGCATATTACCAGCAAAATTAACCGAATTAAACAGAAGACTAATTAATTAGACTTTAGATGATGACTCGACAAATAATCCGAACTGTTGGCCAAGCGACAGGACTGACGTCACACTGTGGTGGTTGGCGCCAGACAATTTAGTTAACGTCTGGCGCTACACACCATAGTGTGGCGCTACAGCTCAGACTTTGGCGCCAATAGTGGAACTTCGGTCTTGGACTGTTTTCGGTATTATTAGTCAACTGGGGTATGCCTAAAGTCGTACTAGGTCAATTCCGACTGAAAAAAAAAGACTTTATTGACTCAAATTAATTAATTAATTAATTAATTAATTAGGCAAAGTTCTTTAAGTCATTAATTTATTTAATCTCAACACAAGTCAACAAACGGTTAAGAGAAATATAGAATATGTATGCACAACAAATAATGCACAATTAGTCAGGTAGGCACAATATGATGCAATGCGTTCGCAACCTAACCATGGCTCTAGTTCTCTAAAGTTCCAGACATGGTTTAGTCAATAGAGGGTCCATGGTTAATTGTCTGGATGCACCGCGCGGAAGCGTAACCGTGAAGGGTTGGCGCGAGTGGATGGGACACCGCGAGTTTTAGAAAAAACTCGCTTCCATGGTTTGGTGAATTCAACATCTCGGATGTACCCTTTGTTGCACGTAGCGTTCAATCGGGTAGATGGAGCATGAATTCCCAGAGGGTAATGTCCATATGTAGAACACATATGGGTTTTAGAAAAGTAAGAAAAAATTCAATCAGGAAGTAGGATCGAGCAAACAATACGAAAAACCGGTCGAAATTAGAACGCATATTTCTGGCTCGGTATTGGGGGAAATTGGCGCCAGCAAACAGAGACTGGCGCCAACTTTTAACTGTAGCGCCTGGCGCCAATACTGGTGTCTGGCGCTACGGTTAAAAGTGTGGCGCCAAGCTCTGGCCCCTGACGCTACTTCTCACATGCCTCAGCAACTTTCTGTGCTCGATAAAATCTTCTAGTTTCGCGTGGTGTTATTTAAGTCCTAGTTGTGAAAGACATTTCTCAAATTTCCTACGTGTAAAATCCTATGTTTTTGACTCATTACGGATGGTCTTTCCAATGAGAACCTTTTTATGCATATGAAAATAATGTTAATCAAAATTACGCACATGAAATACTTAGAACTTTTCGAGTCTCATCC
This sequence comes from Chenopodium album, assembly GCF_948465745.1. Lineage (NCBI taxonomy): Eukaryota > Viridiplantae > Streptophyta > Magnoliopsida > Caryophyllales > Amaranthaceae > Chenopodium > Chenopodium album. The sequence goes on from NC_137838.1 coordinate 48,949,155, forward strand.
ACTCAATCTAAATCATTGCCGAAACAAATTCAGGAATTAAAATAGAAATCTTCCCCAGCAGAGTCGCCAAAAAACTGTAGGGAATAATTTCAAGCCTTAAATCCCACTAGCTCGAACCCCACTGTGATCATACACTAAAGTACGGTGGCGTCCAAAAGGGAAGAAGATAGAGCAAAAGAGTCGCCAACAAGTTTTTAAGGAACTTGTAAACCGTTCACGAGGTGAAGGTTACACCCCTTAACGATCCAAGAGATCGTCAACTCCATAATGTCATGAACCAAATAAGGGTTCGGGGATGACGGTACAAATCCAACCTAAAAGAGATTGAACCTGTCCTAATAATAGGCCTCTACTTTATTCTGATCGTATTCATGTGCGCTTTTTGATTAACATGCAATCAATAGGATTAACCCTAAACCTGTTTAATCTATGTTGGTTGAATTTAATGCACAAATAAACTATTATTGGTGATCACTTGAATTATAATCAAATTAACCCTAACAAGATTATTAATTATTTTATTAAGCGTGATTACAAGTACAAAATTCCCTTTAAACATGCAATAAAAGGTGATCAAGCAATAAATAATAAATAATCAAGCAACATAATAATAATCAATAATAATAATAATAATAATAATAATAATAATAATAATAATAATCATAATAACAATAATAATATTCATAATCATGTTAAAGCATAATAAAAATAGCAAGATCCTAGGCATGATACTAACAAGATTAATAAAAAACCCTAGCATGTCACTAAGCAATAAAAATCAAATCTTTAACCCTAAAATGATACTAACAATCATAAATATTAGGAAGAGAATAAAAGGCATCGTAACAATCATATTTAATATTAAATATAACCTAGACATGATACTAGGAATATAATAAAAATACAAACATGATGTCTACATCATAATATCAATTAATCAATTAAAGTACTTACTTTGATGCTTCGTACCTCTTTCTAATAACAAAATAAACACGTTAATAACTTCAAGGAAAAATAATAATCAAAGAAATTATATTAAATAATTGAAAGAGAGATTTGGGACCAAACCCTCATAAATTAAACCTTTCACGTTTAGAACGAAGGCAACTTTGAATATGGCTAGGTGTTTCTAGATCTTGTGAATGCGGAATTTTTGTATGAAAAAAAGTAAGAAAGAGATTGAATGAAAGAAAGAATGCTAAAGAATTAATGAAAGCTTGAGAATGAAGAGAATTGGTTGTCGGTGAATGTAGATGATGAATTGGTGAATCAAAACGGAGTTTTTTGATACGATATTTATAGAGAAAATTAGCCAAAAAAGATAATTTAACAAAACAGAGTTTGACGCTTAGAAAACAAGGTTGGCCCCAACCCTGGCTAGCTGGCGCCAACCACCAATGGCTAGCGCCAGGCGCCAATGGTTAGTGCCTGGCGCCAAGCCTGGTTCCAGGCGCCAATGCCTGGGGTTGGACGCCAAACAGGATTTTAACGCGTTTTCGAAAATCTGATAAATTTACCGTACTAGAAGATAAAATAATATAATTTCTTCGAAAATGCTATTTGATTTTGATTAAAACTCTGAAAAGTCAACAAAGTCAACTTATCAATGCTAATTAAATTAGGAATGAAAAGAACCTTCTAGAAGATTCTAGAAGACCAAAACAATTCCTAATTGCACTAGGAATGATAAATCACATTAGGCCCTCCCCTAGATCATTGGGCCGCACATAAAGCTCAAACCGGGCCCAGTTTAATAAATTGGCCATAACTTCCTCAATATTCGTCGGAATTAGGCTTATAATATATCATTGGAAAGGTCTTATCAAGCCCCATCCAACTACACCATTATTGGACCCATATCATGGACCAACCAAAATGGATTGGCTGTTTTCTTAAAATAAAATTTTCAAAAACAAAGAGAATAGAAAAGAAATAAAAACTTTCCGCAACACTAGACCTTCCACACTTTCGTTTCATTCGATTATGATTCGACGTGAAAGGTACTCATCACTGGATTTGGTTTTGGGGAGACACCAATGGGTGTCTACAAGAGGAGGGCGTGATTTGCTGTGTTATCCACCTGAATATCGATGTATGGTAAAGGGAAGTCGTCCTTTGGACTTGCCTTATTTAGATCTCGATAGTCGACACACATTCTTACACTTCCATCCTTTTTCGGAACTGGGACGACGTTGGCGACCCATTCGGGTTATTTGGATACCTTGATAAAAACTGAAGTTATTTGTTTTTGAACTTCTTCTTTTATTTTAAAAGATACGTCGCGTTTCATTCGACGTAACTTTTGTTTTACAGGTTTCATTCCAGGAATTAATGGTATGGTGTGTTGATCTATTTCTCTATTAATGCCTGGCATATCTTCATATGACCAAGCGAATACATGGATGAATTCTTTAAGCAAGTTAATTAAATCGGTTCTTTCTTGTTCATTAAGTGTTAATCTGATTTTAACTTCTCTTTTATTGGTTGAATCATTTGAGATATCAACCGTCTCAGTTTCTTCAATTATCAGTGCTTTCTTTTCAAGTGTTTCCATTGCTTTAATAAGGTCTTTGTCATTTTCATTGTTAGTTAAGAAATGCTCATCATCTTGGGTTAAAGAAGAACACAAAGAGTAAGGAGAAGAAGACATATTAATAAATTCTGAGATCATTACATCAAAGGGAGATATTTCCTCAGGGACTGGATCACTAACTATCCTAGAGGAAGAGATAGAAGGAGGGGGTGCTACAACTAAAGACTTTGATGACTCTATAGGGAGAGACTCTGACTCTGACTCTGACTCAGACGACTCTTCGAACATTGGTCCTTGCCTCGTTGTGATGGAGATTTTCCTTCCGCTTGGAGTAGTCACCTTGACGGTCTTGCGGCACCCTTGTAGTGATCCTTCCACTTGAGTGATGAGCTTTAAGGCATCAAAGCTTTTGCTTTGTAGGACTGTTTGGATGAGCGAGGAGTTATCCTCTTTGTATGTTGGCTCATCTTTTTCTTGCCCGAATAGTAATCCCATAACATTAAAGTCAAAGCATGGGGGTGCTTTCTCCTTGTGGACAGGAGTTGGGATTTCGTCTATGAAGTAGTAATCTAAGAAAATCTCGAATCTCGGTTGCCTTATGCCATTTGCGACAAATGGTTCAGGAAATTCGTAACCTGGATAGTCCTCTCCTTCTTTTATGAATTGTCCATTGAGGGTAAGAGGATACTAATCCATTGAAATTGCTTTCTTATGGATGCGAGCGTCCATACGTGTCTTTGACTTTTCTTGGTCTCGCTTGAAATCTTCCCTAGTCGGTTTGAAACCAAGTCCGAAAGTGTCTAATTTAGGGAGGCCAGGTGATTCCAATGGTTTTTCTATTCCTTTCTTCTTTCCTAGGGTCATCCCAGGAAAATGTCCTTGCTTCTTTAGAATAGCGTTCACGATCATATTGGAGTGGGGGTCGTGGCAGAGAGGGATCCTTTAATCCTCCTCGATTAAGGAGACCTCTTCATTAAAGCGCCACAAATCTTCATCATCTTCATCGTGCTCCACATTATTTATTGGATTCTCTATAGCTTTAATCCACATGGGTGAAGTAGAGATTGTAATGGGAATTCCTCCAACTATGGCTTTTACCTGTTGGTGGAGTGATGAAGGGACGACCTTTAGGTCATGAAGCCAAGGGCGTCCCAACAATAGATTGAACGAAGCCTTAATATCTACTACTTGGAACGTAGTAGCATGTTCTATTGCTCCCGCCATTACGTTAGTAGTAATTTTACCAAGAGCTTGACAACGAGTGTTGTCGTAGGCTCTTATTCCTTGCGTTGACGGGGTTAGGTCTTCATCCCTTATGCCTAGCATTCTCGCAGTTCTAAGTGGACAGACATTAATGGCCGATCCATTGTCTACAAGAGTCATAGGGACGCTCATTCTCTTGCAAACCACTGTGAGACTTAACGCCTTATAATGCTTGTCACCTTTTGGAGGCAAGTCTTTGTCGGAAAAGGTGATCAAGTTGATAGGACTAGGGAGATCACTCGTAAGGAAGTTAGCCAAACCCTCAGGAGTGGTGTCAGAATCTATCCCTATCTTATCCAAGGCATTCATTACAGCCAACCTATGCTCTCGAGATGTTGCCAGAAGCTTCCATACGTTCATTTCAACCTTGGTTTTCTTGAACTGTTTGACAATGTCATTGTCTTCTATGATACGTATGGGAACTTGCTGCGTGGTTGGCATAGGTTGTGTCGAAACAGGAGGTATGGAGACGATCAAAGATAGCATCATAGGTCATTCCCATGGGTGTGAACTCTTTCCTAGGTTTATTTTTCGCGGGTGGAACCTCATAACACTTTTTATGAAGTTTCTTCACAACTTTGAGGGCTTCACGTAGCAAGTTTGATCCTTCCAACATGGACAGTGTAAGCAATTCTATGTCCTCTTTACTTGCTAATTCTGGAAGGTCGTCCACGGCATCGAAAAAGATCTCCTCCTCTTCTTCGATAGCATGGATTTCTTTGACAGGTTTGATGAGAGATGAGGGATCAACCTCATTTTACTCATCAGAGATGGCCAAGGAGTGAGAGAGAGGCGCATTATCAATACTTGGCTTTTTACTAGCAGGAGGCAATGGTAGCTTGTTATTGTCGATTAAGTCTTGGATAGCCTCCTTAAGCTTCCAACAATTCTCGGTAAGATGGTCCCTACCTTGGTGATACTTACAATGTGCATTGGGGTTCCAATTAGTCGTCCTCTTCTCGACTGGTGGGTCCCTAAATGGTCCAATAGGAGTTATAAGACCTTTTGCATTTAATCAGTCAAATGTAGTGTCATAACTCATACCAATAGGAGTAAAGTTCCTCCTAAATGGTTTCTTTTGTCCTTGATTATTCATAGCAAGGACTTCCCTTAAGTTAAAGGTACCAACATTATTTGAGTGGGTGGTTTTAGAAGAAGAAGGATTGTCGTTCTTCTTGCCTTTCCAACAACTGTTGGAGTTATTGTTAGCAGCTTTCAACTTAGCCAGGTCATCTTCAATATTAATTCCAATGTCGTAGACGGCCTTGAAGGTATGGAGATTATTCTGGTATTTGAGATGCTTAGAGTACTTTTCTTGAAGGTTTTTTATGAATAACCTTACAGACTCTTTTTCACTTGGCACCTCAATCATCTTAGCTAAGGTTTCTCTCCATTTGTTAAAGGTGAAACCTTCATTCTCTTTCTGCTTGAGGATTTCAAGTTCCCTATAGCCAGTCTCAACTTGAATAATTGAATTTGTATCTATCAATGAAAGCGTTTACTATGGCATCCCAAGTAGAGGTTCTTTCTTTCTCAAGAGAAAAGAACCATTGTTGGCAAACGGTTTCGAGAGATAGTGAGAACAAAGAGGGAAATACCTTCTTTTCGATACCCTTAATACTCATTATTGTTTTGAAGGATCTTAAATGAAAGTAAGGGTTGTTAGTTTCTTTGAATTTCGGGATGTCGTTGGCATTGAACTTCTGCGGAAGAAGATCCTTTTCCACCGAGTCCCCTTGTGATCTAATCCCTTGAAACTTGTAGTCACTAGACAGTTTGCTCTGACTCTATTTCATGAGGTCTATCTGCTGTTGTTTCACAGGATCATCAATCTTGAGGGTTAAAACCTTTAATGCCTCATTCACAGCAATCAGTTGGTTCCTGAGCTCATTGACTTCCTCTTGTGTTGCCATTATTGTCTTAGCTTTCCTCTTACGAGCAATGGGTTTGTCGAAAAGTTGGACTTGGATAAAAAGGTTGTCTTTGATCAACCGCCCTTCCTTTCTTGACCATGCGCTGTAAATTAAACCATTTTTTTTTAGTTATTTAACTCAAATTGACCTTGACTTTACGGTTTGAAAGAGAAAAAGCAAAAATAAGTGCATATTTTTTTGGCAAAAATAAGGTTTATATTTTTGGGAGTTAAGTATAGGGTTTAAACAAGTTGATTCATTTGGAGGATTAATATCCGACTTACCCCCTAAAATAATGACGGAAAATACACGCATACAAGACTCCCTTAGACATGGTCAAAGTGTACATTAGTGTGTGCTTTATATGGTGAGTGTAAGTGACTTGCTTTGACTCTTGTGTAAGACCACGGGACTTAGTGCTTAGACTTGATTAATGACTTGACAAGGTATAATTACCAGTAAAAATTAACTGAATCGACTAGAAAACTGCTCAATTAGACATAAGGTGATGACTCGAGCGATAAACCGAATTGTCGCCAAAACGACAGGACTGGCGCCTCTATTTGTAGTGTAGCGCCAGACGACAGGACTGTCGCCAGGCGCTACGCTCCACAGAGTGGCGCTGCAGGTCAAATCTTGGCGTCATTGCTAAAACGTCGATCTAGAACTGCTTTCGGTATTATTACTCTACAGGGTATGCTTAAAGTCGTACTAAGTCAAATCTGATTAAATTATTAAAATTTATTTACTAAAATTAATTAATTAATTAATTAATTAGGCAAAGTTCTTTCAGTCATAAATCAATTTATTTATTCTTAGCACAAGTCAAATAAAGGGTTAGGAAAAACACATAGAGTATGCATAACCAATAATGCACAATTAGTCAAGTAGACACAACATGATGCAATGAGTTTGCAACCTAACCATGGCTCTAGTTTGCTAAAGTTCAGAATATGGGTTAGTCAATAGAGGGTCCATGGTTAATTGTCCGGATGCACCGCGCAGAAGCCCAACCATGAAGGGTTGGCGCGAGTGGATGGGACACCGCGAGTTTAGAAAGACTCGCTTCCATGGTTTGGTGAATTCAACATTCTCAGATGTACCCTTTGTTGCTTAGAGCGTTCAATCAGGTAGATGGAGCATGAATTCCCAGAGGGTTATGTCCATATGTAGAACACATACGAGTATCAGAAAAGTGAGAAAAACTTAATCAGGAAGTAGGATCGAGCAAACAGTGCTAAAAACTAGTTAAAATTAGAACGCATATTTCTGGCTCGGTATTTAAAGAAGCGCCAGCAAACAGAGTCCAGCGCCACCTTTTGGCTTTAGCACCTGGCAACAGAAGCTGTCGCCTGGCGCTAACGTTAAAAAGTTGGCGCTAGTCTGTGTTCGCTGACGCTAGTTCCTACATGCCTTAGAAGCTTTCGGTGCTCGATAAAATTTTCCAGTTTCGCGCAGCGTTATTTCGATCCTAGTTGTGAAAGATATTCCTTAAATTTCTTACGTGTAAAAATCCTATGTTTTAACTCATTACGGATGGTCTTTCCAATGTGATCTTTTTTATGCATATGACAACAATGTTAATCAAAATTACGCACGTGAAATACTTAGAACTTTTCGAGTCTCATCCAATCATTCTAAATCATTGCCGAAATAAATTTCAGGAATTAAAATAGAAATCCTCCCTAGTGGAGTCGCTAAAAACTATAGGGAATATTTTAACCATTACCCCCAGCTCGAACCCCACAGTAATCATACACTAAAGTACGATGGCGTCCAAAGAGAAAGAAGATAGAGCAAAAGAGTCGCCAACAAGTTTTAGGAACTTGTAAACCGTTCACGAGGTGAAGGTTACACCCCTTAACGATCTAGGAGATCGTCAACTCCAATAGTTCTGGAACCATGACTGGTAGTTCGGGGATGAAGGTACAAATCCAACCTAAAAGAGATTGAACCTGCCCTAACAATAGGCCTCAACTTTATTCTAATTGTATTCATGTGCGCTTTCTGACTAACATGCAATCAATAGGATTAACCCTAAACCTGTTTAATCTATGTTGGTTGCATTTTAATGCACAAATAAAACTATTATTGGCGATCACTTGAATTATAATCACATTAACCCTAAACAAGATTATTAATTATCTTATTAAGCGTGATTACAAGTACCAATTCCCTTTAAACATGCATAAAAGGCGTGATCAAGCAATAACAATAAAATATAATCAAGCAACATAATGTTCATAACTATCATAATAATAATAATCATTATTAAAAAAATCATGTTAAAGCATAATATTAATAGCAAGATCATAGGCATGATACTAACAAGATTAATAACAAACCCTAGCATATCACTAAGCAATAAAAATCAAATATTTAGCCCTAACATGATACTAACAATCATAAATATTAGGAAGAATATAAAAGGCATCATACTTTTAATCATACTTGATATTAGAGTTACCCTAAACATGATACTAGAAAGATCAAAACACCCTAACATGACGCTAGGAATCATAATAACGACCTAAGCATGATTTCTACATCATAATATCAATAAAAACCATTAAAGCACTTATTTGGATGCCTCGTATCTCTTTCTAATAACAAAATACACGCGTTAGTAACTTCAAGGAAAATTATAAACAAACAATTTAATTAAATAATTGAAAGAGAGATTTGGGACCAAACCCTCAGAAATATCGAACTTTTCACGTCTAGGGCGAAGGCAACTTCGAACAACGCTTGGTGTTCCTAGATTTTGTGAATGCGGAATTTTGTATGTAAAAAGGGTTGGTTTAGAAAAGAGAGAAAGAAAGCTTTAGTTTCGAGAGAAAAGAGAATTAGAGAATTCTTGAGAGTTGGTGAGAATTGATGATAGTTGATGATGAAAAACGGAGTTTTATAGAGAAAATCAGCCAAAAAGATAGAGAAAAAAAAAATCAGAGTTTCGACGTGAAAAAACGAAGTTACCGCCAGACGCTAACGGTAGCGCCAAGCTTAGCGCTAAGCGCTAATCAATTTTTTTACGCATTTTCTAAATTCAGATAAAATTTAACCGTACAAGAGGATAAAATCTTATTTTCCTCAAAAACGCTCTTTTATTCTGATTAAAATTCCAAAAAGTCAACAAAAGTCAATTTATCAATGCTAATTGAATTAGGAATGAAAAGAACCTTCTAGAAGAATTTAGAAGACTAAAACCATTCCTAATTGCATTAGGAATGATAAATCCATATCAGGCCCTCGTGTAGATCATTGGGCCGCATATAAGGCTCAAACCGGACCCAGTTTAGTAATTTGGCTTATAATATATCATTGAAAAGCTCTTTTAAATCCCCATCCAACTACACCATTATTGGACCCTTGATATGAACCAACCAAACAGGATAGGCTGTTTTCTTAAAATAGGGTTTAAAAAACAAAGAGAAAAGAAAAGAAATTAAAACTATCCGCAACACTAGACTTTCCACACTTTCACTTCATTCGATTATGATTCGACGTGAAAGGTACTCATCACTGGGTTTGGTTTAGGGGAGACACAAATGGGTGTCTATAGTTCCCTTCTTGCTACCCATGTTGTTGCTTATGCCCTTTTTGTTGTTTATTAGCCACATTACAAGCCTATTTTGCCCCATTGGTTACTAGTCCCGAGCTTGGCTTGGGGGAGCTATTAGTGAGTGAGGTGAGGGAGTTTGTAATGTGCTTATTATTTGCACAATTTGGGTGGGTTTTGAGAAGTTATTTTTTTCTTTATCATGTTTATTTTTGATGAGTTGGAAAGTTTAATCTTCTTGAAAAATTAAAGTATGATGTTATGAAAAAAAGAGAAATTCAAAGAAAAGAAAAAGAGTGAAAAAAATAAGTGAGTTTCAAAAGAGAAAAAAGAGCAAAAGAAAAAAATTATTCAATGTTCAAATGTTCTAGTTGGAGGTTAATTAGAGGAAAGAAAAAAATTAAGCATTAATGAAAAAATTCAAGTTTGGAAAATAAAGTTTGTTTATTAACACCAGTTTTTCATTACCAATCTTATGAGTGAAATTTGTTAGTGTTGGGATTGTTGTTTATGATTGGAGTATATTTGGTGGATTTTGTTAGAGTTGGTTATGTAGGAGATGTTGATCATTATTTATTTTGATCATGGGTTTTATTAGGATTTGTTCCCTTTAAGCATAGCTTTTCTCTCACTTATTCCCAAATGTTTCCTACCCTTTACCCTAGCCTTACATTACAAGCTTTAAAGACCTTCCGTCCTTTGTGCATAGAGTTTTATGAATGTGAAAGTGTTGTTTATCAATGCAAGTTATGATTTAATATATTTCGAGTCGACTAGTAGGTTGAGTGTACATCTTTTTATACACACGAGAGTGTGAGTTGGGAGGGCATTTTTCACATTAAAGGGGTTGGATGGAGAGCGATCGAGTACATCTTTTACTCGCCACATAAATGAGAGTTGAGTGTGTGAGCACTAGTATTGAATTCTATATGCTCTTGTAGTTTGCTGTATTTGACAATTTTTAGGGAGGAAGAGTAATTGGATGGATCTGATTGGTTGACTTTAAAGCACGTTTATTAGATTTACCTTGAATTGTTTGTGCTTGATTTTTACTTTTTGGGGTGAAGCATATTTATTTATTCATTGATGAGATCTTTGCTTAGGGACAAGCAAAGGTTTGGCTTGGGGGAGTTTGATATGTCTATTTTATATAGTATTTTACCCCCGTCCCTTGGTCAAAATATTTTTGGCTCTTTAGAGCAACTTTTTTTACTAATTGGTGTTTTCATAGATTTGGTTGACTTTTGTAGGGATTTGTGCTTTTGGATCATTTTCCCGAGATATTATGGAGCAACTATGAGCATTGGAGAAACATGATCATCCTTCATAGCCCAGGGCCGGTTAGAGCCATTGAACCGGTGATTAAGGGCTTGGTATTTGTGATACCGGGGCATTTGGACCGAGTATTCAAGACTTGAAGCGGAAATCCGGATTGGCCCAAAGAATTGGAGCCCAATCAAAGTCCAAAGAGTGGCCCAAGAGTGCCGTCCGGCCAAAGGAGCTCCCGCCCGAAGGCGCGGTCGGCCGGGCGGGGGAAGTTAAGTCGGCGCCCGAACTCGCGCCCGGCCGGGCGCAAGAAACATTTTGATGAGCAAAAAGGCGGGCCCGATCTTGCGCGTGTCAGCTTTAGGAGACGATTAGCGTCATTTAAGTTTGTTTTAGTTTAGGATTCTTGCTTAATATAAAACTTTTCCGTTAAGCGAGTTTAGTATCTTCTTTTACTCTTTCTTAATTCTTTTCTTAGATTTTCTCTCTCTACTTAGCTTTTAGATTAGTTTTCTCTCTCTAATACTTTGTTCTTAACTCTACTTTTAATTCCGAATTACTTTGGTAACGATTTCTTCTACTTTAATCTCAGTTATTTATTTTAATTCTTTCATCATGTCTTATTTTATTGCTTTGATTAGTTTAGATTTAATTATGTGTGAGTAGTTCTATTTCTAGGGTTTATGGGGATCCATTAATAATATGAAGGGGTAATTTATTGCTGTTGATTATCAATGCTAGATTAATTTCCTATTAATTGATTTAATGCTCTAGCTGTGACTTAATTAGGCCTGATCTTTTATGCATGAGTTTGACAATATTGATTCGAGATTCGAGAGATGAGAATTGATGTTTAGGTCTAGTTTTTATAGGCAAGTTAGTTTATAAATGGTTACGTCGAGATTCGAGAGATGAGATTTAATATCGTTAAATTAATTGTGTGGTTGTAATACGTAGCGAAAGCCCTTTATGATCTGATTAATTTATGCATTGATGATTGATTATTATGTTTTACCCTGGAATGTTTTTTATTGGTGAATCTATGCTCTAGGTGTTTTATTCATTGATTTCCTTTATTCTTATTCTTCCCTACTTATAATTTCCGCAGTTTAGTTTCCTTTGATTATAAAATATTGGTTACATCATAATTTAGATTGCTTGAATTAATTAGGAATAGAAAGACCACTTTCCCTGTGGATTCAACCCTACTTCCCTTTCTATTATTAGTTAGTGGTTTTAGGAATTACTTTTGATTAATTGATACGATTTTAGCCTGTCAGCAACCGACATCGTACATATAAAAGAAGATGAAAATGATTAGGCTTTATTTATCGAAATTATAATTGTATACAAAAACCAAAAAATAAGTAATTACCTTAGCTTGTACCCACTTTACACTTCGTCTTTAATCTTGTACTGTATTAGAGTTTGAAAAGATCTACTTTTACATGAAGAGTGAAAAGATTAGAGTTTGAATGAGGGAAGGTTGAACATTTAATGACTTTCTCTTAATTTATTTTTTAGAAGGAAGTTCACTGCTAATTAGATAGTAGTGGGTGAAAAAAACTGATAGTAGTGGGGAAGCTATGTTCAACGATTTCCCTTTTTTTATTATTTTTTTATGTAAATAATCAGTTGTAAAGTAATCGTCAAATTTAGGATATTTTTTAATAATTTCATTATGTCTATATTATATTTGTAATTCAATAAAAAGTATTGTCAGTTAATTAGTGTAGATAAGGAAGGAAATTTTTAGAAAACAAAAAATCCCAACCAAAAAAGGGAGTTCACTTTAAAGAGTAACATAGATATGCATTTTCCAGTGTTTTCATAGATTTGGTATTGTTTTATAGGGAATTGCATATTAGGAACATTTTCTTGGACTTAATTGGACCACTACGAGCATTCGATATGGATTTAATTCATATGACAATATTCCAGAGCCCAAGACCACGTTAGAGTAATCAAACCGTTAATAAAGGGCTCGGCGAAGAGGAAGTGACCAAGGCAATGGACCAATTCATAAAGACCCAAAGAGAAATTTTGGATTGAGCCAAGAAGGAGCCCAATCGAAGAAGTTTATTCTTGCATGAATGCTCGCTCGATCGGGGAGTGTCCTCGCCTTGAGGCGTACCCAACCAGGCGAGGCAGAAAGAAATAAGCAGCTCTCACCCAGGGGCGCGCCCTACTGGGCGAGCGAGAGAAAGGCACCAACCTAAGGCGAGCTCGGCCAGGCGGTCAGGCGCCTGACAAGGCACGTGTTTCTAAGGAGTTTTAAGGACAATTAATATTAGTTTTAGATGAGGATTTCTTAGCTTTAATATAAATAAACTTTTATTAAGCGAAACACTTATGTCATCAGTGTTTTTGTTCTCTCAACACTTTTGGTTTATGTAATTCAATATTTATGTTTACTTCGGTAATGATTTCTTCCCCTTTTATTCCCAGTAATTTAATTTCTTTGATTAATCATGTCTTGTTTTATTACTTTGCTTAGTTTAGATTTCAATATGTGTGAGTAGTTTATTTCTAGGGTTCCTAGGAATCCATAAATAATATGAAGGAGTAATTTATTATTGTTGATTGTCAATGCTTTGATTGATCTTCTATTGATTGATTTAATGTTATGCAATCAGATTAGGCCTTGTTTAATTGTATGAGTTTTGCAATATTGATTCGAGATTCAATAAATGAGAATTGATGTTTAGGCATGATATTTATAAATGGTTGTTAAGATTTGAGAGATGCGATTTAATACCGCTAAGTTAATTATGTGATTGTAATTTGTTGCGAAAATCCTTTATGACCTGATTAATTGATGCATTAAGAATTGATTGTTATGCTTTACCTTGGAATATTATTTATTGGTGAACCTAAGGCTTTAATTTATTGATTTCCCTTATTTTCATTTGCTTTAGTTTATTTATTCTTCTTAGTTTAATTCTCACAAAAAATAACTTGGTTACTTGAAAATTTAGATTATATTTATTATTTAGGAATAGAAAGACATTGTTTCCCTATGGATTCAACCCTACTTCCGTATCTACATTAGTAGGGTCTAAAGAAACCTTTAGGAATAGAAGGAGTCACAAAGCATTATAGCCTTTTGAGAGAGTTCATTGACAATGCTTCATGAGAAAGGGATGAGTTTGAGAGAAACCTTTACCCTTTCATGCACGGTTTAGAGACTCCAGGTTTTGAGCTTGTTGAGGGAGTTGTTGTTTATTGATGTGATAGAGAGGGTGATTATGTTGTTTCTCTTAGAAAGTTTTTGTTTAACGGAGATGTGAGTCATGAGTGTTCTTTTGAGGATTTTATGATTGATTTTCATGCCCTCAATGGTGATGTGAGGCTTTGTGAGACCTTTGTTTATCCCCCTCCCCTTTCTCAAGTCCCTTTTTCAAGGAAGTTTAACCATATCTCCTACTATCCTATGTTCCTCCCCTCTTTTGTAAATTACCCTATTGAGGACCCTCTCTTCTTTGAAGAGCTTCTTCCTTTTCATCCTGCAATTATTGAGGAAATGGGTGATTGTGCCACCCAAAAAGATTTTGAGGAGGTTTTGCCTTTTTATTCTTTTTTTATTCTTCTTTTTCTTCTTCTTCCTCTTCTTCTTCCTACTTCCTTAATTTTTCTTCTTTCTTTTGGCATCTTCCTCCTCACTTACGTGCAATAATCTTTTTACACGTTCTTATTTCGTCATTTGCCTACTTGTTATCCTATGAAATGTGTAGTAGTGCATTTGATAAGCTCTTGTTCGTTGCAATATTATTTACTAGAGCGGTCTCGCTTGGACTTTAAATAAGCCTTTCTCAGAAAGTAACCCGAGTTTTTATTGCTTTCATTTTCTTTTCCTTTTATATTAGATTTTCTCTCATGGAAATGTTTGTGTGTCTCTTGCTAGGTACATGACATGATATACTCTTATGCAATGGTTTGGTTTGACGCCTCTTTTTGTTAGCATATGGAAACCAAGATTCAATTCAAGAGGAAATTGGCTTTGAAAGGTTAAATTGGTTCATTTGCGGGTATTTACACCAACCTATATCGAGTAATATCTTTCCTTACTCTTCCTCGATCTAATGGTTGGTGATTTATTGGACATTTGTTGGTCTATTGGATTGATTTCTTTCTTTTCCCCTCCCTTGGACTCTTTGGTTTATGTTTGAGCATATTGTCTCATTCAAGCTTGAGGGAGGGTATTCTATCGTGTTTGGTGGGATGTTAATTCATTTATGTCGTGCACTTGAGTATATGCATTTCCTTGTCTTTTCTTATATTTCGAAAAATCTAAAACGATTTTTGTTTACTTTAAAGGTAATTTTGGCAAATTGTGTTCTGTTTATTCTTTTTTTGGACATTCTATTTTGGAAGTTGTATTCTTGATTTTTTTTTTCCTAAGTAGAAAATGTGTGCACAGTTTGAGAGTGTCATTGGTTAACTCTAGGATATTATATGCTAAGGTAGTCGGCTTAAGAACTTTTGGGTTCCATGAAGCCTTAGTTCACGGGAATGGGGTAAGATGGAGTTGCTCTTCATAGTGGATTTGAAACCCTTGGTTAGTAATTTCTATATATCCCTTGTGAGTTTCATTTGTTCTAGCCTCCATCACCTTGTTTAGCGGCAATTAAGGATCCTTAGCTATCATGTCTTAATCCTTGTTTTGACCTCTAGCTCCCAAGATCGTGACCGAGCCACTCTAGGGGAGGACAAGGGCATTGTTTATTTTCATTTTCTTCTTTTTGTTTTTGAGAGTTGGCCCCTCTTTTCCTTCACTTAGGAAATATCACCAAACTTTTCAAATTTTTACCCTTAGCCTTACGTTACAACCAATAAAAGACCCTTAGACCCTTGAGGGTTGAGTCAATATCGGTGGAGGGAGATAGTTGTCAAACCTTTGGAGAAAGTGTGCATGGCTAAGATGTCGGGATTAACTTCTCAAGATTTTTCATTTTCTTTTTCTTTTTGCGGTTCCTTCGAGGAATCATGAGAAGCTAGCTTGAGGGTTAATTTGAAACTAGTGGAGAAAACGCGGCCCGATTTGTTGGGACGGGGGTGAATTGAGTCCTCATTTGTTCTCTATGCTTCGCATATATTATGTTTCAATCAACCATTGACATCTTGGAACGTGCATACATTTGCATATTTAGAAAGGTTTGCATTCATCGATATTTGTTCTTATCTCTTGTCCAAATATGAACTTGTGTTTTCTTTCTCTTTCTTATGTTCCTTTTTCTTTTCTTTTTTATTGCCTTGCCTTTGTTTTTGTCAAGAGTTGTGGGTTAAGCTCTTAGGAAACCCTCACGAGAGCACACTCGTCCTCTAGGGAAATCTAGAGGTTTAAATGGCTTGTCTTTTATTGTTAAAATTGACCGTGATTCCTATGAAAGTGAGTTAGTGTACATTCTCATTTCCTTTAGTGTATTAGCTTTGCTTGAATAATTCACTCCCTTTCTCTTGTGTTTCGTGTTAATTTTCTTGGTGACGAGCAAAAGATTAGCTTGGGGGAGTTTGATAAGTGACTTTATGTCATTTTTTTTAAGTATTTTATGCTTATTTTCCGATTTATTTTCCAATAATTTTCCTCTTTTTAATCTTTATTTCTCTTATTTCCTTATTTTCCTCTTTTGTCTCTTTATTTTGAGTATATTTGTAGTTTTTAATGGATGCTAGTTTAATTTCGTATTTTTAGTTATTAATTTCTCTTTTCTCTCATTTTCTTATTTTATTTTATTTCCATGTTTATTTTCTTTATTTTATCTAATTTAATTTTCTTTATTATTTCTTTTAGTTTTAATATTTCATTTTACTTTAATTTTATCCTTACTTTATTTTACTTTATTTTATTTTATTTTACTTTATTTTATTTTATTTTATCTCATGATTATTCCCTCGTGTTTTTGTTGTAGGTCGTGTTTGGTGTTGCGGGTTTGAGTCAAACTTCACAAGTTGCTGACCTTGCTGCCCATGTTGCTGCCACCCTAACCTACACCACACCTATTCTTAACATCCACCACACACTCCTCACCATCTCCCCTGCTCCTCCTTTCATCCCAATCAGCCCCAAATCTCATTACCCCTGCGTCACCATTCACTAATTAACCCAAAAAAACCAAGCAGCCAACTCCCACGCAACAACAAACCCCCTTATCTCACAGACACCACAACCACCACTTCGCTCACCCACCATTTCACACCACGCACAACCGCTCTAACCATCACCCACCAGTGAGGCATCCGCAAAACACAGCCACCAAAAGGAGCGGCATCAATAACACCAGTCACCGCACCTCCCTCCACTCACAATACCATAAATTAGCCCGCATTCCAGCCCTCAAAACCAACCTTTCAACCCACAATAGTCCGCAACCACCAAACATTATTTCATCAGCCTCCCCTACACCAATTCTAACAGCAGCAACCACCATCAACAACCGACCATCACACACAGCTCCCTAATCTCCGAATTCAACTAGCAAACTGTCACAAATCAGCCCCAATTCGCACCTAGTTCGCCGCGGGTGCAACCTCTTCCACAGCGGGCCCAATTTCAATTAGAGCTTAACATTTGAAGTGGGAGATGCCGAGGAAATGCCTGGGAGAAGGCGCAGCTCAGGCCACCGCCGGCGTGGCCTATTCTTCCACGGGCGTGGTCTTTGGGGTGTTTAAAACACCATATCACGAGCTTTGCACGTGATTATTAATGGAGATCAAACGGTCTTGATTTGATGCTCGATGATAGATGATGAGGATGAGCGGTGGCAGAATGATGATGGAGCTTCATGGTGCGTGAAGCATGGGATTATTCCCACAAGCTAAGATATACACGCTATGCATGCACAAAATAAGAAAGATATGTATAATACTTATTATTTGGATATCAAGAGTCGAAACAGTTTACACATATTAAGTGTACTTACTTGGAGATAGTGCAATAGCAAAACTACAAAATCAAAACCATGAATACAAACATCCTAAAGAGTATCATGATATGAATTTCCTTCTATATATACAGTTTTGATGCTCAGTCGTTGTCTTTCATTACGCTTAGATTGGTCCCTGATAAGAAGATAAAGAAGTTAATTAATTTCATAGATGATTATGAAAATGGAAGCTATGCATGTGTGCATGTATAATTTAAATGATAATACCTAATAATTAGGGTTGTGGCAAATGAGGCAGGAGGACTTCTTTGTAAACTACATTTTTTGTAAATACACCACATCTACCTCTAATATCTCCTTTGCTAACAAAAACTTTGGTTGTTTCTTGTGATGTCCCTCTTGATAGTGCAACGTATAATTGTCCATGGCTGAAAACATGTTGGGGAAGATGTATACCTACATGAGGAATGGTTTGCCCTTGTGATTTATTTATGGTCTAAGCAAAACACAATTTTACTGGAAATTATTTTCTGATCATTTAAAATGGCAACTTCACATCTTCTACCGTTTTTAAAGGAATACTTGGAATGAATATTCGTGTCCCTTTGTGACTCCCGGTCAAAATTTGACCTCAATCACATGATCCTTTAACTTAAAACATATTAACCTTGTCCCATTACACAATCTGCTACTTGTGTCAATATTTCTCAGAAGCATGATTGGTGAACCAACTTTCAACCTTAGAATATGTGGTGGCAAACCACCAAAGGATAATGTGAAGGAGTTCATAGGTACTACGCAGCGGAAAAACATGAATCATATTCATACAGTACCTAATCCCAAGATCTAATGCATAACACATAAAGAACATATAATCGTACCTTTGAAGCGTGATTCCATGTGCGACCGAGCAAGAACAATGGGAGATAAAGAACCCCAAGCGTGATTTCTCTACTTGGTCCACGGGAACAAGTTAAACCTCCACTAATGCTAGTTAGTCGTAATTGAACGCTTCAATCAACCTTCAACGGAGAAGAGAGACACAAGCTAACCACAAATACCACGACGAACCCCACGAGCAACCACAAGGGGGGCGCCGCACGTACGGACGTGAGGGGAGAGGGTAGGGCCGTGAGGTGAGGAGAGTGTATAGGGTTTTTGGGACATGGTTGCTTTAATGTCAAACATACTGTAAGTTAATTATGACTTATTGCAACCCTAGGCATGGATCTTATTTATAGATCATATCTCTAAATAAGAGTCCATGTCAAGCCCAAACACCTTATCCCAAACACACTACTCTAGCCCAACATTCTACATTGTATGTCATAATCTCATGAGGCCCATTAATGGGCCTCTTACTTGTTTAACCCAATACCCTTGTGTATGACCTCATAGGATCCATTCTATTGAGCTTTGGACTATTTAACTAGCCCAAAGATCATTTGTCATATTTAGCAACTAACAATGGCGACCCAAAAGAATGAACTTATTATCTCCATAATAGTGATCCTTGATATATCTAGTATTTGCAATTATCGAAGACATAACTCCTTCAATCTCCCACTTGTCCGAGATAAGTGCGCAATATTCAAATTCCTTAAGTCAATGTGTGGTCGATTTGATAATATAATTGCATCTCATGTCGTGATCATATTAGTCTACAAATCTTTTCTTGAATACTGAGTTAGATTCACAAAACAAATGATTACTATGTAATGCATTTGAGCATGGCCATGCATTTTCTAAATTCTCCCTCTTCAAGGGGCCAAGACACATTCCTAATTCAATAGGTAGCTTAGACTCTATTCAATCTTGTGGCAACCAAAGCTCCCACTCAACTTTTGATGTAACCGGGAATCACCCTTTATAATCCCCAGTTACGGCTAGACGTTTGAGTGTACCACAGTTAAATCAATCATTGAATGGAATAAGTGTTTCACTCATGTCAAAGGAATCTACTAATATATCCGGAAAATCTATACTTGAACTTCAAATTAGGTCTATAGTTGGATCATGCATCATTCATGCATACCCATGTGATTGACCGAGCTTCACTACGCTCCTATATCCCATGAAACTGCGCTATCTAATCAATCTTACATGCTAGTCCATTAATTGAAATCATTTATGTCCAGTTTAATAATTTCGAACTAGGAACTTAAATAATATATGAATTTAGTTCACCTGTAGGGTTTCATTCACCAGGTCATCAACCTGATGAACCCATAAATTCATAATTATTTTGGACATTTTATTAAATATTGAAACCACGATTAAATAAGATTGAAACTTTGTTTCAATTGATAAACATAATTCTGCAAATGAATGTGATACACATGTAACTTGTTTTTCTCCAAAAACAAACACTACTTCTAATTACATCATTTCCCTTAATCAAGTTACATTAGCATGTTTCTCATGCTTTGGAAATGGAAGGGGTTTACTAAGTAGAGTTCATGAGACATTCTCATAAACATGAACTTTGCAATTTCTAAATCTTAAAATCATTTTCAATTCATCTCTATGCGCTAAGAATTTTCCTTCGTCCTTTCACAAGGAACTTAGAAATTTCTAATTTGTTTTCCAATGTTACATTGGATTTCAATTGAAATCTATCATCACTTGTTCTTAAAACACGTGAATCAAATAGATGAGTATAGTCCATGACATGCATGATGCATCCTTTGCATATTGAATGAGGGTCATCACTCAAAACTTTAATTTCATCAACCTTTCTCAAAGCATTGAAGTATTAAGCAACGTGCCATGTTACATGGGATTGAAACTCCTTTCAATATAATGTTGAACCTTATAAGAATCTTATCAGTATAAGTTTCTTAACCAAGCTCAAACATCCATCGAGACCTATCTCTATAGATCTTTAATCCCAAATGTACTCATTATCCTCCTTCAAAGTTTTTCATGCAAAATGCATCAGCCATTACCTGACCCTTCAAGCAACGAATAATTTATCTTTATATTAGACCAAGAATACTTCATAGCTCCCACTAAAACATCTTGTACACACAAGACCTTTTCTTCATTTTACGAGAACATCAAACGATTTGATTTGACTCATAAAAATAAGAACATTAACTCCATGATGCTAACTTCAATCCATTAAGGATCTTTTATGCATCCATAGGATTATTGTCTCTTCAAAACCATTCTGATTGTATCGTATACAAATCTTTTTTCTTGAACAATTTCAAGAAAGTGTTTTGAAATCCATCTACCAAATCTCATAAGGTAGTAATCACTAAAATATCTTTAATAGATCTTTGCAACATGACTTATATAAAGTTTTCATCGTAGTCATAGTCATATTATGAATTAGTTGAATCCTCTACCAAGTCTTTGCTTTAGTTAGAAAACATTTTTCTTTTTTGTCTGTTTTTCTTAAGATGGGACTCACCTTATTAGGCAAATTATTCAAGTGTCATACACTTGCTTACAGACTTAGAATCTATTTCAGATTTCCTAGTTTTTAAACCACTTGGAGTCATAACTTGTCAAATCATCTTTATTACTTCATAATCATCATGTTCCAAAATAAATATTTTAGAGCTCTTAGTCAATATGAAATCATATTTCTTTGGCTAAGTTTTACATATGCTAGTCATCATTGTGGGTTTTTATGCAACAATTAAGACTCATACAACAACTTTGTTTAGTTTTCAATGAGAAACGACAATTTGAGGATGTACACTTGGAATGTACTACCTTCGACACATGGTTATTATTCCCATTACACTTAATGAGACCACGCGTTGTCATTTGTAACATGAGGTGAATCATGCTCATATTGTTGCTTTTATTCGAATTAGCTTTTCTTGAACTCTTTCAAGGATCTCGAACATTTCGAGATTATTATACTTCCACTTGCCTTTTGAGGAGGCAAATTTAGCATAGGGTGAACCAACCATGGTTTGAGCCATGTTTGTTTGTTGCTTTTCTCAAACTCTTTTGACTTTTCTCGAACTCTTTCGAGATTTATACTACTCCCACTTGACCTTTTGGAACAATTTCCATAAGGGCACTTACTTGAGCAACAAACATTTTGTGCTAAGTATGGTTTGTGTAGTAGTACCTTGTGCTCTGTATAGGAATTTATCGTGCATTTAACGATTAAATACAACATTTATTCCTTGCTTTGTAGAAAGACTTAATAAGAACTTTTCTTATCCATATCCCATATGAAGCCTTTGCTACAATTTAATTTGACCTATGTAGTTTCTTTAGTTTTTTAGCTTATTTTAAAAGTATATCCACTAAATAATGGTTGGAAGATAGGTAATTTTATACATTATCAAAATATATCTCATATAGATTGATAGCTCCCTTCATAAACACTTCACAGGGTTTTCTTTCGGAATTTGTCGTAAAACGATTTCACAACTTTTGGATCTTCATTAAAGTCTTGTCTTAAATTCTCATTATTACGATCGTATCGCAATACTATGAATGTGTTGCCAAGTATATGTCTTGACTCAAATTTTTTCACAATTATAATCATATTGTAATGCAACCATTATCTTGTCAAGTTGATACTGAGCTTCATACTGAACATTTTGAACTTTTCAAAATTTTCACTCTTATGCTTCAACTAAGCACAAGAAGTAATCATATCACAAATGAAGTTCTATTGTGCATCTCTAGTCTTTGAACCTTTGGTTTTCTTACATCGATATGTATTCAACCTGGAGTTTGTATCATCATTTCTCTAAATGGTGACATTGTCAAAATTTCAAATTAGAATGATAATTACATATATTAATGTATTCATAATCCAATGATATTGAAAGTCCATCCCTTTGGATCTTCCGCATGCAATGTTCATTTTCATTCGAATTAATTGACATTTCAAAGACAATTTTTATATATAGAAATGGTTTAATTATTTCTATCATATAGAACTTTGAACCTATTTAGCAATCTCAAAACACATTATGACTAAATGAAGCATTGAATAACATTTATTCCACGTTTTTGAATCTTCGATGCTTAGTCCTTACTAACATTGAATGATTTTTTGATAATGGCAAGAATGAATAACATTTATTTAATTCTAGCCAATAACAAGGTAAGGTGAAATATAGGTTCTACTTGTAAAGTTGCAACTTTTGCTTCTAGACTCGTAGATTCTACTTGTGAAGTAGCAACATTTGCTTATAAACTTGTAGATTTAATTCTCCTTTAGCCATACTTCTACATTTAGTTCAACCACATTTTCAATGAGAGGAAACTAAACATGACATCATATGTCCAAGAAGTAGAAATGTGCTAAATCAATTTCTATAATATACTTCTTAAATTGGAACATTTCCATTCTTTTACCTTCCAACTATATGAGGTAGTTTCTAATCAATTGGAATTGGTCCATTTAATTCGAAACAATTTTTAATTTGTTCGTAACAACTTTTATTAGCATGTAAGTAGTTCTAGGTTTGAGAAGTAGCAACTTGTTTGCATTTCTTTAGCCTATAACTTCTTAATGAAATCCTCATATATTCCTAAACATTTCCCATTTGAGCCCCTTAGAACACTTCTCTAAGGTTCAAAATGATGCTTTGCTTAACTACTTTAAGCACATTTCATGATTTTCTAAGTCTATTCAATCATCATTCATATTAGAGTTTAATAAACTATTTAACTCTTTGTAGAAACCCATTTGTGTCTCCCCAAAACCAAACCCAGTGATGAGTACCTTTCACGTCAAATCATAATCGAATGAAGTGAAAGTGTGGAAAGTTTAATGTTGCGGATAGTTTTAATTTCTTTTCTCTTCTCTCTTTTTTGAAAACTTATTTTAAGAAAAACAGACAATACAGTTTGGTTGGTCCATGATATGGGTTCATTAGTAGTGTAGTTGGATGGGGCTTGACAAGATCTTTCCAACGATATATTATAAGCCCAATTCCGATGAATGATGAGGAAGCTATGGCCAATTTACTAAACTGGACCCGTTTTGAGCCTTATATGCGGCTCAATGATCTAGGGGAGGGCCTAATATAGATTTATCATTCCTAATGCAATTAGGAATGGTTTTAGTCTTCTAGATTCTTCTATAAGGTTCTTTTCATTCCTAATTCAATTAGCATTGATAAATTGACTTTTGTTGACTTTTCAGAGTTTTAATTAAAATCAAAGAGCATTTTTGAGGGAAATACGATTTTATCCTCCTGTACGGCAATTTTTATCTGATTTTAAGAAAATGCGTGATTTTCGGAATCAGCGCCAAACGCCAGCTGTAGCGCCTGGCGCCAGCATTGGCGCCTGTTGGCGCTGGTTCTTTTTTTGTGCGCTAGACTCTGTTTTGATAATTTTATCTTTTTCGCTGATTTTCTCTATAAATAACGTCGTAAAAACTCCGTTTTCATTCACCAGTTTTAACCAGAATTCACCTACAACCAG
Organism: Chenopodium album; assembly: GCF_948465745.1. NCBI lineage: Eukaryota > Viridiplantae > Streptophyta > Magnoliopsida > Caryophyllales > Amaranthaceae > Chenopodium > Chenopodium album. The sequence goes on from NC_137838.1 coordinate 48,972,990, forward strand.
TTTTCATTTTCATTCTCTTCTAATCATTCGCCAACTCTCATCAATTTTCTTTCTATTCTCTCTCTCTTTTTCTAAACTCGCTTTTTACATACAAAATTCTGCATTCGCAAGATCTAGAAACACCTAGCCATATTCGAAGTCGCCTTCGCCCTAGACGTGAAAGGTTTAATTTCTGAGGGTTTGGTCCCAAATCTCTATTTCAATTATTTAATTTAATTGTTTTGTTTATTATTTTCCTTAAAGTTATTAACGTGTGTATTTTGTTATTAGAAAGAGGTACGAGGCATCAAAGTAAGTGCTTTAACGATTTTTATGATATAGAAATCATGTTTAGATTGTTATTATGATTCCTGCGATGCTTCCTATTTTCCTTCCTAATATTTATGATTGTTAGTATCATGTTTGGGCTAAAGGTTTGATTTTTATTGCTTAGTGACATGCTAAGGTTTGTTATTAATCTTGTTAGTATCATGCCTAGGATCTTGCTATGTTTTAACATGATTATTATTATGATTAATATGATTGTATGATGATTATTGTTTTGATTATTATTATTATTATTTTAATTATAATTTATTTTTATGATGATGATTATTATAATTATTTATTTTTAATATTATTATGTTGTTTGGTTACATATTGTTATTGCTTGATCACACCTTTTATGCATGCTTAAAGGGAATTTGTACTTGTAATCACGCTTAATAAGATAATTTAATAATTTTGTTTAGGGTTAATTTGATTATAATTCAAGTGATCGCTAATAATAGATTTATTTGAGCATTATATTCAACAAACATAGATTAAATAGGTTTAGGGTAATCATATTGATTGTATGTTTTCCTCAAAAAAAAAAAAGTATCGATTGTATGTTAGTCAGAAAGCGCACATGAATACGATCAGAATAAAATAGAGGCCTATTATTAGGGTAGGTTCAATCTCTTTTAGGTTAGATTTGTACCGTCATCCCCGAACCCTTATTTGATTCAAGACCTTATGGAGTTGAAGATCTCTTGGATCGTTAAGGGGTGTAACCTTCACCCTGTGAACGGTTTTCAAGTTCCTAAAACTCGTTGGCGACTCTTTTTCTCTATCTTCTTCCCTTTTGGACGCCACCGTACTTTAGTGTATGATCACAGTGGGGTTCAAGCTAGGGATTAATGCTTGACATATTCCCTACAGTTTTTGGCGACTCCACTGGGGAGGATTTCTATTTTAATTCCTGAATTTGTTTCGACAATGATTTAGAATGAGTGGATCGGATGAGACTCGAAACGTTCTAAGTATTTCATGTGCGTAATTTTGATTAACATTATTGTCATATGCATAAAAAAGATCTCATTGGAAACACCATCCGCAATGAGTTAAAAACATAGGATTTTACACGTAGGAAATTTGAGAAATATCTTTCACAACTAGGACCGAAATAACACCGCGCGAAACTGGAAAATTTTATCGAGCATAGAAAGCTGCTGAGGCATGTAGGAATTAGCGCCAGGGGCTAGAGCATTGGCGCCAGAATTTTAGCCGTAGCGCCAGACGCCAGCATTGGCGCCAGGCGCTACAGCTATAATCTGGCGCCAGTCTCTGTTTGGTGGCGCCAAATTCTTCCAACACCGAGCCAGAAATATGCGTTCTAATTTCGACCAGTTTTTCGTATTGTTTGCTCGATCCTACTTCCTGGTTGAATTTTTTCTCACTTTTCTGAAACCCATATGCGTTCTACATATGGACATAACCCTATGGGAATTCATGCTCCATCTACCTGATTAAACGCTCTGAGCAACAAACGGTACATCCGAGAATGTTGAATTCACCAAACCATGGAAGCGAGTTTTTTCTAAAACTCACGGTGTCCCATCCACTCGTGCCAACCCTTCATGGTTAGGCTTCCGCGCGGTGAATCTGGGCTATTAACCATGGACCCTCTTTGACTAAACCATATCCCGAACTTTAGAGAACTAGAGCCATGGTTAGGTTGCAAACTCATTGCATCATATTGTGCCTACTTGCCTAATTGTGCATTATTTGTTGTGCATATATTCTATGTTTTCTTAACCGTTTGTTTGACTTGTATTGAGATTAAATAAATTAATGACTTAAAGAACTTTGGCTAATTAATTAATTAATTAATTAAATTGAGTCAATAAAGTCTAATATCTTAATCATAATTGACCTAGTATGACTTTAGGCATACCCCTGTTAATTAATAACACCGAAAACAATCCCAGATTGAAGCTCCAGCATTGGCGCCAAAGTCTGGACTGTAACGCCACTCTGTGGAGTACAGCGCCTGGCGACAGCTCTGTCGTCTGGCGCCAAGCTACACAGTGCGACGCCAGTCCTGTCGTTTTGCCGACAGTTCGGATTATAGGTCGAGTCATCACCTAGTGTCTAATTGATCATTTTGCTAAATAATTCGGTTAAATTTCGCTGTCAATAACACCTTGTCAAGTCATTAATTGAGTCTAGTCACATAGTCTAGTCCCATCGTCTTAAACAAGAGTCCAAACATGTCACCTACACTCACTAGTCTTAGCACACACTTGGAGTACATATCACCATGACCACGTCTTAGGTTCATGCATGGGTTGGTCTTTTCCGTCATTTGAGTTAAGGGGTGCATTCTATTCCTAATTCTTCATATCCCTCCATCTACATCATTTTTTCTTCATATTCTATTCCAATATTTCTTCACTTCCTCCATCCATTGCATGTTGAATAAAGTTTAAGTCAAATAATTAACAATGAATATCCCCAAATTCCTTTTCCACAGTACTTGGTCGAGGAGAGAAGGGCGATTAATCAAGGACAACCTCTTTATTCAAGTTTCACTTTTCGATAAACCAATTCGTCAAAAGAGGAAGACTAAAAAGATAATGGCAACTCAAGAAGAAGTCAATGAGCTTAGGAATCAACTAGTTACCATGACTGAAACACTGAAGCTCCTCACACTTAAGGTCGATGATCCCGTGAAACAACAACAAATGAACCTCATGCAAGAAAGATTGATAAAGCTATCTAATGACTATAAATTTCAGGGCATGAGTTCACAAGGGGTCTCGCTGGACAAGGAACTTCTTCCGCATAAGTTCAACGCCACTGACATCCCTAAATTCAAGGCAACAGATAACCCTTACCTCCATCTAAGAGCTTTCGAAACTATAATGAACATTAAGGGTATCGATAAAAAGGTTTTCCCCTCTCTGTTCTCTTTATCTCTTGAAACCGTTTGCCAACAATGGTACTTCTCTCTTGACAAAGAGAAAACCTCTACCTGGGAATCGATAGTAAACGCTTTCGTTGATAGGTACAAGTGCAATATTCAAGTCGAAACCGATCATAGACAACTTGAGATGCTAAGACAAAAAGAGAATGAAGGCTTTACTTCTTTCTTTAATAAATGGAGGGAAATTTCTGCTAAGATGATTGAGGTGGCCACTGAAAAAGAATCTGCGAGGATTTTTATCAAGAATCTCCAAGAGAAGTATTCAAAGCATCTAAAATATCAACACAATCTGAATACTTTCAAGGCCGTTTAGGACATCGGATTTGAAATCGAAGATGACCTCGCAAAGCAAAAAGCTACTAACAATAGTAACCACGGTGGCTGGAAAGGAAAGAAGAACGACAATCCTTCTTCTTTCGAAAACGCCCACTCTAGTAACAATGCTAATACCTTTGATCCTAGTGAAGTTTTAGCCATGGATAACCAAGGATCTAAGAAGCAACTAAAGAAAGACTTCACCCCCATTGGGATAAGCTACGATACTGCATTCGATCGACTCCACGCCAAAGAACTCATTACTCCCATTGGACCTATTCAAGATCCCGCACCTGAAAAGAGATTGCCTAGTTGGAATCCAGACGAACACTGCAAGTACCATCAAGGTAGGGGTCATGGTACTGAGAGCTGCTGGAAGCTAAAGGAGGCTATCCAACATTTGATTGATAATAACAAGCTTCCCATGCCTCCAGTTAACAAGAAGAGCGAGTGATGATAAAGGAAACAACACAAGACAAGAGGCAAGCTTCAGCGACAAGATTTCGTGACCTCTTTTTTCTATTTCTTTTTTATTTACCCTTTCCCCAATAAGTCTAGCATAGGCACCTTTTTATTCTCCTGAGATTTATTTTGTAGGATCATTATTTATTTTATTTTAATAAAATGAGCATTTATTTCCTTATATATGATCATTTCATTATATTGCATTAAAAAAAAAACAAATCCATGTAAAATGAAGCACAAGGTATACCAATGATTTGAGACACCCCTTGTAGCCACATCATATTTCCTTTCACCTTTCTAATATGCAATCCTTTCTTCATAAACCACTTTGAGCCTCGTCTAACAATAGACCTCTCTTTTTCAACCTACATCTACCTAACCTTGGGATGGGATGGTGTGAACTTATGCAATTCTAAAAAAGTCTTGAGTAATTCAAAAGATTAAAATACGCAAAAGCAAGAAATAAATAAAAGTGTACAAAAGGGCAAGTGTTCCAATGTCATTGACATAAACATGTCTTTGATATGAACACGTCTCAGATTGCGTCTCTTATCGAGTGCTCGGTACCGTGCCTGAGAAACACGAATACCAAGTGAGTGATAGACCACATGATCGGGATTGCCCACACTTATAAAAATAAAATAGATGCTAAAGCAAAAAAGAAAAGAGAACTAAAAAAAAGTTAAAATCCTCAAGCATAAAAATATAAAGATTCAAAAGCGAGGTTGCACACCTTGGGGGCTTATCAAGGGTCTTGAGCCTTTATCCCCTTCTTCTATATCCATTAGCCTAACCACGTTACAACCCTTAAAAAGACCTTTTTGAGGTATACACATACTTGTGCGAGGTTCGGCTAGAGCTACGTTCGGCCTGATTCCTAACGGATACGTAGGCAACCTCACATCGAGGTGTGGCCGTAATAAAATTGCATTCATATTCACATTCACACACCATGATCATATCAAGGGATCTCCTATGCTCATCCCTATTCATTTAGAGCTAGACTTGGGGGCTTGATCCCTACATTATTAGCTTACCTAGCCTAAGAGTCACCACCATTTGACACTTTTAACAAATACTATCTTTCCACAAACTTAGCTCTTGCGACCTAACTTTAGTGTCACTATCACACACACCACAGATACATGACCAAATATACTTCCCTTAGGAACCCTTTGTCATGGAATCTTAACACACTGTTGAAGCATGCCTTGTCATATCAACATCACTCATCCATCATAATTGTCATTGCATCACGAAGTATGAAGTGCTTAGCCTCCGTGCCTAAGTTACCCAAATACTTTCATCATTGAGTCAACCATTGAGATAGCCTAGGATGGATTAATCCTTGCACCTTGAGAGATAGTATCAAATGACATTTGACTAAGCACATTCAATATGCACCTTCAAAACTTCAATTCTTTTTCGCGTCTTTCTTTTTTTGGGAGAAAGTCAGTACCCTCAACAAAAATGACGGAAAATTTTTGCTTTTTTTGCATTTTTGAGTCGCACAATCATAACACAATGCACACACGAGTCATGTACACGTTGAGTTATGTCATGATATCACCTTGATTTGAGTCTAACACATGTGTCAAAACACTTTGAGTCGAGTCAACCTCGAGTTAGTCAATCATAGCGAGTCAAGTTTATACCTTGAGTCGTGTCAAGTCAATGAGTCAAGCGACGTTAAACCTTAGGTCAACCCTAAGATAATTAAGATGATTAAAAAGACTGGCAAAGTTCTATAGTAAAAAAAAATACAGGTGCAGCAGAATAGGGAAGACCCTAACCCAGCGCCAGACGAAAACATCTAGCGTCTGGAAATAGATTTCAACGCTTGGCGCTAGAGCACATCGTCTGGCGATAAAGTCAATTCTTGGCGCAAGAGATATTTCAGCAGCGACAGAGCTCGAAGCCTCTCAGAACAGCATTTTCGGGTTCCTTGGTACGCCAGTTAGCCCTTATAAGCAATTTGACACGATTGAGTAGTGATTTGATTACAACTGCAAATAAGTGATCGACCTGATGAAAGATCGTCTCACTTAGCTTAAAGCGCCTAAGAATTGGCTCATCACGGAAATAATGGTTCAGCGGAAGCAAAGTTTAAGCGAGCTTTTAAGATCGACAAGCGTTGGTCTTTGAAAATTTTTCTTCAGAATATTATCGCAATAAATAAGGATGACTTCAAGTAAAGTTATCTTTGACAACATTCGCTAAGATTGTGGAAGTTGTCACCATGATTTGTGAATATAGCACGAGATGGGCGGTCTTCGACGGCATTCGCTAAGATTGTGGAGGTTGTCATCCAAGATTTGAGAAGATAGCACGAGATGGGCGGTCTTCGACGGCATTCGCTAAGATTGTGGAGGTAGTCACCCAAGATTTGAGAAGAAAGCACGAGATGGGCGGTCTTCGACGGAGTTCGCTAAGATTGTTGAGGTTGTCACCAAGATATGAGAAGAGCGGTTCATGATGAGGCGGTCTTCGACGACTTTTGCTATGATTGGAAAGGTTGTCACTATGATTCAAGAAAAGGCTCGAGATGTAGCAACATTAATCAACGGCGTTCCCTAGATTGAGGAAGATCGTCAAAACAAGCAGCAAGATGGCGTTCCACAGATTGTGGAGTGTTGTCATAAACAACTAAAGGTAATTTCAAGCGAAGTTGTCTTCGATAGTATTCCCTTGGACGTGGAATATTATCAATGCAAAAGAGGATTGTTTCAAGCGAAGCGGTCTTCGATAGTGTTCCCTTTGGACGTGGAATATTATCAAAGCAGAAATCGGAGGCGGTTACAGGCGTAGCAGTCTTCAGGCAGTATTCTCTAGCTTGCGGAAGATCGTCACAGCAAATCAGTTACCTTCAGAGACGTGTGCTCGACGGTGCAAGATATGTGTTTCTTAACTCTTTTATCTGTTTAACTAACGCTAGTTTTGCAGGTATCGGCGTTACAAGGATGATTTAGGATCGCCGAACGTTCTGAATCATTCTCCGTCCCTATCGATACTTTGACTTTCGTTTTCGAAACATGCGTTTCTCTAAACTCAGTCAAAGTGGGGGCTTCTGTAGACACCCATTTGTGTCTCCCCAAAACCAAACCCAGTGATGAGTACCTTTCACGTCGAATCATAATCGAATGAAGTGAAAGTGTGGAAAGTTTAATTTTGCGGATAGTTTTTAGTTTCTTTTCTCTTCTCTCTGTTTTTGAAAACTTGTTTTAAGAAAACAGCCAATACAGTTTGGTTGGTCCATGACATGGGTCCAATAGTAGTGTAGTTGGACGGGGCTTGACAAGAGCTTTCCAACGATATACTATAAGCCCAATTCTGATGAATATTGAGGAAGTTATGGCCAATTTACTAAACTAGGCCCGGTTTGAGCCTTATATGCGGCCCAATGATCTAGGGGAGGGCCTAATATAGATTTATCATTCCTAATGCAATTAGGAATGGTTTTAATCTTCTAGATTCTTCTAGAAGGTTCTTTTCATTCCTAATTCAATTAGCATTGATAAATTGACTTTTGTTGACTTTTTAAGAGTTTTAATAAAAATCAAAGAACAATTTTGAGGGAAATACAATTTTATCCTCCTGTACGGCAATTTTTATTTGATTTTAAAAAAACGCGTGAATTTCCAAATCAGCGCCAAACGCCGGCTGTAGCGCCTGGCGCTATGCTTGGCGCCTGACGCTACCCTTGGTGCTTGGCTCCAATAGCCAGCGTTGGCGCTGATCAGGTTTTATCTGTGCCAGAACTCTGTTTTGATATTTTATCTTTTTGGCTGATTTTCTTTATAAATAACGTCGTAGAAACTCCGTTTTCGATAATCAGTTTTCATCTACAATCATCTATTCTCTCTTTTACCAACTCTCATCAAGATTTTCTTGATTACTCTCTCTCTCTCTCTTCTAAATTAGTTTTTCTCAAATATAAAAATTTCGCATTCATTAGATCTAGATACACCTAGCCATATTCGAAGTTGTCTTCGCCCTAGACGTGAAAGGTTTAATTTATGAGGGTTTGGTCCCAGATCTCTCTTTCAATTATTTAATATAATTGTTTTGTTTATTATTTTCCTTAAAGTTACTAACGCGTGTATTTTGTTATTAGAAAGAGGTACGAGGTATCAAAGTAAGTATCTTAATTGATTTATTGATATTATGATATAGAAATCATATCTAGGTTATTATTATGATTCCTACTATCATGTTTAGGAAAATGTTATAATATCAAATATGCTTATTATGATTCCTGCGATACTTCCTATTTTCTTTCCTAATATATATTCATGTTAGTATCATGTTAGGGTTAAAGATTTGATCTTTATATGTTTAGTGACATGCTAGGGTATGTTATTAATCTTGTTAGTATCATGCCTAGGATCTTGCTATTTTTATTATGCTTGAACATGATCATGATTATTATTATGATAATGATTTTATTATTATTATTATTATTATTATTATTATTATTATTATTATTATTATTATTATTATTATTATTATTATTATTATTATCTTTATTATGATTATTATTATTATTATTATTATTATTATTATAATTATTATTATTATTATTATTATTATTATTATTATTTTTATTTTTATTTTTATTATTATTATTATTATTATTATTATTATTATTATTATTATTATTATTATTATTATTATTATTATTATTATTATTATTATTATTATTATTACTATTTATTATGTTGCTTGCTTATATTTTGTTATTGCTTGATCACACCTTTTTTGCATGTTTAAAGGGAATTTGGTACTTGTTATCACGCTTAATAAGATAATTAATAATCTTGTCTAGGGTTAATTTGATTATAATTCAAGTGATCGCCAATAATAGATTTATTTATGCATTAATAATCAACCAACATAGATAAACAGGTTTAGGGTTAATCCTATTGCTTGCATGTTAGTCAGAAAGCGCACATGAATACGATCTGAATAAAGTAGAGACCTATTATTAGGGCAGGTCTAATCTCTTTTAGGTTGGATTTGTACCTTCATCCCCGAACCCTATTTGGTTCAAGACCTTATGGAGTTGATGATCTCTTGGATCGTTAAGGGGTGTAACCTTCACCTTGCGAACGATTTACAAGTTCCTTAAAAAACTTGTTGGTGACTCTTTTGCTCTATCTTCTTTCCCTTTGGACGCCACCGTACTTTAGTGTATGATCACAGTGGGGTTCAAGCTAGGGATAACGCTTGAAATATTCCCTACAGTTTTTACGACTCCACTGGGGAGGATTTCTATTTTAATTCCTGAATTTGTTTCGGCAATGATTTAGAATGAGTGGATGAGACTCGAAACGTTCTATATGTTTCATGTGCGTAATTTTGATTAACATTAATGTCATATGCATAAAAAATATCTCATTGGAAAGACCATCCGTGATGAGTTAAAAACATAGGATTTTACACGTAGGAAATTTGAGAAATATCTTTCACAACTAGGACCGAAAATAACACTGCGCGAAACTGGAAAATTTTATTGAGCACAGAAAGCTGCTGAGGCATGTAGGAATTAGCTTCAGCGAATAGAAGCTTGCGCCAGACATTTAACTTTAGCGCCAGACGACAGCTCTGTCGCCAGGCGCTACAGCTAAATCCTGGCGCCAACCTATATTTCCTGGCGCCAAATTCTTCCAATATCAAGCCAGAAATATGCGTTCTAATTTCGACCAGTTTTTCGCATTGTTTGCTCGATCCTACTTCCTGATTGAGTTTTTTCTCACTTTTCTGAAACCCATATGTGTTCTACATATGGAAATAACCCTCTGGGACCTCATGCTCCATCTACCTGATTGAACGCTCTGTGCAACAAAAGGTACATCCGAGAATGTTGAATTCACCAAACCATGGAAGCGAGTTTTTTTTAAAACTCGCGGTGTCCCATCCACTCGCGCCAACCCTTCACGGTTAGGCTTCCGCGCGGTGCATCCGGACAATTAACCATGGACCCTCTATTGACTAAACCATATCCCGAACTTTAGAGAACTAGAGCTATGGTTAGGTTGCAAACTCATTGCATCATATTGTGCCTACTTGACTAATTGTGCATTAATTGTTGTGCATATATTTTATGTTTCTCTTAACCGTTTGTTTGACTTGTGTTGAGATTTAATAAATTAATGACTTAAAGAACTTTGCCTAATTAATTAATTGATTAATTAATTTGAGTAAATAAAGTCTAATTTTTTTTTAATCAGAATTGACCTAGTACGACTTTAGGCATACCACTGGTTATTAATAAAACCGAAAATAGTCTCAAATTGAAGTTCCAGCATTGGCGCCAAAGTCTGGACTGTAGCGCCACTCTGTGGAGTGTGCCGCCTAGCAACAACTCTGTCGTCTGGCGCTACACTACACAGTGCGACGCCAGTGCTGTCGTTTTGCCGACAGTTCGGATTATTGGTCGAGTCATCACCTAGTGTCTAATTAACCAGTTTGCTAATTAATTCGGCTGATTTTCACTGTCAATAATACCTTGTTAAGTCATTAATTGAGTCTAGGCACTAAGTCCCATGGTGTTACACAAGAGTCCAAACATGTCATCTACATTCACTAGTCTTAGCACACACTTTGAGTATATGTCACCATGACCATGTCTTAGGTTCCTGCATGAGTCGGTTTATTCCGTCATTTAAGTTTGGGGTACATTCTATTCCTAGTTCTTCATATCCCTCCATCTACATCATTTGACTTCACATTCTATTTCAATCTTTCTTCACTCCCTCCATCCATTGTATGTTGAATAAAGTTTGAGTCAAATATTTAACAATGAATATCCCCAAATTCCTTTTCCACAGTACTTGGTCGAGGAGAGAAGGGCGATTAATCAAGGACAACCTCTTTATTCAAGTTTCACTTTTTGATAAACCAATTGTTCAAAAGAGGAAGGCTAAAAAGATAATGGCAAGTCAAGAAGAGGTCAATGAACTTAGGAATCAATTGAATGACGTGACTGAGGTGTTAAAGGCTTTAACCTTCAAAATTAATGACCCTGTGAAGCAACAACAAATGAACCTCATGTAAGAAAGTTTGAGAAAGCTGTCTAGTGACTATAAATTTCAGGGCATGAGTTCACAAGGGGTCTCGCTGGACAAGGAACTTCTTCCTCATAAGTTCAACGCCATTGACAATCCTAAATTCAAGGAACAGATAACCCTTACTTTCATCTAAGATCTTTTGAAACTATATTGAGCATTAAGGGTATCGATAAGAAAGTATTCCCCTCCTTGTTCCCTCTATCTCTTGAGACTGTTTGCCAACAATGGTTCTTTTCCCCTGACAAATTAGAGAAAACCTCTTCTTGGGAGTCAATAGCAAACACTTTCATAGATAGATATAAGTGCAACATCCAAGATGAAACAGACCATAGACAACTTGAGATGTTAAAACAAAAAGAAAACGAAGGGTTCACTTCTATCTTCAATAAATGGAGGGAAAATTCTGCTAATATGGTCAAGGCTCCTACCGAAAAAGAATCTGTGAGGATGTTTATCAAGAATCTCCAAGGGAAGTATTCAAAGCACTTAAAGTACCAACACAACTTGAATACCTTCAAGGCTGTCTATGATATAGGTATTGACATTGAAGATGACCTTCTGAAAGATAATAGTGCAAGAGTGTAGACACCTAAAAAAGTCTCCCCAAAACCAAACCCGATGATAAATAACCTTTCACCGCCACTGTTGGTCGGGTTTAGTATTTAATTCCGAGAGTGCTTAAAAAATTGTATTTTATTAAATTCATATTTTTGAAAGGTCTATGGATCAGTCTTAGTGTTTGGTAAAAGCATAGTTTTAATTTTAGCCCAAGCTTGTTAATTAATTTTAAACCCAAACCTTTTTATTTTATTATTTTATTATTTATTTTTGGCCCAAATATTTTATTTATTTTTATTTTATTATTTTCTTATTTTAGCCCGAATAATAAAAGTCAGAAAAAAGCCCGAAATTATCAATCGGCACTTAAAAGCCGAAAGAAATTAGGGTTAAAAATGAATTTAGACAGAAAAATGGACTGGAACTGACCGTGTCACGGTACAGCCTGACCGTGTCACGGGAACCCTTCCCGTCTGACGGTGGGACTTCCCGTGACACGGGAGGTCTGCCGTGACACGGGATGTTCCGTGTCCTTTCCGCGTAAAGCCTTAACGCGTTTTCTGTTTCGTTTTCTGAAAATTTCCCGCGTCACTATAAAACTGACCGTGTCACAGGAATGTGTACCGTCTGACGGTACAGTCTGACCGTGTCACGGTACAGTCTGACCGTGTCACGGGATACTTTTTTAGGGTTTTTGTCATTTTAGGGTTCCGTGTGCTCTCTCAGCACATTTCCCTATAAATACCCTCTCATTTCTGATGCACGGGGCAACGCGAATTTTATTATTCTTATTTTCTCTCTTCTATGCTATTAACCTAAACACTAGCCTACCCTTTTTACTTCAAAATTCCTTCTTCAAGCACTGAATGGAGTCCATATTTTACTCGAGGTTCTGTCCTTAAGCCAAGGCGTGAAAGGTAGAATCGTTTGAGGGTTTGGCCCCAAAATCAACCATATTTTATTTGATTTAATTTAGTTGTTGTTTTATTATTTCCTTGAAGTTACTAACTCGTTTATTATTTTGCAGTTGCAAACAAACAGATTCAAAGTAAGGATCATGCTCTTTTTATTATTATTATTTTTCTAACGATTTATATGTTGTTGGAATTATGATTAAATTGGTTTTTATATTAATATTGATTCTATTATTTATTTTGATCACCATATTGCATGTTTAAAGGGAATATGTAATTGAAAATCACGACTAATAAGATAATTTGGACAACCGGTTTAGGATCCTTTTAATCTTATTATTAATTGAAGTGATCACCAATATTTTAGAATAATGTGTGCATTAATTTTGAACCAATTTAGTTAAATAATAGTTTGGAGCGAATTGAATTATTGTTTGTATGCCTTTGAGATCACATGAATGCTTTTCACTATAAGAATTGAGTAGAGGCCAATACGGGCGAATGTGACTCCATGATTCACTTCGTACCATCATCCCCGATCCTCCTTTCGTGGTTCCGAACCATATGGAGTTAGTAATCTCATGGATTATGAATGGGGTGTAACCTTCACGGGTCAATTGTTGTTACCTTCGTTGTCCTTAGATTCGCACCGGTGGTTTATTTTCTTTTCTCACAGTCGACTTCCTTCGATTTTTCTTAAAAAACGTATGTGTTCTACATGCGTCTTAGCCCCGGGGGATTTAAGCTCTATCAACCCGAAAACGCTCATGGCAATAAGGGTTCATCCGAGTCATTAAATCCACCCAAACCATGGAGTCGAGTTCGATTTCATCACGAACTCGCGGAGCCGCCCGTTGGCATACACCCTCAAGGGAGGCTGCCTTGCTAACGCGTCCAAACTCTTAACCGTGGTACCCTTTTGACACCCAAAAGCTCGACCAATAGTTGAACATAGATCTTGACTTTAGGTTGCGAACTTTTTTACATCATCGTGCCTAAATGCTATGTGTTGTTTTGGTGCTAACCCTCATGTGTTTGCTCTTTTTGTTTAACCCATGACCGAGGTTTTTTTTTTATTCTCACATAGTAATTAGTGCAGACTTAAAATCGATTAAAATCTGAAAAATCACAAAAAATGACCTAGAACTGCGCACCGTGTCACGGCATGTTCTGCCGTGTCACGGTGAACAGTGCCGTGACACGGGAATGTCTACCGTCTGACGGTAGACTGCACCGAGTCACGACAGTCTGCACCGTGACACGGTGCCCAGGAAGGTGTCCCGTCAGTCTTTTTCCTCGATTTTTGCGTCTAGTATTGAGTCGTGTCTAGCTATACGGTCAAAATACGCGTCTATAACCTCACCTAATCACTCACATATTATGTCCACACACTTTTTTTTCGTCATGCACCACTTTTGACCGTATTTTAGGGAAGTTTCGTTTTTTGTGTCGTTTTTTTTTTCGGAGTAAGTCGGATGGTATCCTCCCATGTTTTCTTTTTTTTAATAAGTAGAGTTTCAATAATAATTTTTTTTCTTTTTTAATCCGGATAGGTTAAGGTCAAGTTTGGTCATTAAAGGTGTGTTTGTTTCGGTGTCACAGCACTTGGGCAAGAAGCAAGGGTAGATTGTTACGGTTCGAGTCCATACCTCAACAACCTCTTATACCAAAGAGGCGTACAAGGAAACCACCTCAGTAATCTCCACAAGATCCGTCTCCAGTCTACTTTCAACCAATGGCCACTAAGGAAGACATCGAGAACCTCAACAGGACAATCGAAGGATTGTCTGACATGATGCAGATACTCACTACTAGAGTCAGCACTGTAGAGCAAGACAAGCAAAACAGTGTCACTACTGCTGCGATGGATAAGATCAAGGAACAAATGAGCAAGATTTCCGAAGAGTTCACTTATGTGGAACAGCCTATCACCTCCTCGTCTATAAGAGAGAAGCTTCCTGAGAAGTTTTCCACTACTGATATTCCCAAGTTCAAGCCTACTGATAACCCGCTTTTCCATTTGAAGGCTTTATCTGCAACTATGGCTCTTAAGGGAGTAGATGTGACACTCTTCCCTACAGTGTTTCCTCTTTCCTTAGAGCATGCCTGTCAACAGTGGTTCTATTCTCTGGAATCCAAGCATGTCGCGACCTAGGAGGATGTTACTGAAAGCTTTATGAATCGGTACAAGTGTAACATCCAAGCCAAGACTTCTGAACGTGAACTCTCCATTCTCAAACAGAAAGAGAATGAAGGCTTCACCACTTACCTAAGCAGGTGGAGAGAAACAGCTACGCTCTTGGTGGATCCTCCCAAGGAGAAGGAAATGGTTCGCTTGTTCATTGCCAACCTGACTCATAAGTACAAGCAACACCTGAAGTTTCTGCCTCTAAGTACCTTTGATGCTGTATACGATATTGGAATCAATATCGAAGACGAACTGATGAAGTCTGTTGGTAGCAACAATAACAACATCACTTGGAAAAACAAGAAGAACGACACTCCTTCTTCTTCGTCTTCTAAGCCCAATAATTCTACCAACAATATCAACATCAATGATGTGCTGGCCCTTAATGCTCCTCCTCAAAGATTCCAAAGGCAAAGGAGGGTTTACACGCCTTTGGGAATGACTTATGATGCTGCTTATGACCGTCTTCATGGTCAGGGACTGATTATGCCAATCGGACCATTTCCAGAACCTCGACCTGAGAATAGGACCGCTAAATATGACCCCAATGCTTATTGCAAGTATCACCAAGGCAAGGGTCATAACACTGAGAAGTGTTGGAGGTTAAAAGACGCAATCCAAGACCTGATTGATGCTAACCAACTTCCTGTCCCTCCAGGGGGCAAGAAGCCTAACATTCAAACAGGTCCTCTTTCTGATGCTCTGGCTATCATGGGAGATGAAGTCTCCTTTGATCCGTCGATACTCATTCAATCTGTGAATGAGCCTCTGCCGGAAGTTGTATTTATCTCAAGCACTGAAGAAGTGAATGGGATCTGGGATAGTGACGATGAAGACGTCTATCTCAAGGACATAGCCTGTTCATCTCTCGGCACAAGTGAAGATGTCTGGGGGGACCTTGAGGTCAAGGTTCTCACCAGAAGTGGAAGGTTGCAACAACCTAACCCACCTCCACCTCCACCACAATCAAATCCGATAGTTGACCCCATCGACCCTGTGAATAGCGATGTGGTCAAACAACTGTAAAAGACCATGGTGGAAATGAATGTATGGAAGCTTTTGGCCACTTCCCACGAGCATCGAAAGGCTGTGATGAATGCTCTGGTAAAAATAGGAGTCGATGATGACATGACTCCTCAAGGATTGGTCAACTTTCTCACTACCGAGCTGCCGAGTACTGGCAATCTGATTTCCTTTTCTGATAAGGATCTACCCCCGGAAGGGGACCAACATAATAAGGCCTTACACCTCACTGTAGTGTGTAGGCAGATGAATGTTCCTATGAGCCTGGTCGATAATGGCTCTGCAATCAATGTGTGCCCACTCCGTACTGCAAGGAAGTTAGGTATAAAGAATGAAGAGTTGACTCCCTCCACTCAAGGGATTCGAGCTTACGATAATACTCGCCGTCAAGCCGTGGGTACTATCGTACTGAATATAACTACTAGGGCTATTGAACGTCCCACCAAGTTTCAGGTGGTGGACATTAAGGCCTCTTTCAATCTGTTGTTAGGACACCCTTGGCTTCATGAGCTAAAGGCGATTCCGTCGTCGCTTCATCAGAAAGTGAAAGCCATAGTTGGAGGGGTCCCGATTACCATCGATGCTTCTCCTATGCGCATTCAAGTTATTGATACTCCCATCGTCCATGTTGAACACGACGAGGAAGATGAAGATCTTTGGGGATTTTCACTAGATGATGTTCTTGTGATCAAAGAAGGGGAAAAGTGCCATCTCGACTTCGATCCCTATTCAAATACCAGTATCAACGCCATTCTGAAGAAGCAGGGTCACTTCCCTGGAATGACCCTTGGGCTCAAGAAGAAAATGGCTAAGTCTTGGGGCCATCCTGGTGCGCTCAAGAAGGATACTTTCGGCTTAGGATTCGAGCCGACAAAGGAAGATCTGAAACAAGCTGCGTTGAAAATGAAAGCTCGCAACAACGCTCGAATCACGAAAACGGAAATGACCATGGATCCATATCCGTTCACTCTCAACGGCCAGTACATCAAAGAAGGGGAAGACTTCCCATGCTATGAATTCCCCGAACCATTTGTCCATGATGGGATCCGTGAACCGGGATTCGAGGTGTTTCTCGATTGTGACTTCATCGATGAAGAGCTCTCCACAGTCGAGATGTCAGCTAGCCTGAATTCTGATGATCTGGGAATCAACCTCCTTTTTGGAATGGAGAAGAATGAATCGAAGCCGGTCTGCAATTATAACTCTGAGCTCGTTCAAGCCGTCATAGCAAACAAGGATTTCGACCCCTCCAAGTTAATCGTCCAAGCTGACAACATTTCAAGAGGATGGCGCAAGACATTGAGGATCACTACGCCGAGTGGAGAGAAGTTGGAAATAACCGCTGGCGAGGGTCCTATGTTTGATGAGTCTGAATCGTCTGGGTCCGAGTCCGAGTCTGAGTCTAAGTCTGTAGATGAGTCCTTAGAGTCTGAGGCTGACCCTCTTTCTGCTATAGAGTTCAACCCTGTGTCTCTTGTTGAGTCCTATCCTTCTAGTCCTAATAATTCTGGTGAGGTCGCAGCTGACCTTGCCTCTCTTGATGTATTAGCCAGTGAATTCAATAAAATGAATACCTTTGCTTACGATGCGTGCCATTCCCCTAGCCCTGATCAATATTGCTTTGCTAATGATAAAAATGACAAAGAAATAATAAAAGCAATGGAAGAACATGAAAATAAAACTTCAGTTATTGAAGATACAGAAACAATTAACATTTCCAATGATACGACTGTTAAAGAAGTAAAAATTGGATTAACACTAAGTCAAGATGAACGCAAAGAGCTAATTAACTTGCTTAGTGAATTTGTTGATGTATTTGCTTGGTCATACCAAGATATGCCAGGAATTGACAGGGATATAGCTCAGCATACGATACCACTCATTCCAGGTATGAAGCATGTCAAACAAAAGCTGCGCCGAATGAAACCAGATGTGGCTCTCAAAATCAAGGAAGAAATCAGGAAGCAATTGGCCGCAGGTTTCATCAAAGTATCCAAATATCCGGAATGGATAGCAAATGTGGTTCCAGTTCCAAAGAAGGATGGAAGGGTCAGAATGTGTGTTGATTACAGGGATCTCAATAAAGCAAGCCCAAAAGATGGGTTCCCTCTACCTCACATTGACATTCTGGTCGATAATACAGCAAACCATGCACTCCTGTCATTCATGGATGGTTACGCCGGATATAATCAAGTATTGATGGCCGAAGAAGACATGGAGAAAACCACATTCATCACACAGTGGGGTACATATTGCTATACGGTAATGCCATTCGGGTTGAAAAACGCGGGTGCCACCTACCAAAGAGCAGCTACAACACTCTTACATGACATGATGCACAAAGAAGTGGAGGTCTATGTCGATGATATGATTGTCAAGTCTAAGGATCGCCCAGGCCATATCGTCGCACTTCGCAAGTTTTTTGAAAGACTCCGTAAGTACAACATGAGATTAAATCCAGCAAAATGTGCATTCGGAGTCACGTGAGGCAAATTACTTGGATATGTGATCAGTTCTCTAGGGATTGAAATAGATCCTTCAAAAGTAAAATCAATCATGGCCATGCCACCACCCAAAAACGAGAAGGAGATTTGAGGCTTCATTGGAAGGTTGCAGTATATAAGTAGGTTCATATCAAAGCTCACAGCGATATGTGAACCTATATTCAAGAAGCTTAAGAAGAACGTCCCAGTCACATGGGATGATGACTGCCAAAAGGCTTTCGACAAAATCAAAGAGTATTTGGCAAACCCACCCGTGCTAGCGCCAGCAATACCTGACTTTCCTCTTCGACTCTACCTTACGGTCTTAAGAGAAATGATGGGGGCAATGCTAGCACAAGAGATCGAAAGCAAGGAGAATGCAATTTATTACCTGAGCAAGAAACTCCAAGGATATGAGACGCGATACACGCCTCTCGAGAAGTTGTGTCTCGCACTTGTATGGGCCGCACAGAAACTAAGACATTACATGCTCACTCATACGGTGCATGTCGTGTCTAAGATGGATCCTCCCAAATACCTGTTCGAGAAAGCAACACTCAACGGCAGATTATCAAGGTGGATAGTCAATCTGGCTCAATTTGACTTGAGATTTGTGCCACAAAAAGCCATCAAAGGTTCCGCAGTTTCTGACTTCTTAGCAGACTTCCCGTTAGAAGAAGCTGAAAAAGAAGAAGATGAGTACGATTTCCCTGACGAAGATTTACTCATGACCGAAGACGATAGTTGGACGCTCTATTTCGATGGAGCTTCAAACCAAAAAGGATGTGGTGTGGGAGTCTTGCTCGTATCGCCCAATGAAGAACACATCCCAATTTCCATGAAGCTCGACTTTGATGTCACCAACAATGCCGCAGAATATGAAGCATGCATTTTTAGATTAGAAACAGTTGTCGCCTTGGGAATCAAGAAACTCAGAATCTACGGTGACTCTTCACTAATCATTAACCAAATCTCTAAGAGATGGAAAGTGAGGAGTGAAAGTCTCGCTACGTATCAAGCTCATCTGGAAACTCTCATGGAGCAACTAGATGAAGTAGAATATACGTATTTGCCAAGAGAAGAAAACCAGTTCACCGACGCACTAGCTAAGTTAGCATCAATGGTGCGAATTCTAGCTGACACGATCACAATGCCACTGACCATGGAGAGAAGATATGAACCAGCTTATGTTCATGCACTTGATGATCAACAAGAACCACAGGAGGAAGATGAAGAGCCATGGTATACAGACATCCTTAATTATGTGACAAGAGCAGAATATCCTCCTAATACTGATAAAAGGGCACGCCGTGCTTTGAGGCTCCTGGCCTCACAGTATGTGCTCATCAGGGGAGAACTCCACAAGAGAACCGCAACGGGAAGGAATCTCTTATGTATAGCCAAGAAAGAAGCACATAAAACCATGGAAAACCTTCATGCTGGTATATGTGGAACTCACATGAATGCAAAGATGTTAGTCCAAAAGATTCAACGACAAGGTTACTATTGGACTACTATGGAGCGAGATTGTCACGAGTACGTCAAGAAATGTATGAAGTGTCAAATCTACGCAAACTTACAGCATGTTCCACCTTCGCTTCTCAACACGTATACTTCTCCATGGCCATTCTCCACTTGGGGCATTGACATCATTGGAAAAATCACACCACCATGACAAGGGGGGCATGAATTCATTCTCGTAGCAATCGACTACTTCACCAAATGGGTCGAGGCAGCCTCATATGCCAAGCTGACGGCAAAACATATAGCTCAATTCATTGAGAAAAATATTATATGCCGCTATGGGGTACCACATGAGATGATCAGTGACAATGGAACACATTTCCAAGCCGAATGCGCGGAATTGTTGCAGAAATATCATATCAAACATCATCGATCATCACCATACAGACCACAAACGAACAGAGCAGTCGAATCGGCCAACAAAAATGTGAAGACCATCATCGAAAAGATGACGGAAAATTATAAGGATTGGCCAAGTAAGCTACATTTCGCCCTTTAGGGTTATCGAACCTCTGTTCGTACGTCGACAGGGGCTACCCCTTTCTCTTTAGTCTATGGCGTCGAATCTGTACAACCAATCGAGCTCGAGATACCTTCTCTCCGAATCGCATTGGAAAGCCAGCTAGATGAAGTCGACTGGATTAGAGCAAGATACGACGAACTGGTCTTGCTTGATGAAAAATGCTTGGCAGATTTGCATCATGTCCAAACCTACCAACAGCGTATGGCACGACATTTTAATAAAAAAAGTCAAGACCAGGAACATCAAAGAGGGTGACCTAGTGCTTAAGGCACTTCGCAAAAATGTGTTAGATCCAAGAGGGAAATTCAGACCGAACTGGTCAGGCCCGTGCATTGTTAAAGCCATCCTGTCTGGCGGAGCGGCACAATTGGTAGACATGGACGGTAACGACTTCCATAATTTAACCAACTTGGATCAACTCAAGAAATTCTACGCCTAGTCACGGGACCCTTTGACCGTGACGCGGGAATTTGAACCGTGTCACGGGACCCTTTGACCGTGACACGGCAGATTTTCAGTTTCCTGTTTTATTTATTGGCGCATTCGTTGCGAATTTATTGTTCAAGTTTTTGTTTTCGTTCTTCCATTGCGTCCGACTCCTTGAATCGGATAATTAATAAAAGTCATTGTAATTTTTATTTTAAAGGCTAAAATAAATGTGTTATTATTAAAATGAATGCGACTACAAGTATTGGCATCATATGCCTTATTTTAAATAAAAATTATAAATAATAAAATGCAAAGCACTATTGATCTAATCTCTCTTCTCTTTAGGAACATCCTTCTGTTGCTCAATTAGGTCGGCCTTCACCATTAGTGTGTCTTTTGTAGCCCGAACCGTCACACCCCTAGTCGAACTTTCACCCCTTTCACCTTTCTTGAACTTTCTCAGTTGATTCTCCCTATACACCATCTTTTCTTTACCCTTTCCTTTCACATAGGTCTTCTTTCTTGGCATCTTAGGAGTCTTAAACTCAATTCCTTGTGTTCTCGGACCTAGGCGATCTTTAAGAGGAGCTTTCTTATCTCCAAGACGACTCTTTACATCAGACTTGCGTGATCCGAATCGTTCCCTCCTGCTTCTAGGGTTCGACCATGCCTTGTATGCACTAGATAAAGGAGGAGGAGCTTGGTCACTTGCAGAAACGGTCCACAAAGGTCTTCCAATCCAATAAGCCTCGTACTTGTGAACGTTACTTTCATGCAACGATACTTCACGAGGACTATCGTTATAACGTGGAATTACTTGTTCAAGTCCATACTGCCGCATCAGTCGAGAGGGACAGTAAAAGGTCAGTTTGGAGATACTAGGAACACGACAATATGGAGTTTCATTCGTGCCAACCATCCTAGTAAGCCTCCACCAAGGCACCACCCAACGAATGGAAAATTCCCTCTTTGCAAAGAAATTTTTCCAATCTTCATACGACATGTTCGCGGAGTAATTCTTCTTCCTACGGACTAAGTCGTTAGGGCCATATTTTTCAATATCGTCGGGGACTTCAAATAATTCCAAACGCTCCATCAATCAAATCTGCCAAAAAAAAAAAGAAAAAAAAGAATATTAATCAAAATCGCCAAAAAAAAAGTACTGCAGATTCCCGTGACATGGCAGCTTTAACCGTGTCACGGCAGACCCCAACCGTGACACGGTGCCTGTTTTGTGTCACGGGGGCTATTCGGAGCGTATTTTTACCTGTAATAGTACTAGAGAGCCCTTCCTGATGGCTTTCCTGTCAGCTTTCGCCTCGTCAAAGCCACGAAATGTTTCTCCAAGGCACGTCGGCATAGGAGATCTTCCGGATTCAACATGCTCAAGCACAGACGCTAGACAAGCATGTCCTACCCTACCGTTTGCAAATAGTAGCTTGCTAAACATGCAAAAAATATATGCCCTTCTACGATATACATGATAAGACTCAGAGATGGGGCGATTAAAATATAAGTTAGCAAGTTTTTCTAAGTCTACTTCATTACCACAAACAATTCTATTTAAATCTGGATCTGTCAGATTCAGATGGCGTTCAAAGTCTTGGTAATAATATTCACGCAAGGTAAGCATGGCTATAAGATTCCTAGCAGGAAATCCAAAGATTGCACCAAATTCCTCCGGCAGAGGACAAATTTCATCATAATCAAATTTAAAACAGTGCGTTTCTGGACTCCAATAGTCTAATGTTGCTCTAAGAAAATCATGTTCAATAGCTACATGTCGCAGGGCTAGCAAACCCCTGACATGAAATAATTCTAGCTCTCTTTTTTCAGCATTGGTCAAAGAATAAGACCAGTCGCGCAATGTATTATCAAAATTATGAGACATGATTATTGAAATATGAAATTCTAAATTATTTTTTGTTTCGTAATTATGCATATCATTAATAATCTGGTCTTATTTTATAGCAAAAGCGCTCGAAACTGCCCAGAATTTATCTTATCGCGCGCGTAAAACAAACCGCTGAATAATATGCTTCCCGTGACACAGGAAATCCCACCGTGTCACGGGAACCTTTGCTGTGACACGGTGAACAGTGCCGTGTCACGGCACTTTACGCGCTTGATTTTTTCATCTTTTCCGTATCTATCCGGATTTTTTATATTTTCTTATCTTTAACGTTTATTTTTCAGTTTTTTCTGAGAGTTTTATTTCTAATAAAATTCTCACCTTTTTATCTTTATTATATTTTAGGATTTTATTTCTTTATATTTGATATTTTTCATATTTATTTATTCATCATTTTTTTTATTTCTTTTCTTTTCTTTTCTTTCGGAGAAAGTAATTTTATTTTGAGTGTCTTTTCTTTTGGGGAAGGTCGGTACCCTCCATTACTCCACTTATGTTTTTTTTCGTCATGTCGTTAATAAGTATACAATCACACACAAAGAGTCTCAAACACACACTAACATACACAATAACAAATATATAAACTGTAAATAATGTACAAAGAGTCGTAATACATAAATGTGTCAAGTGTCATCATAACATGTACAAAAACCCTCGGTCAAAAATCTATAGAATCAGAATCAGTCTCATCTCGACCCTGTGCATGTGGTCCACCCTGTGTGTATGGGAACGGCGAACCGAAGAGTCCCTCGACCATCCGAGTACGGGGAGTAGCGTCCCTACTAGTCCCCGTAGGCCCATTAGTAGCCAAGCTCAAAGCCGGAGAACGGAGTAGACTGGCCCAAAGATACTGGAATCGTCGGCGAAGGCATCGTCCCATACATTGGAACCGAGAACAAGCCCGACATCGGTGGAGGAATCCCGGATAATGGGGCCGAGAATGAACCAAGATCCAAAGGAGACCCAAACTCGGGAACTGGAGGCTGTGAAAATGGCGGACGCTGAGAAGACTGACCCTGCTGCCACTGAGCCTCCTGGAATGGCTGAGTAGTCTGAGGCTCTCGCTGAGAACGCCGGTGAGCCTCAGGAGATCGTCTACTACGACCAAGATCCTCCTCGTCCAAGCTTCATGATTCCCATCACCTCCGGACGGTTAGGCTGAGGATAAAACAAAGAAAAATCAGTAATAAGCAGCATTAAAAGAGTGGATAATGCGTCGAAGAAAACTCACCGGCTCAAAAACCTCGGGCACTGACTCCTGCGCCTGTCTGTAACCCTCCGGCGCGTCGGCAATATGGTCCTCCGTGATACCGATCGGCCCAGGGTAGCGGACAGACTGAGGAGGAATCTGAATCCTCCCCACAGGGTGGATGGTCGTCTGAAAATATGATCGAATAATCAAGTTATGCGACTATTTAAAACAGAGACTAGCAAAGAAGATTCTCGAAAGAAATCATACCTCGGGAAGACGGGGTGGAGGAGCCAGAGAAGGAAGTAAATCCCGTGCGTAGTCGCTCTCCATGTTAACGAGCTCCTGCCACGGAAGAGTGTAGCGCTCTCCCCTGTTGATCAACCCTCTGATCAAGCGGGAGTCCAGCATCGACTCTGGCGGGGATGAAGGCACCACAAAGCGATCGCCGCTATGCTGACGGACGACTCGCTCCCCTAAATACCAGACGAAGCGCCCAGTACCAACCAAGATGGTACGGTACGCTGAAAGACGTAGGGCCTCGGGTAAATAAGTCATCCCGGCCCAAGGACGGTACTGGACATCGATGGGAACCTGGAAACCATAAAAGGCGTGAAACAAATGAAACAACATCAGAAGGAAAAAAAAGCAACAAAGCTAATCCTAACGCCAACGGAAGAGGTGCCTCGGCATAGTAGCCCACGAAGAGCCGGAACAGACTCCACCCGTGATTCTCCGCGGTCACGCCAGCTGGCTCCGACGGGGAAGTCATGGACCACTCCCCGACGCCGACGAGGAGCCAAGCCTGGGAAGTACTCGTAAAACCATAGCTGCAACAAAAATAACATTCAGCACACGAATCGAACAAGCTGAAATGAAACAAGAAGGGAAAAGATCATCACCTCTACGACTCTCCACAGGCCAAAAACTGTGACAGGGGATTCGTCATTCAGCTGACGGCAGCCATGACGCAGAGATAGAAGAAGATCCGCATACCCAAGACTGGCCCAGCTGTAGGATCCTATCTCGGGGATCCTGGTCAAAGAGGGGAGGTAGCAGAGGAGCACGCGTGAACTCCTGTCAGGAGAGAGGGTCATAGAGATCAGGATCAAAATGAAGATCTGCACCCGCTGCTCGGCCGTCGTATCCTCCATATCGAAGCCACGAGCGAGAACTGAAGCCGACTCCGATCGTCCACTCCTAGGACCACCTCGTGACACCGGTTGAGTCCTGATGTGCTGAACGATCGGACCCAATAAATCAGCCACCTCAGCCGATGTCCAGGATAGATCAGACATCGGGCCTATTGCCCGGTCAGTAAAGCGCAGCCCGCTGATCATGCTGAAGTCTAAGGGGGTCACCGTCATCTCCCCTCAAGCAAAGTGAAACGTGTTGGTAGTATCCCAGAAATACTCCAACAATGCGCGAACAACCGTCGCGCCGCAACCCCGGGGGCTGCGAAACCCTACAACCGCCGCGTAGAAATCGACCAAGCCAGACGATTCCCATAGGGCGCTCGTAGCAGGATCCCCCGTAATGACCTGGTGAAGTCGAGGGATCAAATCACCGGCCCCGGAACCATGCTGGCGAAGTGCGCCATCGACTATGCCGGAGAGTGCGCGGTGAGAAACGTGGTTTTCACGGCAGAAAACCAACTGGTCTGGGGTCCACGAAGGTGGAACCCACCTACCCCTACTCGTAGAAGTCCAAGGCTCGGACTCCAAGACGTCGTCGTCCACGCCCTCAGGGACAGTGGGAGTGTCCTCCCGAAAAGCCCAACGCCGGTCGCGGGTAGAAAGGTCGCAATCTCGTCGTCTAGGCATGCTATAATAAATATCTAAATACTTAGCATCATTTCCTAAACATTTTTTTTTAGGTGCATATTTATAATAAAAAAAAATAAATATCTAAATACTTAGCATCATTTCCTAAGCTATTTAGTTGTTTATTGAATTATATGCTAAATTTTATTAAAATCTAAATGTTTAGCATCATTTCCTAAACATTTAATTCAAGTTGCATATTTAAATGTTTAGCATCATTTCCTAACATTTAATTCAAGTCGCATATTTACAATAATAATCCGAATACTTAGCATCATTTCCTAAGTTATTTAGTTGTTTATTGAATTATACGCTAAATTTTTACCTCAAGGCTAAAAATTTGCAAAATTATGGTATTTAGTTTCTCCATGACAAACTAATACTACAGTTCTCCTAGCCGCATGATACTATGTTCTCCATGACAATATAGTACAACACATCATTTCACAAGATTCACCACCATTTTTTTCACCATTTCAAAGCATGAACATTATTTCACAAAGTAGCACCCAAAAATGGTGATTTGCTCAATTCTCCATCAAAATCATGCAATTTTTGTCTTAAATTTCTCACAAACACACATGTACACATATACAAGTAAAATCATGGCAAGAATTTCAACATAAAGCGTCAAAATCAAAAACCCCCAAATTGATTTTTTAGGGTTTGTCATGAAATTGTTAATGTGAAGCAAATTCAAAGCAAAAATCAAAGGGAGCTTACATGAATGTTTGTAAAGGGTCAAAAATGAGGAGAAAATCGAGAAGTTACAACAAAACTAGTGAAATTCGAACTCCAAAACTCGAAAATGTGTTCCGGCCACCAGCGCAGCTGCCGCGACACGGGCAAGACTAACCGTGTCACGGCGACCTTCAACGCTGACGGAGCTCCGGCGAACTGGGCGGAAGCTCCGGGACAGAAGCAGAAGCAGCAACGGCAGACAGTAGCAGCGCAGAACAGTAGCAGGAAAACCGCAACAAAACAGAAAAAAAAAAAAGAGAAAATATTTGTGGACTAACCGTGTCACGGTCGCTGTTACCATGTCACGGCGAGCTTCGAACGGCCGGCGGTTAACCTCAGGCGTGGCGCGACAGTTTTTGGTAAGAAAGGAGCAAAAATGGTGAAGTGTGAAAGCAAGTGTGAAGAAGAAGTGTAAAATGTGAAATGGTGAAAGCATGCACGCGGATTTAAAGGCAGAAAAGGACAAAAAAGAGCAAAAGTAACCGTTGTTGACTGATTCAAACAGCGAAAAGGAAAAAAAAAAAAAATAGGTATCCCGTGACACGGGATACTAGTCCCGTCTGACGGGAATCCTTGACCGTGTCACGGGAACCTGATGACGTGGCGCGGCAAAACTGAGCCTGGTCAGGGAATATAATTAGCTTTTTGACCAGTTTGGCTGACTTTCCGAGTTTATTGGGCGATTATTTTTCGCTACAGTTACGCGGAAAATCCCAACTGATATTTAAGGGGGGCTAAAATTACCATTTTACCCCTGGCAAGCGTCAAAGCCTATTTTTCGGCATTTTAAGCATGGTCGGATAATCGGCTTAAAATTGTGAATTATCTGCGGCCCACGTTTGGGGATAATCGAACCACCATACACTTATCAATTTTCAGCAAGTCGGCTTTCCTCAGGTTTGGAAAGCGTTATCGGTGGATTTTTCTTCAAGTATAGAAAACCAGCAAGTCGGCTTTCCTCAGGTTTGGAAAGCGTTATCGGTGGATTTTTCTTCAAGTATAGAAAACCGCCAAGTCGGCTTTCCTCAGGCTTGGAAAGCGTTATCGGTGGATTTTTCTTCAAGTGTAGAAAACCGCCAAGTCGGCTTTCCTCAGGCTTGGAAAGCGTTATCGGTGGATTTTTCTTCAAGTCTAGAAAACCGCCAAGTCGGCTTTCCTCAGGCATGGAAAGCATCATCAGTGGATTTTTCTTCAAGTATAGAAAACCACAAAATTCCTTTGTCGGCTTTCCTAAAGTATGGAAGGCATTAGCGGTGGATTTCTTCAAGCATAAAATGACACCAAATTCGTTCGTCGACTTTCCTCAGGCATGGAAAGTATTATCCGGTAGCTTTCTTCAGGCTTAGAAAACTGCCAAACTCTTCAGTCGGCTTTCCTCAAACATGGAAAGCGTTTCAATCAATGTCACTCGGTAGATTCCTTCAAGCATAGGAAAATACCAAACTTGTTTGTCACCGACACACTGGTGCCAGATACGTATTCTATCCCTTTACTCTTTTATCTGTAGAACTAACATTTTTCTGCAGGTATCGGCGTATACAGAGTGATTTAGGATCGCAGAACGTCTTAAATCATTCTCCGTCCCTATCGACTACTTTGACTATCGTTTTCGAAACTAGCGTTTCTACAAACTCAGTCAAAGTGGGGGCTTCTGTAGACACCTAAAAATGTCTCCCTAAAACCAAAACCGATGATAAATAACCTTTCACCGCCACTGTTGGTCGGGTTTAGTATTTAATTCCGAGAGTGCTTAAAAAATCGTATTTTATTAAATTCATATTTTTGAAAGGTCTATGGATCAGTCTTAGTGTTTGGTAAAAGCATAGTTTTAATTTTAGCCCAAGCTTGTTAATTAATTTTAAACCCAAACCTTTTTATTTTATTATTTATTTTTGGCCCAAATATTTTATTTATTTTTATTTTATTATTTTCTTATTTTAGCCCGAATAATAAAAGTCAGAAAAAAGCCTGAAATTATCAATCGGCACTTAAAAGCCGAAAGAAATTAGGGTTAAAAATGAATTTAGACGGAAAAATGGACTGGAACTGACCGTGTCACGGTACAGCCTGACCGTGTCACGAGAACCCTTCCCGTCTGACGGTGGGACTTCTCGTGACACGGGAGGTCTGCCGTGACATGGGATGTTCCGTGTCCTTTCCGCGTAAACCCTTAACGCGTTTTCTGTTCCGTTTTCTGAAAATTTCCCGCGTCACTCCAAAACTGACCGTGTCACGGGAATGTGTACCGTCTGACGGTACAGTCTGACCGTGTCACGGTACAGTCTGACCGTGTCACGGGATACTTTTTTAGGGTTTTTGTCATTTTAGGGTTCCGTGTGCTCTCTCAGCACATTTCCCTATAAATACCCCCTCATTTCTGATGTACGGGGCAACGAGAATTTTATTATTCTTATTTTCTCTCTTCTATGCTATTAACCTAAACACTAGCCTACCCTTTTCACTTCAAAATTCCTTCTTCAAGCACTGAAAGGAGTCCATATTTTACTCGAGGTTCTGTCCTTAAGCCAAGGCGTGAAAGGTAGAATCGTTTGAGGGTTTGGCCCCAAAATCAACCATATTTTATTTGATTTAATTTAGTTGTTGTTTTATTATTTCCTTGAAGTTACTAACTCGTTTATTATTTTGTAGTTGCAAACAAACAGATTCAAAGTAAGGATCATGCTCTTTTTATTATTATTATTTTTTTAACGATTTATATGTTGTTGGAATTATTATTAAATTGGTTTTTATATTAATATTGATTCAATTATTTATTTTGATCACCATATTGCATGTTTAAAGGGAATATGTAATTGAAAATCACGACTAATAAGATAATTTGGACAACCGGTTTAGGATCCTTTTAATCTTATTATTAATTGAAGTGATCACCAATATTTTAGAATAATGTGTGCATTAATTTTGAACCAATTTAGTTAAATAATAGTTTGGAGCGAATTGAATTATTGTTTGTATGCCTTTGAGATTACAGGAATGCTTTTCACTATAAGAATCGAGTAGAGGCCAATACGGGCGAATGTGACTCTATGATTCACTTCGTACCATCATCCCCGATCCTCCTTTTGTGGTTCCGAACCATATGGAGTTAGTAATCTCATGGATTATGAATGGGGTGTAACCTTCACGGGTCAATTGTTGTTGCCTTCGTTGTCCCTTATTCGTGGTTGCCTTTTTATGATCCGTGAACGGTTTACAAGTTCCTTAAAAAAACTTGTTGGCGGCTCCCTACTTTCCTTGTCTCTAATCGTATTATGTCAATTCCCACTTCCTAAGAGTGCCAAGCATATTCACAACATGCTTTTAACGTAGGCGCACTTCGAATGACGCCTACAGAGAGGAAAGAAGAACGACCATCCTTCTTCCTCCTCTCCCATTAATGAAGTACGTGCTACGAACACCGCTAAATCACGAATCCAAAGATCGAAAAGAATGTTCACTCCACTTGCTATGAGTTATGAAACAGCTTTTGAGAAGCTACACCACAAAGGAATAGTCATGCCCATAGGGCCCATCAAAGATCCAGTTCCAGAAGCCAGGCCACCTAAGTGGGACCCCAATAAGCACTGCGAATATCACCAAGGAAAGAGTCACGACACTGAGGAGTGTTGTTAACTCAAAGAAGCTATTCAAGATCTTATCGATAACAATGAAAATTCCATGATTCTAGCCATCGAAGATGATCAAACATCCTTCGATCCATCACTTCTTATCACACCTGTAGGAGAGCCCATGATCGAGACAGCTTATATAACCTCTCTCGATGAAGTGGCCATGATTGGGGAGGATGGAAGTCTTTTCTTAGATAGTACCAGGGAAGACTCGTCAAGTCTAAAAGAGGACGTTCGAAAATTGCAAGATGTCGTTGCCAAGCTCTTAAACGTGGTAGAAGGATTAGCAAATCGGGTGATGGTCATCGAACAAAATCCTCGCCAAGCATTTAATGAAGAACTCAATACTCCTAAGCCACGGGCAAAACGGACCATTGAAGAATACACACCAATAGAATTGACTTACAATGAAGCTTTTGACTGTCTTCACGATCAAGGTCATATTCACTCCATTGGTCCCAGTCAAGACCTTCCACATGAAAAACGTTTTCCCAATTGGCATCCAAATTCCTATTGTCGATACCATAAAGGTCGCGGTCACACTACTGAAAAGTGTCTCGCCCTCAAGGATCGTGTTCAAGACTTCATTAATTCAAATCTCCTTCATGTTCCTCCGTGCGACAAGAAGGCCAAGATCAGTAACAATAACAACAGTGGCTGTAAAAGGAAGAGGAACGACTATCCTTCTTCTTCCGGAAACACCTACTCTAGCAACAGTGTTGGTACTTTCGACCTTAGTGAGATCCTAGCCATGGATAGTCGAGGATTTAGAAAGCAACAAAAAAGGGATTTTACCCCTATTGGAATTAGCTACGATGACGCTTTCGATCGACTCCATGCCAAGGGACTCATTACTCCTATTGGACCTCTTCAAGATCCCCCGCTTGAGAAGAGATCGCCTAGTTGGAATCCAAATGTGTGCTGCAAGTACCATCAAGGTAGAGGTCATGCTACTAAGAGCTGTTGGAAGCTAAAGGAGGCTATCCAACATTTGATTGATAATAACAAGCTTCCCATACCTCCAGTTAACAAGAAGAGCGAGTGATGATAAAACAAACAACACAGGACAAGAGGCGAGCTTTAACGACAAGATTTCATGACATCTTTTTTCTTTTTCTCTATTTACCCTTTCCCCAATAAGTCTAGCATAGGCAACTTTTCTTTTCTATTAGATTAATTTTGTAGATTCTTTCTTTTCCCCTTCTTAATAAAATGAGCATTCATTCTCTTACATATGATCATTTATTGCATTGCATGAAAAAAATAAAAAAAAATAAAAAAAAATCCATGTCGAATTAAGCACAAGGTATACCGATGATTTAAGGCGCTCTTTGTAGCCACATCATATTGCCTTTCACCTTTCTAATTTACAATCCTTTCTTGATAAACCCCTTTGAGCCTTGTCTAACGATAGACCTTTCTTTTTTCAACCCACATCTACCTAACCTTGGGATGGGATGGTGTGTAACTTATGCAATCTCAAGAGCTTGAGTGATTTCAAAAAAAATAAAAAGCAATAAAAAAAATAAATAAAAGTGTACAAAAGGGTAAATGTTCCAATGTCTTTGACATGAACATGTCTTTGATATGAACACGTCTCAGATTGCGTCTCTGTCGAGTGCTCGGTACCGTGCCTGAGAAACATGAATGCCAAGTGAGTGATAGACCGCATGATCGGGATTGCCACACTTATTAAAATGAAATAAGTGCTAAAGCAAAAGAAAAAGCTAAAAAAAAAAGAGTCAAAAGCCTCAAGCATAAAAATACAAAGATTCAAAAGCATGGTTGCACACCTTGGGGGTTTATCTAGGGTCTTGAGCCTTTATCCCCTTCTTCTTCAACCTTTAGCCTAACCACGTTACAACCCTTAAAAAGACCTTTTTGAGGTATACATGCTTGTGCGAGGTTCGGCTACAGCTACGTTCAGCCTGATTCCTAACGGATACGTAGGCAACCTCACATTGAGGTGCGGCCGTAATAAAAATGCATTCATATTCACATTCATACACCATGATCATATCAAGGGATCTCCTATGCTCATCCCTATTCATGTAGAGCTAGACTTGGGGGCTTGATCCCTACATCATTAGCTTACCTAGCCTAAGAGCCACCCCCATTTGACTTTTTTTTTTAATATCTTTCCACACACTTAGCCCTTGTGGCCTAACCTTGGTGTCACTTTCACACACCGCACAGATACACGACCAAATATACCTTCCATTAATTAGGAACCCTTTGTCATAAAATCTTAACATAACACTGAAGCATGCCTTGTCATGTAAAAATGCCCGACATCACTCATCATTGCATCACGAAGTATGAAGTGCTTAGCTTCCGTGCCTAAGTTACCTAAATACTTTCATTATCGAGTCAACTAGGATAGTCTAAGATGTTACAATCCTTGTACTGTGAGAAACAATATTTGACTAAGCTCATTCAACATGCACCTTAAAAACCTTTGATTCTTATTCGTGTCTTTCTTTTTAGAGAGAAAGTCGGTACCCTCCACAAAAATGACAAAAATTTTTGCCTTTTTGCATTTTCGAGTCGCACAATCACATTACGATGCATACACGGGTCATGAGTCACACGTGTCATTTCACTTTGAGTCGAGTCAACCTCGAGTCAATCACAGAGAGTCAAGTTTATACCTTGAGTCGTGTCGTGTCAATGAGCCAAGCGACGTTAAACCTTAGGTCAACCCTAAAATAATTAAAGAGATTAGCAAAGTTCTATAAGTCAAAAAATAAATACAGGTGCAGCAGAATAGGGAAGACCCTACTCCAGCGCCAGACGATAACATCTAGCGTATGGAAATAGATTTCAGCGCTTGGCGCTAGATCTCAGCGTCTGGCGGCAGAGTCAATTCTTGGCGCCAGAGATATTTCAGCAGCGACAGAGCTCGAAGCCTCTCATGAAAGGAATGGTGTCCTTCGAACAAGTGTACTATTCCGTTAGTGGGTTCAGAATTATTAGAAAGCTAATATATTCAGTGACGTCAAGTGATCGGAATGCCTGGGTGGAGGCCGCTTCCGATCAGTAATATTAATGAATAATTAATATTACAGCTTAATCTTGACTGAACCCTTCGGGTCACACCCAAGCATTCAACAAACCGAACCGACGAATTAATTCGGAAGGAATTAATGAGTCGACCGAGTAATATTTATTTAGATGTCGGAAATTCGAGCTAAGAGCGTCGAAACCGAGCGTCGGAAGTCGAGTCGAAAAATAGTGAAAGACGAGACGAGAAATATTAATAAATCAACAAAAGACAAAAATACCCCTAGCATCGGAATACCCAAGCAAACCGAGTGCTAAGGGCAAATGGCCTAGCATGGTGGTTAACATGCGCACCAAGCCGAGCCTAGGCTGGCTGGTGCGTGCTAGCGCACCCATGCTAGCATCGCAATGCTAGGCGCAGCCTTGTGCGCGCAATGGCTAGCAAGCCATGTCGCAACAAGCTGCAGCAGCTAGCACGCTAGGCGCGCCTGCTCGCCACAGCTAGCAGCAGCATGGCTAGGCCATTGCTTGCTGCCTAGCAGCGCTGGCCAAGGCAAGCAGCAGCCCGTACAAGCATGCTGGGCTTGCTGGCAGGCAGCGCCTGGCAGCTCGCATGCGAGTGCTGGGCCTGCTGGGCGTGGCTGCCACGGACAGCAGCACATGGCAGCCCACCTTAGCTGCCTTAGTGCCCAAGGGTGGGTGCCATGTGGCTAGTGGTCCCTGAGTGTGTGTGGAGTGAGGTGGCCGGTTATGGGAGAGGGAGTGGGGAGCAAGTTTGGTCCCCCCCTTCTCCAAGTGGTCCTCACCTAACCACTCACATGAGCTTGCCACTTGTTGATTTATTACTAGCTTGATTATTAATTTTATTTTAGCTTTAAAATAAAATGGAAAAATCATACTATCCCACATTGATGGGAGAGTAAATGATACTCCCATCATTTCCTATAAATACCCAAGTATGGGCATTGGGAATGTTGCTTGAGTAAGAGTTGGAAAAGGCATCACAATTAGTGAAAACCTTTGAACTCAATATAATTACTCGGGTTTTATTGGTCGGGTCTTGCTAATCCCAAGACATTGGACCTAGTCGGTTTTGTTGGTGCGGGTGGACTTCGTTGGAGGTCTCCGTGTGAGCGGGACTTGAAGCTTTCAAGTAAGAGCTCATTTTGGAGCGAAGCACGCGTCAAAGGTAATTAGCTTATCTTAATCTTGTGATTAATATAATTATGTTTATGGTTTTATTTATTGCGAGTGCGGTCTTGTTTTTAGGTTTGTTTCCGCGCTAAGTCTGACTCACCAAACCCCATCAGCGGTATCGGAGCCTCGCTTGTTTATTTTTAAAATCATAATATTTTCAAGGTGTTTTTATGGCTTAATTTTTCTGGTTTTAAGTTGCTAATTAGATTAGTAACTTGTTTTTCCAATTTTTACCTCGTATTAGAGCTGTCTTCAGCTCCCGAACCCAGATTTCGACCCAAAAATAGTGAATTTTGGGTGGAAAAGGCGTTCTGGAAATGGTTTTACCCTTTTAGGACTCGGTTTTTAGCCAAAAAACGACCAGAAATGCATTTTTCGAGGGATTTTTCGTTTTGTCGAAAAATTTTAAGTCTTTCTAACCTTGAAAATTGATTGCATATTTATGGTGGCTATGTATTTGGTTCTTTCCTTAATTTATATGCAATTTTAGACCACTTTAAGCATGATTACTTGGTAGTAATTGGCGCTTGAAAGTTTGGTTTTATTTTTTCACATAATTGCAAATTAATTGCATTAAGTGTGAAATAGTTGTTCTTTGTTGCTTCCAAGTACTAAAGATTCAATCTTTATTTATGATAAGTGATTGAAACTTTGATTTACTAAATTCCATGAATTTTGGTTAAACTTTGTTGATTTAATCATTTTTTAGTTGATTGGAGTTATAAAGTTTAAAACTTGTGATTGAAATTGGTTTATCTTCATATTGGAAGATATAATTTTTCATGAAGTCACAAGTATTAAAGTTGGAGTCTTTATTGAACTTATGTTCATTTTTTCCAACTCCCTTTTATTTTGTCAAAATCTCAAGATTAATTTAAAATGATTAAATTAATAGTGAGAATTGCCCTAATTTATTTCATTACACTAAGTTAAACCAATTTTATTAAAGAATGGTTCTTGGAAATAAATTTGGTTAATTGCTTTTGGATGAATTATTTAAGTTGGACTTGTTACTTTTCATTTTTCCTCAAAATTGATTCTAAAATTAATTTAGAATTGATTTATAATGTCACACACAAAATCGATAATTTTCGAAACATTAGCACGCAACACGAGGCTAAGAGCCTCGAGCTAGCTCTCGACCAGCTGGGCTGCTCACGCAACGCATATGTGGCTGTCGAGGCTGCTGGGCACTTCGTTCTTAGGTACTTGGTG
This sequence comes from Chenopodium album, assembly GCF_948465745.1. NCBI lineage: Eukaryota > Viridiplantae > Streptophyta > Magnoliopsida > Caryophyllales > Amaranthaceae > Chenopodium > Chenopodium album. The sequence continues at coordinate 49,008,420 of NC_137838.1, forward strand.
CTGTGCGTGTGTGTGTGTGCGAGGAAGGGCGTGGGCTGCTGCTCGCTGCCAGCAGCATAGCGCGCCAGCTAGCAGCAAGCAGCAGCAGCATAATGTTGTGCGCGCTGTGCGTGCTGCTACGCTTGGCTGGGCTGGGCGTGGCGAATGCAAGCACAAGCAGCCCAAATGCATGCTTGGTGTTGCAGGGTGCGCATGGGCATACTACGTGCTTGTTGTACGGTACGTACAATTCCATAATTGGCACAATAACCCTGGGTTATTAAGGCGATGCTATTTTAAAGTTAATTTTAGCGTTGCTTAATATGTAAATAAGGGTATTTTTTGGACTCCAAGTCTTAGTGCTAGGCACTTAGACATTGTGGAATACGTAATTTTGCTTAAAATTGTCGTTTTAATTATTTTAATTTTTTTGTTTATTTAATTAAAATTTTTGGAAGCTAGGCCTCGGGTTTTGAGCGACATTTGCAAAATTAATTTTAGTAAATATTTGGGTTCACCGACTTAATTAATTAATTGGATTAGTTAAGTTGGATGCGGAATTTAGTGGGAGCGTCTCTAAGTTATTACCATAACCGGTTAAAACAACTTTGACTAGTTTAATTAGGCGTGTTAATTGGATTAACCACCTAGATTAGTTACTAGTTCTCGTGCGTTTTATGCATTGTTACTTGTTTATCGTTGTAAAATTCATGGGCCATTCACAGATAGTGAATGGATGAATGGAATGTAAATTCTCTCACAGGTTTTATGAAATGGCAACTAGTGGGGCCCGATTAGGATAGAAAATACGGACTGTGATCCGTGATGTATTTTTGTAAATCTAAATACGGTCTGCGAACCGTTGAGTATTTTTGTACCTTAATATTTAGATTAGTCCTATTCGTAGATACTAGCAATTGTAATATTTTGGTCAAGTCTTGAAGACGGGGTTCTTAGAAGACAAAGCCATGAAGTTGCAAATGAAGACCTTTTGAAGACTTGAAGATCTCAAGGGGTCATGCTAGTTGCCAAATGCATCTCTATTTATGTTTTCGATATATATTTATGTTTATATATATATGAATTATATGTTAGATGCATGTTTAGGATTTAGAATGTTGAGACGATTAATTAAGTTCACTTAAATCAACCAACATAGAAACCCTAGGTCCCTAAAATATTGAGTAAAACTTGCCATTCCAAAACACACTTACCAACCGAACGAGGGTAGTGGTGGGCTACGCCAAAGCGAGGCATCACTACTTCTCCAAGGAACGTAAGGCATACCGGGTATGCAAGGTGGTTTTTGTTATACTCAACGATATGAGTGATGGAGTCCTAACATGTCGTGGCAAAGTGAATAAATTGTTTAGAGAGCATTGGATGCGACGATTTATTCAACCAAGAGTGGCTTGGAGCCATTAGCAAAGCGTTGCTTACCTTAGGAGATTGAGTGTTAAGACAAGCCAAAGCATGCTTAATCACTCTTTGTTTCTTTGGATTTTGGAATCGACTTATTCTCACCTAAAATGGGGACAATCTTTAATGTGTGAATAAGACGTTTTAAATAAGTTTGATTAAAATGCATGAATTCAATCTTATTTAAGTATAATGAATGGTTTTTCATTTCAAAATTCTTTCAATTGTAGAATCATGTTTTCAAATAACTCTAACAACCAATTCTCGTTACGCTCAATTCTCGACAAAGAAAAGCTGAGTGGGCCAAATTTTCTTGATTGGCAAAGGAACTTGCGAATTGTTCTCATGCAAGAGCAAAAGGAATATGTCCTTGATAAGGAAATGCCCGAGGCTCCCAATGAGGAGGTGACTCAAGCTGCCCTAAATCGATGGCAATGTGCCAATCGAGATGTCAAATGCATCATGTTGGCCACAATGTCTCCTGAGCTTCAAAAGACTTTCTTTGAAAAAGAGACGGCTTTTGAGATCATTTCTGAGTTGCAGAATATGTTCCAAGAGCAGGCCCGAACAAGTGTACTATTCCGTTAGTGGGTTCAGAATTATTAGAAAGCTAATATATTCAGTGAGGTCAAGTGATCGGAATGCCTGGGTGGAGGCTGCTTCCGATCAGTAATATTAATGAATAATTAATATTATAGCTTAATCTTGACTGAACCCTTCGGGTCACACCCAAGCATTCAACAAACCGAACCGACGAATTAATTCGGAAGGAATTAATAAGTCGACCGAGTAATATTTATTTAGATGTCGGAAATTCGAGCTTAGAGCGTCGAAACCGAGCGTCGGAAGTCGAGTCGAAAAATAGTGAAAGACGAGACGAGAAATAGTAATAAATCAACAAAACACCAAAATACCCCTAGCATCGGAATGCCCAAGCAAACCGAGTGCTAAGGGCGAATGGCCTAGCATGATGGCTAACATGCGCACCAAGCCGAGCCTAGGCTGGCTGGTCCCATGCTAGCATCGCAATGCTAGGCGCAGCCTTGTGCGCGCAATGGCTAGCAAGCCATGCCGCAACAAGCTGCAGCAGCTAGCACGCTAGGCGCGCCTGCTCGCCACAGCTAGCAGCAGCATGGCTAGGCCATTGCTTGCTGCCTAGCAGCGCTGGCCAAGGCCACAGCAGCCCGCACAAGCATGCTGGGCTTGCTGGCCAGCAGCGCCTGGCAGCCCGCATGCGAGTGCTGGGCCTGCTGGGCGTGGCTGCCACGAACAGCAGCACATGGCAGTTCACCTTGGCTGCCTTAGTGCCCAAGGGTGGGTGCCATGTGGCTAGTGGTCCTTGAGTGTGTGTGGAGTGAGGTGGCCGGTTATGGGAGAGGGAGTGGGGAGCAAGTTTGGTCCCCCCTTCTCCAAGTAGTCCTCACCTAACCACTCACATGAGCTTCCCACTTGTTGATTTATTACTAGCTTGATTATTAATTTTATTTTAACTTTAAAATAAAATGGAAAAATCATACTATCCCACATTCATGGGAGAGTAAATGATACTCCCATCATTTCCTATAAATACCCTAGTATGGGCATTGGGAATGTTGTTTCAGTAAGAGTTGGAAAAGACATCACAATTAGTGAAAACCTTTTAACTCAATATAATTACTCGGGTTTTATTGGTCGGGTCTTGCTAACCCCAAGACATTGGACCTAGTCGGTTTTGTTGGTGCGGGTGGACTTTGTTGGAGGTCTCCGTGTGAGCGGGACTTGAAGCTTTCAAGTAAGAGCTCATTTTGGAGCGAAGCACGCGTCAAAGGTAATTAGCTTATCTTAATCTTGTGATTAATATAATTATGTTTATGGTTTTATTTATTGCGAGTGCGGTCTTGTTTTTGGGTTTGTTTCCGCGGTGAGTCGGACTCACCAAACCCCAACATCTCAGAAAGGTGATTTCGACCTCAAACAACAATTTCAGGTTCCTTGGTACGCTAGTTAGCCCCTATAAGCAATTTGACATGATCAAGTAGTCAGTTTGATTACAATCGCATTAAGTGATCGACCTGATGAAAGATCGTCTCACTTATCTTAAAGCGCCTAAGAATTGGCTCATCACGGAGACACCGACATACTGGTATTAGCGGAAGCAAAGTTCAAGCAAGCTTTAGTGATCGACAAGTGTTGGTCTTCGGAAATTTTTCTTCGGAATTTTATCATTCAAGATCTTTTGTTCAGAGACGCGTGGACAATCCTTTCAAGCTCTTTTGTTCAGAGACACGTGGACATACCATTCAAAATTCTCTTGTTCAGAGACGCGTGGACATGTCATTCAACCTCCTTTTTTCAGAGACGCGTGGACATATCATCAAGGCTCTTTGCTCTAGAGACGCGTGGGCATATCATTCAAGCTCTTTTGTTCAGAGACGCGTGGACATATCATCAAAGCTCTTTGCTCCAGAGACGTGTGGGCATATTATCAAAGCTCTATTGTTTAAAAACGCGTGGGAATATCATCAAAGCTCTTTGCTCCAGAGACGCGTGGGCATATTATCAAAGCTCTATTGTTTAGAGACGCTTGGACATTTCTTTCAAGCTCTTTTGCTCGAGAGACGCGTGGGCATCCTATTATCAAGATCTTTATTCAGAGACGCGTGGACACATCATTCAGAAGTTCATATCCAAAAAATAAAGAAGCTCTATTGTTCACAGACGCGTGGACATATATATAAAAAAAAAAAGAAGCTCTTTGTTCAGAGGCGCGTGAACATATCCAAAAAAAAGAAGCTCTTTGTTTAGAGACGAGTGAACATCAAAACAGCAAGATTACGTTCCCTAGATTGTGGAGAGTTGTCATAAACAAATGAAGGTAATTTCAAGCGAAGTTGTCTTCGATCATGTTCCCTTAGACGTGGAGGATGGTCATAAAGCGGAAGAGGATTGTTTCAAGTGAAGCAATCTTCGATAGTATTCCCTTGGACGTGGAATATTATTAAAGCGGAAGAGGATCGTTTTAGGTGAAGCATCTTCAATATTGGAAGCAGTTACAAGCGTAGCAGTTTTCAAGCGGGATGGCATTCTCTTGGCAGGAGGTCATCAAAACAACAGTAAAGCGGCAACAAATCGGTTACCTTCAGAGACGTGTGCTCGACGGTGCAAGATACGCGTTTCTTAACTCTTTTATCTGTTTAACTAACGCTAGTTTGCAGGTATCGGCGTTACAAGAGAGATTTAGGATCGCAGAACGTTCTGAATCATTCTCCGTCCCTATCGCTACTTTGACTTTTGTTTTCGAAACTCGCGTTTCACCAAACTCAGTCAAAGTGGGGGCTTCTGTAGACACCCATTTGTGTCTCCCAAAAACCAAACCCAGTGATGAGTACCTTTCACGTCGAATCATAATTGAATGAAGTGAAAGTGTGGAAGTTTAGTGTTGCGGATAGTTTTTAATTTCTTTTCTCTTCTCTCTGTTTTTGAAAACTTATTTTAAGAAAACAGCCAATCCAGTTTGGTTGGTCCATGAAATGGGTCCAATAATAGTGTATTTGGATGGGGCTTGACAAGATATTTCCAACGATATATTATAAGCCCAATTCCGATGAATATTGAGGAAGTTATGGCCAATTTACTGAACTGGGCCCGGTTTGAGCCTTATATGTGGCCCAATGATCTAGGCGAGGGCCTAGTATATATTTATCATTCCTAATGCAATTAGGAATGGTTTTAGTCTTCTAGATTCTTCTAGAAGGTTCTTTTCATTCCTAATTCAATTAACATTTATAAATTGACTTTTGTTGACTTTTTCAGAGTTTTAATAAAAATCAAAGAACATTTTTGAGGGAAATACGATTTTATCCTCCTGTACGGAAATTTTTTTCTGATTTTAAGAAAACGCGTGAATTTCCAGATCAGCGCCAAACGCCAGCTGTAGCGCCTAGCGCTAGCATTGGCACCTGGCGCTAATGTAGGCGCCTGGCGCCAATAGCCAGCGTTGGCGCTGATCAGGTTTTATCTGCGCCAGAACTCTGTTTTGATATTTTATCTTTTTGGTGATTTTCTTTATAAATAACGTCGTAGAAACTCCGTTTTTGATAATCAGTTTTCACCTACAATCATAGATTCTCTCTTTTACCAACTCTCATAAAGATTTTTTTGATTACTCTCTCTCTCTCTCTTCTAAATTAGTTTTTCTCAAATATAAAACTTCCGCATTCATTAGATCTAGATACACCTAGCCATATTTGAAGTTGCCTTCGCCCTAGACGTGAAAGGTTTAATTTATGAGGGTTTGGTCCCAAATCTCTCTTTCAATTATTTAATTTAATTGTTTTGTTTATTATTTTCCTTGAACTTACTAATGCGTGTATTTTGTTATTAGAAAGAGGTACAAGGTATCAAAGTAAGTATCTTAATTGATTTATTGATATTATGATATAGAAATCATGTCTAGGTTGTTATTATGATTCCTAGTATCATGTTTAGGGAAAATGTTATAATATCAAATATGCTTATTATGATTCCTACGATGCTTCCTATTTTCTTTCCTAATATATATTAATGTTAGTATCATGTTAGGGTTAAAGATTTGATCTTTATATGTTTAGTGACATGTTAGGGTTTGTTATTAATCTTGTTAGTATCATGCCTAGGATCATGCTATTTTTATTATGCTTTAACATGACTCATGATTATTATTATGATAATGATTTTTTATTATTATTATTATTATTATTATTATTATTATTATTACTATTATTATTATTATTATTATTATTATGTTGCTTGATTATATTTTGTTATTGCTTGATCACACCTTTTATGCATGTTTAAAGGGAATTTGATACTTGTAATCACGCTTAATAAGATAATTAATAATCTTGTTTAGGGTTAATTTGATTATAATTCAAGTGATCGCCAATAATAGATTTATTTGTGCATTAATAGTCAACCAACATAGATAAACAGGTTTAGGATAAATCCTATTGCTTGCATGTTAGTCAGAAAGCGCACATGAATACGATCTGAATAAAGTAGAGGCCTATTATTAAGGCAAGTTCAATCTCTTTTATGTTGGATTTGTACCTTCATCCCCGAACCCTATTTGGTTCAAGACCTTATGGAGTTGACGATCTCTTGGATCGTTACGGGGTGTAACCTTCACCTCGTGAACGGTTTACAAGTTCCTAAAAAACTTGTTGGCTACTCTTTTGCTATATCTTCTTTCCCTTTGGACGCCACCGTACTTTAGTGTATGATCATAGTGGGGTTCAAGCTAGGGGATTAACGCTTGAAATATTCCCTACAACAATAAACCAACAACGTGACAAATAATCTTTTCAATGATGATGGCATTTTAAACTTTTATGCTTCATGCAAATATCCCGAATGCTTGCATCATTCTCCATAAGACCTAGTCTTTCAGTTGCTTCTCTAAAAGTAGGATAAACAATTCCATTCACAGTTCGTAAATGCTCAAATGATTTGGGGCCTTTTACATGATCCAACAACAAACGCAAGAAAAATATTTCTCCTTCCATTGGTGAGGCTGTGTAGATCCTCCCTATCACTCTTTGCGCACTTCTCCTATTTCTCCATGTTTTTCTAGCTGTCAGGCATCGATAACGTTGAGATAATTCTCTATATAGGTATGTTATTGCCTCCATATCAGAGGCATTCATCTTAAAGAACTCTGTGAGCATACTTCGAGAGTTTTGTGGCATTCAAATGATGTCTTCAATAGATTGATTTGTACCGAATCTAACCATTTGCCTATCTTGCAGATGTAGTTGTAATCGATCAACAGATGGACACATTCGAGTAATGGGAAACTAATATATCCTCCATAATGCTTCAGGTGCACATACCCACCTAGCATCCACATATTGCTGAATCTCATTGTATTTTGCCCCTGCTCGAACTTCCATTGAAACACGATCTACACCATTGTGCACATACTTATACAAATATTTGACACTCTCGATGCTACTACAGATCTCGACATTGATATGAAAATCATATTTTATTAGCAACCATGAATTATATGGAACAACCCAACCGTTATCAACGAAGGTTGCACTATTCTCATGTAAAGGTACTAGCAGACGATCGCCACGACGACAATAAATAGGATATTAGTTAATGCCTTGGACTGTGCTTGCTGCAAAGGGTTTAGGAAATTTACGTTTACAAACCCCGTTTTCCATGCAAGAAGAATTTCGACGACCTTCACCACATGGATTATGGATCATATGCTTCAAAACAGCATCGTATAATCGTGGTTCCTCATCTCTATTAGGTATCTCGGCTCTCACAAATGTGTCATACTCTTCCGGAGATTTTGGTTTGTCTTTTTCTTCTAAAATGAGAAACATGTGAACATGTGGCAAGCCTCTTTTTTTAAACTCAATGACATAGACATAGGCAATAACCTTCCCGACAGCGCCTTTTTCTACAAATTCGTCTTGAATTCTTCAAATTTTGCATGGAATATTCTGGTGATTAAGTCGGGACGATCTTGTGTTGTTTTACCGAGCAATAACTCGTCTACAATTTCTTTCCACGATGGGTTGCATTTCATTGTCAAAAAGAGGTCTGGTTTTCCATAATGAGTAACTAATGCCATTGCATCTTCAAATCTTTGATTCAATTCTCTTGGACAATTGACAAACGAAAAAGATAGAATGGTTGATTTTCCAGCATTTACTATAGTTATAATGTAGTGTTAATTATATTTGTACATAATAATAATAGTAGGGTTAAAATTAAATGCAAACAACATACTTTAGAAAAGAACCGGGATTGAGTACTCCGACATCTAAACAATCTTGAAGTCCTTGATGCAATTCAGCTCTAATTGTATCTTGACTATCTCGAATCCACCTTAGCTTATTTGCCTCAGTTTTTACAAACATGTCAATTATGAATTGTTGAAATAAGCGTCCTGCCATTAAGATGATGGATATGGCATATTGTACCTACAATCAATTAAACTCCATTAAAATTTGAAAAAAGAATATATATATATATATATATATATATATATATATATATATATATATATATCTGTGTATGTGTGTTATAATTTTAATTTGAGAGGGTAGTGTACATTACTTGAATGATATAAGCGTAGAAAGCTCGGCAAGGTATGGTTCTTCCAGTATTATCAAGACTGTTTATCGACTATCCATAAGAACCATATGGAAATAGTAATAGATATTAAAGGGGATCATAGTATCCAGTAGTATCCGACACATTCATTAATTGTCCAGAAGTTGATTGAACTAAAATATCTCTTGGATTTAAGTTCGCAACTTCTTCTCTACAGACAATAATAGCTGCAACCTGAGATGCAGTAAGAAGACAATATTGTGGCCGATCGGAAGGTTGTTCATCAATACGGAGTGCACAATCTTGTATGTTTCCTTGCTGAGCCAAACTTTGAAGATTATGGATAAAAGGGTTGCACCGATCAAGAATTGCTTTAACTTTTTCAACAATATCTTGTCTTAATATGTTATTCTCTGCAAGACGATTCTCAATCTCATGATCAGTGTCATATATGTACAATTGAAGGAATCGCAGCCAAGCTTCTGATGTAGTTGGGAGCAGCCCACCTATCTTATGAGATATAGAACTTTGAGCTTAAAATGTGTATACTCCGTGTTGAGAATTAGCTAAGCTCTCATCTAAGTGGACTCCCATGGAAGCTAAAGCGAATAAGTTATTAATTTTTCTAATATCACTCTTAAAGTGTATTCCAATAGGTGTTTGATCAATATATAAAGAACGTAGTTGTTCGGGAACAAGTAAGGTTGGCAAGGTAATCTTCCCAGAAAAATAGCATATTTAGGATTTTTCATTATGAAAAAGCCAAGCTTAGCAAAATTCACATGTTCTTGGAGGTGATAGTTGAACGGTCGGGACTCCCCTTTTTTCATGAAAATTTATTGCAGAGGGATGACATACTCTTTCCCTATTTCTTCTTTGAACATTGTTGCATTGCATGAAATTAGAATGAGAGGCCTTTTGAATGCCACTATCACCAAAACTTCTCATACCATCTTGGATACTTCGTTGACCAAAACATGTAGAATTGTGCGATATAACACTTTGACCATTTTGAAGTGTTGTTTATGAAGTAAGTTTATTTAATAAGTATTATTTAGGGAATGGAAAAAATTATACATGCCACATGATTTTTATCTTGTAAGTTATGTTTAAGTTTTTTAAGCTTTTGTACTTAGTTAATGTGTTTGTCATCTTGCCAAAAAAATATATATATATCTACACCTGTTGGATGTTTCACAATCAAAATGAAGAACATGTGTTACCACAACTATAATTTTCTCAACCATTCCAAGGTCCACGATGCCAATTTTATTTTGTATTATGTGATATAGCTAATAATTTATTAATATTAGCTAACAAATCATTATTAGTAATCTAATTTTATATAGTATACGCATTTTTATGTTTTCTTTTTCATTGTTTGTTTTCTGTAAAGTAGTAGAGAACCTAATTATTATTTTTTTGTTTTTTTTTTGGGCATAAGTTAACCAATTTATACTAAAAATAGTACTCTCTCCGTCCTTTAATACAAAGCCTCTTTCTAGAATTTATTACTTAAATAATAAGGAGAAAGAGGCTTTGTATTAAGGGATGGAGGGAGTAAAAGATATATATTCTCTATGTTAAAAAAAATGGATTACTATATAATAAACAATTATATATGTTGTTAAATTTGTAATCAACACATATTGATGTCATATAAACGACTAGCTATATTTAATTACAATGTCAATAGGCTACAAACATGATTACTGAACTCACGTGTGCATCTTGAAGCATGATTTCAAGTAGTGTATGTTTTAGTTGTGATGTCTTGATTAGTAATATCCAATAGAGTAGAAGAACGGTCTTGCTGTCGAGCATTTCTCCTTAATTATAAGTAGACTGCCTTCAAGCATTTCGGGTAATAGCTTCTAGTTCAAGTTGTTCGGCGGTCATCCTTTCCCGTGTTAGTCTTCGATAGTATGGCGTAGATGACCTATGATTTTCCATACCTAGGGACATTACAAATAGAAAAAAAATATTTAAGTTACAATATTTAAATGCTACAGAAAAAGGTGAATATTATAGAAAATTGTGGTAAAACAAAATTACATTAAAATGATATATTTATATGTACGAAGTGTTGCATGCATAGGTAGCTAGTACTCCATTTATTTAGTCCATTGCAGTTTCAACTTTATCTTGTAAATGACATATTCATGTAATATCTAATTTACAAACTTTAAATCAATTTGCCTAATGCAAATGATTTATATTAATCATTAATTCATTATCATATTCAATTTTACATTTTGTAGCATAAAATATAAAGCAACATGGTCAATCACTCATACTACTACTACTACGGATATATCTTAGACTTAAAGCTCTTAGAATATGTGAGTATCTATCAAAATGATGAAAGATCAAGCACAACATCTTTAAAATCAAATAAAGCTAGAAGTGCTCTACATAGAGCAACTCCAACAAATATCGAATTAAAGTTACTCGGCAGATAGATTGATAGCTTAAAAAATCTAAATTGTCTATATATTATATGTGCATACTTGTCATAAAAGAAATAAGAGTAATTATATTTGATAAACCTCAGCTTATTGAAATTGTCATCTATACAACAACAGCCTCAATTTCATCTTAAAAAAGCTGCAAAGATTGATCATTATTCAACCAAATTGATTTATACCAATCAAATAACAATTCGACTTATTTGATTTTGTACTAAACAAATGATGTTACTATGGTATATAGGAAAAAGATCATAAGAAGCTAGTTGTTGAACTATGGAGATAACTGACACTTTTTTCCCTATACAATCATCATCGTAAATAAACTAAGGAGATAAAGTTTCAAACATTAAGAGCGAATTTAGTCCCATCATAATTTGATCAAAATTTATAATATTTATTTTGAGGATGATTTGATCTAAATTAATTTATAGTTGAATTTGAAGCCATAAACGTAGAATAACAGCAGATGATTTACCTTTGTGAGGATGATGTCACTTGCGTATGGATAAAGTGTTTGTGAATTAGTAATCCTAGCTACTTCAGTACGGATAGAGTAGAATTGTTGATGTTTACTGAGTCAAACAATCAAATCCTTGCTAATTCAACAAATAAAATATCATAATGAATCATTATGAAATAGACAACTATTATTTTTAAGGAAAAAAATACAAGACAACTTGAATGAACAGATGATTACTTGGCTGAAGGCATGGTTTTGATAGTACGGTTCATAAGTACATAAACCTGTTCATGCAAGTCTTTCAATTGGGACAAAGTAGACTTAAGAAGAACTTCAATTTGTCGGTTGAATAATATCAAATGTAGTAACCCACTTGAGTCTTTGATGGTAATCTTGACTGAGACACTATTTACCATAAATGAATACATAAACCAATATATATATATATATATATATATATATATATATATATATTCAAAATAAGTTTGTAATTGATAAATAATAAAACTAATTTTGGTGAATTTACCCTTGAATGATTTGAGGATTATAGTCGTGACGATTTGTACATGTCCATTGATCACCAAAATAATTCACTTTATAATTGCAAATAGAGCATGCATCATACCATTTGAATCTTTTGACGTTGATATCAACCAACATCCCAAGTACTCTATATACTTTTCCTCGTAGTGTATAGAAAATTTATGAAGTGTAACAATTGCAAAACATAATTTGTCTAAACCAATGAGAGATGTATGGGGGGTTTAATAAGGATACAATAAACTATGTTTCATTAGAAAATAGTATTAAAAAGTAATTATTATAGATATTGTAAGATGGTGAGATATTACTTTTGGTCTTGATGGAAATTTGAATGTTGTAGTGTGACGGGCATTTGAGATCAAAAGTGTCTGATGCAACGAAAGACCACAGTTTTGTATCCACTTAGCTTTTGATAGAGCAAAGTTATCATTGCAATACCTATCAAAGAATTGAGATGGTATATAATTAGTATATTTTATATTTAAAAAAATTGATATTTTTTTTTTAAATAAATAAACATTGAATTAATTATTTTTATTTCTATTACTATTACTAACCATTTTGCTAATGCATTGGAAGTGAAATCATTGTGGTTGATATATATTCTTGTGTATCTTCCAGATGTCAAATGTATTGTACCTAAAAGATAATATCGAATAACAAAATCAATATCTACATAAAATAAATCTTTTACAGTTGTTGCAAAGTATGGACTTAAAAAAAAAGAGTTATATTTAACTTTACCATTACAATTTTGAAGTTGGACACTACATGCAAGTAAAGTGAGATTTTGATCATATTTGTAATACCCCGTATTTTTATGTATTTTTATAAATTATTTAAGTATTAATAAAATGTATTGTCAAGGGCTTAATTAAATATTTTAAAGGGTTAAAGTATTTTAAATATAAAATTTTATAAAAGTAAAATAAGTTTTGGGCCAAACGTTTATTAATTATTGGGCAATGTAAATTATTCCTACATACTTTTATTGGAATAACCCATTCCAAAACCTATAACTTAAGCCATACCCCATAACTCAAGCCCACATTTTTATAAGCCCAAATTTAACCCTACACTCTCTACTCTATAAATACCTCATGAATCCCCAAAAATTTCCCACACAAAAAGGTTAGTCTTATTTTCTCTCTCCTTTGTTTTATTAATTTGTGTAATTATAATTATTGATTTATGGGTTTTAATTTTATTGTTTGAAATTAATTTAATTAGTATCAAATTGTATTTTGATGATTTAACTTTATAATTTTCATATTTTGTAAATTTTATAACCTAGGGTTTTTAATTATTGAAAATCATAATTTTAGGGTTTTTATGAATAATTGATTTAGGCTTTTATAGTAATGATGTTTTGAAATTTTGGTGATTATAACTACTTATTAGTTTAACTTAATTCCAGATTATTTTGAACACGTAAATTCATGTTTTAATTATTAGATTTCCGTTCGTTAATATTAATCCCGTTTTAATCCCAATCAGGTTCTAAACTCCTCCGATTTTGATAAAAATGTAGTGTTTTTCGAGTGAAAACAACGTTTTAAGAAAGATTCACTACCTTTGGTAGTGAGCACCACTTTCTCGTGGCCAAATTTAGCCTCTAAATACGATTTTCGAGCATTTTTTTATTTTTAACGAAGTTTTTTTTATGCCTTAAATTTTATCTTTGAGTTTAAAAGGGGTAAGAGATAATTTAATGTTTATATGGATAATTTAAGTATAAAGATGTATTTTGATGAAATTTTAAAGGATTTTTGATTAGTTTAAAATGTTGGAATTTTATTTAAAGTAGTATAATTGTGATTTTTAATAAAAGGGTGTGATTATCCATTAAAAAGGAGTTTAATTAGGGGTTTTTTAAATAATTTTCAGATTATTATAAGTTATTTAAAGTGAGTTTAGGTTGCTGGAAATTGTGTATACAAGGGTAATTAATATAGTATTATTGTCCCTTTATGTAGGAGACTTGGTTCGGGAATTGTTGTAGAGTACTCGGTTATTTTAAGAGCTTATTTGAGGTACGTTCGCGTACTTAGCATATTTTGATGATGTAGGATCATGCTAGGCTTGATTTCAATCAATTACAAGTAGTATCATGCTAAGGTTTATGTATGAAATTGTGAATTTATGATGTTTGTGATTGAATTGGGAAGCATGAATTATTTGTGATGGTTATAGATTGGAAGATTATATTTTGGGCATGTTGTGTTTGAACCACATTTTTATTTATGGCATGTTAGAAGGCATGATTAATTAAACTACATGTTTAATTATGTTTGGAATATTGAAAAGGAATTTTATTATGGTTCAAATAATTTTTATTGATGCTTTAAGCATGAGGAAGGAGCTATATAAGTGTCTATGTACACAAGGAATAAATTGTATGTTGGTGCCTTTGTGCACTTAAGGTGTTTTTAACACCGAGGGATAGGATTTTTGGCGCATTATGCGTTTAAGGTGTCTTTGACACTGAGGTAGAATTTAAAAGGGTTCAACATTAAATAATATGTGGTCACTAATTATTCAAGAATTAAATTGGTATGTTTGTTTGATTGAATAATTATTGTTGATTTACTTATTATGCTTTGAGAGTCATCACCAAGTCTAATAATATATAAATAACGTAAAGTGAAAGAGATTACGCACCAAAACTCTTGGAACGTGTATACCTTGAGTATGAACAATGGGGGGGTTATGGGGTTTTATATTTAACCATAACTTCTAATGGAGTACATGACGCTGTATATTCCTTTTTTTATTTATTATTATGCGCAGGAATTCCGCCACCTTTGAGTGGTTTTGTCGCTGGCACGGTTAGCTCCCGTGTCAGTTAACCTTAAATTAATTTGGGGGAGGTTAGGAGGTGGAAACCTGTTCGATGCGTAATCAACGCTAAATGAATTAATTAGTGTCTAGTCATTGGGTCTTGTTGATTGGTTTGTGTGCTTGTGAACATGTGCATTGAGGTAAGGGTGTGTTGGTAGGTGAAAGCATGTTAGTGTGTTTATTTACGCTTATGTACTCAGCTTTGCTGATTGTGTGTGTTTGTGTTTGGCCATGTCTTTACTTTGGCCCTACGACGACCCATTTTCTAATGGCGAGTAGTGGGGACAAGTAGAGAGGAGGTTTTCAGGTGATGAAGCATATTCATGAATGGGCATGGGTGAAGAGCGAATCATGCTAGTTTCTATAAGTATATGATGTGTTTAACGCTTTAATTATTTATGATATTATTATCATGCATGACTAATGCAAAAGTTTTAAAGTCGGTTTGGTTTTAATAAGAGCCTACAATGGTTCCAAGTTGTAGGATGGTTTTATTTTACTTCGTTTGACTTTGGTTTTGACTTTACTTTCGTTGGTTGACTTTTCAAGTTGACTTGTTTTGAATGGTTTTGAAATTAGTCTTCCATTGTGTGTCTTTGATGGTTGCCTTAGTCGTTTTCACGGTGGCGGTAATATCTTAGATATTTCTATTTAAATTTTTAAACAGGGCAAAACAAGTATTTTAAAAGAAAGGAATTTCTAGGGTGTTACAAAGTGGAATCTGGGAGCTTTGGTTGAGATTTTATTACCACTAAAAAAAAAAATGTATTTTCAAGTGTTTTGTTTTAAAACTTGGCCAAAGTGCTTATTTAATTAAACAGTGTTAAACTAAATTGTTTTGAATTTTATTTTTGTTTTTATTTTAGGAATGACCAATTTTTTTTTTTTTTTTTTATTTTTTTTTTTTTATTTTTATGAAGAACATCCGAATTTTATTATTAAGGATGTCCGAATTTTTTTTAGAAAGCCGAAAATCTTTCGGTCTTTTTCAAAGCTTATTTTTGAATTTAAAAAAAAAAAAAGGAATTAAAATATTTTTAGTTTGTTCATGTTGCAGGAAAGTAAGGATTGAGGTAAGAAATATGTGTTAAAAGCTTTTATAAGAATGTTGGTGAGCTTGGGTAGGAGAAGAAAGGGCATATAGGCTAGAATTTAATTTCTTCCCTATGTGCATATTTTTATATGAGGTGTTGTAGACACCCATTTGTGTCTCCCCAAAACCAAACCCAGTGATGAGTGCCTTTCACGTCGAGTCATAATCGAATGAAACAAAGTGTGGAAAGGTCTAGTGTTGGGGAAAGTTTTATTTCTTTTCTCTTCTCCCTGTTTTTGAAAACTTTATTTTAAGAAAACAGCCAATCCAGTTTGGTTGGTCCATGATATGGGTCCAATAGTGGTGTAGTTGGATGGGGCTTGCAAAGACCTTGCCAACGATATGTTATAAGCCCAATTCCGATGAATATTGAGGAAGTTATGGCCAATTTACTAAACTGGGCCCGGTTTGAGCTTTAAGTACGGCCTAATGATCTAGGGGAGGGCCTAATATAATTTATCATTCCTAATGAAATTAGGAATGGTTTTAGTCTTCTAGAACATTCTAGGAGGTTCTCATCATTTCTAATTCAATTAGGACTCTACGGAGTTTTAATCAAGATCAAATAGTATTTTCGAAAAAATTATATTATTTTATCTTCCAGTACGGGAAACTTATCAGATTTTCAAAAACGCGTTGAAAATCAGTTTGGCGTCCAACCCCAGGCCTTGGCGCCTGGAACCAGGATTAGCGCCAGGCGCTAGCCATTGGCGCCTTGCGCTAGCCACTGGTCCTGGCGCCAACTAGCCAGGGCTGGCGCCAATGCTGTTTTTCGATCTTCAGACTCTGTTTTGTTAAATTATCTTTTTTGGATGATTTTTTCTATAAATATCGTATTAAAAACTACGTTTTCATTCACCTACAATCAGTTTTCATTCGCAATCATTAATTCTCTAATTCTCTTTTAATCATCAACTCTCTTCATTCACGAATTCTCATCAACAATTAGTTTTAATTAGCATTCACCAACTCTCATCAAGATTTTCTTGATTATTCTCTCTCTTTTCTAAACTTTGTTTTCACATACAAAATTCCGCATTCGCAAGATCTAGAAACACCTAGCCATATTCGAAGTTGCCTTCGCCCTAGACGTGAAAGGTTTTAATTTCTGAGGGTTTGGTCCCAAATCTCTTTTTCAATTATTTAATTTAATTGTTTGTTTATTACTTTCCTTGAAGTTACTAACGCGTGTATTTTGTTATTAAAAAGAGGTATGAGGCATCAAAGTAAGTAGTTTAATTGATTTTATTGATTTATGACGTAGAAATCATGTTTATATTGTTATTATGATTCCTAGTATCATGTCTAGGATATTTTTAATATTAAATATGATTGTTATGATGCTTCCTATGTTCTTCCTAATATTAATTCATGTTGGTATCATGTTAGGGCTAAAGCTTTGATTTTTATTGCTTAGTGACATTCTAGGGTTTGTTATTAATCTTGTTAGTATCATGCCTAGGATCTTGCTATGTTTATTATGCTTTAACATGATTATAATTATAATTTATGATTATCATGGTGATTATGATTATAATTTTAATGATGATTATTTTATTCATGATTATTATTTATTTTGTTGCTTGATATGCATATTATTTTATTTGTTATTGCTTGATCACTTTTAATGCATGTTTAAAGGGAATTTGGTACTTGCAACCACGCTTAATAAGATATTTAATAATCTTGTTAGGGTAATTGTGATTATATTTCAAGTGATCGCCAATAATAGTCTATTTGTGCATTAAATTCAACCAACATAGATTAAACACGTTTAGGGTTAATCCTATTGATTGCATGTTAATCAAAAAGCGCACATGAATACGAGCAGAATAAAGTAGAGGCCTATTATTAGGGCAGGTTCAATCTCTTTTAGGTTGGATTTGTACCTTCATCCCCGGACCCTTATTTGGTTCATGACCTTATGGAGTTGACGATCTCTTGGATCGTTAAGGGGTGTAAATTTCACCTCGTGAACGGTTTACAAGTTCCTTCAAAACTTGTTGGCGACTCTTTTGCTCTATCTTCTTCCCTTTTGGACGCCACCGTACTTTAGTGTATGATCACAGTGGGGTTCAAGCTAGTGGGATTTTAAGGCTTGAAACTATTCCCTACAGGTGTTCAAACATATTGTATGACTAAATGTTTATTGATGAAAGCATGCAATATGTGAAATATTATATGTGAGCTATTAAGATTGTTTGATTGAACATCGAACTTAATTTTCTGCAAGAACAGTATTATATGGTTATGGGAAGGGTTTGCTATTGGTAGTTAATCCCGTTTTCTTGTAGGATCCCTAAACCTATACTCTGTGAGTTTCTATGATGAGAATTTTGAGGAATGTTAAGGATTTTGAGAGTTCAATTGCTTATGTTAGGATGGTTCGCTTCAATGGTCTTATTTGAGATGTATTTTCGAAGAAATTTTGGATGCACATCATCACATGAATGTGAGTATTATTTTTGGGATAATTTGTTGTTAAGATACGTTGTCTAGATATTAAAAATGGGTAATTTGAGTTTTGTACACTTGTGTATGGAGACACTAAGTTATAAGGATAAAGAGATTGACTTTAATGCATATGGTTAAGGAGCTTAAAGATGAAATCATTTAGGATATTATCTATTCTGAGGAATATGTTTTGTCTTTGAGTATGAGTTTGAATTAGAATCGAAACTGAACAAGAGCCCAAATGAGGTGAACATAGGAATTGATTAGAGACGAGTAATGATGAAAGTTATTATATGATTTGAGGGATACTCATGCGGATCAATTGAAGTTTGACATTTTAAGCTTAGTGACTTATCATTTCTTATGATTAAAGTTATTTAATTAGGGATGGAGAATTGAACATATATATTTTAATATATGGTTGGAGTTTTGAGAAGTTATGATCTTGTTGGAATATTGAGGACTCTTGTTAAGGTGGACATTAAATACATTGTCACATGTTCAACCTTGAGAATATTGACATATGTTATTTAGGAGTTATGAGTATTGACAAGGGAATAAACGCGTCGTCAATTGTCTATCCCTAGATCAAATACAATTTATACAACCTAAACAAACCTAATACGAGTATAAGGCAAGCATAGGGGTCGAACCACAGAGAACGGTAAACACCACCAAATGTTATCGACAATTAAGCTAGTCCGGAATAAGAGATAAATAAACTAAAGTCTAAAGATGCTAAAACAAGAAATAAAACATTAAGGGAAATGGTTTAGGTATAGCATTCACTTGAACATAAACAAAGGCATAGAAATTGAATTAATTATGAACTAAACATGCTCGAATATCGAAATTAAGAATCCAATCTAGCCGCCTTCCGGGGTCAATTGGCTTCTCCTAACATAGCCTCTATGTTTCCACATTAGAACCATATACTAGGAGGTACTATTAAATAACAATCGATAGTAATGAACCTCAACTAAGTCAACTTCCGTTTCTTGTTAGCAAAGATTCACCTTTAATCAACCAACAATGTGCACTTGCAAGAAGATTAAAGAATATCAAGCATATAAAGACTTTAATCACAAATAAATCAATTCTAAGCCCTAGAACATGCTCAAGGTCCAACTACACCACAACCATCCCCTTAATGGGGAAATTACTCACTAATCATGATAATAACAAGATTGATCAACAAATAATCAAGAATCAACATGATCAACAAGCAATACCAACAACTAAAATAATAATCAAAATAAACAAATAAAAATAGAGGAGAGAGAGTAAGAAATTGCTCATTAATTGAAGATGAAGGTCTACAAAGGATTGAACAAGCTCCTTCTTCAAAATCCAAGTTCATTAATGAAGAAAACCTCACTTTCTCTCTCTACCAAAGAAGACTAATCCTAATCTAACCTAAAACTAAAACTAACTAGGGAGAGGAATAGATAGTTATTCCCTCCCCAAAACGTTCTAAAAAAAGGGACTTATATAGTCCGTATAGAGTCAGCTGAGAAAAGGAGAGGTCCGACCGAACAAATGGGAAGGTTCGGCCGGACTACAGGGTAGGTTCGGCCGGACTACAGGGTAGGTTCGGCCGAACCATGGGTAGGTTCGGTCGAACCTCCCTGATCCTGGTCTGGTCGAACTTCTGTGGTTCGGCCACTCCTGCAAAACTGCCAATTTTCATCTTGCCCCTGCCTCGAAGTTCGGCCGAACCACTGAGCAAGTTCGGCCACACCTTGGTTCGGCCACACCATCAGGAGGTTCGGCCGAACCTCTTCTGAATCATGCTTCCTCTAGCTTCCTTTGAGCTTCCTTTGAGCTTAGCTTCCTCCTCTTGAAAATCTCGATGGTTCCTACAAAGCATAAGCATGAAAAGCACAATAAGAACAAAGCGGGAAGACTAAGAAAAGAGAGGATAAAGGAGAAAGAAAAGAGAAAGCAAAGCTAAGTAAAAATGCTTAGAAAGAGGGCCAAACAAGTGCAAACGAGGGGAGAATCCTTAGAGAAAAAGGATAAAAGAGTGGCATAAATGCCACTCATCAAAATAAAGAACGAAATATAACAAATCAAAATCAAATAAAATACGAAAATAAACTAAAAACTACGAAAAGAATTAAAACACGACAAAATTACCAAAATAAACTAGAAACTTTATTAAAGAGAAAGAAAGGAAAAATAAGATAAAATAAACACGAAAATGACTCTAAAACTACTCCCTAAGAGTGACATAAATGTCACTCATCAAGTATTTATTCTTTCACTTGGGATATGAGGATAATTATTTTACTTCAAGGAGTCATTATGGGTAGCAATGCTATCATTTTGGAGAAAATTCTTGAATTTATTCACCTAATCTTTAAGAGTTGTTCAAAAACCTTATGATTTCTATTGTTTTCCAAGTGCTGCTCATTTCTTTCTTCCCTTTGTGAGTAGCAGTTAATGGGGATATTTTTTTTATTTTTTATTTTTGAGTGTTTGTTTAAGTATATGAATTTTGGTTGTTTATCAATCAAGATATTATGTATTCGAATTATTCGGAATGAGGACATAAAAAAAAAAAATTACCTCAAACCTTAATTCGAATTAAATGATAATTGTTTCTTGATTGAGTTTAGTGGTTGGTGTTAGTTGATTAGAATAAGAGGAAGCTAAGTGTTTCAACCCAACCTATATAGCAACCAGTTTTATCATAAAGAAAGTATGGTAACAAGAAGCAATTTTAGTAATGGAATTATTTAAACAAGGTAGTAAGGCAAGCTTGACAGATTGCCAAGGAGGCAAGGAGGATATAACCACCAACAATCCCATAGTGGGAAAAAGGTGAAACAAGATGGTGTTAAGAAGTGAAAACTATACATATACCAAAGGGAGATCAATTCCTAAAGTTTTGACGGTTGAGTTAAAGAGTTATACAAGTTGTTTAAAAACAATTTGTGTCTTGAGAATTTGAAAGTGAATAAAAGTTTGTATGGTAAGTATTGGAGAGAGTTGATTTTTTTACCATGTCAGTGGGAACGAACAAGTTATGAAGACATCCGATCTTATTTGGAGAAGTTTGAGATAACAAACCCGAAATAAGTTTTACCAGTTTTTCATACAAATAGAAAAAAAAAAGATAGTGAGGTTTAATTAAGTGGAAATGAAAAGATTACTTGGTTTCGAGAATTACTCCAAGTTGTTAAGATCTCTCGGTATTCAAGAAAATGATATTGCTTTAAACTTAAGGGAATGAGTTGAAGGATGGCGAACTATGAGTTTAAGGGTGGTTTACAAGACATAAAGTCTTAAGGAGTTTAATTGAATTGAATTATAAATAATCAATTCATATATTAGCTAAAAGAAAGGTGATATAAAAAAAACAAAGATAAGGAATCAATCAAGAAAGAAGGTAATAGGCGAAAGTTCAACAAAATGGCTAAAGAGCTTTAAAATAATATTTTGGAAATGATAAAAATTTTGAAAGCGGCTTGAGTAACTCTTGAAACTTAAGGAAATTTGAATTATGAAGACGAAGTATACTTGAAAGTGTCGAGAATATTGAACTATGGATGTAAAAATATCATAAAGGAGAAAGAGTTTATGACAAGATTTATGAATTTGATTGAGATGTGTTGAAATAACTTGAGTAAGGATTGTATATGAGGTGATTGAAGTTGAGATTATTTAGGGGTCACGAGATTTATTCAAGGGATGCTAGAAGAAAGATTATGGATTTAATTGGAGGAAAGATGTAAGCATGGGAAATATAAGCAAGGATATAAAAGTTAAGTGAAGTTGGAGGTATTATATGAACATATTTGCGTGTGGATAAAGGGTTATTGTTGCATT
The DNA here is from genome assembly GCF_948465745.1 of Chenopodium album. Classification (NCBI taxonomy): domain Eukaryota; kingdom Viridiplantae; phylum Streptophyta; class Magnoliopsida; order Caryophyllales; family Amaranthaceae; genus Chenopodium; species Chenopodium album. Next base: position 49,030,606 of record NC_137838.1, read on the forward strand.
GCTTAAAGGGGGTTGAAAGATACTATTGAAGTCATTGAAAGAAGGTTACATCACCCTGGAGAGCGCATGTAATTGTTAAAGAAAGGGATTGAAGTGTATGTAAAGTGCCTATGGGGGATTGATCAATGTGACAAAGAAGTATAATTATCCTTTGCTTTAAAGCGACGATTTATTTGATCAAATGAAAGGAGCAAATATAATTTCGAGATTAGACTTGAGGATAGAACTACTAAGTAAAAATATTCGAAAGAGGATATTTAGAATTTGGCGCTTATGACAAGGTTTGGACGATTCGAGTTTTCATTTTTGCCTTTTGGGATAATGAATCACCTATAATTTCCATGGACATATGGAATTCAGTATTTTCATTGAAGGTATTTTGGTGAATTCTATGAAAGGGAAGGAAAGGACGATGTGAAAATCTGTAATAAAACGTGTTGATGCTTAGAGAGAAGCAAATGCACGCAAGTTTTTCCCGAGTGTGAGTTGTGATTGAGAAAGGACCATTTTGGGGAAACCTTGCGATAAGAGGAAATGTTGATGTAACAGGGATAGAAGCGGTGAATTATGGACTCCAGGCTAAAACAATTGTTGTTGAGGTTTAAGTTGGACAACGGTGTGGAAGATCTTGATAGATTCGAAAGGATTATTAACAAGTGAATGCCCTGGCGAAAAATAATTGGAAGTTCATGGAAAGTAATAAGTGTGAAATAACTTTGTACAAATTAATGATAATATGTTAATGAATTTTAAAGTTTAAAGTTTGAGATAGACTCTCACACATAAGGATTTAAATATGTAACAAGAAATTATTGGAGTTGATAAAGGACCGTGGAAGAGACATTCAATGTCATTGAAAGGGAAGCAATGTATTGGGAAAATGCGTTGCTAATAATGTTAAAGTTAAGAGGGAATAAGGACATTAATCTCCTCGAAAGTGTTGCAAAAGGAAAGCTAAAAAAAATGTTGGAATAACGACAACATGAGACCAACAATATTCGAGGAAATGAAAAAAAAAAACAAATATCAAGTAGAGAGTGTGAATTTGATCGAATTTGTAAGAGGATATGTCACTTTAATATTCTTGGAGATAAAAGCTTGAGTATACTTTGTAAGAGTAAGAAGTTTAAAGGAAATATAACGAAAGGAAATGTAATACAACCAGGAAAGGACAAGCTGCAAAAATGATTTGGTAATGGTGTATTGAGGGTTTAGAGTGATTAATTTATTCGGATTGTAGTCGATAGATTGTCTAAGTCCGCAATGTTTAAAACCCGATGAAGGAGACTTTGAAAACGGAGCAACTTGCGAAGGCTTACATCAAATTTGTTGTGAGATTACATGGAGTTCCTGAAAAATATCATGTCAGATAAAATTCCTAGTTTCTTTCAAAATCCTAGAAGGAGGTATACAGGAGAACTTTGGTAATACATTGGAGACGATTACAACCTCCAACCATTGGTATAATAGCGAAATAATATTTGACAGGGGAATTTATACAGAAAACAAGCGTATTCAATTTCAGAAAAGGATGTAACAAAGTCACCAAACAAGCCAGCATTGATATGGCAACATTTTGAGGTTGGAATAAAAGAACCATGAAAGATCACTATGTTGGGAAACATTAGTGACCGAAGCAAGAAAAGTATACATGAATGGATTTGATCTGAGTAGTGCGAGTTAAACAATGGACAAGGCACAAGTGTTATTGAAAGTGTAACCCATAAGGCAAAAGATGAATTTTGGTAAGAAAGAAAATTTGAGCCAAAGTATATAGAAATATATATGAATTTGCATAGAATTGGTAAAGTGGCAAATAACTTGGCATATTATCGGACCTTGGTAAAGTATAAGACAATTTTCATAAGTCATTGTGAAAGAACATTAACTACAGGTATGAGTTGCAAAGAGATCTATTGAGTTCAGCCAATTTGATCATGAAAAAGCTAGACAAATCAAAGTTTCGAATATCAAAGTGCTTCATAATTTTACTAGAGGATGGGTGAAAGATAGTATAGATAGAAATTTATTATTTTTGGTATAATGAGTAAGAATTAATAAAAATTTTGGTTCGCAACAAAGAATGCATACAGAGAAGTGTTATGACCTTACCAAAGATAGAATAAGCAGATCAACATGATTCTAAAGTTGAGTTAAGTGGAGTTACGGGGGCGTAACTCGTTTTCTTTAAGGGGGGTAAAGTGCGATAGAATTACGCGCTTTTTCCTTAATTTTGGCATTTTAAAGTGCTTTTTCGTCAGTTTTACACTGATTTAGTTGATAAGTTTGATTATTTTACACACTAAGATGTGTAAGTTTATTACCAAAGTTGATTCTTACACTAATGCTAGTGTGAGTTTGTTAGATAGTCTAATAATTTACACATTATTTTGTGTAAGTTTGTTAGTGAAGTTGTTATCTTACACATTATTTTGTGTAAGTAGGTCAACAAGTTGGTTACTTTACACACTAGTTTGTGTCTGGATAAATAGATGAGGTAGAAAGGAAGTATCACAAAAGTACAACAACTAAAAGTATTAACAAAAGTTTTTGAGATTTTAAGTATTTATTTGCCTTTAAACGAGTTTTTAAAGTTTTTGTACCTAAGTTTCAAGGACGAAACTTCTTTTAAGGGGGGTGGACTGTAATACCCCGTATTTTTATGTATTTTTATAAAGTATTTAAGTATTAATAAAATGTATTGTCAAGGGCTTAATTAAATATTTTAAAGGGTTAAAGTATTTTAAATATAAAGTTTTATAAAAGTAAAATAAGTTTTGGGCCAAACGTTTATTAATTATTGGGCAATGTAAATTATTCCAACATACTTTTATTGGAATAACCCATTCCAAAACCTATAACTTAAGCCCTATCCCGTAACTCAAGCCCACATTTTTATAAGCCCAAATTTAACCCTACACTCTCTACTCTATAAATACCCCATGGATCCCCAAAAATAATTTCCCACACAAAAAGGTTAGTCTTATTTTCTCTCTCCTTTTTTTATTAATTTGTGTAATTATAATTTTTGATTTATGGGTTTTAATTTTATTGTTTGAAATTAATTTAATTAGTATCAAATTGTATTTTGATGATTTAACTTTATAATTTTCAGATTTTGTAAATTTTATAACCTAGGGTTTTTAATTATTGAAAATCATAATTTTAGGGTTTTTAATGAATAATTGATTTAGGGCTTTTATACTAATGATGTTTTGAAATTTTGGTGATTATAACTACTTATTAGTTTAACTTAATTCCAGATTATTTTGAACACGTAAATTCATGTTTTAATTTTTAGATTTCCGTTCGTTAATATTAATCCCGTTTTAATCCCGATCAGGTTCTAAACTCCTCCGATTTTGATAAAAGAGTAGTGTTTTTCGAGTGAAAACAACGTTTTAAGAGATAATTTAACGTTTTAAGAGGTAATTTAATTCAGTATCTAAATACGATTTTCGAGCAGTTTTTGATTATTAACGAAGTTTTTTTTATGCTTTAAATTTTATCTTTGAGTTTAAAAGGGGTAAGAGATAATTTTATGTTTATATGGATAATTTAAGTATAAAGATGTTTTTTGATGAAGTTTTAAAGGATTTTTGATTAGTTTAAAATGTTGGAATTTTATTTAAAGTAGTATAATTGTGATTTTTAATAAAAGGGTGTGATTATCCATTAAAAAGGAGTTTAATTAGGGGTTTTTAAATAATTTTCAGATTATTATAAGTTATTTAAAGTGAGTTTAGGTTGCTGGAAATTGTGTATACAAGGGTAATTAATATAGTATTATTGTCCCTTTATGTAGGAGACTTGGTTCGAGAATTGTTGTAGAGTACTCGGTTATTTTAAGAGCTTATTTGAGGTACGTTCGCGTACTTAGCATATTTTGATGATGTAGGATCATGCTTGGCTTGATTTCAATCAATTACAAGTAGTATCATGTTAAGGTTTATGCATGGAATTGTGAATTTATGATGTTTGTGATTGAATTGGGAAGCATGAATTATTTGTGATGGTTATAGATTGGAAGATTATATTTTGGGCATGTTGTGTTTGAACCACATTTTTATTTATGACATGTTAGAAGGCATGATTAATTAAACTACATGTTTAATTATGTTTGGAATATTGAAAAGGAATTTTATTATGGTTCAAATAATTTTTATTCATGCTTTAAGCATGAGGAAGGAGCTATATAAGTGTCTATGTACACAAGGAATAAATTGTATGTTGGTGCCTTTGTGCACTTAAGGTGTTTTTAACACCAAGGGATAGGATTTTTGGCGCATTATGCGTTTAAGGTGTCTTTGACACTGAGGTAGAATTAAAAAGGGTTCAACATTAAATAATATGTGGTCACTAATTATTCAAGAATTAAATTGGTATGTTTGTTTGATTGAATAATTATTGTTGATTTACTTATTATGCTTTGAGAGTCATCACCAAGTCTAATAATATGTAAATAACGTAAAGTGAAAGAGATTACGCACCAAAACTCTTGGAACGTATATACCTTGACTATGAACAATGGGGGGAGTTATGGGGTTTTATATTTAACCATAACTTCTAATGGAGTACGGGACGCTGTATATTCCTTTTTTTATTTATTATTATGCGCAGGAATTCCGCCACCTTTGAGTGGTTTTGTCGCTGGCACAGTTAGCTCCCGTGTCAGTTAACCTCAAATTTTTTTGGGGGAGGTTAGGAGGTGGAAACCCGTTCTATGCGTAATCAACGCTAAATGAATTAATTAGTGCCTAGTCATTGTGTCTTGTTGATTGGTGTGTGTGCTTGTGAACAGGTGCATTGAGGTAAGGGTGTGTTGGTAGGTGAAAGCATGTTAGTGTGTTTATTTACGCTTATGTACTCAGCTTTGCTGATTGTGTGTGTTTGTGTGTTTGGCCATGTCTTTACTTTGGCCCTACGACGACCCATTTTCTAATGGCGAGTAGAGGGGACAAGTAGAGAGGAGGTTTTCAGGTGATGAAGCATATTCATGAATGGGCATGGGTGAAGAGCGAATCATGCTAGTTTCTATAAGTATATGATGTGTTTAACGCTTTAATTATTTATGATATTATTATCATGCATGACTAACGCAAAAGTTTTAAAGTCGGTTTGGTTTTAATAAGAGCCTACAATGGTTCCAAGTTGTAGGATGGTTTTATTTTACTTCGTTTGACTTTGGTTTTGACTTTACTTTCGTTGGTTGACTTTTCAAGTTGACTTGTTTTGAATGGTTTTGAAATTAGTCTTCCATTGTGTGTCTTTGATGGTTGCCTTAGTCGTTTTCACGGTGGCGGTAATATCTTAGATATTTCTATTTAAATTTTTAAATAGGGCAAAACAAGTATTTTAAAAGAAAGGAATTTCTAGGGTGTTACAATATTCTTCGATTGCTCGTTAACCAATTGCGTTGACAAAGTTATTCCATATTTTCAATCTCGTAGCAAAACAACTGTATTAAAAAAAAGTATCTATCTATTTAATTTATAAAATAAAGAAGAAAATAATTAAATTAATAAGAAGTCAGTACGCATATCCATTTACGCGCAATTATCTCTTCAAATAGTAAAAAAAAAAAAGCTTAATTCCCCAACCCCTAATTACGTAAAACATTGTTCACCACAAAAATATCTATGTAATCCTTAAAAATATCTATATTTATCAAAGCTGATATAATATAGTAATACGTTCCAAAAAAAATTAAAAAATTAAACCATAATCCCCAACCCCTAATTACGAAAAAATCATATAAAAAAAATATATATATTATATTCCTTTACAAAACAAATGTATATACATACCTTTGATCTATTAGAATAATCTCTTGTTGAATGATAATGGTAATTTCATTTCGATTAATCTCACTTGCATATATGATTAGTCCCACACCATCTATTTTCCAGACAAACGTAAAAGGGTAAAATATTAATTAAAGCAATATTATTGAATATATTCATTAAAAAAAAATTAATAGTTTAATTAAAAAAAATAGTATGAAAGGTAGTATAAAAACCTATGACAATTCCTTCAGTGCGTTTTAATAAGTTGACACCATGTAAAGACACCAAGTTCTAAGAGTACTATGGAAAGTCTTCAATGTCAGTATCAAAAATGGATATTTCTATTTTTGTAGTTATGTTGAGTTCATACGTATTATGAACTATTAGTAGCCAATCATCCGCTGGAATAACTTGAACCCTTTTAAAACAATACACTGAACCTTCTTGTAATTTGTCAATAAAATTATCAACATCCTTCGTAAATATAATACCTTGAATGGTTTCACCCTTTAAAAAAAAAGAGTAAGTATGTAATTGTGGATTAATATAACAAATGCAAGGTAAAACCTGGTTTGATAGATTATTTGATGATATGGATCAAAAAGCTTAGATAATTATCTTAAGATAATAAATGAATGGTAAAACTTCATAGATCCTGACTTAACCACTCGATCATATATTATATTTTATAAAAGAATAAAATAAGAATGCATGGTAAAGAAAAGTATAAAATAAATGTTTACATACTGTAGTATCTAGAAGAACCATCTTCCAAATTTTTTATTATTTTTGACATGTTGAATTTCGTATAATCTTATAATCCTTGCCTTCACATTCCAAAATTTAGAGTACGGATTCAGATACATGAAAGGAGCGTATGCAACCGACATCCTACATATAAAAGAAGATGAAAATGATTAGTCTTTATTTATCGAAATCATCATTGTATACGAAAAACAAAAATTAAGTAATTACCTTAGCTTGTACCCACTTTACACTTCTTCTTTAATCTTGTAATGTATTAGTGTTTGAAAAGATCTACTTTTACGTGAAGAGTGAAAAGATTAGAGTTTGAATGAGGGAAGGTTGAACATTTAATGATTTTCTCTTCATTTGTTTTTTAGAAGGAAGTTTACTGCTAATTAGATAGTAGTGGTTGAAAAAAAAAAAAAAAACTGATAGTAGTGGGAAAGCAATATTCAATGATTTTCCTTTTTTTTTTTTTTTTTTTTTTTTTTTTGTAAATAATCAGTTGTAAAGTAACCGTGAAATTAAGGATATTTTTTAATAATTTCATTCTATATATATTATATTTGTAATTCAATAACTGTTGAAATAAAAAGTATTGTAAGTTAATTAGTGTAGATAAGGAAGGGTATTTTTGGAAAACGAAAAATCCCAACCTAAAAAGGGAGTTCACTTTAAAAAGTAACATAGATTGAAGCGAACATTTGAATGAAGAAGGTGGAATCGGGGGGTCTAACTATTTTGGGGGGTTTTCGTTCTATTTTTGTTTTCTTTTTTATTTTTCTTTTCCTTTTATTTTCTTTTCTTTTCTTTGGTTACTTAATTAATTTAATTAGTTTTATTTCTTTTTATTTTCTTTTATATCAATTTGCAATATAAATACCCTTTGGGTTAATACTCTTCAAACAATTATTATTTACCCTAGTTTAGTTTTAACCTATTTTATTTTTTTTCTCTCTCTCTCTTAGGGTTAGATTAGGAGTTTCTCTCTCTAGTTTAGGTGTAGTTTTAGAGAGGAATATTGGATTTTTCGTGGAGTTTTGAGAGATTGTTGAAGTAATTTGTAGATATTTTCTTCTCATATATTCAACGAGTCTTCCTAACTTTCTCTCATCTTTATTGCTTTCCTTTATTTCTTGTTTGGTTTAACTGTTTAATAATTAGAGTTGTTAATTAGTTTAATAGTTTAATTCTAGCTTTAATTCTAGTTTTACTTTGTCTTTCATGTTCATCTTTATCATGTTAATTTAGATTTTTATTCTAGTGAATTGGATGAATATTATGTTGATGAATTGAATGATTTATTGTGATTTGTATGCAATATTGATTCTTGATTATTGTGTATGGATGACACTGATATGGATTAGAATCTTTCTAGCTAATTGCTTATATGTTTTTAACTGTTCTTTCAACCAATTGTGCGAAAGTGAGTTGTTTGAGAGTCTAAATTCCTCCATACCTATGCTAGGCTAGTTGCATGAGAGTGAATTAGTTTAGTAGGATAATTAGCATGCTTAATTGCGCGAGAATGAGTTGAGTGTGTTAATTTTTCCTAATTGAGGTCATTTTCATCTAATTGCGTTGTTGTTGTTAAATGCATTAATGTAATTGGATTCCAATTTCCCTAGTTTTCATTGTTTGCTCTAGGTAGTGTTTTAGATGTTCCTCCACTACTACAAAAAAGGCCAAAGAGACCCGTCCAAAAAGGCCAAAGAGACTGCATTAGAGGCGGTCTCTAGCTAAGCGGTCTCTTTGGCTAAGAGATTGCTTTGATAGAAGCCGTCTCTAGAATAAAAAAAACTAAAACCACTCATTGCTGAAAAGCGATCTCTAGAATAAGAAAAGTAAACCGATTATTGATGTTAGACGGTCTCTTTTTTTGGAAATCTGAGACTGCCTATTGTAGACACCCATTTGTGTCTCCCCAAAACCAAACCCAGTGATGAGTGCCTTTCACGTCGAATCATAATCGAATGAAACGAAAGTGTGGAAAGGTCTAGTGTTGCGGAAAGTTTTATTTCTTTTCTCTTCTCTCTGTTTTTGAAAACTTTATTTTAAGAAAACAGCCAATCCAGTTTGGTTGGTCCATGATATGGGTCCAATAGTGGTGTAGTTGGATGGGGCTTGCAACGACCTTTCCAACGATATATTATAAGCCCAATTCCGATGAATAATGAGGAAGTTATGGCCAAAATACTAAACTGGGCCCAAACCGGATTTTACCTACGACCCAATGATCATGAGGAGGGTCCAAAGGTTTAATCCTATTCCTAAACTAATTAGGATTGATTAGAATATTCTATAATTTTCTAAAATATCTTAATTATCCTTTTTTGAAAAGATAAGATTAAGAAATTTGATTTAAATATAAACTTTCCTTTTTTATAAAACATTCCTTTTTTAAAGTCCTAATTCTATTCGGATTTAAACATGTTCAAAGACAGTCAGATATTATTTTCGTGCCTCATATTTTTTATCCAAATTTTATATGGTTGGATAGATCTTGAAATTATCTTTCCAATGATATATTATAATAATAATTCCGAGCTATAACGGAAAAGATATGAATAAGATATCAAACTCTATCCAAAACTGACACCGTCTCACTATTTCGTTCATATCTTTTATTCTACAACATATTGTAATCTTATTCTAATTGGTTTAGAAAGTAGACTTCAAGATCTTTCCAACGATATCTTATTCATCTTATTCCGATTCTTGGATCAAAAGATATGATAAAAACAAAATCCGTAAAAACTGCTGTCTACCAGTTTTATTTCGATTCGAATTTGGATTCTTTTCTTAATTCTTCGACCCTCTTTTTTCCTATAAATAGAGGTCATATCTCCCCTTTTTCAATAAACAACTCTCATCAAGATTTTCTTGATTATTCTCTCTTTTTTTTTCTAAACTAGCCTTTTCTCAAATACAAAATTCCGCATTCGCAAGATCTAGAAACACCTAGCCATATTCGAAGTTGCCTTCGCCCTAGACGTGAAAGGTTTAATTTCTGAGGGTTTGGTTCCAAATCTCTCTTTCAATTATTTAATTTAATTGTTTTGATTATTATTTTTCCTTGAAGTTACTAACGTGTGTATTGTGTTATTAGAAAGAGGTACGAGGCATCCAAGTAAGTGCTTTAATTGATTTTATTGATATTATGATGTAGATATCATGTCTATATTGTTATTATGATATTCCTAGTATAATGTCTAGGGTAACTTTAATATTAAATATGATTGTTACGATGCTTCCTATGTTCTTCCTAATATTAATTCATGTTAGTATCATGTTAGGGCTAAAGATTTGATTTTTATTGCTTAGTGACATGCTAGGGTTTGTTATTAATCTTGTTAGTATCATGCCTAGGATCTTGCTATGTTTATTATGCTTTAACATGATTATAATTATAATTTATGGTTATCATGGTGATTGTGATTATTTTAATGATGATTATTTTATTCATGATATTGATTATTTATTTATGTTGCTTGATATGTATTATTTTATTTGTTATTGCTTGATCACCTTTTATTGCATGTTAAAGGGAATTGGTACTTGCAACCACACTTAATAAGATAATTAATAATCTTGTTAGGGTTAATAGTGATTATAATTCAAGTGATCGCCAATAATAGATTTATTTGTGCATTAATATTCAACCAACATAGATTAAACAGGTTTAGGCTTAATCCTATTGATTGCATGTTAGTCAGAAAGCGCACATGAATACGATCAGAATAAAGTAGAGGCTTATTATTAGGGCAGTTTCAATCTCTTTTAGGTTGGATTTGTACCTTCATCCCCGAACCCTATTTTGGTTCATGACCTTATGGAGTTGACGATCTCTTGGATCGTTAAGGGGTGTAACCTTCACCTCGTGAATGGTTTACAAGTTCCTTAAAAACTTGTTGGCGACTCTTTTGCTCTATCTTCTTCCCTTTTGGACGCCACTGTACTTTAGTGTATGATCACAGTGGGGTTCAAGCTAGTGGGATTTTAAAGGCTTGAAACTATTCCCCACAGTTTTTGGCGACTCCACTAGGGAAGATTTCTATTTTAATTCCTGAATTTGTTTCGGCAATGATTTAGAATGAGTGGATGAGACTCGAAAATTTCTAAGTATTTCATGTGCGTAATTTTGATTAACATTGTGACATATGCATAAAAAGGTTCTCATTGGAAAGACCATCCGTAATGAGTCAAAAACATAAGGATTTGAGAAATGTCTTTCACAACTAGGACTGAAATAACACCGCGCGAAACTAGATGATTTTATTGAGCACAGAAAGCTGTTGAGGCATGTGGGAATTAGCGTCAGGGGCCAGAGCTTGGCGCCACACTTTTAGCCGTAGCGCCAGACGCCAGTATTGGCGCCAGGCGCTACAGTTAAAAGTTGGCGCCAGTCTCTGTTTGCTGGCGCCAATTTCCCCCAATACCGAGCCAGAAATATGCGTTCTAATTTCGACCGGTTTTTCGTATTGTTTGCTCGATCCTACTTCCTGATTGAATTTTTTCTCATTTTTCTGAATCCCATATGTGTTCTACATATGGACATAACCCTCTGGGAATTCATGCTCTATCTACTCGATTGAACGCTCCTGGCAACAAAGGGTACATCTGAGAGGTTGAATTCACCAAACCATGGAAGTGAGTTTTTTCAAAAAACTCGCGGTGTCCTATCCACACGCGTTAACCCTTCACGGTTAGGCTTCTACGCGGTGCATCTGGACAATTAACCATGGACCCTATTTGACTAAACCATATCCCGAACTTTAGAGAACTAGAGCCATGGTTAGGTTGCGAACTCATTGCATCATATTGTGCCTACTTGACTAATTGTGCATTATTTGTTATGCATATATATCCTATGCTCCTCTTAACCGTTTGTTGATTTGTGTTGAGATTATAATTGATGACTTAAAGATCTTTGCCTAATTAATTAATTAATTAATTTGAATCAACAAATTTTTTTTCTTTTAATCGGAATTGACCTAGTACGACTTTAGGCATACCCAGTTGACTAATAATACCGAAAACAGTCCCAGACCGAGGCTCCAATATTGGTGCCAAAATCTGAGCTGTAGCGCCACTGTATGGTGTGTAGCGCCAGACATTTACTAAAAAGTCTGGCGCCAACCACCATATTGTGACGCCAGTCCTGTCGCTTGGCCGACAGTTCGGATTATTTGTCGAGTCATCACCTAATGTCTAATTAATAAGTTTCCTGTTTAATTCGGTTAATTTTGCTGACAATAATGCTTAATTGAATCAATGTTCGAGTTTAGGCACTAAGTCCCATGGTCTTACACAAGAGTCTTAACATGTCACCTACACTCACTAGTCTTAGCACACACTTTGAGTATACATCACCATGGCCATGTCTTAGGTTCATGCATGAGTCGGTCTTTTCCGTCATTTGAGTTGGGGGGTACATTCTATTCCTAATTCTTCATATCCCTCCATCTAAATCTTCTTTCACATTCTATTCCAATTTTTCTTCACTTCCTCCATCCATTGCATGTTGAATAAAGTTTGAGTCAAATAATTAACAATAAATATCCCCAATTTCCTTTTCCACAGTACTTGGTCGAGGAGAGAAGGGCGATTAATCAAGGACAACCTCTTTATTCAGGTCTAGCTTTTTGATAAACCGATTCGTCAAAAGAGGAGGGCTAAGAAGATAATGGCAACTCAAGAAGAAGTCAATAATCTTAAGAATCAACTGGCTACTGTGACTGAGACACTGAAACTTCTCGCACTTAAAGTCGATGACCCCGTGAAGCAAACAAGATCCCATTGCCTCTAGCTAGCGAGAAGACTGGGTGATGATGAAGCGAACAACACAAGACAAGAGGCGAGCTGCAATGACAAGATTTCATGACCTCTTTTTCTATTTCTTTTTCATTTTTTCCTTTCCCCAATAAGTCTAGCATAGGCACCTTTCTTTTCCCTTAGACTAATTTTTGTAGGTTCTTTATTTATTTTCTTTTAATAAAAATGAGCATTTATTTCCTTGCGTATGATCATCACATTGCATTGCAAAAAAAAAAAAAAAAAAAAAAAAAAAAAAATATCCATGTCGAGCTAAGCACAAGGTATACCAATGATTTGAGGCACCCCTTGTAGCCACATCATATCTCCTTTCGCCTTTCTAATTTACAAATCCTTTCTTCATAAACCACTTTGAGCCTCGTCTAACGATAGACCTTTCTTTTTTTCAACCTAAATTTACCTGACCTTGGGATGGGATGGTGTGTAACTTATGCAATTCTAAGCTTGAGTGAATCCAAAAAAAATTAAAAATAAGCAATGATAAAAAATAAATAAAAGTGTACAAAAGGGTAAGTGTTCCAATGTCTTTGATATGAAAGTATCTTCGATAAAAACACGTCTCAGATTGCGTCTCTTATCGAGTGCTCGGTACCGTGCCTGAGAAACATGAATGCCAAGTGAGTGATAGAACGCATGATCGGGATTGCCCACACTTATAAAAATAAAATGGATGCTAAAGCAAAAGAAAAGAAAGAGCTAAAAAAAAGAGTAGAAAACCTCAAGCATAAAAATACAAATATTCAAAAGCAAGGTTGCACACCTTGGGGGCTTATCTAGGGTCTTGAGCCTTTATCCCTTTTTTCTATAACCTTTAGCCTAACCACGTTAAACCCTTAAAAAGACCTTTTTTTGAGGTATACACACTTGTGCGAGGTTCGGCTAGAGCTACGTTCGGCCTAATTCCTAACGGATACGTAGGCAACCCCACATCGAGGTGCGGCCGTAATAAACATGCATTCATATTCACATTCACACACTTACACCATGATAATATCAAGGAATCTCCAATGCTCATCCCTATTCATTTAGATCTAGACTTGGGGGCTTGATCCCTACATCATTAGCTTACCTAGCCTAAGAGTCACCACCATTTGACTCTTTTCAATAATATATTTGTCCACACACTTAGCTCTTGCGGCCTAACTTTAGTGTCACTATCACACACTGCACAGATACATGACCAAATATACTTCCCTTAGGAACCCTTTGTCATGAAATCTTAATACAACGTTGAAGCATGCCTTGTCATATCAAAATCGCTCATTAATCGTAATCATCATTGCATCACGAAGTATGAAGTGCTTAGCCTCCGTGCCTAAGTTACCAAATACTTTCATCATGGAGTCAACAGTTGAGATAGCCTAGGATGGGTTAATCCTTGAATCTTGAGAGATAGTATCAAACAACATTTGACTAAGCTTATTCAACATGCATTCGAAAACTTTCGATTCTTTTTCGCGTCTTTCCTTTTCGGGAGAAAGTCGGTACCCTCCAGAAAAATGACGGAAAATTTTTGCTTTTTTGCATTTTTCGAGTCGCATAATCAACACTATGCACACACGGGTCATGAGTCTAACACATGTGTCATTTCACTTTGAGTCGAGTCAACCTCGAGTCAGTCATATCGAGTCAAGTTTATACCTTGAGTCGTGCCAAGTCGATGAGTCAAGCAACATTAAACCTTAGGTCAACCCTAAGATAATATTAAGCCTTAGGTCAACCCTAAGATGGTTAAAGAAATTGGCAAAGTTCTATAGTAAAAAATAAATACAGGTGCAGCAGAATAGGGAGGACCCTACTCCAATTCCTAGCGCCAAAGATATATCAGCAACGACAGAGCTTGAAGCCTCTCAGAAAGGTGATTTCGACCTCATACAACAATTTCGGGTTCCTTGGTACGCCAGTTAGCCCCTATAAGCAATTTGACATGATTAAGTAGTCAGTTTGATTACAATTGCAATAAGTGATCGACCTGATGAAAGATCGTCTCACTTAGCTTAAAGCGCCTAATCACGGAGACACCGACATACTGGTTTTAGCGAAAGCAAAGTTCAGGCGAGCTTTAGAGATCGACTAACGTTGGTCTTCAGAAATTTTTCTTCAGAACATTACCGCAACAAACATTCAAGCACCAAAGCTCTTTTGTTCAGAGACGCGTGAACATTTCCATCAAAAGCTCTTTTGCTCCAGAGACGCGTGGGCATATCATCAAAGCTCTTTTGTTCAGAGACGCGTGGACATTTCATTGAAGCTCTTTTGTTCAGAGACGCGTGGACATTTCATTCAAGCTCTTTTGTTCAAAGACGCGTGGACAATCCTTTTCAAAAGCTCTTTTGCTCAGAGACGCGTGGACATTTCCATCAAAAGCTCTTTTGTTCAGAGACGCGTGGACATTTCCTATTTTCAAGCTCTTTTGCTCGGAGACGCGTGGGCATCCTATTATTAAACTCTTCGTTCAGAGATACGTGGACACATCATTCAGAAGATCATATCAAAAAGAAGCTCTTTTTGTTCAGAGGCGCGTGAACATATCAAAAGGAAGCTCTTTGTTCAGAGACAAGTGAACATCAAAACAACAAGGTGGCGTTCCCTAGACTGTGGAAAGTTGTCACAAACAACTGAAGATTGTTTCAACAGAAGCAATCTTCGATAGTATTCCCTTGGACGCGGAATATTATCATTGCGGAGGAGGATAGTTTAAGGCGAAGCAATCTTCTAATTTGGAAGCAGTTACGGGCGTAGCGGTTTTCAAGCGGGATGACATTCTCTAGCTTGCAGGAGGTCATCAAAACAACAGTACGACAACAAATCGGTTACTCTCAGAGACGTGTGCTCGACGGTGCAAGATACGCGTTTCTTAACTCTTTTATCTGTTTAACTAACGCTAGTTTTGCAGGTATCGGCGTTACAAGAGTGATTTAGGATTGCAGAACGTTCTGAATCATTCTCCGTCCCTATCGATACTTTGACTTTCGTTTTCGAAAATTGCGTTTCTCCAAACTCAGTCAAAGTGAGGGCTTCTGTAGACACCCATTTGTGTCTCCCCAAAACCAAACCCAGTGATGAGTGCCTTTCACGTCAAATCATAATCGAATGAAACAAAAGTGTGGAAAGGTCTAGTGTTGCGGAAAGTTTTATTTCTTTTCTCTTCTCTCTGTTTTTGAAAACTTTATTTTAAGAAAACAGCCAATCCAGTTTGGTTTGTCCATGATATGGGTCCAATAGTGGTGTAGTTGGATGGGGCTTGCAAAGACCTTTCCAACGATATATTATAAGCCCAATTCCGATGAATAATGAGGAAGTTATGGCCAAAATACTAAACTGGGCCCAAACCGGATTTTACCTACGACCCAATGATCATGAGGAGGGTCCAAAGGTTTAATCCTATTCCTAAACTAATTAGGATTGATTAGAATCTTCTATAAGTTTCTAAAATATCTTAATTATCCTTTTTTGAAAAGATAAGATTAAGAAATTTGATTTAAATATAAACTTTCCTTTTTTATAAAACTTTCCTTTTTTAAAGTCCTAATTCTATTCGGATTTAAACATGTTCAAAGACAGTCAGATATTATTTTCGTGCCTCCTATTTTTTATCCAAATTTTATATGGATGGATAGATCTTGAAATTATCTTTCCAATGATATATTATAATAATAATTCCGAGCTATAACGGAAAAGATATGAATAAGATATCAAACTCTATCCAAAACTGACACCGTCTCACTATTTCGTTCATATCTTTTATTCTACAACATATTTTAATCTGATTCTAATTGGTTTAAAAATTAGACTTCAAGATCTTTCCAACGACATCTTATTCATCTTATTCCGATTCTTGGATCAAAAGATATGATAAAAACAAAATCCGTAAAAACTGCTGTCTACCAGTTTTATTTCGATTCGAATTTGGATTCTTTTCTTAATTCTTCGACCCTCTTTTTTTCTATAAATAGAGGTCATATCTCCTCTTTTTCAATAAACAACTCTCATCAGGATTTTCTTGATTATTCTCTCTCTCTTTTTCTAAACTAGCCTTTTCTCAAATACAAAATTCCGCATTCGCAAGATCTAGAAACACCTAGCCATATTCGAAGTTGCCTTCGCCCTAGACGTGAAAGGTTTAATTTCTGAGGGTTTGGTTCCAAATCTCTCTTTCAATTATTTAATTTAATTGTTTTGATTGTTATTTTTCCTTGAAGTTACTAACGTGTGTATTGTGTTATTAGAAAGAGGTACGAGGCATCCAAGTAAGTGCTTTAATTGATTTTATTGATATTATGATGTAGATATCATGTCTATATTGTTATTATGATATTCCTAGTATCATGTCTAGGGTAACTTTAATATTAAATATGATTGTTACGATGCTTCCTATGTTCTTCCTAATATTAATTCACGTTAGTATCATGTTAGGGCTAAAGATTTGATTTTTATTGCTTAGTGACATGCTAGGGTTTGTTATTAATCTTGTTAGTATCATGCCTAGGATCTTGCTATGTTTATTATGCTTTAACATGATTATAATTATAATTTATGGTTATCATGGTGATTTTGATTATTTTAATGATGATTATTTTATTCATGATATTGATTATTTATTTATATTTCTTGATATGTATTATTTTATTTGTTATTGCTTGATCACCTTTTATTGCATGTTAAAGGGAATTGGTACTTGCAACCACGCTTAATAAGATAATTAATAATCTTGTTAGGGTTAATTGTGATTATAATTCAAGTGATTGCCAATAATAGATTTATTTGTGCATTAATATTCAACCAACATAGATTAAACAGGTTTAGGCTTAATCCTATTGATTGCATGTTAGTCAGAAAGCGCACATGAATACGATCAGAATAAAGTAGAGGCCTATTATTAGGGCAGGTTCAATCTCTTTTAGGTTGGATTTGTACCTTCATCCCCAAACCCTATTTTGGTTCATGACCTTATGGAGTTGACGATCTCTTGGATCGTTAAGGGGTGTAACCTTCACCTCGTGAATGGTTTACAAGTTCCTTAAAAACTTGTTGGCGACTCTTTTGCTCTATCTTCTTCCCTTTTGGACGCCACCGTACTTTAGTGTATGATCACAGTGGGGTTCAAGCTAGTGGGATTTTAAAGGCTTGAAACTATTCCCCACACCTATTAAACTTAGGCACTCTCTGTTTTTGGAAAAGAGAGACCACTTATCTGACTTCACAAGTCTCTTGGTGTCATTTCAAAATAAAAAAAATTATTTCATTTTTAAAACGTAAATTAAAATTATATATCATAAAAATAATTAATTTATTTTTATACATGTAAAACTATAATCTTAAATATTTTATACATGATATAGAGTACAAAATTATAGAAAACCCATAATTATTACAAAAAAAAAAACCCTTAATCTTCTTCATCATAAACTTCAACAACTCATTTGTGTAGATCTTTGTCTTTAGCTTTGTATATGAACTGATCCATATGATTATTAGCTGCAATTAACTTATAAGAATTAGACAATTAGCTTAACCCAAAAAAATTGTACATAACAAGATCATAAAATCTAAATCAAGAATTTCATAAGCATATTAAAAAACCCATAATTCAAATAATTGAGCATCCTAAAAAAAAACTACTCTATCCCAATTGAATTGATGATAAATTTTTTTTGTTTTGAGGAAAATTGAATTGATGATAATCATTAAAAAAAATTTAGAAAAATGAAAGAAAAAGCATAATTAAACAAATTTTTTTACAACAAATTCGCTGAACTTATCCTATTTAATTAATGAGATTAATGAAAAAAAAAAATTGTGAAATGAGATCTAAATTTCATTTTCAATATACTCTTATGTTTTGTAGTTTCCTCAAAGTGAAAACTAATTTTGCTCAAATAATTAATCTCCAAAATTTACAACCAATTCACCAAATAAAATACAAAATCAAAATTAAGAAAAATTACCCAAAATATCAAATCAAAAATCAATTCATTCATAAAGGAAAGATGAAGGGGCGAGAGAGAGAGAGATAGAGACAAAACTTTGAATCCAAAGAAAGAGTACCGAGTGTTCGTAGTAGGGGAATGACAAGTTAATTACGGACACTACCACCGTGCAACAAGTGGTAATGAGGGATGCATACGCCGAAGTTATTGGCGGTAGCGGGCCAGGGCTGAGATGAGGATAGAGAATGGGTGAGGAGTGTGAGTATTAGTGAGAGTAATGCAAGTATAGTGCAATGGTGAGAGGTGATTGTGGAAGGAGATGAACAAGAAGGCAGGAGGCTGAAGCAAGCTAGGGTTTTCAAGGAGGAGAGATCGAGAAAGATAAAAGAAAGTAATCTATAAAGGAGTGGGTTGGGCCGTTGGGGTAAAATAGATTAAAGATAAAATGATAAATAAAAAAAAGTAGCGTGAAAAGCTGAAGACAAAAAAATAGCGTGACAATAATGTTGGAAAAAAATGCAAGAGACCATCTAACTTAAATAGGCGGTCTAAGGTGTTAGGTCCATAAACTGCTTTTTTAAGAACACAGGTCTCTCCATTTTTATATAAAAAATAAAAAAATCAAGAGAGACCGGTTATCTTTGATAAAGGGTCTATATTAAGTTTCAAGAGACCCGTTATTGAAATACACAGTCTCTTATCTTGGGTCTCTTTTGCCATTTTTGTAGTAGTGCTCTCTCTATATCTCGATTATCCTAGTAGTCTAATTAGCATAGATTGATACACTTAGTCTTCGTGGTTCGACCCTATACTTGTCACTAACTAGTTTGGTGTGAGTTTAGGTTTATAAATAATTAATTTGGTTAGGGTTAGTAGGCCCAACAACCTATTAACCCGCAAACAGGATGTAATCTAAGCATGATATTCGAAAGCGATAAAATAATTCTAACATGATGATAGGAATTAATATAATCTAAGAATGCTTTCTAAAGATATATAACAATGAAATTACTCATTTTGTTGCCTCGTATCTCAATCTATCAAAACAATATACACGTTAGTAACTTCAATAAAAGTATTAAATCAAACAGTTAATTTAAAAAATTGAAATAGGGATTTAGGACCAAACCCCCTGGCCTCAGAAATTATAAACCTTTCACGTCTAGGGAGAAGACAACTTTGAGCTTGGCTATGTTTGTCAAAGTCTCGTAATGGATAATGTTGTTTTGAAAAGGCTAGGCTTAAAAATCAAGAGAGAGAAGGAAATAATAAGCTTTAGTTTAAATAGAGAAAGAGAGAGAAAGAGATTGTGATTGTTGGTAATCAAGATTTTTGATGATTGAAAAAAGGGTGATATGACCTCTATTTATAGAGAAAAAAGAGGGTTGAAGGATTAAGAAGAGAATCAGTAGTTTTTGCGGTTTTTGTTTTTATCATAACTTTTGATCCAGAGGTTGGAATAAGATAAATAATATGTCATTGGAAAGCACTTGAAGTCTACTTTCCAAACCAATTAGAATCAAATTAAAATATTTTTAGAAATAAAATATGGCCGAAATAGTGGGATGGTGTCAGTTTTGGACAGAGGTTTGTATTTCTTTCATATTTTTTTCGTTATAGCTCGGAATTAATATTATTATATACATGGGAAAGATAATTTTAAGGGCTATCCAACCATTAAGCATTTATATAAAAATTATGAGGCACAAAAATAATATCTGGTCATCTTTGAACGTCATTCATTTCAAATAGAATTATAACTTTAAAAAAGATAAGTTTTATTCAATTTCAAATTCTTTAATTTAATCTTATCTTTTCAAAAAGTATAATTAAGATCTTTTAGAAACTTATAGAAGCTTTTAATTAATTCTAATTGGTTTTGAAATATAATTAAGATTAATGGACCATCCACATGATCATTGGGTAGCACATAAAGCTCATCATTTTAGGCCCAGTTTAGTATTTTGACCATAACTTCCTCGTTATAACTCGGAATTGGGCTTATAATATATCATTGGAAAGGTTTTTTCAATCCCTATCCAACTACATAATTATTGGATCCTGATTATAGACTATACTAAACTAGATAGGATGTTTTTCTTAAATAGGATACGAAATGAATAATTGTCGAAGATAGAAATGAATTATTTTTATTAAAACGTACATTTTAGAAAACTAGAAAAATGCACGAGACGCTTCAACATTTCATCTTACTCGATATCAATGACGTGAAAAGTTCTCATCACTAGGTTTGGTTTTTGGGGAGACACAATCAGGTGTCTACACATACCTAAGTGCAACAAGAGCTTTGATGTATTTACCTGGCTATTAACACTAGGGCAGACATTGCATTGTCAGTGAACTTGTTAAGAAGGTATAGGCCTGAACCTACAAGCAGAAATCGGAGCGGAGTGAAACACCTACTCCGCTATATATGTGGAACAATCGTTTTAGGGCTCTTCTATCCAAGAAAGGGAAATCCTATTCTTGTGGGAAATACCTATGTAGGCCAGGCTAGCATATTAGATCCTATAAAATAAAAATCTTAAACAGGTTATCTTTTATGCTATGACAATACAAAAATATCTTGGAAGTCTTCCAAGTATAAACATAGACAACGACTTCATCAAACTAAGCTAAAATGATTGCTCTTTATGAAGCTGGTAGGGAATTGCGATCCTTACCCCAACATATACTTAGATAAAGCAGCATCAAAACTACTAATGAAGGCCCAAATTCAACTTTTTTTAAATACAAAACTACTTGCATTACACAGATCAAAGGAGGATATATCAAAAGTGATAGAATGAAACACATCGACCCCAAGTTCTTATCTACTCATGATTTGGAGAAGGAAGGAAAGATCGATGTCATCAAGCATATCCAATCATGTAACAACTTAGCTAATCTGCTAAAAAAGGCTTTGCCACATAGCAAATTTCAAGAACTCATGCATATAACCGACATATGTTTTTTTTTTTTTTTTTTTTTTTTTTTTTTTTTTTTTTTGTCAAATTGAGGGGGATACTTATATGTGTTGTACTATTTTTTCTTCATTTAAGTTTTATCCCAGAGGGTTTTTCTTAGCGAGGTTTTAATGAGGCTGATAAACATATAGGTGCAACAACGATAATATTTGTTTTTACCTAATGTAAAGTTTTAAGTAGCTTAGGCATCATCCTATAGAAATCCATTCATGGGGGAGTGTTGTGATACGCATCGTATGCATAATATAAATGAAATAAGAATACAGGCAAACATCACCGTTAAACTTTCCCAAGCAAGAATAAATATTGCTACATAGAACTTCATGTTTGATTAGATATTTCATTACATGTTTAATATATCAACCAAATACGGTTAAAAAAGGGTACTATTAATCCCTGCATAATCAGAGAAAAATATATACAATAATTAGCTGAGTATCTTTTGATCGCTTTGAAATATTTTAGGGTAAAATACTAAAAACACTTTTTTCCCTCATATTCATTATCTTTACTGTTTAAAAAAAAAAGTAAAAATACACTTTAATTGTTTTGGGTGTTTTTGTCCTTCGGGAGAGTTACAGCTCAAAGACTGATCCGACTGCGCATGTACCTGCAAAACAACGGAGAATCCGAGTGATAGGAGCTCCGTCTCCGACGATCAAGTTAGAATGCGTAGGAGAATGAAAAGGTACGGAATGTAAAGAGGATCTGCTCGGATTCCGAGATGAGGTGTCTTCTCTAATGAAAGAGAATGTAGGGTAGGTGTAATAAATTGTAGGTGTCCCCAAAATGGGAAAATCTCCTTATTTATAGGGTCATCAGGAAATGTGCCCCTTATTAGGTCATTCTGACCTAATTTTGTTATGCCGTGCCGAATTACGGCTTTCTAGGGATTTGGGCCCTTGAAGGCCGCCTTTTCTCCTAGATTCCGGGAACGACACATGTCAAATGGGGATTGGTTCAATTTGGACTAATCGGGGTATGACATATGTCACGATCTGTTTGGCTGTAATGTCCCGTATTTTCATACGTATTTTCTAATTAATTAATTAAGAATTATTTTGTAAAAGGGTATTTTAGTAATTTATTTTTTGGAGCCAAAATAGTATTTGAATTTTGGCGCCAAAAGTATTTTGAAAACTAATCATTATTTTGAATAAGATTTATCATCCATTTATCCTATTTTAAAAACCTAATTATTTACATATTTCGGAAATTTTAATTAAAGCAAAATAATATTTTATTAATTATTTTATTATGGCCAAAATTTTCAAATAATTAGCTAGGATTTTCGGATTTTCCATGTATAGAAAATCTGAATTTTCTTGGTTATTTTTTGGTAAATAATTGGTATTTAATTAATTAATTATTTAATTATTGATTTTATACAAATATTTTATTCCTTAAAAACCGAGCAAAATCTTCCTAATTATATTGACAGGAGTCCAAAAATTTGAGCTATGGTAAGATCAATATTTTCGGCCCTATTGAATTATTTTTTAATTGGTAAAATTGTTTTTGTAATTATCTCCCAAAATCTCTTATTTACCTTAATTCTTATTCTCCATCTTTTAAATATTTAATCATCGTATTTTCTTGCCATTAATTCTTCTTAATTATTCCCCAAGTAATACTAATTTCCTTATTATTTTTCATGACATACATATCTTCCATATTCAAGTATACACAATCACCTTAATATTCAAACTTTCCTTAATTCTTTTACTCCCTTCTCCAAGTAATCCCTTAAACCCTACTTACCATAATTCCTCCAAAATTCTGTAGCCATAATTCTTGCATGAACTAGCCTATAAATACCCCTCCATACCTCTCACATTTTTCACACCAATTCTCTACTTTTCTTCTCCTCTTTTTACACAAATCATCCCGTTTATCTTTGTAGCCAATTTTCGGGCACTTCTGGTCAGTGTTTGGGGTATTGATGTTTCATAGAAGATTGTTTCACTTGAAAAATCCTTTAGTTAGGATCAAAAATCACCCAGTTCGGAGTTATATCAATGGAGTTATAGCCTCTGCAAGTTCTTCCTATTCTTTCCAACGCAAATCCAATTATTCTTCTCTTTTCCTTGGTTTCTTATCTTTTCTTTTTCTCTTCTCTTATTCAATTACTATTATTATTATTATTATTATTATTATTATTATTATTATTATTATTATTATTATTATTATTATTATTATTATTATTATTATTATTATTATTATTACTGGGGATTTATAAATAATTATTATGAGTAGTTTTAATCTTATTAAATCAGATTTAAATAATGTTTATGATTAATTAATTTAAAAGGTTCATGTACATATAGTTGAGAGGTTTTTAGTTTAATTATTGTGATTATTTGTTAACCTTATATTAATTAAGGTTTAATTTATTTGTAGGGTGTGTTCAAGCAAGAATCTTGAGGTTGAGTTAGTGTGTTTTAATAACCAAGGATCAAGGTACGTTAGGTGGTTAGATACCTTGAAAAATATTGATTTGAATGAGTATGTTTGAATGATTTCTTGTGATGATTGAATTAAATAGAATTGAATTAAATTATGGTTTATGAAATAAAAGTATGTTTAAATAAATTGGTTTTAATAAATAAATTGGAATATTGATTTTATATCATGTTTTAAATGAATTATTTATTATTCACGTCTAAATAGGTTTGATTTTTAAAGCATGTGGAATTTAATAAAAAGGTGTTTTGGAATTATTAATAAAAGTTGGAAGTATTGGATTTAAAGAGGATTTATTGAATTATTATTATTAATGCTTTATAAGCATGTTAGTAATCCCACTATACAAATTTGGTTTATTTCATAAGACTATGGACTTTGTATGACCGAGTCTTTCCTCAAGAATAGCTTTTTAACATAAGGAGACTAGCTTGGGGGGTGTGCACACTTGGGAGAGGAATTGGAATTGATTTTTTAATAATTGGAATTGGTTTTGAGTAATTATAATTGGTTTTAAAGGAAGTGAATTTTAATAAGGAATTGGTTTTATTGAATTTGACTGTTGATTATTATTATTGGAATTTGTTTTGGAATCTTGAGTTAGAGTTATTGATTTAATTATTGGAATGGATGGAATTGATTTCAAAAGCATGTTTATGAATTGAGTTTAATTATCTCACACTTATCGTACTTAGCATAATTTGCTAATCTATATTTCTAATTTTGTTTTGGTTCGCCCTGTTTACCTTAATCGTAAACAGTGTTGACTTATTTCAAGTGAAGTCATAAATGAGCATTTGGAGTACCGGGAATAGTTCACCTAGATTAGGATATGTTGGTTCTTGTATTTGAGTAATCATAACATGGGTTACTATTTTTAGTCTATTATTAAATAAAGAAGAGTTTTGAAGTTTCCGCTGCAAAGTATTGGTTTATTTGGTAAGTTTAAGTAGCCTTGCGTAATCATGTGGCGGTAATACGCCTAAGTCTTTCTCTATAGTATAATTATACATATTATACTGGTATTTCTGTAGAGGGAGATTTGGGGGTGTTACATTGGCCCACATGGCATGGGTAAAATTACTCAAAACATTTGCCCCTCATAGATGTGACATGTCGCACCACATGGCATCTGTGACACGTGTCACTCAGCCACGTGAAAGTTTACCTTTTCACATCCCTAGGGAAATTACAAGAATACCCCTGCTTTTACCCCCCTTTGTTTTGAACGTTTCCAAAACTTATTAGAGAGAGAAAGTTAAAAGTTCTAGAAAGAGAAAATCTGATTTCTATCTGTGTGTAAACACAAACTTTGCTTCTTTTCTGCCTTGCCCAGCCGGTTTAATAACCACTTGTGCCCCACACAAGCAAGGTCACCTTCAACCAGCGTACAGCAGTCGGTCAACGCGACTTGCCTCCCTCCAGATACAGATTTTAAGGTACCATATCTACCTCCTTCATCTCATTATTTTCATTTTACTTTTGATCAATAAATGGACTCATCACCAACACAAACGACAAGGCCTAGGTCAATAGTCAGCCAGTCTCCTTGTACGGCTGAGTCTAGGACTAGCAGTGCCGGCTCTAGGTGCATGGAGCAATTTTGTACATCTCCCCAATCGATCGTCTATGTGTCTGTGCAGGACACGATGGCTAAACTAAACAAACAGCCATAAGATGACATAGAAGAGACGGTACATAGGAAGTGTCGTCCGATGAAATAAACTCGGTTGAGGGGGAAGATATGAATGAGAATTTGGGATAATATTCCCCGTTTAGGATCCCTAAGACCTCTAGTGATACATTTTTGGCTGAAGTTGAGGGTAGAGACGATGAGAAAGGCATCTCTCAAATGGAACTTGATGAGGCTGGCCCCGAAGACAGAGACGGGGAAGAGTTTGAGTCAGGCTTGGGGTCAGCCGGTGAAGTGGTCTCCCAAGAAAGAGACGGGGATGACTCCATCTCAGGGTCTAGCCTGATGATAGTGATGCTCCTCTTTCCTCGGTTGAGGATAGCGAGGTTGAGGAAAGGAAAAATGGGAGGACAATGATGACACCTTTAATATCCATGTCTCTGCTAATGATAAAGAGATCATGGTGAAGGTTATTGAAAACTTTGTACTCAAACGGCCCCTGGGAGAATGGTATACAATTCGGGTGCCGCCTAAGCTTGGCACCATCTCGTAGAAGGATGATCAGAAGAACACCAATGCCTATTTTGGTTGCTACGAGGCCGCGTTTCTGGCTGGTCTCTGGTTCCCTTTTCACAACGCTGTGAAAGCCATACTTAGGGGTTATGGCCTAGGCGTATGGCAGTTAACCCCTAACTCATGGGCTAACGTTCTTGGGTATGTCTCCGCATGCGAGATGCAGAATTTGAACCCCGGCTGGGAGGCTTCACACATATACACTACCTCAGCTGCAACCCAAGCGGTTGGAGGGCGTGGTACACTTTGACCACCCTCCCCCAATACTAGATGACTTTAGACAAAGTTTCTAAATATGATAACTGGAAACACCGTTTCTATTTGTTGTCTGCCTCCACCTTGCGGGAAAACCATGAGCTGCTCTGGTATAATAATAAACCTGACCTTCTTTCTCGAAAATGTGCCCTTCCTAGGATCCCAAGGGACGATTACGACAAGATTATGGAGACAAAGTTCTCTGAGCTCAAGCCCGAGACTCTCTCAACCGGTGACATAATAAAGTTTCCAAATAAATAGATACTTATATGCCCATGGTTTTGAGACGAGGCGTTCTTGTCCGCCTGTGGGATGATCAAAATGTTTACAAAGCGTATGTTTGCTACACATCCGACAGAATGCCGTTTGTACTATTGCTCTGTTAACTAATTATGCTTTCGTTTTGAATGTTTAGTTATAATTTTTTTGCAGAAGATGCTTTGAATATTCTCTTGGACGAGAAAGCCCGTAAACGGTCCATGATCAATTCCACAAGGACTAGACAGAGGTTAGAGCCGCCAAGCTGAAAGTTAAGGTAAGAAACTGTCTAGCCCCTTGACTTGATTTTCACAAGTGTATTGCTGGTTACATGCTTAACACGATTTTACTTGCAGGGTGGAGAGGCTCCCAGGTCCTTCACCAAGAACCTATTTAAGCGGGGACGAGATGACAACGCCTCCACTCCAACTAAACCTATAAAGTCTACCAAAGCTACTTCAGGAAAGACGGCCCTAGAAGGCTCTTCTGGGAAAAATTTTTCTGCCCCTCGGGGGGAGATACGTTACCATAGGAAGCTTCGGAGTTGGCTTTGACATGGCCAAGGGCTCTTTGGTTTCATCCGACTTCTCCGTGCCTGTGGGTGGTGCAAACCTATAGGCTTTTGAAGGTATATATAATCCTTTCAAATCTCCGCCTAACCTTGGATGGCCCTTGCGAGTGAAATCTCACTTTCAACAAATCTCTTCTTTATACATCAGGCATCAAGCTGGTGCCGCCTATATAGCTCACTTACCCCCTTTCACATATGGTGCAGATCAATCCCCTCGATGGCCGAATGTGCAGGCACATGACAAGGCCATGCTAGCGACTGTCCCCAAGAAGGAGAAGGATGCCATCCCGAGCATTGAGTCATTCAATGTTAAACAAATCACCTCACTTCTGGATGAGGTACGACTGATTCCCATTTTGAAAAATAACAAATATAATTTTTCCCGCAAGGGTCAAACTGTTTTTGTCTGCAGGCTATGCTTAGGGTTGATGGACTCAAGTGGCCATACACCTGGAAGAGTGAGTAGGTAAAAAGAGCTAATAGATATGTTAGGGATTCTCAAGATGTTGCTGAATATCAATTTACAATAAATGAACTTGAAACTAAAGCCATCTTGCTGAAACAGGTGGATCAAATCAGGGGTCTGACTACAACTTTGAATGGGCCAAGGAAAAGGCTAATGGTGCTGAGACCAACCTCAAGAAGGCCATGAACGACCTCAAGGCTTTGTAGGGTGTTTACTAGGAGAATACCAATCTTAAATCTGAGGTTAAGCGCCTGAAGCAGGATGCGAAGTAGGTCCAAAAGAACATCCAAGCCACAATTGAGGCGGAGCAAGACCGCCTAATTGCTGAGAATGAAGAGGACTTTGACACCCGGATGAAGATTGCTTGGAATGCGCTCTATTCGAAGAAAGATTATGACAATTGGGTCTAGATTTCCAATACGCTGAGGATGTTGTGTATAGGAGAGAGAAAAGGCAGCCAGAGCCTGAGTCCTTCAAAGCCTAGGCAAATACCGAGCTTGAGGAGCCGGCCAAGGAGCTTTCTGCAGCCGGAGAGGCAATTGATCTCTAGTCTGATGGGGAGCAACCCAAGGAGCAGGACTAGGTGGGCCAGCCTTAGTTTTCAACGGCAATATGGCAATCATAATTTTTTCCAGCCTGCGTGCCGAGTATTTGAATGTTTGAATCAACAATTTTTACATTTCCTCCGAGATGATGATCCGGTTAAACAATTCTCCCCGGCTCTTAGTAGCCGGGTTTATCTATGAAAATACCGACTGAGTCGGTTTTTCTTGCAATTTTTATTTTGAATTTTGCACTTAAATTTTGCTTATATATATATATGTCTGAATTTTCCTAACTTATTCAAAGTATGCGACATAAACTATCCCGGCTGTACTTACCCCTGGGCGGCTGCGTGGTTGTTTTTTCTACCTTGCCGATTGATTGACCTAGGAACTTGTGATACTTTAGAGAGTATGGCGAGTTCCAGATTCAATCAATCACAGTAATGATTGCCCCATACCTATCACACAGCCGTCCCATTACTCTAGCGGGCAGTTGTCAGACTAGGCGGTGGAACTGATGATTTTTATCTCCTCCGCCTTGGGTATCTGTAATCCATTATACTCAATGTCCCTTCCCCATTGGTAGGACTTGCACAATTTTTGTTGAATAATCTACGAACTTTGGTCGGCAATCGGCTGATGTCACTAGACTTCCGGCTTATGAGCTTAGTCATTCTTTAGATTATTTTGGTCAGACGGCTATGAGTTGACCAATTAGGTCGTTCAATCTTTACTGTCTGCATGCGTTTGTAGAGCAAACGATAGAATGCCCTATGCGACGATAACACTCGGAGGGGCGTCGTTGGACGCCATACTCATGTTGGAGCAAACAAATTTATAAAATAAATTAGCATTCGGCCATTGGCCTCTTAATTTGAACGTTAATCTAGCCACTAAGTTTTTAACTTAGTTTAATTCATTCAATTTGACCGTCTGTACTTTCCCTATACAGTAATTTATTAATCCGCACGTATATATATGAGGTGATTTAAATGACTACAAATTAAAAGCTTTTTTGTTCATTTATAGGCTTTTCATGTATAAAAATTCATAAGTCTCATAAGTAGTAAATTTTCAAGTTATCTACAGTCCTAGTTCTGGGCATCTTCCTGCCGTCTGGGGTTTCCATTCGGTAGATGCCGTTTCTTACTTCCTCATAGATCCGGTAGGGGCCTTCCCAATTAGGAGTTATCTTTCCCCGCTCATTGGCCCTACCGGTTACCTCCATTTTTCATAACACAAAGTCTCTAACTTTCAAAGACCGTTTGTGAACTCTCTTTTTATAGGCACGAGTCATCCTCTGAAGGTAAATCTCATGGAGCAAGGCAGCATTGCCCCTGCGTTTCGGGAGTGAGTCTAATTCTAGCCGCATGGGCTCCCTGTTTTCCTCTTTATTGTATAGCATGACTTGTAAATTCGGCTCATAATATTTTATGGGCAAAATGACTTCAGCACCATAAACTATGAGAAACGGGGTTTCATCGGTTGCCCCTTTTTTAGTTGTCCGGATGGCCCACAAGACATGAAATAACTCTTCAGCCTATAAACCACCGGCTCTTTCAATTTTCCTTTTGATACCGTCTGAGATGAGTTTGTTTAAGGCTTCAACTTGGCCATTTGCTTGGGGTCGGCCGACTGATGCAAAACAATGTGAGATTACTTGATCTCCCAACCAAGTTTTGTGCTGAGGCATCTCAAATTGAGGGCCATTATAAAACACCATTGACATAGGTAGCCCAAACTGAGTGATGATGTTCTACCAAATGAAAGAGATGACATCCTTTCTCTTGATTCCCTTGACCGCCTATGCTTCCACCCACTTGGTGAAGTAATCCACAACCTCCAAAATATAGCGCTTTCCTCCTAGTGCTGGCGTATAAGGACTTAAAATGTCCATGCCCCATTTAGCAAACGGGACTGGGCTGTGGATTGCCGTCAAGTCAGTAGCCGGACGATGGATTAGCTTGCCAAATTTTTTACACTTGTCACATTTTTTAACAAACTCCGCCCATGGCGCCTGACTCACGAGTTGGTCAGAAGTAGTGCCTCCTATCTCTGACGGCCAAGGATCTGCCACCTGTGCGAGAGGCGTAGTATCCCGCATGCAATTTTTCAAGAACTTCTTTCCCCTTTTCTGGGGTAACACACTTCAGTAGAGGCTTCAAAAACCCTACTTTGAAGAGGTCTCCTTTCCACATCTTGAAGTTTGCTGCACGCTTCTTTAGTACGGCCGCCTCGTGTGGTGAATTAGGAAGAGTGTCGTCTGTCAGATATGCCCGGATGCCATCCATCCAGGTAGAGCTTCGATCAAGTACTCCAATGGGCTCTTTATCATTTAAAACTTCGGTCAAGTACGCTTCTTCATTACTGAGTACTTGACCGAGGCGTATCACAGGAGGCGGAGAATGCCAATTTTAACAGAGCATCTGCCTGGTTGTTTTCAGACTTGGGCAAG
Organism: Chenopodium album; assembly: GCF_948465745.1. Lineage (NCBI taxonomy): Eukaryota > Viridiplantae > Streptophyta > Magnoliopsida > Caryophyllales > Amaranthaceae > Chenopodium > Chenopodium album. Next base: position 49,061,110 of record NC_137838.1, read on the forward strand.
ACTTAGATGAAATTCTTCAAGTGTCCCAGCCTCAGCTTTGACGGCCTACTAATATTTGATCATAGCCGGATGGGTGGCTTCACACTCACCAAGTCACCATGTTATTGGCTAACGACCAAGTGAGAATTTGAGCAGGCATCAATTTTGTTTGCCCTTGTCGCCTTGCACATGCGAATGCCAGCTAGTAGGGCTTCATATTCCGCCTCATTATTTGAGGCCTGGAAATTGAACCGTAGTGCCTATTCATATTTATCCCCTTTTGGAAATTGACATAAACATGTGCCTTACAAACCTGATAAAGGTTATCCAGAGCAATCGGGTTTGTCATTTCGACAATGAAGTCGGCAAACGCCTAGCCATTCACTGCCTTTCTTAGTTCGTAGGTGATTTCAAGACTTTGCATTTCAATAACCCTTTTGAGCATTCTACCGGATGACTCTAGGGTTTTCATTGGCCGCTTGAGGGGTTAATTTGTATAGATCACCACCAGATGTGCCAAAAAGTATGGTTTCAACTTCTTAATAGCCATGTAAAGAGCAAGGCCAAATTTTTAAACCATGGGGTATCAGAGTTCAGCATTTATGTGAACATGGATAATGAAATAGTCCGGGAGCTGAACACCGTCTCTCTCAGCAAGGAGAACGACACTGAGGGGATGATCTGAGATGGCTAGGTACATGTAAAGCGTCTCATATGGCAGAGGGCTAACAAGCCTTGACAAGGAGTGTAAATGTTCTTTCAATTTCTGAAAGGCTACCTAAGCATCATCTCCCCATTCAAATTAAATCTAGTCTTCTTCTTGATTGCTTGGAAAAAGTAAAGGCATTTGTCACTTGACCGGCTCCCAAGCGTAGCCAGACAATCGGTAACCATGTGAGCTTCCTTGACAGTGCAAGGTGACTTCATGTCAATCACCGCCTCTATCTTCTCGGGGTTAGCCTCTATCCCCTTTTGATTAATCAGGAACCCGAAAAACTTCCCAGAATCAACACCAAAAACATATTTTTTGGGATTTAACATAACCTTATGCCGCATGAGTGTGGTGAATGTTTCTCGGAGATCAGCAAGGTGATCCGTCTATAGCTTGGATTTCACTATCATGTCATCAATACACGTTTTTACATTCCTCCCAATTTGATTAATAAAGACTGTACTAATCATCTGTTAGAAAGTAGCCGACACATTCTTCAAGCCATACGTCATCACCGTATAACAGAATAACCCCTGATCATTGATGAAGGCCGTCTTCTCTTGATCTTTTTTCCATAAGGGGATCTGATGAAAACCGGAGTAAGCATCCATAAAATAATCAACGCATGCCCGGTTGTAGAGTCGACTAGATTGTCGATCTTTGGAAGTGGGTAACTCTCCTTTGGACATGCCTTATTCAAGTTAGTGCAACCTAAGCACATGCGCCAGGTACCATTCGGCTTCTTTACAAGCACCACGTTCGCAACCCAATCAGGGAAGTTACATGACCGAATGAACCCGACGTCTAAAAACTTTTTGATCTCGGCAGCTGCCGCCTGACTATTGTCCTCGCCGTGATTTCTTATCTTTTTCCGAATGGGCTTCTTTTTAGGATCAACAACGAGTTTGTGGACACCAAGATCCGGGTTGATGCCTGACATCTCTTCCACTTTAAAGGCAAAGATGTCTTTGAATTCTTTCAGTAGGAGGTGCAAGTTTGCACCCAACCTTTCAAAGGCAGTCGTTCTTTCCTTTCCAATAATTAAACCAATAACTCAAATTCAAATTCCAAAACCAATTTCAATAATCAATATCAATAGTCAATTCAATAAAACTAATTTCTCAATAAAATCAAATTCTTTTAAAACCAATTCCTCACCCAAGAGTGCACACCCCCAAGATAGTTTCTTTATGTTACAAGGCTATTCTTGAGGAAAGACTCGGTCATACAAAGTCCAACGTCTTATCAAATAAACCAACTTCGCATAGTGGGATTACTAACATGCTTATAAAGCCTTAATAATTTAATAGCTCCTCTTTAAATCCAATAATTCTAACTTTTAATAACAATTCAAACTCCTTTTTATTAAATTCCACATGTTTTCAATATCAAACCTTTTTGAACAAGAATAATAATTTTAATTATTCAAAACATGATATAAAATCTATACTCAAATTTAATTATTTAAACCAATTTTTAAACATACTTTTATTTCATAAATTATAATTCAATTTAATTAATTTAATTCAATCATCATAAAATCATTCAAACATGCTTATTCAAACCAATCACTTTAAAGGTATCTAGCCACCTAACGTACCTTGATCTTTTCTTAGAAAAAAAAAAAAAAACACACCAAAAGAACCTCAAGAATCTTGATTGAACACACCCTACAAATAAATATAACCTTAATCTATATAAGGTTAACAAATAATCACAATAATTAAATTAAAAACCTCCCAACTATATGTCCATGAACCTTTTAAATTAATTTATCATAATTATTATTAAAAATCTAATTTTATATTATTAAAACTACTCATAATAATTTTTATAAATCCCCCATAATAATTATAATTAATTGAATAAGAGAAGAGAAAAAAGAAAAGATAAGAAACCAAGGAGAAGAGAAGAGAGAAGGTGGCGGCAAGGGCTGCCGCGCGGCAGCAAGAGGTGCCGGTGGTGGAGGGCGGCGGCAGTGGCGGCCAGAGAGGTGGTGGTTCACGGTGGAGGTGGTGGTGCGCAAGGAGGAGCAAGGAAAAAGAAATAAGAACTTGTGAGAGAGAAATAAGAGAGAATTATGAGAATTAGAGTGAGGGTTTGCTCATGAATTTAAGGGGTATTTATAGGCTAGTGTAAGTATGAATTAAGGTAGGAAAATGTAGGAAGAATTATGGTAAGTAGGGTCTAAGGGATTACTTGAAGAAGTGAATAAAAGAATTAAGGAAGGTTTTTATATTAAGATGATTAAATATGGAAGATATGTTTGTCATGAAAAAACAATATGGAAGTTGGAATTACATGGGGAATAATTAATAAGAATAAAAGTCAAGAAAATGTGATAATCAAATATTAAAAGATGGGGAAAAAGAAGTAAGAAAAATAGGAGATTTTGGGAGATAAATAAAAATACAATTTTTCCAAAATAAATTCCCCAAAAATAATTAGAGAGGGCCGAAAAATCTTGAGCTTCCCATAGCTCATATTTTCGGATTTTTCTAGTATTATTTAGGAAGATTTTTGCTCTGCTTTAAGGAATAAAATAATTATATAAATAATATATAATAATAATTAAATACCAATTATTCACCAATAAATAACCAAGAAAAATTAGATTTTCTATACATGGAAAATCGGAAATCCCTAGCTAAATATTGGGAATTTTCGGCCATCTAAAATAATTAGCAAAATATTATTTTGCTTTAATTAAAATATACAAAATATGTAAATAATCTTGTTTATAAAATGGATAATAAATCTTACCCAAATAATGATTAGTTTTCAATATACTTTTGTCGCCATAATTCAAATATTATTTTGGCTCCTAATAATAAATTTACTAAAATACCCTTTTTATAAAAAATGTCCTAATTAATTAATTAGAAAATACGTATGAAAATACGGGGTATTACCGTATATCCCCCCTAAAATAAGTTTCGACCCAAAACTTAGCCAAAAGATATGAAAATAATTTTGAAATTATTGGTTCATGCACATGCTAACTTGACTCAAGACTCCAACCAAACTCAAGTAAGACTCGAAATTACTCAAAAAGTAGACGCGCGAAACTCTATCTCCCTCTACTCCCCTTAAAAGGATTTACACCCCCGTTACTCGGCCACTAATCTTAGGCAAACAACTCTGGAAAATATTTCCTCATATCAGCCTCAGCTTCCCATGTAGTCTCCTTAGTTTTCTAATTTGACCACAATACTTTCACAATACTCACATCCTTTTTCCTTGTGCTTCTGACTTTAGAGTCAAGAATCTTTACTGGTCTTTCCTCGTAAGTCAAATTCTCATCCATCTCAATGGTTTCTGGTTGAAATACATATGTCACGTAAGGATTATACTTTTTAATTTGGCTCACATGGAACACATTGTGGACCCTTTCTAGCTCGTTAGGCAAATCCAACTTATAAGCCACTTTTCCCACTTTCTGGATGATCTCATAAGGCCCTATGTATTTCGGGCTAAGTTTCCCCTTCTTTCCGAACATCATCACACGCACCTTTCATGGGTTAAATCTTCAACAAAACCTTCTCTCCTACTTCATTCTCTTCCCCCCTTCTTTTCAAATCAGCATAGCTAATCTGTCGATCTTGGGCTGCATTAATCTATTCATAAATCAACTTAACTTGCTCAACCATATCTTCAATCATCTCTGGTCCAAGAACTATAGAATCACTTATATCATTCCAACACACTGGGCTTCTACACTTCTGACCATACAATGCTTTAAATAGTGCCATTCCAATTCTTCTATAGTAATTGTTATCATAAGAGAACTCTATAAAATCCAGGTGGTTTCCCAAGACCCTTGATTCTCCATCACATAAGATCTCATCATGTCCTTCAATGTCTGAATTGTTCTTTCCGTTTGACCATCTGTTGCCGGGCGAAATGTTGTACTCATTAACCACTTCGTTCCCATTGCCTTTTGCAAACTTTTCCAAAAGTTATACAGAAATCTTGAATCTCTATATGTAATGATATCCGTGGGTACCCCATGGTACTTCACCATAAACTTCACATAAGCTCTTCCCAACTGGTCCATAGTCCAAGTACTTCTCATGGGTATGAACGTTGCTGACTTCGTCAACCTTTGCACTATTACCTAAATAGTGTTATTCCCTGCCTTGGTCTTTGGAAAATCTCCCAGAAAATCCATAGAAATTGAATTCCATTTCCACTTGGGCACCTCCAAGGATAGTACCTTTCCTTGAGGCCTGCGATGCTCAATCTTCACCTTCTTACATGTCAAACTTGGGCACCTTCAAGGATTGGACCTTTCCTTGAGGCCTACGATGCTCAATCTTCACCTTCTTACATGTCAAACAGTTAGACACAAATTCAGCCAATTCTCTCTTCATATTGGGCCACCAAAAAGTCTTCTTTATGACCTTATACAACTTATCCCCTCCAGGATGCATTGATAAGGAGAATTAGGGCTTCTTCTATCAATCTTTGTTTCAGATCTCCACGATTCTGCGGTACACACCATCTTCCCTTAAAAAGAATACTTCCCTCATCACCAATGGTGTAATCCAACACTTGTCCTTCATCAATATTCTTCTTAATTGCCTTTAGCTTCTCATCTACAATTGACTTTCCCTTATGTCACCTTAAATGGATGGTTGAATCTTACCATAAAAACGCGCGCAAGACAATTATGGTCTATCGCGCGCAACCCATCAGATGCGCGCCACACCTGCTGCGGCAAAATGTTCAAAACCCTAATATTACCCATTCCCTATAAATAGGGGCTTAAAACAAGGCTAAAACAAACAGAGATTAACCTAAACTTTGGCAGAAACTTTGCAAACTTGTGGGCTACCCAGCCCTTTTGTCCTAAACACTCACCCCCTTTAATACTTGTTACTACGCTGGAGGTTCCAGAATAAGGAGTCCATAAGTGTTCTAAACGAAGATCAAACAAAAAGAAGTGGTAAATTCCCGAGCACTTAGATCAATCACCGTTATTTTATTGTTTAAAACAACTTTAATTAATAAATTAGGTTTTGTTTGATCACTATAAACGGATTTCAAATTAATCAATTCTACATAGTATCTTGCGTTAAATAAGAATAGAATTGAATAATTAATTTTTGATTGATCAATTAAGCCAAGGCGAATCTTGTTTAGTTTGTTCTTCTCACGAATTTTAATTAAATAAAGAATAACGACTTTGCAATGTAATTCCTACGCGGTCAATGTGTGTAAATAAAATCAACTAACTTAGTTATAGGTATCACGTTGCATATATTATTTGGAGATGAAATTGCGAAAAAGGAAGAGCTAATAGAGGTCGTAACTAGGGCTAGAATAGCGATTCCTCCCTAAAAGGAACGTTATTTTAGTACCCTCGCTCCCGAACTCATTTATGGTACATGTAGACCAATTTGGGCATGGGTAAACTTACGATTCGTGCTAATTATCCTTTAAACTCTACTTGGGAGAAAGGCATGAACGAGGTTTATGAGTTTTTCTAATACTCATTAGCGACTCCTACTTGTTTCTTATAAATAAGTGTGATGAGAGAATCATTTCCATTTCAAGGTCCCCCAAAAAGTCAAGAATTCAAATCCTAATACACCCTAACAAGTGTAAAGTCCTACGCTTTTAAAGGGCCATGGATATCTAAGGAGAAAGATCCCCTACGATGGGAACACCCTCCTTACATTGGCAACTCCACCGGGGATTTAGAGGTTGCAAGATTAGTTCTTAGTTATGGTTCAAGGTTTCCAACACTAGGTTGCCTATGGATTGTAACGAGAATTAACTTTGATAATATCTAGTTAGAGAGCGAGACTCGAACGCATAATATCATCCTTTTTAACAAAAGTAAAAACCCAAAAAGCAACATTGCATTATGCATTATCATAGCACACTTTAACCTTTGGGGATTGGCTGATTGACTATGGGGTTACCAACACTAGGCTTCTATCCCGAAATCAATAACTAACAATCATCCCACTCATATCGCCAACAAAATGTTGGGAGGGCTATGTCACGAGTCAACACGTTGAGTGATTGATTTATGCACCGTTCATTAAAATATGGTACCTTTGGACACCCAAGATTATGACCTTAGAATGACATTGTGTGAACTTTGGCTTATTGTATGCTTATATTATTACATGATTATGTGCGACGTGTTAGGATAGCTTTTTCTTTTTCTATTTAGCTTGGTTTAGGTTTCCAATTGTGAAGTTGTCCCTTTGTAATTTAGAGTCGTATTCGAGGGGTAACATAAAAAAAATTAATTTTTTTTTTAAAAATGATGAAATACAAAACAAAAAAAAAATGCTCGAATTAAAAATAAACATTGCACGAGCAGGTGGCGTGCGCAACTCATTGAGTTGTGCGACCACAACAAGCGCAAGAGCTTAAGATGCGCTCAGCCTAGTTACTTGCGCGCGCCTACTGTTATGAGCCTTTATGAGTTTTTGAAAAACAAATTGGCTCATTCAAACAATATCTTCATTGAAGAATTGTTTAAAGGTGATGTTTTTCGTTCAAATATATCTTGTGTTCTTTCCTCTTCTTTTGTCTCCTAAACAAGCGTTTTGATTTACTTATCCTTTTGTGCTTCTTTTTGGGCTAGTTTTCAAGCTTGGGAACCAAGTCTCCCGGGCACTCGCATTCTACGTTTACCAATAAAAAATCCACCCCTTTCTCACCACCTTTCCTTGACAACAAGTTCTAGTCCAATAACAATGTCAACCATAGAGCAACTTTAAGAAGAGATTGCTCGCTTGAGAGAAGAAAAGGCTCAAGAGGAGGAGAGAAGAATTAAGAAACTTGAAAAGATTAAAAAGAAAATTGCCGAAGATTTAGCCTTGCAACAAAAGATGGAACAACTATCCATCAAAGAAAAGTCGTTAGAGAAGCTTGTTCATCGTTCTACAATGGGGAACAAGTACTTCGACGTAGAAAAGTTTGCTCCTCCTACAAGACTCACTTTACCAGAAAAGTTCGTAGCTACGGACTTGCCAATATTCAAGGTGACCAATAATCCACAAAACCATTTAATGTGTTTTATTGGCACTTTAGCATTAAAGTTAGTTATTTTTTGGTAAATGAAAACTTTATTACCAAAAGTTGAAAAGTTACAGGTTTCAAACATTATTGCTTACAAAAGCTAAGCAATAAAACCCCAAACACCAAAGACCACAAGGCCATACAAACTCCCAAACAGCTCTTAAACCACACCTAGCCACCTTCTAGGAAAGGTTCTAGGTTAGACAAGAACAGCTACTGGACTCAAGCAACTGTTTACCTTCTAGGAAGGCTACCAGAAGCAAGGACCAGACAATAAACCTAGAAAACACCTAAAAAAGCACATGTAAACACAAGCAAAGCAAAAACACAACAGTAACAAGAACAGCAAAACCAATTATAACAGCAGCAGCTGTCTGCCAGTAGCAGAACACTTGCAAGCCACTCTGAAAACAATGTCCCTGAATACAGTCTCATCAGGTAAACAACATCCTAAAAAAACAGTATTATTCCTCTGAATCTAAATAGCATACACTATTTCAGCAAGGAACAACATATGCAATCTACCAGAAGCTCTAGATTTCCTGCAAAATCTGATGCTCCAGCTAACTACTTGACAAAAAAGTTGAACATCGTTCTTGCAATTCAGAAGTGTTAAAACCTTTTGCCAAATCTGCCTATAATAAGAGGACTTAAAGAACAAATGTTGAATACTCTTAGCAGCATTCACACACAGAACACAAGTAGTATCACATTAAATATTCTAAGTTTTCACCCTATCCTTATTAATAAATCAGTTATGTAGGGCTAACCATAAAATGAACACACTTTTTGGAGAAGCTGAATTGTTGCAGACAAATATTTTCCATTCAGTTTTAGGAGCTTGAGGCCTTAGGAGCTTATACAGGTTCTTGATTTGCATACTATAGACACCCAAATGTGACTTCCCAAAATCGAACCCAGTGATGAATACCTTTCACGTCATTTTATTATCGAAGGAGGTGAAAGTGTGGAAAGTCTAATGATCAGGATGTTTTTTATTAAAATATTTCGCTTTTTATTTTCTAAAAATATTTCTTTTTTTGTTTTCTAAAAATATTTCTTTTTTCTTACACTTATTTATGAAAAATAGTCAGTCCAATTTGGTTTGGTCCATAATAAAGGTCCAATAATAGTGTAGTTGGATTGGGCTCGAAAAGAGCTTTCCAATGATGTATTATAGGCCCAATTCCGATGACTTACGAGGAAGTTATGGATTAAATTAGATTAGGCCTACTGATTTTCAAAGGTGGCCCAATGATCTAGAGGAGGACCTATTATTTTAAAAGAATGTTTTATTAAGAAAAAAAAATATTACATCTTATTTTGAAAACTGCTCGGACGCATAATTACCTACAACCGGTGTTGAAGGTGATTACGCGTGGAAAAGCGCGTTGACTTTTGGACCTGGGCGAGACGACATAGTCGTCACCAGGCGTTGACCTTTGTTGCCTGGCATTGGCCTTCGTCACTTGGCGACGAGCTCGTCGTTTGGCGCTGGCTCCTATCGTTTGCGACGGGAGGAGTTTTATTCCGAATATGATTTTCTTTGATCCTGCATTATTTTACTTATAAATAGGGGTCATATCTCCTTGTTTTAAAATCATCTACATCTACATTCACAATCATCTCACCTAGAATTATCTAATTCTCTCTCTCTCTCTAATAAGCTAGAATCTTTCTCTCTCTTCTTTTACTAAACCTTCCCTCTCTTCAAATTCCTCATACATTAGCTCTAGAAAAACCTAGCCAAGTTCGAAGTTGCCTTAGCCCTAGACGTGAAAGATTTTATATTTTTAAGGGTTTGGTCCCAAATCTCTCTTTTAATTATTTAATTTAATTATTTTGTTTATTATTTTCCTTGAAGTTACTAACGTGTGTATTTTGTTATTAGAAAGAGGTACGAGGCATCGAAGTAAGTACTTTAATTGCTTTATTGATCTTTTGATATATAAATCACGCTTAGATTGTTTTACTGATTCCTAGTATCATGTTAGGATGTTTTATTGCTTCATAGTATCATGTTTAGGGTAATTTCTAATATCAAGTATGATTCAAAGAATGCTTCCTATGTCTTTTCTAATATAATGTTAGTATCATATTAGGGATAAAGCTTCCTATGTCTTTACTAATATCATGTTAGTATCATATTAGGGATTAAGCTTTGATTTTTATAGTTTAGTGACATGCTAGGGTTTGTTATTACTCTTGTTAGTATCATAACTAGGATCTTGCTAATATTATTATTCTTTAACATGATTATTATAATTATAATTATTATGTTGCTTGATGATTTATTTCTTTTTATTGCTTGATCACGACTTTTATGCATGTTTAAAGGGAATTTGTACTTGTAATCACGCTTAATAAGATAATTAATAATATTCTATTAGGTTAATATGATTATAATTCAAGTGATCGCCAATAATAGATTTATTTGTGCATTAATATTCAACCAACATATATTAAAAAAGTTTAGGGTTAATTCTTTTGATTGTATGTCAGTCAGAAAGCGCACATGAATACGAGAAGAATAAAGTAGAGGCCTATTATTAGGGCAGGTTCAATCTCTTTTTGGTTGGATTTGTACCTTCATCCCCAAACTTCCAGTCATGGTTCCAGACCTATTGGAGTTAACGATCTTATGGATCGTTAGGGGGTGTAATCTTCACCCTGTGAACGGTTTATAAGTTCCTAAAACTTGTTGGTGACTCTTTTTCTCTAGCTTCCTTCCCTTTGGACGCCACCATGCTAACGTGTATGATCACAGTGGGGCTCAAGTGTGGGATGGCTTGAAATATACCATACACATACCATTCCCATGCTTTACCTTATCCTATCCCCAAATATCATCAATAACTTGTCTGCACTTAGGATCCTTTTTCAGAATCCAAGAACATTTATGAGGAACAGGAGCTTCCCAAACATCCCTATTCTTAAAATAGTAGATGTAAACCCATCTCACCCCTACAGAGTCAGCTTTATGAGCAATATCCCACAAAAGCTTAGTGATAGTAGAATTGTTCCACTCAGGAAGAGAAATCACATTCCACCCACCACTAACTCTAGGCAGATAAACTGTGTTTCAGGAAACTAAAGCTTTCCTTGAGGGATTAGATTTCCCTGTCCAAAGAAAAGCTCTAAACCTAGCTTCAATATCTTTCAAAATATTTTCAGGCAAAATAAAAATCAGAGACCAATAAGTCTTAACCCCAAATAAAACACATTAGAATTAAAGGTAGTTGATCCTAATCTTTATGCTTTGACTTTTGTTTTGGGCGTTTTTGTCCCTCGGGAGAGTTACTGCCCAGAGTTTGGTTGCTCGCGGCCCGTACTTGCAAAAAAACGGAGACTCCTGATGGTAGGAGCTCCGCCTCCGACTGTTAAGTTAGTACTTGAACGAGAGTAGGAAAAAGTAGCGGAAATCTAGGTGGGATCTTCTCGGATTCCGAGATCAGATGTTTCTCTAATGTAAGATAATGTAGGGTATGCTGTAATAAATTGTAGATGCCCCCTAAATGGGGGAAATCTCCCCATTTATAGGGTCATCGGGAAAGGTGCCCTTGATTAGGTCATTTTGACCTAACCCTGTTGGGCTACGCCGAATTACGGCTTTCTATTGATTTGGGACCTTTGAAGGCTGCCTTTTTCTCCCAAGTTCTAGGAAGGACACGTGTCAAATGGAGGTTGGTCTAATTTGGACCAATTAGAGTATGACATGTGTCAAGAGATTATTGGCCCATGTGGCATGGGTAAAATTACCCAAACATTTGCCCCTCAAAGATGTGACGTGGCGTGCCATGTGGCATCTGTTACACATGTCACTCAACCATCAAAAGTAGTGATAATGTTTTTTTATTTTTTATTTTTTTTTTATTATTTACTGTGAATATTTAACTTTTCACATTCTGGGGAAAATCACAAAATTGTGAAAGGAATAATGTCCTTCAAACAAGTGTATTATTCTGATAGTGGGTTTAGAATTATTAGAAAGCTAATATATTCAGTTAGGTCAAGTGATCGGAATGGAATGGTGGAGCTCGCTTCCGATTAGTAATATTAATGAATAATTAATATTATAACTTAGTCATCACTGAACCCATCGGGTCACACCTAAACAACCAACGAGCCGAAGCCACAAATTAATTCAGAAGGAATTAATGAGTCGACCGAGTAATATTTATTTAGACATCTGAAATTCTAGCTTAGAGCGTCGAAACTGAGTGTCTGAAGTCGAGTAAAAAAAATAAAAGACGAGACGTGCAAATAGTAACAAATCAACTAATTTCCCAAAATGTCCGTAGCATCGGAGTGCCCCTAGCAATCCGAGTGCTAGGGGTATAATGCGTTGCATGGTGGCTAGCATGCGCACCAAACCAAGTCTAGGCTAGCTGGTGCATGCTAGCGCACCATTGCTAGTAGCCAAGGCAAGCCTCGGCATCAAGGAGCAACAGTAGCCCGCAATTGGAGTGCTCGGCATGCTGGCCGCAAGCAGCAGCAGCCCGCCCTTGGTGTGCGAGGTTTGTTGGCCGCAAGCAGCAGCAGCCCACAACTCCATTGTGCGAGTGGCTGGTCCGAGTCCAAGGGAGGAATACATGGATAGCCATGATGCCCAAGTGGGAGAGGACATGTGGCGCAAGGTGAGGGAGAGAGTGGGGAGCAAGTTTTGACCCCCCTCTCTAAGTGGTCATCACTTTCTCTCTCGTGAATAGTTGACACTTGTTTATTTATTACTAGCTTAATTAAATTATATTATTTTAGCTTTAAAATAAAATGTGAAAATCTCACTATTCTACATTGGTGGGTGAGACAATCATACTCTCATCATTTCTTATAAATACCCAAGTAAGGGCATTAGAAATGACGCTTGAGTAAGAGTTGGAAAAGGGATCAATAGTAGTGAAAACCTTTGAACTCAAGCTAGTTGCAAATGGTATCACATTTTGTGAAAGCCTTTGAACTTAATTACTCGGATTGATCGGTCGGTTCTTGTTATCCCCAAGACATTAGACCTAGTCGGTGATCGTTGTTGAGGGTGGATCATCGTTGGAGGCTTCATACTTTCATAGCTATCTTTCAAGTAAGAGCACAAGCGGTCAGGCGAAAGCTCAAAGTCATGGGCATGATTTGCGTTCCGAACATCTTTAGCAATATCACATCGACAAGAACGTACTCAAGGCTCTATTAGATAGGCTCTTGGTAAGTGATCGATTCGGAATCGTTTTTAGACAAGCAAGTCTTACTTGTTGAAACCAACAAAGTAAAGATCGAGCTATTGTTCTTGGTATAGACAATTGACTCCGAAAGCTAAAGAGGATTCATTTACTTTAACATTTCACAAATAATTTGAAAGAATATGGCTATATTCATAAAATGTGAACAAACTTGACCTTGAATAGTTCAAAAGTTCAGTGAAGTATAGAATCGACTTAGCAAGATATCAAAACGTCAAGATTAGATCGAGAGATGTTTTCTTCAGCCAAGCGTGACCATCACAAAGTTATGAAATTGAAAATTTTATAAATAACACCACAAAGAACATAGTGTGTCTTCACGGAGACATCGATGCCATTAAAAAATGACTAGAACAATGATGGATCACACCCCTTCCTATAAAGTTCTTAAGATTTGCATGAAGAACTAATGTTACACTAAAAAAAATGTCGAAGCTAAGAAAGGACGCCATATTTAGTTATGGATAGAATTAACTTCTAAATGTCTTTTGAAGTATATGTTTAAAACTCTTAGCCAAAGTGGGAGTTTACGAGCTCTGTGGGAGCTAAGTGACTCATTGGAAGCTCACCGGCTTAGATAGAGCTAGGTGATTGAGTGGGAGCTTAATGACTCATTAAAGGCTAAGATAGATCAAGTGGGAGCTAAATGTTTGTTTTACAAAAAACTTTTACCCAAAGACAATATACATGTCTTTTTGTAAGCATTCAAGTGAGACCACGGGCATTACTTCCACAACCTAATTGAGAGCATAGTGTTTGATGCTCTAAGTGACGTGGTGTATTTTTGAAAAGTAACACATTTCCAAAACGACAAGTGGGAGGAAAATGAACTCGATGACAATCGAGCTTAGCAACAAACTAAAATTGAGAATCTCGGAAGACCTTTAAAAGGGCTTCGTGAGAATACTTGATCATGAACACTCAAAAGGAATTTACAAGTTCCTTAAAAGAGAATTCATTTCTCACAAAACTTTTGAAAAGTTGGAGTAAGATCAAGATAATCAAAGGGCTTTGGAAGCGCCTAGAAACTCAGTTTTTGATGCAATAACCTCATATAGGTATAGAAATCACCAAAGGCTTGGATTGAATCCTATAAAGTTTCTAATAAGTTATAAATAAACCTAAGACTTACAAGCATATTATTTACTATTAGATAGTAAAAGGAATAAAGCCTTGTAAGATAGCTATGACAAATCAAAATTTCGAATAATCGTTAGAGGTCATAAAAATCCGAGATAGACTCCATGTTTGAAAATCATGTTTGAAACTTGATTAATTTGCATGAAGGGTGAAATGCCCATCGTTTGCAAATAAGTTTTCAAGGAGAAAACTAACAAATGTGGAAATGTATATGTATACATAGCTAGATTGGTTGAAAAGGATACAATTAATTTCACGGAGTTGATTTTAATAAAAACCTATTCATTAATCGGAATGCGGATGTCTTTTTGTGATTGCTGTAGTAAATTTGCACATATGAAATAGGACAATATAGATACCAAAACCGCCTTCATAAAATACAATTTTGGAAGTGACTATAAAATAGTCTAAGGGTTTTTAAAATCTAAATACATGCTAGATTTGAAAGCAAGCTCAAGGAATCCATTATGGGATTTAAGGAAGCATTGCATATAGGAATTGGAACATGTTTTCTCATGAAGTTAATAAGAGGATTGACTTATGGAGAAACATATAAATTCTTACGAATAAGAATAAGTCCAACGAGAAGATTACGAACTCTATTGTGAAATAAATATCAAATGCTAAATGCTTAGATTTGAAAGTATTTTTGACAATGGACCAATCTAAAAGCAATACTTAGTACATATTGGGAATTAAGATATATTTTATAGACTTAATAAAATGTTTGAACGTGTAAAGGAATTTACCGAGTTAAACATTAGTTGAAGGACTTTGAAAGACTTTCGACCCGTATGTATAAAACTAAGTAAATGTTTGAACTAAGTATGAGCTTGGCTAAATACTAAGTCAAACAAGAAAGACTCTAGCAGAGACTTTCAACCATATCACATAGCAAATAATTTAGCAAGACTCAGTGAAACTGAATGAGCAAAAATGTCACATGGATGGAATAATATTGAGAATTACTTTGCAACTTTATCCATCATGTACGCTATGATATGGAATCGTCGCATGACTTACTTGAATCTATGTACTAGATAGTTAGATTATTGCCAAGAACATCCAAAGTACATAGATTAGTATCAGGATGAGTTCTTGACTTATGGAAACCTATACAATTTAAGAAGTGATATTGCAAGCACAAATCTTAACAAGGATTAGATCCTCAACAAGGAAACCGTTTATAAGCACGAGCTAACAATGAGTCGTGGCTTGAGAATGGTAACATGGATGTGCATCCATGTGTAATGTGCGGGAATATAAAGTAAATTTTCATGATCACAAGTTATTAGGGTATCCCAAATCATTGTGAGATCTAAGCAAAGCATCATAAGGAAGTCTACTAAAATATATGTTGAGAATATTGTTTCCTTAAAGACGATAATAAAGAAATTCTTCTATGAAAAGTTCGTTGTTAAACGTTAATGATTGTAGGTTGTCAAGTTAAAGATATCAATCATAAAAATGAGTGGGAGTCGTCACTTGGAAAACAAATCCTAAATCACATATAATCCATGAAACTCTCAAATTTTATCATCTTATTATGAAAGTGATCAGTAATGAAGATGCTAAGATTAGCAAAGTAATTATAACTATACCTATGCAATATGTGAACGACAACATTCACAATTGCATGAAAGAAATCAAGCATATTAGATATGGGTGTGATTTCTATAAATGTTTATAAAGAGAGTTACTCTTAAAACATTCGGAAAAACCATTTATCATAAGATAAACCATTCAAGTTTTGCAGTAATTTATAATTTCATGCAATTTTATCACTTCGTTTGCTATTTAATTGTGGTTTAGAATTAAATAATGAGTCCATTCGATTCTTGGAACATTCAAAATAGGGTATCATGACCAGTCTTAGTAAGGAAACACCCATTAAGTGAACGTTGAATATAATAATCGAAAATTATCCCTAATCGAGGTCATTTAAATGATGGACGATTAATAACCATTTGAGATTAGTGTGTAGTTTGATTTATAGCAACGTTTCTTGTGCTAGAAGGACATGAGCGTCATTAATCATTTGCAAAGGTATTGGTTTCAAACCGTACTTGATCGACCTATGAGAATACTTTAAGAGATTAAAAAATCATCATAAGTATACTTCTCATTGATGCTATCGAAACCTTTTTCCTCGACCATGAGTATTGTGAGCTTTCTTGTTTGAGTACTAGTCCGCTTTGATAATTGTCAAACAACTGCCGTAAAAGGAGACTGTAACGACATCACTCGGGCGGCTAGGTCCTCTTAGTAAGAGAAGCTACGTTTCAAGACTGGAAATGTCCCCCTACTAAAATAAGGAAGATGTCTTTGTTGTTTACATGGCCTCTCGTAAAGCGAGACTGTAAAAATGCATGGCCGTACTCGGATGGATTTTAGAGATCATCTATTTATTGAAAGTCGGACTCGGAATCGAGAAACACTTCTGGACGTAATAAGGATGAAAAATAAATCTTAGCTTATAGTTCATGAAGAGGCATTAAGCGACTTAGGAAAAGGGATATACACTTAAAGCACACTTGTCTGGAAGGACAAGTAGGAGATTGAAAGGAATAGTGTCCTTCAAACAAGTGTATTATTCTAATAGTGGGTTCAGAATTATTAGAAAGCTAATATATTCAGTAAAGTCAAGTGATCGGAATGCCTGGGTAGAGGCGGCTTCCGATCAATAATATTAATGAATAATTAATATTACAGCTTAATCTTGACTGAACCCTTTAGGTCAAACCTAAGCAACCAATGAGTCAAAGCCACAAATTAATTCGGAAGGAATTAAAGAGTCAACCAAGTAAGATTTATTTTGACATAAAAAATTCGAGCTTAGAGCGTCAAAATCGAGCGTCGGAAGTCGAGTAAAAAATAATAAAAGACGAGATGTGCAAATAGTAATAAATCAAATATTTTCCCAAAATACCCCTAGAATCAAAGTGCCCCGAGTAATCCGAGTGCTAGGGGCATAATGCGTATCATGGTGCCTAGCATGCGCATTAAACCAAGCCCAGGCTGGCTGGTGTGTGCTAGCGCACCATTGCTAGCAACCAAGGCAAGCCTCGACATCAATGAGCAAAAGCAGCCCACACTTGGAGTGCGCAGCATGCTGGCCACAAGCAGCAGCAGCCCGCACTTGGAGTGCGAGGATTGTTGGCCGCAAGCAGTAGCAGCCTACAACTCCATTGTGCGGGTGGCTGGGGCTGAGTCCAAGGGAGGAATTAATGGGAAGCCTTGATGCCCAAGTGGGAGAGGACATGTGGCGCAAGGTGAGGGAGAGAGTGGGGAGCAAGTTTTGTCCCCCCTCTCCAAGTGGTCATCACTTGCTCTCTCATGAATAGTTGACACTTGTTGATTTATTACTAGCTTGCTTAAATAATTTTATTTTACCTTTAAAATATAATGTGAAAATCTCACTATCCCACATTGGTGGGAGAGACAATCATACTCTCATCTTTTCTTATAAATACCCAAGTAAAGGCATTAGAAATGATACTTGAGTAAGAGATGGAAAAGGGATCACTAGTAGTGAAAACCTTTGAACTCAAGAGTTGGAAAAGGTATCACATTTTGTGAAAGCCTTTGAACTCAATTACTTGGGTTTATCGGCCGGGTCTTGCTAACCCCAAGACATTGGACCTAGTCAGTGATCGTTGTTGCGGGTGGATCATTGTTGGAGGCTTCGTAATTTCGAAGCTAGCTTTCAAGTAAGAGCCCAAGCAGTCGGACAAGCACGCTCCAAAGGTAATCGTTTTATCTTAATCTTGTTATTAATTTAATCATGTTTATGATTTTATTTATTGCGAGTGCGGTTTTGTATTGGGTTTGTTTCCGCGGTGAGTCGGACTCATCAAACCCCAACAGTGGTATCAGAGCTTCGCTCGTTTATTTTTAAAATCATAATATTTTCAAGGTGTTTTTATGGCTTAATTTTTCTGGTTTTAAGTTGCTAATTAGATTAGTAGCTGGTTTTATCAATTTTAACCTCGTATAAGAGCTGACTTCAGCTCTTGAACCCAGATTTCGACCCAAAAATAGGGAATTTTTGGTGGAAAAGGCGTTCTGGAAATGGTTTTTCCCGTATAGGACTTGGTTTTTAGCCAAAAAACGACCAAAAATGTACTTTTTAAGGGATTTCTCGTTTTTAGGAAAAATTTTAAGTCTTTCTAACCTTGAAAATTAATTGCATATTTATGGTAGTTATGTAATAGGTTCAATACATATTTTATATGCAATTTTAAACCTCTTTAGTCATGATTACTTGGTGGTAATTTGTGATTGAAAGCTTGGTTTTATTTTTAACATAATTGCAAATTAATTGCATTAAGTGTGAAATTGTTGTATTTTGAGGCTTCTAAGTACTAAAGATTAAATCTTTAATTATGCTAAGTGATTGAAACTTTGAGTTACTAAATTCCATGAATTTTTGTTGAACTTTGTTGATTTTATCATTTTTTTAGTGGATTGTATCTTAAAGTTTGAAACTTGTTATAGAAATTTGTTTATCATCATATTGGAATATATAATTTTTCAAGGATTCACAAGTATTAAAGTTGAAACTTTTTTGAACTTATGTTCATTTTTCCAACTTCCTTTCATTTTGTCAAAAAGTCAACATTAACTTATATTGATTAAATTAATAGTGAGTAATTGCCCTCTTATTCTTGTTGCACCAAGTTAAACCAATTTTATTAAAGAATGGTTCTTGGAAGTAATATTGGTTGAATGTACTTGAATGAATTTTACTTGAGTTAGACTTGTTTAATTTTCATTTTGCACATTACATTGCATTGGTTCTAAAAATAATTTAGAATTAATTTTTAAGTCACGCAAAACTCAGGTTCAAAAACCCGAGAGTATGGCACGCAAACCAAGACAACACCCTTCGGCTAGCCAGGCTACTGTGCTTCCCGCATGTGGCTGCGAAGGGCTGTTGCTTGGTGCGCATGCGTGGATAGTGTGTACGAGGCATCAAGCTGCTGTTTGATGCGTATGTGTGGCTGGTGCGTACGAGCCAACAAGCAGCACTGTCAAAGCAGCAGCGTGCCGCAGCAGCATAGCCGTGCGCGCTATCCGCTGCTTGGTGCAGGTTTGCTGCTCATGTGCGGCTATGGTGTGCGGGGGTTGTGTTGCATGGCTTGCGGCATGGTGCGCGTAGCTAGCAAGCTTGTGAGGCCTCGTGGCTTGTGTTCTTGCACAACCTGTAAAAGAGTCTACGCGTATGCGGTATTCTAAGTTATGGGTGTGACGCTTAGCATGGGTCACGGGTATGCGCACCTCCCCTTAATTAGCCCATATACCACGGTTTGAGGCGATATTATTACTTTGCATTTTTAGTCATTTTATTTATTTTAATTAATCTTGTTTATTTAATTTAAATATTTGGAGGCTAGGCCTCAGTTTTAATGAGCGGTATTTGCAAAATTTTATTTTGGCAAATAATTGGGTTTTACCGGCTTCATAAATTGGATTAATTAAGATGGATGTTGAATTTAGTGGGAGCTTCAAACATTAATTGCGCTTTTTACATAATCGGTTAAAACAACTTTGACTAGTTTTAATTAGGCGTGTTAATTGGATTAACCACCAAGATTAGTTACTATCTATCGTGTGTTTATGCATTGTTACTTGTTTATCGTTGTAAAATGCATGGGCCATGCACAAATAGTGAATGGAATGTATATTCTCTTACAGGTTTTATAAAAATGTCAACTAGTGGGGCCCGATTAGGATAGAAAATACGGACTACGATCCGTGTTGTATTTTTGTAAATCTAAATACGGTCTGCATACCGTTGTGTATTTTTGTACCTTAATATTTAGATTAGTCCTAGTCGTAGATACTAGTAGTTGCATAATTTTGGTCAAGTCTTCAAGACGGAGGTTCTTGGAAGACAAAGTCATGAAGTTGCAAGAGAATACCTTTTGAAGACTTGAAGAATTCAAGGGGTCATGCTTGTTTTCAATATGCATCAAAATGCTTATGCTTTACATATTTGTGATTATTTATATATGAATTATATGTTAGATGCGTGTTTAGGATTTCAAATGTTGTGATGATTAGTTAAGTTCACTTAAATCAACCAACATAGAAACCCTAGGTCCCTAAATATGGAGTAAAATTGCCATTCCAAAACAACATTTATCGACCTATTGAGAGTAGTGATGGGCTACGCCAAAGCGAGGCATCACTACTACTCCCTAGACTCATAATTCATACCGGTTATGTAAGTTGGTTTTGGTTGTACTCAACGATATGAGTGATGGAGTCCTAACATATCGTGGCAAAGTGAATAAATTGTTGAGAGAGGATTAGATGCGACGATTTTTTTTTTAACCAAGAGTGGCTTGGAGCCATTAGCAAAGCGTTACTTACCTTAGGAGATTGAGTGTTAAGACAAGCCAAAGCATGCTTAACCACTTTTTGTTTCTTAGGATCTTGGAATCAACTTATTCTCGCCAAATGGGGACAAATTTAATGCGTGGATAAGACGTTTAATAAGATAGAAAATTTGCATGAATATCTTTTAATTTTCAAACATATTATGTTATTTACCTGATAAATGGTTATACTTTACACTTATATTTGTAGAATTCCAAATCAAACTGTATTGTTTTCCATGATTAGTTAAGGAAATCTTTGAGAATGGTTCTCAAAGAAAAGTAAAGCATTTCTAAAATACAATTCTCATAAATAACTTTTATCACAAAGCCTGAAAGGACGGTTGGACATCATGTATTCATAATACTAGGTAGTTTTGATAAAACATGAAGTATTGAGTAGCAAACTCAAATTGTCAATATTGACAACCAACATATCTTTTCGCTTAATACATAGATGAGTAGGACTCATTGATGTAGTAATTCAAGCATGAATTAAAGGAAAAAATTGAACTTTGTTTTACGGCGCATTAGATGCTTAATTATGCCTAACAAAGTATAAAAGTCAAAGAACCTTAAAGAAATGGTTCTTAAAGATTATGAGATAAAGTATGATAAGAAATATAGGAAACAAGGAACAAAGAAAAGGAATGAGATTCCGTTTTACTAAAGAATTTATGTTATTCTAATTAACTTAGCTAGTTATTATCTTCAAAAGTGTCAGATACTGCTTGAGTGTTCCACTTTTAAAGTGACCTCAAACCATTGAAGATAAGCTAAGCTATTGACTTACAAGCATAGAAAGAAGCAAGGTGAGCTACAACAGTTATAAGGTCATATGCTTTGTTTAAAGACCTTTTAAGCTAAGGCTGGAACAAAAAAAGGGTTTTTGTGTTCCATAATCATCAATTTATCCGTTTACACTCGAAAAGACTCACATTTAAAGCAATGAGCAATAGTTGCAAATTTATTTGAATGGCATGGTTGTCTAAACCATGAATCAAGAATGCTTGATTATAAGCAAACATTTTCTTAACATGATAAACTGGAAAAAGCTCAAAGTCATGGGAATGATTTGCGTTCCGAACATCATTAGCAATATCACATCGACAAGAACGTACTCAAGGCTCTATTAGATAGGCTCTTGATAGTTGATCGATTCGGAATCGTTTTTAGACAAGCAAGTCTTACTTGTTGAAACCGACAAAGTAAAGATCGAGCTATTGTTCTTAGTATAGACAATTGACTCCGAAAGCTAAAGAGGATTCATTTACTTCAACATTTCACAAAGAATTTGAAAGAATATGGCTATATTCATAAAATGTGAACAAACTTGACCTTGAATAGTTCAAGAGTTCAGTGAAGTACAGAATCGACATGGCAAGATATCAAAATGTCTAGATTAGATCGAGCGATGTTTTCTTCAGCCAAGCGTGACCATCACAAAGTTATAAAATTAAAATTTTCATAAATAACACCACAAAGAACATAATGTGTCTTCACGGAGACCTCGATGCCATTTAAACATGACTCGAACAATGATGGATCACACCCCTTCCTATAAAGTTCTTAAGATTTGCACGAAGAACTAATGTTACACTAAACAAAATTTCGAAGCTTAGAAAGGACGCCATATTCAGTTATGGATAGAATTAAATTTTAAATGTCTTTTCAAGTATATGTCTAAAACTTTTAGCTAAAGTGGGAGTTCACTGGCTCAGTGGGAGCTAAGTGACTCTATGGGAGCTCACTGGCTTAGCAAGAGCTAGGTGATTGAGTAGGAGCTTAATGGCTCATTAAGGCTAAGATAGCTTAAGTGGGAGCTAACTATTTGTTTTACAACAAAATTTTACCCAAAGACATTATACATGTCTCTTTGTAAGCATTCAAGTGTGACCACGGGCATTACCTCAACAACCTAATTGAGAACATAGTGTTTGTTGCTCTAAGTGGTGTCTTTTTGGAAAGTAACACATTTCAAAATCGAGAAGTGGGAGGAAAATGAACTCGATGACAATGGAGCCTAGCAACAAACTAGAACTAAGAATCTAGGAAGACCTTAAAAGGGCTTCGTGAGAATGTTTGATCATGAACACTCAAAAGGACTTTACAAGTTCCTTAAAAGAGAATTCATTTCTCACAAAACTTTTGAAAAGTTGGAGTAAGATCAAGATAATCAAAGGGCTTTGGAAGCGCCTAGAAAC
The DNA here is from genome assembly GCF_948465745.1 of Chenopodium album. Classification (NCBI taxonomy): domain Eukaryota; kingdom Viridiplantae; phylum Streptophyta; class Magnoliopsida; order Caryophyllales; family Amaranthaceae; genus Chenopodium; species Chenopodium album. The sequence goes on from NC_137838.1 coordinate 49,083,803, forward strand.
TCAATTTTTGATGCAATAACCTCATATAGGTATAGAAATCACCAAAGGCTTGGATTGAATCCTATAAAGTTTCTATTAAGTTAGAAATAAACCTAAGAGTTACAAGCATATTATTTACTATTAGATAGTAAAAGGAATAATGCCTTGTACGAAAGTTATGACAAAACAAAATTCCGAATAATGGTTAGAGGTCATTAGAGGTCATAAAAATCCGAGATAGACTCTATGTTTGAAAATCATGTTTGAAACTTGATTAATTTGCATGAAGGGTGAAAGACCCATCGATTGCAAATAAGTTTTCAAGGAGAAAACTAACAAATGTGGAAATGTATTTGTATACATAGCTATATTGGTTGAAAAGGATACTATTAATTTCACGGAGTTGATTTTAATAAAAACCTATTCATTAATCGGAATGCTAATGTCCTTTTGTGATTGTTCTAGTAAAATTGCACATATGAAATAGGACAAAATAGATACCAAAACCACCTTCGTAAAATACAATTTTGGAAGTGACTATAAAATAGTCTAAGCGTTTTTAAAATCTAAATAATGCTAGATTTGAAAGAAAGCTCAAGGAATCCATTGTGGGATTTAAGGAAGCATTGCATATAAGAATGGGAACATGCTTTCTCATGAAGTTGATAAGAGGATTGACTTATTGAGAAACATAGAAATTCTTATGAATAAGAAGTTTAGTGGGAGAAAAAGTAAAGTTCCAACGAGAAGATTACGAACTCTATTGTGAAATAAATATCAAATTCTAAATGCTTAGATTTGAAAGTATTTTCGACAATAGACCAAGCTAAAGGCTATACTCAGTACATATTGGGAATTAAGATCTATTGTATAGAATAAATAAATGTTTGAAAGTGTAAAGGAATTTACCGTGTTAAACATGAATTGAAGGACTTTGAAAGACTTTCGACCCGTATATATAAAACTATGTAAATGTTTCAACTAAGTATGAGCTAGGCTAAATACTAAATCAAACAAGAAAGACTATAGCAGAGACTTTCAACCATATCACATAGCAAATAATTTAGGAAGACTCGGTGAAACTGAATGAGCTGAAATGTCACATGGATGGAATAAGTTTGAGAATTACTCTGCAACTTAATACGTCATGTACGCTATGATATGAAATCATCACATGACTTACTTTCTTAGAGCATGTGAAGTATGAATGTAGTACCAATCAATCTGAATCTATGTAATAGATTGTTAGATTATGACCAAGAACATCCTAAGTATTTGGGTAAGTAACAGGATGAGTTCTTCACTTATTGAAACAAATACAATTTGAGAATTGATGTTGCAAGCACAAACCTTAACAAGGATTAGATCCTCAACAAAGAAACCGTTTATAAGCACGAGCTAATAATGTGTCGTGGCTTGAGAATGGTAACATGGATGTGCATCAATGTGTAATGTGCGGGAATTCAAAGTAAATTTCCATGATCACAAGTGATTAGGATATCCCAAATAATTGTGAGACCTAAGCAAAGCATCATCAGGAAGTCTACTAAAATATATGTTGGAAATATTATTGCCTTAAAGGCGATAATAAAGAAGATGTTCTAAGGAAAGTTCGTTGTTAAATGTTTATGATTGTAGGTTGTCAAGTTGAAGATCTCAATCGTGAAAATGAGTGGGAGCCATCACTTGGACAAAAAATCTTAAATCACATATAATCCAAGACACTCTCAAATTTTATCATCTTATTATGAAAGTGACCAGTAATAAAGCTGCTAAGATTAGCAAAGTAATTATAACTAAACCTATGCAATAAGTGAACGACAACATTCACAATTACATGAAAGAAATCACGCATATTAGATATGGGTGTGATTTCTACAAGTGTTTTATAAAGAGTGTTACTCTTAAAACATTCGGAAAAACCATTTATCATAAGATGAACTATTCAGGTTTTGGAGTAATTTAAAATTTCATGGAATTTTATCACTCCGTTTGCTATTTAATTGTGGTTTAGAATTAAATAATGAGTCCATTCGATTCTTGGAATATTCAAAATAGGGTATCAAGACAAGTCTTAGTAATGAAACACCTATAAAGTGAATGTTGAATAATATAATTTAAAATTATCCCTAATCGAGGTCATTTAAATGATGGACGATTAAAGACCATTTGAGATTAGTGTGTAGTTTTATTTATAGCACCGTTTCTTGCGCTACAAGGACATGACCGTCATGAATAATTTGCATATATATTGGTTTAGAACCGTACTGGATCGACCTATTAGAATACTTTAAGAGATTAAAAAATCATCATAAGTATACTTCTCATTATTGCTATCGGAACCTTTTTCCTCGACCATAAGTATTGTGAGCTTTCTTGTTTGAGTACTAGTCTGCTTTGATGATTGTCAAACGTCTGTCGTAATAGGGGATTATAACGGTATCACTCGGGCGGCTAGGTCCTCTTAGTAAGAGAAGCTACATTACAAGACTAGAAATGTCCCCCTTTTAAAATAGGGAAGTTGTCTTTGTTGTTTACAAGGCCTATCGTAGAGCGAGAATGTAAAAATGCATGGCCGTGCTCGGATGGATTTTAGAAATCATCTGTTTATTAACATTCAGACTCGAAATTGAGAATCACTTCTTGAAGTAATAAGGATGACAAATAAATCTTACCTTATAGTTCATGAAGAGACATTAAGCAACATAGGAAAAGGGCTATACACTAAAAGCACACTTGTCCGGAAGGACAAGTGGGAGATTGAAAGGAACAGTGTCCTTCCAACAAGTGTATTATTCTGATAGTGGGTTCAGAATTATTAGAAAGCTACTATATTCAGTAAGGTCAAGTGATCGGAACGCCTTGGTGGAGGACGCTTCCAATTAGTAATATTAATGAATAATTAATATTACAGCATAATCTTGACTAAACCCTTCGGGTCACACCCAAGAAACCTACGAGCCGAAGTGACGAATTAATTCGAAGGAATTAATGAGTCGACCGAGTAATATTTATTTAGACGTTAGAAATTCGATCTTAGAGCGTCAAAACCGAGCGTCGGAAGTCGAGTCGAAATTAATAAAAGACGAGACGTGCGAATAGTAATAAATCAACTAATTTCCTATAATACCCCTAGCATCGGAGTGCCCCGAGCAATCTGAGTGCTAGGGGCATAATGCGTAGCATGGTGGCTAGCATGCGAACCAAGCCAAGCCTAGGCTGGATGGTGCGTGCTAGAGCACCATTGCTAGCATCCAAGGCAAGCCTCGGCATCACAGAGCAATAACAGCTTGCACTTGGAGTGCGCGACATGATGGCCGCAAGCAGCAGCAGGCCGCACTTGGATTACGAGGCTTGCTGGCCGAAAGCAGCAGCAACTTGCAACTCCATTGTGCGGGTGGCTGGGCCGAGTCAAAGGTAGGAATAAATGGGAAGCCTTGATGCCCAAGTGGGAGAGGACATGTGGCGCAAAGTGAGGGAGAGTGTGGGGAGAAAATTTGGTCTCCCCTCTCCAAGTGTTCCTCGCTTGCTCTCTCATGAATAGTTTACACTTGTTGATTTATTACTAGCTTGCTTAAATAATTTTATTTTACCTTTAAAATAAAATGTGAAAATCTCACTATCCCACATTGGTGGGAGAGACAATCATACTCTCATCATTTCTTATAAATACCCAAGTAAGGGCATTAGAAATGATGATTGAGTAAAAGATGGAAAAGGGATCACTAGTAGAAAAAACCTTTAAACTCAAGAGTTGGAAAAGATATCACATTTTGTGAGAGCCTTAGAACTCAATTACTCAGGTTTATTAGTTAGGTCTTGCTAACCCCAAGAAATTGGATCTAGTCGGTGATCGTTGTTGTTGCAGGTGGATCATCGTTTGAGGCTTTGTAATTTCAAAGCTAGCTTTCAAGTAAGAGCCCAAGCGGTCGGGCGAAGCACGCTCCAAAGGTAATTGTTTTATCTTAATCTTGTTATTAATTTTATTATGTTTATGATTTTATTTATTGCGAGTGTGGTCTTGTTTTAGGGTTTGTTTCCGCGGTGAGTCGGACCCACCAAACCCCAACAAATTGCCCTCGTTTTACCCCTCTATAAATACGTGTTTTACCCATCTCATTTTGGACATTTCTAATATATTCTTGAGAGAGAAAGTTATAAAGTTTCAGAGAGAGAGTCTGACTTTCGTCTAAGTGTGAACACACTGCTCATTTTTCGCCTGCCCTAGCCGGTTTACAACCGCCTGTGCCCCACGCAAGCAAGGTCAACCTCAGCAGCATATCAGTCGATCATCACCGTTTTCCCCCCTTTCAAAGACAAACGTAAGGTACCGCCTCTACCCCCTTTAGCTAATTTACATTTGTTTCAATTCATTCAATAAATAGACTCATCACCAATACACACAGCACGACCTAGGTCAGTAGTCAGCCGGTCTCCTGGTACGGCTAAGTCTAGGACTAGGAGTGTCAGCTCTAGGTGCATGGATCAATTTTGTACTCCTCAACCGACCATCTATGTGTACGTGCAGGACACGATGGCTAGAACTAAATAGACACCCACCAGATGACATCGAAGAGACGATACTTTGGAAGCCGTCCAATGAGATAACCCCGGTTGAGGGGTCAGAGAGTAATGAAGGATCAGGAGAATACTCCCCGTCTGGGATTCCTAGGACCCCATGTGACACAATTTTGTATGATGAGGGTAGAGACGGTGAGGAAGTCGTTTCCCAAATGGAACTTGATGAAGCTGGCCCCAAAGATAGAGACGGAGAAGAGTCTACATTGGGTTAAGCCAGCGAGGAAGGAGATGGTAAGAGCTCCGCCTCAGGGTCTAACTTAGAGGATGATAGTGATGCCCCTCATTCCCCGCTCGGGGATAGTGAGGCTGAAGAGAGGAAAAAATGGGAAGCAAAGGATGATCCTTTAAAAATCCATATCTCTACCAAAGACATGCATATAATGCTAAAGGGCATTAAATGCTTTATACAAAAGCGGCCCCTAGATGATGTATATACTATCCGGGTACCATCTATCGGAAAGATGACCAAGAGAATGCCAATGCCTACTTCAGATGTTTTGAGGCGGCATTCGTATCAGGCATTCGGATCCCGCTTCACAATGCTGTGAAGGTCATACTCAGGGGTTATGGCCTAGGCAACTGGTAGCTCACCCCAAATTTATGGGCTAACATTTGAGGGTATGTCGCTGCCTGCAAGATGCAAAACTTGAACCCAGCTGGGAGGCTTTTGCACATATGCACTATCTTAGCCGCAGCTTTGGCGGTTGGAGGGCGTGGTACACCTTGACCACCCTTCCCCAGTATCAAATGAATTAGGACAAAGTGTCCAAATATAACGGTTGGAAGAACCGTTTCTACCTGTTGTTTTCCCCAACTCATCGAGAGATCCGGGAGCTACGCCGGTATGATAAAAATCCTGACCTACTGGGTCGTAAATGTGCCCTTCCCTGGATAACAGGGGATGACGTACTATGACGCAATCATGGAAACCAAGTTCTTTGAACTCCCTCCGGAGACTCTCTTAACCGGGTATATAATAAAGGTTCCTAATAAATAGATTCCCATGAGCGCATGGTTTAGAGATGAGGAGTTCTTATCCGCCTGTGGGCTAAGCACGATGTTCTAATGCGTATGTTTGATATACATTCTGTGAAATTTCCATTTTTACCATTGGTCTTATCCAATTATAATTTTGTACTAAACGTATGTCCATTATGTTCTGTAGAAGAAGCTTTGAGAATGGCTGCTGACGAGAAGACTCCTAGACAGTCCTCTCCACAAATCCGGAGAAACCTGGCATAGGCTAGAACCGCCAAGCTGAAGGCCGAGGTAAAGAACCGTCTAACCCCTTATTCTTGTTTTCAACCAGGCGTTGCCGGTTGTATACTTCACACATCTTAAATTGCAAGGTGGAGAGGCTCATAGGTCCTTTACTAAGAACCTATTCAAGCGGGGACGGGATGATGCCGTCTCCACCCCAATCAAGCCTGTAAAGTTTGCAAAAGCAGCTTCAGGTAAGACGGGGCCCGAGGCTCTTCTAGGAGAAACCGCCGCCGCATCGGGGGAGAAATGTTACAATTGGAGGCTTTAAAGTGGGCTTTGACATGGTCCCATCTTGCCTCTCTACGCCTGTGGGTAGTGCAATCCCACAAGCTTCTGAAGGTAAATACAATCCCTTCGAATCTTCGCATGAGCTGGGATGGTCGTTGCTAGTAAAATCTCACTCTCAACAAACTTCTTCGTCCGATAGCCGACATCAAGATGGTGCGGCCTATATAGCTCACTCACCTCCTTTCACATATGGTGCACATCAATCCTCCCGATGGCTGGACATCAAGGCGCATGCTAGTTCCATGCCGGCGACTGTCTTCAAGGAGGAGAATGATGCCATACCGAGCATCGAGACATTCAATGTTGAACGGATCACTGCACTCATGTCTGAGGTATACCTGATTCCCCTTTTTTGGAAACAAGTATAAAATATCCCGCATGATTTATACTGTTTGTGTCTACAGGCCATGCTCACGGTTGATGTACTCATCTTTCCAATCTTTAGGGTCTAGCTTTGAGTCTCCTCATAATCAAATTCGTGGCTCATTGAGAGAATTGGAGATGATTTCTAATTTGGAGCCAATTGAGATGAGACTTTCGAAGATTATGAGAAGCCGAATGGAATTGGTGAAAAAGATGGAAGAGAGTAATGAGGGTGTTCTTAGGAAGGATGAGGAGATGGAGAGTCAATTGTCATCGATGTTGAATGTAAATGAAGTTTCTACCACATTCGTAGATATGGAAGATGATGATGATGATTATTTTGAGAGCTCCAAGGTGTGCTAGGAGGATGTTAGAGAGCCTATGAGAGAGGAAAAGGGTGTGGAGGTGGAAGTTCCAAAAGAGATTTGGCACTTTGAACCTCCTTCCAAATTTGAATTTCATTCCATTGAGCCTTTAGATGGAGTTGAAGAGAAACTAAAAATGTTTGCTTCTCTTAATTTTCAGCAAACGTTAATTCAAGTTAAGAAGGATGGGACATTGCAATTTTTGAAGCGTGAAGAGGTTGTGAGGAAAGAGAGTGAGGATAAGAAGTATGAAGTAGTTTCCATGGGAGATTGGATGTTTGAGGGTAATGAGGACCAAGAGGTTTTGAGAGTTGAAAAACAAATTGATAAGTCAATTCCCCCACCCACCTCCCTTGATTGTAATCTCATTCCTCCATTCTTTAATTTTGAAAACCAATCTTCTTCCACCCCATCTCCTTTGAATGATGACCATAGTTGCTTTGAGGGTGAGGCCTTGAGCTTAGATGATTTTAAAGGAGAAGAGGTTCCATATGATAAGGTTGAGGAGGTAGAGCTTACTTTTAATGATTATGAAGATGAGAGTGAAGTGTTTGGTGAGGTTGAGTCTCCAAATCCTATCTCAAATCTTAAACCATTGCCTTCCTCTTTCACCTTTGATTATCCCTTCTCTTCTACATTTTCCATCATTAAGAATGGTGAGGCCTTTTTAGAGGGAGATCGTACTTCTCATGTTTATTTTGAGCTACCTCCTAAGTTTGACCCTCAACCCTTGGATGAGCTTCCTTTGAACCTTAATGATGATATAAAGCTTTTTAGAGCTCATTTAGGGTGTGAAGTTTATGAGGAGGGTGTGATTGAGAATAAGCTAAATTTGAATAATGACGAGTTGGAGGAAAGCCCTTTGGGTGTGAGTTCATTGGATGAGAGAACTTGTGATTCAATGGATAGTGGTGTAAGTGAGCAACCAATTCCCATTTCTTCACCTTACACCTCATTTTCAAGAAAGCTTGATCTTGTTCCCTCCTATCCCATGTCATTACCTTCTTTTTTCATATCCCTTCCTCTTGAAGAACTAACCTTTAGTCCCTCAAATGCCTCCTTTAATAACTTTTGAGGACAATGGTGGGATTTCCAACCAAAAATATTTTGTTGAGAAGTGTATGCCTTCTTCTTTTTCTTATATTCTTGTTTTTCCCTTCTCTCCTTCTTCTTCTTGGCATTCCTCTTCTCAACCTCATAGGTCATCACTAAGCTTGTTGCATGCCTTATTTTTGTCATGTGCATACTTGCTCTATTATAAAATGTGTAGTAGTGTATTTGACAAGCTCTTGTGTGCGTTGAATTATTATTTTCTAGAGCGGTCAAGCTTGGACCTTAAGCAAGCCTTTCTCGGGAAGTAACCAGTGTTTTATTGCTTTAATTTCTTTTCTTTTTATAATAGATTTTCTCTCATGGAAATGTTTGTGTGTCGTTTGCTAGGTACATGACTTGATTTTTTTTGCGCTTCGATTTGGATCAAGAATCAAGGAAGTTTGACTCCTATTTTTGCTAGCATATGGACAGGAAGGTTCAATTCTTTATGAAATTAGCTTTGAAAGGTTTAATTAAGTCATTTGCGGGTATTTACATACACCTAATATCCGGTAATATCCTTCCTTGCTCTTTCTCAACTGGATGATGACTTGTTGGATGTATGTTAGTTTGTTGGATTGATCTTCTTGTTTCCCCTCCCATGGTTTCTATGATTAATGTTTAAGTGTATTGTCTCATTTAAGCTTGGAGAGGGTATTCAATCATGTTTTGTGGGATTTTGATTCATACATGCTATGCACCTTTGTATATGCATTTCCATGTTCTATATCTCGAAAAACTCCAAAAAGATTTTTTGTTTCTATCAAGGCAAATTTGGAATGTGTCTTTGTTTTGTTCTTGCTTTGGAGATAATACTTTTGGACTTATATAGTTGAATGGTTTTCTTCTTAAATGGTAACGGTGTGTACGGTTTGAGAGTACGTTTGGTTGATTCTAGGATAGAGTATGCTAAGGTAGTCTTTTAGCACTATTAGGACTTTGAAGCTGAATTCTATTTGTTTTGAAAACTTATAATTGCTCCCTTTTGGTGAATTTGAATCTTTTAGTGAGTTTTTTCCACAACCTTGTGAGGTTTCATAATTTTCAAGCCTTCAACATATCTTGCATGAGTGGCATGGATCCTTGACTATTGCGGACCTAATCTTGAATATTGACTCATAATCTCAAACAACGAGACCAAACCAACTAGGAAGGACAAAGGCAACTTTTTGGGGTGGTAATTTTTCATTTCAAGGATTTTCTTCTTTCTTTTTAGTTCATTGGGTTTACATTTTCCTTCTTGCTAACCATTGAGCCTTTTCCCTTCTTTTCAAGCCACATCTTTAGAACTTTGAGCCTTTTGTTTATTTTTGTTCCATTTTTTGTTTTTGTGAAGCAAATGGTCATGTTTTTGGAGTTTGTGGTATATAAGGTTAGATATTGGTTCTATTTGTAAGCAAGCTTGTGTTTTGTGTATATTTTGTGAATAATGGAAAATGTATGATAGAAAAAGCCGTCCAAAGTTAAAAAAAAGCAAGGACATAATAAATGAAAAGTTGTAAAAGCCATCCAAAGTTAAAACAGGCGAGGACAATTGCTTTGAATATATGGATAAAAAGGAAAAAAAGGTGAAAATGAGAAAATTCAAATGTGATTCTTTTCTCCCTTTCTAAGCATTGAGGACAATGCTTCATTTAAGCTTGGGGGAGAAGCGTTTACGCTTTTTGTATATATCTTTGTGAGTATAGCTTTAAATAAGCTTGGGGTTATTAGTTTGTTTTGGTTTGGTGACTTCTTGGTTTTGGTGTCGAGGTTTAGCCAATCTTTGATTCATAACCTAGGTGTACCACCAAATTCTAAATATTAGGCCTACCCCTAACCTTTTTTCCCTTACGTTACAACCATTAGGAACGGCCTTTAGACCTAGAGGTTGAGTCACATTTTGAGGGAGGGAATTATGAATTAAAGCCTAAGGAAAGGGGATGCAAAGTTAAGATGTCGAGAAACCTCAAATCTATTTGTTTTTTGGTTCCTTCAAAAAACTATAAAGACGCTCGCTAAAAACTAGATTTGATGCTAATTGGGAGAATGTGCTAAAATGTTTTGAGATGAAAGTGAATTGCATTTCTTTAGTTATTTATGCTTAACATATCCTATGTTTCAATCAACGTTAGATATCTTAGAACGTGCACTCCCTTACTTGTTTAGAAAGATTTTCATTCATTTATGCTTGTACATTTGGAAATTCCTTTCATGAACATTTGTTCGCTTTTCTTGTATTTTTGTTTCTTTTTCATGCTTTGCCTTGTTTGTATTATTACGAGAGTTATAGGTTAATCTCTTAAGAAACCTTTACGAGAGCATCGCTCGTCCTCTAGGGCGATCTAGGGGTTTAAATGGCTTGTCTTTAGTTGTTAAAATTGATCGTGATTCCTACGAAAGTTAGTTAGTGTATAATCTTGTCTCTTCTCTTGTTTTTGTTTGTTTGAATAAGCTCATCATTTCTCCCTTGGTTTTGTTTTGCTCGAGAACGACCAAAAGGTAAACTCGGGGGTACTTGATGGGTGTCATAAATGGCACCCATTTGATTAGCATTTAGGTTGTTTTCACCTTCTTTTCATATATGGATTTCATGCTTAATAAATTCTTAGTTTTATGCATTTGGTCTTGGTTTTACCTTTCCTCTCTTATTTTGTAGCTTTTATGCATTTGTTGGTTTTTCGACTATTTTCTCCTTTATTTGCTTTATTTTCGTGGTTGTAGGTATTGTACGAGGTTCGGGTCTTGATATTGGTGAATTACTAAGGTGGGAGATGCTTTTAGAGCAAGCTCAAGGCAATTGGAAAGCTCAAGATGCAAGGAAGTGGATTCTTAAAGTTCTAGCTCTTGCGCTCTCAAGCCAAGCTCTCATGAAAATGGAGTGTTGAACCCACAATCAAGTGCTTTTGGGACTTCCTCTCTTATTGTTCATCATCATCATGTTGTGCGTTCATTCGAAGAACTTAGCGAGCGCATGAAGCCGCGAGAAGATCCGAAAAAATCCCAAAAGAGCCCTGGCGTGCAGGCTTGCTACGCGGGCGCGCACTGTTGCTGCACGGGCGCTCCTCTGCGGGTTTCGACTTTTCTCTTCTTCGTTTCGTGCCTCTTATAAATACCCTTTTGAACCCAAATTTTGCAGCAAGTTTCATTTTATATTTAGATCATAATTTTAGCTTAGTTGAGAGCTTTTCTCTCCAGTTTTAGGGTTAGTTTTAGAAGTAGATTTTAGAGAGAGAAAGTAAGGAGTTTCAATGGTGATTTGAGTGATTGAATATTCAAGGTGACAATTGTATTGAAGATCATCAAATCAATAAATGAGGATTTGTAACTCTATCTCATTTTATTGCTTTGTTTGGTTTCATATTTGTTTGGTTTGATTTTGATGTTTGATTGTTAATTAGTGTAATTGTCCTCCATATTTTGTTGATTCTTGATTTCTTTAGTTGTTTTTTGATTAGATGATGATGTTTGAGTAGTTGTTTGGCTAGGGATTGGGTGAAACATTTTTGATTTATTGATTGTGCTTAATTTGGGGATTGTGTTGATTAATTGTTGAGATTATAATGATTAATGGAAGTTTGCATGTGTGTAATACGATTAGGCTTTGAGAAATATGCTAGATTGCATTGCATTGTAGTTTCTAATGATACGGACCATTGATTTAGGAATTGCAATTGTCGACTGAGCTTGATTAGTGATGCTCCTAGTTAAAGTCTCTCGTAGTTGGCGCTAGTTTGACCTCTAGGAGATAGCTTGTTTACTCTTTTGATTGAGCTTGCCATTAGTCTTCACAACCATTGACTTGCATATTGTTCCCGAGTTGCAAAAATTGTCATGATTACTTGTTGTTCCTCATTCCTAGTGTTTATTTGTTTTGTTCTTCATTTTGTTAGTTGGTTATAGTGTTTACCTTCTATTCTTAGACTTCGACCTAGCTTAGGCGCATAATTGAGAGCGCTTGAACATTACCGTTCCTTTGGGTTCGACTCTTGACTTACCTCTATACTTGTATATAGGTTTGTTAAGTGTTATAATTTAATTTGATCGAGGGAGGATTAGTTTCAACGACCTAGTTCCACCCCTTGTTCAGTTTTACTCAATTTGGTGAAGAAATAAGCAAATTGCCATCGTTAAACCCCTTGAGTTTGTGAGAACAATGTGACTTGTTCTTCGTATTTTTGCTAACCATTCTTGTCCAATTTGTCACAAAATTTGTCATAGTATTGCAAGAAATCGTTTGATTGTCAAAAATTTCTATTTATGCGACCACAACAGTTTTCGCCTCCTGTGGGAGTCTTGTGGCTTGACTCCTTTGTTGCGAGCCACTTGAACTCTGTATTCTTTTGGGGTGGAGTTCTTCCTAGACACCACCAACACCTTCCATTTTCCCTAGGGTGAGAAATGTTACCCTTACCGACTTCAGTCTCATCACAGGATTAGAGTTTACTTCGGTCGCGCTTCCATTCGATAGCGAGATCTCCGTCTTTTCTCCAGAGGTACTGGAGCAGTTGGGCCCCATCACCATTTGGGCTCGTAGTAACGCTGATCCGACGCATTTCAGCTCTAGGTGCATTCGCCGGTCCACACTTGTGGAGGCTTTTTAGGACAGCGGGACCACCCCATAGCAGCGGGTGCGCAACTTTACTCTCATCTTGTTGTCTGGGACCTTTTCGCCTGATAGAGGTAGTCGAGTGCTACTCTACTTCCTGCCTGCTCTTCGCGACCTTCACATAGTCGGGTCGTATGATAGGGCTAGCTTGGCCTACACGGACTTCCTAGTCGGACTACGACTTGTTAATCATCATAGCTCCTTCAAGGGAGATATCGCACTTTCAGCTTTTGGAGATTCGTAAGGGTACACTTTATTTCCTTTATTAAAGTTATCTTTGGATATGTGTTGGCATTCATTAACATTCATTTATCTTCATATATCTGGTTCTACAGTATTTTTTTTCTCTCACACCGGCAAGACCTTTACCTCGCGAGCTCCCCGTTGATGCCGGTTGGGGAGGTCGTCACAGTAATGCGGCTACTACTAGGCGCGTTCGAGAGTTGATCCTCTCGGTATGTTCCTCGAATACTTGCCTTTTTATACCTTTAGTAGGCTTTTATCTTATGAGTATGCATTTTGTAGGAGCCGGCCGTAGAGTTTCGGTCGTGGGCCGATTTCAACATTCTTACACTTGTTGCGCAGTACACTGCTCAACGTCGATACTTCCAGGAGGCATTGCTTCCACTCTAGGCTCCACCACCTGCTTTGCTAGAGGGAGCAGAGGAGGTATTCTTCATCTTCTATATTTATCTCTTGTATAGCCCCCAAGTAGGTAATGACCACTCATATTTATTTTATATGATGTGCGCGCGGAGTTCGTTGCTCCACCTATATCCATCACCTATCAGGGGATGTATGGTTTTGTTGAGGAGATGATTCCGATGTCTCCTCAAGATCACTACTTTATTGAGCGGTCGATACCTCGTCACCAGACTTGGGTAAGTCCTTTATTTGCCGTTTCACTTGTACATATATCTTTGACTGTTACTGACTTGTCTCTTGACAGTTCTCTCGCGAGGTTGTAACGAGGATGGAAAGGGGTTTGGACACCTTTTGCTACTAGCTGGTGAGATTGAGGGATCGAGCATCTTGTTGTTGTGACGACACTAAAGAGGTATTTCTCTTATCCTTATCTCATGCTTTACTTACTTATTTAGCATCTGACATGATTGACTTTTGCAGGGACAACCTATTCCTCCTCCACATACTCGGACAAGACTTAAGGCTAGGAGAGAGAGATCTGGGTCTGGCTTGAGGTGTCTTCGTACCTCTTCCATAGGCGAGGGTGGCCGGTCAGAGACGGCTCCTGCTCAGAGATCGGAGGGTTCAGGCTCTTCGTCTGAGGGTGTATATGCTAGGCTAAAAGGCCAAGGAGGCTTGACATCGACTCCTTTAGGGGGTGGTGGGACGTACGAGGTTGGCTCGCTGTCGCAGCAGCCGCCGCAGCCTCAGCCGTTAGCTATTCAGCATCAAGGCGAGCCTGGATGGGTTGGCCTTACTTTGTCGATCCCGACTGTCGACGATCCCGGAGCTAATGACACTTTGGGAGTGCCTCCCCATTTGAGTCCTCCGGCACCGTAGTTGTACCTGTATTTATTTTATTTGACTTGTAGAACTTTGCTAGCTTGTATTATATGACTTCTATGTAAGACACATTGTATATACAAACTTATTATGCTTATTTTATCTCCGATTTTTTTATTTTTTTTTATGTGCATGTGAGTGTGTGAAAAATTGTGACAAATTTTTACGCAAAAAATTTCCATCATTTTTATTATCAATGGAAGATATCCGACTTTCTCCCCCAAAAAGAAAAAATGAAAAATAAAATAAACTTTGACTAACATAAGTGTAGACACCCATATGTATCTCCCCAAAACCAAACCCAGTGATTAATACCTTTCATGTCATTTGATTATAAAACAAAGCGAAAGTGTGAAAGTCTAGTGATGAGGATGTTTTTATTAAAATATCTCTTCTTTCTGTTTTTGAAAATATTTCTTTTCTTACCCTATTTTTGAAAAACGTGCATTCCAGTTTAGTTTAGTCCATGATATGGGTACAATAATGGTGTAGTTGGATGGAGTTTGAAAAGACCTTTCCAATGATATATTATAAGCCTAATTCCAATGAATAATGAGGAAGTTATGGCCAAAATACTAAACTGGGCTCGAATCGGATTTTACCTACGACCCAATGATCATGTGGAGGGTCCAAAGGTCTACAATTATTCCTAAACTAATTAGGATTAATTAAAAGCTTCTATAAGTTTCTAAAAGATCTTAATTATCCTTTTTGAAAAGATAAGATTAAAGAATTTGAGTTAAATAAAAACTTTCCTTTTTTAAAACTTTCCTTTTCTTAAATCCTAATTCTATTCGAATTTAAAGATATTCAAAGACAGTCAGATATTATTTTCGTACCTCATAATTTTTATCCCAATTTTATATGGTTGGATAGATCTTGAAATTATCTTTTCAATGATATATTATAATATTAAATCCGAGCTATAACGAAAAAGATATGAAAGAGATATGAAACTTTATCTATAGTTGATACCTTCCCACTATTTCGACCATATCCTTTTATCTACAAAAGATTTTAATTTGATTTTAAGAGCTTTCCAACGACATATTATATGCCTTATTTGGACTTTTGAATCAAAACACATGATAAAAACAAAATCCGCAAAAACTGCTGTCCATCGAGTTTTTTTTCGATTCGAATTCGGATTCTTCTCTTTATTTTTCGACTCTCTTTTTTCCCTATAAATAGAGGTCATATCTCCCTTTTTTTAATCACCAACTCTCATCAAGAATTTCTTGATTCTCTTTCCCTCTTTCTAGCCTAGCCTTTTACAAACACAATTCCTCATTCATTAGCACTAGAAACACCTAGCCAAGTTCGAAGTTGCTTTCGCCCTAGACGTGAAAGGTTTTAATTTATGATGGTTTGGTCCCAAATCTCTCTTTCTATTATTTCATTTAATTGTTTGTTTATTATTTTCCTTGAAGTTACTAATGCGCGTATTTTGTTATTAGAAAGAGATACGAGACATCCAAGTAAGTGCTTTAATTGATTTTAATTAATAGGAAAAATGTAAACTAATAATCCCACCTTTAGTCGGTCTTCCATAAACAATCCCACCTTTTGAAATTCCAGAAACAATCCCACCTTAGACCCCCCATCTTCCCTTAACAATCCTTTACCGATTGGATTGTTTTGATAACCGGTTTTCATAGGTTATAAGACACGTGTCAGGTTTTAATAGGTTTAACCTTTTTTTTTAAAAAAAAAAACAAACTAATAAAAAAATAATATAAAAAAAAAAACAAAACCAAAACCCCTAGCCCAACCACCGTATCCCTTCCCCATCCCGCCACCGCATCCCCGCCCTTGCTTTCCCCGGCAACCCAACCTACCCCTTCAAGGCGCCTGAACCCTACCCTTGTAGCCCAAAATCAGCTCCTGCAGCCACCTAGCTTCCCCTAAAACCCAACCCAATTCGCAGCCCAGAACCCCTCTTTCTCCTTCTCCTTCTCCTGCTCTTTCTCTCTTCTCTTTGGTATGTTTCCCTCTCCTCTGAATTCATCAATTCATTCCCTTTCAATTCGATTTTTCAGATGATTGAAATAATAATTTGCGTTTAATTTCAAACCAAAAATCGAATTAGAGACGACGGGTGACGTTTTTTGGGGCCGGATTAGAGTATTTCGTGCCTGGGGTGGAGTATTTCGTGGCTAAGGATTGAGTTTCAGCCTTTCAGGGGGCTGGGGTGGGGTTTTTCGTGGCAGTGGGTGGAGTTTTCGTGGTGGGGGTTGGGTTTTGGGGATGGTTATTGGATTTTCCAGCGTGGTTGGTGAGTTTCGTGGTGGCTTGGTGGTAGGGGTGGCGGTAAGGAGTGAGTGTTGGGTGGTGGTTGGACTGGTGGCTTGAGAAGGAGTATAGTTAAAAAAAATAGATAAATAAATAAATAAAATAACCTGCTTAACAAGTTGTAGGTCAGTGGGATCGTTAGTGGAAGATGAGGATCAAAAGTGGGATTATTTCTTGAATTTCAAAACGTGGGATTGTTTATGGAAGACCGACTAAAGGTGGGATTATTAGATTACAATTTTCCTAATTAATATTATGATGTAGAAATCATGCTTAGGTTGTTATTATGATTCCTAGTGTCATGTTAGTGTATTTTGATCTTCCTAGTATCATGTCTAGGGTAACTTTAATATCAAGTATGATTAAAAGTATGATGCCTTTTATGTTCTTCCTAATATTAATGGTTGTAAGTATCATGTTAGGGTTAAAGCTTTAATTTTTATAGCTTAGTGACATGCTAGGGCTTATTATTAATCTTATTAGTATCATGCCTAGGATATTCCTATTATTATGCTTTAACATGATTATCATGATTATTTTTAATTATGATTATTATTTTGTTGCTTGATATTTATTGTTATTGCTTGATCACACCTTTTATGCATGTTTAAAGGGAATTAGTACTTGTAATCACGCTTAATAAGATAATTAATAATCTTGTTAGGGTTAATTTGATTATAATTCAAGTGATCGCCAATAATAGATTTATTTGTGCATTAAGATTCAACCAACATAGATAAACAAGTTTAGGGTAAACCTATTGATTGCATGTTAGTCAGAAAGCGCACATGAATACGATAAGAATAAAGTAGAGTCCTATTATTAGGGCAGGTTCAATCCCTTTTAGGTTGGATTTGTACCTTCATCCCCGAACTACAAGTCATAGTTTAAGACCTATTGGAGTTGACAATCTACTGGATCGTTAAGGGGGGTAACCTTTACCCTGTGAACGGTTTACAAGTTCCTAAAAACTTGTTGGCGACTCTTTTGCTCTATCTTCTTTCCCTTTGGACGCCACCGTAATTTAGTGTATGATCACAGTGGGGTTCAAGCTAGGGATAATGCTTGAAATATTCCCTACAATTTTTGGCGACTCCACTGGGGAGGATTTCTATTTTAATTCCTGAAATTTATTTTGGCAATGATTTAGAATGAGTGGATGAGACTCGAAAAGTTCTAAGTATTTCATGTGCGTAATTTTGATTAACATTATTGTCATATGCATAAAAAAGATCTCATTGGAAAGACCATCCGTAATGAGTTAAAACATAGGATTTTTACACGTAGGAAATTTGAGGAATATCTTTCACAACTAGGATCGAATTAAGGCTGCGTGAAACTCGAAAATTTTATCGAGCACAAAAAACTGTTGAGGCATGTAGGAACTAGCATCAGGGAACAAAGTCTAGCGCCAATAATTTGACATTAGCGCCAGGCGACGCTTCTGTCGCCAGGCGCTAAAGGCAAATTGTGGCGTTGGCCTCTATTTTCTAGTGCCAAGTACTTCCAATACCAAGCCAGAAATATGCGTTCTAATTTCGACCAGTTTTTCGCATTGTTTGCTTGATTCTACTTCTTTATTGAGTTTTTCTCACTTTTCTGAAACCCATATGTGTTCTCCATACGGACATAACCCTTTGGGAATTCATGCTCCATCTACCTGATTGAACGCTCAGAGCAACAAAGGGTACATCTGAGAATGTTGAATTCACCAAACCATGGAAGCGAGTTTTTCTAAACTCGCGGTGTCCCATCCACTCGCGCCAACCCTTTACGGTTAGGCTTCCGCGCGGTGCATTCAGACAATTAACCATGGACCCTTTTTGACTAACCCATATCCTGAACTTTAGAGAACTAGAGCCATGGTTAGGTTGCAAACTCATTGCATCATATTGTGCCTACTTGACTACATGTGCATCTCTTACTTGTGCATACTTATTATGTGACTA
This sequence comes from Chenopodium album, assembly GCF_948465745.1. Taxonomy (NCBI): domain Eukaryota; kingdom Viridiplantae; phylum Streptophyta; class Magnoliopsida; order Caryophyllales; family Amaranthaceae; genus Chenopodium; species Chenopodium album. The sequence continues at coordinate 49,102,090 of NC_137838.1, forward strand.
AGCTAACCGTTTGGTTTGACTTGTGCTTGTAAATAAGCCTTAATGAACTAATTAACGACTAACTGATTATTCTTAATTAATTAATTAATATATTTGAGCTAATAAAGATGTATAAAATCGAGTCATAGTCCCTTTAAGTCAACCCGGATTTTTATTCACGTATACTGCACAAGCGTCAACATGTTTTGGTCATATCCGGGGTTCTAAGAATAACTACGAGTCATACAACCTGTTGATCTGTTGCCCCGAGTTGTATCTTTAATTTGGCGTTGGTTTCATCCCAATCAAAGTTACAGATCAAAAGTAATGACTAAAATACCACAGCCTGTCCAGTTTAATGCATATACGTGAAGTCTTAACTTAGTCTTTGCTTGAGTCTAGTCACATAGTCTAGCCACATGGTCATGACACGGGTCTTAACATGTCACCTACACACTTTGAGTATATATATCACCATGACCATGTCTTAGGTTCATGCATGAGTCGGTTTTTTCCGTCATTTGAGTTGGGGGTACATTCTATTCCTAATTTTCCACATCTCTCCATCTACATGCTTTCTCCATATCACCACCATCATCTTTCTTCACTTCTTCCATTCATTGCATGTTAAATCGAGTTTGAGTCATGTGATTGACCAAAATAAATAAAAAAAAAAGAGGGTAATGATGAAACAAATGCACAAGCAAGCTTCTCACCAAGATTTCATGCTTTCTTCTTTTTTTTTTCAAACCCTTTCCCAATAAGTCTATCATAGGCACCCATCATCTTCCTTGAATTTATTTATTAGAGTTTGATTTTTACCCTTCACTTATTAAATAAAATGAGCATTTATTTTCTTGCATATGATCATGTCATTACATTGTATTAAAAAAATAAAATAAAAATCCATGTCAAACTAAGCACAAGGTATACCAATGATTCAAGGCACCCCTTGTAGCCACATCATATTACCTTTCACCCTTCAAATATACAATCCTTTTTTTGATAAACCACTTTGAGCCTCGTCTAACGATAGACCTTTCTTCTTTAACCCATATCTACCTAACCTTGGGATGGGATGGTGTGCAACTTATGAAAAGCTTGAGTGACTTCAAAAGATTAAAATAGCAAAAAATAAGCAAAAAAAATAAATAAAAGTGTACAAAAGGGCAAGTTTTCCAATGTCTTTGACATGAACGTGTCTTTGATATGAACACGTCTCAAATTGTGTCTTTGATGTAGAAATCATGCTTAGGTTGTTATTATGATTCCTAGTGTCATGTTAGGGTGTTTTGATCTTCTTAGTATCATGTCTAGGGTAACTTTAATATCAAGAATGATTAAAAGTATAATGCCTTTTATGTTCTTCCTAATATTTATGATTGTTAGTATCATGTTAGGGTTAAAGCTTTGATTTTTATGGTTTAGTGACATGCTAGGGTTTGTTATAAATCTTATTAGTATCATGCCTAGGATCTTCCTATTATTATGCTTAAACATGATTATCATGATTATTTTTAATTATGATTATTATTTTGTTGCTTGATATTTATTGTTATTGCTTGATAACACCTTTTATGCATGTTTAAAGGGAATTAGAACTTGTAATCACGCTTAATAAGATAATTAATAATCATATTAGGGTTAATTTGATTATAATTCAAGTGATCGCCAATAATAGATTTATTTTTGCATTAATATTCAACCAACATAGATAAACAAGTTTAGGGTAAACCTATTGATTGCATGTTAGTCAGAAAGCGCACATGAATACGATAAGAATAAAGTAGAGGCCTATTATTAGGGGAGGTTCAATCTCTTTTAGGTTGGATTTGTACCTTCATCCCCGAACTACCAGTCATGGTTCAAGACCTATTGGAGTTGACGATCTCCTGAATCGTTAAGGGGCGTAACCTTTACCATGTGAACGGTTTACAAGTTCCTAAAATTTGTTGGCGACTCTTTTGCTCTATCTTCTTTCCCTTTGGACGCCACCGTACTTTAGTGTATGATCACTGTGCGGTTCAAGCTAGGGATAATGCTTGAAATATTCCCTACAATAAGCCTAAAATTTATTAAGCTTAAATTAATCAAAAAGTGTTTGGAAAGGGTTTTGAGACAAGGGATCAAAAAAACGTAAATTCAATGTACAAACCGAGTTGTAATCGAAAAAAACATGATTTGCATAGCGCGAAAAGCTGGTGTCGAGTCGATTCTCTTTCACCAGACGTTGATTTTGTCGCCAAGCGACATACCTTGTCGCCAGACACGGTTCCAGTCGTCTAGCGTTTAGTTTTTTAATCCGAATCCTTTCGGGAAACATACTGTACCAATTTTATGCATAAATAGCCCCCAAATCTGCTGATATTTGTATATTTCGAACAGATAAAAACAATAGTTATAGCTTTAATTTTCTTTAAGCAATCATGTAGGGAGTTTGGATAAAATTTTCATGGAGGAATCCAATACCATTAATTGTTGGAGAAACTATGCTTATTTTGGATGAATTAAAGAAAAATCCAAAAGCACCTTTTCGAGGCTCTCCAATTTTATTACAGGTAGAAAAAATATTATTTTTAATTACGGAAATCAAAAACCTATATTTTTGTATAGTAATATTTATTAGTTACATTGAATTTTTGCACATGTGGCTAATAGAGAGGCTAGAATTAATTAGTCCTCCTAATAATATTGACAAATATACACCAAACTGCTTTGTAAGGCAAAAGAAACTCTTTTCCATAAAGATGGGTCGTCGGGAGTGGAGCAAAATATTCGCCTCATGTGATTTTGCTATCAAGTGGATCATCCCTTGGTGGAAAATTGAGAAGATGGTTTGTGTCAACAAGCAACCCTTCTGTCGTCTTCATAGTTTATCCAAATTGACATTTTATTAACCCTGTTCAAACCATTCCCTCTGGAGATCTTCGTCGTCCTTATGAATTTCCTGTTTCACAAAATATAGAGAGGTTTGATACTTATTGGAGTACTAGGCCTTTATGGGAAGTTGTTACCCAAAAGGTTCCTCCTTCTTTGTCTAAGGATGTGAAGCATTGGCTACTTGATAGGCCTAAAAAAGATAAGAAGAGAGTTCAAAATAAAACCAATGTGAAGATTCGTCTTGGAGACAAGATAGCTCTAAGAGGAATGGTTTCCTTCGAACAAGTGTATTATTCTGATAGTGGGTTCAGAATTATTAGAAAGCTAATATATTCAGTAAGGTCAAGTGATCGGAATGCCTAGGTGGAGGCCGCTTCCGATCAGTAATATTAATGAATAATTAATATTACAGCTTAATCTTGACTAAACCCTTCGGGTCACACCCAAGCAATTAACGAACCGACTCGACAAATTAATTCGGAAAAACTTAATGAGTCGCCCGAGTATTAAATATTTAGAAGTCGAAAATTTGAGCTTGGAGCGTCAAAACTGAGCGTCGGAGAATATCAAATGTCGAGCCAAAATTTAGGATATGGCGAGACGGGAAAATGCTTCAAGTAAAAAGTAAAATCCTAGCCACACAAAAGGCTAGGAAAGCGCGCCCAATAAGAGCGCGCCACGTGGCAACACACATGGCAAAACGTCATGTGGCAGCACGTGGCAGCCGCCAAGTGGCAACCACCACGTTGGGAGCCACCTAGTGGCAGCGTGCCATATTGGCAGCATGCCACGTGGCAGCGCGCCATAGTGGCGGCACGTATGGCAAGGGGTCGTGGACCCGAGTGACGGGTCATATAAACGGGCCAAAAGAAAATGGCCCAATCGAACCCAACTTGGGGCTCAAGGTTGGGTGACACATGGTTAGTTCACAATGCATGTGAAATGCCATTGGGACCAAGTGAGAAAGTGGTCCTCACCTAACCATGTGACACTTGTTACTTGTTCCTTGGTTTATTTAACTAAGGGTTGAATTCATGAATCTTTCCATGTGGGATCTTTTTGTGAAAAAGTCCCACATTGAAAGATAAAAGGAATTCACAAACTATTCTTCCTTATAAATAGCCAAAGCATGGCTTGAGAATTCTTAGCTTGAGTAGGAGTTCAATAGAGCATTGCATTAGCAAAAACTCTTAAACTCACATAATACTCGGGTTTTGGTCGAACCTCGCTAATCTCGAGGTAATGGACCTAAAAGTTAGTAGTTGTTTTTGCGGGTGGATCTCCGCCGGAGGTCCTCGTATTTTCGGGGCTAAGCTTCTCAAGTAAGAGCCCAATTTGTGGGGCGAAGCACGCGCCAAAGGTAAATTTTCTATTTTGCCCTTTTAAGTTTATTTATGCTTTAGTGATATTATTTAATGCGAGCGTGATCCTTGGCTCGGGTTTTTTCCGCGGTGAGTGGGACTCACTAAACCCTAACAGCGGTATCGGAGCCCCGCTCGTTTATTTTTAATTATCATTTTTTTTCAAGGTATTTTTTATGGCTTAATTTTTCTGGTTTGAGTTGCTAATTAGATTAGTAGCTCGTATTATCTATTTTAACCTCGTATTAGAGCTGACTTCAGCTCCCGAACCCATTTTTCAACCCAAAAATAGTGAATTTTGGTGGAAAATGTGTTTTGGCAATGGTTTTACCTTTTTAGGACTCGGTTTTTAGCCAAAAACGACCAGAAATGCATTTTTTGAGGGGTTTTTCGTTTTTACGAAAAATTTTAACTCTTTCTAACCCTGAAAATTAATTGCATATTTATGGTGGTTATTTTATATGCTATTTTAAACCTCTTTAGGCATGATTACTTGGTGGTAATTTGTGTTTGAAAGCTTGGTTTTATTTTTCACTTAATTGCAAATTAATTGCATTAAGTGTGAAATTGTTGTATTTTGAGGCTTCTAAGTACTAAAGATTCAATCTTTAATTATGTTAAGTGATTGAAACTTTGAGTTACTAAATTCCATGAATTTTTGTTGAACTTTGTTGATTTTATCATTTTTTTAGTTGATTGTATCATAAATTAATTGCATTAAGTGTGAGAACTTTGTTTTTTGAGGCTTCTAAAGTGCTAAAGATTCAATCTTTAATTGTGCTAAGTAATTGAAACTTTCAAAGCTAGTAAATTCCATGAATTTTATGTTGAACTTTGTTGTTTTAATCATTTTTGGTTGATTTGAAACATAAAGTTTCAAACTTTGTGATAGAAATTTGTTTACCTACATATTGGAAGATATAATTTTTCAAGGATTCACTAATGTTACTAGTTGAATTTTTCATTTGGAAATTAAAGTTCATATTTTTCTAACTCCCTCTTACTTTGTCAAAATCTCAAGATTAATTTAAATTGATTAAATTAATAATGAGAAATTGCCTTATTCATTTTGTTGCACCAAGTTAAACCAATTTAATTAAAGAAGGGTTCTTGAAAATTATTTTGGTTGAATGCACCTTGTTAAATTTTATTTAAGTTAGACTTGTTTAAATTTTAAATTTTTTCTCATTAAATTAATTCTAAAATTAATTTAGAATTAATAAATTGTCACGCGAAATTTGGGAATAAAATCCCGAGGCTATGGCATGCAAATCGAGGCAAAGCCCCCCTGGGCTAGCCGGACAAATATCAGCCCGCATGTGGCTGGTAAAGGGGCTGCTCGAGGGTTGTGTGCGGCCATATGCGTGACAAGCGCATCCAGCAACAGCAGCAACGCAACAGCAGCATATGGTGCGACTGTGCGTGTGTAGACACCCATTTGTATCTCCCCAAAACCAAACCCGCTGATGAGTACCTTTCACGTCGAATCATAATCGAACGAAGCGAAAATTTGGAAAATCTAGTGTTGAGGATAGTTTTAATTTCTTTTCTTTTCTCTCTGTTTTTGAAAATCTATTTTAAGAAAACAGCCAATCCAGTTTGGTCCATGATATGGGTCCAATAGTAGTGTAGTTGGATGGGGCTTGAAAAGAGCTTTCCAACGATATATTATAAGCCCAATTCCGATGAATAATGAGGAAGTTATGGCCAAATTACTAAAGTGGGCCCGGTTTGAACCTTATATGCAGCCCAATGATATAGGAAGGGCCTAATATGGATTTATCATTCCTAATGCAATTAGGAATAGTTTTAGTTATTTAGATTCTTCTAGAAGTTTCTTTTCATTCCTAACTCTATTAGCATTGATAAATTGACTTTTGTTGACTTTTCAGAATTTTAATCAGAATAAAAGAGTGTTTTTGAGGAAAATACAATTTTATCCTCCTGTACGCTTAATTTCTATCTGATTTAGAAAACGCGTCAAAAACTTAGGTAGCGCCTAACGCCAGCATTAGCGCCTGGCGCTAGCATTAGCGTCTGGGGCTAACTCTGTTTTTTCACGTTAGAACTCTGATTCGATTTTCTATCTTTTTGGCTGATTTTCTCTATAAATAGCTCCTAAAAACTCCATTTTCAATCATCTACAATCATCAATTCTTATCCTCTCTAATTTTCTCTCTAAGCTAAAATCTTTTCTCTCTCTTTTCTAAACCTACCAAAATTCCGCATTCACAAGACCTAAATACACCTAGCATTATTCGAAGTTGCCTTCGCCCTAGACGTCAAAAGGTTTAATTTCTGAGGGTTTGGTCCCAAATCTCTCTTTTAATTATTTAATTTAATTTTTGTTTATTGTTTTCCTTGAATTTAATAACATGTGTATTTTGTTATTAGAAAGAGGTACGAGGCATCCAAGTAAGTGCTTTAATTGATTTATTGTTATTATGATATAGAAATCATGCTTAGGTTGTTATTATGATTCCTAGTGTTATGTTAGGGTATTTTGATCTTCCTAGTATCATGTCTAGGGTAACTTTAATATCAAGTATGATTAAAAGTATGATGCCTTTTATTTTCTTCCTAATATTTATGATCGTTAGTATCATGCATGTTAGGGCTAAAGCTTTGATTTTTATTGTTTAGTGACATGCTAGGGTTTGTTATTAATCTTGTTAGTATCATGCCTAGGATCTTATTATTATGCGTTAACATGATTATGTTAATTATGATTATTATAATTATGATCTTGATTATATTTGTTATAATTATTGTTATGATTATTTATTATGTTGCTTGATATATATTTATTGTTATTACTTAATCACGCCTTTTATGCACGTTTAAAGGGAATTTGGTAATTGTAATCACGCTTAATAAGATAATTAATAATCTTGTTTAGGGTTTATTTGATTATAATTCAAGTGATCGCCAATAATAGTTTCATTTTTGCATTAATATTCAACCAACATAGATTAAACAGGTTTAGGGTTAATCCTATTGATTGCATGTTAGTCAGAAAGCGCACATGAATAAGATCAGAATAAAGTAGAGGCCTATTATTAGGGCAGGTTCAATCTCTTTTACGTTGGATTTGTACTTTCATCCCCGAACTACCAGTCAAGGTTCCAGACCTGTTGGAGTTGACGATCTCCTGGATCGTTAAGGGGTGTAACCTTCACCTCGTGAACGGTTTACAAGTTCCTAAAACTTGTTGGCGACTCTTTTGCTTTATATTCTTTCCCTTTGGACGCCACCGTACTTTAGTGTATGATCACAGTGGGATTCAAGTTTGGGATAATGCTTGAAATATTCCCTACAGTTTTTGGCCAATCCACTAGGGAGGATTTCTATTTTAATTCCTGAAATTTATGTCGGCAATGATTTAGAATGAGTGAATGAGACTCGAAAAGTTCTAAGTATTTCATGTGTGTAATTTTGATTAACATTATCGTCATATGCATAAAAAAAGATCTAATTGGAAAGACTATTTGTAATGAGTTAAAACATAGGATTTTTACACGTAGGAAATTTGAGGAATATCTTTCATAACTAGGATCGAAATAATGCTTCGTGAAACTGGAAAATTTTATCGAGCACAGAAAGTTGTGGGGGCATGTAGGAACTAGCGTCAGCGAACAAAGATTAGCGCCAACATTTTGACTTTAGCGCCAGACGACAGCCTCTTTTGCCAGGCGCTAAAGCCAAAAAGTGGCATTAGCCTCTGTTTGCTGGCGCCAAGTTCTTCCAATACCGAGCCAGAAATATACGTTTGAAATTTGACCAATTTTTAGCTCTGTTTGCTCGATCCTATTTCCTGATTGAGTTTTTCTCACTTTTCTGAAACCCATATGTGTTCTACATATGGACATAACCCTCTGGGAATTCATGCTCCATCTACCTGATTGAACGCTCTGAGCAACAAAGGGTACATCCGAGAATGTTGAATTCACCAAACCATGGAAGCGAGTTTTTCTAAACTCGCGGTGTCCCATCCACTCGCGCCAACCCTTCACGGTTAGGCTTCCGTGCGGTGCATCCGGACAATTAACCATGGACCCTCTATTGACTAACCCATATCCCGAACTTTAGAGAACTAGATCCATGGTTAGATTGCAAACTCATTGCATCATGATGTGTCTACTTGGCTAATTGTGCATTCTCTATGTGTTTTTCCTAACCGTTTTCTTGACGTGTGCTAAGATTAAATGAATTAATTCATGACAAAAAGAACTTCGCCTAATTAATTAATTAATTAATTAATTAATTCGAGTAAATAAAGTCTAAATTTTTATCAGAGTTGACTTAGTACGACTTTAGGTATACCCTGTAAAGTAATAATACCGAAAACAGTTTTAGATCGACGCTCCAGCAATGGCGCCAAAATTTGAACTTTAGGGCCACTCTGTGGAGTGTAGTGCTTGGCGACAATCCTGTCGTCTGGCGCTACACTGCAAAGAGAGGTGTCAGTCCTGTCGTTTTGACGAAAGTTCAGTTTAATACTCGAGTCATCAATTTGTGTCTAATTACACAGTTTGCTAATCAATTTGGTTTTTTACCGCTAATAATACCGCATTAAGTCATTAATTGAGTCTAGATACTAAGTCCCATGGTCTTACACAAAAGTGAAAGCATGTCATTTACACTAACCACATAACGCACACACTAATACACACTTTTAACCATGTCTAAGAGAGTCTTGAATGCGCGTTTTTTTCCGTCATTTTTTTTAGGGGGGTATGTCGGATATTAATCCTCCAATTTAAACCATTTGATTAAATACCATACTTGATTCCCAAATATATATACCTTATTTTTGCCTAAAAATATGCACCTATTTTTTTTTATTGTCCTCTTTAAAACCATAAAGTCAAGGTCAATTTGAGTCAAATAATTAAAACAAAAAATGGTTTAATTTACAGCGCGTGGTCAAGAAAGGAAGGGCGTTTAATCAAAGAAAATCTTTTTGTACAAGTCCAAATTTTCGAAAAACCCATTGCTCGTAAGAGGAAAGCTAGGACAATAATGGCAACTCAAGAAGAAGTCAATGAGCTTAGGAACCAACTGATTACCGTAACTGAGGCGTTAAAGGTTCTAACCCTCAAGATTGATGATCCTGTGAAACAACAACAGATGGACCTCATGCAAGAGAGTCTGAGAAAGCTATCTAGTGACTACAAGTTTCAAGGTATTAGCTCACAAGGGGTCTCGGTGAACAAGGATCTTCTTCTGCAGAAGTTCAATGCCAACGACATCCCAAAATTTAAAGCAGTTGATAACCCTTATTTTCATTTAAGAGCCTTCGAAACAATAATGAGTATTAAGGGTATCGATAAGAAAGTGTTTCCCTCTCTGTTCTCACTATCTCTCGAAATCGTTTGCCAATAATGGTTGTTTTCTCTCGAAAAAGAAAAAACCTCCACTTGGGAGTCCATAGTAAACGCTTTCATTGATAGATACAAATGCAATATTCAAGTTGAGACCGACTATAGGGAACTTGAAAACCACAAGCAGAAGGAGAATGAAGGCTTCACCTCCTTCTTTAACAAATGGAGAGAAACCTCAGCTAAGATGATTGAGGTGCCCAGTGAAAAAGAGTCCGTAAGGTTATTCATCAAAAACCTTCAAGAAAAGTACTCCAAGCATCTCAAATATCAGAATAATCTCCATACCTTCAAGGCCGTCTATGACATTGGAATTAATATTGAAGACGACCTGGTTAAGTTGAAAGCTGCCAACAATAACTCCAACAGTGGCTGTAAAGGCAAAAAGAACGACAATCCTTCTTCTTCCAAAACCACCCACTCAAACAATGTTAGCACTTGTAACCTAAGTGAAGTTCTTGCTATGAAAAATCAAGGACAAAAGAAACCATTTAGGAGGAACTTTACTCCTATTGGTATGAGTTATGACACCGCATTTGACCGATTAAATGCAAAAGGTCTTATAACTCCTATTTGACCATTTGGGGACCCACTATTCGAGAAGAGGACGGCCAACTGGAACCCCAATGCACATTACAAGTATCACCAAGGTAGGGGCCATCTTATCGAGAACTGTTGGAAGCTTAAAGAAGCTATCCAAGACTTAATCGACAACAACAAGCTACCATTGCACCCTTCCAGTAAGAAGCCAAGTATTGATAGTGCACCTCTCGATCACTCCTTGGCCATCTCTAATGAGGAAAACGAGGTTGATCCCTCATCTCTCATCAAACCTGTCAAAGAAATCAATGCTATCGAAGAAGAGGAGGAGATCCTTTTCGACGCCATGGATAACCTTCCAGAACTAGCAAGTAAAGAGGACATACAATTGCTTACACTTTCTATGATGGAAGGATCACACTTGTTACGTGAAGCCCTCGAAGTTGTAAAAGAACTTCAGAAGAAATATGACGAGGTTCCACCCTCAAAAAATAAACCTAGGAAAGAGATCACATCCATGGGAACGACTTATGATGCGAAACGCTTTCCTTTACAAGTCACCGATAAACCCAAGAAGAGTAATAGACTCTACACTCCAATAGGGATCCCATATGCACCTCTCCGAGAGTGGCGAGATCAAACCTCTCGAACCGAGACCATTTGAATCATTAAAAAGGACAGATAGATTCTACTGTCAATATCATCAATCAGGGGGTCACACTATTGAAAACTGTTTTAAATTTAAGGATTTAATTCAAAAAATGATTGATGATAAGAAGCTAGTCCAAGTTCCACAAGAAGAGGATGCAAATATTAATGGATTTTGGGACAGCGACGAAGAAAACGTTTATTTGAAAGACATGGTAGGTCCTTTACCTTCGGTGTCATATGCCATGGATGAGTTTTGGGTTGAAGAAGATTCATCAATAGAAGTCCTCACAAGATCCGGGAGAATGCAACCTCTTGTTTCGACACAACCTATGCCAACCACACAGCAAGTTCCCATACCTATCATAGAAGATAATGACATTGTCAAACAGTTCAAGAAAACCAAAGTTGAAATGAACATATGGAAGCTTCTGGCAACGTCTCGAGAACATAGGTTGGCCGTAATGAATGCCTTGGATAAAATAGGGATAGATTCTGACACCACTCCTGAGGGGTTGGCTAATTTCCTCACGAGTGATCTCCCTAGTCCCATCAACTTGATCACCTTTTCCGACAAGGATTTACCCCCCGAAGGTGACAAGCATTATAAGGCATTAAACCTCATAGTGGTTTGCAAGAGAATGAACGTCCCTATGACCCTTGTAGACAATGGATCAGCCATTAATGTATGTCCACCTAGAACTGCGAGAATGCTAGGCATAAGGGATGAAGACTTAACCCCGTCAACGCAAGGAATAAGAGCCTATGACAACAATCGTCGTCAAGCTCTTGGTAAAATTACTATGAATGTAACGACGGGAGCGATAGAACACGCTACTACTTTCCAAGTAGTAGATATTAGAGCTTCATTCAATCTATTGTTGGGACGCCCTTGGCTTCATGACCTAAAGGCCATCCCCTCATCTCTTTACCAACAAGTAAAAGCTATAGTTGGAGGAATTCCCATTAAGATCGATGCTTTTCCTATGAGAATTAAAGCTATAGAGAATCCAATAATTAATGTGGAGCACGATGAAGGCGATGAAGATTTGTGGGGCTTTAATGAAGAGGTCTCCTTAATCGAGGAGAATATATGGACCCCTCTCTGCAACAACCCCCACTCCAATATGTTTGTGAACGCTATTATGAAGAAGCAAGGACATTTTCCTAGGATGACCTTAGGAAAGAAGAAAGGAATAGCAAAACCGCTGGAATCACCTAACCTCCCTAAATTAGACACTTTCGGACTTGGTTTTGAACTGACTCAGAAAGATCTCAAGCAAGCCTAGGAAAAGTCGAAGGCACGTAGGGACGCTCGCATCCAAAACAAAGCAATTCCAGTGGATCAGTATCCTCTTACCCTTTACAGACAATTTATAAAAGAAGGAGAGGACTATCCATGTTATGAATTTCCCGAACCATTTGTCGTAATTGGCATAAGGCAACCGGGATTTGAAATTTTCTTAGATTGCTATTTCATAGACGAAATCCCAATTCATGTCCATAAGGAGAAAGCACCCCCGTGCTTTGACTTTAATGTCATGGGATTACTATTTAGGCGAGAAAAAGATGAGCCAACATACAAAGGGGATAACTCCTCGCTCATTCAGATAGTCCTACAAAGCGAAAACTTCAATACCTCGAAGCTAATCACTCCAGCGGAAGGATCACTACAAGGGTGGCGCAAAACCGTCAAAGTGACTACTCCAATTGGAAGGAAGATCTCCATCACAACGGGGCAAGGACCGATGTTCGAAGAGTCGTCTGAGTCAGAGTCAGAGTCTCTCCCTATATAGTCATCTAGTCCTTAGTTGTAGCACCTCCTCCTTCTATCCATTCCCCCAGAATAATTAGTGATCAAGTCCCTGAGGACATATCTCTATTTGATGTAATGATCTCAGAGTTTAATAATATGGCTTCTTCTCCTTACTCCCTGTGTTCTTCTTTAACCCAAGATGACGAGCATTGCTTAAATAACAATGAAAAAGACAAAGAACTTATTAAAGCAATGGAAACACTTAAAAAGAAAACACCGATAATTGAAGAAACTGAGACGGTTGATATCTCAAATGATTCAACTAATAAAAGAGAAGTTAAAATCGGACTAACACTCAATGAACAAGAAAGAACCGATTTAATTAACTTGCTTGAAGAATTCATCGACGTATTTGCTTGGTCATACGAAGATATGCCAGGCATTAATAGAGAAATAGCTCAACACACCATACCACTAATTCCAGGAATAAAACCTATAAAACAAAAGTTACGTCGAATGAAACCCGACGTAGCTCTTAAAATAAAAGAAGAAGTTCAAAAACAAATAACTGCAGGTTTCATCAAGGTATCCAAGTACCCCGAATGGGTCGCCAACATTGTCCTAGTCCCAAAAATGGATGGAAGGGTAAGAATGTGTGTCGACTATCGATATTTAAATAAGGCAAGTCTAAAGGACGACTTCCCTTTACCACACATCGATATTCTGGTGGATAACACAGCAAATCATGCACTTCTCTCATTCATGTATGGATACGCGGGCAATAATCATATTCTCATGGAAGAAGAAGACATGGAGAAAACAACCTTCATAACACCATGGGGTACTTACTGCTACACGGTAATGGCATTCGGGTTGAAAAACGCGGGTGCTACTTACCAACTAGCAGCGACTACCTTGCTCCATGAAATGATGCATACAGATGTTGAAGTATACGTGGACGATATGATTGTAAATTCAAAAGATCGCCCAGGACATCAAGTAGCCTTAAGGAAATTATTCGAAAAGCTAAGATACAATATGAGGTTGAATCCATCTAAGTGTGCTTTTGGAGTCACCTCAGGCAAGCTTTTGGGTTATGTCATAAGCTTTGGAGGAATAGAGATAGACCCAACTAACTTTAAGGCAATCATGTCAATGCCACCGCCCAAAACCGAGAAGCAGATTTGAGGATTTATTTACCAATTGCAATACATAAGCAGGTTCATTTCAAAATTGACAACAATATGTGAACCAATCTTTAAAAAGCTTAAAAAGAATGTACCAATGATATGGACTGACGAGTGTCAAAAAGCCTTTGAAAAGATAAAAGCCTATCTTGCAAATCCTCGCGTTATAGCTCCAGCACTTCCGAGAATACCTCTTAGGCTGTACTTAACAGTTACCAAAGAGACAATGGGAGCCATGCTAGCACAAGAAGTAGAAGGCAAAGAAAATGCGATCTACTATCTAAGCAAGAAAATGCTCGAATATGAAGCACGCTATACACCACTTGAGAAATTGTGCCTCGGATTGGTGTGCGCCACAACCAAGTTAAGACATTACATGCTCGTGCATACAGTCTTCGTAGTTTCCCGATTAGATCCACTGAAGTATTTATTCGAAAAATCTACACTCAACGGGCGTATATCAAGATGGATAGCCAACTTAGCCCAGTTCGATGTAAGGTTCATGCCATAAAAAGCTATCAAAGGATCTGTGGTATCGGATTTTCTAGTAGACTTTCCAATAGAAGACTCGACGCCAATACACGACAATGAATTTCTAGATGAAGACTTGATGGTCACTGAAGATGATACTTGGACCTTGTACTTCGATGGAGCCTCAAAGCAAAAGGGATGTGGCGTTGGAGTATTACTAGTATCACCTAAACAAGAGCATGTTCCAATCTTCATAAAACTTGATTTCGACGTTACCAACAACGCTGATGAATACTAAGCATGCGTGGTAGGCCTCGAAACAGCTTTGGCATTGGGGGTAAAAAAGTTACGGACATTCGAAGACTCTTCATTGATCATTAACCAAATCTCCAAGAGGTGGAAAGTAAGGAGTGAAAGTCTAGCCCCTTACCAAACCTATCTGGAAACCCTTACTAATCAATTAGAAAAGGTAGAATACACATATCTACCTAGAGAAGAAAATAAATTTGCTGATCCCTTGGCAAGACTAGCCTTAATGGTTAGGATTCCTACGGAAATCGAGCAAATGCCTCTAACTATAGAAAAAAGGCACAAATCAGCATATATCCAAGCTATATAAGATGATGAAGTAATCCAGGATGAAGAAGAAGAAGAAGAAGAAGAACCGTGGTATACGGATATACTCAATTATGTCACCAAAGGAGAATACCCTCCCAATGCTGACAAAAGAACAAAACGAGCATTAAGACTCTTGGCTTCCCAATACGTTTCATAGACAACGAGCTACACAAAAGGTTACCTAAGGGTCGAGCTCTCTTATGTGTAGGAAAAAAGGATGCCCAAAGAGCAATGAGGATAGTCCACGAAGGAATTTGTGGAACTCACGTAAATGGCAAAATGTTAGTCCAAAAGATAATGCGAGAAGGATACTATTGGACTACAATGAATAGGGATTGCCATCAATAAGTAAAAAGATGCCCTAAGTGCCAAATCTACGCTTATTTACAACATGTTCCTCCATCTTTGCTCTACACCTACACGCCATTCTCTACATGGGGAATTGACATCATCGGCAAAATCACTCCCCCATGAACAGGAGGTCACGAATATATCTTAGTGGCAATTGATTACTTGACGAAGTAGGTCGAAGCACAATCATACGCTAAACTCACTGTAAACATGTAGCACTCTTTATTGAAAGAAATATTATTTGTCAATATGGAGTCCCACATGAAATGATAAGTGACAATGGAACTCACGTTCAAGCCAAATGTGAAGAATTGCTACAGAAATATGGTATTCAACATCATCATTATTCTCCTTATAGACCTTAGGCAAATGGAGCAGTTGAAGCAGCTATTAAAAATCTAAAGACTATCATCGAGAAAATGACGGAGAATTATAAGGATTGGCCTGACAAACTTAACTTCGCATTGTGGGGTTATCGCACGTCAATTCGCACATCAATAGGAAATACGCCATTTTCCTTGGTTTATGGAATGGATGCGGTACAACCTGTCGAGCTAGAGATTCCATCTCTACGCATCGCATTAGAGAGCAAACTCAATGAAATTGAATGGACTAGGTCAAGATATTAGGAGCTAATTCTACTTGATGAAAAACGACTAGAAGCTCTACATCACGCTCAATGTTACTAAACTCGTATGGCTAGGCCTTTTAATAAGAAGGTCAAGACAAGAATATCAAAGTAGGAGACTTGGTGTTAAAAGCATTAAGGAAAAATGTTTTAGATCCAAGGGGAAAATTCAGACTTAATTGGTCTAGACCCTACATTTTCAAAACAATCCTGTCAGGAGGCGCAGCAAAATTAACTGACATGGATAGCAATGAGTTCTCGAACATGAAAAATCTTGACCAACTTAAAAAATACTACCCATAATCACTTGAGTAGGGCACTCAAGAGAGCTACGTTTGGCCTGATTCCATAAGAAAGGATACGTAGGCAACCCTTCACGGGTGCGGCCACTTTATTTTTTTTTTAAATCTCGCATCCCAGACTTAATAAAAAATTCGACAGAAGATCGACGACACATTGGCCTCACAGAAAAGATCCTGGCGCCAGCCAATGAACATTAGCGCCAGACGACAACCTCCGTCGTCTGACGCTAGACTGCCGCAGCTGGCGCCAGTCGCAGAATTGTGGCGCCAATTTACTGTAAAAATATCTAGGAATATTTCGGTGTTTTCGGAAAATTTTCGACTTCCATACTCGAAAAAATTTCTGGAAAATTAATTTTTTCGGTTTTCATTGCTTTAATAAATTAAATTTAAAGTAAACAAATTAATTAAAAAGCTTGAACTTCATTAATAAAATAAATTACATTATTGACGGAATTTAAATAAAGCTTAAATAAATTAACTTTGAATTTAAAAACTAAGTCTAATAATTGAAAGATAAGCAATGCTCTAATCTTTTTTCTCTTTCTTTGCCCTCTTCCAATTCTTATCTGCATCTTCTTCCTCATCCATAACCTTAGCTAGTAGGCATCCTTTAGAGGACCTACATTCAATCTTGGAGTAAATAGTTTCTCCCTTAGCT
Organism: Chenopodium album; assembly: GCF_948465745.1. NCBI lineage: Eukaryota > Viridiplantae > Streptophyta > Magnoliopsida > Caryophyllales > Amaranthaceae > Chenopodium > Chenopodium album. Next base: position 49,118,853 of record NC_137838.1, read on the forward strand.
AGGACCCCATGCTTCTTTTCTACCCAAGCCTTATTCTCTGTGGTGTCAGCTTTCCTTTTTCCTTTATCTTTCGCAAAAATTTTCTTCTTAGGCATTGTTGGTGTTTTGAACTCAACTCTCTCACCCAAGCGCTCCTTAACAGGAATCACTTTATCACCTAGACGACTCTTCACATCAGTTTTACTCTGATTTTTCTTTACATCCTTTGAAGGTTTTTTCAGAAGCCACTTTTTCACATCATTGTGCAAAGAAGGAGGAACCTTTTAGGTAGTCACTTCCCATAAAGGTCTTGCGTTCCAATAAGCATCAAATTTGTCTACTTCCTGAGAGACAGGGAACTCATAGGGATGACAAAGATCACCGGAAGGAATTGTTTGAAGTAGGTCGTACTGTCATTTTACCCTGTAGGTATAATAAAAAGTCATTCGGGACAAGCTCGGAAGACGACGGAAAGGCTGCTAGTTGACACCAATCATCTTTTCTATTTTCCACCAAGGAATGACCCACTTGATGGCAAAATTGTAAGACTCGAAGACCTTCCTTCATTCGTGACGCCCCATCTTAGAGAAGCATTTCTTCCTTCTCACGAAGCAATTTGGAGTATACTTCCTAATATTATCTGGAAGGCTAATTAATTCCAATCTTTCCATTAGCAACATCTGTAAAATAAATTAAATACAAATAAATTATTATTACTATACAAAAATATTTTTTGATTTCTGTAATTAAAAATATTATTTTTCTACCTGTAATAAAATCGGAGAGCCCCGAAAAGGTGCTTTTGGATTCTTCTTCAATTCATCAAGACTAAGCATAGTCTCTCCTACTATTAAGGGCATTGGATTTCTCCCAGATTCAATCTCCTCTAAAACACTGGATATAATTGCTTGACCCTCATTATTTTTACCACTAGCGAAAAAATATTGATTAAGCATGCAAAAGAGAAAAGCCCTTCTTCTATAAACATAGAAAGATTCAAAATAAGGTCTATCAAAATAATGGCGGGCAAATTATTTCAAATTAACTATGCAACCATCTACTATTTTGGTTAGATCTTTGTCTTATAAGTTGAAGAAGCGTTCAAAGTTCTTATAATAATATTCGTTTATTTTAGGGATTACTACAAGATCTAGTGCAGGGAAGCCTAAAATAGCACTGAATTCTTCCGGCAAAGGGTTAATTTCATCATACCCTAATCTAAAGCAATGAGTATCTACATCCCAATATTCTAGAGCGGTATGAATAAAATCTAAATCAAGATCTACCCCTTTGACACCATAAATACCCCCCATGTGAAAAACATCTAACTCTTTTCTCTCCTTGGCGGTAAGAGACCGACACCATTCATGAGTGAAGTTGGTAAAAATTTTAGAAACTAGAGACATGATCGTTATTTTTTCTAAAAGCTAAGAATATATTTTATCTGCTGAAGTTATGAAGAAAATCGGCTGGGCAAGGGGCTCTTTATACACAAAATCGGCTAACGTGTCTTATTGTACGAGCTTTCCAAAACCGCGTTTTTTTTACCTGATTCGAGTCTGACCTATGACTTTACGGTCTCTTTATTCTTCTTTTATATCTTTTTCTAAATTTATTTATTTCTTCCTTTTAATTAATATAACTATTATATTACTTATGTTATTTTTCGGATTTTTAAATTTTTATAAATCCAATATTTTTTTGACTTTTATTTTTTAATTTTTCTTTTTTGGGGGAGAAAGTCGGATATCCTCCATGAATAATAAAAATGGCGGAATTTTTGCGCAAAATTTATTCTTCACACACAAACATGCACATGAAAAAAAAACGATAAATGATGAATAAACTCATAATAGTATGTATATACAAGCATGTCTAAATAATGAGTCTAATTAAAGGCAATGTTCTATACAAAGTCAAAATAAAATAATAAAAAGCACAGGAAAAGACTACGACACCGGGGGACGTACACCCATCATCTCATAAAACTACGCCGTACGAAGAGTAACCTCCCCACCAGCTCAAGCTCCAGCTCCAGCTCCAGCTCCGGTCTCCTCGGGAGGTGGAAAACTCAGCACAGGACCCGTCTAAACAAGATCAACCTGAGGCTGAGGCTGCGGAGGCTCCTGCGATGACGAGCCAACCTCATACATCCCAACATCTCTAAGAGCCGAGGTAGCCTCTCCCTGTCCTACCGGCGCAACATGTGCACCCTCAAATGAAGAGCTTGAGCCTTCTACCGCCTCAGTACGGGCAGCCTCAGAACGACCGCCCCACCACCCGAACCAGTGCGGCAACGTCTCGAGCTAGCTCGTCGTTTCCCTCCGTACCTTAGGTCTCGTACGGGTATGAGAAGGAATGGGCTGACCCTGCAAAAGAAACCAAAATCAGAAATATGCAAAATAGAAGCGGTAATGCAAAAACAAAAGAAGGGAAGCTACCTCCTTAACGACGTTGTCTCGACGACATGTAGCCACGTTCCTCATCCGGACGAGCTGGCTCCGGAAGGCATCTATGCATCATGCCATCGCTGAGACCACCTTGCGTGAGAATTGTCAAGAAGTAAGTAAGTAAACATGCATAACATATATGGACAAAAGTTGCAAATAAATAAGCTTACCCGAGTCTGGTGACGAGGAGTCGACCGCTCCACAAAGCACTCGCCCTTAGGTGCCGGAGGAATCGTCTCCTCAAATGGCCCGTATGTCCTCTAATAGTGGATGGACATACGAGGTTGCACGAACTCAGCAGGTCCACCATGACAACGCAAGTCAAAATCAGTAATTACTTGGGGGCTACTTAACGAAAGGTAAAAGCTGAAAATTATACCGCCACCTCCTCAGCAAGTACAGGAACTGGAGCTAACAACGACAGTAGCTCCTCCTCATAGCATCGTCCAGGGTTCGTGTCAGTTTGCCAAGGGGTACCAGCTCCCTCTGACATGCTCACCAACCTCGCGGCATTAAACATGTGACCCGGTGGAGGAGCAGGAACGTCAAAAGTATCTGAGGAATGCTGAATAGCAACTCTCTCCCCAAGATACGCGATCGCTCCATTGGTCCCCAAGAAATAGCGACGCTTAGCATAATACTGAGCGTCTAGCCCAGGGACCGCCAAGTCGACCCACGGTCGGTACAACACGTCAGGCTCCTACAAAGAACGTCTATGAAATAAGAATCTATCAAAGGTATCATAAAATGTTCAAATATGTAAAGAACCATACTGAGATAATCCAATCTCGGACATAAGCAGTGGACATCCCCACACGGCGGCTTCCCCAGGAATCACTCACTAGAAACCTGCGCGGTGACGGTCTCGCCGGCGCACCTGAGGGAAAGTACTCGTAGAACCAGATCTACAAAAGGCGAAAATTATCAACGAGTGCTAACTAAAGCTTAGAGTTAAACTTTACAGGAAATAAAGTATACCTCTATGACCCTCTAAAAGCCGGATAGAGCAACGTTCCCCGTGAAGGACCGATGTCGACACGAGTCCCGCAACGCTCGGATGAAATCAGCATAGGCCAAGCTGGCCTAGTCGTAAGTCCCGATCCGGTGTAGATCACGGACACCAGGAAGGTATTAAAGCAGCGCCCTACTACCCTTGTCAGGGGAAAATGTCCCTGAAAGCAAGATAAGTGCAAAAATGCGCACCCGCTGCTCTCGTGTAGCCGCAACATCATCAAAAGCCGCTACTAGAGTCGAGCGGCGAATCCCCTTCGCGCTTATTTGAGTCGACTCCACCTCAGCTCGAGCCCGAACAACAATTGGACCCAACAGCTCCTCGACCTTGGGAGAAAAAGACGCTAATCTCGTTTTCGAACGGCTGCGCCACAGAGCTAAACTCCAGTCCCGTGATAAAACTAAAGTCAGTCGGGGTGACCATCATCTCACCCCAAGTGAAGTGGAAAGTGTTGGTGGTGTCCCAAAAGAACTCCACCAGAGCACGAACTACATGGTGACCCCCGCTAGAGGCAATCATGTCCTCTGAGGTCTCGAAGAGCGCAGTTAGTCCGCAAGACTCCCATAGAATTCTCGCCTCGTCGTCATTAGCGATGTACATCTTGTACAAGTCGCCCAAAGTTTCGCAACCGAAACCATGGCAGCGCGTCCTCCCAACTGTGATGCCCCGTCTCACCCTCTCATAGATGTGGTGTATAGGAGAGAAGTACAAAGTCCGCTCATCCCACTCAGGGAGTCGGCCGAGTGAAGTGGATGGATCGGCGTCGTCCTCTACGGGCTCATGCTCCCGTCGAACGTCTTGGGACCATGAACTCGAACCTCGCTGTCTAGCCATGCTAAATTGCGTAAAATCATCATAAATTAAAGTTCTATGGTATCTAAGGTTCGCCTAGCCGCATGATACTAAGTTCGCATAAAACAGAGTACGTAGTACTAAAACGTAGCATAAATTCATATTGAGCATATACGGCATTTTTCAAGCATTCAAACAATTTCTTGCAATACTATAGTATTATTTGTGACAAATTGGACAAGAATTTTTAGCAAAAACGTCAAAAATAAGCCACATTATCTTCCCGACCTTAAGAGGTCCAATAATGGTGATTTGTTTGTTTCTTCACCAAATTGTGTCAAACAAGTCTCAAATTACTCCCAAAGAAATATATAAACATAATCCAGCAATTTCATGGCATAAAATTTGATAAACAAAGAGAATTTAGCAATTTAAATTTCGAATTTTCAAGAAATTCGTAAACAAATGCATGCTAAATTCATTAAAACGGGCGTGAGTTTGGAGGAAACTTACATAGATCGGAAAAATGGATGGAATAAGCTTTGATTTGCAACATATTTGTGCGAATTCGGTTAAGAAACGAGCAAGAACATGCCAAATGAAGTTCTGAGCAATTCTCGAGCAAAAACGCGAGCAGCAGCAGCGGAAATGAAGAAGAGAAGGGTATTTATGGAAAACTCGAATCTAGTGCCAAGCGTAAGACCTTGGCGTTGGTCGATAAGGCTTAGCGCATGACGCTAGTACCAGCGTCTGGCGCTACAGCCAAATATGCGGCGCTAGAAATATTTTAGTGGCGCCATACTGTGCAGCCACTCAGTACGGTTGTTCCAACTCTTGCAATATATTTTGGGTTCCTTGGTACGCCAGTTAGCCCCTCTAAGCAATTTGACATGATTTTAGTAATCGGCTTGATTACAATTACATAAAGTGATCGACCTGATGAATGATCGACACACTTAGCTTAAGGCGCCTAAGCATTGGCTCATTACAAGGCACCAACATACTGGGTCATTTAGCAAAGCGCCAACATACTGATTCATTCAGCAAAGCACCGACATACTAGTTCATTCAGCAAGGCACCGACATACTGGTTCATTCAGCGAAAGGCACCGACATACAGGTTCAAAAACAGCAAAAGTGCAGACGTACAGGCATAACGGAAGCAAAGTTCAAGCGAGCTTTTAAGGATCGACAAGCGTAGGTCTTCGGTAATTTTCTTTGGAATATTATCGCAACGAATGAGGATAGCTTCAAGCGAGGATATCTTCGGCAGCGTTCCCTAGCTTGCGGAGAGTTGTCACAAACAACTGAGGGTGATTTTAAGCGAAGTTGTCTTCGATCGTGTTCCCTGGCTTGTGGAAGATGGACACAAAGTGCTAGAAGATCGTTTCAAGCGAAGCAATCTTCGATGGGGTTCTCTAGCTTGCAAAAGTCTATCTTGGCGGAATTGGAGATAATTACAAGCGTAGCAGTCTTTAGGCGGCATTCTTTAGCTTGCTAGAGGTCGTCAAAAATTACAAAAGTACAAAAGTGCAGCAGCAAATTGGTTACCTTCAGAGACGTGTGCTCGACGGTACAAGATACACGTTTTTTTTAACTCTTTTATCTATTTAACTAACGCTAGTTTACAGGTGTCGGTGTTACAAGAATGATTTAAAATCGCAGAACGTTTTGAATCATTCTCCGTCCCTATCGATACTTTGACTTTTGTTTTCGAAACTTGCGTTTCTCCAAACTCAGTCAAAGTGGGGGCTTCTGTAGACACCCATTTGTGTCTCCCCAAAACCAAACCCGGTGATGAGTACCTTTCACTTCGAATGATAATTGAACAAAGCGAAAATGTGGAAAGTCTAGTGTGGCGGATAGTTTTAATTTCTTTTCTATTTTCTCTGTTTTTGAAAATCTATTTTAAGAAAATAGCCAATCCAGTTTGGTTGGTCCATGATATGGGTCCAATAGTAGTGTAGTTGGATGGGGCTTTAAAAGAGCTTTCCAACGATATATATTATAAGCCCAATTCCGATAAAAAATGAGGAAGTTATGGCCAAATTAATAAACTGGGCCCGGTTTGAACCTTATATGCGGCCCAATGATATAGAGGAGGGCCTAATATGGATTTATCATTCCTAATGCAATTAGGAATGGTTTTAGTCTTCTAGATTCTTCTAGAAGTTTCTTTTCATTCCTAATTCAATTAGCATTGATAAATTGACTTTTGTTGACTTTTTAGAATTTTAATCATAATAAAAGAGTGTTTTTGAGGAAAATACGATTTTATCCTCCTATACGCTTAATTTCTATCTGATTTTAGAAAACGCGTCAAAAACTTGGTTAGCGCCTAACGCCAGCATTAGCGCTTGGCGCTAAGCTTGGCGCCTGGCGCTAACTCTGTTTTTTCATGTCAGAACTCTGATTCGATTTTCTATCTTTTTGGCTGATTTTCTCTATAAATAGCTTCTAAAAACTCCGTTTTTAATCATCTACAATCATCAATTCTTATTCTCTCTAATTTTCTCTCTAAGCTAAAAGCTTTTCTCTCTCTTTTCTAAACCTACCAAAATTCCGCATTCACAAGACCTAAATACACCTATCATTATTCGAAGTTGCCTTTGCCCTAGACGTGAAAGGTTTAATTTCTGAGGGTTTGGTCCCAAATCTTTGTTTTAATTATTTAATTTAATTGTTGTTTATTATTTTCCTTGAAGTTACCAACGTGTTTATTTTGTTATTAGAAAGAAATACGAGGCATCCAAGTAAGTGCTATAATTGATTTATTGTTATTGTGATATAGAAATCATGCTTAGGGTGTTATTATATATGATTCCTAGTGTTATGTTAGGGTATTTTAATCTTCCTAGTATCATGTCTAGGGTAACTTTAATATCAAGTATGATTAAAAGTATGATGCCTTTTATTTTCTTCCTAATATTTATGATCGTTTGTATCATGTTAGGGCTAAAGCTTTGATTTTTATTGTTTAGTGACATGCTAGGGTTTGTTATTAATCTTGTTAGTATCATGCCTAGGATCTTATTATTATGCTTTAACATGATTATGTTAATTATGATTATTATAGTTATGATCTTGATTATAGTTGTTATAATTATTGTTATGATTATTTATTACTTTGCTTGATATATATTTATTGTTATTGCTTGATCACGCCTTTTATGCACGTTTAAAGGGAATTTGGTACTTATAATCACGCTTGGTAAGATAATTAATAATCTTGTTTAAGGTTAATTTGATTATAATTCAAGTGATCGCCAATAATAGTTTTATTTTTGCATTAATATTCAACCAACATAGATTAAACAGGTTTAGGGTTAATCCTATTGATTGCATGTTAGTTAGAAAGCGCACGTGAATACGATCAGAATAAAGTAGAGGCCTATTATTAGGGCAGGTTCAATCTCTTTTAAGTTGGATTTATAATTTCATCCCTGAACTACCAGTCATGGTTCCAGACCTATTGGAGTTTCCGATATCCTGGATCGTTAAGGGGTGTAACCTTCACCTCGTAAACGGTTTACAAGTTCCTAACACTTGTTGGCGACTCTTTTGCTCTATCTTCTTTCCCTTTGGATGCCACCGTACTTTAGTGTATGATCATAGTGGGGTTCAAATTTAGGATAATACTTGAAATATTCCCTACGCGTACGTTCGTAAGGCAGCACGTGGCTGCTGTGGTGTGGGTATGAGAGCATATTTGAGTGCATGGTTTTGTGTGGCAAGGGTGTGAGCTGTGATGTGAGGAGTGCGTGTGGGTGTGCTACGTGCTTGCGGCACGATGTGCACAACCCCACACTTGGCACTTAAACCCCGGGTTTTAAGGAAATGCTATTTTTTATTTATTTTGTCGTTTTATTTTAATTAATTTTGTTTTTTTTAATTAAAATATTTTTGGAGGCTAGGCCTCGGTTTAGTGCGACATTGGAAAAATTAATTTTGACAAATTTTGGGTTCTACCGGCTTAATTAGTTGGATTAACTAAGAAGGATGCGGAATTTAGTGGGAGATTCAATTATTAATTTCGTCAATTACATAATCGATTAAATAACTTTGACTATTTTTAATTAGGAGTGTTAATTGGATTAACCACCTAGATTAGTTACTAGTGCGCTCGCATGTTTAATGCATTATTACTTGCTTGTTGTAAAATGCATGGGCCATTCACATATAGTGAATGGATGAATGTAATGTATATTCTCTCACAAGTTTTATAAAATGGCAGCTAGTGGGACCCGATTAGGATAGAAAATACGGACTGTGTGCCTTGATGTATTTTTGTAAATCTAAATACAGTCTGCGTACCGTTGAGTATTTTTGTACCTTAATATTTAGATTAGTCCTAATCGTAGTTACTAGTATTGCATAATTATGGTCAAGTCTTGAAGATGGAAGTTCTTGGAAGACAAAACCATGAAGTTGCAAAAGAAGACCTTTTGAAGACTTGAAGAATTCAAGGGGTCATGCTAGTTGCCAATAGGCATCAAAATGCTTATGCTTTACATATTCATGATTATTTATTATGAACTATATGTTAGATGCATGTTTAGGATTTCAAATGTTGTGATGATTAATTAAGTTCACTTAAATAAACCAACATAGAAACCCTAGGTCCCTAAATATTGAGTGAAATTGTCATTCCAAAACAACACTTATCGACCTATTGAGAGTAGTGATGGGCTACGCCAAAGTGAGGCATCACTTCTACTCCCTAGACTCATAAGGCATACCGGGTATGCAAGTTGGTTTTGGTTGTACTCAACGATATAAGTGATGGAGGCCTAACATGTCGTGGAAAAGTGGATAAATTGTTGAGAGAGCATTAGATACGACGATTTATTAAACCAAGAGTGGCTTAGAGCCATTAGCAATGTGTTGCTTATCTTAGGAGATTGAGTGCTAAGACAAGCCAACGAATGCTTAGTCACTCTTTATTTCTTTGGATCTTGGAATCGACTTATTCTCGCCAAATGGGGACAAATTTAATGCGTGGATAAGACGTTAATAAGATTGAAATTTTGCATGAATACTTTTTAATTTTCAAACTTATTATGTTATTTACTTGATAAATGGTTATACTTTGCACTTATATTTGTAGAATTCAAAATCAAACTGTATTGTTTTCCATGATTGGTAAAGGAAATCTTTGAGAATGGTTCTCAAAGAAAAGTACAGCATTTCTAAAATACAATTCTCATAAATTACTTTTAAGGACGGTTGGACATCATTTATTCAAAATACTAGGTAGTTTTGATAAAACATGAAGTATTGAGTTGCAAACTCAAAATTGTCAATATTGACAACATATCTTTTTGCTTAATACATAGATGAGTAGGACTCATTGATGTAGTAATTCGAGCATGAATTAAAGGAAAAGATGGAACTTTGTTTTACGGCGCATTCGATGCTTAATTATGCCTAACAAAGTATAAAAGTCAAAGACTCTTAAAGAAATGGTTCTTTAAGATTATGAGATAAAGTATGATAAGAAATATAGGAATCGAGGAACAAAGAAAAAGAATGAGATTCCATTTTAATAAGGAGTTCATGTTATTGAAGTTAACTTAGCAACTCATTATCTTCACAAGTATCAAATACTGCTTGAGTGTTCCACTTTGAAAGTGACCTCAAACTATTGAAGATAAGCTACACTACAAGAAAATTGGCTTTTTGTAGCGATTGTACATTCGCTACAATATACAAGTATGTTTGTGAAATAATTAAGGAAATTGTATTATTTTATAATCGTCATGGTTTTCCCATATAAAATTGGTACAGAAAACATAATAATACATATCCACACTATTTTTGCACATTTATAAAATTATGAGAAATCGTATCATTTACAATCGCCACTAAATCCCAAAAATTGATACTAAAAGCCTTTTCTACACTAGACATATAAATATTATTTGACAAAGAATACATAAAATATGTCATAGTTTATTAAAGAAACATTTAATATAAGAGTTTGAGGTTGCATGTTCTGTTTTGGGTGTTTTTGTCCCTTGGGAGAGTTACGACACAAAGTCTGATCCACGCGTGAGTTGTACCTGCAAAACAACGGAGACCCCAGGTGGTTGGAGCTCCGCCTCCGATGGTCAATTTAGTAACTTGAGTAGGAGTAAAAAGGTGCGGAAATTTAGGTGGGGATCTGCTCGGATTCCAAGCTCGAGATGTCTCTATCAAAGAGTAAATGTGTGTAATAAATGGTAAAACGTGCCTCCAAGAGGAGCAAATCTCCCTATTTATAGGGTCCTTGAGAATTGTTCCCTTAATTAGGTCATCAAGCCCTAATCATTGGTGGGCTGCGCCGCATTGCGGCTTTCTCGGGATTTGGGCCATGAAGGCCGCCTTTTTTCCATTTCCTTGGGAGGACACGTGTTAAACCAAGATTGGTCCTATATGGACTAACCCTAAGGTGACACGTGTCAGGGTAAAATTTCCCCAGACATTTGCCCCTCACTGATGTGACATGGCATCTGTGACAGGTGTCACTCTTCCATTGGGGGCGATTTTACCGCCAATTTTTTACTGTTCACCTTATGCGGAAATTACGGGGGTACCCTTGAATTTACCCCTTATATGTAGCCGTTTACCCTCATTTTTTGTACGTTTTACAAAAATTTTATGAGAGATAAACTTTAGAGAGAGAGTCTGCTTTCCCGTCTGAGTTAAGCACAAGCAATCAAGCTCGTTTCCGCCTGCCCCAGACGATTCCGCCTAACCTTCAGTCATGAACTTTTAAAGGTACCGCCTCTGTCTTTCTCAGCTCTTTTCATTTTTTTCCCGCTTATATATACTCTTTGCAATAAATGGATGCATCACCAACACTCACGGCATAACCTAGGTTAGAGTCTAGCCAGTCACCTAGTACGGCTATGTCTAGGACTGGGAGTGCCGCCTCGGGGTCTTGGGACCACCCTTATGCTTGGAATCCGACCGTCTATGTGTTTGTGCAGGACACAATGGCTCGGACTATGCAGACGGCAAGAGATCCCAACTATAAGAGCGAGGGCTCAGGCGGGCAACCGCCAGAGGGGGAGACGTCTGATAGGGTAAACCAGACGGCTGCTGAGAGGTCTCCCCCGAGTGCCCCTTCAACCCTGGGGATTCATTCCTTGATGAGTGCGATCAAGGAGACGGTGAGGAGGTCGTCTCTATGCCCTACTCGCAAGATGAGAACTCATCCGAGGAAAGTTCCGCCTCCAGCTCCGAGAGTAGTGACGAGCCTATGTCACCGCTTGAGGATACTAAGGTGGAGGAGAGGAAAAAATGGAGTGAGAAGGATGACCCCTTCCAAATCCACGTCTCTGCCAAAGATAGGGCAAACATGGATAAAGACTTGGAGAACTTCAAGCTCATGCGCCCCCTAGCCGACAATTATACCATCCGGGTTCCGCCTGTAGAAGGAACCGTCTCTTGGAAAGATGGCGAGAGGAACGCCAATGCCTACTTTGGCTGTTATGAAGCGACGTTCCTGGTTGGGCTAAGATTTCCACTTCACGAGGCGGTGAAGGCAATTCTAAGAGGCTATGACCTGGGAGTCTGGAAACTTACCCCCAATTCTTGGGCTAACATTCTGGGGTACGTTGACGCCTGTGAGTTCCAAGGGCTGCATCCCGGCTGGGAGGCCTTTGCCCACATGCATTACTTAAGTCGCAACTTACCCCCAATTCTTGGGCTAACATTCTGGGATACGTTGACGCTTGTGAGTTCCAAGGGCTGCATCCCGGCTGGGAGGCCTTTGCCCACATGCATTACTTAAGTCGCAACCTAAGCGGCTGGAGGGCGTGGTATACACTGACCACCCTCCCTCAGTACATGGTCTTGAAGATGCTACCCTGTCAACTAGGGAAACAATAAAGGTTCCAAAGAACTGAATTCCAAAAAGCACCTAGTTTAGAGACGAGGACTTTTTATCCGCCTGCAGGCTTAGCACAATGTTCACCAAACGTATGCGCCTGACCTTAAGACCGTCTGGGGTACTTTTGTGCCGAATTTGGCAATTACTAATGTTTTTCGCTCTTTTTTGCAGAGAAAGCTTTAGCCATGCTCCCAGACGAGAAAACACCCAAAAGGTCCTCCGCTGCCGTCCGCCGAGATTTGGCGGAAAAGCAGGCGATAGCTATCAGGGCCAAGGTAAGACGCCTGACCCCTTTTCTTTTACTTCACAAGTTTCATTTCCAGATGCATAACTAACTTGTATCCAATTTGCAGGAAGGCAAAATCTCAAAAACTTTTGAGAAGACTCTCAAACGGGCTAGGGATGACTTCGCCTCTACCCCCTCCAAGAAAAAGACTGGCTCCTCCCAGACTCCTGGGGCCAGAGCCGGGAAAACGCAAATGCGTCTTGGGGGCAGGATGACGGAGGTAGACGGCAACTTTGGCCTTGATCTCGTCAACCCCTTGTTTATTGGAAGAGGGGTTACAGCGGCTGCAAGTGGATCTCGCCAGGCCATCTCTGAAGGTAAGGCTAACCCATTTGAGTCCCCACCTGAGTTAGGGTGGCCTTTGCGAGTGAAATCCCACTCCCAAAAGACTTCTTCCTCCGACGGTCGGCAACAGATTGGTGCCGCCTATTTTTCGCACTCATCAAGTGTTGATTATGGTGTAGATGTCTCTCCCTGCTGGCCAGACGTCCAAAAGCATGCCAAGGCCATGATTGACGCCGTCCGGAAGAGGGACAAAGACAACATCCCTGGGATAGAGACGTTCAATCTGTAACGCATTCTATCCCTTCTAGCTGAGGTAAGGTGTAAGAAAGTAACAAGTGAACTTCAAGTATTATCCCGCCTGTAGATCTAACCTTATTCATTCTATGCAGGCCCTGATGCGGGTAGAAGGTCTCAAACGTCCATACTCCAGCAAGCGGGAAGAGGTAAAGAGAGCCAACAAATCAGCCAGAGACGCTGAAAACGTTGCTTTGTACTCTTGTAAAATAAATGAACTTGAGACTAAAGCCACAATGATGATGCAGGCGTCGAAGATTGATCAGGTGAGGATGAGGGGGGAAATAACCAGGCGGACCCGTCTGCAGCTCAACAGTGACTTTCTTCGGCACTATGCAATTTTCTTATTCAACGGCTGTATGCCAAATTACTTTCTTTTCGGCCTGCGTGGCGAGTATTAGTTGTCTTTACCGGCCGAGGAGCCGGGTTAATTGAATATTTGTTTCACATCCCAAACGGGGTCCGGTTAACAATGTTCTACCACAATTGTTTGGTTGGGTAGTTCTTTCATGAATGCGCCGACTGAGTCGGTTTTGATCATTTTGCGCTTGAATTTTTCATTTTTAATTTTGCAAGTATGCTTGAAATTTTTGCTTTTGCCTAACTTATGAAAAGCATGCGACAAACAGATAATCCGGCTGTTCTTGCCCCTGGGCGGCTGTGTGGTTGGTTTAACCTTTAAATCAATTGATTGTCTTGAAAACTTCTAATGCTTTAAAGAGCATGATATGTTTGCAAGTCAATCAATCACAACAATGATTGCCCCAAACCAAGTGCACAGCCGCTCATGTGACAGGCGCTAAGGATAAGACGGAAAAAGGCCGTCTGGAAATTAGACGAAAGGCGAAGGACCGTCTGTCTTGTCAAGAGACAGGGGGCAAATTACCGCCTGGGGGTCTTGCAACCCAATTAGGCTTTTCCGCCTTCGGAAACGTTTAATTTCGAAGGGTGATTCTTTTAACCCAGGCCAGCGGCTATGAGTTGGACCATGCCTCCTGTATATACAAATGCACTCTGATAGTATTGTGATGAATGCACCCGGAGGGGTGTTACTGGTCGTCTTAATACTGATGGAGTAGACGAAATTCGAATAACCATCCGGCCTTCAGCCTCACGTCCCTTTGACAGTTGCGTAGCTGTTGCACAACCCTTGATGCCCCGGTGGGGTGGGGTGGTGCAACTTTGGAATGAAAAGCTTGGGAACTTCGGTCGGTCACCAGCTGATGTCTTAGGACATCCGGTGTTCCGAAAACTTAGTCGTTCTTCCGACTGTTCTGGTCAGACGGCTATGAGTTGACCAATTTGGTCGTTCAATCTTTACCGTCTGCATAGGTACGTAGAGCAAGCAGGTAGGCTGCTCTCTTCAACGATCGCACCCGGAGGGGTGTCGCCAGACGCCATTGTCCATGTAAGGACAGGCGATTTTATGAAAAAAGCAACCATCCGGCCATTGGTCTCTTGTCTAGGTTGAGACTGACTTTATAGCCAATAAGCGGTTTTGTGCCTAGTTTAGTTATCTGGCAAGTAGCCTCATGTAAAATGATCGCTGAATTGTATACTAAGTTTCAAACTTAAAGACTTCACGAATTGGGCCGCCTGTGAATTTCTCACACGGCCTTAAAACTTGAAAAAGGAAAACATAATTGAATACAAAAAGCTATTTCTCATTAATAGACTTTTTGCTTACAAAATTTTACAATTCAGAAGTAGTTATTTTTCAAATTGTCTACATTCCAAGTCCTAGGCAGGCGCCTATCGTCTGGGGTTTCCAGGCGGTAGCTGTCGTTTTTAACTTCCTCATAGATTCGGTGGGGGCCTTCCCAATTTGGAGTCAGCTTTCCCAGCTCGTTGGCCCTACTAGTTGCCTCCATTTTTCGTAACACAAAGTCGCCAACTTTCAAAGGGCGCTTGTGCAATTTCTTGTTGTAGGCTCTTGTCATTCTCAGACAGTATATCTCGTGACGCAAGGCGGCATTTCCCCTGCGTTCTGAGAGTGAGTCCAAAGCCAGACGCATGGCCTCCCAATTTGTTTCCTCATCATAAAACATTACCCTGAGGGTAGGCTCGTAATGTTCGATGGGCAAGACAGCTTCAGCATCGTAAACCATGAGAAATGGGGTTTCCCCGGTTGACCCTTTGGCCGTTGTCCGGATGGCCCATAGGACATGAATCAATTCTTCTGCCCATAAACCACCGGCTCTTTCAATTTTCTTTTTTATGCCGTCTGAGATGAGTTTGTTAAAGGCTTCAACCTGGTCGTTCGCTTGGGGTCGGCCAACTGATGCAAAACAGCTAGACATCCCTTGATCCCCCAAACAAGTCTTGAGCTGAGGCGTCTCAAACTGAGGGCCATTACACCATAGACAAAGGTACCCCAAACCGGGTGATGATGTTCTTCCAGATGAAAGAGATGACATCCTTAGTCTTGATATTCTTGACCGCCTCCGCCTCCAACCACTTGGTGAAGTAATCCACAGCCACTAGAATGTCACGTTTTCCGCCTGGAGCAGGCGTATAAGGACCTAAAATGTCCATGCCTCATTTAGCAAACGGGACTAGGCTGTGGATGGCCGTTAGATCATTAGCCGGGCGGTGAATAAGTTTGCCAAATTTCTGACATTTGTCACATTTCTTCACTAGCTCTTTGGTGTCTGCCTCAAGGGTAGGCCAAAAGTATTGTCGCCTGGCTCTACCAGCTAGGGATTTGCCGCCTATGTGGGAGGCGCAATACCCCGCATACAATTCTTCGAGAACTTCCTTCCCCTTCTCTGGGGTAACACACTTTAGAAGAGGCTTCAGAAACCTCGCCTTGAAGAGTTCTCCGTTTCTCATCTCGAAGTTTGCCGCTCTCTTTTTCATGGCGGTTGCCTCCTGTGGCGAATCAGGGAGAGTGCCGTCTGTCAAGTAATCCCGGATGCCATCCATCCAGGTAGAGCTTCGGTCCAAGGTTCTAATGGGCTCTTCAAAAATGCTTCTTTTTTTCCAGAACTTCCCAAAAGACTGACTGAGGCGTATCACAACAGCCGGAAGATGCTAATTTGGACAAGGCATCCGCCTGGTTGTTATCAGACTTGGGCACATGGCTCAAAGTGAACCCTTCGAGTTTCCCATCCTCTTCTTTGACAGCTTGAAGATATTTGATCATTGCCGGATGGGTAGCCTCATATGTACCTTCGTACTGGCTAACGACCAATTGAGAATCACAGTAGGCGTCAACTTTGGTTGCCCCTGATGCCTTACACATGCTGATTGTTTGAGGCCTGAAATTTGAACTGTAGTGCATACTCATATTTATCTCCTTCAGGAGATTCATAGATTACGCCTGCACCACAGCCGTTCTTTGTTAGGTTCGTCTACATACACTTTCCAAACTTGATCAAGATTATCCAGAGCCGCTGGACGGGCTTCTTTTTAGGATCCACGGCGAGTTTGTGGATAGCAAGATCCTGGCTGACGCCTGTCATCTCTTCCACTTCAAAGGCAAAATTGTCTTTGAATTTTTTCAGCAAAAGGTGTAAATCTGCACCCAACTTTGTATAGCAACCGTCCCAACCATTTACAGTAAGCTCAGGACGGCTGTCGTCCAAAGGTATATCAATATGTTCTCCAGCCGGTTGGGGACGGAGCTCATCTGACCGTTCCCCGGTCAATGATTGCTATTTTTTCTCTTTCTTCACCTCCACCAGTAGAGGGACCTTTCTTTTCTTCCCGGCTGCTAGTGGGGTTGGCGCTGGGGCGGCATCCTTGACATTATCAAGGTCTATTGGTTCTTGCCCTTGGCTGTCTGGGGCCATAGTATCCTTGACGGCTGAGAGGTAGCACTCCCAAGCCATCTTTTGATTCCTATTCAAGGAACCAACAGAGTCGTCATCCCTCTCATACTTGATGAGCAAGAGAAAAGGGATGATTACATCCTTGGCTTCGTTGAGGGTTGGCTGGCCCAGAATAATGTTATAAGCGGTCAGCTCCTCAACAACCAAGAACTTGACGACCAGGTGTCGTCCTTTTCCTTTCTCACCCAATCGTATTAGTAAATCAACCCTTCCGACTGGGTAAACCATTCCACCCCCAAAGCCAACCAGGGGGTGTGTTACCAGATGCATGTTGATGACATTGTATTTCAGCTTTTGCAGGCACCGAAGACTGATGATGTCCGACGAGCTGCCGGTGTCAATAAGTATCCGCCCAACCAGCTGGTTGGCGACCTTACATTCGATGACGACCGAGTCGTCATGCGGACGACGAACACTACCCCGGTCCTTCTCAGTGATCAGAACGTCTGGGAAGGAGGAGCTAGCAGACGCTTGCTCGTCATCATCATTGTCCATCTTTCAAAAATGGATCTTAGTGCCCCGGATGGTAGGGCCACCGCATGAGAACCCGCTTACTATGGTGTAGACCGGCTCCTTATCGGTGTCCGAATTACTAGCAGAATGGGGTGTCTTAGACGACTGCCCTGGGTTCATCTTATTAGTCCCTTTGGACTTATAGATATAGGAATTTAACATCCTCTTGTCAGCCAAACGGTCTAACACCCGTTGAAGGCTGAAGCAGTCGTTGGTGTCACGGCCAACTTCCTCATGGTATTGGCAGAATTTATTCTTTTTCCGTGACTGGACAGAACTCTTCATTGGATTCGGCTTTTCAATGGTCAGCCGGTCCTTTATCTCCATGAGGATGGAGTTAGAGTCCTTGTTAAACTTGTACCTGGGGACGTACGATTTAAACTCTTTTTTCTTCTTCTTGGATGGCTGGTCAGAGTCACTAACTGCCCAGACGTCTTTTCTCTTTTTTCTTTCTTCTTTCTTCTTGGCCGGCTGAGTAGGCCGGCTGTCCTTCTGTTTGTCAGACTTCTTATAGTCCGACTGGTTACTAGGCGAGCAGAGGTCGGTTGCTTGAATTTAGCTTTTCGCCTCCCTTAGGACCGCCTGGAAAGTGGAAGCCCCTTTTCTGGCTAGGTCGAATTTAAAAGTCGACCCTTCTCTCAGACCCTTGAAAAATTCTGTAAAAGCTACCTCGTCAGACAGTCCTTGAATCTTATTTCTAATTAGATTGAACCGCCTGACATAGGAGTGCAACCCTTTTCTCTCCCCCTGCTTAACGGTGCTCAAGTCAAGACTTGTTTTCTTCGCAGGGATGTTCATCGAGAAGTTGGAAGCAAATAGGAAGGCAAGCTTCCTAAAACAATCAATGGACCCGGCTGGCAAGTTGCCAAACCATTGTTGGGCAATGCCCTTCAATGTAGTCGGGAAGCATCGACACTAAGGAGCATCATCCAACCCCTGTAAGTACATTAGGTTGGTGTAAGCCATGAGGTGATCTTCCGGGTTGGAGGTACCGTCATAGGTGCCTACCAACACATTTTCAACCTTGGCTGGTTGTGCCGCCTCGGTTATCTCCCGGGTGAACGCAGAAGGTTGTTCACCCAGGCGGAGCAGACGAAGCTACCAGTATAGTGGCTGGACGTTGTTGTATGCCACCTGATCTCCGAAGAGGGTCGGCTGCATGAAATAAGGAGAATACTGAACGTAGACCTAAGAAGGTACATACGGTGCAGTCCCAATCATCTGAGGACCAGAATGGACGGTATTACAGCCTATTTGGCTCTAATGCAAGGAAGGTACATTCCCTGTAGAGGTGTTGTTGAAGCTGTCTGGAAAGTTCGACGTAGAAGCCGACTCAGACAACTGCTTATTTCTCTTGCGGGTGATGATCTCCCGGGTGTCAAGAGTTGATTTTTTTATTCCCACTGGCTGTTGAGTCCGGCGAGGATTGTTGGCATTCCTCTTAGGAAGAAGAATTTTGGACCAATCAATGGTCACGGCTGCCTTCTCCTTTGGATGAGGAGTTGGTTGCCGATCTCTGACTTACTTCCCTTTCTCAAGAGGAGTCTTTTTTTGCCGACCGACCCCTGCTTGGCCCAGCCTGGCTCTTGGTGATCAGATCCTTAATTTCACCCTTAAAACTTGTCATGAATTTCATGAGTTTGTCTCGAGTGACGGGAGCTGATCCACTAGTCGTATGGGTTTCCCCTTCCGGCTGCCCAGGGAGCTGATCCACTAGTCGTATGGGCTTCCCGCTCAGGAGTGTCTCTGGGCCAGATGTGCTTGGTTATCAGGGAGCCATCATTGGCTATATAAGTTTCAACCTGAGGATCTTCATCCTCTTGGTCATTGAAAACTTTCGGGTCGTCGCCCAGACGCTTAGGAGGTGGCACAGACTCTTGAACCATCTTTAAGGTACTCTCCCCACAAACGGCGCCAACTGTTTTGGGTGTTTTTGTCCCTTGGGAGAGTTACGTCACAAAGTCTGATCCACGCGTGATCTGTACCTGCAAAACAACAGAGACCCCAGGTGGTTGGAGTAAAAAGGTGCGGAAATTTAGGTGGGGATTTGCTCGGATTCCAAGCTCGAGATGTCTCTATCAAAGAGTAAAGGTGTGTAATAAATGGTAAAACGTGCCTCCAAGAGGTGGAAATCTCCCTATTTATAGGGTCCTCGGGAATTGTGCCCCTGATTAGGTCATCAAGCCCTAATTATTGGTGGGTTGTGCTGCATTGCGGCTTTCTCGGGATTTGGGCCATGAAGGCGCCTTTTTTCCATTTCCTTGGGAGGACACGTGTCAAACCGGGATTGGTCCTATATGGACTAACCTTAAGGTGACACGTGTCACTCTCTGACTGGACTACGTGTCAAGGTAAAATTACCCTAAACATGTTCGAATCTTGTAAAGATGATATGTATGATTTTTTTTTTTATAAAGAAAATGAGTTCAACATTTTTAGAGATTATAATCGCTACTATAATCACCACGATTGGATGTAGTTTTTCGTATCGATTATAAAGGCCAACCCCACCGATATTGAAAACCACTACTAAAGGCTAAAGCAACGGGGGATATTGTATCAAATGACCATTCGTTGGGAAAGCTTTTTGTTGCAATTACAATAGATACTAAAGGTTAAAATAATCGCTACGTACGAAAAGGTTATTTTCTTACAGTGCTAAGTTATTGACTTACAAGCTTTGAATGAAGCAAGTGGTGCTACATCAGTTGTAAGGTTGTATGCTTTGTTTAAAGACCTTTAAGCTAAGGCTGGAATAAAGAAATGGTTATAGTGTTCCATAATCAAAATTAGATCAATTTACACACGGAAAGACTCACATTCATAGAAATGGGCAATAGTTGGAAATTTATTTGAATGGCATGGTTGTCTAAACCATGAGTCAAGAATGCTTGATTATAGACAAACATTTTCTTAACATTATAAACTAGAAAAATCTCAAAGTCATGGGCATGATTTGCGTTCCGAACATCTTTAGAAATGTCACATCGACAAGAACGTACTCAACGCTTTATTAGATAGGCTCTTGATAGTTGATCGATTCGAAATTGTTCTAAGACAAGCAAGTCTTACTTGTTGAAACTGACAAAGTAAAGAGTTATTGTTCTTGGTATAGACAATTGACTCCGAAAGCTAAAGAGGATTCATTTACTTCAACGTTTCACAAAGAATTAAAAAGAATATGGCTATATTCATCAAACATGAACAAACTTGACCTTGAATAGTTCAAGAGTTTAGTGAAGTACATAATCGACTTAGCAAGATATCAAAACGTCTAGATTAGATCAAGCGATGTTTGCTTGAGCCAAGCCAGACCATCAAAAAGTTATGAAATTGAAATTGTCATAAATAACTACACAAAGAACATAGTGTGTCTTTACAGAGACCTCGATGCCATTTAAAATTACTCGAACAATGATGGATCACATTCCTTCCTATAAAGTTCTTAAGATTTTCACGAAGGACTAATGTTACACGAAACAAAATGTCGGAGCTAGAAAGGACACCATATTCAGTTATGGATAGAATTAATTTCTAAATGTCTTTTCAAGTATATGTCTAAAACTCTTAGCCACAGTGGGAGCTAAGTGACTCAGTGGGAGCTCACCGGCTTAGCAAGATCTAGGTAGTTGAGTGGGAGCTTAATGGCTCATTAAAGGCTAAGATAGCTCAAGTGGGAGCTAACTGTTTGTTTTACAACAAACTTTTACCCAAAGACAATATACATGTCTCTTTATACGCATTCAAGTGCTACCACAGGCATTACCTCAACAACCTAATTGAGAACATAGTGTTTCTTGCTCTAAGTGGTGTCTTTCTGGAAAGTAACACCTTTCCCAAATGACAAGTGGGAGGAAAATGAACTCAATGACAATCGAGCTTAGCAACAAACTAGAACTGAGAATCTCAAAAGACCTTAAAAGGGATTCGTTAGAATACTTGATCAAGAATACTCAAAAGGTCTTTACAAGTGCCTTAAAAGAGAATTAATTTCTCACAAAACTTTTGAAAAGTTGGAGTAAGATCAAGAAAATCAAAGGGCTTTGGAAGCGCCTTGAAACTCAGTGTTTGATGCAATAACCCCGTATGGGTATAGAATTCACCAAAGGCTTGGGTTGAATCCTAAAAATTTTCTATTAAGTTAGAAATAAACCTAAAACTTACAAGCATACTATTTACTATTAGATAGTAAAGGAATAATGTATTGTAAGATAGCTACGACAAATCCAAATTCCGAATAATGGTTAGAGGCCATGAAAATCCGAAACAGACCCCATGTTTGAAAATCATGTTTGAAACTTGATTAATTTTCATGAAGGGTGAAAGACCCATCGATTGCAAATAATTTTTCAAGGAGAAAACTAACAAATGTGGAAATGTATATGCATACATAGCCAGATTGGATGAAAAGGATACAATTAAATTCACGAAGTTGATTTTAATAAAAACCTATTCACCAATCGGAATGCTTAAGTCTTTTCGTGATTGATCTAGCAAAATTGCACATATGAAATATGGCAAAATAGATACCCAAACCTCCTTCCCAAAATAGGATTTTGGAAGTGACTATGGAATAGTCTAAGGGTTTTGAAAATCTAAATAATGCTAGATTTTAAAGCAAGCTCAAGAATCTGTCATGGGATTAAAGGAAGCATTGCATATAGGAATTAGAACGTGTTTTCTCATAAAGTTAATAAGAGGATTGGCTTATGGAAAAACATAGAAATTCTGATGAATAAGAAGTTTAGTGGGAGCAAAAGTAAAGGTCCAACAAGAAGTTTACGAACTCTATTGCGAAATAACTATCAAATGCTAAATGCTTAGATTTGAAAGTATTTTCGACAATGGACCAAACAAAAGACGATACTTAGTACGTATTGAGTATTAAGTTCTATTGTATAGACTTAATAAAATGTTTGAGCGTGTAAAGGAGTTTACTGTGTTAAACATGAATTGAAGGACTTTGAAAGACTTTCGACCCGTATGTATAAAATAAAGTAAATGTTTGAACTAAGTATGAGCTAGGCTAAATATTAAGTCAAACATGAAAGACTCTAATAGGGACTTTCAACCATATCACACAGCAAACAGTTTTAGCAAGACTCAGTGAAACTGAATGAGCTAAAATGTCACATGGATGAAATAAGATTGAGAATTACTCTGCAATTAAATCCATCATGTAAAGCTATGATGTGGAATCGTCACACGACTTACTTTCTTAGAGCATGTGAAGTATGTATATAGTACCAATCAACTTGAATCTAAGTATTAGATTATAGTCAAGAACATCTAAAACACATGGATGAGTTAGAGGATGATTTCTTGACGCGTGGAAAAAAATAAAATTTGAGAATTGATGTTGCAAGCACAAACCTTAACAAGGATTAAATCCTTAACAAGGAAGCCATTTATAAGCACGAGCTAACAATAAGTCGTGGCTTGAGAATGGTAGCATGGACGTGCATCCATGTGTAATGTGCAGGAATTTAAGGAAAATTTTCATGGTC
Source organism: Chenopodium album (assembly GCF_948465745.1). NCBI lineage: Eukaryota > Viridiplantae > Streptophyta > Magnoliopsida > Caryophyllales > Amaranthaceae > Chenopodium > Chenopodium album. The sequence continues at coordinate 49,141,680 of NC_137838.1, forward strand.
ACAAGTGATTAAGGTATCCCAAATCATTGTGAGTCGTTTGGAGTGAAACCCAAGCAAAGCATCATCAGGAAGTCTACTAAAATATATGTTGAGAATATTGTTGCCTTAATGGAGATAATAAAGAAGATGTTCTTTGGAAAGTTCGTTGTTGTACGTTAATGATTATAGGTTGTCAAGTTGAAGGTCTCAATCATGAAAATGAGTGGGAGCCATCACTTGGACAATAAATCCTAAATCACATATAATCCATGACACTCTCAAATTTTATCATCTTATTATGAAAGTGATCAGTAATGAAGATGCTAAGATTAGCAAAGTAGTTATAACTAAACCTATGCAATAAGTGAACGACAACATTCACAATGGCATGAAAGAAATCAAGCATATTAGATATGAGTGTAATTTCTATAGATGTTTTATGAAGAGTGATACTCTTAAAACATTCGGAAAAACCATTTATCATAAGATGAACCATTCAAGTTTTGGAGTAATTTAAAATTTCATGCAATTTTTATCACTCTGTTTACTATTTAATTGTGGTTTAAAATTAAATAATGAGTCTATTTGGTTCTTGGAATATACAAAATAGGGTATCAAGACCAGTCTTGATAAGGAAACACCTATTAAGTGAACGTTGAATATTGTAATCGAAAATTATCCCTAATCAAGGTCATTTAAAAAATGGATGATTAATGACCAGTTGAGATTAGTGTGTAGTTTGATTTATAGCACCGTTTCATGCGCTACAAGGACATGATTTTCATGAATCATTTACACAGGTATTGGTTTAGAACCATACAGGATCGACCTATGAGAATACTTTAAGAGATTCAAAATCGTCATAAGTATATTTCTCATTATTACTATCGAAACTCTTTTCCTTGACCATGAGTATTGTGAGGTGTCTTGTTTGAATACTAGTCCTTTTTTTATGTCGGTCAAACGTCTGCCGTAATTGGGGATTATAACGACGGCTATTAGGCGGCTAGGTCCTCTTAGCAAGAGAAGCTACATTACAAGACTGGGAATGTCCCCCTACTAATAACAGGGAGCATGTCTTGTTGTTTACAAGGCCTCTCGACGAGTGAGACTGTGAAAATGCATGGTCGTGCTCAGATGGATTTTTGAAATCATCTACGTATTGACCGTCAATCTCGGATTTTTAGAAACACTTTTGACGTAATAGGGATGACGAATAATCTTACCCTATAGTTCATGAAGAGACATAAGAAAGGGGTTATACACTGAAAGCTCACTTATCCGGAAGGACAAGTGGGAGATTGAAAGGAATGGTGTCCTTTGAACAAGTGTATTATTCTGATAGTGGGTTCAGAATTATTAGAAAGTTAATATATTCAGTAAGGTCAAGTGATCGGAATGCCTAGGTGGAGGTCGCTTCCGATCAGTAATATTAATGAATAATTAATATTACAGCTTAATCTCGACTGAACCCTTTGGGTCACACCCAAGCAATTAACGAACCGACTCGACAAATTAATTTGGATGAAATTAATGAATCCCCAAAGTATTAAATATTTAGACGTCGAAAATTCGATCTTGGAGCGTTAAAACCGAGCGTTGGAGAATCTCAAATGTCGAGCCAAAATTTAGGATTTGGCGAGACGGGAAAATGCTTCAAGTAACAAGTAAAATCCTAGCCACGAGAAATGCTAGAAAAGCGCGCCCAATAGGAGCGTGCCACGCGACGGCACACATGGAAAAATGTCATGTGGCAGCATGCGTGGTAGCGCACGTGGTAGCCACGTTGGCAGCCACCTAGTGGTAGCGTTCCATGTGGCAGCATGCCACATTGGCAGCATGCAACGTGGCAGCGTGCTATGGTGGCGGCACATATGGCAAGGGGCCGTGGACCCGGGTGACGGGTCATGGACACAGGCCAAAAGAAAATGGCCTAACCGAACCCAACTTAGGGCTCAAGGTTAGGTGACACATTGTTAGTGCACAATGCATGTTAAATGCCTTGGGGACCAAGTGAGAAAGTGGTTCCACCTAACCATGTGACACTTGTTACTTGTTCCTTGGTAATTTTACTAAGGGTTGAATTCATCAATCTTTCCATGTGAGATCTTTTTGTGAAAAAGTCCCTCATTGAAAGATGACTGGAATTCACAAGCTATCCTTCCTTATAAATAGCCAAAGCATGGCTTGAGATTTCTTAGCTTAAGTAGGAGTTCAATACAACATTGTAATAGCAAAAACTCTTAAACTCACATAATACTCGGGTTTTGGTCGGACCTCACTAAACTCGAGGTAATGGACCTAAAAGTTGGTAGTTGTTTTTGCGGGTAGATCTCCGTCAGAGGCTCTCATATTTTCGGGGCTAAGCACGCGCCAAAGGTAAATTTTCTATTTTGCCCTTTTAAGATTATTTATGTTTTAGTTTTATTATTTATGCCCACCATGGGGCTGATAATCAATTAACCTACCAATTCGCCAAAAACCAAGACAATCATCATGACTGGGCAGCCAGTACCTTTCACCATTGCCGAAATCAATGAAGGAAAGAACGTATTCCGTCAAACCTTAGACCAGCAAAAAAATCCATATCGAAACACTTTTTGCCCAAAAGGTCTAGATCGAAGCCAAACTCACTAGCTTAACCAAACAAAATGAAGCCCTCCGCAGCCAAATACAATCAGTTGCGTCCAAAACCATCAATACTAGGAAAAGCACTAAGAGTATAGCCATGCAGCTTGACATGTCCGGAACCTTCCATACCCCTAACGGGGAAAAAGGATCTAAAAGCAGGGAAACACCCCTGGACATAGATTTTCTAGATGCAGAATCCCTCAAGAAGAACAGGCAGGAGGGAACCAAAGAAGGAAAAATAGAGAAAGTGGTCAAGGAGTATCTCAAAGCATTTGAGGCCAAGATCGCCAAGATCCCTGGAGTGCCTAAACCCATGGAGGAGGAAGCGGCGGATGGCTGTATAGAATCTCGTTTTCCAGAAGAGATCGCCATGGTAGAAGTGCCAGAAAGGTTCAGCACGCCCAACATAGCCATGTATGACGGAACAACGGACCCTGATGAGCACGTATCCCTCTACAAACAGAAGATGATGACAAGTTCAATCCCTAGAGACATAAGGGAAGCCATCATGTGCAAAGGCTTTGGAGCCACGCTATCAAGTCCAGCCCTAACTTGGTTCATTAATTTAGATAATCTCGTGCAAAGGCTTTGGAGCCACGCTATCATATCTGTACCATGTTGTGCAAAGACATGGAGAATCCTTAAGGGATTATCTTAACAGGTTCAACAGGGAGAAGATTGGGATACACAAGTATGATGCTCATACAACAATCGAAGCATTCCGAATAGGGTTGCTAGACCATAGTGAGCTCTATAAGGAATTAACCAAGTATCCCTGTGCGACCTTCGAGAATGTGCAAGCCAAAGCTATGGCACAAGTCAGATTTGAAGAGGAAGTTTATGCAAGAAAGACTCCCAAACCAGATCATCAGCCAAGGAGAAGCAATAACTTCTCCAGGAAGGACCATCAATTCAAACTATATCACCGTTCTCGTTTTGATAAAGGATCAGTCAATGCTGTCGAGGAAGAATTTTCAGATTGGAGGGAAGATCCTGAACTCCCACCTAAATTACATGAATATTGTTTCAATGTTAACCCTACAGGAGTGATTAGGACATTGAACAAAATGGGAGACACTATGCAATGGCCCAGGAAGAGTGATAGGCTTGGGGAAAAGAAGGATCCATCAAGATGGTGCGATTTCCATTTAGATATTGGCCATACAATCGATGAATGCGTCGCACTCAGAAAGGAAGTTTCTTACCTATTGAAGAAGGGCTACCTGAAAGAGCTCTTGTCAGACAGGTCCAAAGTTGCAAGAAGGGAAAAGGAATCCAACCAAGGTGGCCCCCCACCTCCTCCTCCAATCGTCAAAACTATCTGCTTCATATCAGAAGGGTCAGAGGTGTGCGGCCCAACGTACTCAGCAGCAAAGCGGCATGCAAAGGAAAGCAATAAGGATCAACCAGACAGAAGGGAAAGGCCAAAAATGGATATCCCCATCATGTTCGAAGAAAGCGATGAAGTAGAAGGCCATCATGACGGCCTAGTAATTTCACTCCCAGTTGGAAACTGTATGATCAAGCGAATCCTTGTAGACAATGGAAGCTACGCAAACATCATCATGCTTGATACCTTGAAACATATGAACATCGATGAAAAGAACATCATCAACAAGTCAACAATGCTAGTAGGATTCAGTGGGGAAACCAAGAAGACAAGTGGAGAGATCACATTAGCCACTTACACAAAAGGGGTTAACCTACAAGACAAGTTCCTAGTGATCGACACCTTATCATCATATAATATGATTCTGGGCAAACCATGGATACATAAGATGAAGGCCATCCCTTCCACATACCATCAAGTCATTAAGTTCCCTACCAGGTGAGGTATCCAATAAATCAGAGGGGATTCTAAAGAAGCCAAAGAATGCTAAAAGATTGCACTAAAGGTAACATCTGTAGAGAAAAGTTCAGCATAGCAATCAGAGGTTTAGTTGGGTCAAGGGAAACTGATCATAGCAGAAGAACAAGAAGCCATAGAATTCCAACTGAACCCTAGTCATCCAGATCCAAAAGTAAGGATAGGGTCAGAGTTGATTAGAGATCTTTGTCAACAAATTTCTTAATTCTTGGAAACAGAGAAAGATGTGTTCGCTTAGACTCATGAAGATATGAAGGGAATTCCCCTAGACGTAATTACTCACAAGCTAAAAATGGACCCAATGCATACACCAGTAAAGCAAAAAAGAAGGAAATTCGCGCCAATAGAACAAGATCATCAATGAAGAACTCCAAAATTTGCTGAAGACAGGAAAGATTAGAGAAGTAAAGTACCCAGAATGGCTTGCCAATGAGTGGTGGTCAAAAAGAATAATGGGAAAGGGAGAATCTGTATTGACTTCACAAATATCAACAAGGCCTGTCCAAAAGATCTCTTCCCGTTACCTCACATTGATGCCATGGTGGACGCAACGCAGGGCACAAATTACTCTCCTTCATGGACGCCTACAGTGGGTACAATCAAATACTCATGCAAAAGGACGATCAAGAAAAGATCATCTTCATTACTAGTCAGGGAATCTACTGTTACAGGGTAATTCCTTTTGGATTGAAGAATGCAGAAGCAACGTATCAAAGGCTGGTAAACAAAATGTTTTCAGAGAAAATTGGGAACACAATGGAAGTCTACATAGACGACATGGTAGTCAAATCCAAGAAGGTAGTTGATCACGTCAAAGACCTCAGGGAATCCTTCGCCATCCTGAAGTAGTACAGCATGAAGCTAAATCCTACAAAATCCACGTTCGGGGTTCAGTTAGGGAAGTTCCTAGGTTACATGGTAACATATAGAGGAATACAAGGTAGTCCAGATCAAGTCAAAGCAATCCTGGATCTAGAACGACCAAACTCAAAGCAAGATGTACAGAGCTTAATAGGTAAAATCACAGCACTAAATAGATTCATCTCGAAGTCTTCCTACAAGAACAGAGCTTTCTATGAAGTTTTAAAGAAGAACAAATAATTCAAATGGGAACAAGAACATGACAAAGCATTTCAGAAACTAAAGGAATACTTAGCCAACCCATTGATACTCTCCAAATCGAAAGAAGGGGAAACGCTCCAATTGTACCTTGCAGTATCTGAAGGAACGGTCAGTGCAGTCCTCACCAGAGAAGAGGACAAAGAGCATTTCTCTATCTACTACGTAAGAAAAATCTAACTCAGTGCGGAAACAAGGTATGCATCCTTAGAGAAAATCATTTTAGCTTTAGTCATTGCTTCGATAAAACTACGCCCATACTTTGAAATCCATTCTATACGAGTACAAACCAACTACCCCATCAAAGCCATCATGAGAAAACAAGAAATGTTAGGAAGGATGGAGAAATGGGCCCTACATCTAAGCAGGTACGATATACAATACGAGCCAAGAACCGCAATTAAGTCACAAGCACTGGTAGACTTTGTGGCAGACTTCAGCCCAACCCTTAAAGAAATAGCACAGAAAGAGGTATTGGCCCTACAGGAGCCGAAAGCTACACAAAAGTGGACGCTCCATACAGATGGTGCAGCAAATATTCGTGGTGTAGGCCTAGGAGTGGTGTTGACATCGCCATAAGGGGATAAAGTAGCACAAGTAGTAAGGTGCAATGTCAAAGCAACCAATAATGAAGCGGAATACGAGGCATTGATCACAGGGTTGACTATAGCAAGAGACATGAAGATACAACACCTTGAGGTGATATCAGACACCTTACTCATGGTAAATCAAATTAACGGGGAATATGCAGCAAAGGACGCCAAGATGGTAGCCTACCTGGAAGTAACAAAGAAGTTGATTAAGGAGTTCAAAGAATTCAAGATAGACCAAGTCCCCAGGAACTTGAACACTGAAGCAGACGCCTTGGCAAACTTGGGATCGAATATTAACCCTGAAGAATTTGGAGCTACCCTACTAGTGCACGTACTCTCACCAGCTATAAAGAAAGAGTCAACTGTGAGCGTCTACGAAATACAAAAAGATCCTGCAGAGAGGGAAGAAAATAGGTGGACAAAACCTCTCAAAGACTACCTTCTAGACAAAACAGCACCAACAAGGAATGTGGCAGCACAAGCACTCGCTTTGATAGCCTCAAAGTATTGTCTAATCAGCAACGTGCTCTTCAAAAAATCTACAGCAAGACCCTTCCTACGATGTCTAGAAAAAGAAGAAGCAGAACAAGTTCTACAGTCACTACACAGTGGCGAATGCGGAAATCATTCAAGGGGAAGAAACCTAGCCAACAGGGCACTCAGAATGGGATACTACTGGCCCAGCATGAGGAAAGACGCTGCAGAATTCTCTAAGAAATGTCTAGCCTGTAAGAAACATGCACCTCTAACATACAAGCCATCTAAAGAGCTGCGCCCAACATTGACACCTTGGCCATTCATGAAGTGGGGAATGGACATAGTAAAGCTACCTCTGTCATCAAGGCAAAGGGTGTACTTCTTAGCAATGACAGACTACTTCTTAAAATGGATAGAAACATAAGCATACAAAGACATCAAGGATAAGCATGTCATCTCATTTATCAAGAGAAACATCCTAAGCAGATTTGGAGTACCAGTAGAAATCATTACAAACAACGGATCCCTGTTCATGAGCAACAAGACAACGAAGTTTTGCAAAGAATGGAACATCTCCCTTATCACATCCACACCAAGATACCCAGAGGCAAATGGACAAGCAGAGTCAAGCAACAAGGTCCAAATAGGCAACATGAAGAAAAGACTGGAAGAAGCAAAAGGGAAGTGAGCAGATGAACTACCCAATATATTATGGAGCAGACAGAACAACTCAAAAAGGTGTTACAGGTCATACTCCTTTCTCACTAGTATACGGATGCAAAGCAGTAATTCCAACAGAAGTGGAAGTCCCCACTATAAGGTATGGGTTGATGACAGAAGAAAGTAACCAAACCGAATTGGTACATAAACTGGATACCGTAGGAGAACTTGGAGAAGACGCAAAAATGAGGATGGCAGCCTATTAGCAAGAAGTAGCAAGGTCTTTTAAAAAGAATGTCAGAGCAAAAGTTTTCAAACTAGAAGATTGGGTCCTCAAAAAGGTATACGAAAACACCAGGGAAGTAAACGTAGGAAAGCTAGCACCCAACTAGGAAGGACCCTACGAAATCATCAAGATAGTAGGCAACGGAGCCTTTAGACTCAGGAACGTAGAAGGAAAAGAGGCATAGAGAAGCTGAAATGCAACACGTTTAAAGCTCTATCATTTCTAAAGAGAAAAGGTACGTAGTTATCATTTCAATTTCGTTTTTACAAAAAAAAAAAACAAAACAACAAAAACACAAAAAAAAAAAAGCAAAAAATCTCCAACAGATAAGCGCATCACGAAAAGTACACTCCTTCACTTAAACATAGTCAATTCATTTTATTTTCACTACCAGTATTGACTTTGGCGTCGGAGGGCCGTTGGGGAAACCCACGGCCACAACTCACCCAATTCTGTTTTGCAAGGACAACAGTTACGCTGCCATACAAAGTACAGGAAGGAAGAACGTGGTAACAAAGGTCCATCCCTACAGAACAAGCAAACATCAACAAATACATGTAAGCAATGTTCCATACGTAATACAACTGTAGTACAACTGCATTACAATAAGAAACGCAAGGTTGGCAAGAAAGCACGCATAACATAACAAAGTAGTAAGATTACTTAGTTGCAAAGAGCAACAAAACAAGCAAAATATCCAGCTGCAGCAAGGCAGCACAAAAACAAAAAGCAAATATCCAACTGCACTAAGGCAGTAAAAACAAACATAACTTAAAATTATTTAGAACTAACAGGTGACACAGCACCATTGAAACTAATTCTCCCCAGTGTTGTCAACAGAGACCTTCTCTTTAGCAGCAGACTTTGAATCCTCAAGACCATCCTTAGCATCCTCGTTCATAGGAGAGTCAACTTCTTCATCAGCATAGCTCAACAGCAGTGTGCCAGGAGCAGTAGTCCCTGAAGGAAAGGTTTTTTCAAAAGCAGACTTCTCAGCATCATAGTCCCACGCCTCATGCTTTCCTTGCTGATAATCCTCCATCATTTCCAAGCGTGCCTTTCCAAAGTAATAGCTAGCCGCGTCAAGAGAGTCATTTGCAGCCTCCTTCAGAGTATTCTTCAGCCCATCCCGATCAGCAAGGCACTCCTTGTACTTGGTCCTTTCAGCTTTCAAAGCATCAGTGGCAGTCTTGTACTTATCAACAAGGGCATCACGCTCCTTCTTCATGACATCATATGCCCGAGTGAACTCTAACACCTTGTTTAGTACACCTAGGCACGACTGAAAGCTCTGCAATAAAAAGTCAGGTGACACAACTAGACATTCAATATTGTTTTGTTGATTTTTTAATAAGGGAGTATACTATACCTAAAAGGGCTATGTTGCAGCCTCATAAGAAAGGTCTGCGAAAGTCTGCGAAGATTGGCGCTCCTTGAAGGCTGGGAAGAGCAAATTACCCACATGAGGGGCTAGAGAGTCATAAGAAAAGTTGACAACATCAACATCAGCAGGAATCTTCAGTTTTCTCTTAAGATTACTGCAAGGAGGAGGTGGAGGAGGAGCACTCCTTAGAGGCTTCACATTAGCCGGGGCAGGGACATCCTCTGAACCCTTAGAAGAGGCCCGCGATCTAACAAATTCAACAGGGTACGTAGCAAGTTCAAAAGGGAAAAAACGAACAGGGAAGTTAATTGAAGCAGAGTATCACTATACAGAAACAACAAAGCAAAAGACATAGCCACACTACCACAACTAAATCCCCAACAGAAGAAACATAACAACGAAACCACGACTCGCCAAAAAGGAAAACAAACCTTGAGATATAGTAGGGGCAACCTTCCGTTCAGAATCTGAATCGTCCAAAGTCTCAATCTGGACAACTACTTTATGCTGCGTTAAATTGATGAAAGATCTCTCGTCCGCACTGATAAGTTTATTATATATATATTTGTGCTTATTTGAGCTTTACGAAGCTATTTTTATTACTAATATACGTTTTCTAGTGTTTTTGTAGAGTTGGTATTATTTTTAAGAAATTTGAAGAATTATGACGATTCCCGAGCTTATTGAACCACTACAAAGATATTGGAGTTTGATCATATTTTATGACCAAATATTTTAAGCCCAAGACCGAGCTAAAAAAATTTGGTTCGAAGATTAAGGGCTCGATATATGAAGAGGTCCAAGGTATTACAAGTTATTATTGAAGACCAACCAAGAAAGGAATTTGGGTCCAAGCTTCCAATCCTAAAAGAGCAGCCCAAGCCACGAGCCCTGCTAAGCGTGATGTTGGCCGGGCCTAATTAAGTAAGCCTCAATTTAGGCCTCGAGAATGTGTGTGTAGCTTCTGCTTTGGTGGGATGATGATGTGGCTTTGGCCTTTGAAGATTACTAGATATTAGTTGGCAGCTTTATATTTATCCTAGTTTTAGTTAAGTTAGGATTATTTTTCCTAGTTGTTTTTAATTAAACTTCCTTTTCTTTTTCCTTTTCTTATAAAAGGAGGTAGTAATATTAACGTAGGAGGGTAGTTTTTTTGTCATTAGTTTCTGATTAGTTTTAGTTTAGTTTTTTTTCTTTTCTTTTTCTCTCTCTAACTTTTCTCCCTATCTCCTCTTAATTAAACTCTTAGAATTATATCTCTCTTGTTTCTCTCTCTATAACTCTTGGTTTAATTTCAGTAATTAATTCTCTTTCTTTGATCATGTCTCCTTTAATTGCTTTGTTTAGTTTATATTTAATTATGTGTGAGTAGTTTTATTTCTAGGCTTTATGGGGATCCATAAATAATATGAAGGGGTAATTTATTGTTGTTGATTATCAATGCTAGATTAATTTCCTATTGATTGATTTAATGCTCTGTGACTAGATTAGGCATGATCTTTTATGCATGAGTTTGACAATATTGTTTCGAGATTCAAGAGATGAGAATTGATCTTTAGGTCTAGTTTCAATAAGCAGGTTAATTTATAAATTGTTAAGTCGAGATTCGAGAGATGAGATTTAATACCGGTAGATTAATCATGTGATTGTAATACGTAGAGAAAGCCCTTAATGATCTGATTAATTGATGCATCGATGATTGATTATTATGTTTTACCCTGAAATATTATTTTTTTGGTGAACCTATGCCCTAGGTCTTTTATTCATTGTTTCACCTCCTACTTTTATTCTTTCCCACTTTTACTCTTAGTAGATTAGTTTCCCTTCGATAATAATAATTTGTTACTCTATAATCTAGATTATATTAATTTTTTAGGAATAAAAAGATTCGTTTCCCTGTGGATTCGACCCTACTTCCCTATCTATTTTAGTTAGTGGTTTTAGAAATTACTTTTGATTAGGTGATACGACTTTAGCCTCTCAAAATTTGGCGCCGTTGCCGGGGAAACGGTTTTATTTTTATTTCTAATTATTATTAGAGTCTAGATTATTATTTTTTATAAATTTTTTATTTTTTTTATTTTTGAGTTGAAAATATCCATGCTTACGTCACTACAAGAATTATATGATTTTTATGCAGCACCTGACTACTGTTGTTGTCAACGTCTTTGTCATGAAAATCCTGAATGCCCTTATAGTGAGTTTTTTGTGCGTGCTCCGGAGATTTTAGAGTCTTTCCATATACATATGATCATATTTGGAAACGATTAGTTGATAATGAAAGTTATTGGGAGGCCCTTGATGAAAAAGTCTATGGACACATTAATAATAAGAATGTTATTGAGGATGAAGAACCCGTTATAGAATATGTGGTTGGAAAATCATTGGTTGATGAATTGGTGATTGGAAAATCATTAATTGTAGAAACGGTGGTTGATAATTTCTTTGTTGATGATGAGGTTATTTGTGAGGGTAAAATTTTAAAGTCATTATTGGATGATAAAGGCAATGACTACCTCCATGTTCGTTCCATTAATTCTAAATTTTTAATGGAGGAAGTAAAAGGATGTGGTGTATTTTCATCTCTCTCTTTTGATTTTTCCTTCTACCTTGAGTTCTCTTTATGTGCTCCTAACCTTTTCTTTTTAGGGATTAATGTGCTTGCAATTAAGCCCTATATAGTGTTTAATGAAATTTTTGCGGGAGCGTTTGATATGTTACTGAAGGCGTTGAATTCTTCCGATTTAGAGAAGGAGTATGGTCGAGCGGGACCTTGATAAACTAGCGCTTTGCGGGAGGCAACCCGTATTTTGTTTTTTTTTTTAGTTTTTTTTTTATTCATTTATTTTGTGTGTTTTCTTTTAGTTTTGTTTTAGAGAGGTAAGGAGAGAGTATCTTATACTTGTGGGAGTACCTTTTTATGCAGGTTTTGATCAAGAGAGCGAAAAAGAAAAAGACGAACTAGTACTAAAGATATTTGGGCAGAGAGTAACAGCAATCAGCGTGGTCGAATTAAGAGCACGTGGTCGGGCGCGGGTTCGCGTCAGCAAAATTTGTCGACTTTGACATGCCATAACTTTTGCGTTTCTTATCGGATTTTGGTGTGTGACCTATCGCTGGAAAGCTCTTCAAGTATAATTTCCAATGTAATTAAAATCATTGCATTATGACTTATATATAAACATTCATGATCGAAAGAGTACACCTGACTCAAATTTGGACTTTTTCCCACTAACACTTTGTTTCATTCTTGCCCAAATTTGTTCTACAGAGATGCATTGCAATCCTCGAGGCTTTGGTGACATTGATGTGGTGATGATGATGAGTAGTCACCTTGATTAATAGCTTCTTTTTTAGACAATGAGGACATTGTCTAATTTAGCTTGGGGGGAGGTTCTCGTGTCATATTGTATATCTTTCACTCTCTCTTTTTATTTTTATTTTTTTCTTTTGGTGTGCTTAGTATAGATTTCATTGCTTTCTTAGGTAAGATTTATTGCTTTAAAAAAATAAATAAATGATCCAAAAATTTTTTCCAATGAATTATTAATCATGCTTCCCTGTACCCCTTGATAAAAAATTTTCGAAATTATTTTGATTCATGGTTATTGATGATAAATATTGTGGATTAGTTGATCAGGATTTAATGTTTGATTGCATTGGAACCTTAACATGCGTCAATTTTGCCCAACTATTTGTGAATATAGTGCTTGACTAGTTAATTTGGTGAGGAATGTGTGTTAGTTCCTGGTATGTCAATGAATTTGAGTATTGGTTTGCAACTATGAGTAATGTTTCATGGCTCATTATTATGCACATGAGGAGGACGAAGGCATTTGTTCTTTAGGTGGCCTTCAGATGATATTAGATACATTTGTTCCCTTCTTGCTACCCATGTTGTTGCCTTGACTATTTATTGTTTATTTAGCCATATTACAAGCCGATTTGCCCCATTGGTTACTAGTCCCAAGCTTGGCTTGGGAGAGCTATTAGTGAGTTAGGTGAGGGAGTTTGTAGTGTGCTTATTATTTGCACAATTTGGGTGGGTTTTGAGAAGTTATTTTGTTTTTTTATCATAGTTTATTCTTGATGAGTTTGAATGTTTAATCTTCTTGAGAAAAAAATAAAGTATGATGTTATGAAAAAAAAAGAGAAGTTTAAGGAGAAAAAAGAAAAAAAAATAAGTGAACTTCAAAAGAAAAAAACATTGTTCAATGTTCAAATGTTCTAGTTGGAGGTATATCAAAAGAAAGAAAAAAAAATTGAGCTTCAATGGAAAAAAATCAAGTTTGGAAATTAAAGTTTGTTTATTCACTCAAGTTCTACATTATTATATTTTTATGAGAGAAATTGTAGGTGTTGGGATTGTTTGATATGTTTGGAGTTGTATTTGGTGGATTCTTGTTGGAGTTGGTTATGTTTGAGATGTTGATCATTATTTATTTTGATCATGGGTTTTATTAGGATTTGGCTCCCTTAAGCATAGCTTTTCCCTCACATTTTCCCAAATATATCCTACCCTTTTCCCTAGCCTTACATTACAAGCTTTAAAGACCTTCCGACCTTGTGCATAGAGTTGTGTAGACGTGAAAGTGTTGCTTATAGATGCAAAGGATGACTTGACATATTTCGAGTCGACTATCTAGGTTGAGTGCTTATCTCTTTAAACACACGAGTGTTGTGAGTTTAGGAGGGCATTGTTCACATTACAAGGTTTGGTTGGAGAGCGATCGAGTACATCTTTTACTCGCCACATAAATGAGAGTTGAGTGTGTGAGCACTAGTGTAGACACCTAAAAATGTCTCCCCAAAACCAACCCGTTGATGAACACCTTTCACCGCCATTATTAGTCGGGTTGAGTATTTAGTCTTTGGAGTGCTTAAATCCATGTTCTATCCAATATATTTCATGAACCAATCCAATTTCTAGTTCATTTCCCTAAACCATAACCTATTTTCCACGTTTCGTGTCCACATCGCAAAACCGAGAGAAACTGATTTTATGGATATAAAATTTAGATCCAATTATTATTTTGTTGGATAGTCCTTTAAATAAGCTTTCCAACCATATATCATAAGCCAAATTCCGAGCTATAACAAAAAAGAAATGAGCAAAACACTAAACTCGGCCTAAAACCGACACCCTTCCACTAAAACGGACATATCTTAAAATCTACAAATTATTTTAACCTGATTCTAATTGGGTTGGAAAGTGGACTTGATAAGCTTCCCAATGATTTATTATGCCTTATTCCGACTTACGGATCAAAAGTTATGATTATTTTAAAAACGGGTAAAAAACTGAAATTACCGCGCAGCAGCTAAAACGTCGCGACGCGACAAATGCTGACGTGTCACAAGGCTTATTCGCGTGACACGGTGCCCTTTTGTGTAATGCTGCACATTTAATCCACTGTGTCATGGGATTTTGCACCGTGTCATGGTGCAATTTCCCGTGTCACGGTGCCCATTCCATGACAAGGGGATATTTCGTGTAATTTCCGTGTACTTTCTACACCATGACACGAGATACTGCACTGTGCCATGGTGGACAATGTCGTGTCACGGCATGTCTTCCCGTGACACGGGATTGCTCCGTGTTTTCCCCGCGTAATCCCTAAACGCGTTTTCACTTCCCGTAACCAAATTATTTCTCGCGTCACTCAGTTTTCCCCCATGTCACGGGATCTTCCCCCGTCTGACGGTGCCTTGCACTGTGTCACGGTTGATCGCGGGGAAATTATGTTGTTGACTAACCTCCTCACGACCAAACAAAATTTATTATGATCCTAAACTAACCCCTAAACAAGTCTAGTGGTAAGTTCGGAGTCGAACCACAAGGAACGGTAATGTTGGATTGTTCTCGGTCTAATGCTTAAGCTACGCCGAAGTCGGTTTATGGATACTGGACACTACAACTACACTAACACACATATAAATATCAAGATATTACAAAGTCTACTAGGGGCAAAGATCCACTTTGAACAATTAACAAGTTTATGGGAATCGATTTGATAATCAATCATGCAAAGAAAGAATTAAAATGGGAATTAATTACCATCAAGAGAAATCTCTCAAATTCCTAGCCTAGATCCCTCATTGACTAGGTGCATAGAAGAAATTTACCCAAAATGTAATCTAATATATAAATTCTAATTCACAATCCCTTGTCAAACTAGAACTAACATGCAATTAAGTTTGCTATCTTGGGATATCAATCCAATCTAAAACAAACAACATGCCATCATCAATTCAATCAATTTAATCACACAATTATCATCAAATTTATCTCAAATAACTCAATTAACCATAACAAAGCTTCACTCAACACCTAGTAGAAGGAAATCTACTCAAACATGATTAACAAAGCAATTAATAAAGCATAAAGAGATAAGAGAGTAAGAAATGCTCATTGATATAAAATGGAGATCTTCAAATCATCCAATTCCTCCTTTGATTATCCAAAATCCATGAAAACCATTGTTTCTCTCACTTTCTCTCTCCAAAATTTGAGAGTTTCTCTCTCTAAAAACCTAAAACTAACCTAAAACTATTGAAAATATGAATTCCCCTCTAAAATGAGCAAAACAAATCTATTTATAACCCTTACTAAATTGCCTAGGAAGCTCCGCAAAAAGTCGAGCAGCACGTAGAGGAGCGGGCGTACAGGAGGTGGAGCGCCCGCTCCAGGTCCAGGAGCGGGCGTGCAGAAGGTCGGATCGCCCGCTCCAAATCTGGAGGAAACAATCTGTTTTTTTATTTTTGATTTCCTGTGAGGAGCGGGAGTGCATATTTTGGAGCGCCAGCTCCTGGTGGTGGAGCGCCCGCTCCAAGAACCGGAGCGCCCGCTCCTCTCGGACTTGGCAAACTACTCAGCTTCAAATGAGCATATCACCCACGTTTTACATCAGAATTGAGCATATGACCTGTCGTTGGAAAGCTCTCGAGATAAGCTTTCATTTCCAATAAGAATCGCCCCAAAATGTTTTGTAGATCAAAAGTTATAGGCGTTTGAAGTATGATCTTTGCAAATCAAGTGCACATTTCTTCATTACTTGTTCTTTTATGTTTTATATTTCTTCAATCTTGAGCAATGAACTTATCCAAGTGTTCCTAAACATAAGAGTAAACCAATAAAGTTTAATCTAATGTCATAAGCCACCAAAATTGAGCAATAACGAAATTTCACATACAAACATGATAAATGTAGTAAAACGCTATTAAAACCAAGTAAAAAGATAGAAAAACTATAAAAAACTAGCTACAAAACTCCTAAAAATAGCGACATAAATGACACTTATCAAATTCCCCCAAGCTGAACTTTTGTTTGCACTCGAGCAAAACAAAAGAAACACAAGGGAATGTGATGCATTTTATACAAACAAAGAAAACTAGAAGGAAAAGAATTTACACTAACTTACTTTCGTAGGAATCACGAATACATTTAGCGTATTCATCAAGCACTTTAAACCCTTAGATTGCTCTAGAGGACAAGTAAGCTCTCGTAAGGGTGTCCTAAGAGTTTAACCCATAACTCTTGACAAAAATCAAGGCAAAGCAATAAAAAAATAAAATAAAATAAATCGAAGTAAGAGAAAAGTTACAAGCGTTCTAGAGTGGACTTTTATGATGGAACAAACACTAATGAATGTCAATATTTCTAAAATAATAAAGGTATGCACGTTCTAAGATGTCCAAGGTTGATTGAAACATAACATATGCTAAGCATAGAGAACTAAAGGAAACACATTCCACCTTTTGTTCCAACCAATCAAACCACGTTCTCTACTAGTTTCAAATCCACTTTCAAGTTAGCTTCTCATGATTCCACGAAGGAACCGGAAAATAAATAAGAAATTAAAAACATTGAGATGGTTACTCGACATCTTGGCTATGCAAACTCGCTCTATAAGCTTGATTCCTATTTCCCGCCATCATTTAATGACTTAACCCTCTAGGATCAAAAGGACTTTCAAGGTTGTAACATATAAGCTAGGAGAGTAAAGGTGTGGAGAACTCTTGAAATTGGCGGTAAATCTATGTGAAGCACAGGTGGAACTTCTTTCACAAGATCCAAACGATTCCAAAACAAAAGGGCCAAGCTTATTAAATAACTTTCCCCCAAGCTTATTTAACACAAAATAACAAAAACAGGGAAAACAACAATAACAAAACCTCTTTTTTTTGTGCTTTACATTCTTCTTTACTTTTTTTTTCGATATCTTTTCCAAGTTTTTGCTTTTGCTCTTTTTTTTTTTTTTTTTTTTTTTTTTTTTTTTTTTTTTTTTTAATGTCCTTGCCTCTTTTAACTTTGGGCGGCTTTTTCTAAAAATGCATTTGGTTTTATGCAAAAAATTATATACAACACATACTAGCTTTGCAAATGAACTCATAATTCTAAACTTGCACCATAAACAATAAAACAAGCTCCAAAACAAAATTGCTTCACAAACTAAAGGTAGGAGTTAAAGTGAAACCAAGGCTGGAAGGCTTGTATTGTGGTTAGAGAAAATAATGTATATGGCTCAAATGGGCTAGTAATAGGGGCAAATGCAAACCAAATCCAAAATTGAAAATTAATCCTATAAAAAGAGAAATGTCTTTGTCATCCCCTAAAGTGGCTCAGTCGCGATCTTGGGAGCTAAAAGTCAAGTTCTAGATATGAGAATGCAATAGCCAAGGATCCAAATATGCCGCTCAACAAAGTATGATGAAGGCTAGAACAATTATACCTCACTAGGGATAGCAATAACTAACTCTTGATTTCATATCCACTATAGAGAGCAACTCCATCTTACCACAAGCAAGTGAACTAGAGCTTCATGGTCCCAAAGTTCTTAGCCAACTACCTTAGCATACCATATCCTAGAGTCAACCTAACACATTCTCAAACCGTGCACACCTCTAAAATTTAGGAAGAAAGACATTCAAGAATACAAGTCCAAAAGTATTATGTCCAAAGCAATAACAAAAGAAAATACATTGCAAATTTGCCTTGATAGAAACAAAAATCTTTTTGTGATTTTCAAGACATAGAAAATGGAAAAGCATATACAAATGTGCATGGAATATATATGTATCAAAATCTACCAAATATGATAGAATACCTTCCCCCAAGCTTGAATGAGATAACATGCTCAAACATAAATCAAATAATCCATGGGAGGGGAAAACAAGGAGATCAATCCAACAACCTAACATATCTCCTATTTCAAAGCCACTTTAGGTATCAACCAATGGAGAAAGAGCAAGGAATGATATTACCGGATTTTAGGTGGGTGTACTTACCCGCAAATGACCCAATTAAACTTTTCAAAGCCACTCTTCTCAAGAATTGAATCTTGTTTTCCATATGCTAGCAATTGTGGTGCCAAACATCCTTGATTCTTGATCCAAACCAATGCACCAAAGTATATCAAGTTATGTACCTAGAAAAAGGCACACAAACATTTCTATGAGAGAAAATCTATTCTAAAAAGAAAAGAAAATGAAAGCAATAAAACACGGGTTACTTCCCGAGAAAGGCTTGCTTAAGGTCCAAGCTTGACCGCTCTAGTAAATAATATTGCAACGATCGCAAGAGCTTGTCAAATGCACTACTACACATCTCATAAGATAACAAGTAAGCAAATGATATAAGAAGAGCATGCACCAAGATTAGTGCACGCAAAAGAAGGTGAAGAGGGAGTTACCAAGAAGAAGAAGAATCAAAAGAAAATTCAAGAAAATAAGAAGAAGAATAGAAAGGCAAACTCTCTTCACAAAAATCTTTTTGGGTGGCAAAATCACCCTTTTCCTCAATAGAAGACGAATGAGGGACATAAAAATCTTCATAGGCAAGGGGTCCCCAATAGGCTCATTAACAAAGGAAGGAAGGGATATAGAAGTGTAGGGGATATGGTTGAAATTACTTGAAAAAGGGACATGAGAGAAGGGGATAGGAGCAATGGTCTTACAAATGGTCTCTTCTTCACCACCATTCCTCAAATCACCAATTTGAGCATGAAAATCAATCATAGAATCCTCAAAAGAAGAACACTCATGATCATGATCTCCCTCAAACATCCAACTTCCAAGAGGAACTACATAATCCCCTTCACTACAATCATGAACAACAACTCCCTCAACTTCCTTAAAGCCTAAAATCTCAAAGCCATGCATGAATGGATGCAAATTCATTTCAAAATCATCTCTCTCCCATGAAGCATTCTTAATGAACTCACACAAAAGGCTATGGGTTTTCATTTGACACTCAATAAACACATTAGACATAACCTCAAATGAATCCAAATACTCATGGATAAAAGGATCACAATCATGCACTTGAGACTCATCAAGATGGGAAAGAGGGTTAGGATTTTCAAAATCAACACTCTCTTCATTCTCAACTCCTTCACCATCACTCATATGCTCACCAATGGGATCCTCACACTATCTTGGTTGCTCAAAATCATCATCATCCTCAACACACACATTAAATTGGGATTTTTCACAAACAAGCATCAAGGGTGACAATTGGCTTTCTAGCTCTTCTTTTCTTCTCCTTCCCTCCTCAAGACGCTCCTCATTCTTTTTCATTATCTCTAATTGACCTCTCATAGAATTAAGAATCATTTCCTTACTAGGCCCAAGCTCATTATCAAGCTCAATGCACCTTATTTGAGATTCAAAAGTAGCAATAAGCGATTCAAAAGGTGTTGAAGGTTGAGGCTCAACAAGAGAAGAAGAAGTACAACCAAGATTGGAAAAATCAACATTAAGATCATGAGCATATACATCACATTGGGGAGTGGGGGCACAATCAAACACATGATATTCATCATTAAGAGAACGAAGCACATCACAAGAAGGCATGGAAAATAATGAAGAATATTGAAACACACCATTAGCATCAACTTGAGCATGTACCTCATCATCATGATCAAAAGAGGAAATAGAGTTGAAATCATGTGTTTTAGGTTCACTTAAGGGATCATGTAACAAATCATGGGAATTCATGCTAATATTAGAAGTATCAATACATTGCATATCAATAATAGAATCATGATTACCCTTATTATAGACATCCCAAGCAAACCAAACATAAAAATCCCAAGCATCATCAATTGATAATGCTCTAAATTCACCATTATGCATGCATTCAACTTCATCCCTAGTTTGCTCATTCAAACCAAAATAACAAATCTCACAAGCCTCCAAAAGACTACAACAATCAAAATCCAAATATCCCTCAAGTCTATTGAAATATTCACAAAAAGGCTCATTGTCATATTAAGGAAACGAGTTACTTGCCATTTTTTTTTACAAAAACAAGCAAAAATAAAAAAAAAAATAAAAATAAAAGTATACACAAAGACCTAGACTCAAGCAATCAAAAACAATCAAGCATTGACACCGTTCCCCGGCAACGGCGCCATTTTGAGCGCGGGGAAATTATGTCGTTGACTAACCTCCTCACGACCAAACAAAATTTATTATAATCCTAAACTAACCCCTAAACAAGTCTAGTGGTAAGTTCGGAGTCGAACCACAAGGAACGGTAATGTTGGATTGTTCTCGATCTAATGCTTAAGCTACGCCGAAGTCGGTTTATGGATACTGGACACTACAACTACACTAACACACATATAAAGATCAAGATATTACAAAGTCTACTAGGGGCAAAGATCCACTTTGAACAATTAACAAGTTTATGGGAATCGATTTGATAATCAATCATGCAAAGAAAGAATTAAAATGGGAATTAATTACCATCAAGAGCAATCTCTCAAATTCCTAGCCTAGATCCCTCATTGACTAGGTGCATAGAAGAAATTTACCCAAAATGCAATCAAATATATAAATTCTAATTCACAATCCTTTGTCAAACTAGAACTAACATGCAATTAAGTTTGCTATCTTGGGAGATTAATCCAATCTAAAACAAACAACATGCCATCATCAATTCAATCAATTTAATCACACAATTATCATCAAATTTATCTCAAATAACTCAATTAACGATAACAAAGCTTCACTCAACACCTAGTAGAAGGAAATCTACTCAAACATGATTAACAAAGCAATTAATAAAGCATAAAGAGAGAAGAGAGTAAGAAATGCTCATTGATATAAAATGGAGATCTTCAAATCATCCAATTCCTCCTTTAATTATCCAAAATCCATAAAAACCATTGTTTCTCTCACTTTCTTCTCCAAAATTTGAGAGTTTCTCTCTCTAAAAACCTAAAACTAACCTAAAACTACTGAAAATATGAATTCCCCTCTAAAATGAGCAAAAAAAATCTATTTATAACCCTTACAAAATTTCCTAGGAAGCTCCGCAAAAAGTCGAGCAGCGCGTAGAGGAGCGGGCGTGCAGGAGGTGGAGCGCCCGCTCCAGGTCCAGGAGCGGGCGTGCAGAAGGTCGGAAAGCCCGCTTCAAATCTGGAGGAAACAATCTGTTTTTTTATTTTGGATTTCCTGTGAGGAGCGGGCGTACATATTTTGGAGCGCCCGCTCCTAGTGTTGGAGCGCCCGCTCCAAGAACCGGAGCGCCCGCTCCTCTCGGACTGGGCAAACTACTCAGCTTCAAATGAGCATATCACCCACGTTTTACATCGGAATTGAGCATATAAACTGTCGTTGGAAAGCTCTCGAGATAAGCTTTCATTTCCAATTGGAATCACCCCAAAATGTTTTGTAGATCAAAAGATATAGGCTTTTGAAGTATGATCTTTGCAAATCAAGTGCACATTTCTTCATTACTTGTTCTTTTATGTTTTATATTTCTTCAATCTTGAGCAATGAACTTATCCAAGTGTTCCTAAACATAAGAGTAAACCAATTATCTAATTTCATAAGCCACCAAAATATGCAAGAAAAGCCCAAATTGAGCAATGACGACATTTCACACACAAACATGATAAATGTAGTAAAACGCTATTAAAACCAAGTAAAAAGATAGAAAAACTATGAAAAACTAACTACAAAACTCCTAAAAATAGCGACATAAATGACACTTATCAACGGTGCTCTTTGCCGTGACACGGTGTTATTTTTTAGGTTTTTTTTATCTTTTTAGGGTTCCGCATGTTCCCTCTTCTCATTTTCCCTATAAATAGGACCCCCCTTTCTGCAGTCAAGGCACCAATAATCATTCTCTCTCACCTTACACCAAAAATCATTCTCTTCTCCCCCTTTAACCTAATTTCTAGCCTCCTTATTCTTCCATAATAATTCCCCTTATAAGCGCTCCAAGGAGTCCATACTTAACCTGAGGGTTTGGACCAAATCAAATCTACATTTATTTAATCTAATTTTCATTTGATTTATATTTTTTATTGAATTTACTAACAGTTTATTCATGATGTAGCAATTTAAAGGAACGCGCAGAATGTGAGTAATTAATTAATTTAATTACTTTTACTTTATTTTAATATTGCTAGTATCATGATTAGATTAATTTATTATTCGATTTGACTAACATTATTATTGTTGAATTGCTTCCAATATTAATGTTTATTCTAGTATATTATTTATGATCACTATATTGCATGTTTAAAGGGAATATGTAATTGAAAATCACGCCTAATAAGATAATTTGGACGACCGGTTTAGGTTCCTTTTTAATCTTGTAATTAATTCAAGTGATCACGATATTTTAGAATAATGTGTTGCATTAATATTAAACCAATTTAGCTTAATAATAGTGGAGCAAATTGAATATTTATTTGTATGCCTTTGAGATTGCAGGAATCACTTTTCACAATAAGAATCGAGTAGAGGCCAATACGGGCGAATGTGACTCCATGACTCATTTTGTACCATCATCCCCGATCCTCCTTTCGTGGTTCCGAACCATATGGAGTTAATAATCTCATGGATTATGAATGGGATGTAACCTTCACGGGTCAATCGTTGTTGCCTATCGTTGTCCCTTAATCGTGGTTGCCTTTTATAATCCGTGAGCGGTTTACAAGTTCCTTAAAAACTTGTTGGCGGCTCCCTACTTTCCTTGTCCCTAATCGTATATGTTAATTCCCACTTCCTATGTGTGCCAAGCATATTCACACATGCTTTAACGTAGGCGCACTTCGAACGACGCCTACAATTTGGCGACTCCACTGGGGAGGATTCTTGGTTATTTATCGATTTGAGTGATCGGTATTTAATTAAGATGAGTGGATGAGACTTGAAAGATTCTTGAAAAATATTCCTGTGATTAATTTGGCATTATTTCATAATCATAGACGTTTTAACGTCGCATTTAGGTCTGTCTCGTAGAAAAAATTGAATAACTTGATTACGTACAAAGGAAAACAGGGCACCAGTCAGATTGTCTGAATGTCGTGCCACGACAGAATATGTCGTGTCACGGTGCAGTACACCAACTGACGGTATGCAACACTGTCGCACGGTGCTCTCTGCCGTGTCACGGCAGTCCTAAAATCAGTCCGGTGGCTTGTTTTATCTTCTCACAGTCAACTTCCTTCGATTTTTCTGAAAAAACGTGTGTGTTCTACATGCGTCTTAGCCCCGGGGGATTTAAGCTCTATCAACCCAAAAACGCTCATGGCAATAAGGGTTGATCCGAGTTATTAAATCCACCAAAACCATGGAGTTGAGTTTGATTTCATCACGAACTCACGGAGCCGCCCGTTGGCGTACACCCTCAAGGGAGGCTACCTTGCTAACGCGTCCAAACTCTTAACCATGGTACCCTATTGACACCAAATAAACCTGACCATAGTCGAACATAGAACTTAACCTTAGGTTGCGAACTATTCGTTGCATCATTGTGCCTATGTGTTTTATGTTTGGTCGTCTTGATCCTAACCTTAACGATCTTTCTTTGTCTATGGTGGATTATTTTATGACTAATGATTGCCAATGGACCGTACTCACTTAGTAATTAGCGCAAAAAAAAAATAAAAAAAATTACCCGTGCCACATCAGCATCCACCGTGTCACGGGAAAGTTCACCATGTCACGGCAATTTCCACCGTGGCATGGTGGATTTCCAGCAAAAAAAAAATTCGTGCCACATCAGCATCCACTGTGTCACGGGAAAGTTCACCGTGTCACGGCAATTTCATTTCCAAATAACAAATAAAAAAAAAATAAAAATCCCATGCCACGGTGAACTTTCCCCTGACACGTCAGCATCCACCGTGCCACGGGAAAGTTCACCGTGTCACGGCAGTTCCACCGTGGCACAGTGGAAACCCAGCACAAAAAAAAAAAACCACCGCGTCACGACAGATTGTACCGTGACACGGTACAGTTTTCCGTGTCACGGTGCCCTTGAAATAAGTCCAGTCAGCTTTTTTTTTAGTCTTTTGTGTTAATTTGGTCCTCGCGTCAGTCATTTTGGTTATTGTTCACATGTCTAGCCATATGATCATACCACGAGTGTTATAACATCACTTAGTCACTCACGAGTCAAGTATAGTCCACACAATTTCTTTATGTTCCGACTCGAGTCGTGCACCATGTCGTTTATGATTGTATACTAGGTTCATGCACCCTTTTTTGTCATAATAAAAAAATGAGTCGAGTTTTCTCACCTGTTTTCAAATGTCTATTTTTTCCTTCCTTTCCTATCTTGAACAATGAGTCAAACAATTAAGTGAATTATTTTATTTCACAGGTGTTGGTCAAGGAACAGGGATAGATTAATACGGTTCGAGTCATTATCGCAACAATCTCTCAGATCTGATAGGCGTTCAAAGAGAACTTTTCCATCTCCACATTACTTATCACCTTTCAATGGCCACTAAAGAAGATATTGAGAACATCAACAAATCCATCGAGGCACTGTCTACCATGATGCAAACCCTTACCACTAGGGTCACTACCATGGAACAAAACAAGGTCACTGTTTCCACCCTTGACAAATTGAAGGAAAAAATGAGTAAGATTTCTGAGGATTTCACTTATGTGGAACTGCCTCCCACTCCTTTGGATGTGAAGGACAGACTCCCTAAAAAGTTCTCCACTGCTGATATTCCAAAGATCAAGCCTATTGACAATCCAATATTCCATTTGAAGGCGTTCTCTGCAACCATGGCTCTTAAGGGATTGGACGTAACACTCTTTCCTACGGTGTTCCCTCTCTCCTTAGAACATGCTTGCCAACAATGGTTTTATTCCCTAGATGCCAAGCATACTGCGACTTGGCAAGATGTCACCGACAGTTTCATGAATCGTTACAAGTGTAACATTCAAACTAAAACTTTTGAACGTGAACTCTCTATTCTCAAACAGAAAGAGAATGAAGGCTTCACCGCTTACCTGAACAGGTGGAGGGAAACATCTTTACTCTTGGTAGATCCTCCCAAAGAAAGAGAGATGGTTTGCCTCTTTATCCAAAATCTGACTCATAAATATAGGGAGCATCTCAAATTTCTTCCACTGAACACTTTCGAAGCTGTATACGACATCGGCATCAATATTGAGGATGAGCTAATAAAGACTGTTGGTAGTAACAATAATAACACTTGGAAAAACAAGAAGCACGACCATCCTTCTTCTTCGTCTTCTAAGCACGAAAATACTACCAACAATATAAGCCAACTTGATCTCAATGAAGTGTTAGCTCTTGATGCTCCATTGCCCAAGAAGAAAAGAACTTACACTCCTTTAGGAATGACTTATGATGTGGCCTTTGATCGCCTTTACGGTCAAGGCTTGATCACACCTATTGGTCCATTACCAGAGCCAAAACCTGAAGAAAGGAGCGCCAAAAGGAATCCCTATACCCATTGCAAGAACCATCAAGGAAGGGGCCGCACTACGGAGCAATGTTGAAATTTGAAGGACGTCATTCAAGACTTGGTGGATGCAAACAAACTTCCTGTCCCTCCAGGCGGCAAGAAGTAATGAACACAAGGCGCACAGCAGATCCTTCGTGCAAGATTTCATGATTCCTTTCTTTATCATTCATCTCCATTCCCCCATTCATGTCTAGCATAGGTTTTCCATTTTGAATTTTTATATGTTTCATGTGTTTTGTTCACCTTTTCCATTAATAAATTAAGAAAATTTCCTTTACATCTCGATCATAGAATATTTCATTCATTCATTCATTCTCAAAAAAAAAAGTAAAAAAAAAACAAATCAATTACCGAACTAAACACAAGGTACACCAATGATTTCAGGCACCTTTGCAACCCTGTCATTCCATGTTAACCATACAATCACATATCCATTTCTTCATCAACCATTTTGAGCCTCGTTTAACATTTGGCCTTTATTTTTTTCAACCCACATTCACTCAACCCTAGGATTGGAAGATGTGTAATTTGTGTAACATTCAAAAAGCAAGTAAAAAAAAAACAATAAAGCAACAATAAAACAATGTCTAAGGGCAAGTGTTCCAATGTCTTTCCTATGAACACGTCTCAAATTGCGTCTCTCATCGAGTGCTTGGTATCGTGCCTGAGAAACATGAATGCTAAGTGAGTGATGGGCCGCATGATCTGAGATTGTCCACATTGATTCAAAAGAATGAAAATAACAACAACCAAAGAGAAAAAAAAATTTGAAAATAAACTTGCAAAGTCCAAATTTTCAAATACACAATTACCCATCTTGGGGGCTTCTCTCGGGTCTTGAGCCTTTTACCCTTTTCTTCCTTAAACCATCATCTTAACCACATTACAACCCTTGAAAGACCTCTTTGAGGTGTACATACACTTGTGCAAAGTTTGGTTAGAGCTACGTTCGGCCTGATTCCTAACGGATATGTAGGCAACCTCATATCGAGTCATATACATGCATATTCATATACATTCATATCCATCTAGAGCTAGACTTGGAGGCTTGAACCCATATCATTTAGCCTACCCAGCCTAAAGAGTCATCAGCTTTGACTATTCTCACATATTTTTCCATCACCATAACCTTTGCAGCCAGCCTTAGTAACACATTCACACACTTCACTCACACATCCATATCCATATTATCCTCACTTTAAGAACCCTTTATCATGGAATCTTGTTTCAACACTGTGCATGTTTCATCATCTTTCAGGACAACATTCATTAGAAGAAACATTGTATACTTGCTTAGCTTCCTAACCTGAGCAATATTCATTGTTTCACGCATCGCATAATGTGCTGAGCAACATTTTTCAATCATACAAAGCATATCGTGCTTAGCTCCTTGATCTAAGCAACGTTCATTATGCAATAATCACTTTATCTGTATACGTGCTTAGCTTCCATACCTAAGTGACGTTAAAGATCGTTTCTTTACACCATATATGATGCTTAGCTCCATGACCTAAGTTCATTCATCGTGTCACATGATGTAATTGTCCTTAGCCTCCTGGCCTAAGGACATGCATCATGCATACATTACTTTTCAAGAAAAGCAATTCAATCCATGCGATTCATTTTGTCTTGCTCAACGAGGAAGTTCAAAACTTCTTTCCTTTTCTTTTGGAGAAGTTCGAAAACTTTTTCAAAATTTTCGTATCGAGGGAAGTTCAAAAATAGAAGTTCAGTTTTCACGTCCTTCTTTTTCGGGAGAAAGTCGGTACCCTCCACTTGTCTCATGACAAAAATGACGGAAAATTTTTTGCTTTTTCATTTTCAGTTGCTTGTGTTTGCACACGCACACACCATATACACACACGACCACAAGTTGTACACATGTCATGTCATGTCGTGTCAAGTCAAACTTGGTCAAGTCAGTTGGTCAAGTCAATCATAGTATATACGAGTCCCTTAGCAAATTTTATTTTGCAGGTCTCAATTACATCCCACGTCTGGGGACAAGCGGACCATCTATAGCCCACGTCCGGGGACAAGCGGACCATATACAGCCCACGTCCGGGGGCAAGCGGACCATCTACAGCCCACGTCCGGGGACAAGCGGACCATCTACAGCCCACGTTCGGGGACAAGCGAACCATCTACAACCCACGTTCGGGGGCAAGCGAACCATTTATAACCCACGTTCAGGGACAAGCGAACCAACTACAACCCACGTCTGGGGACAAGCGGACCATCTACAGCCCACGTCTGGAGACAAGCGGACCATCTATAGCCCACGTTCGGGGACAAGCAAACCATTTATAGCCCACGTTTCGGGACAAGCGAACCAACTACAGCCCACGTCCGGGGACAAGCGGACCAACTACAGCCCACGTTCGGGGACAATCGAACCACCATCATTTAATGACGCAAGGTTCTCGATACACAGAGACTTACAATCGCATCATCTATCGACTTTCCTCAAGCATGGAAAGTATTTTAACCGAACGTCATTCGGTGGATTCCTTCAAGCATTGGAAGCTACCAAGCTCATTTGCCACCGATACACTGGTGTTAGATAAGCATTCTATTCCTTTACTCTTTTATCTATAGAACTAACATTTTTCTACAGGTATCGGCGTATACAGAGTGATTTAGGATCACATAACGTCTTAAATCATTCTCCTTCCCTATCGTCTACTTTGACTATCGTTTTCGAAACTGACGTTTCTACAAACTCAGTCAAAGTGGGGGCTTCTATAGACACCTAAAAATGTCTCCCCAAAAGCAAACCCGTTGATGAACACCTTTCACTGCCATTATTGGTCGGTTTGAGTATTTAATCTTTGGATTGCTTAAATCCATGTTCTATCCAATATATTTCATGAACCAATCCAATTTCTAGCTCATTTCCCTAAACCATAACCTATTTTCCACTTTTCGTGTCAACATCGCAAAACCGAGAGAAACTGCTTTTATGGCTATACAATTTTGATCCAATTATTATTTTTTTTATAGGCATTTAAATAATATTTCCAACCATATATCATAAGCCCAATTCCGAGCTATAACAAAAAAGATATGAGCAAAACACTAAACTCGGCCTAAAACCGACACCCTTCCACTAAAACGGACATATCTTAAAATATACCAATTATTTTAACCTGATTTTAATTGGGTTAGAAAGTAGACTTGATAAGATTTCCAATGATTTATTATATGCCTTATTCCAAGTTACGGATCAAAAGTTATGATTATGTTAAAAACGGGTAAAAAACTGAAATTACCGCGCTGCAACTAAAATGCCGCGACGCGGAAAATGCTGACGTGTCACGGGGATTATTCCCATGAAACAGTTCCTTTTGTGTAATTATGCACATTTAATCCACCGTGTCACGGGATTTTGCACCGTGTCACGGTGCAATTTCTCGTGTCACTGTGCCCATTCCGTGACACGGGGATATTCAGTGTAATTTCCGCGTACTTTCTACATCGTGACACGGCATACTACACTGTTCCATGGTGGAAAATGCCGTGTCACTGCATGCCTTCCTGTGTCTCGATGCACATCCCGTGACACGGGATTACTCCGTGTTTTCTCCGCGTAATCCCTAAACGTGTTTTCACTTCCCGTAACCTAATTATTTCTCGCGTTGTCACGGGATCTTCCCCCGTCTGACAGTGCCTGGCACTGTGTCACGGTGCACTTTGCCGTGACATGGTGTTATTTTTTAGGTTTTTTTTATCTTTTTAGGGTTCCGCGTGTTCCCTCTGCTCATTTTCCCTATAAATAGGACCTCCCTTACTGCAGTTCGAGGCACCAATAATCATTCTCTTTCACCTTACACCAAAAATATTCTCTTCTCCCTCTTTTACCTAATTTCTAGCCTCCTTATTCTGCCATAATAATTCCCCTAATAAGCGCTCCAAGGAGTCCATACTTAACCCAAGGTTCCGTCCTTAAACCAAGGCGTGAAAGGTACATATAACTGAGGGTTTGGACCAAATCAAATCTCCATTTATTTAATCTAATTTTCATTTGATTTATATTTTTTATTGAAGTTACTAACTTCATGATGTAGCAATTTAAAGGAACGCGCCGAATGTGAGTAATTAATTAATTTAATTACTCTTATTTTATTTTAATATTGCTAGTATCATGATTAGGTTAATTTATTATTCGATTTGACTAACATTATTATTGTTGAATTGCTTCCAATATTAATGTTTATTCTATTATATTATTTATGATCACTATATTGCATGTTTAAAGGGAATATGTAATTGAAAATCACGCCTAATAAGATAATTTGGACGACCGGTTTAGGTTCCTTTTAAATCTTGTTATTAATTCAAGTGATCACGATATTTTAGAATAATGTGTTGCATTAATATTAAACCAATTTAGCTTAATAATGGTGGAGCAAATTGAATCTTTATTTGGGCGATACTTTTCACAATAAGAATCGAGTAGAGGCCAATTTGGGCGAATGTGACTCCATGACTCACTTCGTACTATCATCCCCAATCCCCCTTTCGTGGTTCCGGACCATATGGAGTTAATAATCTCATGGATTATGAATGGGGTGTAACCTTCACAGGTCAATCGTTGTTGCCTACCGTTGTCCCTTAATCATGGTTGCCTTTTATGATCCGTGAACGGTTTACAAGTTCCTCAAAAACTTGTTGGTGGCTTCCTACTTTCCTTGTCCCTAATCGTATTTTTCAATTCCCACTTATAATGAGTGCCAAGCATATTCACACATGTTTCAACGTAGACGCACATCGAACGACGCCTACAACTAGTCTTGATTTCTATGTGCTCTTGTGGTTTGCTCTATTTGACAATTGTTTGGGAAGATTGGTGGTTGGATGGATTTGATTGATTGACTTTCATACTTATTTGACGGATTTACCTTGAATCATATTTATTGACTTTAATTGTATTTGGGGTGAAGTATTGATTTATTTATTCATTGCTTTGCTTAGGGACAAGCAAAGGTTTGGCTTGGGGGAGTTTGATAAGTCTATTTTATATATATATTTATTCCCTGTCCACGGTCATATTTGTGCTTATTTGAGCTCTACAGAGCTATTTTTATTACTAATATACGTTTTCTAGTGTTTTTGTAGAGTTGGTTTATTTTGTAGGAATTTGAAGAATTATGACGATTCCCAATCTTATTGAACCACTACAAAGATATTGGAGTTTGATCATATTTTATGGCCAAATATTTTAAGCCCAAGACCAAGCTTAAGAAATTTGGTTCGGTGACTAAGGGCTCGATATATGAAGATGTCCAAGGTATTACAAGTTATTATTGAAGACCAACCAAGGAAGGGATTTGGGTCCAAACTTCCAATCCCAAAAGAGCAGCCCAAGCCACGAGTCCCGCTAAGCGTGATGTTTGCCGGGCCCAATTAAGTGAGCATAAATTTGGGACGCGAGAATGCGTGTGTAGCTGCTGCTTTGGAGGGATGATGATGTGGCTTTGGCATTTGAAGATTACTAGATATTAGTTGGCAGCTTTATATTTATCCTAGTTTTAGTTAAGTTAGGATTATTTTTCCTAGTTGTTTTTAATTAAACTTCCTTTTCTTTTTCCTTTTCTTATAAAAGGAGGTAGTAGTATTTACGTAGGAGGGTAGTTTTTTTGTCATTAGCTTTAGATTAGTTTTAGTTTAGTTTTTTTCTTTTCTCTTTCTCTCTCTAACTTTTCTCCCTCTCTCCTCTTAATTAAATTCTTAGAATTATATCTCTCTTGTTTCTCTCTCTATAACTCTTGGTTTAATTTCAGTAATTTTTTTCTCTTTCTTTGATCATGTCTCCTTTAATTGCTTTGTTTAGTTTATATTTAATTATGTGTGAGTAGTTTTCTTTCTAGGGTTTATGGGGATCCATAAATAATATGAAGGGGTAAATTATTGTTGTTGATTATCAATGCTAGATTAATTTCCTATTGATTGATTTAATGCTTTGTGACTAGATTAGGCCTGATCTTTTATGCATGTGTTTGAAAATATTGATTCGATATTCGAGATATGAGAATTGATGTTTAGGTCTAGTTTGAATAGGCAGGTTAATTTATAAATGGTTAAGTCGAGATTCGAGAGATGAGATTTAATGCTGGTAGATTAATTATGTGATTGTAATACGTAACGAAAGCCCTTTATGATCTGATTAATTGATGCATTGATGATTAATTATTATGTTTAACCCTGAAATATTATTTATTGGTGAACCTATGCCCGAGGTCTTTTATTCATCGTTTCTCCTCCTACTTTTATTCTTTCCCACTTTTACTCTTAGTAGTTTAGTTTTCCTTCGATAATAATAATTTGTTACTCTATAATCTAGATTATATTAATTAGTTAGGAATAAAAAGCCTCGTTTCCCTGTGGATTCGACCTTACTTCCCTATCTATTTTAGTTAGTGGTTTTTGGAATTACTTTTGATTAGGTGATACGAATTTAGCCTGTCACGCACTAAATCGTACAACTTGTCAATCAAAGAGGGAGACAGAGAATGTTGCATCAATTTACTCACTGCAACCACCAAGCAAAATAAGCCCAAATTAATAAAGAAAGAAAACAGCACAGAGAAAACAAAGATATAATATACCTTCAACTTCAATAGTGTCAATCAAAAAATCACAACCATCACCCAATGAGTCAATCCTCACAAAGAAAAACTTATGGTACCACTACTTGTCAAACGCCTTCTCCAAATCTGTTACCAAAGGACCAACACCATCCTTCAAGCGAAGTCCAACTCGACCCTTTCCACTAGTCCTAATAGTGTAAGGATAAAAAAATCCCTTACATCAAGCTCTATACCTATCATCGCACTCAGCAAGTCAAGAATCCTCAAAATCCTCCAAGTTTGGGGCAATAACTGACAAGGGGAAACCCTAACCCTAGACAGTAACTGACGAACGAGGATAGAGAATGGGAAAGTATGCCCAATTATAAAGGGATACTCGAAGAAACACACCCAACCAGGGGCAGTCCAGTCAGCCCTCTCCCTAGAAGATAGGATTTTCACCACCACTCCATCAGGAAATCGCGCAACAGTGGCGTTTTTCTAAACTTCCTCCTTCGTTACATGAGAAGGATAAACGTCCTTAGCAGGGAAAACGTTATGCGCAACCAAAGCTGGCTTCTTCACACCCTCATCAACGCCAGCAAACACCACTTTCACAACAGCAGCCATCGCAAAACACAAGAGAAGTAAAAAAACAAAGAAAAACAAAGAAGAGCGAGAAAATACCTGAGAAAAATTTGAAATAGGGGCAAAGACGTGAAGTGATTTGATGTAAGTGCACATGAATACGATTTGATGCAAGCAAAGATTGAAGTATCAATCATGAAGATACTTGCCAAGAATACACTTATAGAACAGGGAAATAGAATAAATTAAGAAGATCTTCTATATTTTGAATATATTTGATATCTGTGTAACCCTAATGGATCCTAAGTATAAATAGCATAGTAAGACATCATAACACTCATGTACGCAGACAAACACCTCAATATAAACTAAATATTTTACTTATGACTACGGATCTATGTCCCTGCTGAACAAGGAAGCTTATCCTTACTCAGTATTGTGTCTTTAAACTCATCTCTTTAGTCTTATTGTATATTTATTGCTTATTTATTGGTTATCTATTACTTTGTTATTGTTCTTGGTTGCTATATTCGATGCTTGTAGATTGATTGTTATTACCGTTCAAATCCTAGCAAATTCTTAGATGTCCTAACTGAGATTTGCCTAAACAGATGCTTGCTAGCAAAAGTGATGGATGAAGAAGAAGAAGATAACCAGAATTGGAAGAGGGCCAAGAAAGAGAAGAAAGATTAGAGCAATGCTTTACTTTCAATTTATTAGACAATTTTAATTTTTAAGTTAATTTATTTTTTAAGCTTTTTATTAAATTCCATCAATAATGTAATTTTACTTTATTTTTATTAATGTAATTTTTCATCTTTTTAAATTAAATTAACATTCACATTTTAATTTCCATTCAAGTAATGGAAAAACTTAATTATATTTTTGAAAATTATTGGAGTACAGAAGTCAAAAATTTCCGAAATACACTGAAATTTGCCCAGTTTAATGAAGAAAAATTTGCGTCGCTATTTAAAGTCTATCGCCAGACGCTATCATTCGTCGCGTGGCGCTAACCTTGTTGCCAGACGCTACTGTTGTCGGCCGACGCAGACGTCTGTAGTCAGGCGACAATTTTTCTTGGATGCGTTTGAAAATTTTTGTGCTAATTGCTCTGAGTTAACTCTTCGATGCTGGGATATGAGATTTGTAAAAATTAAAGTGGTCGCACCCTATAAGGGTTGCCTACGTATCCTGTCCTAAGGAATCAGGCCAAACGTAGCTCTCTTGAGTACCCTACTCAAGTAATTTATGGGTAGTACTTCTTAAGTTGGTCAAGATTTGTCATGTTTGAGAACACATTATCATCCATATCAGTCAGTTTTGCAGCACCTCTTGATAGGATTGTTTTGACAATATATGGCCCAGACCAATTAGGTCTAAACTTGCCTCTTGGGTCTAAAATATGTTTCCTTAATGCTTTTAACACCAAGTCTCCTACTTTAATATTTCTTGTCTTGACTTTCTTGTTGAAGTGCCTATCCATATGAGTTTGATAACATTGAGTATGATGTTTACTTTTCATCAAGTAGAATTAGCTCTTCATATCTCGCTCTAGTCCATTCTACTTCATCGAGTTAAATTTCCAACGCGATGCGTAGGCGTAGGGAATATTTCAAGCGTTAATCCACTAGCTTGAACCCCACTGTGATCATACACTAAAGTACAATGGTGTCCAAAGGGAAAGAAGATAGAGCAAAAGAGTCGCCAACAAGTTTTTTAGGAACTTGTAAACCGTTCACGAGGTGAAGGTTACACCCCTTAACGATCCAAGAGATCGTCAACTCCATAAGGTCTTGAACCAAATATCCAACCTAAAAGAGATTGAACCTGCCCTAATAATAGGCCTCTACTTTATTCTGATCGTATTCATGTGCACTTTCTGACTAACATACAATCAATAAGATTAACCCTAAACCTGTTTATCTATGTTGGTTGAATATTAATGCACAAATAAATTTATTATTGGCGATCACTTGAATTATAATCAAATTAACCCTAAACAAGATTATTAATTATCTTATTAAGCGTGATTACAAGTACAAATTCTCTTTAAACATGCATAAAAGGTGTGATCAAGCAATAAATAAATATCAAGCAACATAATAAATTAAAATAATAATTAAAATAATCATGATCATTAATCATAACAATAATAATAATTATAATCATAATCATAATTATAATAATCATAATAATCATAATAATAATATTTAAAATAATCATAATCATGTTTAAGCATAATACTAATAGCAAGATCCTAGGCATGATACTAACAAGATTAATAACAAGCCCTAGCATGTCACTAAACATTAAAAATCATATATTTAGCCCTAACATGATACTAACAATCATAAATATTAGGAAGAACATAGTAAGCATCATAACAATCATACTTAGTATTAAATTTACCTTAGACAAAATACTAGGAATATCATAATAACAACCTAAGCATAATAACAACCTAAGCCTGAACTCTATATCATAACATCAATAAAAACCATTAAAGTACTTAATTTGATGCCTCGTACCTCTTTCTAATAAAAAAATACACACGTTAGTAACTTCAAGGAAAATAATAAAACAACAATAAAATTAAATAATTAAAATAGAGATTTGGGACCAAACCCACAGAAATTAAACCTTTCACGTCTAGGGCGAAGGCAACTTCGAATATGGCTAAGTGTATCTAAGTCTAATGAGTGCGGAATTTTTTTTTTTGAGAGAAGGCTAGTTTAGAAAAGAGAGGGAGAGAGTAATCAAGAAAATATTGATGAGAGTTGATGAAAATTCGTGAATGAAAACGGAGTTTTTAGAAGACTATTTATAGAGAAAATCAGCCAAAAAGATAAAACATCAAAAACAGAGTTTTGACGCAAAAAGCCAAGTTAGCGCCAAACGCTAGCCTTAGCGCCAGACGCTAAGGCTAGCGCCAGGCGCCAAGCGTAGCGTCAGGCGCTACAGCTGGCGTTTGGCGCTGACTCATAAATTCATGCGTTTTCTTAAAACTCTAAAAAGTCAACATAAGTCAATTTATCAATGCTAATTGAATTAGGAATGAAAAGAACCTTATAGAAGAATCTAGAAGACTAAAACCATTCCTAATTGCATTAGGAATGATAAATCCATATTAGGCCCTCCTCTAGATCATTGGGCCTCATATAAGGCTCAAACAGGGCCCAGTTCAGTAATTTGGCCATAACTTCCTCAATATTCATCGGAATTGGGCTCATAATATATCGTTGGAAAGCTCTTTTCAAGCCCCATCCAACTACACTATTATTTGACCCATATCATGGACCAACCAAACTGGATTGGCTGTTTACTTAAAATAGATTTTCAAAAACAGAGAGAAGAGAAAAGAAATTAAAACTATCCGCAACACTAAACTTTCAACACTTTCACTTCATTCGATTATGATTTGACGTGAAAGGTACTCATCACTGGGTTTGGTTTTGGGGAGACACAAATGGGTGTCTATAGAAGCCCCCACTTTGACTGAGTTTGGAGAAACGCAAGTTTCGAAAACAAAAGTCAAAGTATCGATAGGGACGGAGAATGATTCAGAACGTTCTGCAATCCTAAATCACTCTTGCAACGCCGATACCTGCAAACTAACGTTAGTTAAACAGATAAAAGAGTTAAGAAACGCGTATCTTGCACCGTCGAGCACACGCCTCTGAAAATAACCAATTTGTTGCCGCTTTACTATTTTGATGACCTCCTGCCAAGAGAATGCCATCCCGCTTGAAAACCATTACGCTTGTAACTGCTTCCAATATAGAAGATTGCTTCTCTTGAAACGATCTTCTTCCGATTTGATAATATTCCACAAACCAGGGAACACTATCGAAGATTGCTGCGCTTGAAACAATCTTCTCTCGCTTTGTGACCATCTTCCACGTCTAAGGGAACATGATCGAAGATAACTTCGCTTGAAATCACCTTCAATTGTTTTTGACAAATTTCCACATTTTAGGGAACACTGTCGAAGATATCCTCGCTTGAAGCTATCCTCGTTTGTCGCGATAATTTTCCAAGGAAATTACCGAAGAGCTCCGCTTGTCGATCTTTAAAAGCTCGCTTGAACTTTGCTTCCGTTATGCCTATACGTCGGCGCTTTTGCTACTTTTGAACCTGTAGGTCGGTGCCTTTTGAATTATGAATGAACCAATACGTCAGTGCCTTTTGCGAATGAACCAGTATGTCGGTGCTTTTTGCGATGAGCCAATGTTTAGGCGCTTTAAGCTAAGTGAGACGATCTTTCATCAGGTCGATCACTTTATGTAATCAAGCCGATTACTAAAAATCATTTCAAATTGCTTAGAGGGGCTAACTGGCATACCAAGTAACCCTAACATATTGCAAAAAGTTAGAACAACCATACTGAGTTCTTGCGCCGCTGAAAAAAACATCAGCGCCACAAAACTGGCTGTAGCGCCACACGCTGGAGCTTGCGCCAGGCGCCAAGCCTATCTGCTAACGCCAAGGTCTAGCACTTGCCTCTAGAGTCGGGTTTTCCTTAAATACCCTTCTCTTCTTCATTTTCGCTGCTGTTCTTCGCATTTTGGCTTCGAAAATTTCCAGAACTTCATTTGCTTCGTTCTTGCTCGTTTCTCAACCAAATTCGCTCAAATTTGTTGCAAATCAAAGCTTATTTCATCCATTTTCCCGATCTATGTAATTTTTCTTCAAACTCACACCGATTTTTATGAATTTTGCATGTGTTTATTCTCGAATTTCATGAAAATTCAAAACTTAGAATGCTTAATTCTCTTTGTTTGTCAAATTTTATGCCATTAAATTGCTTGATTATGTTTATATATTTCCTTGGGAGTAATTTGAGACTTGTTTTACTCAATTTGGTGAAGAAATGAACAAATTGCCATTGTTGAACCTCTTAAGGTCGGGAATGCAATGTGGCTCGTTCTTGATGTTTTTACTAGCAATTTTTGTCCAATTTGTCACAATAATCACTATAGTATTGCAAAAAATTGTTTGATTGCTTGAAAAATGCCGTTATGCTCAATTTGAATTTGTGCTCTATTTTAGTACTACGTACTCTGTTTAAGGACATAGTATCATGCGGCTAGAATGCTCTATTTTTTTGCGAACATAGTATCATGCGGCTAGGCGAACCTTACATACTATAGAACCTTAATTTATGAAAATTCTGCACAATGTAGCATGACTAGATAGCGAGGTTCCGGTTCACGGTCCCGAGACGTTCGACGGGAGCATGAGCCCGTAGAGGATGATGTCGAGCCGTCAACTTCACTTGGTCGACTCCTTGAGTGGGATGAGCGGACCTTGTACTTCTCTCCCGTCCACCACATTTCTAAGAGGGTGAGACCGGGCATCACTGTTGGGAGGACGCGCTATCATGGTTCCGGCTGTGACGGCTTGGGCGATCTATACAAGATATACATCGCCAAAGATTATCAGACGAGACTTCTATGGGAGTCTTGCGGTCTTACTGCGCTGTACGAGACCTCCGAGGCAATGGTTGCCTCCAGAGGGGTATCATGTAGTTCGTGCTCGGGTAGAGTTCTTTTGGGACATCACCAACACTTTCCACTTTCCCTTGGGTGAGATGATGGTCACTCCTACCAACTTCAGTCTCATCACAGTAATGGAGTTTAGTTTTGTGCCACTGCCGTTCGACAGTGGGATCGACGTCTTTTTCCCTGAGGTCGAGGAGCTATTGGGTCCGATTGCAGTTCGGGCTCGAGCTGAGGTAGAGTCGTCTCAGTTCAGCGCTAGGGGGATTCGCCGCTCGACTCTAGCAGCGGCTTTGGACGATGGTACAACCACCCGAGAGCAGCGGGTGCACATCTTTGCACTTATTTTGTTGTCAGGGACGTTCTCCCCTAACAAGGGTAGAAGGGCGTTGCTTTACTACCTTCCCGCCGTCCGCAATCTTCACCGGATCGAGACTTATGAGTGTGCCAGCTTGGCCAATGCTGATTTCATTCGAGCGCTGCGGGACTCGTGTCGATATCGGTCCTTTGGGACCAATGTTGCTTTGTCCAGCTTTTGGAGGGTCGTAGAGGTAAACCTTATTCCCTATAAAGTTTAGCTCTACATTTTAGCTAGCATTTGCTGATAATTTTAGCTTCTTGTAGATCTGGTTCTACGAGTACTTCCCTCCTGCTGCGCCGGCGAGACCGTCGCGCGCGCAAGTTTCTGGTTAGTGCTTCCTGGGGCAGCCGCCGTGTGGGGATGTCCACTACATATGTCCGAGATTGGATCATCTCGGTATGACTCTAGTCTTCTGACATTTTGAGATGCTTTAGATAGATTCTTGCCTGATTGACGTTCTTTACAAGAGCCTGAGGTGTTATATCGGCCGTGGGTCGACCTGATAGTCCCTGGGTTAGCCGCGCAGTATTCTGCTGAGCGTCGCTACTTCTTAGGGACCTATGGAGCGATTGCTTACCTTGGAGAGGGGGTTGCTAGACAGCATTCCTCAGATACCTTCGTCGTTCCTGCTCCTCCACCACGTCACATGTTTAACGCCGCGAGGTTGTTGAGCATGTTAGAGGGAGCTGGTACCCCTTGGCAATCTTACACGATCCCTGGGCGATGCTACGCAGAGGAGCTACTGCCATTGTTATCTCCAGTTCCTGTACCGGCTGAGGATGTGGCGGTACGATTTTTCAGCTTTTACCTTTCGTTAAGTAGCCCCCAAGTGATGCTTCACTGACTTTGTTTTGCTTTATCAGGACGATGCTGCTGAGTTCGTGCCACCCCGTATGTCTATCCATTACCATGGGACATATGGGCCGATTGAGGAGATGATTCCTCCGGCTCCTGAGGACGACCGCTTCATAGAGCGTTCGATTCCTCGCCACCAGACTCGGGTAAGCTTGTTTATTTGCAACTTTTGTCCATAAATATTATGCATGTTTACTGACTTATTTCTTTGATAATTCTCACGCGAGGTGGTTTCGGCGATGGCACGATGTATAGATGCCTTCCATAGCCAGCTTGTTCAGATGAGGAATGTAGCTACATGCCGTCGGGACGACGCCGTTCAGGAGGTAGTCTTCCTTTCAAATGTTTTTGTATTACCACATCGAGTTTGCCTGTTTCAGATTTTGATTTCTTTTGCAGGGTCAGCCCATTCCTTCTCGTACCCGCACGAGGCCTGAGGTGCGGAGGGATCTGGCGAGGTCTAGCTCGAAACGTCGCCGCACTACTTCAGGAGGTAGAGGCGGTCGCTCTGAGGCTGCCCGTACTAAGGCAGTAGAGGGCTTAGGTTCTTCCTTTGAGGGTGCACATGCTGCGCCGATAGGCCAGGGAGAGGCTACCTCGGCTCTTAGAGGTGGTGGGATGTAAGAGGTTGGCTCGTCATCGCAGCAGCCTCCGCAGCCTTAGCCTCAAGTTGATCTCGGGTGGACGGGTCCTACGTTGAGCTTTCCTCCTCCCGCGGAGACTGGAGCTGGGGCCGGAGATGGTAGAGTGGTTACTCCTCGTACAGCGGAGTTTTATGCGATGATGGGTTTACGTCCCCCGGCGCCGTAGTTTGTACCTGTTCTTTTTGTTATTTATTTGAATTTGTATAGAACTTTGCTTTTTAGTTAGACTCATTTTTAGACATATTTGTATATACATACTATTATGAGTTTATTTTATTTATCATGTTGTTTTTTTTATTTTTTATTATTATTATTATGTGCATGTTTGTGTGTGCAAGAAAATGTGACAAATAATTTTCCGCAAAAATTTCGTCATTTTTATTATTGATGGAGGGCATCCGACTTTCTCCCCCAAAAAAGAAAAAATGAAAAAAGGAAAAGTCAAATGAAATATTGGATTTATAAAATCTTGGAATGTAGTCTAAAAAAAATCCCAAAAATAATAAAATTAATATAATATCTATATTAATTAAAAAAAAAGGAATAAATGAATATTTAGAAAAAGATAAGGAAGCCGTAAAGTCATTAGCAGACTCGAATTAAGTTAAAAACGCGGTTTTTAGAAAGCGCGTACGATGAGGCAAATTGGCGCCAGCTGGCGCCACGCGTTTTGGTGTAGCGCCAAGCGCTACACTTAACGTTTGGCGCAGGCTCTGGCGTCAGGCGCCAACAGTAGCGTCTGGCGCTAAAGAGCGCTGATCCCGAATCCTTCCGAGATTAAAACTGCTTCGATTTCTTGCATAAATAGCCCCCTGCCCAGCCGATTCTTTTCATAATTTCAGCAGATAAAATATTTCTTAGCTTAAGAAAAAATAATATCATGTCTCTAGTCACCAAGACTTTCACCAACTACACCCATGAATGGTGTCGGTCTCTTAATGCCAAAGAAAGAAAAGAATTAGATGTGTTTCACTTGGGGGGTATTTATGGTATCAAAGGGGTAGATCTTGACTTAGATTTCATTGATACCGCACTAGAATATTGGGATGTAGATACCCATTGCTTTAGAATAGGGTATGGTGAAATTAGCCCTTTCCCGGAAGAATTTGGTGCTATTTTAGGTTTCCCTGCAATAGATCTTGTAGTAATCCCTAGAATAGATGCATATTATTATAAGGATTTTGAACGCTTCTTCAATTTAAAAGAAAGGGATCTATCAAAA
The DNA here is from genome assembly GCF_948465745.1 of Chenopodium album. NCBI lineage: Eukaryota > Viridiplantae > Streptophyta > Magnoliopsida > Caryophyllales > Amaranthaceae > Chenopodium > Chenopodium album. The sequence continues at coordinate 49,183,173 of NC_137838.1, forward strand.
ATAGTGGATGGTAACATAGTTAATTTGAAAGAATTTGCTCGCCATTATTTTGATAAACCTTACTCCGAATCTTTTCATATTTACAGAAGAAGGCTTTCTTATTTTGTATGCTTAATCAATTTTTCTTACTAGTGGTAAATATAATGAGTGTCAATCAATTATAACCACCGTGTTAGAACAAATTGAATCAGGGAGAAATCCAATGCCTTTAATAGTTGGAGAGACTATGATTAGTCTAGATGAATTAAAGAGGAATCCAAAAGCACCTTTTCGGGGCTCTCCAATTTTATTACTGGTAGAAAAATAATATTTTTAATTACAGAAATCAAAAATATATTTTTGTATAGTAATAATAATTTATTTGCATTGCAATTTTTTTTTTTTTTTTACAGATGTGGCTATTGGAAAGGCTGGAATTAATTAGCCCTCCAGACAACATTGAGAAGTATACTCCAAATTGCTTCGTAACGAGGAAGAAACGCTTCTCTAAGATGGGGCGCCACGAGTGGAAGAGGGTCTTCGAATCCTGCAATTTTGTCATCAAGTGGGTCATCCCTTGGTGGAAAATAGAAAGGATGGTTGGTGTCAACAAGCAACCTTTCTGCCGTCTTCCAAGCTTGTACCGTATGACTTATTATTATCCCTGCAGGGTAAAAAGGCAATACGGCCTACTTCAGACTACTCCTTCTTGAGATCTTCATCCTCCCTACGAGTTCCCTGTCTCCCAGGAAGTAGACAAATTTGATGCTTATTGGAGTGCCAGACCTTTATGGGAATTAATTACCCAAAAGGTTCCTCCTTCCTTGCCCAATGATGTAAAAAGGTGGCTTCTAAAGAAACCTTCAAAAGACTTGAAGAAAAATCAGGGTAAAACTGATGTGAAGAGTCGTCTAGGTGACAAGGTGGTTCCTATTAGGGAACGCTTAGGTGAAAGAATTGAATTCAAAACACTTACAATGCCTAGGAAGCAGAGTACTACAAAAGATGAGGGAAAAAGGAAAGCTGACACCACAGAGAAAAAGGTTTGGGGTAGAAAAGAAGCATTGAGTCCCAGCTGAAGGGGAAACTATATACTCCAAGATTGAATGTAGGTCCTCTAAAGGATGCCTGCTAGCTAAGGTTATGGATGAGGAGGAGGAAGCAGACAAAAATTGGAAAAGGGCTAGGAAAGAAAAAAAGATTAAGAGCATTGCTTAATTTTCAATTATTAGACTTAGTTTATTTTTTTATTTAAAGTTAATTTATTTAAGCTTTATTTAAATTCCATCAATAATGTAATTTTATTTTATTAATGAAATTTCAGCTTTTAATTAAATTATTTACTTTAAATTTATTTTGTTAAAGCAATGAAAACAGAAAAAAATTAATTTTCCAGAAATTTTTCGAGTACGGAAGTCGAAAAATTTCCGAAAAACACTGAAATGTTCCAAGAATTTAATTGTGAATTGGCACCACGATTTCGAGATTGGCGCCGGCCTCGGCAGTCTGGTGTCAGGCGATGGACGCCGTCGTTTGGCGCTAATGGTCATAGTCTGGCGCCAGAGTGTTTTCTGTGATGCCGATGTTCCGTCGATCTTCTGTCAAATTTTTAATTATTTTTGGGATGCGAGATTTTAAAAAATAAAGTGGCCGCACCCGTAAAGGGTTGCCTACGTATCCTCTCTTAAGGAACCAAGCCAAACGTAGCTCTCTTGAGTATCCTACTCAAGTAATTATGGGTAGCATTTCTTAAGTTGGTCAAGATTTGTCATGTTCGAGAACTCATTGCCATCCATGTCAGTTAATTTTGTTGCGCCTCCTGATAGGATTGTTTTGACAATGTAGGGTCCAGACCAATTAGGTCTAAATTTACCCCTTGGATCTAAAACATTTTTCCTTAATGCTCTTAACACCAAGTCTCCTACTTTGATGCTTCTTGTCCTGACCTTCTTATTAAAATGCCTAGCCATACGAGTTTGATAACACTGAGTGTGATGTAGAGCTTCTAGTCGTTTTTCATCGAGTAGAATTAATTCTTCATATCTTGCCCTAGTCCATTCAACTTCATCGAGTTTACTCTCTAACGCGATGCGTAGAGATGGAATCTCTAGTTCAACAGGTTGTACGGCATCCATTCCATATACCAAGGAAAATGGCGTATTTCCTGTTGATGTGCGAATTGACGTGCGGTAACCCCACAATGCGAAGTGAAGTTTGTCAAGCCAATCCTTATAATTTTCCGTCATTTTCTCGATGATAGTCTTTAGATTTTTATTAGCTGCCTCGACTACTCCATTTGCTTGAGGCCTATAAGGGGAAGAATGATGATGTTAAATGCCATATTTTTGTAGCAATTCTTCGCATTCGGCTTGAAAGTGAGTTCCATTGTCACTTATCATTTCATGTGGGACTCAGTATTGACAAATAATATTTCTCTCGATGAAGAGTGCTACATGTTTTGCAGTGAGTTTAGCGTATGATTGTGCTTCAACCCACTTTATGAATTAATCAATTGCTACTAGGATATATTCATGGCCTCCTGTTCCTGGGGGAGTGATTTTGCCGATGATGTCAATTCCCCATGTAGAGAATGGCCATGGCGACGTGTAGGTGTAGAGCAAGGATAGGAGAACATGTTGTAAATCGGCATAGATTTGGCACTTAGGGCATCTTTTTACATATTGATGGCAATCCTTATTCATTGTAGTCCAATAATATCCTTCTCGCATTATCTTTTGGATTAACATTTTGCCATTTATGTGAGTGCCACAGATTCCTTCGTGGACTATCCTCATTACTTTTTGTGCATCCTTTTTTCCTACACATAAGAGAGCTCGACCCTTAGGTACCCTTTTATGTAGCTATTTGTCTATGAGTACATATTGGGAAGCCAAGAGTCTTAATGATCGTTTTGCTCTTTTGTCAGCATGGGGAGGGTATTCTCCTTTTGTGACATAATTGAGTATATCCGTGTACCACGGTTCTTCTTCTTCTTCTTCTTCTTCTTCTTCTTCTTCGTCTTGGACTACTTCGTCATCTTCTATAGCCTGGATGTATGCTGGTTTGTGCCTTTTTTTTATAGTTAGAGGCATTTGCTCGATTTCCGTGGGAATCCTAACCATCGAGGCTAGTCTTGCCAAGGCATCAGCAAATTGATTTTCTTCTCTAGGTAGATATGTGTATTCTACCTTCTCTAACTGATCATTAAGAGTTTCAAGATAGGTTTGGTAAGGGGCTAGACTTTCACTACTTACTTTCCACCTTTTGGATATTTGATTGATGATTAATGAAGAGTCTCCGAATATCCGTAACTTTTTTACTCCCAATGCCAAAGCTAATTCAAGGCCTACCACGCATGCTTCATATTCAACAGCATTGTTGGTAACGTCGAAATCAAGCTTTATGGAGATTGGGACATGCTCTTCTTTAGGTGATACTAGTAATACTCCAACGCCACATCCCTTTTGGTTTGAGGTTCCGTCGAAGTACAAGGTCCAAGTATCATCTTCAGTAACCATCAAGTCTTCATCTGAAAATTCATTTTCTTGTATTAGCGTCGAGTCTTCTATTGGAAAGTCTGCTAGAAAGTCTGACGCCACAGATCCTTTGATAGCTTTTTACGACATAAACCTTACATCAAACTGGGCTAAATTGACTATCCATCTCGATATGCGTCCGTTGAGTGTAGATTTCTCGAATAGATACTTGAGTGGATCTAATCGGGAGACTTCGAAGGCGGTATGCGCTAGCATGTAATGTCTTAGCTTGGTTGTGGCCCACACCAAGGCGAGGCACAACTTCTCAAGTGGTGTGTAACGTGCTTCATATCCGAGCATCTTCTTGCTTAAATAGTAGATTGCGTTTTCTTTGCCTTTTACTTCTTGTGCTAGCATAGCTCCCATTATCTCTTTGGTAACTGTCAAATACAACCTAAGAGGTATTCCGGGAAGTGCTGGTGCTAATACTGGAGGATTTGCGAGATAGGCTTTGATCTTTTCAAAGGCTTTTTGACACTCATCGTCCCATATTACTGCTACATTCTTCTTAAGCTTTTTGAAGATTGGTTCACATATCGTCGTCAATTTTGATATGAACCTACTTATGTATTGCAACCGACCAATAAATCTTCGAATCTGTTTCTTGGTTTTGGGCGGTGGCATTGACATGATTGCTTTAATCTTGGTTGGGTCTATCTCTATTCCTCTAGATCTTATGACATAACCCAAAAGCTTGCCTGAGGTGACTCCAAAAGCACACTTAGATGGGTTCAACCTCATATTATATCTTCTTAGCCTTTCGAAAAATTTCCTTAAGGCTACTTGATGGCCTGGACGGTCTTTTGATTTCACAATCATGTCGTCGACATATACTTCAACTTCTTTATGAATCATGTCATGGAGTAAGGCAGTTGCTTCACGTTGGTAAATAGCACCCGCGTTTTTCAACTCGAATGGCATTACCGTGTAGCAGTAAGTGCCCCATGGTGTTATGAAGGTTGTTTTCTCCATGTCTTCTTCTGCCATGAGAATCTGATTGTAACCTGCGTATCCGTCCATGAACGAGAGAAGCGCGTGATTTGCCGTGTTATCTACTAGAATGTCGATGTGTGGTAAAGAGAAGTCGTCCTTTGGACTTGCCTTATTTGGATCTCGATAGTCGACACACATTCTTACCCTTCCATTTTTTTTCGGAACTGGGACAACGTTAACCACCTATTCAGGGTATTTGGATACCTTGATGAAACCTGCAGTTATTTGTTTTTGGACCTCTTCTTTTATTTTAAGAGCTACGTCGGGTTTCATTCGACGTAACTTTTGTTTTACAGGTTTCATTCCTGGAATTAGTGGTATAGTTTGTTGATCTATTTCTCTATTAATGCCTGGCATATCTTTGTATGAACAAGCAAATACATCGATAAATTCTTTAAGTAAGTTAATTAAATCGGTTCTTTCTTGTTCGTTAAGTGTTAGTCCGATTTTAACTTCTCTTTTATTGGTTGAATCCTTTGAGATATCAACCGTTTCAGTTTCTTCGATTACCGGTGTTTTCTTTTCGAGTGTTTCCATTGCTTTAATAAGTTCTTTGTCTTTTTCATTGTTAGTTAAGCAATGCTCGTCATCTTGGGTTAGAGAAGAACACAAGAAATAAGGAGAAGAAGAAATATTATTGTACTCTGAGATCATTACATCAAAGAGTGACATGTCCTCAGGGACTTGATCACTAACTATTCTAGGAGAAGAAATAGAGGGGGGAGGTGCTACTACTAAAGACCTAGATGACTCTATAGGGAGAGACTCCGACTCAGACTCTGATTCAGACAACTCTTCAAACATCTATCCCTGCCCTGTTGTGATAGATTCTTCCTTCCGCTTGGAGTAGTCACCTTGACGATCTTGCGCCACCCTTGTAGTGATCCTTCCGCTGGAGTGATTAGCTTCGAGGGATCGAAGCTTTCGCTTTGTAGGACTGTTTGAATGAGCGAGGAGTTATCCTCTTTGTAAGTTGGCTCATTCTTTTCTCACCCAAACAATAATCCCATGACGTTAAAGTCAAATCATGGGGGTGCTTTCTCATTATGGACAGGAGTTGGGGTTTCATCTATGAAATAACAATCCAAGAAAATCTCAAATCCCGATTGCCTTATGCCGTTTACAATAAATGGCTCGGGAAATTCATGGCATGGATACCCCTCTCCTTCTTTTATAAATGACCATTAATTGTAAGAGGGTACTGGTCCATTGGGATTGCTTTCTTTTGAGTGCGAGTGTCTCTACGTGCCTTTGATTTTTCCTGGGCTCGCTTGAGATCTTTCCGAGTCGGTTCGAAACCAAGTCCGAAAATGTCTAACTTAGGGAGGCCAGGTGACTCCAGCGGTTTTACTATTCCTTTCTTCTTTCCTAGGGTCATCCCAGGGAAATGTCCTTGTTTCTTTAGAATAACATTTACAATCATGTTGGAATGGGGGTTATGGCAAAGAAGGGTCCTTTCATCCTCCTAGATTAAGGAGACCTCTTGGTTAAAGCCCCATAAATCTTCATCATCCTCGTCGTGCTCCACATTAATTATTGGGTTTTCTATGGACTTGATCCTCATAGGTGAAGCATCGATGGTGATAGGAATTCCCCCAACTATAGCTTTTACTTGTTGGTGGAGAGATGAGGGGACGTCCTTTAGGTCATGAAGCCAAGGGCGTCCCAACATTAGGTTGAATGAAGCTTTAATGTCTACTACTTGGAAAGTAGTACCATGTTTTATTGCTCCCGCCGTTATGTTCATGGTAATTTTACCAAGGGCTTGACGACAGGTGTTGTCGTAGGCCCTTATTCCTTGTGTAGACGGAGTTAAATCTTCATCCCTTATGCCTAGCATCCTTACAGTTCTAAGTGGACAGACGTTGATGGCCGATCCATTGTCTACCAGAGTCATAGGGACATTCATTCTCTTGCAAACTACCGTGAGGTTTAATGCTTTATAATGTTTGTCACCTTCTGGAGGTAAATCCTTGTCAGAAAAGGTGATCAAATTAATTGGACTATGAAGATCACTCGTGAGTGTAGAGCCTATTACTCTTCTTGGGTTTTTCGGTGACTTGTAGAGGAAAACGCTTTGCCTCATAAGTCGTTCCTATGGGTGTGAATTCTCTCTTAGGTTCATCTTTCGGGATTGGAACTTCGTCATATTTCTTCTGAAGTTCCTTTATAGCCTTGAGAGTTTCACGTAGCAAATGCGATCCTTCCATCATAGACAATGTGAGCGATTGTATGTCTTCTTTACTTGCTGGTTCTGGAAGGCTATCCATGGCGTCGAAGAAGATCTCCTCCTCTTCTTCGATGGCATGGATTTCTTTGACGGGTTTAAGGAGAGACGAGGGGTCAACCGTGTTTTCCTCATCAGAGATAGCCAAGGCATGAGCGAGAGGTGCATTATCAATACTTGGCTTCTTACTGGCAGGGGGCAATGGTAGCTTGTTGTTGTCGATTAAGTCTTGGATAGCTTCCTTAAGCTTAAAACAGTTTTCGGTGAGATGGCCCCTACCTTGGTGATACTTGCAGTGTGCATTGGGGTTCCAATTAGCCGACCACTTTTCGATAGGTGGGTCCCCGAATGGTCCAATAGGAGTTATAAGACCTTTTGCATTTAAACGATCAAATGCGGTGTCATAACTCATGCCAATAGGAGTAAAGTTCCAATTGAATGGTTTCTATTGTCCTTGATTATTCATAGCAAGGACTTCCCCTAGGTTAAAAGTTGTAGACACCCATTTGTGTCTCTCAAGAACCAAACCCAGTGATGAATACCTTTCACGTCGAATCATAATCGAATGAAGCGAAAGTGTGGAAAGTTTAATTTCTTTTCTCTTCTCTCTGTTTTTGAAAACTTATTTTAAGAAAACATCCAATCCAGTTTGGTTGGTCCATGATATGGGTCCAATATTAGTGTAGTTGGATGGGGCTTGACAAGAGCTTTCCAACGATATATTATAAGCCCAATTCCTATGAATATTGAGGAAGTTATGGCCAATTTACCAAACTGGGCCCGGTTTGAGCCTTATGTGTGGCCCAATGATCTAGGGGAGGGCCTAATATGATTTATCATTCCTAATGCAATTAGGAATTGTTTTAGTCTTCTAGATTCTTCTAGAGGGTTCTTTTCATTCCTAATTCAATTAGCATTAATAAATTGACTTTTGTTGACTTTTCAGAGTTTTAATTAAAATCGAAGAGCATTTTTAAGGAAAAGATACGATTTTATCCTCCTGTACGACAAAATTTTTCAGATTTTAGAAAACGCTTCAAAAACAAGATTGGCGCCTGGCGCTGACGTTGGCGCCTGGCGCCAATGGCCAATGGCTAGCGCCAACCTCGTTTTGCGTGCGCCAGACTCTATTTTGTTAATTTTATCTTTTTTGGCTAATTTCTCTTTAAATAACGTATTAAAACTCCGTTTTCGATAACCAGATTTCATCAATTCATATTTCAATTCACCAGTTATCATCAACAATCAGTTTAAATTAGCATTCGCCTACAATCAGTTTTCATTCAATTAATCCTCTCATTCTCTTAATCATTCATCAATCTTTCTTTCTCTTCTCTAAACTTTGTTTTCACATACAAAATTCCGCGTTCGCAAGATCTAGAAACACCTAGCCATATTCGAAGTTGCCTTCGCCCTAGACGTGAAAGGTTTAATTTCTGAGGGTTTGGTCCCAAATCTCTCTTTCAATTATTTAATTTAATTGTTTGTTTACTATTTTCCTTGAAGTTACTAACGTGTGTATTTTGTTATTAGAAAGAGGTATGAGGCATCAAAGTAAGTGCTTTAATGGTTTTAATTGATATTATGATGTAGAAATCATGTTTACATTGTTATTATGATATTCCAGTATCATGTCTAGGGTAATTTTAATATTAAATATGATTACTGTGATGCTTCCTATGTTCTTCCTAATATTTATGATTGTTAGTATCATGTTAGGGTTAAATATTTGATTTTTAATGCTTAGTGACATGCTAGGGTTTGTTATTAATCTTGTAAGTATCATGCCTAGGATCTTAATATTATTATGCTTTAATATTAACATGAACATGATTATGATTATAATAATGATGATTGTTATTATTATTATTATTATTATTATTATTATTATTATTATTATTATTATTATTATTATTATTATTATTATTATTATTATTATTATTATTATTATTATTATTATTATAATTTATGATGATATTATTATTATTATAATTTATTATGATTGTTATTATGATTATTATTATTATGATTTACATGATTATTATTGTGATTATAATTTTATTGTCATGATATTTATGATTATTTATTATGTTGCTTGATATTTATTCTTTATTGCTTGATCACACCTTTTATGCATGTTTAAGGGAATTTGATACTTAAGATAATTAATAATCTTGTTTCGGGATAATTGTGATTATAATTCAAGTGATCGCCAATAATTGTTTATTTGTACATTAATATTCAACCAACATAGATAAATAGGTTTAGGTTAATCCTATTGATTGTATGTTAGTCAGAAAGCGCACATGAATACGATAAGAATAAAGTAGAGGCCTATTATTAGGGCAGGTTCAATCTCTTTTAGGTTGGATTTGTACCTTCATCCCCGAACCCTTATTTGGTTCAAGACCTTATGGTGTTGACGATCTCTTGGATCGTTAAGGGGTGTAACCTTCACCTCGTTAACAGTTTACAAGTTCCTAAAACTTATTGGCGACTCTTTTGCTCTATCTTCTTCCCTTTTGGACGCCACCGTACTTTAGTGTATGATCACAGTGGGGTTCAAGCTAGGGGTTTAACGGTTGAAATTTATTCCCTAAAGTTTTTGGCGACTCCACTAGGGAGGATTTCTATTTTAATTCCTGAATTTGTTTCGGCAATGATTTAGAATGAGTGGATGAGACTCGAAACGTTCTAAGTATTTCATGTGCGTAATTTTGATTAACATTATTGTCATATGCATAAAAAAGATCTCATTGGAAAGACCATCCGTAATGAGTTAAAAACATAGGATTTTACACGTAGGAAATTTGAGAAATATCTTTCACAACTAGGACTGAAATAACACCGTGCGAAACTGGAAAATTTTATCGAGCACAGAAAGCTGCTGAGGCATGTGGGAAGTAGCGCCAGGGGCCAGAGCATTGGCGCCACAATTTTAACCGTAGCTCCAGACGCAAGCATTGGCGCCAGACGCTACAGATAAAATGTGGCGCCAGTCTCTGATTGCTGGCGCCAATTTCCCCCAATACCGAGCCAGAAATATGCGTTCTAATTTCGACCGATTTTTCGTATTGTTTACTCGATCTTACTTCCTGATTTAATTTTTTCTCACTCTTCTGAAACCCATATGTGTTCTACATATGGACATAACCCTCTGGGAATTCATGCTCCATCTACCCGATTGAACGCTCCGTGCAACAAAGGGTACATCCGAGATTGTTGAATTCACCAAACCATGGAAGCGAGTTTTTTCTAAAACTCGCGGTGTCCCATCCACTCGCGCCAACCCTTCACGGTTAGGCTTCCGCGCGGTGCATCCGGGCAATTAACCATGGACCCTCTATTGACTAAACCATATCCCGAACTTTAGAGAACTAGAGCCATGGTTAGGTTGCAAACTCATTGCATCATATTGTGCCTCTTTGACTAATTGTGCATTATTTGTTGTGCATACTCTATGTGATTTTTCCTAACCGTTTGTTTGACTTGTGTTAAGACTAAATGAACTAATTAATGACTAAAGGACTTTGTTTAATTAATTAATTAATTAATTAGAGCTAATAAATAGACCTAAAATCGAGTCATAGTTCCTTTAAGTCAACCCGGATTTTTATTCCCGTGTACTGCACAAGCGTCAACTTGTTTTGGTCATAGCTGGAGTTCTAGAAAGAACTACGAGTCATAAAACTAATGGATCTGTAGCCCCGAGTTTTATATTTAATTTGGCGTTGGTTTCATTTAAATCAGAGTCACATATCAAAAGTTATGACTACAATACCACAGCCTATCCAGTTTAATGCATATACGTGAGGTCTTAACTTAGTCTTTGCTTGAGTCTAGTCACATAGTCTAGCGACATGGTCATAACACGAGTCTTAACATGTCACTTACACTCACTAGTCTTAGCACACACTTTGTACATACTCTTTTCACACCATGACCATGTCTTAGGTTCATGCATGAGTCGGTTTTTTCCGTCATTTGAGTTGGGGGGTACATTATATTCCTAATTCTTCATATTCCTCCATCTACATCTTTTTATTTTTTCACTTTCTATTTCAATCTTTCTTCACTTCCTCCTCCATTGCATGTTGAATAAAGTTTGAGTCAAATAATTAACAATAAGTATCCCCAAATTCCTTTTCTACAGTATTTGGTCGAGGAGAGAAGGGCGATTAATCAAGGACAACCTCTTTATTCAGGTCTCACTTTTTGATAAACCGATTCGTCAAAAGAGGAAGGCTAAAAAGATAATGGCAAGTCAAGAAGAAGTCAATGAGCTTAGGAAGCAATTGGTTACTGTGACTGAGACACTGAGGCTACTCACACTCAAGATCGATGATCCTGTGAAGCAACAACAGATGGACCTCATGCAAGAGAGTCTAAGCAAGCTATCTAGTGACTATAAATTTCAGGGCATGAGTTCACAAGGGGTCTTGCTGGACAAGGAACTTCTTCCGCGTAAGTTCAACGCCATTGACATCCCTAAATTCAAGGCAACAGATAACCCTTACTTCCATCTAAGAGCTTTCGAAACTATAATGAACATTAAGGGTATCGATAAGAAGGTTTTCCCCTCTCTATTCCCACTATCTCTTGAAACCGTTTGCCAACAATGGTACTTATCCCTTGACAAAGAGAAAACCTCTACCTGGGAATCGATAGTGAACGTTTTCGTTGATAGATACAAGTGCAATATTCAAGTTGAAACTGACCATAGACAACTTGAGATGCTAAGACAAAAAGAGAATGAAGGCTTTACTTCTTTCTTTAATAAATGGAGGGAAACTTCCACCAAGATGATTGAGGTCCCGACCGAAAAGGAGTCTTTGAGGATGTTTATCAATAATCTCCAAGAAAAGTATTCAAAGCACTTAAAATATCAACACAACTTGAATACTTTCAAGGCCGTCTATGACATAGATATTGAGATCGAAGACGACCTCGCAAAGCAAAAAGCTACTAACAATAGTAACCACGGTGGCTGGAAAGGAAAGAAGAACGACAATCCTTCTTCTTCCGAAAACGCCCACTCTAGTAATAATGTTAGTACCTTTGACCATAATGATGTCTTAGCCATGGACAATCAAGGATATAAAAGGAAACCCAGGCGAGAGTTCACACCCATTGGAATGACCTACGATGCTGCTTTCGATCGTCTCTATGATCAAGGATTAATAAAACCTGTTGGCCCTACCGAGGATCCAACACCAGAAAATCGATCTTCGAGATGGAATCCAAACTCCTATTGCAAGTACCATCGAGGGCGCGGTCATACTACTGATGAATGCTACAGGTTTCAAAACCTCGTTCAAGATCTCATAGAGGCAAATAAGATCCCATTGCCTCTAGCTAGAGAGAAGACTTAATGATGTCAGAGCAAACAAAACAAGACAGAGGCGAGCTTCAACGACAAGATTTCGTGTCCTCTTTTTTCTATTTCTTTTTTATTTTTCCTTTCCCCAATAAGTCTAGAATAGGCACCTTTTTATTCTCCTTAGATTTATTTTGTAGGATCCTTATATCTTTTCTTTTAATAAAATGAGCATTTATTTTCTTGCATATGATCATTTCATTATATTGTATTAAAAAATATTAAATAAAAATCCATGTCGAATTAAGCACAAGGTATACCAATGATTTGAGGCACACCTTGTAGCCACCTCATATCCCCTTTCACCTTTCAATTATACAATCCTTTCTTCATAAACCACTTTGAGCCTCGTCTAACGATAGACCCTTCATTTTTTCAACCTACATCTACCTAACCTTGGGATAGGATGGTGTGTAACTTATGCAATTCTAAAAAGCTTGAGTGATTTCAAAAGATCAAAATAAATAGCAAAAATAAGCATAAGCAAATAATAAATAAAAGTGTACAAAAGGGCAAGTGTTCCAATGTCTTTGATATGAAAATATCTTCGATAAGAACACGTCTCAGATTGCGTCTCTTATCGAGTGCTCGGTACCGTGCCTGAGAAACATGAATTCCAAGTGAGTGATAGACCGCATGATCGAGATTGCCGACGCTTATAAAAATAAAATAGATGCTAAAGCAAAAGATTAAAAGAGAGCTAAAAAAGAATAGAAACTCAAGCATAAAAATATAAAGATCCAAAAGCAAAGTTGCACACCTTGGGGGCTTATCTAGGGTCTTGAGCCTTTATCCCCTTCTTCTATAAACTTTAGCCTAACCACGTTACAACCCTTAAAAGACCTTTTTGAGGTATGCTTGTGCGAGGTTCGGCTAGAGCTACGTTCAGCCTGATTCCTAACGGATACGTAGGCAACCTCACATCGAGGTGCGGCCGTAATAAACATGCATTCATATTCAAATTCACACACTTACACCATGATCATATCAAGGGATATCCTATGCTCATCCCTATCCATGTAGAGCTAGACTTGGGGGCTTGATCCTTACATCATTAGCTTACCTAGCCTAAGAGTCAGCACCATTTGACTCTTTACAATATATTTGATTCTTCTAAAAATAATATTTTTCCACACACTTAGCTCTTGAGGCCTAGCTTTAGTGTCACTATCACACACTGCACAGATACATGACCAAATATACTTCCCTTAGGAACCCTTTGTCATGAAATCTTAACACAACATTGAAACATGCCTTGTCATATCAACATCACTCATCATTGCATCACAAAGTACGAAGTGCTTAGCCTCCGTGCCTAAGTTACCCAAATACTTTCATCATTCAGTCAACCATTGAGAAGGCCTACGATGAATTAATCCTTGCACAATATTTGACTAGGCTCATTCAACATGCACCTTCAAACACTTCGATTCTTTTTTCGCGTCTTTCTTTTTCGGGAGAAAGTCTGTACCCTCCACAAAAATGTCGGAAATTTTTGTTTTTCTGCATTTTGAGTCATATACATATCGAGTTTCATGAGTCAACACTACGCACACACAAGTCACATCGAGTCGAGTCAACCTCGAGTCAGTCAATCATATCGAGTCAAGTTTATACCTTGAGTCGTGTCAAGTCGATGAGTCAAGCAACATTAAACCTTAGGTCAACCCTAAGATGGTTAAAAAGATTGGCAAAGTTCTATAGTCAAAATAAATATAGGTGCAGCAGAATAGGGAAGACCCTACTCCAATTCCTGGCGCCAGAAATATCTCAACAACGACAGAGCTTGAAGCCTCTCAGAAAGGTGATTTCGACCTCATGCAGCAATTTCGGGTTCCTTGGTACGCCAGTTAGCCCCTATAAGCAATTTGACATGATTAGTAGTCGGCACGATTTCAATCGTAGTAAGTGATTGACCTGACAAAAAATCGTCTCACTTAGCTTAAGCGCCTAAAACACTGGCTCATTACAATCGGTTCAAAAGCAAGCACTTAAACGAAAATATTTCCAAATATGGATTGTCGCGCATTCTTATTAAACGACAAAGTTTTCCAAAAATTGGATTGTCATCCCCAACTGACAATATTTCCAAAAATGGATTGTTGTGCATCTTCTTCAATGACAATTTTTCCAAGATTGGATTGTCATCTCTGGTAAAGTTTCCAAGATTGTCGTGCTCCTTCTTTGTTTGGCAAGTTTTTACAAGTTCGGATTGTCATACATTCATAAATCGCTGGCAAGTTTTCTGAGATTGGATTGCCATACACCCAGTTCCCTACGGCAAAATTTCCCAAAGGATTGTTGTAGGTCTCTACTCATCATAAATTTCGACAAAAGTTTCTCAACATGGATTGTCATTCATTTCATCAAGTGGCAAATTTTCCCGAAGTGGATTGTCGGTCAACTCTTTTTGCAAATGTTCCAAGACGCGGATTGTCAATAATGGCAATATTTTCCCAAAAGGATTGTCGCATAGCTTTGGCTAATTTCCAAGGTGGATTGCTTTCAAGAGTTATATTCCAAGATGTGGATTGTCGATCGTAGCAAAATTCTTATGAAAGATTGTTACGAAGCATTGGCAACTTTTCCAAAAATTGGATTTTGGCAAATTTTCCGAGAGTTGTGTTGGCAACTATTCCCAGATAAAAGAGGATTGTCGACATACTGGTTCACAAGCAGCAAAGCGCCAACCTACTGGCATAGCAGCATTAAGGATTAAAAAGCAGTGATCTTTTCGAAGACTATCACAGTGGAAATTGGAGTCATATCAAAAAGAAGCTCTTTATTCAGAGACGCGTGAACATATCCAAAAGAAGCTCTTTGTTCAGAGGCGAGTGAACATCGAAACAACAAAGTGGCGTTCCCTGGATTATGGAGATTTGTCACAAAAAACTGATCAGGATTGTTTCAAGAGAAGCAATCTTCGATAGTATTCCCTTGGACGTGGAATATTATCGATGCAACTGAGGACTGTTTCAAGAGAAGAAATCTTCGATAGTGTTCCCTTGGATGTGGAATATTATGATAGCGGAGGAGGATCGTTTTAGGCGAAGCAATCTTCTAATTTGGAAGCAGTTACGGGCGTAGCCGTTTTCAAGCGGGATGGCATTCTCTAGCTTGTAGGAGGTCATCAAAACAATAGTAAAGCGGCAACAATCGGTTACTTTCAGAGACGTGTGCTTAACGGTGCAAGATACGCGTTTCTTAACTCTTTTATCTGTTCAACTAACGCTAGTTTGCAGGTATCGGCGTTACAAGAGTTATTTAGGATCACAGAACGTTCTGAATCATTCTCCGTCCCTATCGCTACTTTGACTTTCGTTTTCGAAACTTGCGTTTCTCCAAACTCAGTCAAAGTGGGGGCTTCTGTAGACACCCATTTGTGTCTCCCCAAAACCAAACCCAGCGATGAATACCTTTCACGTCGAATCATAATCGAATAAAACGAAAGTGTGGAAAGTTTAATTTCTTTTCTCTTCTCTCTGTTTTTGAAAACTTATTTTAAGAAAACAGTCAATCTAGTTTGGATGGTCCAATATATGGGTCCAATAGTAGTGTAGTTGGATGGAAATTGACAAGAGCTTTCCAACGATATATTATAAGCCCAATTCCGATGAATATTGAGGAAGTTATGGTCAATTTACCAAACTGGGCCCGGTTTGAGCCTTATGTGCGGCCCAATGATCTAGGGGAGGGCCTAATATGATTTATCATTCCTAATGCAATTAGGAATGGTTTTAGTCTTCTAGATTCTTCTAGAGGGTTCTTTTCATTCCTAATTCAATTAGCATAGATAAATTGACTTTTGTTTACTTTTCAGAGTTTTAATTAAAATAAAAGAGCATTTTTGAGGAAAAGATACGATTTTATCCTTCTGTACGGCAAAATTTATCAGATTTTAGAAAACGCGTCAAAAACAAGATTGGCGCCTAACGCCAGGCATTGGCGCCTAGCGCTGACGTTGGCGCTTGGCGCCAATGGCCAATGGTTGGCGCCAACCTCGTTTTGCGTGCGCCAGACTCTGTTTTGTTAATTTTATCTTTTTTGGTTGATTTCTCTATAAATAACGTATTAAAACTCCGTTTTCGATAACCAGATTTCATCAATTCTTATTTCAATTCACCAGTTATCATCAACAATCAGTTTTAATTAGCATTCGCCTACAATCAGTTTTCATTCAATTAATCCTCTCATTCTCTTAATCATTCATCAATTTTTCTTTCTCTTCTCTAAACTTTGTTTTCACATACAAAATTCCGCGTTCGCAAGATCTAGAAACACCTAGCCATATTAGAAATTGCCTTTGCTCTAGACGTGAAAGGTTTAATTTCTGAGGGTTTGGTCCCAAATCTCCCTTTCAATTATTTAATTTAATTGTTTGTTTACTATTTTCCTTGAAGTTACTAACGTGTGTATTTTGTTATTAGAAAGAGGTACGAGGCATCAAAGTAAGTGCTTTAATGGTTTTAATTGATATTATGATGTAGAAATCACGTTTACATTGTTATTATGATATTCCTAGTATCATGTCTAGGGTAATTTTAATATTAAATATGATTCCTGTGATGATTTCTGTGATGCTTCCTATGTTCTTCCTAATATTTATGATTATTAGTATCATGTTAGGGTTAAATATTTTATTTTTAATGCTTAGTGACATGCTAGGGTTTGTTATTAATCTTGTTAGTATCATGCCTAGGATCTTGCTATTATTATGCTTTAATATTAACATGAACATGATTATGATTATAATAATGATGATTGTTATTATTATTATTATTATTATTATTATTATTATTATTATTATTATTATTATTATTATTATTATTATTATTATTATTATTATTATTATTATTATTATTATTATTATTATTATTATTATTATTATTATTATTATTTATGATGATATTATTATTATTATTATTTATTATGATTATTATTATTATTATGATTTACATGATTATTATTGTGATTATAATTTTATTGTCATGATATTTTTGATTATTTATTATGTTGCTTGATATTTATTCTTTGTTGCTTGATCACACCTTTTATGCATGTTTGAAGGTAATTTGGTACTTGTAATCACGCTTAATAAGATAATTAATAATCTTGTTTAGGGATAATTGTGATTATAATTCAAGTGATCGCCAATAATAGTTTATTTGTACATTAATATTCAACCAACATAGATAAACAGGTTTAGGTTAATCCTATTGATTGCATGTTAGTCAGAAAGCGCACATGAATACGATCAGAATAATGTAGAGGCCTTTTATTAGGGCAGGTTCAATCTCTTTTAGGTTGGATTTGTACCTTGATCACCGAACCCTTATTTGGTTCAAGACCTTATGGAGTTGACGATCTCTTGGATCGTTAAGGGGTGTAACCTTCACCTCGTGAACGGTTTACAAGTTCCTAAAACTTGTTGGCGACTCTTTTTCTCTATCTTCTTCCCTTTTGGACGCCACCGTACTTTAGTGTATGATCACAGTGGGGTTCAAGCTAGGGGTTTAACGCTTGAAATTTATTCCCTACAAAAGTTCTAACGTTATTTGAGTGGGTGGTTTTTGAAGAAGAAGGATTGTCGTTCTTCTTGCCTTTCCAGCCACTATTGGAGTTATTGTTGGCAGCTTTTAACTTAGTCAGGCCGTCTTCAATGTTGATTCCAATGTCGTAGACGGCCTTGAAGGTATGGAGATTGTTTTGATACTTGAGATGCTTGGAGTACTTTTCTTGACGGTTTTTTATGAATAGCCTTACAGACTCTTTTTCACTCGGCACCTCGATCATCTTAGCCGAGGTTTCTCTCCATTTGTTAAAGAAAGAGGTGAAGCCTTCGTTTTCTTTCTGTTTGAGGATTTCAAGTTTCCTATGGTCAGTCTCAACTTGAATGTTGCATTTGTATCTATCAACGAAAGCGTTTGCTATGGACTCCCAGGTGGAGGTCTTTTCTTTCTCGAGAGAAAAGAACCATTGTTGGCAAACGGTCTCGAGAGATAGTGAGAACAGAGAGGGGAAAACCTTTTTATCAATACCCTTAATACTCATTATTGTCTCGAAGGCTCTTAAATGAAAATAAGGGTTATCGGTTGCTTTGAATTTCGGGATGTCGTTGGCATTTAACTTCTGCGGAAGAAGATCTTTGTCCACTGAGACCCCTTATGAACCAATCCCTTGAAACTTGTAGTCGTTAGATAGCTTTCTTAGACTCTCTTGCATGAGGTCCATCTGTTGTTGCTTCACGGGATCATCAATCTTGAGTGTTAGGAGCTTCAGTGTCTCAGTCACGGTAACCAGTTGGTTCCTAAGCTCATTGACTTCTTCTTGTGTTGCCATTATTGTCTTAGCTTTCCTCTTACGAGCTATGGGTTTGTCGAAAAGTTGGACTTGTACGAAAAGGTTGTCTTTGATTAACCGTCCTTCCTTTCTTGACCACGCGCTGTAATTTAAACCATTTTGCGTTTTAATTACTTGACTCAAATCGACCTTGACTTTACGGTTTTAAAGAGGAAAAAATAAAAAAAAAATATATGGGTGCATATTTTTAGGCAAAAATAATGTATTTAATTTTTAGAACTAAGTATGGTTTTTAAATTGGAGGATTAATATCCGACTTACCCCCCTAAAAAATGACGGAAAAAAAACGCGCATACCAAACTCTCTTAAACATGGTCAAAGTGTGTGTATTGGTGTGTGCGTGGAGTGTAAGTGACATGTTTGTACTCTTGTGTAAGACCATGGGACTTAGTGCCTAGACTTAATTAATGACTTTACAAGGTATTATTGACAGCGAAATTTAACCGAATTAATTAGAAAACTAGTTAATTAGACACTAGGTGATGACTCGATCAATAATTCGAACTGTCGTCAAAACGACAGGACTGGCGCCTCTCTTTGTAGTGTAGCGCCAGACAACAGAGCTGTCGCCAGGCGCCACACTCCACAGAGTGGCGCTACAGTTCAAACTTTGGCGCCATTGCTGGAGCTTCAATCTGGAACTGTTTTCGGTGTTATTAATCAACAGGGGTATGCCTAAAGTCGTACGAGGTAAATTCTGATTAAAATATTAGACTTTATTTACTCAAATTAATTAATTAATTAACTAATTAGGAAAAGTTCTTTTAAGTCATTAATTTATTTAATCTCAACACAAGTCAAACAAACGGTTAAGAAAACATAGTGTATGCACAACAAATAATGCACAATTAGTCAAGTAGGCACAATATGATGCAATGAGTTTGCAACCTAACCATGGCTCTAGTTCTCTAAAGTTCGGGATATGGTTTAGTCAATAGAGGGTCAATGGTTAATTGTCCGGATGCACCGCGCGGAAGTCTAACCTTGAAGGGTTGGCGCGAGTGGATGGGACACCGCGAGTTTTAAAAAAAACTCGCTTAAATGGTTTGGTGAATTCAACAATCTCGGATGTACCCTTTGTTGCTCAGAGCGTTCAATCAGGTAGATGGAGCATGAATTCCCAGAGGGTTATGTCCATATGTAGAACACATATGGGTTTCATAAAAGTGAGAAAAATTCAATCAGGAAGTAGGATCGAGCAAACAATGTGAAAAACTGGTCGAAATTAGAACGCATATTTCTGGCTCGGTATTGGAAGAATTTGGCGCCAGCAAACAGAGATTGGCGTCGGATTTTAGCTGTAGCGCCTGGCGACAGAACTGTCGTCTGGCGCTACAGTTAAAAGTCTGGTGCTAATATTCTGTTCGCTGACGCTAATTCCTACATGCCTCATCAGCTTTCTATGCTCGATAAAATTTTCCAGTTTCGCGCAGTGTTATTTTGGTCCTAGTTGTGAAAAATATTTCTCAAATTTCCTACGTGTAAAATCCTATGTTTTAACTCATTACGGATGGTCTTTCCAATGAGATCTTTTTTATGCATATGACAATAATGTTAATCAAAATTACGCACATGAAATACTTAGAACGTTTCGAGTCTCATCCACTCATTCTAAATCATTGCCAAAATAAATTTTAGGAATTAAAATAGAAATCCTCCCCAGTGGAGTCGCCAAAAACTGTAGGGAATATTTCAAGCGTTAATCCCCTAGCTTTAACCCCACTGTGATCATACACTAAAGTACGGTGGCGTCCAAAGGGAAAGAAGATAGAGCAAAAGAGTCGCCAACAAGTTTTTTAGGAACTTGTAAACCTTTCACGAGGTGAAGGTTACACCCCTTAACGATCCAAGAGATCGTCAACTCCATAAGGTCTTGAACCAAATAGGGTTCGGGGATGAAGGTACAAATCCAACCTAAAAGAGATTGAATCTGCCTTAATAATAGGTCTCTACTTTATTCTGATCGTATTCATGTGCCCTTTATGACTAACATACAATCAATAGGATTAACCCTAAACCTGGTTATCTATGTTGGTTGAATATTAATGCACAAATAAATTTATTATTGGCGATCACTTGAATTATAATCAAATTAACCCTAAACAAGATTATTAATTATCTTATTAAGCGTGATTATAAGTACAAATTCCTTTTAAACATGCATAAAAGGTGTGATCAAGCAATAAATAAATATCAAGCAACATAATAAATTAAAATAATAATTAAAATAATCATGATCATCAATCATAACAATAATAATAATTATAATCATAATCATAATTATAATAATCATAATAATCATAATAATAATATTTAAAATAATCATAATCATGTTTAAGCATAATATTAATAGCAAGATCCTAGGCATGATACTAACAAGATTAATAACAAGCCCTAGCATGTCACTAAACATTAAAAATCATATATTTAGCCCTAACATGATACTAACAATCATAAATATTAAGAAGAACATAGGAAGCATCATAACAATCATACTTAATATTAAATTTACCCTAGACATGATACTAGGAATATCATAATAACAACCTAAGCATAATAACAACTTAAGCATGAACTGTATATCATAACATCAATAAAAACCATTAAAGTACTTACTTTGATGCCTCGTACCTCTTTCTAAAAACAAAATACACACGTTAGTAACTTCAAGGAAAATAATAAAACAACAATTAAATTAAATAATTGAAATAGAGATTTGGGACCAAACCCTCAGAAATCAAACCTTTCACGTCTAGGGCGAAGGCAACTTCGAATATGGCTAGGTGTATCTAAGTCTAATGAGTGCGGAATTTTTATATTTGAGAGAAGGCTGGTTTAGAAAAGAGAGGGAGAGAGTAATCAAGAAAATCTTGATGAGAGTTGATGAAAATTCGTGAATGAAAATGGAGTTTTTAGAAGACTATTTATAGAGAAAATCAGCCAAAAAGATAAAACATCAAAAACAGAGTTCTAATGCAAAAGGCCAAGTTAGCGCCAAACGCTGACCTTAGCGCCAAACGCTAAGGCTAGCGCCAGGCGCCAAGCGTAGCATCGGGCGCTACAGCTGGCGTTTGTCGCTGACTCGGAAATTCACGCGTTTTCTTAAAATCAGATAGAAATTGCCGTACAGGAGGATAAAATCGTATTTTCCTCAAAAACGTTCTTTGATTCTGATTAAAACTCTAAAAAGTCAACAAAAGTCAATTTATCAATGCTAATTGAATTAGGAATGAAAAGAACCTTCTAGAAGAATCTAGAAGACTAATGCCAGTCCTAATTGCATTAGGAATGATAAATCCATATTAGGCCCTCCTCTAGATCATTGTGCCGCATATAAGGCTCAAACCAGGCCTAGTTCAGTAATTTGGCCATAACTTCCTCAATATTCATCGGAATTGGGCTCATAATATATCGTTGGAAAGCTCTTTTCAAGCCCCATCCAACTACACTATTATTGTACCTATATCATGGACCAACCAAACTGGATTGGTTGTTTTCTTAAAATAGATTTTCAAAAACAGAGAGAAGAGAAAAGAAATTAAAACTATCCGCAACACTAAACTTTCCACACTTTCACTTCATTCGATTATGATTTGATGTGAAAGGTACCACTGGGTTTGGTTTTGGAGAGACACAAATGGGTGTCTACAGTAGGGAAGGTATTTCTAACTCTACAGGTTGTACAACATCCATCTTATCGACTAAGAAAAATGGCATATTTCTTGTCAACGAGCGAATTGACGTGCAATAACCCCACAGAGCAAAGTGGAGTTTGTCAGACCAGTTGATAAGTGTTTTATTTGTCCACTTATCATGGCATTTTTAACACAATTTTGTTGTCATTTTCCCCTCTTTACCCCCTTTCCGACTCCTTTTTTTTGTGTATGAATACAACTTTTTGCTTTCCCGATCCTTTTATGTGTGTGTTCGTGTTTGTAGATGCAAGGAGAAATTGGTTATATAGCATGAACATGAAGAACTATATTGGAAGCAAAGCACAAGAGGAGAGGGCATGCAGCCCCTGAGGAGAGGGCGCTCCTCCCTGATCTTCCATATTCTGCCCCAAGTTGTTGCAGCTAGGAGAGGGCGTGCAACCAAAGTGGAGTGAGCGCTCCTCCCTGGTCGTCGCCAAACTGCCTCAAATTGCTGTAGGAGGAGAGGGCGCGTAAGAGCCAGGAGAGGGCGCTCCAGCCTGAGGAGCGGGCGCTCCTCTATGTAGGAGCGGGCGCTCTTATATGCAGACCCGACTTTTTGGGCAGATTTTACGATGTGATTTCGGGGTGTATAAATACGACCCTTGGCTTCAGTTTTCTGCATCTTCTTCCTTGGAGAAGATCACCTTCTTCCCTTTAGTCTCCTTAGTCCCTTAGCTCTCTAAACTCTTGTTAATTAGCTTAGTTTCTCTCAAACTCTATCATTGAAGTAGATTAATTGAAGTTTGTATTCTCACTTTCAACATTTTCTCAACCTTGAAGCTTCATTAGTAATCTCTTTCCTCTATCTCTTATTCTTTATTTTCTGTTTTTTTTAATTGCTTTGAATTATATATTTCTCTCTTAATCTTGGTTAATTATTGTTGCATGTTCAATGTACTTTTTTCTTACTACTCTCTTCAATTTGTTAGACCTTATTTTGAACTTAGATATTGTTGTTAGAATGTTCTTTACCATGTTTAGTGAGTAGTTAGTTAGCTAGGGGTTGGGTGAAGACCCAACCGAGCCATGGGTTGATTGATATTTGTGCTTGCATGTTCATTTTGGATTGATGATTGATTGTTAAAGAATTGGTTAATTGCATGTGTAATTGGATGGCCACTTATTGCTCATGTATTCACTTCTATGCTTGCATTGAAAGATGAGGTCTAGTTGTGAGCCCTTTCTTGTATGATTATGCTAAATTCCTCTTGATTACGGTCCCTTGTTTGAATGATGTAGTAGTCTTAGTTGCGGTAATTAGGAGAGGAACCCCAATTATTTGTGCCTTAATACTATCTCGAACCGATCGAAAGACAAACCCGAGTTAGTAGTCTACTTCCCATTGTTAAAACTTGGTTAGCCTATCTTGCTAGTTGAGTTTGGTTTAGGAATGCTTAGTGTTGTGGTTTTGAAAGAAGTGAACCTTCTCTTGTATGATTAGACCGAATTTCTATCTTGATTACGGTTCCTTGTTTGGATGATATAGTAGTCTTATTAGTTGCGGTAATTGGGAGAGAAATCCCAATTATTTGTGCCTTAGTACTATCTCGAACCGATCGAAAGACAAACCCGAGTTAGTAGTCTACTTCCCATTATTAAGACTTGGTTGGCCTATCTTGCTAGTTGAGTTTGGTTTAAGAATGCTTAGAGTGGTGGCTTCGGTAGAAGACAATGTTGAGTGCCCTTTCTATCACCCAATTTGGGTACATGCTTGCTTATTGTTTTGATTCATAGGTTTGGTTGGTGTCGATTCCCATTTCCTTCCCCTAGTGTTTGTCTCAATAGTAGTTATTTAATCAAACCCCAAACTTGTGACCGAACTAGATTACAACCGTTTCATATTCTTGGTGTACTCATACCCATTCCCTGTGGATACGATCCTTTACTTACCCTAGACTTGTCTTAGGTTGGTTTAGGTAGAAATATTGTTTGGCTTGAGGGTGATTGTCCAACGACCGATTATTCCCTCGACCACCAATCTTTGTAATTTTTTGTCATCTTCTCGATGATAGTCTTTAAATTTTTATTAGGTGCCTCAACTGCATCATTTGCTTGAGGTCTGTATGGAGAAGAGTGATGGTGTTGAATGCCATACTTTTGTAACAATTCTTCACATTCTTCTTGAAAGTGAGTTCCATTGTCACTTATCATTTCATTTGGGACTCCATACCGACAAATAATGTTACTTTCAATAAAGAGTGCTACATGTTTCGCAGTGAGCTTGGCATATGATTTTGCTTCAATCCATTTAGTGAAGTAGTCAATTGCTACTAATATGTATTCATGACCTCCTGTTCTTGGAGGAGTAATTCTTCCAATAATATATATTCCCCATGTTGAGAATGGCCATGGTGATGTATAGGTGTAGAGAAGAGACGGAGGAACATGTTGCAAGTCAGCATATATTTTGCATTTAGGGCATCTTTTGACATATTGATGACAGTCCCTATTCATGGTAGTCCAATAGTACCCTTCATGCATTATCTTTTGGACTAGCATTTGGCCATTTGCATGTGTTCCACAAACCCCTACGTGGACTATTCTCATAGCCCTTTGGGCTTCCATTTTTCCTACACATAGAAGAGCTCGACCTTTAGGTACCCTTTTGTGTAATTCGTCGTTAACGAGCACATATTGGGAAGCCAAGAGTCCTAAGGCTCGTTTTTCTCTTTTGTTAGCATTGAGTGGATATTCTCCCTTTGTAACATAGTTGAGGATGCCTGTATACCAAGGCTCTTCCTCTTCTTCTTCTTCTTCTTGGGTTGCTTCATCATCCTCTATTTCTTGGATATAAGCCGGTTTATGCCTCTTTTATATTGTTAAAGGCATTTGCTCAATTTCCATAGGAATCCTAACCATTGAGTCTAGTATTTCCAAGGCATCAACAAATTGATTTTCCTCTCTAGGTAGATACATGCACTCTACCTTTTCCATTTGGTCTGTGAGAGTTTCTAGGTAGATTTTGTAAGGGGCCAAGCTTTCACTCCTTACTTTCCATCTCTTGGAAATTTGATTGATAATCAATGAAGAATCTCTGAATATTCGATGTTTCTTTACTGCCAATGCAAATGCAGTTTCGAGGCCTACCACGCATGCTTCATATTCTGCAGTGTTGTTAATAACGTCGAAATCTAGCTTTATGAAGATTGGAACATGTTCTTCTTTAGGTGATACCAATAGTACTCCTACACCACATCCCTTTTGGTTTAAGGCTCCGTCGAAGTAGATAGTCCTAGTATCATCTTTTGTGACCACCAAGTCTTTATCTGGAAAATCATTCTCGTGTATAGGTGTGGAGTCTTCTATTGGGAAATCTGCTAAGAAATCTGAAACCAAGGATCCTTTAATAGCCTTTTGGGGCATGAATCTTACATCAAATTGTGCTAGGTTGACTATCCATCTTAATATTCGCCCATTTAGTGTAGATTTTTTAAAAAGATACTTGAGTGGATCCATTCTAGAAGCTACAAAGACTGTGTGAATGAGCATGTAATGTCTTAACTTGGTTGTGGCCCACACTAATGTGAGGCACAATTTCTCAAGTGTTGTATAGCGTATTTCATACTCGAGCATCTTTTTACTTAGATAGTAGATGGAATTCTCCTCTCCTTCTACTTCTTGTGCTAGCATAGCCCCCATTGTCTCTTTGGTGACTGTTAAGTACAACCCAAGAGGGATTCCTAGGAATGTTAGTTCTAATACGAGAGGATTAACGAGGTAGGCTTTGATCTTTTCAAAGGATTTTGACACTCGTCGTCCCATATTACTGGCACATTCTTCTTGAGGTTCTTGAATATTGGTTCACATATTGTTGTCGATTTGGATATGAACCTACTTATGTATTGCAACCGGCCAATGAATCCCCGAATTTGTTTTTCGATTTTGGGCGGTGGCATTGACATGATTGCTTTGATCTTGGTTGGGTTCATCTATATTCCTCTAGAGCTAATGACATATCCCAAGAGTTTTCCTAAGGTGACTCCAAAAGCACACTTGGATGGGTTCAACCTCATGTTGTATTTTATTAACCTTTCAAAGAATTTTCTTAGGGCTACGCAATGCCCTAGGCAATCCTTTGATTTCACAATCATGTCATCTACATACACTTTGACTTCCTTGTGCCTCATGTCATGGAGTAAAGCAGTCACTGCTCGTTGGTAAGTAGCACCCGCGTTTTTCAACCCGAATGGCATCCATAACAGTAAGTGCCCCAAGGTGTTATGAATGTTGTCTTCTCCATGTCTTCTTGTTCCATGAGAATCTAATTATACCCTCGTATCCATCCATAAATGAGAGAAGTGCGTGGTTTTCTGTATTTTCTAATAGAATATCGATGTGTGGTAAAGGGAAGTCATCCTTTGGACATGTCTTATTTAGATCTCGATAGTCGACACATATTCGTACCCTCAATCCTTCTTTGGAACTGGGACTACATTTGCGACCCATTCGGGGTATTTGGATACTCTGATAAAACCTGTTGTTATCTGTTTTTGAACGTCTTCTTTTATTTTAAGGGCTACGTCGGGTTTCATTTGACGTAACTTTAGTTTTACATATTTCATTCCTGGAAGTAGTGGAATTGTGTGTTGAGCTATTTCTCTATTAATTCCTGACATATCTTCATATGACCAAGTGAATACATCAATGAATTATTTTGGTAGATTAATAAAATCGGTGCTTTCATCTTTATTAAGTGTTAAATTAGTCCGATTTTAACTTCTCTTTTAATGGTTGGATCTTTTGAGATATCAATCGTTTCAGTATCTTCAATTACTGGTGTTTTGTTTTCAAGTGTTTCCATTGCTTTAATTATATATTTTTCATTTTCATTGTTAGTTAAGCAATGCTCATCGTCTTGGGTTAAAGAATGACACGAGGAGTAAGCAAAAGAGGACATATTATTAAATTTGGAAACCATTACATCAAATAAAATTATGTCCGTTAGGACTTGATTACTAACTATTCTAGGAGAAGGTGCTAAAATAGAAGAACAAGGAGAAGGTGTTATAACTAAGGATTTAGAAGACTCGATAGGGGAAGACTCTGACTCTGACTCGAACTCTGACTCTGACTCGAACTCTGACTCAGAAGGTTCTTCGAACATTGGTCCTTGTCCTGTTGTTATGGAGATCTTTCTTCCACTTGGAGTAGTTACCTTCACGGTCTTTCGCCATCCTTGAACTAGACCCTCTGCTGGAGTGATAAGCTTGGAAGGATCAAAGTTATCACTTTGTAGTACTGTTTGAATGAGCAAGGAATTGTCCTCAATATAAGTTGGCTCATTCTTCTCATACCCAAAGAGAAGTCCCATGACATTAAAGTCAAAGCATGGGGGTGCTTTCTCCTTATGGATGGGAGTTAGGACATCATCTAGAAAGTTCCAATCTAAGAATATTTCAAACCCAGGTTGTCTTATCCCATTCTTGACAAAGGGTTCAGGAAATTCATGTTATGGATAGTCCTTTCTCTCTTTTATGAATTTTCCATTAAGGGTAAGAGGATAATGATCCATTGGGATTGCTTTATTTTGGGTACAAGCGTTCCTACGTGCATTTGCTTTTTACCGTGCTCGCTTAAGGTCTTCTGGATTCGGTTAAAAACCAAGTCCAAAAGTGTCCAATTTAGGGAGGCCAGGTAGTCCCATTTGCTTTGCTATCCCTTTCTTCTTTCCAAGAGTTAATCCAGGAAAGTGTCCCTGTTTTCGGAGGATAGCATTTACTGTCATGTTAGAGTGGAGGTCGTAGTGAAGAGGGGTCCTTTCATCCTCCTCAATTAAGGAGACCTCTTCGTTAAAGCTCCACAAGTCTTCATCATCTTCATTGTGCTCTACATTTATGATGGGATTCTCGATATCCTTAATTATCATTGGTGAAGCATCAATTGTGACATGGATTCCTACAACTATAGCCTTCACTTATTAATGAAGGGATGAAGGGATGGCCTTTAGGTTGTGAAGCCAAGGGCGTCCCAATAATAGGTTGAAAGATGCTTTAATTTCTACTACTTGAAAAGTAGTAGCATGTTCTATGACTCCTGCCGTTACATTTATGGTGATAGTTCCAAGAGCTTGGCGGCGATTGTTGTCATAGGCTCTTATTCCCTGTGTAGACAGAGACAAGTCTTCATCCTTTATCCCTAACATTCTCGCAGTTCGGAGTGGACAGACATTAATCGCTAATCCATAATATACAAGAGTCATTAGGACATTTATCCTCTTGCAGATTACTGTGAGATTTAATGCTTTGTTATGTTTATCACCCTCTAGAGGTAGGTCTTTGTCAGAAAAGGTGATCAATTTGATAGGACTAGGAAGATCACTCGTGAGAAAGTTAGCCAAACCTTCATGAGTGGTTTCAGAATCTATTCCTATTTTATCCAAAGCATTCATCACGGCTAACCTATGTTGATGGGATGTAGCTAAGAGTTTCCATACATTCATATCAACTTTAGTCTTCTTTAGTTGTTTGACAACATCGTTGTCTTCTATGATGGGTATGGGAACTTGCTGAGTAGTAGGGATAGGTTGTTGCATGGTAATGGGAGGTTGCATTTTCCCGGATCTTGTGAGGACATCTATGGGTGAATCTTCTTCATCCCAAATATCGTCCACTAGATATATTGTGGAGAGTGGAGTGTCCTCCATATCCTTGACGTAGACGTCCTCATCATCACTGTCCCATACTCCATTAATAGTAGCATCTTTCTCTTGTGAAATTTAGACTAACTTTTTATCATCAATTAGTTTCTAAATTAAATCCTTAATTTTAAAACTGTGTTATATTGTGTGTCCCCCTGACTGATGATATGGACAGTAGAATCTGTCTGCCCTTTTTAGTGATTCAAATGGTCTCGGTTCGAGAGGTTTAATCTTGTCACTCACGGAGATAATTTTGAACATATTCGCATAGGTGGTCCCAATTGGAGTGTAGGACTTATGGCTCCTTTTGGGTGTTTCGACTACTTGAAAAGAGAATGGTTTTTTCTTAGTAGTTGAAGGCACCCAAATGTGTCTCCCCAAAACCAAACCAAGTGATGAATACCTTTCATGTCATTTGATTATTGAACAAAGTGAAAGTGTGAAAAGTTTAGTGATGAGGATGTTTTTATTAAAATATCACTTCTTTCTGTTTTTGAAAATATTTCTTTTGTTACCCTATTTATGAAAAACGTGCATTCCAGTTTAGTTTGTTCCATGATAAGGATCCAATAATAATGTAGTTGGGTGGGGCTTGAAAATAACTTTTCAACGATATATTATAAGCCCAATTCCGATGAATAATGAGGAAGTTATGGCCAAAATACTAAACTGGGCCCAAACCGATTTTTACCTACGGCTTAATGATCATGTGGAGGGTCCAAAGGTCTTATCCTATTCCTAAACTAATTAGGATTAATTAGAAGCTTCTATAAGATCTTTATTATCCTTTTTGAAAAGATAAGATTAAAGAATTTGAGTTATATAAAAACTTTCCTTTTATAAAAACTTTCCTTTTTTTTTAATCCTAATTCTATTCAAATTAAAAGATGTTCAAAGACAGTCAGATATTATTTTTGTGCCTCACAATATTTATCCAAATCTTATATGTTTGGATAGATATTGAAATTATCTTTCCAATGATATATTATAATATTAATTCCGAGCTATAACGAAAAAGATATGAAAGAAATACAAAACTCTATCTAAAACTGACATTGTCATACTATTTCGGCTATATCTTTTTATCTACAAAATATTTTAATCTGATTCTAATTGGGATATAAAGTAGACTTCAAGAGATTTCCAACGACATATTATATGTCTTATTTGGACTTTTGGATCAAAAGATAAGATAAAAACAAAATCCGTAAAAACTGTTGTCCATCGAGTTTTATTTCGATTCGAATTCGGATTCTTTTCTTTATTTTTCAACTCTCTTTTTTCCTATAAATAGAGGTCATATCTTCCTTTTTTCAATAACCAACTCTCATCAAGAATTTCTTGATATTTTCTCTTTGTTTCTAAACCATCCCTTTTACAAACAAAATTCCGCATTCACAAGATCTAAACACACCTAGCCAAGTTCAAAGTTGCCTTCGCCCTAGACGTGAAAGGTTTGGTTTATGAGGGTTTGGTCCCGAATCTCTATTTCAATTATTTAATTTAATTGTTTTTTTTATTATTTTCCTTGAAGTTACTAACGTGTATATTTTGTTATTAGAAAAAGGTATGAGGCATCCAAGTAAGTGCTTTAATTGTTTTATTGATATTATGCTATAGAAATCATGTTTAGGTTGTTATTTTGCTTCCTAGTATCATGTTTAGGGTAATAACTAAAATTTCTAATATCAAGTATGATTGTTATGATGCTTCCTATTTCTTTCTTAATAGCATGTTAGTATCATGTTAGGGTTAAAGCTTTGATTTTTATTGCTTAGTGACATGCTAGGGTTTGTTATTAATCTTGTTAGTATCATGCCTAGGATCTTGCTATTATTATGCTTTAACATGATTATTGTTATTATAATTATTATTATTATGATTATTATGTTGCTTGATATATTTATTGTTATTGCTTGATCACACCTTTTATGCATGTTTAAAGGGAATTGGTACTTGTAATCACGCTTAATAAGATAGTTAATAATCTTGTTTAGGTTAATATGATTATAATTCAAGTGATCACCAATAATAGTTTTGTTTGTGCATTAATATTCAACCAACATAGATTAAACAGGTTTAAGGTTAACCTATTAATTGCATGTTAGTCAGAAAGCGCACATGAATACGAGAAGAATAAAGTAGAGGCCTATTATTAGGGCAGGTTCTTTCTCTTTTAGATTAGATTTGTACCTTCATCCCCGAACTTCCATTCTTGGTTCCAGACCTATTGGAGTTAACGATCTCATGGATCGTTAAGAGGTGTAACCTTCACCCTGTGAACAGTTTACAAGTTCCTAAAACTTGTTGGCGACTCTTTTGCTCTAGCTTTTTTCTCTTTATCACTACAAAAATAAATGTTTTTTAGCAACTAAGTTTGGCAGTAGATTTTTAAAACGTTGCTAAATAGCAACGAATATAGTTTTTTTCATTGCATAATTTAAAAGCGACATTTTATGCTTTAGTTTTTTAATAATTAATGGCTACATGTTTTTGATTTGTTGTTGTTTAAAACAAATTTTCTTACTAGCTGTTACTAGATGACATCATATTTTTCTCTTGTTGCCATATAGTAACAAACTATGGCAATAAATATTCTATTTGTATTGATTTAGAAACAAACAAAAGCAATGGATTTTTGAATTGTTGCCGTTAGAAACAAGTCGCCTAAACAATTGTTGCTAGATGATAATGTTTTTTGTTTAATTTTTTGCCATTGGAAACAAGTTGTGTTACATTTTGTTGTTAATTTATATGTAGGTCAATTTATGCTATTATGTATAAAATTAATTGAAGACACTCTACTTATTATTTGTTGCTATAATAACATCAAATAGAGACGGATTTCAGTTTCATCTCTAATTTAGAGACCGATTTTTTATTTTGTCCCTAATTTAGAGACAAAAATTTCAATTTCGTCTCTAATATTTCGTTAACTTATTATGAATTATATGCAAAAAAGTAAACAAATAGTACTTGGTATAGTTGGTAAGAGATTCTTCATGTGACTTTGAGGTCACAAGTTTGACTCCTACCAACTGTGATTCTTGAGGCTGGGGATTCAAAGAGCCTTACATGCAAAGTTGAGCCGAGTTGACCTGACTTGAGTGAGATTTCAGATTGGTAAAGGTCGGGATTGGGTTGAACCGAATTGCTAATAGAAATTGGGTATTTGTCTCGTAGTGTTGATAGCAACCAATATTTATGATTTGTTGCTATTTTTATGAACCAACTTTAATAATTTGTTGCTATTTTTAGGAACCAACATTTATAATTTGTTGCTATTTTAGGAACTAACATTAATAATTTGTTGCTAATTTTAGCAATGACCAATGGTAATCTGTTGCCAAAGCTGGCAACGAATGCATCAAAAGCAACCATCATGGAAACTATATTTAAATTGATGCAATATTGCAACAAAATTGCTTTGCAACTAGTAGCCAAAATCCCATGGCAATGACGAGGGGAAAACTAGGTCGTTATCTAATCTTCCCTCGATCAAACTAAATTTATAAACACTTAACAAACCTAAATATGAGTATAGAGGCAAGTCAAGGGTCGAACCCAAAGGAACGGTAATGTTCAAGCACTTTCAATTATGCGCCTAAGCTAGGTCGAAATCAAAGGGTAAAGGGAGAATACTAACTACTAACAAAACAAGTAACCAAAGAAATAAAACACTAGGAACGGGGATCAACAAGTAATCATGTCAATTGCAACAACTTGGAAAGATCAAGTCAATCAAAGGTTGTGAAGACTAATGATAAGAGAAATCAATTAGAATCAAAGAGATATCTCCTAATTGTTAAGCTAGGGTTCACTATGAATAACAAACTAAGAGAATCACAATCAAAACCAATCGATAATTGCAATTACTAAATCAATTGTTCATGTCATTCGCAATTACAATGCAATCTAGCATAATTCTCGAGGCCTAATCGAATTACACACATGCAAACCTTCATTAATCACTTTAATCTCAACAATCAATTAACACAATTACCAAATTAATCACAATTAATCAATCATACAAGTTTCACCCAATTCCTAGCCAAACAACTATTCAGGAATCATCATCTATCAACTAACAACTATGGAAATCAAGAGTCAACAATATATGAAGAATAATTACACTAATCAAGCATCAAACATCAAAATCAATCCAAACAAACATGAAATTAAACAAAGCATTAAGGTGAGATAGAGTTAAGAATGCTCATTGATAATAGAGAAGATATTGAACACAATTGTCACCCTTGTATCTTCAATCTCTCAATCACCATTGAAATCCTTCACTTTATCTCTCTAAAACTACTCCTAATCTAGCCTAATCTAGAGAGAGAAGCTCTCAACCTTAGAGAGAGAAGCTCTCAACCTAAGAGAGAAACTATTCTAAAAACTAAGAGTTACATGAATGAATCCTAATAAAAACCCCCAAAAACAATCTATAAACAAAAGGAGAAAAGAAGCTTAAAATCGTAAAAGACCCGGAAGCCCGTGCCCTCGGAGAAATCGGCCGCGCCCGCGGAGGGGAACGAACAACCCGGAAGCCGCGCCCGCGAGGAGCCCGCGGCCAGCCCTCGAGGACTTACTGCACAAAATCTACAGAAATAGGTAGCGGCAGATTTGCAGGTCCAACTTTGGAAGGTTGTAACTCACGATCTAGGAATTGTATGAAAGCGTGCGACCTATAATTGGAAAGCTCTTCAAGTGTAGTTTCCAACCCAACTTGAATCACCTCAATCCAATCTTTAGAACTCGAGATATAACCGAAACAATGAACAAAGGTCCTTTTTGATACTTTGTAAGCCTTCATTTTCCTTTGTTTCTTGGATTGGCTTGACTTGCGTTCTTGGCTTCCCTAACTTGGCTCCGTTAAATTCCTTGAATTCACTTGATCTCCCTCCTCGATGATTAAATCCCGAGAAGCTCGACACACCTACAAAACAAGTCAAACAAACGGAGAAGCGAGGGAAATAGCCGAGAAATGAATAAAATAATAAGAAAACCACTAAAATAACGTATTTATCTAAACTAACACGCAAATCAAGCATTATTCCCTAAAAACACGTCATAAACGACTAAAAACAAGCATAGAAATTGATGTGTCTATTTTATATAGTATTTTACCCCCGTCCCTTGGTTATAATTGGTAGTGTTTTTGGCTCTTTAGAGCCACTTTTATTACTAATTGGTGTTTTCTAGTGTTTTCGTAGATTTGGTTGATTTTTGCAGGGATTTATGCTTTTGGAGTATTTTCCCGAGATATTTTGGAGCAATCACGAACATTGGAGAAGCACGACCAGATTCTATAGCCTAGGGCCGGTTAGAGCCATCGAACAAGTGATTAAGGGCTAGGTATAGGTGATACCGGGAAATTTGGACCGAGTATTCAAGACCGGAAGAGGAAACCCAGATTGGCCCGAAGGATTGGAGCCCAATCGTAGTCCAAATAGTGGCCCAAGTGAGCCGCCCGGCCAAAGAGGCTGGCGCCCGGCCGAGGGGAGAAGCTAAGGTTGGCGCCCGGTGACGCGCCCGGCCGGGCGCGAGATTAATATTGAGGAAGCAAAAAGGCGTGCCCGATCGGGCGGTGCCTCGCCCGACCGGGCGCATGTATTTATTAGGAGACTATTAGCGTCGTTTTAGTTTGTTTTAGTTTAGGATTTGTACGGAGTATAAATACTCCTCCGTAATACGATTTTGATCTCTCTCTCTCCCTCTCTTCTTCCTTTCTCTCTTTCTTTAGTCTCTTAATTGTTTTCTTAGATTTCTTTCTCTTAAACCTTTGTTCTTAATCCATTCTTAATTCCAGATTTGTTTGGTAACTATTTCTCTTCTCTTAATCTTAATTATTTATTCTATTCCTTTAATTATGTCTTATTTTATTGGGTTGATTAGTTTAGTTTCTATTATGTGTGAGTAGTTTTATTTCTAGGGTTTATGGGGATCCATAAATAATATGAAGGGGTAATTTAATGTTGTAAATTATCAATGCTAGATTAATTTCCTATTGATTGATTTAATGCTCTGTGACTAGATTAGGCATGATCTCTTATGCATGAGTTTGACAATATTGATTCGAGATTCGACAGATGAGAATTGATGTTTAGGTCTATTTTCAATAGGCAGGTTAATTTATAAATGGTTAAGTCGAGATTCGAAAGATGAGATTTAATACCGGTAAATTAATTGTGTGATTGTAATACGTAGCGAAAGCCCTTTATGATTTGATTAATTATGCATTGATGAATGATTATTATATTCAACCCTGGAATATTATTTATTGGTGAACCTATGCCCTAGATCCTTTTATATATTATTTTCTCCTTGTTCTTGATCTCCATAGTCTAGTTTATGGTTCAAATATATATATATTGGTTACTTCATAATCAAGATTATATTAGTTAATTAGAAGTATAAATACTCGTTTCTCTGTGGATTCGACCCTACTTCCCTATCTACATTAGTTAGCGGATTTAGGAATTACTTTTGATTAGGGGATACGACTTTACCTTGTCAAAATTTGGCACCGTTGCCGGGGAAACGGTTTTATTTTTATTACTGATTATTTTTGTAGTCTAGGTTATTCTCTTTTTGTCCCAGAGAACTTTAGTTCTTTGAGGCAAATCTCACATTTGCTTCTAGTTTTTGTTTATGCCCAGGTGTTCCAGATCGGGGTACATCCCATTCGATCCCGAGATTGAACGTTCTTTTCATAGACAAAAAAATCTCTACAAGCAAATCCTGGCATATTCTGGTGATAATAATAATAATCACCGCGATCCTCCAACTGGTTCTAGCGATTCAGAGGTATCATCAGACGCAAAATCAGAGATGGCGGTTCCAAAGAAGCTTAGTGATTACTCACAACCAAAGCTTACAGATTTTCCACATCTCACCCCCACTCCGGCTCTTGATGGGGTTCAATTCGAAATTAAACCTCAATTTATAACGATGATAGAGGGGAAGAAATTTAGTGGAGCAAAGGGTAAAGACCTAAATCTTCACATTGCCGACTATTGTCAATATTGTAACACCATCAGGCAAGCCGGGGTTACTCAAGACCAAATCAAGGATATTCTCTTTCCCTTCTCTTTAACTGAAAAAGCTAAATTGTGGTTTAATGGCTTAAATAGAACTGCACTTGGCATAACTGACTGGGAAACTCTTGTTTTGAATTTTTATAACAAGTATTATCATGCAGAGAGAACAGCCGTACTATGGAGTGCGATTCAGAACTTTGCCCAAGAAGCCGATGAATCTTTATATGAGGCTTGGGAGAGGTTCAAGGATCTACAAAGAGACTGCCCCCACCATAATTTAGCACAATGGCAGTTAATCCAAGCCTTTTATAATGGCCTTGGAAATTCTTCTCGAATAATTTTAGATTCTGCAGCTAGTGGGAGATTTATGAATCTTGATGTTGAAGATGCAGGTCAGGTTATTGAAGACATGGCGATACACAATTCCCAATATGGGAATCCTAGAGGATTTGCTAACAAGGGGAAGCATAGTGTTGACTCTGTATCCTTTTTGCAAGCTCAGCTGACCTCTATTTGCCAAAAATTAGATAATCTGAGCACTGCTAATGTGGCTAATGTTTCTGCGATTAATAATAATTCTAATGAGGCTTTCTGTGAAAATTGTGGTATTTTAGGTCATTGGGAACAAGATTGCAGGAGTTCCGTGGAGCAAGTTAATGTCTTTCAAGCTTATAGGCAGAATAACCCATACTCAAACACCTACAATCCTGGATATCAGAATCATCCGTACCTTTCCTACCGGAGTACTAATGTTCAAAATCCACCACCACAAGAACCACAGGCGCCACAGCAGTAGCAGCAGAAATATTATCATCCCAATGCTGGCCAGAAGAACCAACCACAACAATCCTCCTCATCTTCTGACCCTTCTCTGGTGGAAATTAGAGCAATGTTGGTTAATATGCAAAAGCACATGGAGAGTAGAGATGCGACAATTGATCAAATTCTAGCACATAATAAAATTGTAGATAATCAAATTGCGCAACTTTCCGCTACTCTACAAGCCCGCCAACAGGGAGCTCTGCCGGCACAGCCCACCATGCCTATGGATCAAGCATATGCAATTACTCTAAGGAGTGGTTCAAATTATGAAGGGCCCCCTATGCCCAGAGTTGATGAACCTGATTTATTACATAATGCTAATCTTGATTCCGTTAAACGTGACAATGTAGTTAATAGCCCTGCAGGGCTAAAGGATAGTACTAACATATCTAATTCTACATTGCAGGGCACGACTCCAGAGAAGGTGGCTACTCCAGATAAGAGCAATAATGCTCCTAAGCCAATTATCAAACTTCCATTCCCCAATCGTCAATTGAAGACAAACTTGGATAAGCAGTTTGGTAAGTTCCTGGAGATGGTAAAAGATTTGAAGGTAACAGTTCCCTTCACTGAATTAATCACACAAATTCCTTCGTATGCAAAATTTATGAAAGAAATATTGACAAGGAAAAGGTATGTTAGTGAGGTAGAGACGGTAGCTTTCACTGCAGAGTGTAGTGCCGTACTTCAAAATAAGTCTCCACCTAAATTAAAAGATCCGAGTAGTTTTTCTATCCCTTGTCATATAGGCAATCTAATGATTGATAATGCATTGTGTGATTTAGGTGCTAGTGTTAGTGTCATGCCATTGTCTGTGTGTTCCAAGTTGAATATGAGTAAATTAAAATCTATTAATATTACTCTACAAATGGCCGACCGTTCTTTCAAATACCCCTTAGGTGTTTTAGAGGATGTCCCCGTTAGAGTAGGTAAATTATATATACCTGTTGATTTTGTTGTTCTTGATATGGCTGAGGATACGCAAAACCCAATTATCTTCAGTAGACCATTCCTTAACACTACAGGAGCAATCATAGATAAGAGAAGTGGTAAGTTAACACTATCGGTAGGGGATGATAAAGTTATTTTTAATCTTAATAATACCCCTAAAAGCTCCATGACTGAGGAAAAATGTTTTAGTGTTAATGTGGTTGAGAATTATTCTAACAAGCCCCAAGCTCTTGAAAAAGATCCCTTGGAGGCGGTATCTTGTGTTGCATTCCTTTCAGATGAGATAGACAAATGGCAGAAGGAAGTCAATGCAATAGAAAGAGCACTTTACACTGTTGGTCTTGGTTTCGAGGATGAAAAGGTGGAACTGATCAAACAAGTTGTGCGATTTGAGCCTACGGTAAGTGTTCCTCCATTTCGAGTTGCAAGTGTTGAATGCAATGACAATTTGAAGCAACCTTCGATCAAAGAAGGATCTTTAGTGCGTAGCATTGAAGATCTCCCAGTCCAAGTCAAGGAGGATCCACCAGATAAGGTGATTTGGCGTCCCACAGGGCATGTCAAGAAGCCGCGTCGCAGCCGAAACGTCGCTAGACCGGGTGAGAAACCACTCGATCAAGCGTTAGGCCAAAGGTCCTAGTTATTGTACTTGGTAAGAAGGTCGTGCGGGACCTAAATAAACCAGCGCTTTGCGGGAGGCAACCCGTATTTTTAACGCTTTTTAGACTAGTTTTTCTTTCCTTTTTCTTATGAGAGGAGAGACGAGGGAATTTAATCAGTTCTATGAGTTTTTGCACAGTTTTGCAGGAAAAGAGTTAGCCAAAATTTGAAGCAAAGAGGAAAGTGAGAAACTCGACAATTGGCCTCGGGCCCGACCAAGCGAAGCCCGCCCGATCAGGCGCGAGAGTTAGGTCTAAAGAGTGAATAATTCTGCCCGACCAGGCGACAGGCGCTCGACCGGGCGCGAATATCGTCGTACACAGACAATTTTGTTCGCCCGACCGGGCGCGAGAAGGGGCGAAATTTGGAGTGATAGATCGCCTGACCGGGCGTGAGAATTGAAGGATATCGGGTATTTAGATCGCCTGATCGGGCGAATGCTGCCCGACCGAGCGCGAGAGCAGAGCGCAATTTTCAACTTAGATCGCCCAACCGGGCGATTTGCCGCCCGACCGGGCGCGACATACCCGACCCTTCCTTTTCTTCTTCTTTCTTCAGCTTTTCTCATTTCACTCTTATTTTTCCATAACTTTCTCTCTCTAAAACCCAAATTCTCTCTACCTTCTCTCTAAGATTTCTCCTTCATTCCTCCACCAAATTCAAAACTTTTTACATATTTGTAATCCTCTCTTCATCCTCTACATTTCCATATAAAAATTTTCAGATTTTATTCAAATAAATTTTCAAACCCATTTTCTATCATAGCTTCAAAGAGGGATATGTCTATTTTCGGTAGGAGCTCCAGTTCAAGGGAGGAATACGTCCCGGATTTGCAACTCCCGTACTGGCTAAAGATCCGTATTGCTAGCTGAGAGCAAAATAAGCGGCTGGAACACTTAATCGGTCGTGAGGTAATTCCTTCTCGGTGGTTACACCGCCCTACCTTGGAATCATTTGGTTTGTATGATTTTGTAAAACGATTTTTAAATGACATTGGCATGAGAAAATTTGTTGATATGCACTATCCTACATTCCGAGAACTTACTTGTGAATTCTTGTCTTCTTTACATGTTGTTAGTAGTAGAAATGGGCCAAATTTATTTTTTAGGTTGAACAATAGAAATATTAGTTTAACTTTTGTAGAATTTTGTAAATTATTTAAATTAAATTCTGAACTATCTCACCAATGGCATGCGGACTATAAAATGGGTGACATATATCATGCTTTGACTGGTTTGCCTACTCCCGACCCCCAACATGCTAGTACCAAACCTATTTACCACCCTGTCCCAAAAATCTGGCAAAGATTTGCGGGTTTATGTTTTTTAGGTAGGAACGAGCCCCATAATGCCCAATCTAACGAACTAGCTGTCATAGGACACTATGTGTATGGGTACGGGAAATTGAACATAGGTAGGTTTATTGTTCACCATTTGAGTAGGCATGCCACGGCTAGCACCACATCAAAAACCCCCATCCGTTTAGGAGGCCTTATCACTTAGATAGCAGTGAAAAAGGCTGGTTTTGTAGTGGATGGACCCCACCAGCTGACCAATTGTGAACCAGATACCTATATGACTGCTAGGTATTTTAAGGAGTTGGGGTGGGTTCGACCGGATAGCGAGCAGACACCCTTTTGGTGTATTAGGACTGGGAGCGAGCAACCTTTGCCCATCTTTCCCCTACCCAGTCCTGACTTGACCGTCTTTCCCCCAGGGCAACCATCTTACACTTATGATGTTTTAGTTGCCAACGCTAGGGGGGAGGCACCACTACCACCAGTTCCACCACCTCAGCCTCAGCCCGAGGTGGCATTCTCTCCACCTGGTATGTCTCACTCTGTCCCTCATGTTGACTCTGACCCAGTTTGGGACCTTCAGAGTATAGGTCAGGCCCTGGGACGTATTGAGCATTCCCATACTGACCTTAGGAGGATGGTTGGCTCCATAGACCATAGGTTAGGGTACCTAGAGAGGAACCAGGGTAGAGCTCTCTACCCTATGTATGATGATTATGCTCGTCGGGACAACATTCCCGACGACGCTATTCACCCTGACTGGTTTCAGCCTCCACCCCAGGGATATGATAGGGATCCCACTGCCCATGGTATTTACACAGACTATTCTTCCTTTTATGGGTACGACCAGGACATTCCTTTCGGGGGACCGGCGGGGGGGAGTTTTCATGCTGATTATTTTGGTGGTAGCTCTTCTGGTGCAGGTGGTGCAGGTGGCAGTGGAGGTGCGGGCTTCGGCTCGATGGATGAGGATGATCAGGACTAGCTATGCTGGGCTAGTTCCCGAGCCAATGAGGACATTTTCTGATTCTGGCTTGGGGGAGATTTTGGATCTGGTATATTTCTTTTCCTCTTTTCTTTTATTTTTGGTGTGTTTTCTTAGGTTAGATTTCTTGCTTTCTAGGTTAGTTTTATTGCTTTCTTATATATGAAAAAATAAAAATAAATTGAAAAATAAAAAATCCAAAAATACGTTCCAATGAATTGTAAATTATGCTTCCCTGTGCCCCTTACTTGAGAAAATTGTTTTGATTCTTGGTATTTGATGATAGGCATTGTGGATTAGTTAATCATGATTTGATGTTTGATTGCCTTGAAACCTTAACATGCGTCAATTTTGTCCAACTA
Source organism: Chenopodium album (assembly GCF_948465745.1). NCBI lineage: Eukaryota > Viridiplantae > Streptophyta > Magnoliopsida > Caryophyllales > Amaranthaceae > Chenopodium > Chenopodium album. Next base: position 49,224,097 of record NC_137838.1, read on the forward strand.
CTTGTGAATATAGTGCTTGGCTAGTTGATTTGTTTAGGAATGTGTGATAGTTCCATAGTTCCTGGTATGTCAATGAATTTGAGTATTGGTTTGCAACTATTAGTAATATTTATATGATTCATTATTATGCACATTGTGGAGGACGAAGGCATTGGTTCTTTTAGGTAGCCTCCAGATATTGTAGATACATTTGTTCCCTTCTTGCTACTCATGTTGTTGCCTTGACTTTTTGTTGTTTTATTTAGCCATATTACAAGCCTATTTTGCCCCATGGGTTACTAGTCCCAAGCTTGGCTTGGAGGAGCTATTAGTGAGTGAGGTGAGGGAGTTTGTAGTGTGCTTATTATTTGCACATCTTGGGTGGGCTTTTGAGAAGTTGTTTTGTTGTTTATCATGTTTATTTTTGATGAGTTTGAGAGTTATATTTTCTTGAAAAAATAAAGCATGATGTTATGAAAAAAAAAGAGAAGTTCAAGAAAAAAAAATATGTGGAAAAAATAAGTGAACTTCAAAAGAAAAGAAAAACAAAGTGTTCAATGTTCAAATGTTCTTGTTTGAGGTTGATCAAAAGAAAAAAAATAGAGCTTCAATGAAAATTCAAGTTTGGAAATAAAGTTTGTTTATTCACTCTACTTCCTCATTATTATATCTTATGAGTGAAATTGTAAGTGTTGGGATTACTTATTATGATTGGAGTATATTGGGTTGATGTTAGAGTTGGTTACGTTAGGAGATGTTGATCATTGTTTATTTTGATCATGGGCTTTATTAGGATTTGCTCCCTTAAGCATAGCTTTTCTCTCACCTGTTCCCAAATGATTCCTACCCTTCTTCCCTAGCCTTACATTACAAGCTTTAAAGACCTTTCGACCTTTGTGCATAGAATTGTATGAATGTGAAAGTGTTGTTTATCGATGCAAGTTATGATTTGACATATTTTGAGTTGACTAGTAGGATTGAGCGTTCATTGTTTTATACACACGAGAGTGTGAGTTGGGAGGGCATTGTTCACATAAAAGGGTTGGATGGAGAGCGATCGAGTACATCTTTTACTCGCCACAAAAATGAGAGTTGAGTGCGTGAGCACTAGTCTTGAATTCTATATGCTCTTGTGGTTTTCTCTGTTTGACAATTGTTAGGGAAGATTGGTAATTAGATGGATTTGATTAAGTGATTTTAAAGCATGTTTATTTTATTTACCCTGGATCGTTTGTGCTTGGTTTTTACTTTTTGGGGTGAAGCATATTTATTGATTCATTGATGAGATCTTTGCTTAGGGACAAACAAAGGTTTGGCTTGGGGGAGTTTGATGTGTCTATTTTATATAGTATTTTACCCCCGTCCCTTGGTCATAATTGGTAGTGTTTTTGGCTCTTTAGAGCCACTTTTATTACTAATTGGTGTTTTCTAGTGTTTTCGTAGATTTGGTTGATTTTTGCAGGGATTTATGCTTTTGGAGTATTTTTCCGAGATATTTTGGAGCAATCACGAACATTGGAGAAGCACGGCCAAATTCTATAGTCCAGGGTCGGTTAGAGCCATCGAACCGGTGATTAAGGGATCGGTATAGGTGATACCGAGAAATTTGGACTGATTATTCAAGACCGGAAGAGGAAACCCAGATTGGCCCGAAGGATTGGAGCCCAATCGTAGTCCAAATAGTGGCCCAAGTGAGCCGCCCGGCCAAAGAGGCTGGCGCCCGGCCGGGGGGAGAAGCTAAGGTTGGCGCCCGGTGACGCGCCCGGCCGGGCGCGAGATTAGTATTGAGGAAGCAAAAAGGCGCGCCCGATCGGGCGGTGCCTCGCCCGACCGGGCGCATGTATTTATTAGGAGACTATTAGCGTCGTTTTAGTTTGTTTTAGTTTAGGATTTGTACGGAGTATAAATACTCCTCCGTAATACGATTTTGATCTCTCTCTCTCTCCCTCTCTTCTTCCTTTCTCTCTTTCTTTAGTCTCTTAATTGTTTTCTTAGATTTCTTTCTCTTAAACCTTTGTTCTTAATCCATTCTTAATTCCAGATTTGTTTGGTAACTATTTCTCTTCTCTTAATCTTAATTATTTATTCTATTCCTTTAATTATGTCTTATTTTATTGCTTTGATTAGTTTAGTTTCTATTATGTGTGAGTAGTTTTATTTCTAGGGTTTATGGGGATCCATAAATAATATGAAGGGGTAATTTATTGTTGTAAATTATCAATGCTAGATTAATTTCCTATTGATTGATTTAATGCTCTGTGACTAGATTAGGCATGATCTCTTATGCATGAGTTTGACAATATTGATTCGAGATTCGACAGATGAGAATTGATTTTTAGGTCTATTTTCAATAGGCAGGTTAATTTATAAATGGTTAAGTTGAGATTCGAAAGATGAGATTTAATACCGGTAAATTAATTGTGTGATTGTAATACGTAGCGAAAGCCCTTTATGATCTGATTAATTATGCATTGATGAATGATTATTATATTCAACCCTGGAATATTATTTATTGGTGAACCTATGCCCTAGATCCTTTTATATATTATTTTCTCCTTGTTCTTGATCTCCGTAGTTTAGTTTATGGTTCAAATATATATATTGGTTACTTCATAATCTAGATTATATTAGTTAATTAGAAGTAGAAAGACTCGTTTCTCTGTGGATTCGACCCTACTTCCCTATCTACATTAGTTAGAGGATTTAGGAATTACTTTTGATTAGGGGATACGACTTTACCTTGTCAGAAATATAAAGAAAACATAGCCTAAAGGTGCCATAAATGGCACTGATCAAATTCCCCCAAGCTAAACTTTTGCTCGTCCTCAAGCAAAACAAAATCCAACCCAAGGGAAAAATGAAGACATTATTTAAGCAAAGAAAGAAACAAGAAAACTAGAGAAGATGGGAATATACACTAACTCACTTCTGTAGGATCCACGGTCAATTTTAGCAACTAAAGACAAGCCATTTAAACCCCTAGATCGCCCTAGAGGACGAGTGATGCTCTCGTAAAGGTTTCCTAAGAGATTAACCTATAACTCTCATATTAATACAAACAAGGCAAAGCATGAAAAATAAACCAAAAGAAAAGAAAAGAAAACAAATGTTCAAGAAAGGACTTTTGCAAATGTACAAGCACAAGTGAATGCAAATCTTTTTAAACAAGTAAGGGAGTGCACGCTCCAAGATACCTAAGGTTGATTGAAACATAAATATGCTAAGCATAAGAACTAGTTATCACACTCCACTTTCATCCCAAACGGTCTTACCGCGTTCCCCCTACTAATCTCATATCTCCCCTTAGTGAGCATCTCATAAGTTCCACGAAGGAACCGGAAAAAGATCAAATATATGGCTACTCGACGTCTTGACTACGCATCCCCTTTCCTTAGGCTATAACCCATGATTCCCTCCACCGATGAATGACTCAACCCCTAGGTCAAAAGGTCTTCCAAAGGTTGTAACGTAAGGCAAAAAGGGTTAAGGTAGGCTAAATTTAAAATTTGGTGGTTAACCTAAATTGTGAAGCAAAGATTGCGCATTTCTTTACACCATAACCAAGTAATCACCAAACAAAAATATCAACACCCCTAAGCTTATTCAAAACTAAGATCACAAACATATACACAAAAAGCGTGAGAACGCTTCCCCCCAAGCTTAAATGGAGCGTTGTCCTCAATGCTCAAAAAGGAAGAAAAATCACATAAAAATATTTTTTGCATTTTTGCATTTTTTTCATTTTTTTTTCATAATTCTTTATTAGTGCTTTGTCCTCGCCTCTTTTAACTTTGGACGGCTTTTACAACTTTGCACTTGCTTTGTCCTTGCCTTTTTTTACTTTGGACGGCTTTTTCATTAATTCACTTGCCATTATTCACAAAATATACACAAAAACACGATCTTGCTTTCATTTTTAACCAATAACCAAACTTATATACCACAATCTCCAAAATATGATCATTTGCTTCACAAAAATCCAAAGATGAAAACGAAAATGAAACAAAAAGCTCAAGATCTAAAGATGTGGCTTGAAAATAATGGAAAAAGGCTCAAAGGGCTAGCAAGAAGGCAAATGTATCCCAAAAACCAAAAGTAAAAAGAAGGACACTATCCTAGTAAAAGGAAAAATACCTCCCCAAAAAGATGCCTTTGTCCTCCCTAGGTGGTTCGGTCTCGGTCTTAGGAATCATACGTTAAGATTCTATATTAGGTCCGCAATAGTCAAGGATCCATGCCGCTCATGTAAGAATATGTTGAAAGCTTGAAAAAGTGAATCTCACATGGTTGTAGCAAAAACTCACTAAGGTTGTTGATAAGTGACTTTTATGTCACTTTTAGGGTGTTTATTGAGTCGTATTCCGGCTTACTTTCCAATAATTTCACCCTTTTTATCCTTTATTTCTATTATTTTATTATTCTTGTCTTTTATTCTTTATTTTGAGTATTTTTGTAATTTTCTATAGTTTTTAGTTTATTTTTGTGTTTTATTTTATTTTTCTTTCTTTTAATGTTTGTAGTTTAAGTCGTTAGTTTATATTTTTAATAATTTCTCTTTTTATCTCGTTTTCTTATTTATTTTAGTTTCATATTTTATTTTATTTTATTTTATTTTATTTCATTTAATTTTATTATTTCTTTAGTTTTAGCATCTTATTTTATTTTATTTTATTTATCTTATTTTATTTTACTTTATTTTACTTTATTTTATTTATTTTATTTTATTTTCCAATTCACCCTCGTGTTGTTTTTGGTTGTAGGCGTTCCGGGTTTCAAAGTCATGTTCGAGTTCGGAGGTCCAACGTTCGAGGTTCAATATACGTGTCTCAAGTTTTGAGTCATAAATGGAGTTTCGAACTCAAGTCAAACACTATTCACAATGCCCCTAACCGACCTAGCTGCTGTCAGCCTTATCCTTCACCACAACATAACCTATCCTCCACCACACACTCGATCTCCTCGTCCTCCCCTGCTCCCTGCTTTTCCTCATCACCAACAGCAACATCAATTACAACCAGCAGCCCCCTGCTCCAGTTAACTAAAATCAACCACCAGCGCCACCAATAGCAACCTCCCACAAACCACCACACATCACAACACCAACAGCAACAGCAGCGACAACAACCATCAACATCACCAACATCGCAACTCCACCAATCCCAGCCACGCAGCACCTCCAACCAGACCAGCTTCCACCTGCGACCACAGCCGCGCCAGCCGCCCTGCCTAAACACCTCTGCCACCAGTCGATACCCACGCAATCCCACACACACATTCACCAATTAAACCCCGCAACACCAATTAAACCACCAGCCACAAAACCCTGCTCCTCCCAATCGCACCGAAACCACCCAACCTCACCTCCCATTTCACCACCAATTCGCATCTCCAATCGCACCAATCGAACCAAATTCACAGCAAGGAGCAACCCAGACCTCGCGGCCGCGCAGCCCTGTCAGAAAGCGCACACAATTGAGTCCAAAATCAGAGTCGAGGCAGAAGCTTTGCGCGTCCTCTGTGCGACCTCTGTGCGGGCGCGCATTCGTGGGTCAATCACGAGCTTTTCACGTGATTTTTAATGAGAATTGAACGGCTTTGATTGATGCTTGATTGATGACGATGAGGATTGACGGTGGTGATTGAGTGATAATTGATGATGCGTGATGGTGATGATGGAAAGAAAAACAGAGCAGCCAAGATCGAAAGAAAAGAAAGGGGGAAAGCTGATGGTTTTCGTGGGTTTTGGGGAATTTGATGGGTTTTGTTTTGCTTTCCTTTTTCTTTTCATTTTCTTTTATTTTATTTTATTTTTAGTTTAGTTTTATTTTTGGTTTTTAAGTTTAGTTATTTTAATTATTTTAGTTTAGTTTTTATTTCTTTTTAGTTTTCTCTTTTACTTTATTTTATTTAGCCTTGTATTATAAATACCCCTTTGGGGTTATTTTCTCTCAACTAACACTTAACATTTTTATTTTAGATTAGATTAGATTAGTTTAGCTCTTTTATTTTCTCTCTCTTAGGGTTAGATTAGGAGTTTCTCTCTCTAGTTTAGGAGTAGTTTAGAGAGAGAAAGATTGGATTTTTCATGGAGTTTTTGGGATTTTGAAGAAGCAAATTTGTGGATTTTTCCTCTCATAAATTCAATGAGTTTTCCTAACTTTCTCTCACCTTTATTGCTTTCATTTATTATTGTTTTTGCTTATTTATTTGTTTATTTGAGTAGATTAATTAGTTTAGTTGTTGATTCTTGCTTTTATTATTATTTTACCTTGTTTTCCATATTTTTGTTCATTATGTTAGTTTAGGTTTTGTTCTAGGGAAATGGATGAAGGTTATGTTAATTAATTTAATGATTGATTGTGGTTAGTATGAAATTGTTTCTTGATTATTGTGTATGGATGATGCTTTTATGGATTAGAATCTTTCTAGCTAATTGATTCTATGCTTTTAATTGTGTTTTCAACCAATTGTGCGAGAGTAAGTTGGTTGAGAGCCCTAAATTCTTCCATACCTTTGCTAGGCTAGTTGCACGAGAGTGAATTAGTCTAGTAGGATTATTAACATGTTTAATTGCGCGAGAGTGAGTTAAATGTGTAAATCGTCCTAATTGAGGTCATTTTCATCTAATTGTTTGATGTTGTTGAATGCATTGATGTAATTGGATTCCACTTTCCCTAGTTTTAGTTATTTGCTCTTAGTAGTGTTTAATTGAACCTCTCTTACCTCACAAGCTTTCCTAGTAGTCTAATTAGCATAGATTGATACACTTAGTCCTTTTGGGTTCGACCCTTTACTTACCCCTATACTCGTATTAGGGTAGTTTAGGTATTATAAATTGTTAATTTGATTAGGGTTAGTAGAACCAACGACCTATCTAACCTCGATCAAATTTTGGCGCCGTTGCCGGGGACTAAGGCGTTCATTAGTTTGTGTTGATTAGATTAGCTAGGTTCTTGTATATAATTTGATTTGTGTTTGCTTTTCTTTGTTTGATATTTGTATAAAAATGGCATGCTTATCTTTTCCTCAATTTGATGGTGAACCCTTTTATGCTTACTTTGAAAGACTAGATGGTTTTCTTAGTTACCATGGGTGTTCTCTTAATGATGCTTGTGATATAGCTTATTGGGGCATGAATGAGTATACTAGGGGAATGGTTGAGGACATGAATAATGGTAGATTTTGTCATTTGTCTATGCATGATGCGTGGGATTTCTTCACATGGCTTGCTAAGGATTCTTTAGATAGAGAATCTCATGTTTCTTACTTTGATTCTCAATGCCAAGATTCTTTTAATTTTTGCATGAATTCTCTTGATACTTCTTATGTGCCTAGTGATAATCCAAGTATGCAAATTGACACCTTTCCCCCTTATGCTCATTTTGATGAGGTTTGTGCTAATTTTGATGATGTGCAATTTGACTTTGATCATGAACCTCAACCCAATAACATTGAAGCCCAAATTCTTTCTCAAATGCAATATCTCACCCAACAACTCCAAGAGCTTCAAGAGGAACAAAAATTGAGAGAAGTAAGGCTTGCCCAAGTGATGAGTGCTTTGGTTGATGTAAATGGATGTGAGGCACCTCATTTGGAGTGTGAGAGTGTTTTTGAGAATGATGTGGGCCAAGGGTGTGAAGTTGAGGGGAGATTTTCTTGTGATGAGGGGATTTTTGAGGATTTTGATCCTTTTCATTCCCCATTTGAGCTTGAATGCCATCCTTCCCCTTATTTACCCCCTTTGAGAGCTTCCCTTGGGGAGGATGTGAGTGAGCCATCTTCAATTTTGAATGAGGGAGATCATGAGGATGATGATGATGAGTTTGAGCAATCAAGAGAGATTGAGAGTCCCTTGAGTGATGGTGGAAGAGTTGTGAATGAAGAAAATGTCGATTTTGAGGTTTCCAACCCCCTTCCCCATCTTGATGAGTCTACCTTGCATGTTTGTGACCCTTCTATCCATGAGTCTTTGGACTCATTTGAGGTTATGGCTAGTATGTTCATTGAAGGTGTAACAAATCACTATAGCCTTTTGAGAGAGTTCATTGGCAATGCTTCATGGGAAAGGGATAAGTTTGAGAGAAACCTTTATCCTTTCATGCATGGTTTAGAGACTCTAGGCTTTGAGGATATTGAGGGAGTTGTTGTTCATCGTTGTGATAGAGAGGAGGATGAGGTTGTTTCTATTGGAGAGTTTTTGTTTGAGGGAGATGTGAGTCATGAGTGTTCTTTTGAGGATTCTATGATTGATTTTCATGCCCTCGTTGATGATGTGAGGCTTTGTGAGACCATTGTTTCTCCTCCCCTTCCACATGTCCCTTTCTCAAGGAGATTTGACCACATCTCCTACTGTCCCATGTTCCTCCCTTCTTTTGTCAAAGAGCCTATTGAGGACCCTCTCTTGTTTGATGAGACTTTTCCTTCTCATCCTCCCATCATTGAGGAAATGGGTGATTATGCCACCCAAAAAGATTTTGAGGAGGTTTTACCTTTTTATTCTTTTCCTTACTTTTCTTCTTCTTCCTCTTCTTATTTTCTTGATTTTTCTTTTGATTTTTCTTCTTTCTTTTGGCATATTCCTCCTCATTTACGTGCAATAATCTTATTGCACGTCCTCCTCCCGTCATTTGCCTACTTGTTATCATATGAGATGTGTAGTAGTGCATTTGATAAGCTCTTGCGTTCGTTGCAATATTATTTACTAGAGCGGTCTCGCTTGGACGTTAAACAAGCCTTTCTCGGGAAGTAACCCGAGGCTTTTATTGCTTTCATTTTCTTTTCTTTTTAGATTAGATTTTCTCTCATGGAAATGTTTGTGTGTCCTTTTGCTAGGTACATGACTTGATATACACTAATGCATTGGTTTGGATCAAGAATCAAGGAAGTTTGATGCCTATTTTTGCTAGCATATGGAAATCGAGATTCAATTCAAGAGGAAATCGGCTTTGAAAGGTTAAATTGGTTCATTTGCGGGAAGTTACACCCACCAATATCCGGTAACATCTTTCTTAGCTCTTTCTCTAATGGTTGGTAACTCGTTGGACATGTGTTGGTTTGTTGGGTTGATTTCTTTCTTTTCCCCTCCCATGTTTTATATGGTTTATGTTTGAGTATATTGTCTCATTCAAGCTTGGGGGAGGGTATCCTATCATGTTTGGTGGGATGTTGATTCGTTTATGCCATGCACTTGAGTATATGCATTTTCATGTCTTTTCTTATATTTTGAAAAGTCCAAAAAGATTTTTGTTTACTTTCAAGGTAATTTTGGCAAAATGTGTTTTGTTTGTTCTTATTTTGGACATTTTGTTTTGGAATTTCATTCTTGAATGTTTTTCTTCCTAAGTGGTAAATGTATGCACGGTTTGAGAGTGTCATTGGTTGACTCTAGGATACTATATGCTAAGGTAGCCGGTTTAAGAACTTTTAGGGGTCCATGAAGCCTTAGTTCACGGGAATGTGGTAAGATGGAGTTGCTCTCTATAGTGGATTTGAAACCCTTGGTTGGTATTTGTTTGGTTATAATCCCTTGTGAGCTTCATTTGTTCTAGCCTTCATCACCTTGTTGAGCGGCTATTTAGGATCCTTGACTATGCATGTCTTAATCCTTGTTTTGACCTCTAGCTCCCAAGATCGTGACCGGGCCTCTCTAGGGGAGGAAAAGGGCACCTTTTCTCATTTTTCTTTATCTTCTTTTTATTTTGTTACAAATTTGATTTTCTATTTTGCATCAACCTACTTATTAACCAATTTGAGCCTAATGTTTCCCGCTCTTGTTTAAACCGCATTACAAACCCAATGGCCTATGTGTACCAACCATTTTAGTTAGTGAAGCATAGGCATGTGAGGTTTGAGTTTTGAGAGTGTTGATCATGAGCAAGAAAACTTTGTGAATTGGTTTAAGTACGGTATTTGAAAGTTGAGCTTGAAAAGAATATGCAAAAAGTTCGAGAAGAAAGATGCAATTCAAGAAAATCAAATGAAGTTTCAAGAAAAAGCCGTCCATGGTTAGAAAAAGGCAAGGACACATATAAAAAAAAAAAAAAAAAAACAAAAAACACAAATATATTTTAGTTTGGTTTCGTTTTCTTCCCTTGTTTAAGCATTGAGGACAATGCTTCGTTCAAGCTTGGGGGGGGGGGAGCGTTCCTTCATTCTTTTTGTATATATTGTGTGTTAGTGTTGAGTAAGCTTGTGGGAGATGGCATTATTGGTATTTTTTTTTGATATTTTGTGAATTCTTGAGTTTGTTTTTGAGAGTAGGCCACTCTTTTGCTTCACTTAGGAAATATCACCAAAATTTTCAAAATTTTACCCCGCCTTAACCCTTAGCCTTACGTTACAACCTAATAAAAGTCCCTTAGACTTTAGTGGGGTTAGGTCAAAGAACGGTGGAGGGAGATAGATCTCAAACCTATGGAGAGAGTATGCATAGTTGAGATATCGGGATTACCTTCTCAAAGTTTTTCATTTCTTTATCTTTTTCCGGTTCCTTCGTGGAATCATGAGAAGCTAGCTTAAGGGTTGATTTGAAGCTAGTGGAGAGAACGCGGCCCGATTGGTTGGGGCTAGGGTGGATTGAGTCCTCATTAGTTCTCTATGCTTAGCATATGTTATGTTTCAATCAACCATTGACATCTTAGAACGTGCATACATTTGTCTATTTAGAAAGGTTCGCATTCATTGGTGTTTGTTCCTATCTCTTGTCCAAATATGAAATTGTGTTTTCTTTCTTTTTTTTATGTTTCTTTTTCTTTTCTTTTTTTTATTGCCGTGCCTTGGTTTTTATTTAGAGTTGTGGGTTAAACTCTTAGGACACCCTCACGAGAGCACACTCGTCCTCTAGGGCGATCTAGGGGTTTAAAGGGCTTGTCATTAGTTGCTAAAAGTGACCGTGATTCCTACGAAAGTGAGTTAGTGTACATTCTTGTCTCTTTTAGTGTTCTAGCTTTGCTTGAATAAATCATTCTCCTTCTCCCGTGTTTCATGTCAATTTGCTCGAGGACGAGCAAAAGGTAAGCTTGGGGGAGTTTGATAAGTGACTTTTATGTCACTTTTAGGGTGTTTATTGAGTCGTATTCCGGCTTACTTTCCAATAATTTCACCCTTTTTATCCTTTATTTCTATTATTTTATTATTCTTGTCTTTTATTCTTTATTTTGAGTATTTTTGTAATTTTCTATAGTTTTTAGTTTATTTTTGTGTTTTATTTTATTTTTCTTTCTTTTAATGTTTGTAGTTTAAGTCGTTAGTTTATATTTTTAATAATTTCTCTTTTTATCTCGTTTTCTTATTTATTTTAGTTTCATATTTTATTTTATTTTATTTTATTTTATTTCATTTAATTTTATTATTTCTTTAGTTTTAGCATCTTATTTTATTTTATTTTATTTATCTTATTTTATTTTACTTTATTTTACTTTATTTTATTTATTTTATTTTATTTTCCAATTCACCCTCGTGTTGTTTTTGGTTGTAGGCGTTCCGGGTTTCAAAGTCATGTTCGAGTTCGGAGGTCCAACGTTCGAGGTTCAATATACGTGTCTCAAGTTTTGAGTCATAAATGGAGTTTCGAACTCAAGTCAAACACTATTCACAATGCCCCTAACCGACCTAGCTGCTGTCAGCCTTATCCTTCACCACAACATAACCTATCCTCCACCACACACTCGATCTCCTCGTCCTCCCCTGCTCCCTGCTTTTCCTCATCACCAACAGCAACATCAATTACAACCAGCAGCCCCCTGCTCCAGTTAACTAAAATCAACCACCAGCGCCACCAATAGCAACCTCCCACAAACCACCACACATCACAACACCAACAGCAACAGCAGCGACAACAACCATCAACATCACCAACATCGCAACTCCACCAATCCCAGCCACGCAGCACCTCCAACCAGACCAGCTTCCACCTGCGACCACAGCCGCGCCAGCCGCCCTGCCTAAACACCTCTGCCACCAGTCGATACCCACGCAATCCCACACACACACTCACCAATTAAACCCCGCAACACCAATTAAACCACCAGCCACAAAACCCTGCTCCTCCCAATCGCACCGAAACCACCCAACCTCACCTCCCATTTCACCACCAATTCGCATCTCCAATCGCACCAATCGAACCAAATTCACAGCAAGGAGCAACCCAGACCTCGCGGCCGCGCAGCCCTGTCAGAAAGCGCACACAATTGAGTCCAAAATCAGAGTCGAGGCAGAAGCTTTGCGCGTCCTCTGTGCGACCTCTGTGCGGGCGCGCATTCGTGGGTCAATCACGAGCTTTTCACGTGATTTTTAATGAGAATTGAACGGCTTTGATTGATGCTTGATTGATGACGATGAGGATTGACGGTGGTGATTGAGTGATAATTGATGATGCGTGATGGTGATGATGGAAAGAAAAACAGAGCAGCCAAGATCGAAAGAGAAAGAAAGGGGGAAAGCTGATGGTTTTCGTGGGTTTTGGGGAATTTGATGGGTTTTGTTTTGCTTTCCTTTTTCTTTTCATTTTCTTTTATTTTATTTTATTTTTAGTTTAGTTTTATTTTTGGTTTTTAAGTTTAGTTATTTTAATTATTTTAGTTTAGTTTTTATTTCTTTTTAGTTTTCTCTTTTACTTTATTTTATTTAGCCTTGTATTATAAATACCCCTTTGGGGTTATTTTCTCTCAACTAACACTTAACATTTTTATTTTAGATTAGATTAGATTAGTTTAGCTCTTTTATTTTCTCTCTCTTAGGGTTAGATTAGGAGTTTCTCTCTCTAGTTTAGGAGTAGTTTAGAGAGAGAAAGATTGGATTTTTCATGGAGTTTTTGGGATTTTGAAGAAGCAAATTTGTGGATTTTTCCTCTCATAAATTCAATGAGTTTTCCTAACTTTCTCTCACATTTATTGCTTTCATTTATTATTGTTTTTGCTTATTTATTTGTTTATTTGAGTAGATTAATTAGTTTAGTTGTTGATTCTTGCTTTTATTATTATTTTACCTTGTTTTCCATATTTTTGTTCATTATGTTAGTTTAGGTTTTGTTCTAGGGAAATGGATGAAGGTTATGTTAATTAATTTAATGATTGATTGTGGTTAGTATGAAATTGTTTCTTGATTATTGTGTATGGATGATGCTTTTATGGATTAGAATCTTTCTAGCTAATTGATTCTATGCTTTTAATTGTGTTTTCAACCAATTGTGCGAGAGTGAGTTGGTTGAGAGCCCTAAATTCTTCCATACCTTTGCTAGGCTAGTTGCACGAGAGTGAATTAGTCTAGTAGGATTATTAACATGTTTAATTGCGCGAGAGTGAGTTAAATGTGTAAATCGTCCTAATTGAGGTCATTTTCATCTAATTGTTTGATGTTGTTGAATGCATTGATGTAATTGGATTCCACTTTCCCTAGTTTTAGTTATTTGCTCTTAGTAGTGTTTAATTGAACCTCTCTTACCTCACAAGCTTTCCTAGTAGTCTAATTAGCATAGATTGATACACTTAGTCCTTTTGGGTTCGACCCTTTACTTACCCCTATACTCGTATTAGGGTAGTTTAGGTATTATAAATTGTTAATTTGATTAGGGTTAGTAGAACCAACGACCTATCTAACCTCGATCAGTTGTGAAATCGAAGATGTGGAGCAACTACCAAACAAGACACAAACAAGTAGAATCCGGTTTCATGATCCCCCTTGTTCTAGACAACTATCTTAGCATGCTTTATCCTAGAATCAACCAAACGTAATCTCAAACCGTGCACACCACTACCATTTAGGAAGAAATGCATTCAACTTTATAAGTCCAAATGTTATTATGTCCAAAGCAAGAACAAAACAAAACACATTGCAAATTTGCCTTGATAAAAACAAAAATCTTTTTGGAGTTTTTCAAAATAAAAGAACATGGAAAAGCATATACAAAGGTGCATAGCATATACGAATCAACATCCCATCAAACACGATAGAATACCCTCCCCCAAGCTTGAATGAGACTATACACTCAAACATAAATCAAATAATCCATGGGAGGGGAAAACAAGGAGATCAATCCAACCAACCAACATATGTCCAACATGGCATCAACCATTAGAGAAAGAGCAAGGAAGGATATTACCAGATTTTAGGTGGGTGTAAATACCCGCAAATGACCCAATTAGACCTTTCAAAGCTAAATTCTCAAGAATTGAACCTTATTTCCATATGCTAGCAAAAATAAGTGTCAAGCTTCCTTGATTCTTGATCCAAATCGAAGCACCAAAGTATATCAAGTCATGTACCTAGCAAAAGGCACACAAACATTTTCATGAGAGAAAATATATTCAAAAAAGAAAAGAAAATGAAAGCAATAAAACACGAGTTACTTCCCGAGAAAGGCTTGCTTAAGGTCCAAGATTGACCGCTCTAGAAAATAATAATTCAATGCACACAAGAGCTTGTCAAATGCACTACTACACATTTTATATGAAAGCAAGTGTGCACATGACAAAAATAAGGCATGCAACAAGCTTAGTGCACACCTATGAGGAGAGAGATGCCAAGAGAAGTAAGAAGAATAAAAAGAAAACTCAACAAAATAAGAAAAGGAAAAAGAAAAAGAAGAAGGCAAACTCTCCTCACAATATTTTTGGGTGGCAACATCACCCTTTTCCTCAATTTGGGACAAATGAGCCACATACAAATTATCATAGACAAGGGGGTCCCCAATAGGCTCATTGACAAAGGAAGAGAGGGATATAGGAGTGTAGGGAATATGGTTGAAATTGCTTGAAAAAGGGACATGAGAGGAGGGAATAGGGGCTATGGTCTCACAAATGAACTCTTCTTCACCACCATGCCTCAAATCACCAATAAGAGCATGAAAGTCAATCATAGAATCCTCAAAAGAAGAACACTCAAGATAATCATCTCCCTTAAACATCCAACTTCCAAGAGGAACTACATAATCCCCTTCTATACAACCATGAACAATAACTCCCTCAACTTCCTTAAACCCTAAAGTTACAAAGCTATGCATGAATGGATGCAAATTCATTTCAAACTCATCTCTCTCCCATGAAGCATTCTCTATAGACTTACTCAAAAGGCTATGGGTATTCATTTGACACTCAAATAACATATTGGACATAACCTCAAATGAATCCAAATACTCATGTATAGAAGAGTCACAAACATGCACATGAGACTCATCAAGATGGGAAAGAGGGTTAGAAAATTCAATATCAACACTCTCTTCATTCTCAACTCCTTCACCATCACTCAAATGCTCACCAATGGGATCCTCACACTCTCTTGGTTGCTCAAAATCATCATCATCATCATCCTCAACACACACATTAAATTGGGATTTATCACAAACAAGCATCAAGGATGACAATTGGCTTTCTAACTCTTCTTTTCTTTTTCAATTCTTTATTACAAATATCCTCGCGCTCTCTAATCATCTCCAATTGGCTCCTTAAATTTTCCATCATTTGTCTCTCCAAGGGCCTTAGGTTAGGATTCATCTCCAACTCCCTCAAAGATTCATGATTTTGACTATAGGGGATTAGAGACTCATCACAAAAATTTGGAGAATGAGAAGGTGAAGAGGTTTGAGGATCAAGAGTAAAAGAAGAGCCACAACAAAAGGTAGGATCATCATCATTATAAACATGAGCATTTTCATTAAATAGGGGAGAGGGGGCACAATCAAGCATATGGAGTTCGTTATTAAGGGAATGAACTACATCACAATAAGGCATGGTAAATAATGAAGAAAATTAAAACACACCATTAGCATCAACTTGAGCATGTACTTCATCATCATGAGCAATAGAGGAAATAGAATTGAAAGCATTTGTTCTAGGTTCAACTATGGGATCATGTGACAAATCATGGGAAATCATGCTAACATTAGAAGAATCAAGACATTGCACATCAACATTAGAATCATGACTACCCCTATTATAAACATCCCAAGCAAACCAAACATAAAAATCCCAAGCATCATCAATTGACAATATAATGCTCTAAATTCACCATTATGCATGCATTTAACTTCATCCCTAGTTTGCTCATTCAAACCAAAATAACAAATCTCACAAGCCTCCAAAAGACTACAACAATTGTAGTCCAAAAATCCCTCAAGTCTATTGAAATATTCACAAAAAGGCTCATTATCATATTAAGGAAATAAGAGACTTGCCATTTTTATACAAAACAAACAAAAATCAAATAAAAGAAAGGTATATACAAAGACTTAGACTCAACCAATCAAAAATACTCAAACATAAACACCGTTCCCCGGCAACGGCGCCATTTTGACGAGGGGAAAACTAGGTCGTTATCTAATCTTCCCTCGGTCAAACTAAATTTATAAACACTTAACAAACCTAAATACGAGTATAGAGGCAAGTCAAGGGTCGAACCCAAAGGAACGGTAATGTTCAAGCTCTTTCAACTATGCGCCTAAGCTTAGTCGAAATCAAAGGGTAAAGGGACAATACTAACAACTAACAAAACAAGTAACCAAAGAAATAAAACACTAGGAACGGGGATCAACAAGTAATCATGTCAATTGCAACAACTTGGAAAGATCAAGTCAATCAATGGTTATGAAGACTAATGATAAGAGCAATCAATTGAAATCAAAGAGATATCTCCTAATTGTTAAACTAGGGTTCACTATGAATAACAAACTAAGAGAATCAAAATCAAAACCAATCGATAATTGCAATTACTAAATCAATAGTTCGTGTCATTAGCAATTACAATGCAATCTAACATAATTCTCGAGGCCTAATCAAATTACACACATGCAAACCTTCATTAATAACTTTAATCTCAACAATCAATCAACATAATTCCCAAATTAATCACAATTAATCAATCATACAAGTTTCACCCAATTCCTAGCCAAACAACTATTCAAGAATCATCATCTATCAACTAACAACTATGGAAATCCAGAATCAACAATATATCAAGAATAACTACACTAATCAAGCATCAAACATCAAAATCAATCCAAACAAACATGAAATTAAACAAAGCATTAAGGTGAGATAGAGTTAATAATGCTCATTGATAATAGAGAAGATATTGAGCACAATTGTCACCCTTGTATCTTCAATCTCTCAATCACCATTGAAATCCTTCACTTTCTCTCTCTAAAACTACTCCTAATCTAGCCTAATCTAGAAAGAGAAGCTCTCAACCTAAGAGAGAAACTATTCTAAAAACTAAGAGTTACATGAATGAATCCTAATAAAACCCCCAAAAACAATCTATAAACAAAAGGAGAAAAGAAGCTTAAAATCGTAAAAGACCCGGAAGCCCGCGCCCTAGGAGAAATCGGCCGCGCCCGCGGAGGGGAACGAACACCCCGGAAGCCGTGCCCACGGCCAAAGCCCGCGCCCACGGAGCCAAGGCCTGCGCCCGCGGGGAGCCTACGGCCAGCCCTTGGGGACTTACTGCCCAAAATCGACATAAATTGGTTGCGGCAGATTTGCAAGGCCAACTTTGGAAGGCTGTAACTCACGATCTAGGAATTGTTTGAAGGCGTGCGACCTATCATTGGAAAGCTATTCAAGTCTAGTTTCCAACCCAACTTAAATAACCTCAATCCAATCTGTAGAACTCGATATATGTCCGAAACAATTCACAAAGGTCCTTTTTGATACTTTGTAAGCCTTCATTTTCCTTTGTTTCTTGGATTGGCTTGACTTGCGTGCTTGGCTTCCCTAACTTGGCTCCGTTAAATTCCTTGAATTCACTTGAGCTCCCTCCTTGATGATTAAATCCTAGGAAGCTCGACACACCTACAAAACAAGTGAAACAAACGGAGAAGCGAGGGAAATAGCCGAGAAATGAATAAAATAATAAGAAAACCACTAAAAGCACACATTTCTCTAAAATAACACACAAACAACCATTATTCCCTAAAAACACGACATAAATGACTAAAAACGAGCATAGAAATATAAAGAAAACATAGCCTAAAGGTGCCATAAATGGCACGGATCAGGCAACAAGCCTTTTAGAAACAACAAATTTTCGTTTCCAACCCATTGCTAAATAGAGTTGGCAACGAATTTTTGGTGAACAGCAACAAATTTTAGTTGATGTTATATTAACTTAATTTTGTAGTGATTAGACGCCACCATACTGAAGTGTATGATCACAGTGGGATTCAAGTTTGGGGTAATGCTTGAAATATTCCCTACAGTAGTCTTTATAGGTGTCACCTTTTCATTGACATGTTTACTTTTTTCTTGCTTCGTGCATTCTAGAAATTTTCTACACATGCCTAGTATTTTCTCCACTGTATATATGAAGAGCAACACATCTTCTTTAGTGGCCGATTGTTGCATTGGGGACCATTCACTCATGGCGTCGAGGAAAACTTCTTCTTCTTCTTCTTCTTCAAGGGCATGAGTTTCTTTGACTGGTTTGATTAAAGATGAGGGCTCAACACAGCTTTCCTCATCAGAAATAGCCAAGGAGTCAGAAAGTGGTGCACTGTTGATGCTTTGCTTCTTCTTGCAGGAGGCACTGGGAGTTTATTATTATCGATCAAGTACTGGATAGCTTCCTTTAGCTTCCAGCAATTCTCTGTAAGATGGCCCCTACCATGATGGTATTTGCAGTGTGCATTGGGGTTCCAATTAGCAGTTCTATTTTCAACCGGTGGATCCCCAAATGGTCCAATAGAAGTTATAAGACCTTTTGCATGAAGGCGATCAAATGCGGTGTCATAACTCATACCAATAGGTGTAAAGTTTCTCCTAAATGGTTTCTTTTTTCCTTGATTGTTCATAGCAAGGACTTCATTCAGATTAAAGGTGCTAACATTATTTGAGTAGGTAGTTTTGGAAGAAGAAGGATTGTTGTTCTTCTTTCGTTTCCAGCCACTGTTGGAGTTAGTGTTAGCAGCTTTTTGCTTTGCAAGGTCATCTTCAATATTAATTCCAATGTCATAGACGGCCTTGAAATTATTCAAGTTGCTTTGATATTTGAGATGTTTGGAATATTTTTCCTGGAGATTCTTTATGAATCCTCAATAATCTTAGCAGAGGTTTCCCTCCACTTATTAAAGGTAGAAGTAAAACCTTCATTCTCTTTTTGTTTAAGTATCTCAAGTTCCCTATGATTAGTTTCAACTTGAATATTACATTTGTACCTATCAATGAAAGCGTTTACAATGGCATCCTAAGTAGAGGTTTTCTCTTTGTCAAGGGAAAAGAGCCATTGTTGACAAATGGTTTCAAGTGATAAAGAAAACAGTGAATAAAAAATTTTCTTATCTATCCCCATAATGTTCATTATTGTCTCGAAAGCTCTTAAGTGGAAGTAAGGATTGTCTGTTGCCTTGAACCTAGGGATGTCATTGGCATTGAACTTATGCGGAAGAAGTTCCTTGTCCACTAAGACCCCTTGTGAGCTAATGCCCTGGAATCTATAATCATTGGATATTTTGCTCAAGCTTTCTTGCATGAGCTCCATTTGTTGTTGCTTCACAGGGTCATTGATTTGAAGAACCATACTCTTCATCAATTCAGTTAGGTTGGAAACGTCTTTCCTGAGTTCATTAACTTCTTCTTGAGACACCATTATCTTCTTGGCTTTTCTTATCCGACTGATTGGTTTATAAAAAAGGAGTACTTGAACAAATGTATTGTCTTTGATTAATCGCCCTTCCTTTCTTGACCAAGCACTGTAAATTAAACCATTTATTTGTTTTAATGACTTGACTCAAATTGACTTTGACTTTATTTATTTTAAAAACAAAAAAGCAAAAATAAGGTGTATTTTTTAGGATCAAGTAAGGGTTTAAACAATTATGGTTTAATTGGAGGATTAATATCCGACTTACCCCCCTAAAAAAATGACGGAAAATACGCGCATAAAAGACTCTCTAGACATGGTCAAAATATGACATATCATGTGTGTGCTTTGATAGTGAATGTGAGTGACATACTTTGACTCTTGTGTGAGACCATGGGATTATGTGCCTAGACTTAATAAAGGACCAAACATGATTACCGATTAAACCATTTTAGCAAATTGATTAATTAGACTCGTCATGAAGACTCGAGCAAAAATATGGACTGTCGTCAGACGACAAGATTGTCGTAAGACGTTAAGGGTCATCTCCAGACGACAATATTGTCGCCTGACGCTAATCATTAGCGCGTGGCTCTACAGTCCAGATCTCTACGCTATTACTGGAACATCGATCTAGGACTGTTTCCAGTATTTTATTCTAAAGGGACAAGCCTAAAATTAGTACTAAGTTAAGTTCAATCAATTTATTTAGGCTTTAATCATTAATTAATTAATTAAAATAGTAAAGTCCTTTAGTCATTAATTAATTTATTTAACTCATTCACAAGTCAAACAAATGGTTAGGAGAAACACATATAAAATATGCACAACAAATAATGCACAAGTAGTCACATAGTCAAAATATGATGCAATGAGTTTGCAACCTAACCATGGCTCTAGTTCTCTAAAGTTCAGGATATGGGTTAGTCAAAGAGGGTCCATGGTTATGAGTCCGGATGCACCGCGCGGAAGCCTTACCTTTGGAAGGGTTGGCGCGAGTGGATGGGACCCCGCGAGTTAAACTCGCTTCCATGGTTTGGTGAAATCAACAAACTCGGATGTACCCTTTGTTGCCAGGAGCGTTCGATTGGGTAGATGGAGCTGTAGACACCTACTTTTGGCCTCTTGTCCTGAAAGGAAGTGCGATGATGTTACAAAAATCCGTTCTTCATGTTAAATCAAAGTTGAAATGTTTATGGACTATGAAAAGAATTATGAAGTAAGTTAAAACCCATATTTGAGACCAATTTAACTTAGAGCCTTTACCGATTACTAATTAGGCCTAAAACATGTTCATACATGTTTAAACTTGAATTAATAACGGACCCAAATGCGTCAAATGCAATGATTGGATCTAATGGAACCTACATTGTTGAAAAAACCTAGCCAAATAGATGAACCAAAAATCAAATTCTTATAAAATACCTATACAGATGGATAGCCCTTTTAAAGAGCTTTCTAATGGTATATTATAAGCCCAATTCCGAGCTAAAACGAAGAAGTTATGATCAAAACACTAAACCGGGCCCTAAAACTGACACCCTTGCACTCTAACAGCCATACCTTTTGATCCATAACATATTTTAACCTAATTCTAACGACATTGGAAATTAGACATTCATATATTTCCATTGATATCTCACACGACTTGATCTGACTCTGCAATAAAAATTTATGGAAGTTTTAAAAATGCATTTTCGTATAAGGCAAACCGCAAACCAACGCAACTCAATCAGTTGCGCGCGCCATTGAGATGCATGCAGCACCCTGCGCGACTCAGAGAGTTGCACGCGCCACCTGACGACACGGCTCTTAAAACCCTAAACTTAGATCCCTACGCCTATAAATAGGGGTCTTCGTTCAGCATTACGGAGACCGAAAAATCAGAATTAAAACCCTAGTATTCTCAAAACCCTAATCTCTCAACTTCTCTTACTATCATACTACTTTTTCTTCTCTCTTCCCAAATACTTTCCAACCTTAATGGAATCCATTGAAGTCCTTGGAGGCAAAAAGAAGAAAGAAAGTCCATAAACACATTAAACGGAAATTTAACATAAAAGAAGAACGATTAGTTTCCTAAGCACTTAGATAAATCACTTTTCCTTTATTGTTTAAATAACTTTAATTGAATAAATAGTGTTGTTTGATCACTTTAAACAAGCTTTTAATTAATTAATTAATTCACATAGTACTCTTTCGTTAATCGAGACTAGAATTTTGAATAATTAATTGTTGTTTTATAACTTAAGACCAGGTAAATATTGTTTATTTATGGGAAATTCCCATTGGTACCATCCAGGTTCTGGCTTTTCCCAGCGGTACCACATTTTTTTTTTACTTCCTGGTGATACACCCCAGTTTTTGACTTCTTAACTGCCGTGATTAAGTCTGTTAATCAGACGTTAATAAGTTGCTTTAGTAAGAGATTAGGTTAAAAAAAAAAGAAAAAGACTAATTTGCCCTCATTTAAAAAATTTCCCTCCATTTTTTCCCACTCATTCTTTATGTTATTTCCCACCAAAACCCCTTCCTATAAAATGCGCCATTTCCTTTTCCTTTCTCAATTTCATTTCTCCTCCATTGCAGCAGTACTCTTCTTCTCAATATTTTCTTTTTCCTTTTCTTTGACATGGCAGGTACTTCAGGTTCTTCTTCTGGCAGTAGCTAACTGACTCCATTTCGAACCCAGGAAGAACATATTACAAAAGCAGGCACTGTGGTTTGTTCATGTGGGTTTTTGAAGATCAATTTATGGGAAACGGAACAGGGGAACCAAATGTTGCTGAGTATGCTAATCTGAGATATTAATTTAACTGAATTTATAGAGAGAGCTTATGAATTTGCAGCCTACATATACATGGTTGTTAGGATTGCTCTTGTCATGTACTTGATTTTACTATTTGTTGCTCTAAAATAAAAGTGGTGTAATTTTCCTTTAAATCATGCTATGTAATTGGTAGATTATTACTAGCATTTAAAAGTTGTATTTTCTAGATGAAGGAATGAGAAATGAAAAAAGAGCTACTTTGTTCTGTTTTATACTTTGTTTACTAAGTAATAAGTACAATAATGCAACAGAACAAGATCAATAAATGAACTCAAATCATAACTTTTAAAATGGCAATAGTTTGCTGATTTCATACATCTAAAATGAAGATGATTGCCAAAGTATCCAAAACCAAACTTATGTTCCAAAAAGCATCAGTTACCTGATAATAGCAGACTAAAGCACTAAAAAAGTTGACTAAACAATCACTTTTCATCTAAAGTACCAAGATTGTAGCTAAAGTATCAAAAAACAAAGTTAACTACATAGCAATTGCATCCACACAAACTAGAAACTTGGAGAGTCAGAGTAAGCTTGAGACAGGTTTGCTGGTTGGCTAGGCAACTGTGAAGCATTCAACTCAGTTGGATATTAGTGACCTGCTTCCCTTTCTTTCTTGACTTAGATGCTGCAGCATCAGATAATGCTTCATTTGCTGTTTTTGCTGCCTTTGCTGCATTTGATTGGTCTCTGACCCTTGGGTTTTTGATGACAACAGGCTCAGATGCCTTCAACTCTTTCCCAGTTAAGCCTCCCTTGCAAGTTGCTTTTTTATGCCCAAAGCAACCACACTTTGAGCATTTGACTGTTTTGCTTCTCTTTCCTGGTTGGACTTCTCCTTCTTCCCTTTTTCTATTCCTACTTGGTCTTCTAATTCCCCTTTTCATCTTAGGTGGCATGATAATTCTGCCTGAGTCATCAGTAGGCCATTGGTCTGTGTTTGGTATGGGATTAATGCAGGTACTGTATGCTTGCTTGTATGTCTTGACATAGTACTAAGAACTAACAAAGTCATGTGGGTCCAATTTTGCATCAATTAGGGCCCTAATTGCATGCCTACATGGCACTCTTGAAAGTTGCCATGCACCACAAGAACAAATCTTCTTGTTAAGGCTCAAAGGGAACTGAGATCTTCCCTCTTGGATTTCATACTCTCCAGGGCTGGACTTAAAAGCTCTGCAGTTTGAGCTTGCCTTCCCTATCTGTTTCACCAGTTTCACAATTTTTGGGCAAATATCCTCATCTTTCCAAGACCTTGCATTCTCAAGCCTTGTTGCAATTCTTACCATACAGACCCTCCTTATTCCTGCATAGTTGTACAAAATTAGACATGATGATCAGAATATATTCACATTATTGTAAGAACAAAACAAAGTTATGTAAATTTGTTACCTTCTAGCAGAGTTAATACAGGCCTACATCTATTTACTCCAAGTGTGGAGTTAAAGCTTTCCACAAAATTAGATGTGTTGGTCTCATTGCAGACATTAGGGCTAAATTTGTGCTTACTCCACTTGGACTGTTCTCCTAAGTCAGCAAACCAACACATGACATCATCACCTCCCTCTTTCTTCAGCTTCTCCATAGCTTTCCTGAATGTGAAAGCTGAAGTTGCATTGCATGCTCTCCAAAATAAAACATACATCATAGGGCCTGGAAACTTCTTTTTGTAATTCCTACTAAGGTGTCTACAACAGAACCTTCTGTCAGCTTCTGGCCATACATTGTCTAAGGCTAATTCTACTCCCTGAAACAATAATGAACAAGATTAGTATTCTGTAATATGCAAATGTTATCATAAACAGCAAAAAATTTAATTTTAACTTCAGTACTTGTCTTTTGCCTATCAGAAATGATAGTCCAATGCTCCCTTGAAGATTCTTTGATCATGTTGCTCAAATGCCAGAAGAAGTAGCTCAATGACTCCTTGTCTTCTTGACTCACAATAGCATAGGCTATGGGAAAGATCTCATTATTGCCATCTATTCCCACAGCAGATAACAAAATTCCCCCATAATTACCTTTGAGGTGTGTTCCATCTACACCAATCAAAGGCCTAACACCTCTAAGAAGCCCTCTCCACTGTCCAGTGAAGGAAATGCATATACTTGTGAATTGCAGTTGCTTAGGCAGGGATTCAGTTTC
This sequence comes from Chenopodium album, assembly GCF_948465745.1. Lineage (NCBI taxonomy): Eukaryota > Viridiplantae > Streptophyta > Magnoliopsida > Caryophyllales > Amaranthaceae > Chenopodium > Chenopodium album. The sequence continues at coordinate 49,248,620 of NC_137838.1, forward strand.
TTGCCATGCACAAAATGCTTAAGTTTCTGGGTTTGTCTCAACACACATTTTAGCATACATGGGCGACAATGAATAAGACTCATCATGGCCTCCAAAGAGCTGCTCAATTACATAACTCTTTAACCTATACAAAGTAGATTGTCTCATGTAGATTCCATATCTTTGGAATAAAAGTTCATTTAAAGCTTTCCCAGGAATGTCAGGGTTAGCTCTGATGTCTTCCATAACTTTCTGGGAAGCCCACTTGACATTACAAATGGGGTTGTATGTCTCTAACCCTCTGCAAGTGTGTACATTGGGCCAAATCTTCTTAATTGCCCAAGTTCTTCCATCTGAAAGCCTGCTTGCATGCAGCCTCCAGTCACAACATTGAGATTGGCACACTGCTATATACCTCTTGTTGACAGCATACTCCACATTAATTGCAAATCTCTCTTGTACAGCAAAGTCCTTAAGAGTATCCTTAAAGTGTGCCTTATCAGTGAAAATCATCCATGGCCTTAGTACTATCTTCCCAAAATCAGCATCCTCATACATCTCTCCATTCTTGTAAAGTCTCTTAAAGTAATTTTCATCATCTTCATCATCTAAAAACTCAAACCATTTACCAGGTTTCCAGTTATCCTTGATTTTAGGAATCCTTTGAAGCTGAACCAATTCATCTGCAGGAACATCACCCTTTGGTGCTACTTCTCCTTCACTATCTTCATCTGAATCACTTTGCACCACAAACTCCATTTTTCTTCTAACTTTTGAACCAGTCTTAGGTCCCTCCACCTGACTCTCATTTAAACCCAAACTATTGCCTCCCTCCTGACTCTCATTCAAACCAAATGAATCACTCTGAACAACAAAGTCCATCTTCCTTCTCCCCTTGAAACCATAACTAGGGTCCTCAACTTCTGTCTCAGTCACACCAATTCTAAGTCCCTCCACCTGACTAGACTCCAAATTAGAACCTACACCAAGCATTCTTCTCTCATTGACAGTTTTGCCAACCCTTACCCCTCTTCCTATATGTTGTGTTTCTAGGAAGTTTTTTAGCAAAAACAGAGATCTAAGATGAATTACTCAATGGTTCAACATTGAGAGCAGCTTCCTTAGTGACTGGAATAGGTGAAAATCTAGGGCTTCTTCTCAAATTTAAGGTCTTGAACACAGTATTTGGTGACCTAGGTGATGGTGGTTGCATTGGGGTTGATTTGGTGGCAGCACTCTTCTTACTCTTTGTAGCCTTAGCCTTCTTTGACTTTTTTATCCTCTCCATAGTCTTCTCAAACTCAATTCTACCCTTTGTGTACTCAGCATCATTAGGTTGGACACTTGGTTCATCTATTGGTGAATTGACATCAGCATACCTAGGTGGAGAAGACTCAGTTACAAATAAATCTTCCAAGGAAGGCTGAGAGGGTTCAGTTTGTGATGGTTCTGTTTGGGAGGGTTCAGTTTGGGGTGGATCAACAAGGGGTGGAATAGTTTGAGATTTCCTTAACTTCTGGGTCATTTTATTCAAGACACTTGGTTTCTTGACACACCCAACCCAAATGTGATACACATCACACTCACCTAGGGCATGAATCATCTTTAAAAAAATCAGCATCATCTAGTAATGGGATATGCTTTTCATTGTGACCATAACCATAGGAAGGGTTGATTAAGGGATACTCAGTGTCTACTACATCACTGTCCTCAAATTTCATAACCAAGTCCATCAAATTACATCTATCTAAGTCAACCCCAATATCAACATGTTTATTCAAGTAATGAAACCTTATCACAACATCACCCATTCTGCAAAATAAGGTAAACAATGTACACACTTACAACATGCAAAAAAATTCCAATTCAATCAAACATGATCAAGGCATTTCATTCAATTTCATTCCATACTCTAAACCAATATTTGATCAAACATAATCACACATCAAATATATATGAAATAACCCTAAATTCGCACAAATAAACAACATTTAAATCATGAAATAAACCTAAATTCGCATACAAAAACAGAGAACATCAATCAAAAGCACCAAATCATGCATAAATGAATAGTAGTAGTACTAATATACCTGAATTATGCTCAGATTTCCCCCTCTTAGCTATGTAGACCAACCAAATTTGCGAATTTCCCTTGTAAACCCTAGGAATTCTTCATGAATTTACCAGAGAGCAAAGGAGAGAGAGAGAAGAAATTTGAATGAAATGGTTTTATGTCCAATCGACATAAATGGAAGGGGAAGAGGTTTAATTATGGATGTTGGAGGGAAGGTTTTAAAAGGGGGCATTTTAGTCATTTCATATTTTTAACCCTAAATCACCTATTAACCTAGAATTACTAACTTATTAATGTCTGATTAACAGACTTAATCACGCCAGTTAAGAAGTCAAAAACTAGGGTGTATCACCAGGAAGTCAAAAAAAAATGAGGTACTGCTGGGAAAAGCCAGAACCTGGATGGTACCAATGGGAATTTCCCTTTATTTATTGTTCTTTCACGAATATTTATTAAATAAGAATAACAACTTTTGCAATGTAATTCCTACATGATTAATGCGTGTAAATAAAATCAACTAACTTATTTTTAGGTATCGCGTTGCATATATTGTTTGGTGATGAAATTGTGAAAAAGGAAGAGCTAGTAGAGGCCGCACTAGCTAGGGCTAGAATAGCGATTCCTCCCTAAAAGGAACGTTATTTTAATTAGTACCCTCGCTCCCGAACTCATTTATGGTTTATGTAGACCAATTTGGGCATGGGTAAACTTACGATTCGTGCTAATTATTCCATGAACTCCACATGGGAGGAAGGCATGAACGAGGTTTATGAGTTTTCCTAAAACTCATTGGCGACTCCCTACTTGTTTCTTATAAAAAAAAGTGTGATGACAAGATCAACTCTAATTCAAGGTCCCCCAAACAGTAAGGAATTCAAATCCTAATACACCTTAAGAAGTGTAAAGTCCTAGGCTTCTAAAAGGCCAATGGGCATCTAAGGAGAAGATCCCCTACGATGGGAACACCCTCCTTATAGGAGTGTGAATTCCTAGAGGGTTATGACCTTATGTAGAACACATATGGGTTTCAGAAAAAAGGGAAAAACTCAATCAGGAAGTAACACCGAGCAAACAGTACTAGAAAACTAGTCGAAACAAGAAGGTAGATTTCTGGCTTGGAATTGGAAGAATTCGGCGCGAGAAAGTAGCGTCTGTCGCCAGGTGACAGCGCCCATCGTTCGGCGCTAACGCTGTTTTCTTAGCGCTAATTCCTACATGCCTCGGCAGCTTTCTATTCTTGAATTTTCCAGTTTTTTTCGTAGCGTTATTTCGACTTTAGTTGTGAAAGATATTTCCCTAATTTCCTACATGTAAAAATCCTACGTCTTTGACGCATAACGGATGGTCTTTCCAATGCGAACCTTTTTATGCTTATGCCAATAATGTTAATCAAAATTACGCACATGAAATACTTAGAATTTTCCGAATCTCATCCACTCATTCTAAATCATCACCAAAGTAAATTTAAGTAATTAAAATAGAAATCCTTCCCAATATAGTCGCCAAAAAACTGTAGGGAATATTTCAAACATCCCACACTTGAGCCCCACTGTGATCATACACTTAAGCATGGTGGCGTCCAAAGGGAAGGAAGCTAGAGTAAAAGAGTCGCCAACAAGTTTTAGGAACTTGTAAACCATTCACATGGTGAAGGTTACACCCCTTAACGATCTAGGAGATCATTAACTCCAATAGGTCTGGAACCATGACTGGAATTTCGGGGATGAAGGTACAAATCCAACCTAAAATAGATTGAACTTGCTCTGATAATAGGCCTCTACTTTATTCTTCTCGTATTCATGTGTGCTTTCTGACTAAAATGCAATCATTAGATTAACCCTAAACTTGTTTAATCTGTGTTGGTTGAACATTAATGTACAAACAAAGCTATTATTGGCGATCATTGAATTATAATTATATTAATTTAAACAAGATTATTAATTATCTTATTAAGCGTGATTACAAGTACAAATTTCCTTTAAACAGGCATAAAAGGTGTGATCAAGCAATAAAAACAATACATCAAGCAACATAATAATAATCATCATCATAAAAATAATAATATTCTCAATCTCATCAAAGCATAATAATCATGTTAATAATAAAGCATAAGAATAATAGCAAGATCCTAGGCATGATACTAACAAGATTAATAACAAACCCTAGCATGTCAGTAAGCAATAAAGATCAATTAGCTCTAACATGACACTAATATGATATTAGAAAAGAAATAGGAATGAAGCATTATAATAATATACATACATGATATTAGAAATTTAGTTATTACCCTAAACATGCTACTGGGAAGCAATAAAACATCCTAACATGATACTAGGAATCAACAAAATAATCTAAGCATGATTTCTATATCAAAAGATCAATAAAGCAATTAAATTACTTACTTCGATGCCTCGTACGTCTTTCGAATAAGAAAATACACACGTTAGTAATTTCAAGGAAAATAACAAATCAAACAATTTAAATTTAAATAATTGAAATAGAGATTTTGGACCAAACCCTTAGAAATATTAAACTTTCACGTCAATGGCGAAGGCAACTTCGAACTTGGCTAGGTGTGGCTAGAACTAATGAATGAGGAATTTTGAGAGAGGGATGATTTAGAAAAAGAATAGAGAGAGAGAGAAAGCGTCTAGCTTTTAGAGAGAGATGATGGTTGTTGATGATGAAAAACGGGGAGATACGACCCCTATTTATAGAAAAAATAGCACGGAACCAAATCAAGTCATATTCGGAATAAAATACCTCCTATCGCCAATAACAGGAGTCAGCTCCAGACGACAAGGGCAGCGCCAGGCGGCAGCTGTTAGCGCCAGGCGACAACTTTGTCGTATCGCGCTGAATTAAAAGTACAACGCGCTTTGTACGCGGAATCACCTTTTTAAAACGGTTAAACAGGTAATTCCGCGTTAAGCAGATTAAAATCATATTTGTGACAAATAATATATTTTATTCAAAATAAAACATCTTTAAAAATATAATTATCAATCCTAATCTTATTAGAATTAAAAAGAACCTTCTAGATATTCCTAGCAGATTTAAAATCAATCCCAATTACTTTAGAAATAATAATTAGTAGGCCCTCCTCTAGATCATTGGGCCCCATGTAAAATCATTGGGCCTAATTTAATTTAATCCATAACTGTCTCATGATTCATAGGAATTGGGCTTATAATATATCGTTGGAAAGCTCTTTTCAAACCCAATCCAACTACACTATTATTGGACCCTTATCATGGACCAAACCAAATTGGACTGGCTATTTTCATAAATAGAGTAAGAAAAGAAATATTTTTGAAAACAGAAAGATAAATATTTTAATAAATACATCCTCATCACCAGACTTTTCACACTTTCACTTCGTCCGATAATCAAATGACGTGAAAGGTATTCATCACTAGGTTTGGTTTTGGGGAGACACATTTGGGTGTCTATAGTAGCCGTCAGCTTTACTCTAGCCATGGTGTCCTGTATAAACACAGAGACGGAGGGATTCGGAGATGAGCAAAGCAGGTCCAAATGTCCAGACAGGGCACTCTAGTTCTAGACTAAACCGTACCAAGTGACTGGCTGAATGACCTAGGCGGTGCCGTGTGTATCGATGAAGAGTCCATTTCTATGTTTGAAGTCTATGTACACAAACGGAAAAAGTATAAAAAGCTAGAAGAGAGTAGAGGCGGTTACCTTAATCTATAACTCTGAAAATCTGAAAACAACTTCAAACAATGACCGGATGTGTTCTTCAAAAACGCAGACAGAAGCTTCAAATGCTCGCTCCAGGCGGGGCAGAGTGTCTCTCTCTAAAAATCACTCTTTCTCTCTCTAAAAAGTAAAAATGATTTAAGCAAAGTGAGGGGAAAGAGAAGGGGTAAAACCCTATTTATAGAGGGGTAAAACGGGGGGCATCCCCGTCACACCCCAGAAGGTGAAAAGTCTCTTTATTGTTCACCACTCCCGAAAAGCCGCGTGTCATAGGCATCATGTGGCCTGCCAAGTGATCCTTGTGAGGGGGCAAATGTTTAGGGTAAAAATACCCTAGACATGTGGACTAATCAGAGAGGGACACGTGTCAAGCCTGGACAGGTCCACCTATGCCACTTACTAGCTGAAACGTGTCAGCCTCAGATATTTGCTAGAATTACGGCCTTCAAGGCCCAGTTCCCTAGAACGCCGCAAAACAGCGCAACTCACCAAATCTATGTAAAAAAGCTAAAGAAAGGGCACAATTCCCAATGACCCTATAAATAGGGAGATATCCCCCATTTTCGGGATACATTCAATCGTTTATTACACCTACCCTACATTCTCTCACCTCAGAGAAAACACTTGATCTCGGAATCCGAGAAGATCCCACTTTACTTTCTGCACCTTTTTACATTCTCCAAACACGTTCTAACTTGATCGTCGAAGGTGGAGCTCCAACCACCTGGAATCTTCGTTATTTTGTAGGTACATGCGTAGTCACACCAGTCTTCAAGCCGTAAATCTCTTGAGGGACAAAAACACCCAAAACAGTATGTAAACATTATTAATTAATGCTAATGTTCATTGAACATCCTTTATTATAAAAACGAACATTTTATACGATTGAACAAACACAAAAATTTATATAAATAAAATAAACATTTATTTTTATAAGAATGAACATCATACGACATGAAATTAAACATTTATTTTATAAGAATGACATCATAGCACATGAAAATGAACATTTGATTATTGAGAAATACAAAATTATTGTAAAATATATATACTTAGTAAATGTTCATTTTTGTTACTAGTATTCTAAATGTTCAATTTTGGCGACAGCCTTAGCCATTAATTACTGCTATTGGATAATCGTATAAACTCTAGACCATTTATTTATTAGACGGATCTGACCCATTTATGGGCGTGTTCGGCGTTAGCTTTTGAGTAGTTTTTAGGTAGCTTTTAGTGGTTTGACTTGGTCAAACCACTACTCAACAAAAAATGTGAGTGTTTGGAAAAGTAGTGGTTAGAGTAGCTTTTAGTGGTGGAGGTAGCTTTTGTGAAAAGTTAGAAATATTAGCTTTTGAAATTAGAGATAGCTTTTCAAGTAGTTGTTGAAAATTTAATCTATAGTTTTAAAAATAAAATATTGATTTTTATATGTAACAGCTAGTCAATCACTAGTTTACCGAACACTCATATCTAAATTATTTATCTTCACAACTAACAGCTTGTTGACAGCTAACAGCTACATCCACAGCAAACAGCTACCTTCACAGCTATATTTTGCCGAACACGCCCTATAACTGGGGCAAACTTTTATTAACGGGGCGCCAACCTATTGAATTGAATTGCTAAAAAAAAAAAAAATAAAAAAAAAAAAAACGGAAAACATAGCGCGAACACAGCCCTGCTTAGTACCTCGTCCTCTTGTTCCCTTCTCTCTCTCAGTTCTCCATTGAAGCGCTCTCAATATCAATTTCACAATCTAGGGTTCATCTTGTATCGCTCATTGAAGCAGCTTCTGAGGTAGTTGTTTCTTTTAGTATCAATTTCACAATCTAGGGTTCATCTTTGATCTAATTTAATTTAATTGTCACTGAAGTAAGTGTAAGGTTCGAAAATCTGAACTATTGGCTTTAAATACTACGATTATGAAGATCATAACGAGTGATTATGTTGCTAGAAAAGAAATTAATGAGACTAATTGAATCACGTATCCCTAAAATTATGTGATTTGTTTGATAATTGAATCAAATTTGGTTGCTAATGTATTGCAGAACCCTTTAATGTTAGGATTGAACTATGAAATTAGACCTCTTCTTCATTGGCTCAGGGACGGGTCTGATGATTTGGATATGAACCTTGATTAGAGTATAATTTGTGATATTCTGTGAAATTTGAGGGTGGAAGAATGATAACTGAATGGTGATCATGGTGTTTTCTGTGTCAGTACAATTGCTACGGGTTGTCATTTTCGAGTTTGGACAATTTTGTTTGTTATAAGAGAAAGAGAGTATTTGATGAAGTTTTAGTTTTTCTCAAATTTTTTCGTTCATAAACCTAGTTTGTTGCAGGATTTGGGGTTTAACTATGTAATTAAACTTATTTGCAGAACCAAATTTCGTTGGATGAAAGATGTATTCGGACGCCTTGAAATTGTTTAATGATAGCAAAAGTATTTTGTTGAATAATGTGACGCCAATGGGAAGCACAACGGTACTTTTTCATCTCGAGTAGGCTTTATAAGCTATATTACTTGGACTCAGGTACTTGTGTTGGACATGGGTCCATATCTTGATTTTGACCCGAAACGGAGTATTGAAGTGTCCATCTCCACTTCAGATTGTCTAAGATTGTACTTGGGTACTAAGGTGAAACAGTCCAAGTAACATAGTTTATTTTGATAGTTGTTGGTAATTCATGTTTACTTTCAATTTCTTATGTTTTTGCACATCTCTGATTTCAGCCAGAGGAATTAGAGAGATATATGTTTGCCTTTGTTATCTACAGTAGTAAGGACCGGGTGAGGCAAAGTACAAGTGATAAGAATGAAGGTGGTAATAAGAGTGGAGTTACTTTGTGTTAGATGCTAAAAGTCGTGAAGTTGAAGCAATTTATCACCCTAAGATTATGAAAGATCATAACCAGTGATTATGTTGCTAGAAAAGAAAATTATGAGCCTAATTGAATCACATATCTCTAAAATTATGTGATTTGTTTGATAATTGAATCAAATTTGGTTGCTAATGTAATGCACAACCCTTTGATGTTAGGATTGAACTATGAAATTAGACCTCTTCTTCCTGGCATGGCAGCCACCCCTCTTGCCCTAGAGTAAAAAATAATTTGTGAATTTGTGTGAAATTTGAGGGGTTTAGAGTGATATTTGAATATGAAACCCTAGAGTAAAGTATAATTTGTGAACTTTTGTGAAATTTGAGGGTTTTAGAGTGATAATTGAATGGTGATCATGGTGTTTTTGAGTCAGTGTAATTGCTACGGGTTGTCGTTTTCGAGTTAGTTTTATGAATTGGATAATTTTGTTTGTTACACGAGAAAGAAATTATTTAATGAAGTTTATCTCAATTTTTGTCGTTCATATGTAGTTTGTTGCAGGATTTGGGGTTTAACACTGTATTTAAACTTATTTGCAGAACCAATTTTCGCTGGATGAAAAGATGTTTTCGGATGCCTTGAAATTGTTTATTGATAGCAAAAGTATGTTGTTGAATAATGTGTCGCCTATCAGAAGCACAACGGTATCTTTCATCTTGTGTAGGCTTTATAAGCTATGTTACTTGGACTCTGGTACTTGTGTTGGACTTGGGTCCATGTCTAATGTCCAAGTGTCTGACTTATGTCTTTTATTTTTTACCTGAATGGAGTAATGAAGTGTCCATCTCCATTTCAGATTGTCTAATATTGTACTTCAGGTACTGAGGTGAAATGAAGAGTCCAAGTAATGATAGTTTTTGGTTTTTCACTTTTACTTTCAATTTCTTATGTTTCTGCACATCTCTGATTTCAGCCAGAGGAATTAGAGAGATATATGTTTGCCTTTGCTATCTACATCAGTAAGAGATTGGGTGAGGGAACTTCAAGTGATAAGAATGAAGGTGGTAATCAGAGTGGAGTTACTTTGTGTCAGATACTAAAAGCCGTGAAGTTGAAGTACTTTGTCGCCCTATGATTTTGATTATGACGTTTATGTAAGTGGACTGTATATGCTGTTCAGGATGTGATTGTTTCTATTTCTTTTACCAGTCTTGTAGATTTTTTCAAAGAGTTTCCTCAGTTTATTGTTAAGGTTGGCCCAATCTTAAGTAACATGTATGGTGAAGATTGGGAGAAGAGACTTGAGGTATGTGGAACATCTGACTTCAGATGCCTTTCCTTTGTTTAATGTATAGGAGTATTCACTTATTTGATTGAGAATTATGCTAACTCATTATTTGGTCAGGTGAAAGAGTTGCAAGCCAATTTTGTGCATTTGAGCCTTTTAAGCAAGTAGGCCTTCTCTCTCTACTGGTTTTCTTTATGAGTATATGTCTTAGTTGTTTGGATTAAAAATTCAGTTAAACTGGGCTTTTGCAAATCATGCCAGATTTACTGCATAGCTTATAATTATAGCTAAAAGACTTAAAACTGAAGTCCCTGAGCTCTTTGTGCTGATGGCTGTGATATTTGTCTTTCTTATGTGATCATCATGCAAACCTGTAAGGCTTTACTTTAAACATTTTATTTGGTAAAGTTTCCCTTGTACCATCTATGGCGGACATAGTAAATTGAGCTGCGATGTTGTTGATCATTTTTTTGAAGAATGTTAAGTTTAGCTAAAGAGAGAAATAATATTGGGAGTAAACGGCTTAAGCCTCAACTATTATTCACAAACATTATATAGGTTACTCTGTTCATATTTAACAAAGAACTTCATTTGATTATGACAAGAATGACATATTAGGGTAAACTGTTATTTACTTATCTGATTTGCTTTTACAGTTTTACCATAGGCAGCTGTTAAACGGCTTAAACCTGAGAGTCCTGCCTTGGAGTTACACTTTTCTAGCCATAGAAATTTTCGTGCTATATTCTGAAGATCGCGTCACTAAATCTGTTATTGTTTCTCCTATGGTCTATAGCTGCAGTCGACAACTAGGATTCTTGATTCATTGGATAATAGTGTAGTCATAATGTATGTGCTTTCTCATTTTTTCCATTATATCTCTTTTGCCCCTTATAGTTAAAATTAAAAATTGTAATAGGGCTTTTAGAGTAGAAGCTTGAAGTGTCAAAATTAATTCTTAGCCCATCTTCGTTTAGATTGTGTGCAGCTTATTTATTCTTGGCCTTTCTTTAACTTATCTATTCTCCTTTTTAATCTGTGGATTTTTAAAATTTGTATAGGCATTGATTACTTTTGAAACTGTCAGTGTTTGAATTGAAAGTTAGATTGTTTTATTAGTTGTCTACCACATCTAAATGTTCTCAAACTGATGATGCACCAGTTTAATTCTAATAATGTAAGCTGATGAGGGGGAAACTAAGAAGATAAGCCTTGACTGGATTTTAAGACAGATTGAACACTTGAGAATAGTAAAGCTTTTTTCATTATTGGGCACTATACAAACCATGTTAAATGCAACTGTGGGAACTAGGAAGGGAGGAAAGCCATACTTCGTGTACACTACTGTTGTTTATATCATGTTTGGCATACCAGAGCATGCGTGCACTATGTAGCATTTCTAATCTTCTCTCGTTGTGAATGAGCATACACGCACTATCATTACGATGAACTCAAATTCCAGTTTGTGTGGGGGACATTTATCATTTATGCAATGAACCCTTTGGAATCAATTGTTCCTAATGTTAAGTTACCTTATAATATGATATAGGATTTTTTTGAAAATACCACCACAAATTTTAGAAAATTTTGATTATAACACCACATTTTCTAAAACTTTAATTATAACACCACAAAAATTTTGATTTCACCACCATCTAACGGTTTTTTGGATGGAATCCGTTAGTGGGACCCACAATAGACACATGTCAATACGACATTGGTTAAAAAAAAAATAATAAAAACAAAAATATAAAAAAAAGAAAAACTCCTAAAACCTAACCCAGCTACCAGGCCTACCATCGGCGGCCGTTACTCCACCGCCGGAGACCCCTGCTGCTGCCGGAAACCTTTCCTTCACTGGCCATCACACCCACCGACATTAGTCCCCCCTGCAAATCCCTTTCTCCCTTCCCTCTCCTCGAAAAATTACCCCCAACCACCGTAGCCCCCTCGTAAAAACCACCTAGCCCCTTCGCCCCTCCCCGAAAATAGCTCATGGACTTACCCCTCACCTTCAAACCGGCCGAAATCAACCTCTGTTGCTCTAGGTCTATCGATTTTGCGGCGAAGATGGATGGAAGTGGTTGTTTTTGACATATTGTGGTGGTGATTTCCACTGATTGGTGGGTTTTTCGGTGGCTGGGATGATTTAAGGTCAGCTCCAGTGGGTTTTTCGGTGGCTGGGGGTGCCCACGGTGGAGTTGGGTTAGGGTTTTGGGGCTGCCGGCGGCTGTTCATGGTTGCCAGTGATGGGGCAGGTGGCTGCAGGTGGCTAGGTTAGAGTTTAGGAGTTTTTTTTTTATTTTTTTTTTATTTTTTTATTTTTTAACCAATGTCCTATCGTATTGACACGTGTCCATTGTGGGTCCCTTCAACAAATTCCATCCAAAAAATCGTTAGATGGTGGTGGAATCAAATTTTTTGATTTTTTTGTGGTGTTATAATTAAAGTTTTAGAAAATGTGGTGTTATAATCAAAATTTTCTAAAATTTGTGGTGTTATTTTCAAAAAAATCCTATGATATATTAGAATTTGCAACATTTTCTCACCCTTTGCAGATTACTTGAACAAATTTATTGTGAGATATTTATTGGGAAAATTGTTGTGTCATGTCTTTTTAAGGTACTACAAGCGAGCATATCAAGAATTTTTCAAGACGAATGAAGCTGATAAGGAGTTTGCTGATGCATGTACCTCCTCCTCTGATAGCATTTCAGACTATTATAGGTTTGGATGGCTGCTGTTTCTGGCACTTCGTGTCCTTGCATTCAGCAGGTTTAAGGACCTAGTAACCTGCACTAATGGATTAGTCTCTGTATTGGTAAGTTAGGACTTATCACCTCTTGTAGTATTGACTTGTAGAATTGTGGGACCTTTCCTCTCTAAAGGATTTATTCAATGCAAGAAACATGAAGGAACAAGTTTACAAAGTGTTCTGAGTTTGTATAGTGTGATTATTTTCTTAAACAGGATTCTATATTGATGTCAATTTCTTGAACAATTGAATATACATTAATTTCACTGGTAGCTGCCATTTTAAAAAGTTAAATTTAATGCAGGCTATCTTGATCATTCACATCCCTGCTCGGTTGAGGAAGTTCTATGTTCTCGACTCACCATTATTTGGTACAGTGCTCATAATAAATTGATGTTCTCTTTCTTTGGCTATATTAGCCTCTTTCCTTTGGTGTTTAGAGAGGAGGGGTAACACTACTATCTGCGGATAGCATTAAATTGATGGAAATAAATTTCTGTTTCAGAAAAGAGAAGTGATCGAGGTGTGAACCTGATCGCGTCACTTTGCCAAAAATATGACACTTCTGTAGATGAGGTGAAGCAAATGATGGAGAAAGCTAACGAATTGATTTTAGAGATTTTGAAGAAAAAACCATGTACAACATCAGAATGCAAGACGGAAAATCTAGACAACATTGAACCAGGTCAGTAAGATTTATGCACTTGTATATGCCTGTTTAACAGTAATTGACCCAGGTTAGCTCAATTACAATCTTTGTTGACTGCAGATAATTTGACTTACTTTGAAGATCTGTTGGAAGACTCGTCACTTCCAAATTGTATTAGCATGTTAGAGAAAGATTATGATGCGGCAATTTGGAACAAGGGTGATATAGATGAAAGAGTCTTTGTTAATGTGGATGACAGCCTACTTGGATCAGGGAGTCTTTCCGGAGGTGCCATTAACATAAGTGGTACTAAGGTAATCTTTATTTAATGTGCAAATTTATTATCCTACCCTGCGTGAATATCATGCTATATTATATGATTTATATCATTTTCTTTTTCTCCATGCACTTTTGAGTCTCCTACCTAGGACCTGGAGAATGGTTATAAATCCCTCAATTAACTTTTACAAGTGTAAAGATTTATATTTTCACTGTAGCATAAACTGGAAAGGTTGAAGTGGAGTGTTATTTCATTAGATAGTAAGGAGTAATGTTTTAATGCATTCCAATGATCCTTTCTTTCTCTCTTTCTTTTTTTCTCTCATAAACTCAGAGACAATTAGATGCAATGGCCTCTCCAACGAAAACAATTGGAAGTCCACCACCTTGCCGATCACCTTCACTGCATGTAAATGGGGCTCGTGGTGGTGTCAACATAAGAATGATATCTACACCAGTGAGCACTGCAATGACAACTGCTAAGTGGCTTCGTACTTACATTTCTCCCCTTCCATCCAAGCCATCTCCTGAGCTGGAGAATTACCTTATGTCTTGTGATAGGAATATAAGTAATGAGGTTGTGCATAGAGCTCATCTTATTATGGAAGCCATTTTTCCTAATAGTGCTCTTGGGGAGAGATGTGTTGCTGGGAGTCTACCAAATTCTAACTTGACGGACAACATATGGGCTCAGCAAAGACGGCTGGAAGCTTTAAAAATGTACTACAGGGTTTTGGAGGCAATGTGCACGGCAGAGGCTCAGTTGTTGCATGCAAATAATCTGACCTCTTTGCTAACCAATGAAAGGTTTCACAGATGCATGCTTGTATGTTCTGCAGAGCTGGTTTTGGCCACTCATAAGACAGTGACAATGTTGTTTCCAGCAGTATTAGAGAAAACTGGGATTACAGCTTTTGATCTTAGTAAGGTGATTGAAAGTTTTATCAGACACGAGGATTCTCTTCCAAGAGAGCTTAGAAGGCATTTAAATTCCTTGGAAGAGAGACTCTTGGAGAGCATGGTTTGGGAAAAAGGTTCCTCAATGTACAATTCTTTGATTATTGCAAGACCAGCTCTGTCTGCTGATATAAATCGTTTCGGATTGCTGGCTGAGCCAATGCCCTCCCTAGATGCAATTGCTGTACATATTAACATGTCTACTGGAGGCTTACCTCCTTTGCCATTATTCAACAATGAGATTGCAGCAGGTATATCAGTCATCTTATTTTTCTCCCCCTACAAAATAAAAATATATTCGGGTTTTAACATCTTCAAATAATTGATTTAATACATAATGTGAATTTAGACTCTTTGAGCTGTTTACAGATGGGGTTTTGTGACTTCATTGATTATGTAGTTTTCATGACTGAATCACTTTGGTGCAAGCTTATCACAATTTTTACGCTGTTAGGTTATGTAACAATTGAAAAGAGAGGGTTCTAGGAAATTTAGCATGACGATTATGCAGGTTTTGGGATTTACGTATCGCGCTTCCCTGCATATATTGTATCAAAATAAGCATATTCTGACTCTCTGCTCTCCTAGTCTCCTGCCATATAGATTGCATTGTTTAGGCAAGGGATTGAGATAGTATTGTGTCATAAGTAAAGATCTATGGGTGGTCAAACTCTCACCTGTTGGTACTTGCTTTAGTTTTGTGATATGTTATTGCAGTGTAAATTACAAATTTTCTGACTATATTATCTCTGTGGTGTCATTTGTAGCAACAAATGGAGATATTAGGTCTCCAAAAAGAGCTTGCACAGAGTATCGTAGCATGCTTGTAGAACGCAACTCTTTTACATCACCTGTGAAGGATCGTTTAATAAACAACCTCAAGCAGAAGCTAACTCCTCCAGCTTTGCAGTCTGCTTTTGCAAGGTACTGTAAACTATTAACTTAGTTGGAAGGACCTGTAAATTCATGTGTTTATGTATTAATAGTGTTTTGGAAAAGGCTTCTTCTGTTACTTTAATTTGGAAGATATATTTGAATTTTGGATTTTGGTGTTTTTCAGTCCAACAAGGCTGAGTTCTGGTGGTGGAGGAGAAACTTGTGCAGAGACTGGGATCAATATATTTTTCAGTAAGGTATGATATGCTAGATTGCTAGTGCATGTTAGCAGCAAACTGAGTGCTCTTGGTCATTTGCACTCTCTGTTTGTTGAGTATCTTGACTTAGTTTTACTGACCTTTAGTGTATTTGGGATCATTATGTTCTTCAGTAACTTTCGAGAGACTAATGCTTTTTAGCAGCAAATTGAATGCATTTGATCATTGGTGAGCTCTGGTTGTGGAGTTTCTTGACTCAGCTATACTGAATTTTACAGTTTGTTATGAAACTAGATGGCAATTTCATCAAGCCTTGAGTATGCCTGTGCCTAGGCGAGCACAACCGTGAACCCGATCAAAGCTGTAGGAATTGAAACCAATTCTTGAAAGTCGAACCCGGTTATAAATGTGATTGTTAGATGAAAAAAACTCAAATTTTAATAGGGTTTTTTTTATTTATTTATTTATTTATTTTTATTTGGCTTTTAAATATTTTTTTTTTTTTTTTTTTTGGCTATTATATTTTATTTAGACTTTATTAATACTTTTTTTTTTCATTAACCAAATACCAGTCAATATAGTAGATATATTAGTATTTTCAAGTGACCATGTGCCAACCAGTTCTTAATTTTTACAAAATAGATATATTAGTACTACCTCCGTTACAGGTTATGTGCAACGATTTGACATAAAACAAAGAGGAAAAATGTCTAATCGTTGCACATAACCTGTAACGGAGGTAGTATATATTTACCAAATCAACTTGTTTACTCTGATAAGCTCTTTGTTTCAATAAGTTATTGGCATAAGAGTTATACTTTTCTCATTGGTCTTTGTTGTTGTCCCTGCTCTTCCTCATCCAACTTCCAACTTAGCTGCCTGATTTGCCACCTTTTACTAAATGCTACTCAGTTATCTTGTATTCGAATTTCACATTTTTACTCAGTGGCCTTTTTCTTGGCCCCTCTCCCTTCCCCTCAAAAAAATACTTGCACTGTTTTTATTAACTTGTAACACATTGACTATTACACTATTCATATACTCCACATTGACTTTTACACTATTCATATACTCCACTATTCATATATCAAATTTTATAATTTTTTAACATATTGGTAATTAAACTTATTGGTGATTGAAATAATACATCGACAAGTGTGAAATCAAGTAATAAAAACAGAAGTATCATATAAAATTGTTGCATGGTTTGGATATTTGGACCTTCTGCTGGAATTGTCACTTGGATATTTTGCATTCTTGTATCAGATTGTGAAGTTGGCTGCTGTCAGAATAAATGGTATCATTGAAAGGCTAGAAAAGCCTGACAAGCAATCTGAGACTCAGCAATTGAGGGAGAGTGTATATTGTCTGTTCCAGAAAATAATTTATCAGCGGACTTCACTTTTTTTTAATCGCCACATTGACCAAATAATCCTGTGTGCTGTCTATGGAGTTGCAAAGGTTTGTATATGTTAAATTAACTAAAAACAAATCTCAAAAATATAATGAGGCTTAAGTTGGCTCTCACATCATGCTTCTCGAACATTTTGAATAACTTTGCTTGTTTTTTTAGCTTTCTCAATATGAGCTTACATTCAAGGAGATTATTTTAAACTACCGCAAGCAACCTCAATGTAAACCCCCAGTTTTTCGCAGTGTATTTGTTGACTGGTCTTCTTCACGCAGAAATGTAAGTTCTGTGAAAGCCGCGTAGCTTAATTGTAGCTAACAAGTGTGTTTAACCTCATTGGTAAGGGGGATAAAATCTAAGATTTCTTTTGATCATCTAACAGAGACAAGGGCAGGATCATGTTGACATCATAACGTTTTACAACGAGGTCTTCATACCTTCTGTAAAGCCTCTTCTAGTTGAGCTTGGACCTCATGCTGCATGCACGAGAGCTGATTTAATTCCCGAGAGTAATAATGACAAAGATGGTATGGTTTGTGATGAGTATTTTATTTTTTCTTTGTTAGCAAGGCTTAGCTTCATTTTTTTACTTGTTAATTAGGTCATTGCCCTGGGTCACCAAAATTATCTACATTCCCAAGTCTTCCTGACATGTCTCCGAAGAAAGTGTCAAAGAATGTCTATGTCTCCCCATTGCGCTCATCCAAGGTACTCATTAGTTATCATACAAAGTATTTATATTGATTTTAATTCTTTTGATTTAAATTGAGGCATACTAGAAGTCTAAGTACTCCCTCGGTTTTTTTTTTTTTAAATGAATCACTTTGATATTTGCACTATTCACATATTATGATTGACTTCTCTATATAATACATAAATGTTATTATATAATTTATCGTTAGATTAGTCATAGTGTCTAGTTTCATAATATAATTTTGTTATAATTTTAACTAATATACAATTAAGGATATTAATGTTCAAAATTGAGTCTCGGTAAATGTGCCAGTCAAACTGATGCAAATAAAAAAATAATAGAGGGAGTATATAAGTAGCCATGGATAAATAAGTCGAGATTCATATAAAGGGCTTTAATATAAATCTGTACTTGGAATCCAAATCTAGTGCAGTTTCAGTTATATCCTTTTGCAAGGCTCTGCTACCAAAGTTTCACAGCCGTTTCTTGTCCAATAAATTTCTAAGCCATCTTTGACATTGCCAAATAGTTTTAGTTCACTAAATACTGACTCTCACATATCTGATTTTTACAATTTCCACTGTAGATGGACGCTCTAATTTCAAACAGCTCAAAGAGCTTCTATGCTTGTGTGGGGGAAAGCACTCATGCTTTTCAAAGCCCTTCCAAAGATCTGACTGCAATAAATGATCGTTTAAATAGGTATAGATTTGATTCACTGACTTCAGTAAGACTTATGCTTTATATGATGGTGCTGATTGTGCACCTCTTATCTTCACAGGAAGGTTAGGGGAGTACTGAATTTTACTGATGCTGGGCTGGTAAGCGACACTCTTGTGGCTAACAGTCTCTACATCCATAATGGAAACGGTGCCACTGTCTCATCTGCATTGCCCTTGAAAACAGAACAGCCTGATTCTTAGTTAAGCGGTTGTACATGAATGATGTATATTCTAGAGTCCTCACACTTGTCTACAACCATTTTCTTTCATTTTTGTTTAAAAGCCAGACCTGAAGTGAAAGAGCTGTATGTTTTTAGCATAGCTGCCATCACTTTCAGACGCTTGTGTATTATCTTTTATTGTAAATAGTTTTATGTTATTGGTTGCCTCTGTTTTTCTAAAGTGTAAATTACCATGTGTTTATCGCCTCTTTCGTTTGTTCTCATTGTTAGATATTGATCCAAGAACCGAGGTCCTCTCCTCTTCAATTTTTGAGTATAAGTTTCATTAAATATTTATTTAGATACAGCTATCTAAAGTTAGTATATGTATAAACTAGTTGTTGCTATGGACGATGCTCCGAGATTACGTGATTCTTACTTTCTCAATCTTACTTTCTCAATTGTTTGCTCCTGGGGTAATAAATTACAAAATTAATAGAGTATAATCATCAAACTAATTTTTGAGCTCGGGTGATGCCCCGGATTATTACATGAAACTAACTAATCATTAATATACATTGTAATTTATGATTTAATTTTGTTGTAATTAAATTTGTTATTATCATTTGCTACATATTAATATATTGTATTCAAAAGATTACATACAAAATCACATAGATTGGTGGTAAGACATTTAGTTCCAGAACTAGAATTAGAAGTCATTAGTTTAAATCCTGTGTAGAACTTTTAATAGATTACTATTAGTCTAGATACCGCTGATTTATGGTCTATGTGGTCATTTATTAGCCAAATACTTTCTTTTTCTACCAGAAATATATTAAGCACAAAATCATTTTAATTTAATTTATTCTAACCATGTAATGAAAGATAATGCATTCATCAAAATGACTTCATGCCCAAAGCCCCAAACGATCCAATTTAAATACAACATAAAAAGAAAAGATTATAAAATTCAGGTTTTACTTAGATTTTTTCCTGAAAGCCTCAAGATTTGTCCATAGTGAGAGACATTGAAAAGCCATTACTTGTATTTTACTTTTTTTTTTTTTTTTTTTTTTTTTTTTTTGGGACAGTGAGTACAAAGAAAATAAACAAACCTAAAAAGACCAACAAAGAACCTCCCGAGCACGAGCTTTCCCAGCCAACCAATGTGCTGGGGAAATCCACGACCTAGGAACCTTTATAATCCTGTAAGCATCAAACAAGGAAAGAAGAGCAGGGATATCTTGAATTAACCAACATAAAGAAACATCACTCCTTTGACGACGACCTAGAATCAAGCTTAGGGTTTCACAGTCTGAGTAAATAAGGATCCTACGATAACCCCTGCCGTAGGCACTACACAAACCCCAAAAGCAGGCCTAGAATTCTTAATGTAAAGCAGATGACGAGAGAGAAGCGCTGGCACCCCCACCAAGCACCAAAGGGGAAACATAATCCCAAAAAATCCAACCAGCACCTGTAGAGTTGTCAGAAGACCAAAAACTATCATAGGGAAAACAAATATCTAAACCCGAAAGAGAATCCCCACCGTAGCAAGCAGAAAAAGTCGTGACAGACAGCCTAGCACGAAGAGGCAAACTAGACAACCTAAGGCAAAAATCCTAAGCTTGCTGAACTCGAGCACACCACTGGGATGCAAGACTCAACACCTCAGTAGGGGAAACATCCAATTGTCAAAACCAAACATTACTACGAGAAAGCCAAGTCGCCCACAAAATAGAGAAGAAGTTGATAAGGCCTAACCAGTCCTTAGTAGCACCAAACAAAGAAACCATAGTAGAAAACCAGTTAAGGAACGAAAGACGATGTAGACCGGGCCTATGAAAACCAACAGAACTAGGACCCTAGAGAAAGCTAATGAAATCACAGTCCCGGAATAAATGAGCAACCGTCTCTGGCTCACAGTGACAAAAACAACATACAAGATCAACTGAAAATCCCCCTAACAAACAGAGCTAAAGCAACTGGAAGCTAAGAGCGGAATGAACTACTTTCCAAGCAAAGTTCTTCCATTTAGGGAGAATAGGAAGTCCCCAGAATTTCCGCCACCAAGAAGGGGGAGTGGGCCCCACAAGAGTCAAGGAGTCTTGTTGAAGAAAAAGGAAATAAGCTGACTTCGTGAAAAAGGACCCATCCCTGGTGAATTTCCAATAAACAAAATCATCCATTAGATTTTGCGGACGATCCAGACTAAGAATCCGACTGGCAGTCAGACCATCAAAAAGCCGATGGACCCTCAAGGAGTCCCACGCGTTAGAACGCGGATCAATAATAGAAGACACATGAGTCGGGAGTTCCGACTCAGATAAACCATCCTTAAACGAAATTAAACCCCCTAGAACCCATTTATTAGCTGTAATACGAACACTCGAACCACAACCCACCTTCCAACTTCTTTCCAAGCAAATATTATCGAGTAGTGAAGAAGCCTTTGATCTTACCGTAAGCTCCATACTCTTAACTTTTATTGAAGGATCACCCTCACCCTCCAGCTCCTTTCGCGTTTATGGTTCTTGTCCCAATATAGGCTGATTTGTCACATAACTTCTCTAATTGGTTTCAAAATGAAGATGATACTCCTTTTCTTGTTGCTAATTGTAGGCGTCGCTCGAAGTGTGCTTACGTTAAAATCATGTTATGAATATGCTTGGCACTCATAGGAAGTGGGAATTGACATAATACGATTAGGGACAAGGAAAGTAGGGAGCCGCCAACAAGTTTTTAAGGAACTTGTAAACCGTTCACGAATCATTTAAGGCAACCACGAATAAAGGGACAACGATAGGCAACAACGATTGATCCGTGAAGGTTACACCCCATTCATAATCCATGAGATTACTAACTCCATATGGTTCGGAACCACGAAAGGAGGATCGGGGATGATGGTACGAAGTGAGTCATGGAGTCACATTCGCCCGTATTGGCCTATACTCGATTCATATAGTGAAAAGTGATTCCTGCGATCTCAAAGGCATACAAAATATTCAATTTGCTCCAAACTATTATTAGGCTAAATTGGTTAAATATTAATGCAACACATAATTCTAAAAAGGAACCTAAACCGATTGTCCAAATTATCTTATTAGGCGTGATTTTCAATTACATATTCTCTTTAACATGTAATATGGTGATCAATAAATAATAATAGAATTATCATTAATATTGGAAGCAATTTGACAATAATAACGTTAGTCAAATCAAATAATAAAATAACCTAATCATGATACTAGCAATAGTAAAATAAAATAAGAGTAATTAAGTGATTAGTTACTCACTTTCCGCGTTTCCTTGAATTGCTACATCATGAATAAACTGTTAGTAAATTCAATAAAAATATAAATCAAATTGAAACAATTAAATTAAATAAAAATTAGAGTTGATTCGGTCCAAACCCTCAGTTAATTATAACTTTCACTCCTTGGTTTAAGTATATAACTTCGGGTATTATATGGACAACTTGGAGTGCTTAGGGGAAGTATTATGAGAGAATAGGGTGGCTAGAATGTAGGATAAATAGGGAGAAGAGAATTATTTTGTGATCAAGCTTATTGATCCTTGAAAAAGGGGTGATATGACCTCTATTTATAATGAAAAAAAGAAGGGTCGAAGAATTAAGAAAAGATAAGAATTCGAATCGGATAAAACTCTTGCAATAGACAGCAGTTTTTGCGGTTTTTGTTTTTATCATATCTTTTGATCCACAAATCGGAATAAGATAAATAAGATACCGTTAAAAATCTCTTGAAGTCTACTTTCTAACCCAATTAGAATCAGATTTAAATAATTTGTAGAATAAAAGATATGGCCGAAATAGTGAGACGGTGTCAGTTTTGGATAAAGTTTGACATTTTATTCATATCTTTTTCGTTATAGCTCAGAATTGATATTATAATATATCATTGGAAAGATAATTTCAAGGGCTTTGGATAAAAAAAATATGAGGCACGAAAATCATATTTGACTATCTCTGAACGTCTTTCAATTCGGATAGAAATAGGATTTTCAGAAAGAAAAGTTTTATTCAATTTCAAACTCTTTAATCTTATCTTTTCAAAAAAGGATAATTAAGATCTTTTAGAAACTTATAGAAGTTTTTAATTTATCCTAATTGGTTTAGGAATGGGATTAAATAATTTGGACCTTCCACATGATCATTAGGTTGTAGGTAAGGTGGGCTTAGGTTCGGTTTGGGCTCGGATTAATATTTTGGCCATAACTTATTCGTTATAACTCGGATTAATTTTTGATTACGAAATTTGGCAGATGGATGTCAAAACGCCTTCTTGAATGGGTTCTTGACGGAGGAAGTGTATATGATACAACTTGAGGGTTTTGAAGATCCAGAAAATCCTAGAAAGGTATGCAAGCTTCAGAAATCCATTTATGGATTGAAGCAAGCATCCAGGAGTTGGAATCTTCATTTTGATAAAGCAATCAAACAGTTTGATTTTGTCAAAAGTGAAGAGGAACCTTGTGTATACAAGAAGTCTAGTGGGAGTAGCATTGTTTTCTTAGTCTTGTATGTAGATGACATACTGCTCAAGGGAAATGACATACCAATGCTTGAGTCAGTCAAGGAATGGTTGAAGAGTTGTTTTTCCATGAAGGACTTAGGTGAGGCTGAATACATATTGGGGATCAAGATACATCGAGACAGATCTCAAAGGATGATTGGATTAAGTCAAGAAACTTATATTGATAAGGTTCTTGATAGGTATTCCATGAAAGACTCTAAGAGAGGATTTCTCCCCATGTCTCATGGCATTACGCTCAGTAAACCTCAATGCCCTAGCACGCCATAAGAGATGATACGTATTGTTAATAAACCTTATGCTTCGGCAATAGGGTCAATCATGTATGCCATGATATGTACGAGGCCCGATGTTGCATATGCTCTAAGTATGTGTAGCAGGTTTCAGGCAAATCCAAGAGAAGCACACTCGACAGCTGCCAAGAACATCCTTAAGTACTTGAGAAGGACTAAAGGAATGTTTCTAGTATATGGTGGCGAAGATGAGTTGGTTGTCAAAGGTTATACAGATGCGAGTTTCCAAACAAATATAGATGATTTCATATCACAATCTGGATACATTTTCTATCTGAATGGAGGAGCAGTGAGTTGGAAGAGTTAGAAGAAAAGCATTGTCGCAGACTCTACAACAGAATCAGAATATTTAGCTGCTTTTGAAGTAGCTAAGGAAGCAGTTTGGATTAAGAAGTTCCTAACTAAGCTGGATGTCATACCAAGTGCTCAAAAGGGAATCGAGTTGTATTGTGATAATAATGGCACCATTGGTCAGTCAAAGGAGCCTAGGTCACACTTCAAATCCAAACATGTAGAGAGGAAATATCACCTCATTCGAGAGATCGTTGACAGAGGAGATGTCAAGATGTGCAAAATTCATACGGATGAGAACATTGCTGATCCACTTACTAAACCCCTTCCACTTCCAAAGAATGAGAAACATGCTAATGAATCTGGATTGAGGCAAATGATGTAATTAGAAGTTGTATTTATTTTTGGAGAAAAATAAGTTACATATGTAACACACTCATTTGCAGAATTATGTTTAATCAGAAATTTTATTATTTCTCTTATTTAATGATGGTTTTCAATATTAAATAAAATGTCCAAAATAATTATGGATTGATGGGCTCATCAGGTTGATGACCTGGTGAATGAAACGCCACAGGTGAACAAAATGCATATATTATTTAAGTTCTTAGTTCAGAATCATTAAACTGGACATAAATGATTTCTAATAATGGACTAGCATGTAAGATTGATTGGATAGCGCAGTTTCATGGGCTATAGGAGCATAGTGAGGCTCGGTCAATCACATGGATATGCATGAATGATGCATGATCGAACTACTGACCTACTTTGAAGTTCAAGTATAGAGCTTCCAGATATATTAGTGGATTCCTTTGACATGAGTGGAACACTGATTCCATTCAATGATTGATTTAACTGTGGTACATTCAAACGTCCAGCCGTAATTGGGGATTATAAAGGGTATTTCCCGGTTGCTTCATGAGTTGAGTGGGATCTTTGGTTGCCACAAGATTGAATTGAGTTTACCTATTTAATTAGGAATGTGTCTTGGCCCCTTGAAGAGGGAGAATTCAGAAAATGCATGGCCGTGCTCAAATGGATTACATAGTAATCATTTGTTCTGTGAATCTCACTCAGTATTTCAAGAAAAGATTTGTAGACTAATATGATCACGACATGAGATGCAATCATATTATCAAATCGACACACATTGACTTAAGGAATTTGAATATTGCGCACTTGTCTTAGACAAGTGGGAGATTGAAGGAGTTATGTCTCGATAAGTGCAATTATTAGATATATCAAGGATCACTATTATGGAGATAATAAGTTCATTCTATAGGGTCGTCAATGTTTGGTGCTAGATATGACAATTGATCTTTGGGCTAGCTTAATGGCCTAAAGCCTTATAGAATGGATCCTACAAGGTCACACATAAGAGTATTGGGTTAAACAAGTTAGAGGCCCATTATTGGGCCTCATGAGTTCATGACATACCACATAGATATTTGGGCTTGGATAATTAGAAGAGTCTACTGGGTTTTGGACATGACATGGTTTTATTTCTAGATATGATCTATAAATATAAACCTTGCCTAGGGTTGCATGACATAACAATTGACATATAGTAAATTGTCACACAAGCAACCAAGCATCCCAAAACCCTAACTCTCTCTCTCTCTCTCTACTCGGCCCTCTCTTTCTCTCCTCCCTGTCCGTACGGCACTCCCCTGTGGGCGGCGCGTGTGGTGGCGAGTGGGTGGTGTTGTGGTGTGTTCGTGGCTCGGATCTCCGTTGAAGGTTGATTGAAGTGTTCAGTCACAACTAACTAGCATTAGTGGAGGTTTAATCCGTGCTCGTGGACTAAGTAGAGGAATCACACGTGGGGTTCTTGTTCTCCTTATTGTTCTTGTTCGATCACTTGTGAAATCACGCTTCAAAGGTATTATTCTTACTCTTTATGTGTTATGCATGAGATCCTTGGTTAGGTGCTATATGAATATGATTCATGATTATTTCCGCTGCGTAGTACCTATAAACAAGAATGTACATGTAACACATAAATCCCAATCGTAGTACAAGTGATCTAATGGCAACAATACCAAAAGATCCCAAACACGCAAGGTGTTAAACACATACATCCTTGAACCATTCATCTCCCCTATACTAATCCTAATCTAAGCAACCAAGAAAATAAAATAAAGAAAAAGGAAAGATCTCACCGGATAATCCATGCTTAGCCAAGAATAAAGAGTGAATATAAGAGTCACCGAATAAAACTCGAAAATAGAAGCAGGACAATCATAGCTGGAAGAGAGCAAAAGAAATAAAGAAAACTATATACAAAGAAAATTGTTAGTAACTTCCAAACAAACCCAAAAGATAAGAAAAGAAAAGAAATCATAGAAAATAAAGGCGAAGAATCAGAGATAGAGAAATCATCATCAGAAACAATCATCAATAAGACAAACAGATATCACACATCATTGGCAGAATGACAGCAAAAATCACTAGAAAATCATCAGCAGAAAAACATAATCATCAACAGATAGTAGCAGAAAGGAAATCCGAACACAAAGCCATAGAGAACCGACAAAGCAAGGGGGAATCATGTAAAGCACAAACAAATATAATAAAGCACCCCCAAACTTACCATGAGCTACCCCCCAAGCTAATCCTAACAATAAAGCATGAAAAAGCAGGACTGGAGAAAATCAAGCAAGAAGGGGGGGGGGGGGGGGGTAGCCGAGTCGATCTCACTCGGCACTATGGTAAGGGGTAGACTGAGAGCTCCCCTCACCATTATAAGAAACAACACGGCGAACCACATCATTTGCAACTAAAGCACTTTTTCCTTTGGTCCTAAACTTATTCCTAAGCAAATCTAAAGCATAGGAATGCGACCAATCATCCAAAACAGGTGGACCCAAGAGTCCCCACCTCCCATCGGTCTCAGGCGAGGGAAAAGTATTAGGGTTACCCGGATCGTAAGCAAAATCACACCCCCCGGCCTCTTATAATCATAGTCCCCTCGGGTAGTCCCGCGGATAGCACTAGGTGCCACATGGGGCCCCTCCCAATAGGGGTAACAAAGGCGAGGTCCTATGGTCTCATCGTAAGGTTCCTATTGAGGAATTGGTCCCTCTTGGACCGGTAGATAGGGGTAGTTCAAATATGGTTCAATCTCTCCTTTAGAAACATGAAAATCATAGATTCTCCTAGCATGGTAATCATAACCCCCGTCAAAATCATTACCCAAAGAAGGGGAAGACAAGGAAAGGGAAATATCATCAATCTTATCATGCAAGCTAGACAAATCAATAGAAGGAGAAAAAGAAGAAGCAGAAGAGTTAGAAGTACCTCCCCGAGAACTTGGGGGAACATGACGCTTGAGATGAAGGTTAGGCAAAGGAACCCTACGAATAGAATTCTCAATAGCCATCTTGTTTTGCCGCCAAGGTAATTTCGAATTCAAATCACGGACCATAGCTTCGGGGTGAGGAATGAGACACCAATCCGTAGTCCAACAAACTTTCCAAACAAACAAATCCTTCTTAGTAGTGTGTTTTTGTAGACACCCATTTGTGTCTCCCCAAAACCAAATCCGATGATGAGTACCTTTCACGTCGAATCATAATCGAATGAAGTGAAAGTGTGGAAAGTCTAGTGTTGCGGATAGTTTTAATTTCTTTTCTTTTCTCTCTGTTTTTGAAAACCTATTTTAAGAAAACAGCCAATCCAGTTTGGTTGGTCCATGATATGGGTCCAATAGTAGTGTAGTTGGATGGGGCTTGAAAAGAGCTTTCCATAGATAAATTATAATCCCAATTCCGATGAATATTGAGGAAGTTATGGCCAGATTACTAAACTGGGCCCGATTTGAGCCTTATATGCGGCCCAATGATCTAGGGGAGGGCCTAATACGAATTTATCATTCCTAATGCAATTAGGAATGGTTTTAGTCTTCTAGATTCTTCTAGAAGGTTCTTTTCATTCCTAATTCAATTAGCATTGATAAATTGACTTTTGTTGACTTTTTAGAGTTTTAATCAGAATAAAAGAGTGTTTTTGAGGAAAATACGATTTTATCCTCCTGTACGGTTAATTTCTATCAGATTTTAGAAAACGCGTCAAAAACTTGGTTAGCGCCTAACGCCAGCATTAGCGCCTTGCGCTAGCATTAACGTCTGGCGCTAATGTTAACGTCTAACGCTAACTCTGTTTTTTCACGTCAGGACTCTGGTTCTATTTTCCATCTTTTTGGCTGATTTTCTCTATAAATAGCCTCCTAAAAACTCCGTTTTCAAGCATCTAGAAACATCAACTCTCTAATTCTTTCTCTCTCTAAAGCCTCTCTCTCTCTCTCTCTCTCTTTTCTAAACCTACCCCCTTTTTTACAAACAAAATTCCGCACTCACAAGACCTAAATACACCTAGCATTATTCGAAGTTGCCTTTTCCCTAGACGTGAAAGGTTTTAATTTTTGAGGGTTTGGTCCCAAATCTCTTTTTCAATTATTTAATTTAATTGTTTGTTTATTATTTTCCTTGAAGTTACTAACGTGTGTATTTTGTTATTAGAAAGAGGTACGAGGCATCCAAGTAATTACTTTATTTGTTTACATTGTTATTATGATGTGGAAATTATGCTTGGATTGTTATTATGATTCCTAGTGTTATGTTAGAGCGTTTTGATCTTCCTAGTATCATGTCTAGGGTAACTTTAATATCAAGTATGATTAAAAGTATGATGTCTTTTATTTTCTTCCTAATATTTATGATTGTTAGTATCATGTTAGGGTTAAAGCTTTGATCTTTATTGTTTAGTAACATGCTAGGATTTTTTATTAATCTTGTTAGTATCATGCCTAGGATCTTGCTATTATTATGCTTTAACATGATTATGATAAATATTATTATTATGATGATGATTATTATTTTTATCATTATTATGTTGCTTGATTTATTGTTATTGCTTGATCACGCCTTTTATGCATGTTTAAAGGGAATTTGTACTTGTTATCACGCTTAATAAGATAATTAATAATCTTGTTTAAGGTTAATTTGATTATAATTCAAGTGATCGCCAATAATAGTTTTATTTGTGCATTAATATTCAACAGCCATAGATAAACAGGTTTAGGGTTAACCTATTGATTGTATGTTAGTCAGAAAGCGCACATGAATACGATCAGAATAAAGTAGAGGCCTATTATTAGGGAAGGGCTCAATCTCTTTTAGATTGGATTTGTACCTTCATCTCCGAACTACCAGTCATGGTTCAAGACCTATTGGAGTTAACGATCTCTTGGATCGTTAAGAGGTGTAACCTTCACCCTGTGAACGGTTTACAAGTTTCTAAAACTTGTTGGCGACTCTTTTGCTCTAGCTTCCTTCCCTTTGGATGCCACCGTACTTAAGTGTATGATCACGGTGGGGTTCAAGCTAGGATTAATGCTTGAAATATTCCGTATATTTTTTTGCGACTCTACTGGGGAGGATTTCTATTTTAATTCCTGGAATTTATTTCGGCAATGATTTAGAATGAGTGGATGAGACTCGAAAAGTTCTAAGTATTTCATGTGCGTAATTTTGATTAACATTATTGTCATATGCATAAAAAAGATCTCATTGGAAAGACCATCCGTAATGAGTTAAAACATAGGATTTTTACACGTAGGAAATTTGAGAAATATCTTTCACAACTACGATCGAAATAATGCTGCGTGAAACTGGAAAATTTTATCGAGCACAGAAAGCTGCTGAGGCATGTAGGAACTAGCGTCAACGAACAAAGATTAGCGCCAACGTTTTGACTTTAACGCCAGACGACAGCCTTTGTCGCCAGGCGCTAAAGCCAAAAAGTGGCGCTGGCCTCTGTTTGCTGGTGCCAAGTTCTTCCAATACCGAGCCAGAAATATGCGTTCTAATTTTGACCAGTTTTTAGTACTGTTTGCTCGATCCTACTTCCTGATTGAGTTTTTCTCACTTTTCTGAAACCCATATGTGTTCTACATATGGACATAACTTTCTGGGAATTCATGCTCCATCTACCTGATTGAACGCTCTGAGCAACAAAGGGTACATCTGAGAATGTTGAATTCACCAAACCATGGAAGCGAGTTTTTTCTAAACTCGCGGTGTCCCATCCACTCGCGCCAACCCTTCACGGTTAGGCTTCCATGGGTGCATCCGGACAATTAACCATGGACCCTCTATTGACTAACCCATACCCCGAACTTTAGAGAACTAGAGCCATGGTTAGGTTGCAAACTCATTGCATCATGATGTGTCTACTTGACTAATTGTGCATTATTAGTTGTGCATTCTCTACGTGTTTTTCCTAACCGTTTGCTTGACTTGTGCTAAGATTAAATAAATTAATTCATGACTAAAAGAACTTTGCCTAATTAATTAATTAATTAATTTGAGTAAATAAAGTCTAATTTTTAATCAGAGTTGACTTAGTACGACTTTAGGCATACCCCTGTTGAGTAATAATACTGAAAACAGTTTCAGATCGACGCTCCAGCAATGGCGCCAAAGTTTGAACTGTAGCGCCACTCT
This sequence comes from Chenopodium album, assembly GCF_948465745.1. Classification (NCBI taxonomy): domain Eukaryota; kingdom Viridiplantae; phylum Streptophyta; class Magnoliopsida; order Caryophyllales; family Amaranthaceae; genus Chenopodium; species Chenopodium album. Next base: position 49,278,875 of record NC_137838.1, read on the forward strand.
GTGGAGTGTAGCGCCTGGCGACAATCCTGTCGTCTGGCGCTACACTGCAAAGAGAGGCGCCAGTCCTGTCGTTTTTACGACAGTTCGGTTTATTGCTCGAATCATCACCTTGCGTCTAATTAAACAGTTTGCTAATTAATTCGTTTAATTTTTACTGTTAATTATATCTCGTTAAGTCATTAACCGAGTCTAGGAACTAAGTCCCATGGTCTTACACAAAAGTCAAAGCATGTCACTTACACTCACCACATAACGCACACACTAATACACACTTTTGACCATGTCTAAGAGAGTCTAGTATGCGCGTTTTTTCAGTCATTGTTTTTAGGGGGGTAAGCTAGATATTAATCCTCCAATTTAAACCATTTGATTAAATACTATACTTGATTCCCAAAAATATATACCTTATTTTTGCCAAAAATATGCACTTATTTCTTTGCTTTTCCTGTTTAAAACCGTAAAGTCAAGGTCAATTTGGGTCAAATAATTAAAACAAAAAATGGTTTATTTTACATCGTGTGGTCAAGAAAAGAAGGGCGTTTAATCAAAGACAACCTTTTTATACAAGTCCAACTTTTCGACAAACCCATCGCTCGTAAGAGGAAAGCTAGGACAATAATGGAAACTCAAGAAGAAGTCAATGAGCTCAGGAACCAACTGATTACCGTGACTGAGGCGTTAAAGGTTCTAACCCTCAAGATTGATAACAGATGGACCTCATGCAAGAGAGTCTGAGCAAGCTATCTAGCACCTACAAGTATCAAGGGATTAGCTCACAAGGGGTCTCGGTGGACAAGGATCTTCTTTCGCAGAAGTTCAATGCCAACGACATCCCGAAATTCAAAGCAACTGATAACCCTTACTTTCATTTAAGAGCCTTCGAAACAATAATGAGTATTAAGGGTATCGACAAGAAAGTGTTTCCCTCTCTGTTCTCACTATCACTCGAAATCGTTTGCCAGCAATGGTTCTTTTCTCTCGAGAAAGAAAAAACCTCCACCTGGGATTCCATAGTAAATGCTTTCATTGATAGATACAAATGCAATATTCAAGTTGAGACCGACTATAGGGAACTTGAAATCCCCAAGCAGAAGGAGAATGAAGGCTTCACCTCCTTCTTTAACAAATGGAGAGAAACCTCAGCTAAGATGATTGAGGTGCCCAGTGAAAAAGAGTCCGTAAGGTTATTCATCAAAAACCTTCAAGAAAAGTACTCTAAGCATCTCAAATATCAGAATAATCTCCATACCTTCAAGGCCGTCTGCGACATTGGAATTAATATTGAAGACGACCTGGCTAAGTTGAAAGCTGCCAACAATAACTCCAACAGTGGCTGGAAAGGCAAGAAGAATGACAATCCTTCTTCTTCCAAAACCACCCACTCAAATAATGTTGGTACCTTTAACTTAAGTGAAGTCCTTGCTATGAATAATCAAGGACAAAAGAAACCATTTAGAAGGAACTTCACTCCTATTGGTATGAGTTATGACACCGCATTTGTCCGATTAAATGCAAAATGTCCCATAACTCCTATTGGACCATTTGGGGACCCACCAATCAAGAAGAGGACGGCTAACTAGAACCCCAGTGCACATTGCAAGTATCATCAAGGTAGGGGCCATCTTACTAAGAACTGTTGGAAGCTTAAAGAAGCTATCCAAGATTTAATCGACAACAACAAGCTACCATTGCCCCCTGCCAGTAAGAAGCAAAGTATTGATAATGCGCCTCTCGCTCACTCCTTGGCCATCTCTGATGAGGAAAACGAGGTTGATCCCTCATCTCTCATCAAACCTGTCAAAGAAATCCATGCTATCAAAGAAGAGGAGGAGATCTTTTTCGACGACATGGATAACCTTCTAGAACTAGCAAGTAAAGAGGACATACAATTGCTTACACTATTTATGATGGAAGGATCACACATAATACGTGAAGCCCTCGAAGTTGTAAAAGAACTACAGAAGAAGTATGACGAGGTTCCACCCTCGAAAAATAAACCTAGGAAAGAAATCACACCCATGGGAACGACTTATGATGCAAAACGCTTTCCCTTACAAGTCACCGATAAACCCAAGAAGAGTAATAGACTCTACACTCCAATCGGGATCCCATATGCACAAATGTTCAAAATTCTCTCCGAGAGTGGCGAGATCAAACCTCTCGAACCAAGACCATTTGAATCATTAAAAAGGACAGATAGATTTTACTGTCAATATCATCAATCAGGGGGTCACACAATTGAAAACTGTTTTAAATTTAAAGATTTAATTCAGAAAATGATTGATGATAAAAGGCTAGTCCAAGTTCCACAAGAAGAAGATGTAGATATTAATGGAGTTTGGGACAACGACGAAGAAGACGTTTATTTGAAAGACATGGTAGGACCTCACCCTTCGGTGTCATATGCCATGGATGACTTTTGGGTGGAAGAAGATTCATTAATAGACGGCCTCACAAGATCCGGGAGAATACAACCTCCTGTTTCGACACAATCCATGCCAACCACACAACAAGTTCCCATACCTATCATAGAAGATAATGACATTGTCAAACAGTTCAAGAAAACCAAAGTTGAAATGGACGTATGGAAGCTTCTGGCAATGTCTCGAGAACATAGGTTGGTCGTAATGAATGCCTTGGATAAAATAAGGATAGATTCTGACACCACTCCTGAGGGGTTGGCTAATTTCTTCACGAGTGATCTCCCTAGTCCCATCAACTTGATCATCTTTTCCGACAAGGATTTGCCCCAAGAAGGTGACAAGCATTATAAGGCATTAAACCTCACAGTAGTTTGCAAGAGAATGAACGTCCCTATGACTCTTGTAGACAAGGATCAGCCATTAATGTTTGTCCACTTAGAACTGCGAGAATGTTAGGCATAAGGGATGAAGACTTAACCCCGTCAACGCAAGGAATAAGAGCCTATGACAATACTCGTCGTCAAGCTCTTGGTAAAATTACTATGAATGTAACGGCGGGAGCGATAGAACACGCTACTACTTTCTAAGTAGTAGATATTAAAGCTTCATTCAATCTAGTGTTGGGACGCCCTTGGCTTCATGACATAAAGGCCATCCCCTCATATCTCCACCAACAAGTAAAAGCTAAAGTTGGAGGAATTCCCATTACGATCGATGCTTCGCCTATGAGAATTAAAACTATAGAGAATCCAATAATTAATGTGGAGCACGATGAAGATAATGAAGATTTGAGGGGGTTTAATGAAGAGGTCTCCTTAATCGAGGAGGATGAAAGGACCCCTCTCTGCCACGACCCCCACTCCAATATGATCGCGAACGCTATTCTGAAGAAGCAAGGACATTTTCCTGGGATGACCCTAGGAAAGAAGAAAGGAATAGCAAAACCGCTGGAATCACCTGGCCTCCCTAAATTAGACACTTTCGGACTTGGTTTCGAACTGACTCGGAAAGATCTCAAGCGAGCCCAGGAAAAGTCGAAGGCATGTAGGGACGCTCACATCAAAAAGAAAGCAATCCCAATGGATCAGTATCCTCTTACCCTTAACGGACAATTTATAAAAGAAGGAGAGGACTATCCATGCTATGAATTTCCCGAACCATTTGTCGTAAATGGAATAAGGCAACCGGGATTTGAAATTCTTAGATTTCTATTTCATAGATGAAATCCCAACTCCTGTCTATAAGGAGAAAACACCCCCATGCTTTGACTTTAATGTCATGGGATTACTATTTGGGCGAGAAAAGGATGAGCCAACATACAAAGGGGATAACGCCTCGCTCATTCAGACAGTCCTACAAAGCGAAAGCTTCAATCCCTCGAAGCTAATCACTCTAGCGGAAGGATCACTACAAGGGTGGCGCAAAACCGTCAAAGTGACTACTCCAAGTGGAAGGAAGATCTCCATCACAACGGGGCAAGGATCGATGTTCGAAGAGTCGTCTGAGTCAGAGTCAGAGTCAGAGTCTCTCCCTATAGAGTCATCTAAGTCCTTAGTTGTAGCACCTCCTCCTTCTATCCCTTCCCCTAGAATAGTTAGTGATCAAGTCCTTGAGGACATATCACTCTTCGATGTAATGATCTCAGAGTTTAATAATATGGCTTCTTCTCCTTACTCCTTGTGTTCTTCTTTAACCCAAGATGACGAGCGTTGCTTAACAAACAATGAAAAAGACAAAGAACTTATTAAAGCAATGGAAACACTTGAAAAGAAAACACCGATAATTGAAGAAACTGAGACGGTTGATATCTCAAATGATTCAACCAATAAAAGAGAAGTTAAAATCGGACTAACACTTAATGAACAAGAAAGAACCAATTTAATTAACTTTCTTAAAGAATTCATCGATGTATTCATTTGGTCATACAAAGATATGCCAGACATTAATATAGAAATAGCTCTACACACCATACCACTAATTCCAGGAATGAAACCTGTAAAAAAAAAGTTACGTCGAATGAAACCCGACGGAGCTCTTAAAATAAAAGAGGAAGTTCAAAAACAAATAACTGCAGGTTTCATCAAGGTATCCAAATACCTCGAATAGGTCGCCAACGTCGTCCCAGTTCCGAAAAAAGACGGAAGAGTAAGAATGTGTGTCGACTATCAAGATCTAAATAAGGCAAGTCCAAAGGACGACTTTCCTTTACCACACATCAATATTCTGGTGGATAACACAACAAATCATGCACTTCTCTCATTCATGGATGGATACGCGGGCTATAATCAGATTCTCATGGCAGAAGAAGACATGGAGAAAACAACCTTCATAACACCATGGGGTACTTACTGCTACACGGTAATGCCATTCGGGTTGAAAAAACGCGGGTGCTACTTACCAACGAGTAGCGACTTCCTTGCTCCATGACATGATGCATAAATAAGTTGAAGTATACGTGGACGATATGATTGTAAAGTTAAAAGATCGCCCAGGCCATCAAGTAGCCTTAAGGAAATTCTTCGAAAGGCTAAGAAAATACAACATGAGGTTGAATCCATCTAAGTGTGCTTTTGGAGTCACCTCAGGCAAGCTTTTGGGTTATGTTATAAGATCTAGAGGAATAGAGATAGACCCAACCAAGATCAAGGCAATCATTTCAATGTCACCGCCCAAAACCGAGAAGCAGATTCGAGGATTTATTGGCCGGTTGCAATACATAAGCAGGTTCATATCAAAATTGACAACAATATGTGAACCAATATTCAAAAACCTTAAAAAGAATGTACCAGTGACATGGGATGACGAGTGTCAAAAAGCCTTTGAAAAGATCAAAGCCTATCTCGCAAATCCTCCCATATTAGCACCAGCGCTCCCGGGTATACCTCTTAGGCTATACTTAACAGTCACTAAAGAGACAATGGGAGCCATGCTAGCGCAAGAAGTAGAAGGCAAAGAAAATGCGATCTACTATCTAAGCAAAAAGATGCTCGAGTATGAAGCACGCTATACACCACTTGAGAAATTGTGCCCCGCTTTGGTATGGGCCACAACCAATTTAAGACATTACATGCTCGTGCACACAGTCTTTGTAATTTCCCGATTAGATCCACTCAAATATTTATTCGATAAATCTACATTCAATGGGCGCATATCGAGATGGATAGTCAACTTAGCCCAGTTCGATGTAAGGTTCATGCCACAAAAAGCTATCAAAGGATCTATGGTGTCGGATTTTCTAGCAGACTTTCCAATAGAAGACTCGACGCTAATACACAACAATGAATTTCCAGACGAAGACTTGATGGTCACTGAAGATGATACTTGGAACTTGTACTTTGACAGAGCCTCAAATCAAAAGGGATGTGGTGTTGGAGTATTACTAGTATCACCTAAAGAAGAGCACGTTACAATCTCCATAAAGCTCAATTTCGACGTTACCAACAACGCTGCTGAATACGAAGCATGCGTGGTAGGCCTTGAAGCAGCTTTGGCATTGGGAGTAAAAAAGTTATGGATATTCGGAGACTCTTCATTGATCATCAACCAAATCTCCAAGAGGTGGAAAGTAAAGAGTGACAGTCTAGCCCCTTACCAAACTTATCTGGAAACCCTTACTAATCAATTAGAAAAAGGTAGAATACACATATCTACTTAGAGAAGAAAATCAATTTGCTGATGCCTTGGCAAGACTAGCCTCAATAGTTAGGATTCCTACGGAAATCGAGCAAATGCCTCTAACTATAGAAAAAAGGCACAAACCGACCTATATTCAAGCTATAGATAATGATGAAGTAATCCAGGATGAAGAAGAAGAAGAAGAACCGTGGTATACGGATATACTCAATTATGTCACCAAAGGAGAATACCCTCCCCATGTTGACAAAAGAGAAAAACGAGCATTAAGACTCTTGGCTTCCCAATACGTACTCATAAACAACGAGCTACACAAAAGGGTACCTAAGGGTCAAGCTCTCTTATGTGTAGGAAAAAAGGATTCCCAAAGAGCAATGAGGATAGTCCACGAAGGAATTTGTGGAACTCACTAAATGGCAAAATGTTAGTTCAAAAGATAATGCGAGAAGGATACTATTGGACTGCAATGAATAGGGATTGCCTTCAATACGTAAAAAGATGCCCTAAGTGCCAAATCTACGCTAATTTACAACATGTTCCTCCATCTTTGCTCTACACCTACACGTAGCCATGACCATTATCTACATGGGGAATTGACATCATCGGCAAAATCACTCCCCCAGGAACAGGAGGTCACGAATATTTCTTAGTGGCAATTGATTACTTCACGAAGTGTGTCGAAGCACAATCATACGCTAAACTCACTACAAAACATGTAGCACTCTTTATCGAAAGAAATATTATTTGTCGATATGGAGTCCCACATGAAATGATAAGTGACAATGGAACTCACTTTCAAGCCGAATGTGAAAAATTGCTACAGAAATATGGTATTCAACATCATCATTCTTCTCCTTATAGACCTCAGGCAAATGGAGCGGTCGAAGCAGCTAATAAAAATCTAAAGACTATCATCGAGAAAATGAAGGATAATTACAAGGATTGGTCTGACAAACTTCACTTCGCATTGTGGCGTTATCGCACGTCAATTCGCACATCAAAAGAAATACGCTATTTTCCTTGGTTTATGGGATGGATGCCGTACAACCTGTCGAGCTAGAGATTCCATCTCTACGCATCGCATTAGAGAGCAAACTCGACGAAGTTGAATGGACTAGGGCAAGATATGAGGAGCTAATTCTACTTGATGAAAAACGACTAGAAGCTCTACATCACACTTAATGTTACCAAACTCGTATGGGTAGGCATTTTAATAAGAAGTTCAAGACAAGAAACATCAAAGTAGGAGACTTGGTGTTAAAAGTATTAAGGAAAAATGTTTTAGATCCAAGAGGAAAACTCAGACCTAATTGGTCTGGACCCTACATTGTCAAAACAATCCTGTCAGGAGGTGCAGCAAAATTAACTGACATGGATGGCAATGAGTTCTCGAACATGACAAATCTTAACCAACTTAAGAAATACTACCCATAATTACTTGAGTAGGACACTCAAGAGAGCTACGTTTGGCCTGATTCCTTAAGAAAGGATACGTAGACAACCCTTTACGGGTGCGACCACTTCATTTTTTTTCCAACCTCGCATCACAGACTTAATAAAAAAAAATTCGACAGAAGATCGACGACACATTGGCGTCACAGAAACGATCCTGGCGCTAGCCGATGAACATTAGCGTCAGATGACAGCCTCCGTGGTCTAACGCCAGACTACCGCAGCTGGCGCCAGTCGCAAAATCGTGGCACCAATTTACTGTAAAATATCAGGGAATATTTCGGTGTTTTTCGGAAAATTTTCGACTTCCGTACTCGAAAAAATTTCTGGAAAATTAATTTTTCGGTTTTCATTGCTTTAATAAAATAAATTTAAAGTAAATAATTTAATTAAAAAGCTGGAATTTCATTAATAAAATAAATTACATTATTGATGGAATTTAAATTTAGAAACTAAGTCTAATAATTGAAAATTAAGCAATGCTCTTAATCTTCTTTCTCTTTCTTAGCCCTCTTCCAATTCTTATCTGCGTCTTCTTCCTCATCTATAACCTTAGCTAGTAGGCATCCTTTAGAGGACTTACATTCAATCTTTGAGTAAATAGTTTTCCCCTTAGCTAGGACCCCATGCTTCTTTTCTACCTAAGCCTTCTTCTCTGTGGTTTCAGCTTTTCTTTTTCCTTTATCTTTCGCAGAACTTTTCTTCTTAGGCATTGTAGGTGTTTTGAACTCAACTCTTTCACCCAAGCGTTCCTTAACAGAAATCACTTTGTCACCTAGACGACTCTTCACATCAGTTTTACTCTGATTTTTCTTCACGTCCTTTGAAGGTTTCTTCAAAAGCCACCTTTTCACATCATTGGGCAAGGAAGGAGGAACCTTTTGGGTAATCACTTCCCATAAAGGTCTAGCGCTCCAATAAGCATCAAATTTGTCTACTTCCTGAGAGACAGGGAGCTCATAGGGACGACTAAGATCACCGGAAGGAATTGTTTGAAGTAGGTTGTACTGTCTTTTTAGCCTGCAGGGATAATAAAAAGTCATTTGGGACAAGCTCGGAAGACGGCAGAAAGGCTGCTTGTTGACACCAACCATCTTTTCTATTTTCCGCCAAGGAATCACGTACTTGATGGCAAAGTTGTAAGACTCAAAGACCTTCTTCCATTCATGGCGCCCCATCTTAGAGAAGCGTTTCTTCCTTCTCACGAAGCAATTTGGAGTATACTTCTCAATGTTGTCTAGAGGGCTAATTAATCCCAATCTTTCCATTAGCCACATATGTAAAATAAATTCAATACAAATAAATTATTATTACTATACAAAAATATATTTTTGATATATGTAATTAAAAATATTATTTTTTTCTACCTGTAATAAAATTGGAGAGCCCCGGAAAGGTGCTTTTGGATTCTTCTTCAATTCATCAAGACTAAGCATAGTCTCTCCAACTATTAATGGCATTGGATTTCTCCTAGATTCAATCTACTCTAAAATAGTAGATATAATTGCTTGACACTCATTATTTTTACCACTAGTGAAAAAATATTGATTAAGCATGCAAAAGAGAAAAACTCTTCTTCTATAAACATGAAAAGACTCAGAATAAGGTCTATCAAAATAATGGCGGGCAAATTCTTTCAAATTAACTATGCTACCATCTACTATTTTTGTTAGATCTTTGTCTTTTAAGTTGAAGAAGCGTTCAAAATCCTTATAATAATATTCGTTTATTCTAGGGATTACTACAAGATCTAGTGTAGGGAAGCCTAAAATAGCATCGAATTTTTCCGGCAAAGGGCTAATTTCATCATACCTTAATCTAAAGCAATGAGTATCTACATCCTAATATTCTAGAGCGGTATGAATAAAATCTAAATCAAGATCTACCCCTTTGACACCATAAATACCCCCAGGTGAAACACATCTAATTCTTTTCGCTCCTTGGCATTAAGAGACCGACACCATTCATGAGTGAAGTTGGTAAAACTTTTAGAGACTAGAGACATGTTTTTTTTTTCTAAAAGCTAAGAATATATTTTATCTGCTGAAATTATGAAGAAAATCGGTTGGGCAGGGGGCTATTTATACACAAAATCGGAGCAGTTTTATTCCAGAAAGGATTCAGAGTCAGCGCTCATCAGCGCCAGACGCCTAACATTGGCGCCTGACGCCAAGGCATAGCGCCAAACTCTAAGTGTAGCGCTTGGCGCTACACCAAAACGCGTGGCGCCAGGTGGCGCTAACGTGTCTTATTATACGAGCTTTCCAAAACCGTGTTTTTTGGCCTGATTCGAGTCTGACCAATGATTTTACGGTCTTTTTTATTCTTTTTTTTATATCTTTTTCTAAATTTCATTAATATAACTATTATATTAATTATATTATTTTTCGGATTTTCATATTTTTTGATTTTTTAATTTTTCTTTTGGGGGAGAAAGTCGGATACCCTCCATCAATAATAAAATGACGGAATTTTTTGGGCAAAATTAATTTTCACAATTCTTTGCACACACAAACATGCACATAAAAATAAAAAATGAAAAACAATGATAAATGATGAATAAACTCATAATAGTATGTATATACAAACATGTCTAAATAATGAGTCTAAATAAAGGCAAAGTTCTATACAAAGTCAAAATAAAATAATAAAAAGCACAGGAACATACTACGGCGCCGGGGGACGTACACCCATCATCTCATAAAACTGCGCCGAACGAGGAGTAACCTCCCCACCAGCTCCAGCTCCGGTCTCCTCGGGAGGGGGAAAACTTAGCACAGGACCCGTCCATCCAAGATCAACCTGAGGCTGAGGCTGCGGAGGCTGCTGCGATGACGAGCCAACCTCGTACATCCCACCACCTCTAAGAGCCGAGGTAGCCTCTCCCTAGCCTACAGGAGCAACATGTGCACCCTCAGATGAAGAGCCTGATCCCTCTACCGCCTCGGTACGGGCAGCCTCAGAACGACTGCCCCGACCACCCGAACCAGTGCGGCGACGTCTCGAGCTAGACCTCGCCGGTTCCCTCCGTACCTCAGGTCTCGTACGGGTACGAGAAGAAATGGGCTGACCCTGCAAAAGAAACCAAAATCAGAAATATGCAAAATAGAAGCGGTAATGCGAAAACATAAGAAGGGAAGCTACCTCCTGAACGGCGTCGTCTCGACGACATGTAGCCTCGTTCCTCATCCGGACAAGTTGGCTCCAGAAGGCATCTATGCATCTTGCCATCGCCGAGACCACCTCGCGTGAGAACAGTCAAGCAGTAAGTCGGTAAACATGCATAACATATATGGACAAAAGTTGTAAATAAATAAGCTTACCCGATTCTGGTGACGAGGAATCGACTGCTCCACAAAGCGCTCGCCCTCAGGAGCCAGAGGAATCATCTCCTCAATCAGACCGCATGTCCCCTAATACGAGGTGGCACGAACTCAGCAAGTCCACCCTGACAACGCAAATCAAAATAAGTAAAGCATTACCTGTGGGCTACTTAGAGAAAAGTAAAAAACTAAAAATCATACCGCCACCTCCTCAGCCGGTACAGGGACTAGAGCTAACAACGGCAGTAGCTCCTCCTCATAGCACCACCCAGGGATCGTGTAAGATCGCCAAGGGGTACCAGCTCCCTCTGACATGCTCACCAACCTCGCGGCGTTAAATATGTGACGCGGTGGAGGAGCAGGAATGAAAAAAGTGTCCGAGGAATGCTGAATAGCAACCCTCTCTCCAAGATACGCAATCGCTCCATATGTCCCCAAGAAATAGCGACGCTCAGCAGAATACTGCGCGGCTAGCCCAGGGACAGCCAAGTCTTCCCACGGTCGGTAAAGCACATCGGGCTCTTGTAAAGAACGCCTATTAGACATGAATCTATCGAAGGTGTTACGAAATGTTAAAATATGTAAAGAACCATACTGAGATGATCCAATCTCGGACATAAGCGGTGGACATCCCAACACGGCGGCTTCCCTATGAAGCACTCACTGGAAACCTGTGCGATGACGGTCTCGCCAGCGCAGCTGAAGGAAAGTACTCGTAGAACCAGATCTACAAAAGGCAGAAATTATCAGCGAGTGCTAACTAAATCTTAGAGCTAAACTTTACAGGTAAAAAGTATACCTCTACGACCCTCCAAAAGCTAGATAGAGCAACATTCCCCGTGAAGGACCGATGTCGACACGAGTCCCATAATGCTCGGATAAAGTCAGCATAGGCCAAGCTAGCCCAGTCGTAAGTCCCGATCCGGTGGAGATCACAGACAGCAGGAAGGTAGTGAAGCAGAGCCTTACTACCCTTGTCAGGGGAAAACGTCCCTGACAGCAAGATAAGTACAAAGATGCGCACCCGCTGCTCTCCGGTAGTCGCCCCATCATCAAAAGCCGCTGCTACAATTGAGCGGCGAATCCCCCTCGCGCTAAACTGAGTCGACTCCACCTCAGCTCGAGCCCAAACAACAATCGGACCCAACAGCTCCTCAACCTCGGGAGAAAAGATGTTGATCTTGCTGTCGAACGGCAGCGCCACAGAGCTAAACTCCAGTCTCGTGATGAGACTGAAGTCGGTCAGGGTGACCATCATCTCACCCCAATGGAAGTGGAAAGTGTTGGTGGTGTCCCAAAAGAACTCCACCAAAGCACAAACCACATGGTGACCCCCGCTAGAGGAAATCATGGCCTCTGAGTTCTCGAAGAGTGTAGTCAGTCCGCAAGACTCCCATAGAAGTCTCGCCTCGTCGTCATTAGCGATGTACATCTTGTACAGGTCGCCTAAAGTGTTGCAATCAGAACCATGACAGCGCGTTCTCCCAACCGTGATGCCCCGTCTCACCCTCTCGGAGATGTGGTGGACGGGAGAGAAGTACAAAGTCCGTTCATCCCACTCAGGAAGTCGACCGAGTGAAGTGGACGGATCACCGTCGTCCTCTACGGACTCATGCTCCCGTCGAACATCTAGGGACCGTGAACCAGAACCTCGCTGTCTAACCATGCTATATTGTGCAAAATCATCATAAATTAAGGTTCTGTAGTACCTAAAGTTCGCCTAGCCGCATGATACTATGTTCGCAGAAAACAAAGTACGTAGTACTAAAACAGAGCGCAAATTTATATTAAGCTTATACGACTTTTTTCAAGCATTCAAACAATTTCTTGCAATAGTAATTATTGTGACAAATTGGACAAGAATTGCTAGCAAAAACATAAAAAACAGGCCACATTGTCTTCCCGACCTTAAGAGGTCCAACAATGGTGATTCGTTCGTTTCTTCAACAAATTGAGTCAAACAAGTCTCAAATTACTCCTAAAGCAATATATAAACATAATCAAGAAATTTCATGGCATAAAATTTGTTAAACAAAGAGAATTTAACAATTTATATTTCGAACTTTCAAGAAATTCGTAAACAAATGCATGCAAAATTTATTGAAACCGGCGTGAGTTTGGAGGAAACTTACATAGATTGGGAAAATGGATGGAATAAGCTTTGATTTGCAACAAATTTGAGCGAATTCGGTTGAGAAACAAGCAAGAACAAGCCAAATGAAGTTATGAGAAATTCTCGAGCAACAAACGCGAGCAGCAGCAACGGAAATGAAGAAGAGAAGGGTATTTATGGAAAACCCGACTCTAGCGCCAAGCATCAGACCTTGGCGTCAGTCGATAAGGCTTAGCGCCTGGCGCTAGTACCAGCGTCTGGCGCTACAGCCAAATATGCGGCGCTAGAAATATTACATCGGCGCCAGACTGTTCAGCCACTTAGTACGGTTTTTCCAACCTCTTGCAATATATTTTGGGTTCCTTGGTACGCCAGTTAGTCCCTCTGAGCAATTGACATGATTTTACTAATCGGCTTGATTACAATTACATAAAGTGATCGACCTGATGAATGATCGTCCCACTTAGCTTAAAGCGCCTAAGCATTGGCTCATTGCAAAGCACCAATATACTGGTTCATTCAGCAAGGCACCGACATACTGGTTCATTCAGCGAAAGGCACCGACATACTGGTTCAAAAACAGCAAAAGTATCGACGTACAGGCATAACAAAAGCAAAGCTCAAGCGAGCTTTTAAAGATCGACAAGCGTAGGTCTTCGATAATTTTCTTTGGAATATTATCGTAACAAACAACTGGAGGTGATTTCAAGCGAAGTTGTCTTCGATCGTGTTCCCTGGTTTGTAGAAGATGGTCACAAAGTGCTAGAAGGTCGTTTCAAATGAAGCAATCTTCGATGGGGTTCTCTTGCTTGAAGAAGTCTATCATGGCGGAATAGGAGACATTTACAAGCGTAGCAGTCTTTAGGCGGCATTCTCTAGCTCGCACAAGGTCGTCAAAAATACAAAAGTACAGAAATGCAGCTACAAATCGGTTATTTTCAGAGACTTGTACTCGATGGTGCAAGATATGCGTTTCTTAACTCTTTTATCTGTTTAACTAACGCTAGTTTGCAGGTATCGGTGTTACAAGAATGATTTAGGATTGCAGAACGTTCTGAATCATTCTCCGTCCTTATTGATACTTTGACTTTTGTTTTCGAAACTGGCGTTTCTCCAAACTCAGTCAAAGTGGGGGCTTCTGTAGACACCCATTTGTGTCTCCCCAAAACCGAACCCGGTGATGAGTACCTTTCACGTCGAATCATAATCAAATGAAGTGAAAGTGTGGAAAGTCTAGTGTTGCGGATAGTTTTAATTTCTTTTCTTTTTTCTCTGTTTTTGAAAACCTATTTTAAGAAAACAGCCAATCCAGTTTGGTTGGTCCATGATTTGGGTCCAATAGTAGTGTAGTTGGATGGGGCTTGAAAAGAGCTTTCCAACGATATATTATAAGCCCAATTCCGATGAACATTGAGGAAGTTATGGCCAGATTACTAAACTGGGCCCGGGTTGAGCCTTATATGCGGCCCAATGATCTAGGGGAGGGCCTAATACGGATTTATCATTCCTAATGCAATTAGGAATGGTTTTAGTCTTCTAGATTCTTCTAGAAGGTTCTTTTCATTCCTAATTCAATTAGCATTGATAAATTGACTTTTGTTGACTTTTAAGAGTTTTAATCAGAATAAAAGAGTGTTTTTGAGGAAAATACGATTTTATCCTCCTGTACGGTTAATTTCTATCTGATTTTAGAAAACGCGTCAAAAACTTTGTTAGCGCCTAACGCCAGCATTAGCGCCTGGCGCTAGCATTAGCGTCTGGCGCTAACTCTGTTTTTTCACGTCAGGACTCTGGTTCAAATTTCTATCTTTTTGGATGATTTTATCTATAAATAGCCTCCTAAAAACTCCGTTTTCAAGCATCTAGAATCATCAACTCTCTAATTCTTTCTCTCTCTAAAGCTTCTCTCTCTCTCTCTCTTTTCTAAACCTACCCCCTTTTTTACAAACAAAATTCCGCACTCACAAAACCAAAATACACCTAGCATTATTCGAAGTTGCCTTCGCCCTAGACGTGAAAGGTTTTAATTTTTGAGGGTTTGGTCCCAAATCTCTTTTTCAATTATTTAATTTAATTATTTGTTTATTATTTTCCTTGAAGTTACTAACTTGTGTATTTTGTTATTAGAAAGAGGTACGAGGCATCCAAGTAAGTACTTTATTTGTTTACACTAGTCGTTGGAGCACGCGCTACGCGCGTGCCCTCCCGACGGTAAGATATGTAAGCTTCGTGGATGTGATCGTGTTTTGTAGTTTGAGGTGTTATTAACATGCTGATTAGTGGAGCATAATTTAATGAATTGTAAAAAGAGCTTGTTGTATCATTAATGTTATTATTGTGTTTGATTATCTTGAATATCCGATATCCAATTTTTTCAGATCGAATATCCAAATTTTTTGGATCAGATCCGGATTGGATCAACAAATATTCGAATTTTCAAATAGTTTTTCTTAGCACAAATTTAAGGATTGATCGGTGCAATATATGTAATGTTAATTGTGTATTTTTATCTCTAAGATTATATAAACGCACATAAGTTTGGTTTATGCTAATTAGTTACATTTGAACGATTATAGCGTTTTTAGCGATCGAGCATCTTCAGTAAATAATAATCCCTAATTCTTGATATATGTTTATTATAATTTAATTAATAAGTTTTTCACAATTATAAGTTTATTCGCTTAATTAATATTTATCTTTAAAGTTGTTTTCTAACTATCATAAATATGTTGTTCTGGTGTTGTTTAAGGAAAGAGCTCTTAGGGCTTTGAACAATAGAGTAAGTTGAATTCTAATATAGTTGGTTGATTAAATATGTATTTTTAAGAGTGTTATTGTGTATATGTAAACATGGAATGCACGATAATTCATTTTCTTACTACTTAATGACTTTTAATTTTACTAATCAATAATAATCTCTCTCTTTCTTTTTGATTTATCTCCTTCTTAACTTTGTCTATATGTTCCCACTTTTTTTTAATGGCTTTGAAAAATTTTGGTTCACTTGCTCCCATTTCACTCGTTTCATTCTTCCTTTATTGGCCCAAACTCTTTCTCTCCCTCTCTTTCTTTCTTTCCTAATTCTTCTTGTCCTTATTCCTGTCTAAAAATGAGCTTTTAAAACTAGGTTGCACTTTCTCCCTCTCTTTCTCTCTCTCTTTTCCCTGAGCCATCTATCTGTCTATCTCTCCCAGCTTCTCTTGATCTTCCTTTTTCTTCTAGCCTCTTTCTTTATCTCTTTATCACTCTATATCTTTTTCCTAGCCCCCTCTCTCTATTTAATTCACGAATTTTTTTCGATCTTCCGACCTCTTCAATTCTATTTATCTTGCCCTCGTTCACTCTCTGTCTCACTATATTTTTCCTCTTTCTTTTTCTATTTCTTTCTTCTCGATCTTCCAGATCCTCTTTCCTATCTATTGGCTCCTTTCTCCCAACACTTCTTTAACAATCTCCGACATGTCCTTTACTCTTAGCTCATGGCTTGTCTTTTATTTTTTTTGTTTTAGCTTCCCTTCTCTCTCTTTTATAGCATCTTTCTCTCTCTTTCATATATAGCACCTTTCTCTCTCAGCCTCCCTTTATTTTCTTTTCTAGCACCTTCATCTCTTAACCCTATTTATTTCTTTCTTTCTCTCTTTTTCTCTCTCCTAGCACCTTCGTCTCCTAACCCTCTCTTTCTCTCGACATTGCCTTCTATGTCTATTTGTTTGTCTCTTTTTCTCTCTAGACCCTTCTCTCTCTCCCTCTATTTCTTTCTCGACGTATCTTTTCTCGCGACCCTCTCTTCCTATCCCTCCTCTTTTTTTCTCTCTCTCCCTCTCTTATTTCTTACTCCTTATCTTTTTTTTCTCTCATCTCTCGTGTCTGTCCTACTCCTCTCCCCTTTCCTACCTCCTATCCTCTATCTTTCTAAAGCTATCTATAACTATGGTTGTACAAATATAAAAAAAAATATTTACTCATGAATCTAACACAGTTATATCATAATGTTGATAAATTTATTCTAAAGGTGACTCTAATCAGTTTGATGCCTCAATTGTCACAAAAGCACATTGTTTAATGAATAACATTTATTGATTACTGAAAAAAGATTGTCTAAATCTAGTTGTCGAAATCTACTCCTCCTATATTGTTATCTCTTTTTCCCCATCCCTTTAGCTTTCTCATCTTTAACTCGTCTTTTACTATTTTGACCATTTTAGAAAGTTTCTAAAAAGTATTGTCAACTCCTTACTCAATTACACTCTAAAAAGTATTATATGTCTTTCGTTCCTTTAATTCTCAAAACTCTCTATCTTCCTATTCTTTTTGCTCCTTTGTACTGATTCATAACTTATAGGTATCTCTCTCTCTCTCTCTCTCTCAATAGGTTTTCTTGAGTGTTTCTCACTTTCACCCTCTTATCTACAGTTCTACATTCTCAATGGTTACTTCTTACCCAATTATACTCTAAAAATTATTATTTGTCTTTCGTTCCTTTAATTCCCAAAACTCTCTATCTTCCTATTCTTTTTGCTCCTTTGTACAGACTTCATAACTTATAGGTGTATCTCTCTCTCTCTCTCTCTCTCTCTCTCAATAGGTTTTCTTAAGTGTTTCTCAACTTCACCCTCTTATCTTCAGTCCTACATTCTCAATGGTTACTTCTTACTCAATTACACTCTAAAAAGTATTAGTTGTCTTTCGTTCCTTTAATTCCCAAAATTCCGTATCTTCCTATACTTTTTTCTCCTTTGTAATGACTTCATAACTTATAGGTATCTCTCTCTCTCAATAAGTTTTCTTTAGTGTTTCTCACTTTCACCCTCTTATCTACAGTCCTACATTCTCAATGGGTTTTTAGATGTCCTTGACTCTTACCCTAAATTTTGATTGAGAAAAAGAGAGTAAAAATTTTACAACTACATATCTTCTTTAACTTTCTTTACTTTCACTATGGGGGTGTTTGGTAAGTGGGAATTGAGGGTGGGATTGGGAGTTTTAATCCCAATATAAAAAAATAAGCTTTGTTTGATTGGTGGGAATGAGAATAAAAAGGGGTTTGTGAATGGGTTATTTACAGGTGAATTCCCACCCTTTTATTACCTAGTGAGGGTAGGCAATAAATGAATGGGAATGGGAATAGGAAGAAAAATGAGATTTTTGCCATTAATGAAAAGAATTAAATAACAATCTTAATAAGGGTATTTTGTAAATTTGTTATTTATGTCCTATATATTCCCATCCACTATCCAAACAAGGTATTAGCATAATTTTATGTATTCCCATCAATTAATTCCCAAATCCCATTCCCACCTTTTAATCCCCAAACTCTCATTCCCACAATCCAAATGCCCCGTGTATGTTTTCATCAAATCCCCGATCAGTATATGATTGCCCAAGGAAAAGTGAACAATTACCGAAATAACTTGTAAGAACTCTACATCAATAAGAAACTGAGAGCAGTACAATGACTTTTGATCATCTCATTTTTCAACATAATATTCTCGTATTATACACGTTGAGATTCATCCAACATTCCAACAAAACAACGAACGAATAAAGAAATTGAAGTTATATGGTCAATAAACATATACTGTACAAGTATACATGATTTCTATAAAAATTGCTTATAGAAACATGCATTTTGGTCAAACCATTTTGCCCTCATAAGAATGGCTTCTAATTTACTACTAACATTTTTATACAGTTTGTCTACTAGTAGAAACATGCATTTTGGTCAAACCAAAAGTTGAAAGCACTCCTTGTAGACTTCAATATACAGCTTCCAGTCTGAGATGAAGAATCACCATCCTTGACATTGTTATGGCCCTGCAAGGGTGAGTTCGTATGACTGTGAGATTCCATCCCTAATTGAAGACTACATCAAATGACTGCAGTTATAAAGGATATACTTACCAATATAATAAATAATAAATAAGCGCAATAATATAATCCATAAACCTCAACTCCTCAATTAAGACAATTTTTCTTGATTGTGTAGACTGGTAAATGAAAAAGATAACCCATGGTCGTTGGTGATAAGATATGATATAAATAAATAAATAAACCACACCACCACCGGTAATTGGAAAAGAAGGTTTTATGTTTATTGAAAATAAAAATATAGAGTATTTTCACAAAATCTACATGGTTCCTAGGTTCAAGGAATTCAAAAACATAAAATAGGATAATAGTGTCATAAATTAAACCATTATAGCTTTTTCTACTGAAACAACTTGCTTGCAAATCCAAATATCCTGATTATCTCTCTTTGTTTGCTTTTCATTAAGGCAAAAAAGTCACCAAAGCCGTTTTCAAATGATGAAATACAAATGCATATGAAACTTATTCACCAAAGCTGTTGTAAAATAACGAAATAAAGATAGACATGAAATTAACAAGAGGATATTCAGAGCCGTCAACAGGTAGAGAAAACGATATAAAATAAGAGAAGAGAGCAATCAAAAGCTTAATAGAATATACTTCTCATAAAGTCATCAGCTAAGTAAGAGAAGTTTATTTCAAATTCAATTCTCAACTACATTGCAACAGTAGCTGCAGGTCACCAACCTTTTTTGAGTGGGTTTCATCTTGATTGAATTCAAAAGGAGAGGAGCAGATCAGATGTGTTGTATAAGATCTTAGTTCTAGCAGACATTAAGAATTAAGCAATAACATCAGGGTTAAGCAATAACTATATAAGATTGCAGCATTAATGAATTTTGGACAAACATATCATTACTAAATTTTATAAATCGGCTCAATAAATCTTGGAAACAAGCACAGTTCAAACATATGAATAAGTAAAAAATTAAAGTGACTTTCATAACTTCTATTGAAAGCATGTTGAGCAGAAGAGTCTCACGACTCTCACCTATATTAGCAGCACAGGTTGCAGAACCAGGGCCAGGTGATATGACGATATTATCAAAGGCTCTTTTCTCGTATAAGCTGTAGTATGCTACTTCTCATGTTACCGTTCATAAACAACAGTGATTCATTTTCATTTCCATAAAGAATATAGATACAATCCGCAGAAACAAACCTCCGCATTTGCTCTAGCAGCCCTGACACTCTGACAGTGAGAAGAAGGCAGCAACAAACAATAAACCAAAACAGAAAAAAATCAGTCAAATAAGCCGATATATTCTTCAGTAATTGATTTCAACAAATAGACTCTCATCACAAAATTTGAACCAATCCAAAATTACAAGAGCAACCAATTAATAGTAATCTGAAATTAAACAATACAAAAACAAATTCCACAAATTGATTATTATTGATTGTGATAAACAAACACACAAAATCCACCTCCAAAATCACTCATATTTTCATAACTCAACACCAAAAAACAAAACAACTCAAAAAAGTACGCTCCCTTCATCATCAAGAAGACTCTAGATTCAATAACAGATGCAGTAGGAGTGAGATGAAAGAGTACGAGGTTAGTGTTGATAAAAGAGATTTTCTTATGGTATTGATTGAAATATTCACTAACCTGAGAATATCTTAAGCAACAACTTCAAGCTCAGGGTGTTGATGAAAGAGTACGAGGTTGGTGAGCAAGGGACATCACCGACAATTCCGAGTAACTGGATTTGGTATGGTTGCTGTTCCACTGTCGTGTACACAGACTTCCAGAATTTTTTATTTTTTGCAATTGCTTGAAATTGGAGGGCGGTATAAATTCAAGTAAAAAAATAAAAATACACCCTAATTTGTTCAAAATTCCAAAGAAACTTGCTAATTATTTTCAAATCCAAGTACAATAACAACCTAATTCGATTAACAATGAAATGCTAGATCGAGAAATCATTTTTGATGATTAAAAAACAAACATCTAAATTACAGAATCTGAGCAAAAGCCCTAGGAAAAAATTACAGCCTAATTTTCCAGAAATGAGCAATTTTTACATATTTCTATTCAACCACATCAAATTGAAGGAGAGAAAATACCTTACAAATTTCTGAGTTTCATCAAATTGATGGCTATTATTTCCAGCGCCGTTCATCGCAATTTCTCTCCTCTTTTTCCCGTTCTCAGGTTTCATCACCACTCATTCATTTAAAAATAGTTCGAGTTATTAATCGAATTTGAGAAAATTAATTAAGAAGCTTAATGAAGAAACGTAGCAAAAAAAAAAGGATTACTGTTAAAAGATTGTCAAAATTAATATTAGATGATTATAAAAAGGATAGAGATCTTACCTCAAGAAGCTGCTTTAATGGAGGAAATTGAAACACAATCTCAGACTGAACGGGAACCTCGGAGACGGCGGGCCAAAACTGGAGGAATCGAATTCACAAGAGAGGAGTGGTAATTGATAAGCTAATTCAAGGCAAAAAACTAAACTCAAAAACTGCTCCAATGGTAAATTTAGAGAGTGAGTGTGAGAGAGATTCAGAATACCACCTCCACCACGAATCCTGGTAACAAAGAAGAAGTCATTAGATCATACCACATTAATTCAGCTTGTCATGCATCAATTTTAACATAATTCCATTAGCTTAATTTGCATAACTTAATTCCCATAGCTCAATTCCCAAATCACGACATCCTATTAAACCGAATTCCACCAGAAATGATTCTGGATATTTTTTAAAAAAAATGGAATTACAAATAGGGTTTTTGTTATTTTAGTTGGTAGTTTAATATTAAGAAAGGAGTAGAATTATACCTGAATATCGGAGAAAACGACATCAAATATCATCTTCCACAAGCTCCCATAACCATCGTCTAAGGGATGATAGGTGGTTTTGAGCACATCGCCATTGTTGTTAAAGGAAGACATATTTTCTCTCTCTAGCTTTCTCTCTCCTTGTTTCCATAAATACTCTGAGCTTTTTTTTGAGATGAGAAGAAAGAGAGCTAAGGGAGTAGGCAAGGGAAGTCGGTGAAAAAGCGCTCAAGCTGTCAAGCATGAAGCATCAACCAATTAGAATAAAGGGCAATTTCGGAATTCCATTAATTTCGGGGGTGTTAGTGTAATAACTCCAAAAGTTACTGTTACTAACTTCCCATTTTTATTAAGGGTTATATATTTTTATTATGATGTGGAAATTATGCTTAGATTGTTATTATGATTCCTAGTGTTATGTTAGGGCGTTTTGATCTTCCTAGTATCATGTCTAGGGTAACTTTAATATTAAGTATGATTAAAAGTATGATGCCTTTTATTTTCTTCCTAATATTTATGATTGTTAGTATCATGTTAGGGTTAAAGCTTTGATCTTTATTGTTTAGTAACATTCTATGATTTGTTATTAATCTTGTTAGTATCATGCCTAGGATCTTGCTATTATTATGCTTTAACATGATTATGATAAATATTATTATTATTATGATGATTATTATTTTTATCATTATTATGTTGCTTGATTTATTGTTATTGCTTGATCACGCCTTTAATGCATGTTTAAAGGGAAATTGTACTTGTTATCACGCTTAATAAGATAATTAATAATCTTATTTAGGGTTAATTTGATTATAATTCAAGTGATCGCCAATAATAGTTTTTTTGTGCATTAATATTCAACCAACATAGATAAACAGGTTTAGGGTTAACCTATTGATTGTATGTTAGTCAAAAAACGCACATGAATACGATCAGAATAAAGTAAAGGCCTATTATTAGGGAAGGTTCAATCTCTTTTAGGTTGGATGTGTTCCTTCATCCACGAACTACCAGTCATGGTTCAAGACCTATTGGAGTTAACGATCTCTTGGATCGTTAAGGGCTGTAACCTTCACCCTGTGAACGGTTTACAAGTTCCTAAAACTTGTTGGTGACTCTTTTGCTCTAGCTTCCTTCCCTTTGGATGCCACCGTACTTAATTATATGATCACAGTGGGGTTCAAGCTAGGGATTATTGCTTGAAATATTCCCTACAGTTCCTAAAAACTTTGATTGATCAAAGCATAGATTCTTAGAAGATGGGAAGGGGTCTTCTCCCTCTTATCATGTATAGGCTCAAGGGAGTTAAGCATAGGCCCATATTTCTTGTCAAGTGAAAGCACTAAGATGGTGATCATGCCGCCTATTTGAATGCTACCCGAGAGGAAAACCCCATCAGGAATATCGGTAAACCAATCAAGTAAATGAGAGGCAAAATCTATGACTTCCCATCCTTCTTCCCATGGTTTATCCGCTAGCCAAAGCCAACTTAACTCTTTTCTGGATATGGCACCGAGGGGTTTCTTAGAGAAGAAAGCATAGGTGAGGGTACGACTAAAATACCTCATAGCCGCGTGAATAATCGAGGCCGACTTTGAGTATTGTGGCCGATAAGCCTCTTCATCAACTATGTGACTCCACCATGTATTCTTACTATGCTTATGATCCTTTTGCAAAGTTTCGAAGGCTGGATAGATATACGATGTCCCATCAAATGGCTTCGGAAATTGAAATGCCTCATTGAGAAAAGAAAGTGGAATTGAGTGATCATTGTTAAAGACTTGGAAGGATAGAGTTGGAGGCGAATCACCATGCTCATCTTCATGAACCTCAAGAGAAGCGAGGAACTCGAATGTAATGCGGGCAAATGTTGGTGAATTAAGATCAATGAAAGCCTCAAGCCCTAAGTTCCGAGCCAACATCCTAACGTCCTCATCAATTCCAAGCAAAGTTGTTGTCTCCCTATCATAGAATCTTGTGGAAAAGAGCTGTCGAGGTGACAAGTTGTAGAAGTTGTCCCAATGCTCTCGCTTGGTGAACTCGATGCCATATGTCTCCTTGCTGTAGGATGGAGGAGAAACCGCCTTCCTATGAGTAGAGCATCTCTCCCTTTGTGCACGACGAAGGGATGCCATCTACACACCACAAGAAAGATAAAGGTTCAATAACAAGGGAAAATGGTGTGCAAAGACAATGCATGATAATGGCAAATTCAAGGACCCCAATAATCAAGGGAATAAGCAAGAATTCACAATCAAGTGAAAAATTTACTTATAAAACTACAATTATAAACCATAATCATGCATAGTGAGCAACAACATTTCATATGACCATCCAAACCCTTTATAGACATCATCATCACCAAATAACGAATCCAACAACAGTAGTGCCAAAATTTTCAATAAACTCAAACAAAATCAACAACACCAAATCATATATTTATCAACAATTCATCATCAACACAATCAAATGAAGCAAGTAGTAAGCAATATGGGTATGCTAATAAGGGTAGTACAAAACTTAATCAAATTTCCATGAACAATAAAGGTAGAAAATTTATCATAAAAATAAAGAAATCATACCTTTAATTGATGAGAAATCACAAAGAAATGGAACAAAGAGCACTATTACACACTAACAACCCCAAATTGCAAACCTCAAAACTTCAATCAAAGAGTACCAAAACACTCAATTTAGGAGAGAGAAAATCACCATGGAAGTGCAAAAATTGAGACTAAGAGCAATTAAAAAACTAGATTATTATGAATTATGATGAAATTTCAATGACTATATGATGATGGAGGTGAAAATGATGCTTGAGCAAAGACCAAAGAAAACATGAGTGAGAAAGTAAGGTAAGAGAGAGAGAGAAGGAAAGAGAATCGGTGGGGTTTAGGGGGGGGGGGAGACGAGCAGGGGCGCGGCCGCACCTGGGGGGTGCGCGACCGCGCCTAGCTCATGCGCGCCCGCACCTCCCTGGGTATGACCATTTGGGAAGACCTCTTGAACAACAAATGGACCGGTCCAACGGACATCAAATTTTCCGGGAAAAAGTCTCATTCTTGAATTGTAAAGGAGCACCTTATCTCCGGGATTGAACTCCTTCTTCTTAATGAGCTTATCATGCACCTCTTTGGCTCTAGCTTTGTATAAACTAGCACAATCATAAGCATCCAAATGAAGCTCTTCCAACTCATGGAGATTTAACTAATGTTGCTCACCCGCACTTGCCAAATTAAAATTGATCTTCTTTATAGCCCAATGAGTACGATGCTCAAGCTCAACCGGGAGATGGCAAGATTTACCATAAACCAAGCGGTAAGGAGTGGTACCAATAGGAGTTTTAAAGGCCGTTCTATATGCCCATAAGGCATCATCAAGCTTATTTGACCAATCCTTCCTATTTCTTGCAACCGTCTTCTCAAGTATCAACTTGATTTGACGATTGGACACCTCAACCTGCCTGCTAATTTGAGGATGGTAAGGGAGCCCAAAACGTTGGTTTACCCCATGTTTCTTCAACATCTTCCGGAAAGCACTATGCACAAAATGAGACCCGTTGTCGCTTATAACCGCCTTGGGAATGCCAAACCTTGGGAAGATTATCTTTTTAAACAACTTCATTACTACCTTATGGTCATTTGTTGGAGAAGCAATGGCTTCAACCCATTTTGACACATAATCGATGGCAACAAGAATGAATTGATTCCCATATGAAGAAGGAAAAGGACCCATGAAATCTATTCCCCAAACATCGAAAATTTCCAACTCAAGGATGGGTTGTTGGGGCATCTCACTTTTCCTTGAAATGTTCCCGGTCCTTTGGCATCGGTCACAACTTTTGACAAATTCCCAAGTGTTCTTAAAGAGGTTTGGCCACCATAATCCGCATTGAAGCACCTTAGAAGCCGTTCTAGAAACACCCATATGTCCACCACCAGGATCTGTGTGGCACATCTTCAACACATTTGGTATTTCCTCATTTGGCACACATCGACGTAACAAACCATTAACACCTCTCTTATACAAAATTGGCTCATCCCAAACATAGTGCCTAGCTTCTCTCTTAAGCTTCTTTCTACGATTCTTGGAAAAAGAAGGAGGAAACTCTCCACAAGCAAGGTAATTAACCAAATCGGCAAACCATGGGAGTTCCTTCACATTTATCGAATACAAGAAGTCGTCCAAAATTCTATATTCAATAGGGGACCCATCATCTTGGACTTGAAAATCATCAAGTCTAGATAAATGATCCGCAACCACATTTTTCGCTCCTTTCTTGTCTCGTATCTCAAGATCAAAAGATTTAAGTTCAATAACCCAACGAATTAACCTTGGCTTAGATTCCTTTTTCCCAAAGAGGTATTTCAAAGCCGCATGATCGGTGAACACAATAGTCTTGGACCCTAACAAGTAACAAAGAAATTTTGCGAAGGAATGAACAATTGCTAAGAACTCCTTTTCCGTTGTTGTGTAATTCCGTTGAGCACCATTAAGGGTCTTCGACATGTAATAGATGACATGGAGCTTCTTATCAACCCTTTGACCCAACACTCCCCTAATAGCCGTATCACTAGCATCACACATAAGCTCGAAAGGCAAATCCCACCTAGGGGCTTGGACAATGGGAGTGGAAGTCAAAGCTTTCTTCAATTTGTTGAACGCCTCCAAACAATTGTCACCAAACACAAAATCAACATCTTTTTGGAGAAGGTCATTGAGGGGCTTGGCAATGAGTGAGAAATCCTTAATGAATCTCATATAGAACCCCGCAGGCCCCAAAAATGATCTCACTCCCTTTACATTCACCGGGGGAGGAAGATTTTCAATTACCTCGATCTTGGCCTTATCCACTTCTATTCCTTTATGGGAGATTTTGTGTCCAAGCACTATTCCTTCCTCCACCATGAAGTGACATTTTTCCCAATTCAACACTAAGTTCACTTTTTCACACCTTGCTAAGAATTTTCCAAGATTCTCAAGGCAATACTCAAACGAAACCCCCCCTACGGAAAAATCATCCATAAAAACCTCCATTTCTTCCTCCTACATATCTCCAAAAATGCTCATCATACATCTTTGGAAAGTTGCGGGAGCATTGCAAAGACCAAATGACATTCTCCTATAGGCGAAGGTCCCATAAGGGCATGTGAACGTTGTCTTCTCTTGATCATCGGGGTGAATCGGGATTTGAAAAAATCCCGAGTAACCATCAAGGAAGCGATAAAACTTGTGCCTTGTTAGTCTCTCAAGCATTTGATCAATGAATGGAAGGGGAAAGTGATCCTTCTTGGTGGATGTGTTTAGACGTCTATAGTCTATACATATACGCCAACCGGTGACCGTTCTAGTCGGAATGAGCTCACCTTTCTCATTCTTGACTACGGTCATACCCACCTTCTTTGGAACGACATGAACGGGAGAGACCCACCTAGAGCTTGAGATGGGGAATATGATTCCCGCATCCAAAAGCTTGGTGATCTCTTTCTTCACTACCTCCCCCATTTGGGGATGTAGCTTACGTTGTCGTTCAATAGAGGGAAGGGTGCCTTCCTCAAGCGTTATATGATGCGTACACAAAGCGAGGCTTATATCTTTGAGATCATCAATGGTATAGCCCAAAGCACCTTGGTGCTTTCTCAAAACATCACATAGCGCTTGAGCTTGGCTCTCACTCAAGGATGCACTAAAAATTACGGGATAAGTAGAATTTGGGCCTAGGAATTCATACCTAAGGTGTGATGGTTGAGGTTTGAGCTCTACCATAGGCACACCTTTACCTTCTTTGATCGAGGCTATTTGTAAAGCATCTTGACTTGAGATCCCCATGCAAATTTGTTCATCACTTCCTTCAATGCTTCCATCAAGCAAATCTTCATACAATTTTAATTCCTTGCTAGGAGCACCTATCTTTTCGTTGTTCAACAAAACACACTCAGGAGGATCATTAGATGTGAGCAAGTGCTCATGCATGGATTGCACAATATTATCAAGAACTTCAACACTCATGCAATTTTCAAAGGAAGAAGAGGGATATTTCATACCTTCATATAAATCAAACTCAACTACCTCCTCTCCTATCTTAAGAGATATCTTAGCACTCTTGACGTCAATCATAGCCCCCGATGTAGCAAGGAATGGTCTACCTAAGATGATAGGGATAATAGCATCTTCATTCATATCCAACACAACAAAATCTACCGGAATGACAAATTTCCCCACCCTCAAGGGAACATCTTCTACCTTACCTTTTGGGATCTTGATCGACCTATCAGCTAATTGCAATGTAATCTTGGAAGTTAAAAGTTCCCTTAGCTCTAGTCTTTGATAGACCGAATATGGCATAAGGCTAACACTAGCTCCTAAGTCACATGAGGCATTATCAAATTGCATCTTATTAATACCACAAGGAATAGAGAAATATCCAGGATCCTTCAACTTAGGTGGCATCTTATTCATTAGGATCGCACTACAATTCTCGCTTAGGGTAACCGTGTCCGCCATATCACATGTCCTCTTTCCACTCAAAATTTCTTTAAGGAACTTATCATAGTTTGGCATTTGTTCTACCATATCGGTGAAAGGAAGAGTAAGATGAAGTTGCTTAAGCATCTCTATGAATTTTCCAAATTGCTCATCCAATTTGTGCCTATTATACTTTTGGGGATAAGGGAGCTTGGGCTTGTAAAGTTCTTTCTCTTTCTCTTTCACTCTTTCTACTTGTTCCTCCTCAATTTTCTCAATTATGGGACCCTCATCTCCCTCAATCTCAATCGGGCTCTTGCTAGTACTCTCTCTAGCATCACTCTTCTTAGGTACTCCACTCTCAAGGACCCTACCACTCCTAGTGACAATTGCATCCATAGGGTTCTTAGAATCTAAGTTCAATGAAGTCAAAGAAGAAGAAGAATTATTAAATTCCTTAAAGTCACTAGCCAATTGAGAAAGTCGGTTTCCTAACTCCTTATTTTGAATCAACATGTCATTAAACTTCTCATCATTCACGGCCATGTAAGATTCTAGCAAATTGACTTGTTTCTAAAAAACCTCTTCCAAGAAACTCTTAGAAGAAAATGGTTAATCATGGAAATTATCACTTGGGCATTGAGTATTTGGAATGGATCCAAGTGGGGTACCTCTTTGAACATTAGGTTGAAAATTTCCCCTACTTTGTTTATTCCAATTACCCCTAGCTTGATTTTGGCCATGATGTTGACTATGGTTACCATAACCTCGGTTATGATCCCCATGCCCTCGGCCATGACTTTGACCATTATAGCCATGATTGTTATAGCCACCACGAATCTCTTGGAATCCATGATTTCTACAACCACCACTTTGATTATAATTATCATAGTTTGCCTGGTTGTGATAATTCCTATTTCTAACATTTCTTTGAACCTCAAATCTTTGTTCAAAGTTATGATTACCAACATAATTCACATGCTCATTTTCAATTCCATCACATTCTTCACAAGGAACATTGGGGCACATAAAAGCATCATGATCATTCATTCCACATAAATCACAAGGCCAACATTCTCTAATCATGCAACAAGAAGAAGGAAAAGTGTTAGGGTAAGAAGGTGTACCTCTCCCCTTATTTTGGGAGGGAAGAATCGGGGCTTGCGAAGGAGGACTCTCAAGCTTGGCCTTGAGGGATACGACCTCTTTCCCTAAATTCGAAATTAGAGTGGTCAAATCGTTGATGGCATTGAATTGTTCGATCGAGCACCCCTTGCTAGTTGGCTCCTTTTCCACCTCTTGCCAATTCATATAATGTCTCACCACTTCATCTATTGCATCCACCACTTCTTCTTCCGTTTTGTTCATTATCGGGCCTCTAGCTCCGGCATCTAAGCTTGCTCTTCCTTGAGAACTCAACCCACCATAGAAGATTTGTATAATTTGGTAGGTAGGAGTTCCATGATGTGGACACTCTCGTTGATACTCCTTATACCTCTCCCATGCTTCATAGATACTATCATTAGGCCCTTGCTTGAAATTTTGGATCAAAGCCCTAGATTCCGCCGTTTTTTTTTTTGTGGGAAAAAGCGAGATAAGAAAGACTTGGTAACTTCATCCCATGTCCTTAGGGACCTTGGTTTGACCTCCTTGTCCAACCACTCTAAAGCTCTTCCAATAAGAGAAAAGGGAAACAACTTGAGCCTAATATACTCTTGAGCAACTCCGGTTACCACAATTGTATTACAATACTTCTCAAAATCTTTGAGATGATTGAGAGGATTTTGCACCACCGAATTGTTTCCTCTCGATTAAGGTAATCATAGCTGGTTTGATTTCAAAATTTTTATCCGGAACCAACAATGGAACAATCCCACTCTCAAACTTGTAAGCACCCGGAGTGCCTAACTCCTTCAATGTCACTTTATGAGCTTCTCCCATGTTCACTTGCACACAATCTCAAACAAATTTATTAGTAACATAGCTACAAATGTAGCCTTAAGGAAAATCTTTTTGTGTTTTTTTTTTTCAATAAGGTGGAATAGACTCAACAACAATGCAAAATCACAACGCCATTCCCCGGCAACGGCGCCATTTTGACGTGGATCGAGACTAGGTCAGTGAAACTAATCCCTACCCTATGTCAAACAAAATTTGTAATCTCTCAACACACCTTATACAAGTATAATGGTAAGTCGTGGATCGAACCACTAAGGAACGGAGAGCGATCTTGTATTGTCAAGTCAAGCTATTCCGGAAGGGTTAGGTAAGGGTGTGAATGCTAAAAAACTAGAAAAGCTAGGTTTAGACAAATGCAATAAACACTAGGGCTCGAGATCCACATATACTTGTAACTCATTCCGCTAATTGGGAAAGAACTGACTAAATCGAGTGATGCGAGGGAAAACCAATCATGCAAGCAAAAGAGCATATCAAGCTATTTTCCTAGAGGTCTAACTAGCGTCAACTACGATAAACTCTAGCTAGGAACGTCACAGGACACCTCAATCGTTAAATGCAAGCCACAAATCAATGGTCCGTATCAATGTGAACTTACAATGCAATCTAGTGTGAATAACTAGGGTAATCAAGCCTAAATCAAGCACACACATGCACATAATCAATTAACCAATTTAATCACATCATCAACTCCATCAATTTCCCCAAATTATCATCAATCCATTACTCATATATGCTTCACCATTACCCTAGCAATCAAACTACTCACAATCAATAGAAATCAAGATCAAAATCAAGAAAGCTAAACAACAAATTCATCATGATCAAATTAAACAAACTAAAATCAAATCCGTTATCAATCAAACTTCAATCAAACTTGAACATTTAGCAAAACAATTGAAATCAAACTAAAGATCAAACTAAAGATTGAATAAAAGAAAAGGAATCCTTACAAACTTGATCAAAGATCAAAGGTAATGGAGAAATCTTCAATCATCAACAATCCACCATGAAATTCTCTCTCTAAAAATTTAGAGTTTCTCTCTCTAAAAATCTCTCTAATTTTTATCTAAAACTAACTCTAATTCTATTCTCATTCTCAATACTAAAAATAGAAGGAAAAACTATATATAGGAAAGATACAAAACAAGAGTTAGTTAGATCGTCCCAAAAGAAACCCCAGAAGGCGCGGTGGCACCAAAGGAGAGGCGCGGCCGCAGGAAAAGGGTACAAAACAGGGGCCCTGGAAGGCGCGCCCGCACCCGCACTAGGCGCGCCCGCGCCACCTGGGTGCGCGGCCGCACCACCTGCATGCGCGCTCGCACCTGGCAGCAGGGGAGCCCTCTTCTTCTTCGTCCTAGCTCATCCTCGTGTGCTCGTCTTTGTGATGATGATGAACACTAAGGTGGGAAGTCTTGAAAGGGCCATTTTAGTGGGTTCATGCCAAAGATGATGCCCCCACCGCATACGTGCACCGATCTCTTGACTTGATCCTTGCGTTCCTTCAAACTTGAAGCTCCAAAAGGCGAACATGAGGTATCCAAATTGATGAGAAATATGAGAGGAAGGCTCGGGAATCCTTGGAAACACGATCATAACCTGAAAACAAACGAAAACAAACAAATAAAAGGGAAAAAGAACAAATAAACAAATAAATGCACAAAACAAGGAAACTAACTATGGAAAACACAAACTAAGGAAATAAAGAACAAAAATAAGAAAAATTAAGGAAAAGAGCTATAAAATAGCATGAAAATCATCCTAAAAGAGGCCAAATGAGTGCCATAAATGATACTCATCAGAAATTTGATAGAGATGTAATGCGTGATGGAAGAAAGAACACTTATTAATTCATGATGGATAAGAAGAAGATTGTACTCAACCACTTGTCCCCCACCATCAAACACAAAGAACCCTTGGGTACGGGAAACACAATCAAAGAGAACCTTCTCATTAAGGAAAATAAGATGGGAAAGGAGATAAATCAAGGACACCTTGTCTTCATTTGTCTTCTTAGGGAAACACAAGAGAGTGAGCGAGAGAACCCAATCCACCCCTTGTCAAGGAAGTATTAATTGAGTACCATGATGTTTTTCCCGATGATCTCCCCCCCCCCCCCGGTTTTCCACCTATTAGGGGAATTGAGCATCAAATCGATCTTATTCCCGGATCACAACTCCCTAATAGACCGGCTTATAGGTGTACCCCCGATGAAGCAAGAGATCTTCAAAGACAAGTTGGTGAGTTGAATGAAAAAGGATTTGTGAGGGAATCCCTTATTCCTTGTTCGGTTCCGGCTCTTTTGGTTCCTAAAAAGGATGGTACATGGAGGATGTGTGTAGATAGTTGGGCCATCAATAACATCACCATCAAGTATCGCTTCCCTATTCCCCGACCTGATGATATGCTTGATGAGTTGTATGGTTCCAAGGTGTTTTCGAAGATTGACTTGAGGATGGGGTACCATCAAATTCGCATGCGTGAAGGAGATGAGTGGAAGACCGCTTTCAAGACCAAGCAAGGCTTGTATGAGTGGCTAGTTATGCCATTTGGGCTCTCTAATGCTCCTAGCACTTTCATGAGGCTCATGAATGAGGTACTTCGCCCCTTCATTGGTAAATTTGTTGTTGTTTATGTTGATGACATACTTGTTTATAGAAAATGTGAACTTGATCATGTTAAACATTTGAGGCAAGTATTTGAAATATTGAGAAGTAGGCGGCTTTTTTCCAAGTTGGAAAAGTGTACTTTTATGGTGGATAGTATTTTTTTTCTTTGCTATGTGATTTTGAATGTAGGGATCTCAATGGACCCTAGTAAAGTGGAGGCCATTCAATCTTGGCCTACTCCTACTACTCTCACTCAAGTTAGGAGCTTCCATGGACTAGCTTCCTTCTATCGATGGTTTGTGAAGAATTTTAGCACTATTTTGGCCCCGATGACCGAATGCATGAAGAAGGGTACTTTTGAGTGGACACCATCGGCTCAAAGGGCTTTTGAGACCCTCAAGAAGAAATTATGTGAGGCTCCAATCTTAGCTATTCCGAATTTTGATCAACCCTTTGAAGTTGAATGTGATGCTAGTGGGGTTGGAGTTGGAGCGGTTCTTGTTCAAGGAGGGAGGCCGGTTGCCTATTTTAGTGAGAATCTTGGTGGAGCAAGAATGAGGTATAGTACCTATGACAAGGAGTTCTATGCTATGGTGAGGGCTCTTGATCATTGGTCACATTACTTGAGGCCTAGACCATTTGTACTACACTCTAATCATGAATCTCTCAAGTACATCAATGGTTCTCATAAACTCAACGCAAGGCATGCCAAATGTGTTGAATTCCTCCAATCATTCACCTTCTCTTCTAAGTACAAGGAAGGGAAGAGAAATATTGTTGTCGATGCTCTTTCTCAGACGCATTGTATGATCACTATTCTTGATGCAAATTTTTTAGGGTTTGAATAGCTAAAGAGTTGTATCGCGATTATGAGGATTTTGGTGGGTTGATGAAGAAGTGTGAGGAAGGGGTCGATGGCTCTTTCATGGTGCAAGAGGGTTTCCTTTTCAAGGGAAACAAGCTTTGTGTTCCGAAATTCTCTTATCGACGGTTGCTTGTTAAGAAAGCTCATCAAGGAGGACTCACCGGACACTTTGGGGTTGCAAAAACATATGACATTCTTCGAGAGCACTTTTATTAACCCAAGATGTTTAGTGATGTGAAAGATGTGATAGCTCGTTGTGGGGCTTGTCACAAGGCTAAGAGTCAATTCCGTGAAGGACTCTACTCTCCTCTTCCGGTCCCTAGTCACCCTTGGGATGATCTTAGTATTGATTTTGTGGTTGCTCTCCCTCACACTCAAAGGCAAAATGATTCCGTGTTTGTTGTGGTTGATCGTTTTAGCAAGATGACTCACTTCATTCCTTGCCACAAGACCGATGACGCTTCTCATGTGGCTACCTTGTTCTTTAGAGAAGTGGTGAAGCTTCATGGCATTCCAAAAAGTATTGTGTCGGACCATGATTCTAAGTTCTTGAGCTACTTTTGGAAGACTTTGTGGAAGTTAGTGGGAACCAAGCTCTTGTTTAGTACCTCTAGTCCCCCTCAAACCGATGGCCAAACCGAGGTGACTAATCGTACCATGTCCACCGTTCTCCGAGCTATCATTAGCAAAAACATGAAAGATTGGGATCATAAGCTACCTCAAGTTGAATTTGCTTACAACCGCTCTCATTGCATAGCTACCAGGAAAACACCATTTGAAGTAGTGTATGGTTTCAATCCCCGCCTACCACTTGACTTGTTGCCTAGTATCCCTCACGAGGAGTTGAGCTTTGAGGCGAAAGATAGAGTTGAAACAATGAAAAAGCTTCATGAAGATGTCAAGAAGAGAATTGAGAAGGTGAATGAGAGTTACAAGGCAAGGGATAACAAATTCAAGAAGCAAGGGAATTCAATGTAGGTGATCTTGTGTGGCTCCATCTTCGGAAGGAAAGATTCCTGGCTAAGATAAAGAACAAGCTCATGCCAAGATCCGAAGGCCCCTTTGAAGTTGTGGAGAGAGTTGGAACTAATGCTTACAAGCTCAAACTACCGGGAGACTTTGATGTTCATGCTACCTTTAATGTTGGTGATCTTGCTCCTTTTCTCTTTGAAGATGATATTGGTGATGATGATCCGGAATTGTGGGCAATTCCTTTTAAAGAGGAGGGGTTTGACGCGGCTGCATGGAACTTAGTGGAAGAAGTGGAAGATGTGCCACGTGTCGTGACACAAAGTCGGGCCAAGCTCCTTGGAGGTCACCTTTCGAGGCTAACCATCATCACACTTGAAAATAATAAGCTTCTCAATATATAATTCAACTAATTCATTCAGCCATATCTCCTTCGTTACAAGGAATTTTTAGGTGATTCAAGTTGGAGGTAAAATTAGAGTTCAAGAGCTTTCCAACGACTAGTCACATGTAAAATTTGAGCAAGAAACAAAGAAGTTATGAACGTTTGAAGTTGAGATGTCCTGGAGCAGGGAGTTCGACCGAACCAAAGCTGGTTTGCCCAAACTTCCAGGCAGTTTCACACCTGATTTTTACATCTTTGCAGGAGTGGTCGAACTCCAAAAGTTTGACCAAACCTACCCACAAGTTCGACCGAACTTACCCTAAGTTCGGCCGAACCTTTTCCTGTTTTTTGTCAGTTTATGCGCACTATTTAAGTTGTTTTTAAGACGTTTTGCAAGAAACTAATGTTGAACTTTGCTTGATTTTGTAATCAAAGAGATTTTCCCTCTATAACATAATATTTGTGATTATCTTGCTTTCTTTGTGATTGCTACCTTGTAATCTTTGTGGTTACACCTTAATCCTAGCTTTACTTGGTGTTGGCTTTGATTAAGACCCCTATTTCATTTATCTTTGTGATTTTGAGATAGGTTTATCCTTATTTGTTGATTGAACTTGTTGTTACTTGATTTCTCCTCCATTTTTCTTGGTTATTTCATATCAGGATCTACCAAGAGTGAAGCTGTTTCCCTCCACCTGTTTAGATAAGCGGTGAAGCCTTCATTCTCTTTCTCTTTGAGAATGGAGAGTTCACTTTCAGAAGTTTTAGTTTGAATGTTACACTTGTAACGATTCATGAAACTATTTGTGACATCTTGGCATGTCGTAATACGCTTGGCATATAGGGAATAAAACCATTTTGGCAAGCATGCTCTAAGGAGAGAGGGAACACCGTAGGGAAGAGTGTTACGTCCAATCCCTTAAGAGCTATGGTTGCAGAGAACGCCTTCAAATGGAATATTGGATTGTCAGTAGGCTTGAACTTTGGAATATCAGCAGTGGAGAACTTTTCAGGGAGCCTGTCTTTCACATCTAAAGGAGTGGGAGGCTGTTACACATAAGTGAAATCCTCAGAAATCTTACTAATTTGTTCCTTCAATTTATCGAGGGTGGAAACAGTGACCTTGTTTTGTTCCATGGTAGTGTCCCTAGTGGTAAGGGTTTGCATCATGGCAGACAATCCCTCAATGG
The DNA here is from genome assembly GCF_948465745.1 of Chenopodium album. Lineage (NCBI taxonomy): Eukaryota > Viridiplantae > Streptophyta > Magnoliopsida > Caryophyllales > Amaranthaceae > Chenopodium > Chenopodium album. The sequence goes on from NC_137838.1 coordinate 49,314,921, forward strand.
ATTTGTTGATATTCTCAATATCTTCTTTAGTGGCCATTGAAAGGTGATTAGTAATGTGGAGATAGCAAAGTTCTCTTTGAACGCCTATTAGATCTGAGAGATTGTTGCGGTAATAACTCGAACCGTATTAATCTATCTCTGCTCCTTGACCAAAAATTGTGAAATAAAATAATTCACTTAATTGTTTGACTCATTGCTCAAGATAGGAAAGGAAGGGAAAAATAGACATTTGAAAACAGGAGAGAAAAAACTCCACTCATTTTTACTACGACAGAAAACGATGCATGCATGGTCCTAGTATACGATCATAAACAATATAGTACATGACTCGGAGACAAAGTGTGTGCAATGACTCAACATGTGTGATTAGGTGAGTTTATTAAGACTCGTGGTATGATCGCATGGCTAGATATGAGGACGTTGTGAAAAACAAAGGACCCAATGACCAAATAGCACGGAAGACTAAAAGACAAACTAACTTGATTAATTTTGTCTAATTTTATTGTTTATGCTATTTACTAGGTGAAAACGGTCCATTGACAATCGTTAGTCATAAATAAGATCAACCATAATCAAAGACAAAGAACACATGTTAAGATTAGCATAAAAATCAATCACAAGAAACTAAGAAGAGGACTAGAATTCTAGAAGAGTAAGGACTCATGGGTAAAATAAATAAATAAAAATAAAAATCTATAATCCTATGTTATACAAGTTGACATGGATTAAAGGACTTGGCTAAGATTATCTTGACACGAAAAGATATAAAAAAAAAACAGTTGACACTAAAAAGACAACTAAACTGGACAGGCTTTAGTATATCGGTTATAACTTTTGATCTGTGACTCTGATTGGGACGAAACCAATTCCAAATGAAAGATAAAACTAGGGGCTACATATCCATAGTTTTTACAACACGTAACTCTTTCTAGAACTCCAGATATGACCAAAACAAGTTGACTCTTGTGCAGTATACGGGAATAAAAATCCGGGTGACTCAAAAATAAAAAAAAATAAAAAAAAATCTATGGCTCAACTCTAATAATAAAAAAAAGGTTTGATAAGAGAAAAAAGAATAAATAAATAAAAAGTCAAAAAATTCATATATAAGCACGTTGTCACGAATGATGCAATGAAGTTCGCAACCTAAAGTCAAGTTCTATGTTCGACTATGGTCAAGCTTTTCGGTGTCAAAGGGTACCATGATTAAGAGTTTGGACGCGTTAGCAAGGCAGCCTCCCTTGAGGGTGTATGCCAACGAGCGGCTCTGCGAGTTTGTGATGAAATCGAACTCGACTCCATGGTTTGGGTGGATTTAAAAACTCGGATGAACCCTTATTGCCATGAGCGTTTTCGGGTTGATAGAGCATAAATCCCCCGGGCTAGCCACATACGTAGAACATGTACTATTGTGGCAAAAGAGGTAACCTTAAATCATATGCATATGTGACAATGCCTATTAAATCGCAGGAATACAATACAAGAATCTCCAAGTCTCATCCACTCATCTTAATTAAATACCGATCACTCAAATCGATAAGTAACTAAGAATCCTCCCCAGTGGAGTCGCCAAATTGTAGGCGTCGCTTAAAGTGCGCTTATGTTAAAAGCATGTTTTGAATATGCTTGGCACTCATAGGAAGTGGGAATTGACATAATACGATTAGGGACAAGGAAAGTAGGGAGCCGCCAACAAGTTTTTAAGGAACTTGTAAACCGTTCACGGATCATTTAAGGCAACCACGAATAAAGGGACAACGATAGGCAACAACAATTGACCCGTGAAGGTTACACCCCATTCATAATCCATGAGATTACTAACTCCTTATGGTTTGGAACCACGAAAGGAGGATCGGGGATGATGGTACGAAGTGAGTCATGGAGTCACATTCGCCCGTATTGGCCTCTACTCAATTCTTATAGTGAAAAGTGATTCCTGCGATCTCAAAGGCATACAAAATATTCAATTTTCTCCAAACTATTATTAGGCTAAATTGGTTAAATATTAATGTAACACATAATTCTAAAATATTTGTGATCACTTGAATAATTAACAAGATTAAAAAGGAACCTAAACCGGTTGTCCAAATTATCTTATTAGGCGTGATTTTCAATTACATATTCCCTTTAACATGCAATATGGTGATCAATAAATAATAATTGAATTATCATTAATATTGGAAGCAATTTGACAATAATAACGTTAGTCAAATCAAATAATAAAATAACCTAATCATGGTACTAGCAATATTAAAATAAAATAAGAGTAATTAAGTGATTAGTTACTCACTTTCCGCGGTTCCTTGAATTGCTACATCATGAATAAACTGTTAGTAACTTCAATAAAAATATAAATCAAATTGAAAGAATTAAATTAAATAAAAATTAGAGTTGATTCGGTCCAAACCCTCAGTTAATTATAACTTTCACGCCTTGGTTTAAGTATAGAACTTCGGGTATTGTATGGACTCCTTGGAGTGCTTAAGGGAAGTATTATGAGAGAATAGGGTGGCTAGAATGTAGGATAAATAGGGAGAAGAGAATTATTTTGTGATCAAGCTTATTGATCCTTGAAAAAGGGGTGATATGACCTCTATTTATGATGAAAAAAAGAAGGGTCGAAGAATTAAGAAAAGATAAGAATTCGAATCGGATAAAACTCTTGCGATAGACAACAAAATTTGAGGTTTTTGTTTTTATCATATCTTTTGATCCCGAAATCGGAATAAGATAAATAAGATACCGTTAAAAATCTCTTGAAGTCTAATTTCTAACCCAATTATAATCAGATTAAAATAATTTGTAAAACTAAAAGATATGGCCGAAATAGTGAGACGGTGTCAGTTTTGGATAGAGTTTGACATTTTATTCACATCTTTTCCGTTATAGCTTAGAATTGATATTATAATATATCATTGGAAAGATAATTTCAAGGGCTATCCAACCATATAAAATTTGGATAAAAAAAATATGACGCACGAAAATCGTATCTTACTATCTTTGAACGTCTTTCAATTCGGATAGAAAAAGGATTTTCAAAAAGAAAAGTTTTATTCAATTTCAAACTCTTTAATCTTATCTTTTCAAAAAGGATAATTAAGATCTTTTAGAAACTTATAGAAGTTTCTAATTAATCCGAATTGGTTTAGGAATGGGATTAAATAATTTGGACCATCCACATGATCATCGGGTCGTAGGTAAGGTGGGCTTAGGTTCGGTTTGGGCTCGGCTTAATATTTTGGCAATAACTTATTCGTTATAACTCGGATTTGGGCTTATAATATATCGTCAGAAATATCTTTTCAAACCCCATCCAATTATTAAATAATTGGACCCAGATTATGGACCAAAATAAAATGGATTAAACGTTTTTATAAAAAGGACACGAAATGAATTATTTTGGGTTTAAAGGCACGAAAAGAGGAAAATAAGTTATGGTTTGGGGAAATGGGCTAGGAATTGGGTTGTTTTATGAAATGGAAATATGGATTTAAGCACTCCAAGATTAAATACTTAACCCGACCAATAATGGCGGTGAAAGGTTGTTCATCATCGGGTTTGGTTTTGGGGAGACATTTTTAGGTGTCTACACTAATAGAATTACCATTACTTGTATTTGAATTGTTTAAAAACAACGTAAAATTGGTATAAATCACCTTTTTTGTCCAACTTTTTTGAAAAAACCACCTTTTATGTTTTTTTATTTACTAAATCACCTTTTAAGTACCTAAATTTTTTATTACACCACCCCTATTTCAAATATAAAAGATTGCATCTCAAATAACCACTTCCAAATCATCAACCATAGCAAAACCTTCCCTTCCATTTCAACCATCACTTCAATTACCTCAATTTAGGGTTTGAGAATAAACAAATACTACAATTTAATGTTTGTAGCAAAATTAGGTTTGGTTTTTTAGAGCTTTACTCAATTTAGTCATGCATTTATATAGAGGGAAGGATCAAATGTTTTGGGGGTGATAAAATACATGATTTAGGAGCGAAAGACACAATTTATGGGCCCCTTTAACGTCTCAGTTAAATTTTTCGTCAAAATTTGAAATAGGGGTGGTGCAATCAAGAAGTTAGGTACTTAAAAGGTAGTTTAGTAAATAAAAAAAACATAAAATGTGGTTTTTTTCACAAGGAAAAATTGCTCCCATTAATCTGAACTTTGCCTCGTCCGCTAAAAATAATCTGTACTTTGGATTATTATCTATCACTCCAAACTTTTGGGAGTATTAATTTCTAATGCACCCAAATGACTTGCAACCGGTTAATTAGGTAAACCTTTATGAATTAGTTTTTTTGCACACGTGTCAATATGTAATTTGTTGAAAAAATAGAGAAAATAAAAAAAAAGTAAAAAAAATAAAAAAAAAAATCCTAAAACTAACCCAGCAGCTGCCGCACCTCCACCACCACACCACCACCATCGACGCACGCCTTGCTCACCCCACTACCACAACCGACACACTCCCTTCCTAGCCATTACTACAGGAAAACACATCAAAGGCCTAAACGACCATTTCCCCAGCAAAATTGGCCACCAAAAGTAGCCACAACACAACCCCCCTCCCCGAAATCGACCACGTAAATTGGCCACAAATGGCTGACATTGGCCGATGTTGGGGCTGAATACCCTAAACCGGCCGATTTCGACCGTTTGTGGCTGATTGTCGAAGGGGTAAGGAAGGTGTTTGGGGTTTTCGGGGGTGGGGAGGGGTTTTCGGAGGTGGTTAGGCTACTGGGGAGGGGTTTTCGAGGGTGGGGAAAGGGAAGGAGTGGCTGGGCGGCGGTTTCCGGGAGCGGGGGAGGGGTTTTCAGGGATGGGGCCGATTTTCCAGCGGGGTGGGGGTGGGGTGTGGTGTTTTCGGGCTGGGCATGGGTGGTTTGTGGGTTTTTGTTTTTTTTTTTGTTTTTTTTCTATAGCCAATTATAGGCTGACACGTGTCTAGGTAACTTGCTACATCAGGTTGGATGACATGTTGAAGGCAATAGAAATTAAAACCCCTAAATTTTTGAGTGATAAATAATAATTGAAAGTACGGATTATTTTTGACGGATGAGACAAAGTTATTAATGGGAGCAATTTTTGCATTTCAAAAAAGTTGGAAAAAAGGTGATTTTTACCAATTTTGTCTAAAAACAATTCAAATACAAATCATATTAGTACGCTCATAATATATTCTTCAAATCTACATTTGTGATTTGACTCTTTAATTTCTATCTTTGCCTCCACCAATCAGGTGTACTAAAGAAATCATAAAAAATCATAAAAAAAACTAATTATAAGCATTTACCTACAGAGTATAAAAAGTGAAGTTTTATCTACTTAAATAGCAATCGATCTTCATGAAGGCGTACTAATATTTTGGAATTCATGAAAGCTATCGATCTTCAAGTACCTTGGTTTCCAAAAAAAAAAATCTTCAAGTACCTGGACTGCTGTTACCGCATATGAAAAGCAATTGATAATACAGAACAAGCAACTGATATCTTGGAATTTAAAGCAATTAAAGCTTAATTTTTAATGTAATCATTAATTATTGTCTTAAATAAGATAAAAAAAGACAAAAAGTGAGTTTTTTTTTAAGTATGATTTGTATATGGTTAAATTGTAAGAGTCGGTTATTAATTAAAGCTACAATCACGTAAAGTGCAAGTAGATACGCAATAAAACTCTAGAAATTGTGCACGTCTAGAGTATTGACAATTATGGGTTGGGGTACACGGTGGTAGCTGACAAAGGAATAAACGCGTCGTCAGTTGTCTATCCCTAGATCAAATACAATTTATACAACCTAAACAAGCCTAATACGAGTATAAGGCAAGCATATGGGATCGAACCACAGTGAACGGATAAACACCACCAAATGTTATCGACAATTAAGCTAGTCCGGAATAGGAGATAAATAAACTAAAGTCTAAAGATGCTAAAACAAGAAATAAAACATTAAGGGAAATGGTTTAGGTATAGCATTCACTTGAACATAAACAAAGGCATAGAAATTGAATTACTTATGAACTAAACATGCATGAATATCGAAGTAAAAGATCCAATTTAGCCGCCTTCCGGGGTCAATTGGCTTCTCCTAACATAGTCTCTATGTTTCTACATTAGAACCATATAATAGGAGGTACTATTAAATAACAATCGATAGTAATGAACCTTAACTAAGTCAACTTCCGTTTCTTGTTAGCAAAGATTCACCTTTAATCAACCAACAATGTGCACTTGCAAGAACATTATAGAATATCAAGCATAAAAAGACTTTTATCACAAATAAATCAATTCTAAACCCTAGAACATGCTCAAGATCCAACAACACCACAACCATCCCCTTAATGGAGAAATTACTAACTAATCATGCTAATAACAAGATTAATTAACAAACAATCAAGAATAAACATGATTAACAAGCAATACCAACAACTAAAATAATAATCAAAATAAAGCAAATAAAAATAGAGGAGAGCGAGTTAGAGATTCTCATTGATTGAATGTGAAAATCTACAAACATGATAGTCAATCTTCTTCTTCAATATCCAAGCTCAACAATGGTAAAACCCTCACTTTCTCTCTCTAAACTATTCTAATCCTAACCTAAACCTTGAGAGAGAAGCTCTCCTAAAACTAATTAGCGAGTAGAATAGATGATAATTGAATTTTCCTAATTACCCCAAAAATGGGTATATATACTAAGCTAAGAATACTAAGCTAGGAAAAAGAAAAGAAAAGAAAGTAAAAAGGAAAAATAAAATAAGAAAACCAATATAAACATAAAGGAAAGAAATAAGAAAAAGGTAAAAGAAAAGAAAGAAATAAAAATAAAAAGAAAAGAAATATTATAAAAACAAAATCAATTCCCACCCAAAACATATCAGCCTCTTTCTTCTTCTTCGAATTAGCGGCTTTGAACTCCATTGAAGAGCCTCACCATCACCACCGTTCATCAACCATCATCATCAAATCGAGCCCATTCAATATTCATTAAATATCATGTGAGAAGCTCGTGCTACGGTTCAAAATGAACCCAGAAGACCGCGCTCGCGGAAGACTAGGTTGCGCCCGCGGTGGTCTGAGCCGCGCCATCTCCTAGACATCTCCTTGGCATCTACCGAAACTTGGAGAAAGATGGAAGGACCCAAGGCCGCGCCCGCGGTGGTCTGGGTTGCTCCTCACTGCTGCGGATTAGGTTCGATTGGTTGCGGTGGCTGCTCTGGTTTTGGTGGCGTTGTTGCGCCGATTTTAGTGGCTGAAGGTGGTTGATTGGTGTGGGTTTGGTTGCTGCTGTTATTGCGCAAAGAGGTGTATTGAGGTGGCTGATGAATTCGGGGCTGATGGGTTGGTGTGAAATGGTGGTGGTGCGGCTAATTGATGGTTTGTTATGGTTTGGAGCTGGTGGATGATGGTGGTGGTGCGGCTAATTGCTTGTTTGTGTGGTGAAGGGGGCAACAGTGGTGTTGGTTGCGAATTGGTGATTGTACGGGGGTGATTGGTGGTGTTGGTTGATGTGCGTGTGGGTGGTGATGTGAGGGATGTTGCGGTGGTGTGTGAAGGTTGATGGTGGGTTTGCAGGGGAAAGGTGGCGAAGTGGCTGTGACTTGGTGATTGAGAATGGTTGGAGGTGGATCAAGGGAACTTAGTTGCGGATTGTGCTGTGGATTGGGTGGACGGTGGTGCAGGGGTTGCGTGTGAGAGGAAGTGGCTGCGGTGGTGTTGGTTGCAGCACATGTTGGTGAGGTGAATTGTGATTGGAGGCTGGTGGTGGTTTATAGGAGGTGGCTGCATGGTGGTTGATTGGTGCGCAAGGGAGCGATTAAATTTGACATGAATTCGGAACCAAACTCACTTGACTTAAAACCCGAACACCTACACGCAAAACCGAGAAAAAGGATTAAGAAGAATAAAATAGAACTAAGTAATAAAATAAAACTAAATAAACTAAAATATGAAATGAGAGAATTAAAACTAAACTAACAAAATTAAATAAAACACAAACAAATAAAATATGAAAAACACTCCAAGCTAATTAAAATAAATAAAAGTAAAATAGAAATAAGAGAAATAAAACTAAAACTAATAAAGACATAAAACTATACAAGTAAATAAAATAGACTTAGAACTAATTAAAACTATGAAAGTAACAAAGGAAAGGAACGAAATAAAATAAATCGAAAGAAAATAAAATACAAAAATAAACTAATTCTAATTAAATAAAGAAATAAAATTAAAACACACTAAAACTAAGAAATAAACTAGAAACTTTATTAAAAGGGAAATAAGAGAATAAAAGGCAAAATAAGGGAAAATAAACACGAAAATGACTCTAAAACTACTCCCTAAGAGTGACATAAATGTCACTCATCAGTAGCACATGAGTTTTCAAGGCTTGTTTATTCAATTTGTCCTCTTTTCTTTTGGTATCTATATTTTATTTTGCAAAGAGATATAGATGGGATCCTACACTAATTTTGTGAGAGTGGAGTCGCGTTCATTCTTGTAGCTGCACTATCTTTTTATTTAATGGTCATTTGACCAAAATGATTTGGTAGTTGGATAACCGTGTCTATTGCTTAATCCAAATTTCATTAAATTGAATATAAAGAGCCAAAATGATTGAAATTGGTTAGTGAGTATGTTGAATTAGGATTATTTAAATTATCACAAGGAATGGATAGACATTTCATCAAACTTGAGTCCATTTTATATAGTCCTCTCACTAATTGGAGACTTAAATGGAGAGCGCGAAAAGTCAAGAGAAACTAGGGCTTTCTAGTGAAGAAAATGATCTTCTTCAAAGGTCCAATAAAAAGTTCTAGAAAACCCCTGATGATGTAGGTGTGGATCTAGGGGGTTTTATGGCTGAGGTTGATCTCATGGATGGAGAAGATTATGCTATGGATACGATGGTGGAGAATACGACATTATCGAATGGAAATCACAAGGTTTCATACTCTTATGTGACTAAAGGGATCGATAGCTTTGTTAATCCGCTTTATGATGTAAACATGTCTAATAAGGACGAGGTATATTATGGTGAATGTCACGCTGTTGAAGAAGAGGAAGACTCTTGCTGCCCTACAATCCTGCTTACCAAGTAAGAGAAGTGCTGCCTTCGACACCACTAGAAGAACGCACCAATTATCAAATTATTTGATAAGAAACTGGGTTATGAGATTCTTATCAAACGCTTAAGGATGAAATGGAGCTTTAAGGGGGATATTGCCCTAATTGATGTTGGATGCGCCTATTATATTGTCAGGTTCAATAACCTTAATAAAAATGTTTTTTTTTTTTTCTGGCGAAGGGTCCTTGAGTCATTGGAGATAGCTACTTGACTATCCGAAAGTGGGTACCGAACTTTATCCCTGACGAGGAATCGATCAAATCCCTTACAGCATCGGTGCGTATCCCTAATCTCTATGTGGAATATTTTGACAAGAATTTCTTTCACAAATTTGGTTCCAGGATAGGTAAAGTAATGCAAATCGATAAGCACACAAAAGCTCAAAGTAGAGGACAATTTGTTCGATTTATTATTGAGGTGGACCTGACCAAGCCCCTACTGTTCAAGTTCCGTACGAATGGTAGGATTTAGCGCATTGAATATGAAGGGTTGAGATTAATCAGTTTTAAGTGTGGAAAATTAGGACATAAAGAAGATCAGTGTGACAATTTCAATATGGATAACATAAGTAGTAATGAGAAGGCGTTGGCTCTGCAAGACAATAATGATCATCAGGGAGAAGTGCAAAGTCGATTTAACAAGCCTGAAGAGAATGAAGCCTATGGTACTTGGATGATTGTCCAAAGAAATAATTGAAAGTAGCTAGTGAAAAGCAAGTAGGACCAAAACTTGAGAGGAAAACAAGACCAATATAGGAAAGGAACTCCCCTAAATAAACCTGGGAGTGGAGAAAATAATATTCCAAGGAAAGACATGATCAATGGAAATAAAAGTAAAAAACAAGTGAACAGTCTTTCGGGGTCTAGGTTCAGTATTCTTCAAATGGAGGAAGATGTAGTGGAGATTCCATCATTGCTACTAAAGAATCAATCTGTGGATAATAATTTAGAGGGTCAGTTTGATCAAGGACATGTACCTCATGTAACTACAGTTAATTTGGAAGAGGATGATGTGATGGACAATGTGAAACACTCACAAGAGAAAGTTGCTGAATTTGACAATGTCGGAATAGAGGTAGAAGGGTATTGTTGGACTAGGAGATTCTCTTAATAAGGAGAAGGAAACTGATTTGAGTGATAATCTTGGAATTAATAATTTGGCGAATAATTGGATGCATTCAAGTGGGAAGAATCAAGGAAAAGATCAAGGTGGGAATCTTAATAATTTCTTTCCAAAAGATAATCTTTCTTTTGACAAAAGATTACCATTGACAGCTTATAATAAAAATCCGGTGTCAATGAATGGTAGAGTGATATGGAAAAAGGATAATAAAAAGATCTCGTTGCCTTATTCGAAGTCAAGGTATGGATCTACAAAGGAAAATTGGTTTGAAGTAGCCTCTCGTACTCCATCTGCTTTACAAAAAGGTTCAGAAAAAAGTGCGAGCTTTGGTGACCCTGTTTAGTATAGTATTCATGTTCGATTAATGTTCCGATTACGTTGGAGACTCGTATTCCCCCGACATACAAGATTTTCATCGACTACCCGATGGAGGGGCCCAACCAGGTGTCGTGTCATCCATTGGCAAACAAGATGCATCTAGAAGTAACTGCTTACTTTCCTCCGATGCACAATCATCCGGATCTATTGGCTTTGTTTCAGATACCAATAGAGACGGACGGTCCAATGAAAAAGCTAAGTGACAAGTTCCTCTCAATGATGCCTCGAGTTCCTTTGAACAGTTATGATTGCTTTCCCTCTTTTCCATCGTTTAATATGTCTTTAAAACTATTAATTTGGAATGTTCAGGGAGTTGGGGCTGTCTTTGATTAGAAAAATTGTTAGGATTAATAGACCTACTGTGTGTTAGTTGAGACAAGTATGAGTGGGAATCAAACCATTACTATTTGTAACAAGATTCGCTTTTCTAGCAATATTCGTGTGGATGCACAATGTTTTGTTAGAGGTATTTGGGTTTTCTGGAAGATGATGAAGTGACTGTTACCTCGTATGATTATCATACTCAACATGTAACTGTGCGGATTTAAAGAGTTAGCGAAGAACCATGTTTATTTTCGGCAATTTACGTCAGTCCTAATAGTAGAATGAGAAAGGACCTTTGGAAAGAACTTGAGAAAATCAATGAGAATTATATAGGGCCATGGTTAATGGCATGGGATTTTAATGAGACTTGTAATATGTCCGAAAGAAATGGTCTTGGTAGTTCTGAAATGGTTCGAAGGTGTAGGGACTTTTCTAATTGGATTGAGAATAATAATCTTATTGATTTGTGATGCTCGGGTCCGAATCACACATGGTTTAAAGGGAATACTCCAACTACTTTTAAATCTGCCAGATTAGATCATGGCCTTGTTAATGAAGCCTGGCTTATGAGATTTTCGGAAGGTGCTGTGAGAAATTTGCCTATATCAAGGAGTGACCATTGCCCTATACTTGTGAATACTATGGGTTTTGCTCCTCTTCCTTCAGCATTAAAGTCGTTTCGATTTCATGCATCCTGGATGAATCATGCCCTTTTTAACTCCTTTGTTCTTGCTAAATGGGATGTTGATGCTCCCCTTATCCCCTTCCTAAAAAAGTTTGCAAGGCCTGTTAAATGATTGGAATCGAGATGTTTTCCATAATATTTTTCGAAAGAAAAATGAATTGTGGGCTCGGCCAGAGGGAATTAAGAGAAGATTATTGCAAGGAAGGGATATACATTTGATCAAACTTGAGTCTATATAGCACAGAGAGATGGATGATGTTTTAGCTTAAGAAGAGTTACTTTGGTTCCAAAAATCCTGTATTGAAGCAACTAGGGATGGATATTGTAATACAATATATTTTCATCTCTCCATCATAATTCGAATAAAGAAGAATAGAATTGAGACCGTTATGAATTCAGCAGTTGAATGGGTTTAGTGTCCGATTGCTGTAAAGGATATGGTGCTTGTATATTGGCAGAGCTTATTTTAAGAGGAATTGTCAGAGTTTGTGGGGAAAAGGTTACTGCTTGATGACTTCCCTTTCATTGAAAAATCTTATTTTGAGGCCTTTTGCTGACTGTGAAGTTAAAAAAGCTCTCTTGATTGTATGAGTATCTAAACCATTTAAAGCCCCAAGGCCGGATGGATTTCAACCCTTGTTCTACTAATAATATTGGGAGTTGGTGGCTCCTAATTTAATCAGACTAGTTAAAGATGTTCTTGAAGGTCTTAACGATGCTTACTTAGTCGTCCTTATTCCGAAGATGGATCTGCCTCAAAAACCTAATCATTTTCGGCCCATAGATTTGTGAAACATCACTCATAAATTGGTGACAAAAGTGATTGTTAATCGTCTCAAGTCTGTTCTTCCTACCCTTATTTCTGCAACCCAATGCAGCTTTGTTACAAAAGACAAATCTCGGATAATATTATTATTGTCCAAGAAGTATATATTGCACACTATGAGAAACAGAAAAGGAAAAGTGGTTTGGATGGCAGTTAAAATTGATTTTGAGAAGGCTTATGATCGGCATCGATGGACTTTTATTAGAGAATATCTTCTTGAATTGAGATTGTCGTTAACTATGGTAGATCTTGTAATGAATTTTATCTCTTCAGATACACTCCAAATTCTCTGGAATGGTGAACCTACTACGGCTTTCACTCCTAGTCAAGGTATTCGACAAGGAGATCCCCTTTCTCCCTATCTCTATGTGATTTGTAAGGAACTTCTAGCTCATTTAATTGAGAATGAGGTTTGATTTAGAGGTTGGAAGCCGGTTAGAGCAAGTAGAAACGGACCAAAAATTTCCCATTTTGCATTTTCGGATGATTTAATTCTATTTTGTGAAGCCTCGGTTGAGCAAGCGGATTGTGTGAAGAGGTGCTTTTATATATTTTGTAATGCTTCAGGGAGTAAAGTAAGGTTCGACAAGTCTTGTGTTTTCTTCTCGGGGAATACTTGTCATGACGTTAGACAGGCTATATGTGACTCGTTAGGCATGATAGTACGGACGATTTGGGTACTTACCTTGGTGTCCCTGCCATTAATGATAGGACATCGAAGCAATATTATCAGTACTTGATTGATAATATTAATGTGAAGCTTGTGGGGTGGAAATCAAAGGCTTTATCTATGGCTGGTAGAGCTTCCTTGGCTCAAGCTTGCTTATCTTCGATTCTGTACTACACTATGCAAACTACAAAAATCCCTCGATCTACTTGTGACAAAATTGATAAGAAAACAAGGCAGTTTTTGTGGGGTGGAGATGAAGACCATTGAAAAATTCACTTGGTTTCTTGAGAGAATGTTGCGAAGCAAATATCGGAGGGACGGTTGGGCTTACGGTCTTTGAGACAGTTGAACACAACTTTCTTGACAAAGTTGGGGTGGCGGATTCTTACTGAACCGCAAGTGTTGTAGGCAAGGGACTTGAAAAATAAGTATTGCGATGGCCGATGCGATGTTGAGATGTTTAAGGACAAAGGCAATGCTTCTAATGTTTGAAAGGGCATTGTGGATAATATTGATGTTCTCAAGAAAGGAGTGGGTATGGCTGAAGGAAATGGGAAATGCACGTCATTTTGGAGACACAGATAGGCTGGTAAAGTCCCATTACTTGAACTGGCTGAACCTCCTCCCCCAACTGAATGCATGATGTTTCTGTGAATGAAATGTGGGATTGAAATGTGGGTTGGCGCATGGATTTATTTGCGAATGTTTTACCAAACTCAATTATGGAAGTAATTGCTTCTCATGAGATTACAAAGGATGAAGATTATGTCGATGAGGTCTTTTGAAATGGTGAAACTTCTGGCAAGTTCATTGTTAGTTCAGCAATAAATATCATTCAAAACTCCACTCATGTGAGCGAGGAAGTGAAACTATGATGGAAGTCTATATGGAAAGCGCCACTTCCTTAGAAAATTTGTATGTTACTTTGGCTTGTTGTCCAAGATAGAATTATGTCAAATGTGAACCGGTTTATTAGAAAGCTTACCACTGATCCTCGGTGTAAGATTTGTGGTGCTGAAGAAGAAGATACGAATCACATTTTGCGTGGCTGCAGTGTTGCGTAAGTAATTTGGTGTAAGCTTGGCTGGAATTTGACTAGTCTTGATACGAATATGTCGTGCTTAGAGTGGGTTCCATTCCACATAGAGGCCAAATCTGAAGTTGAAGAGCAACAAACTATTTTATTTGTTGTCACTTTGTGGTGGCTATGGAGATGGAGAAACGAGAGAGTTTTCTTATGAGAAGCTAATATTCCTATCAATCAGGTGGCGTTCATTTGTGCGTGCGTTGGTGATATTCGGAAGGCTTTGGATGCTCCATTGAGACGATATGTAAATGACATTCTTAGGTGCCATGAAATTTCTATACGGTGGGAATTACCTAGAGTGGGATGGGTGCGCTTTAATACAAACGAGGCCTCAAAAGGAAACCCAGTTAGGGCAGGGGCTGGAGGGATTATTCATGGTCATGATGGTGAGGTTTTACAGTTATTCGCCTCACATTGCGGTTTATGCTCCAACACAAAGGATGAGTTGTTTGGTGTACTAAGAGGGCTTGCTTTGGCTTGGAACTTTGGATATAGATGTGTGCAACTTTCCATCGACTCTGAGGTAGTAATGTGATTTTTGGTGAAGGAGGAACCTCCACAATCCTTACATTCATCTTATTTGTAAATGCAAAGCAAAGCACTTATCTGGCGACAAGGATGGGAGGTGTCTATAGGGCACTAATTCAAGTGGCTGATTGGTTGGCTAACTATGGTGTCTCGTCTGATCAAAAGATGGTATTTTTTGAAGCGGTCCTGGCTCATGCTCACGTTAGGCTCACCAAGAGGACGAGCTTATCGATGCCAGTGAGGGGACTTTCACTAGCCTTGGGGAGTTCCCTGAGTGGGATGGGCGTACCTTGTACTTTGCGCCCCAGACCAGTTTAATATCTCAGAGCGTGTTCGGCTTAGGATGACTGACGAGCGGATTTGTTGCCACGGTGCGGGCAACGACAGTACAGGACAATTGTACGATTCTTATTGTCGGAAATATTTTAGGCATCCCATACATGAGCCCCATTGTGATCATATACTTAAGCATGGTGGCGTCCAAAGGGAAGGAAGCTAGAGCAAAAGAGTCGTTGACAAGTTTTAGGAACTTGTAAACTGTTTACAAGGTGAAGGTTACACGCCTTCACGATCCGTGAAATCGCTAACTCCATAGTGGTCCGGAACCATGACTGGATATTTGGGGATGAACATACAAATCCAACCTAAAAGAGATTGAACCTACCCTAGAAATAGGCCTCTACTTTATTCTTCTCATATTCATGTACGCTTTCTGACTAACATACAATCAATATATTAATCCTAAACTTGTTTAATCTATGTTGGTTGAATATTAATGCACAAACAAGTCTATTATTGGCGATCATTTGAATTAAAATCACATTAGCCTAAATAAAATTATCAATTATCTTATTAAGCGTGATTACAAATACAAATTCCCTTTAATCCTGCAAGAGAGGGCGTGATCAAGCAATAACAATAATATCAAGCAACATAATAACAACAAATCATCATCATAATCTCAACAAAGCACAATAATATTAGCAAGATCCTAGGCATGACACTAATAAGATTAATAACAAATCGTAACATGTCACTAAGAAATAAAGATCAAAGCTTTAACCCTAACATGATACTAACTGAAAGGAAAGGTGTCCTTCGAACAAGTGTACTATTCCGTCAGTGGGTTCAGAATTATTAGAAAGCAAATATATTCAGTAAGGTCAAGTGATCGGAATGCCTAGGTGGAGGCCGCTTCCGATAAGTAATATTAATGCATAATTAATATTACAACTTGTAGACACCCATTTGTGTCTCCCCAAAACCAAACCCAGTGATGAGTGCCTTTCACGTCAAATCATAATCGAATGAAACGAAAGTGTGGAAAGGTCTAGTGTTGCGGAAAGTTTTATTTCTTTTCTTTTCTTTTCTCTTCTCCCTGTTTTTGAAAACTTTATTTTAAGGAAACAGCCAATCCAGTTTGGTTGGTCCATGATATGGGTCCAATAGTGGTTTAGTTGGATAGGGCTTGCAAAGACCTTTCCAACGATATATTATAAGCCCAATTCCGATGAATGTTGAGGAAGTTATGGCCAATTTACTAAACTGGGCCCGGTTTGAGTTTTAAGTACGGCCCAATGATCTAGGGGAGGGCCTAATATGATTTATCATTCCTAATGTAATTAGGAATGGTTTTGGTCTTCTAGAAGTTTCTAGAAGGTTCTCATCATTCTTAATTCAATTAGGATTCTTTAGAGTTTTAATTAGATCAAATAGCATTTTCGACTGAAATTATATTATTTTATCTTCCAGTACGAGAATTTTTATCAGAATTTCGAAAACGCGTTAAAAGCCGGTTTGGCGTCCGACCCCAGGCCTTGGCGCGCCTGGAACCAGGATTGGCGCCAGACGCCAGCCATTGGTGCCTAGTGCTAGCCACTGGTCCTGGCGCCAAGGTGGTTCTGTGGTCTTCAGACTCTGTTTTGATAAATTATCTTTTTTGGCTGATTTTCTCTATAAATATCGTATCAAAACTTCGTTTTCATGGACGGATGGTCAACACCAATTATCAACTATCTTCGTCATCTACATCTATTCTCATCAATTCTCGTCAATTCTCTTCATTCATCATCTTTCGTTCATCAATCATCAATAACATTGATTCTTTAGTATTCTTTTCTATTTTGCTTTTTAATACAAAATTCCGCATTCACAAGATCTTGATACACCTAGCCATATTCGAAGTTGCCTTCGCCCTAGACGTGAAAGGTTTTAATTTCTGAGGGTTTGGTCCCTAATCTCTATTTCAATTATTTAATTTAATTGCTTTGATTACTATTTTCCTTGAAGTTACTAACGTGTGTATTTTGTAATTAGAAAGAGGTAGGAGGCATCCAAGTAAGTACTTTAATGGTTTAATTGATTTCATGATGTAGATATCATGCTTAAATTGTTATTTTGATGATTCCTAGTATCATGTCTAGGGTATTTTTGATTTAAAGTATGATGCTTCCTATGTTCTTTCTAACATTTATGATTATGATTGATGATGATTATTTATTATGTTGATTGATGTGTATTATTATATATTGTTATTGCTTGATCACCTTTATTGTATGTTTAAAGGGAATTGGTATTTGCAATCACGCCTAATAAGATATTAATAATCTTGTTAGGGTTAATTGTGATTATAATTTCAAGTGATCGCCAATAATAGTTTATTTGTGCATTAAATTCAACCAACATAGATTAAACAGGTTTAGGGTTAAATCTATTGATTGTATGTTAATCAGAAAGCGCACATGAATACGATCAGAATAAAGTAGAGGCCTATTATTAGGGCAGGTTCAATCTCTTTTAGGTTGGATTTGTACCTTCATCCCCGAACCCTTATTTGGTTCATGACCTTATGGAGTTGACGATCTCTTGGATCGTTAAGGGGTGTAACCTTCACCTCGTGAACGGTTTACAAGTTCCTTAAAAACTTGTTGGCGACTCTTTTGCTCTATCTTTTTCCCTTTTGGACGCCACCGTACTTTAGTGTATGATCACAGTGGGGTTCAAGCTAGTGGAATTTTAAAGGGTTGAAATTATTCCCTACAGTTTTTGGCGACTCCGCTGGGGACGATTTCTATTTTAATTCCTGAATTTGTTTCGGCAATGATTTAGAATGAGTGGATGAGACTCGAAAAGTTCTAAGTATTTCATGTGCGTAATTTTGATTAACATTATTGTCATATGCATAAAAAGGTTCTCATTGGAAAGACCATCCGTAATGAGTCAAAAACATAGGATTTTACACGTAGGAAATTTGAGAAATGTCTTTCACAACTAGGACTGAAATAACACCGCGCGAAACTGGATGATTTTATCGAGCACAGAAAGCTGTTGAGGCATGTGGGAAGTAGCGTCAGGGGCCAGAGCTTGGCGCCAAATATTTAGCCGTAGCGCTAGACGCCAGTATTGGCGTCAGGCGCTACAGTTAAAAGTTGGCGCCAGTCTCTGTTTGCTGGCGCCAATTTCCCCCAATACCGAGCCAGAAATATGCGTTCTAATTTCGACCGGTTTTTCGTATTGTTTGCTCGATCCTACTTCCTGATTGAATTTTTTTCTCACTTTTCTGAAACCCATATGTGTTCTACATATGGACATAACCCTCTGGGAATTCATGCTCTATCTACCCGATTGAACGCTCCTGGCAACAAAGGGTACATCTGAGATGTTGAATTCACCAAACCATGGAAGTGAGTTTTTTCCTAAAAAACTCGCGGTGTTCTATCCACACGCGTTAACCCTTCACGGTTAGGCTTCTACGCGGTGCATCTGAACAATTATCCATGGACCCTATTTGACTAAACCATATCCCGAACTTTAGAGAACTAGCGCCATGGTTAGGTTGCGAACTCATTGCATCATATTGTGCCTACTTGACTAATTGTGCATTATTTGTTGCGCATATATATTCTATGCTCCTCCTAACCGTTTGTTGATTTGTGTTGAGATTATAATTAATGACTTAAAGAACTTTGCCTAATCAATTAATTAATTAATTAATTCGAGTCAATAAAGTTTTTCTTCTTTTAATCGGAATTGACCTAGTACGACTTTAGGCATACCTAAGTTGACTAATAATATCGAAAACAGTCCCAGAACGAGGCTCCAATATTGGTACCAAAATCTGGGTTGTAGCGCCACTGTATGGTGCGTAGCGCCAGACATTTACTAAAAAGTCTGGCGCCAACCACCATATTGTGACGCCAGTCCTGTCGCTTGGCCGACAGTTCGGATTATATGTCGAGTCATCACCTAATGTCTAATTATTCTGTTTCCTGTTTAATTCGGTTAATTCTGCTTAATTGAATCAATATTCGAGTTTAGGCACTAAGTCCCATGGTCTTACACAAGAGTCCAAGCATGTCACTTACACTCAATACACACACCATTACACATGTCTTGACCATGATTAAGGGAGTCTTGTGTGCGCGCGTTATTTTTCGTCATTTTTTTTTTAGGGGGGTAAGTCGAATATTAATCCTCCAATAAATAGTACTTAAGTTCCCTAAACACATGTACATTATTGCTCCCTAAAAATATGCATACTTTTCTTTTTTAAACAAAAGCCATAAAGTCAAAACTGATTCGAGTCAAGTAATTAAAATGCAAACTGGCTTAATCTACAACGCGTGGTTAAGAAAGGAAGGACGATTAATCAAAGATAACCTCTTCGTACAAGTCCAACTTTTTGACAAACCTATAGCTCGCAAGAGGAAAGCAAGAGTTATAATGGCAACTCAGGAAGAAGTTAACGATCTCAAGAACCAATTGGCTACTGTAACCGAGACACTAAAGCTTCTCGCACTTAAGATCGAAGATCCCGCGAAGCAACAACAGATGGACCTCATGCAAGAAAGCCTAAGCAAGTTGTCCAACGACTACAAGTTTCAAGAACTCACATCCCAAGGGGTCTCGGTGGATAAGGATCTTCTTCCGCAGAAGTTCAGTGCCAACGACATCCCAAAGTTTAGGGCAATCGACAACCCCTATTTCCATCTAAGAGCATTTGAAACAATAATGAGTATCAAGGGTGTCGATAAGAAAATTTTCCCTTCTTTGTTCTCGCTATCTCTCGAGACCGTTTGCCAACAATGGTTCTTTTCTCTTGAAAAAGAAAAGACCTCTACCTGGGAATCCATAGCAAACGCTTTCGTCGATAGGTACAAGTGCAACGTTCAAGTCGAAACTGACCATAGAGAACTTGAAATTCTCAAGCAGAAGGAAAATGAAGGCTTCACATCTTTCTTTAACAAGTGGAGAGAAACCTCAGCTAAAATGATTGAGGTACCAAGTGAAAAAGAGTCCGTGAGATTGTTCATTAAAAATCTCCAAGAAAAATATTCAAAACATCTTAAATATCAAAATAACCTTCATACCTTTAAGGCTGTTTATGATATTGGGATTAATATTGAAGATGACTTAGCTAAATCTAAAGCTGCCAACAATAACTCCAACAGTGGCTGGAAAGGAAAGAAGAGCGACAATCCTTCTTCTTCCAAAACCGCCCACTCGAATAAGGTTAGCACCTTTAATCTAGGAGAAGTCCTTGCCATGAACAACCAAGGACAAAAGAAACTGTTTAGGAGAAACTTCACTCCTATTGGCATGAGTTATGACACCGCGTTTGATCGGCTAAATGCAAAAGGTCTTATAACTCCCATTGGACCATTCGGAGATCCACCAGTCGAGAAGAGATCGCCTAATTGGAACCCCAATGCACATTGCAAGTATCATCAAGGTAGGGGCCATTCTACAGAAAGCTGTTGGAAGCTTAAGGAAGCTATCCAATACCTGATTGACAGTAATAAGCTGTCATTGCCTCCTGCCAGTAAGAAACCGAGTATTGACAATGCACCTCTAGCTCACACATTGGTTATCTCCGATGAAGAAAGCGAAGTTGACCCCTCATCTCTCATTAAGCCTGTCAAAGTGACCGAAGAATAAGAAGAAGAGATCTTTTTCGATGTCGAGGATAATCCTCCAGAACCAGCAAATGAGGTAGAGATACGAATACTCACACTGTATCTGAGGGAGACATCACAACTGTTACATGAAACTCTTAAAATTCTGAATGAACTTCGCAAGGAATATGATCAAGAACCTAAGAGAGAATTCACACCAGTAAAAACGGCTTATGAGGCAAAACACTTTCCCTTACAAGTCACCGAAAGACCCAAGAAGAGCAATAAAGTTTATACTCCAATTGGGATCCCGTATGCACAAATGTTTAAAATGCTCTCCGAGAGTGGAAAAATCAAACCTCTCGAACCAAGACCATTTGAATCATTAAAAAGAACAGATAGATATTACTGTCAATACCATCAGTCAGGAGGACACACCATAGAAAACTGCTTCAAATTCAAGGATTTGGTGCAGAAAATGATTGATAGAAAGGAATTAGTCCGAATTCAACAAGAAGAGGATATAAATGTTAATGGAGTATGGGACAGTGATGAAGAAGATGTCTATCTAAAAGACATATTAGGACCTTCACCTTCCATATCATACACCACGGACGACATTTGGGCTGAAAAAGATGCATCAATAGACGTCCTCACAAGATCCGGGAGAATACAACCCCCTGTTTCAACGCAACCCATGCCTACTGTACAACAAGTTCCCATACCTATCATCGAAGACAATGACATTGTTAAACAATTCAAGAAGACAAAAGTAGAGATGAATGTATGGAAGCTTCTAGCAACATCTCGAGAACATAGGTTCGCTGTGATGAATGCCTTGGATAAAATCGGGATAGATTCTGACACCACTCCTGAGGGACTAGCTAACTTCCTCACGAGTGATCTCCCTAGTCCAATTAATCTAATCACCTTATCTGATAAAGATTTACCCCCGGAAGGTGACAAGCACTACAAAGCGTTTAACCTCACAGTAGTCTGCAAAAGAATGAATGTTCCCATGACGCTTGTAGACAATGGATCGGCTATTAACGTCTGTCCACTTAGGACTGCGAGGATGCTCGGCATAAAGGATGAGGATTTAACTCCGTCCACACAAGGAATAAGAGCTTACGATAATACTCGACGTCAAGCTCTTGGTAAAATAACCCTAAATGTGACGGCAGGAGCAATAGAACATGCTACTACTTTTCAAGTGGTAGACATCAAAGCCTCATTCAATCTGTTGTTAGGACGCCCTTGGCTCCATGATCTAAAGGCCGTCCCTTCATCTCTCCACCAACAAGTGAAAGCTATAGTTGGAGGAATCCCCATCACTATTGATGCTTCGCCAATGAGGATCAAGTCAATAGAGAATCCAATCATCAATGTGGAGCACGACGAAGATGATGAAGACCTATGGGGCTTTAACGAAGAAGTCTCCTTAATCCAAGAGGATGAAAGGACATCTCTTTGCCACGACCCCCATTCCAACATGATTATCAACACTATGCTGAAAAAACAAGGACACTTCCCTAGGATGACCTTAGGAAAGAAGAAGGGGATAGCAAAATCGATAGAGTCACCTGGCCTCCCTAAACTAGATACTTTCGGACTTGGTTTCGAACCGACTCGGAAAGATCTCAAGCGATCCCAGGACAAATTGAAAGCACGTAGAGACGCTCGCATTTAAAAGAAAGCAATTCCAATGGATCAGTACCCTCTTACGCTTAATGGTCAGTTTATAAAAGAAGGAGAGGACTAACCATGCTATGAATTTCCCGAACCATTTGTTGTAAATGGTATACGACAACCAGGATTCGAGATTTTCTTGGATTGCTATTTCACTGATGAAATCCCAACTCCCGTCCATAAGGAGAAAGCACCTCCATGCTTTGACTTTAACGTCATGGGATTACTGTTTGGGCGAGAAAAGAATGCGCCAGTTTATGAGGAAGACAACTCCTCACTCATTCAAACGGTCCTACAAAGCGAAAACTTCGACCCCTCGAAGCTAATTACTCCAGCTGAAGGATTACTGCAAGGGTGGCGCAAGACTATCAAAGTGATTACTCCGAGTGGGAGGAAGATATCAATCACGACAGGACAAGGGCCAATGTTTGAAGAATCGTCAGGGTCAGAGTCTGAGTCTGAGTCAGAGTCTTTCCCTTTAGAATCTTCTAAGTCTTTAGTTATAACGCCTTCCCTTCCTGTTTCTTCTCCTAGGATAGTTAGTGATCCGGTCCCTGAGGACATATCACTCTTTGATGTAATGATCTCAGAGTATAATAATATCGATCATTCTCCTTACTTCTCGTGTTCTTCCCTAACCCAAGATGACGAACATTGCTTAACTAACGATGAAAAAGATAAAGAATTTATTAAAGCAATGGAAACACTTGAAAAGAAAACACCAGTAATTGAAGAGACTGAAACAGTTGACATCTCACATGATTCAACTCATAAAAGAGAAGTTAAAATCGGACTAACATTGAATAAACAAGAAAGAACCGATTTAATTAACTTGCTTAAAGAATTTATCGATGTATTTGCTTGGTCATATGAAGATATGCCAGGCATTAACAGAGAAATAGCTCAACACACTATACCATTAATTCCAGGAATGAAACCTGTAAAACAAAAGCTACGTCGAATGAAACCCGACGTAGCACTTAAAATAAAAGAAGAAGTTCAAAAACAAATAACTTCAGGTTTCATCAAGGTATCCAAATACCCCGAATGGGTCGCTAACGTCGTCCTAGTTCCAAAGAAAGATGGAAGGGTAAGGATGTGTGTCGACTATCGAGATCTAAATAAGGCAAGTCCAAAGGACAACTTCCCTTTGCCACACATCGATATTCTGGTAGACAACACAGCAAATCACGCGCTCCTCTCATTCATGGACGGATACGCAGGGTACAATCAGATTCTCATGGCGAAAGAAGACATGGAGAAGACAACTTTTATCACACCATGGGGCACTTACTGTTACACGGTAATGCCATTTGGGTTGAAAAACACAGGTGCTACTTACCAACGTGCAGCAACAGCCTTGCTCCATGACATGATGCACAAAGAAGTCGAGGTATATGTAGACGACATGATTGTGAAATCAAAAGACCGTCCAGGCCATCAAGTAGCCTTAAGGAAATTTTTCGAAAGGCTAAGAAAATACAATATGAGGTTAAATCCCTCAAAATGTGCTTTTGGAGTCACCTCGGGCAAGCTCTTGGGATACGTCATAAGCTCTAGAGGAATAGAGATAGATCCAACCAAGATTAAAGCAATCATGTCAATGCCACCGCCCAAGACCGAGAAACAGATTCGAGGATTCATTGGCCGGTTACAATACATAAGCAGGTTCATATCAAAACTAACAACGATATGTGAACCAATCTTCAAAAAGCTCAAGAAGAACGTACCAGTAATATGGGAAAACAAGTGTTAAAAAGCCTTTGACCGGATCAAAGCCTATCTCGCAAATCCTCCCGTATTAGCGCCAGCACTTCCCGGAATACCTCTTAGGTTATATTTGACGGTTACCAAAGAGACAATGGGAGCCATGCTAGCACAAGAGGTAGAAAACAAAGAGAATGCAATCTATTACTTAAGTAAGAAGATGCTCGAATACGAAACACGCTATACACCACTCGAGAAATTGTGCCTCGCTTTGGTGTGGGCCACAACTAAGTTGAGACATTACATGTTGGTGCATACCGTTTTTGTGGTATCTCGATTGGATCCACTCAAATACTTGTTCGAGAAATCAACGCTCAATGGACGTATTTCAAGATGGATAGTCAACTTAGCCCAGTTCGATGTACGGTTTATGCCACAAAAAGCTATTAAAGGATCCGCGGTGTCAGACTTTCTGGCAGACTTTCCAAGAGAAGACTCGACACCAATACAGGATAGCGAATTTCCAGATGAAAATTTGATGGTCACCGAAGATGATACTTGGACCTTGTATTTTGACGGAGCCTCAAACCAAAAGGGATGTGGTGTCGGAGTGCTACTAGTATCACCTAAAGAAGAACACGTCCCAATCTCAATAAAGCTTGATTTCGACGTTACAGACAATGCTGCTGAATATGAAGCATGTGTGGTAGGCCTTGAAACAGCCCTGGCATTGGGAGTAAAGAAGTTAAGGATATTCGAAGATTCCTCTCTAATAATCAATCAAATATCTAAAAGGTGGAAAGTTAGGAGCGAAAGCCTAGCTCCTTACCAAACTTATCTGGAAACTCTTACCGATCAGCTAGAGAAGGTAGAATACACATATCTACCCAGAGAAGAAAATCAATTGCTGATGCCTTGGCAAGATTAGCCTCAATGGTTAGGATTCCCACGGATATCGAGCAAATGCCTCTATCTATCGAAAAAAGGCACAAACCGACAAAGAATAATGAGAATGGTCCACGAAGGAATCTGTGGAACTCATATAAATGGCAAAATGTTAGTCCAGAAAATAATGCGAGAAGGGTATTATTGGACTACCATGAATAGGGACTGCCATCAATATGTGAAAAGATGCCCTAAGTGTCAAATTTATGCCAACTTACAGCACGTTCCTCCATTTGCTCTACACCTACACCTCACCATGGCCATTCTCTACATGGGGAATTGACATAATTGGCAAGATCGCTCCTCCAGGGACAGGAGGCCATGAATTTATTCTAGTAGCGATTGATTACTTTACAAAGTGGGTTGAAGCACAATCATATGCTAAACTCACCGCAAAACATGTAGCACTTTTTATCGAAAGAAATATCATTTGTCGATATGGAGTCCCACATGAAGTGATAAGTGACAATGGAACTCACTTTCAAGCCGAATGTGAAGAATTGCTACATAAATATGGTATCCAACATCATCATTCGTCCCCTTATAGACCTCAAGCAAACAGAGCAGTCGAGGCAGCTAATAAAAATTTAAAGACTATCATCGAGAAAATGACAGAAAATTACAAGGATTGGCCTGACAAGCTTCACTTTGCATTGTGGGGTTATCGCACGTCAATCCGTACGTCAACAGGAAATACACCATTTTCTTTGGTATATGGAATGGATGTCGTACAACCTGTCAAACTAGAAATACCATCTCTACGTATTGCACTAGAGAGTAAACTCGATGAAGTCGAATGGGCTAGGGCACGATATGAAGAATTGATCCTACTCGACGAAAAACGACTAGAAGCTCTACATCACACTCAGTGTTACCAAACTCGTATGGCTAGACATTTTAATAAGAAGGTCAAGACAAGAAATATCAAAGTAGGATATTTGGTATTAAAGGCACTAAGGAAAAATGTTTTAGATCCAAGGGGAAAGTTTAGACCTAATTGGTCTGGCCCCTACATTGTCAAAACAATCCTGTCAGGTGGTGCAGAAAAATTAACCGATATGGATGGCAATGAATTCTCAAACATGACCAATCTTGACCAACTTAAAAAAAATACTACCCATAATTACTTGAGTAGGACACTCAAGAGAGCTACGTTCGGCCTGATTCCTTAAGAAAGGATACGTAGGCAACCCATTATGGGTGCGGCCACTTTACTTTTCGATATCTCCGCGTTCCAGAATCAACAAAAAGACAACAACAGTCGGAAAAGCAACTGGCGTCACAGAACAGAGCCTGGCGCCAGCAAAAAGCCATTAGCGCCAGACGACGGTATTAGCGCCTGGCGCCAGACCTCAATATCTGGCGCCAATTCGCAATTATTGACGCAAATTCAGTAATAAAATCTGGGCGAATTTCGGTGTTTTTTGGAAAATTTTCGACTTCCGTATTCGAAGAATTTCTGGAAAATTAATTTTTTCGGTTTTTTCATTGCTTTAATAAAATTAATTTAAAGTAACAATTTAATTGAAAGCTGAAATTTCATTAATAAAATAAAATTGCATTGTTAATGGAATTTAAATAAGGCTGAAATTAATTAACTTTAAATAAAAACTAAGAATATAATAAATCGAAATCTAAGCAAATGTTCTAATCTTTCTTCTCCTTCTTTGCTCTTTTCCAATTCTTTTCTGCCTCCTCCTCTTCATCCATTACTTTAGCCAGTAGGCATCCTTTAGAGGACCTACATTCAATCTTAGAATAGATTGTTTCTCCTTCAGCTAGCACCCCATGCTTCTTTTCCACCTAAGCCTTCTTGTCTATAACTTTCCTTTTCCCCTTGTCTTTAGTAGTATTCTTCTTCTTAGGTATTATAGGTGTCTTGAACTCAATTCTTGCACCTAAGCGTTCCTTGGCCGGTGTCACCCTGTCACCTAGACGATTCTTCACATCAGTTCTACCTTGATCAATTGAAGACTTCTTCAGCAACCACTTCTTTACATCATTAGGCAAAGAAGGGGGAACCTTTTGGGTAATCACTTCCCATAAAGGTCTAGCACTCCAGTACGTGTCAAATTTATCTACTTCTTGAGATATGGGATACTCATAGGGAGGACGAAGATCCCCGGAAGGAATATTTTGAAGCAAGCCATATTGTCTCTTTACTCTGCAGGGATAATAATATGTCATGCGAGACAAGCTTGGAAGACGGCAGAAAGGTTGCTTGTTAACACCAACCATCCTTTTTATTTTCCACCATGGGATGACCCACTTGATAGCAGAGTCACGTGATTCAAAGACTTTCTTCCACCCATGGCGCCCAATTTTAGGGATGCGCTTCTTTCTTCTTACAAAGCAAGTGGGCGTATAACTTTCAATGTCGTCCGGAGGGCTAATTAATCTTAGCCTTTCCATTAGCCACATCTGAAAAAAAAAAAAAAAAAAAAAAAAAAAATTCAATGCAAATAAATTAATATTACAATACAAAAATATATTTTGTAATTTCTGTAATTAAAAATATTATTTTTCCACCTGTAATAAAATTGGAGAACCGCGAAGGGGTGCTTTTGGGTCCCTTTTCAACTCATCTAGACTAATCATAGTCTATCCAACTATTAAAAGCATCGGATTTCTCCCTGATTCAATTTGTTCTAGCACAGTGGTTATAATTGATTGACCCTCATTAATTTTACCACTGCTAAGACAATATTGATTAAGCATGCAGAATAAGAACGCCCTTCTTCTATATATGTGAAAAGATTCAGAAAGCGGTTTATCAAAATAATAGCGTGCGAATTCTTTTAAGTTCACCACGTTGCCATTCACTATCCTTGATAAATCCCTTTCCTTCAAGTTAAAGAAGCGCTCAAAATCCTTATAGTAATATGCATCTACTCTAGGGATCACTACAAGGTCTATTGCAGGGAAGCCTAAAATAGCACCAAATTCCTCTGGCAAAGGGCTAATTTCATCATACCCTATTCTAAAATAATGTGTGTCAATGTTCCAATATTCTAAAGCAGTATGAATGAAGTCTATGTCTAGATCTACCCCTTTAATGCCATATATTCCCCCCAAGTGAAATAAATCCAATTCTTTTCTTTCTTTAGCATTGAGAGATCGACACCATTCATGAGAATATTGGGTGAAGGTTTTGGTGGCTAGAGACATGATTATTATTTTTTCTAAAGAGAAGAATAATTTTTTCGCTGGAATTATGTGAATAATCGGCTGAGCAGGGGGCTATTTATGCACAAATTGCGAGGAATTTCAACCTGACTGGAATACGTAGTCAGCGTCAATTGGCGTCACACACCCGAAATTGGCGCCACACAACAGCTCTTGGCGTCACACGCTAGCAATAGCGCCTGGCGCCACGCGCCACAGGCTGGCGCCAGCTGGCGCCAAGTCAGCAGGACAGCCGCGCGTGCTCAGTTTGCGTTTTGATATTAAATCGGAGTCGGTTAATGACTTTATGGCCCCATTTTAATTTCTTCTAAATATCTTTCTATCCTTTTCTTAATTAATTAAATATAGCAATTATGTTTAGTTAATTTTTTATTCTTTTTTTGGATTTTATATTAAAATTCAAAAATCAGTCTTTCTCTCCGTTTTATTTTTCCTTTTTATTTTTCCTTTTGGGGGAGAGAGTCGGATAATACCCTCCATCAATAATAAAAATGACGGAAATTTTCCGAAAAATTGTTATCACATTTGCACACACTAACATACACTAACATAATAATAATACATAATAATAGATTTACAGAACAGAGTGTCTAAATAACAAGTCAAAGGCAAAGTTCTACAAAAAGTCAAAATAAAATACATATACAGAAATAAACTACGGCGCCGGAGGACGTAGGCCCATCATGCCATAAAACTGCGCCGTCCGAGGAGTCACCTCTCCACCAGCTCCAGCCTCAGCACCAGTTTCAGTCTCCGTAGGAGGAGGGAAACTCAAAACAGGACCGCTCCAGCCAAGGCCAACCTGAGGCTGAGACCGCGGAGGCTGCTGCGATGACGAGCCAACCTCGTACATCCCACCACCTCTAAAAGCTGAGGTAGCCTCTCCTAACGGTGCAGCAAGAACCTCCTCAGAAGAAGACCTTGAGCCCTCAGCAACGTCGGCTCGAGCAGCCTCGGAACGACCACCTCTACCTCCTGACGAAGTGCGACGACGTCTCGAGCTAGACCTCGCCGGCTCTCTTTGCCCCTCAGGCCTCGTACGGGTGTGAGAAGCAATCGGCTGACCCTGCAAAAGAAATAAATCGGAAACAAGGTGAAAACTGAAGCATAGTGCAGAAACAATAAGTAAAGAAAAGGTACCTCTCGGACAGCGTCGTCTCGACGACAGGTAGCCGCGTTCCTCATCCGGACGAGTTGGCTCCGGAAGGCATCAATGCATCGTGCCATAGCCGAAACCACCTCGCGTGAGAACTGTCAAGGAAAGTTAAGTCAGTAAAAATGCATGATAACTGAATACAAGATTCTGAATTAGAGCTAGACTTACTCTTGTCTGGTGACGAGGAACCGACCGCTCCACGAAGCGCTCACCCTCAGGAGCCGGAGAAATCATCTCCTCGATCGGCCCGTACATCCCCTGGTAGTGGATGGACATACGAGGTGGCACAAACTCAGTGGGACCCTCCTGATGAAACAGAAAGAAATCAGTAAGGTATTACTTGGGGGCTACTCAGTGAAAAACAAAAAGCCAAGAATTTTACCCTCACATCCTCGGCCGGCACGGGGGCTGGAGCTAACAAAGAAAGCAGCTCCTCGGCATAACTCCACCCAAGGATCACATGGGACCGCCAAAGAGAACCAAGCTCCTCAGCCATGCTCGACAACTCTCTTTCGTCGAACATGTGGCGTGGTGGAGGAGCAGGAACGACAAAGGCATCGGAAGAGTGCTGTCTAGCAACTCTCTCTCCTAAATACGCAACCGCTCCGTAGGTCCCCAGAAAGTAACGGCGCTCATCAGAGTACTGTGCAGCTAATCCAGGGACTGTCCAACCGCCCCATGGCCGGTATACTACCTCAGGTCCCTATAAAAATACCAATCGGGTAAGAACATGTATAAAACGTCGCAGAAGAGCAAGATAAGCACCAAAAATCGTACCGAGATGATCCGACTCCGGACACGTGCGGTAGACAGGTCCACATGGTGGCCGCCCCAAGAGGCGCTCACCGGATACCCCCTCGGCGATGGTCTCGCCGGCGCAATGGAAGGAAAGTACTCATAGAACCAGATCTACAAAAAGCTAAAGCATGAGTAAATGCTAACTAAGCATATAGGGCTAAACTTTACAGGGAATAATGTTTACCTCTACAACTTTCCAGAAAGCAGACAAAGCGACATTCGTCCTAAGAGACCGGTGGCGACACGAGTCCCTCAGTGCGCGAACGAAGTCAGTATAGGCCAAGTTGGCCCAGTCATAAGTCCCGATCCGCCGGAGATCGCGAACAGTAGGGAGATAGTAAAGCAACGCCCTACTACCCCTATCAGGGGAGAATGTCCCTGACAACAACATCAGCACAAAGATGCGCACCCGCTGCTCTCGGGTGGTCGCATCGTCATCAAGAGCCGCTGCCAGCGTCGAGTGGCGAATCCCTCTAGCACTAAACTGAGTCGTCTCGACCTCAGCTCGGGTCCGAACAGCAATCGGCCCCAGTAGTTCCTCGACCTCTGGAGAAAAGACGTCGATACCGCCGTCGAATGGCAGCGGCACAGAAAAGAACTTCAGTCCTGTGATGAGACTGAAGTCTGTAGGAGTGACCATCATCTCACCCCATGGAAAATGAAAGGTGTTGGTAGTGTCCCAAAAGAACTCCACTAGAGCGCGTACTACGTGGTGACCCCCGCTTGAGGCAACCATAGCCTCGTAGGTCTCAAACAAGGCAACCAATCCGCAAGACTCCCATAGGAGTCTCGTCTCTCGATCTCTGGCGATATGCATCCTATACAAATCGCCTAGGCCATCGCAGCCAGAGCCGTGATGTCGTGTCCTTCCAGGCTCGGTTCCCCGTCTTACCCTCTCAGAAATATGGTGGACAGGGGCAAAGAACAAGGTCTGCTCATCCCACTTTGGGAACTGACCAAGTGAAGTGGACGGTGTAGTGTCGTCCTCCACGGGCTCATGCTCCCGTCTAGTGTTTCGGGATCGTGAACCTGAGCCTCGTTGTCTAGCCATGCTACATTGTGCAGAATCATCATAAATCAAGGTTCTATAGTATTTAAAGGTTTGCCTAGCCGCATGATACTATGTTCACAAAAACAGAGTACGTAGTACTAAAACAGAGCACAACTTCGAATTGAGCATGACATCATATTTTCAAGCAATCAAACAAATATTTGCAACACTATAGTGATTATTGTGACAAATTGAACAAGAATTGCTAGCAAAAACATCAAGAACGAGCCACATTGTTTTTCACGACCTTAGGAGGTCCAACAATGGCGGATTGCTCATTTCTTCGCCAAATTGAGTCAAACAAGTCTCAAATTACTCCCAAAGAAATATACAAACATAAACAAGCAATTTCATGGCATAAAGTTTGATAAACAAAGCAAATTGAGCATTATAAGTTTCGAATTCTCATGAAATTCGTGAATGAATATGCCGAAAATTCATAAAAACCGGTGTGAGTTGGAAGGAAACTTACATAGATCGGGAATATGGAGAAAAGAGCTTTGATTTGCAACAAATTTGAGCGAATTTGGTTGAGAAATGAATGAGCAACGATCAATTGAAGTTCCGACTTCTTTCGAACAGCGTTCGCAACAAACCAGAGCACGAGATGAACTGAAAACGGGAATTTAAAGTGATTCCCGTGCTGGCGCCAGTCCCTAGGCATTGGCGTCACATTTTGTGCTTGGCGCCAGACGCCAATTTCAGCGCATGGCGCTAATGCCATAAAACTGGCGCTGATTGATTTTCAGCGACGCCAGAGCAGCCAGCCACCTTCTGGGGTTGTGCTAGTCTTCTGCAATATATTATGGGTTCCTTGGTACGCCAGTTAGCCCCTCTGAGCAATTTGACATGATTAGGTAATCGGCTTGATTACATAAAGTGATCGACCTGATGAAAAGATCGTCTCACTAAGCTTAAAGCGCCTAAGTATTGGCTCATTAGCAAAAGGCACCGACATACAGGTTCATTAGCAAAAGGCACCGACATACAGGTTCATTAGCAAAAGGCACCGACATACAGGTTCAAGAGCAAAGAGCGCCGACGTACAGGCATAGCAAAAAAAAGCAAAGTTCAGGCGAACTTTCAAAGATCGACGGGCGTGGATCTTCGGTATTTTCCTTTGGGAGATTATCGCATCAAATGAGGATGACTTCAAGAGAAGGTGTCTTTGACATCATTCCCTAGCTTGCGGAAAGTTGTCACAAACAACTAAAGGTAATTTCGGGCGAAATTGTCTTCGATCATATTTCCTGAGGCATGGAACGTGATCATAATGCGGATGAGGATTATTTCAAGAGAAATAATTTTCGATGATATTCCCTTGGAAGTGGAATATTATCATTGCGGAGAAGGTAGTTTCAGGCGAAGCAATCTTCTAATTTGGAAGCAGTTACAAGGCATAGCGGTTTTCAAGCGGGATGACATTCTCTAGCTTGCAGGAGGTCATCAAAACAACAGCATCAAAACAATCGGTTACTTTCAGAGACGTGTGCTCGACGATGCAAGATACGCGTTTCTTAACTCTTTTATCTGTTTAACTAATGCTAGTTTTGCAGGTATCGGCGTTACAAGATTGATTTAGGATCGCAGAACGTTCTGAATAATTCTCCATCCCTATTGTTACTTTGACTTTCGTTTTTCGAAACTTGCGTTTCTCCAAACTCGGTCAAAGTGGGGGCTTCTGTAGACACCCATTTGTGTCTACCCAAAACCAAAACCAGTGATGAGTGCCTTTCACGTCGAATCATAATCGAATGAAACGAAAGTGTGGAAAGGTCTAGTGTTGCGGAAAGTTTTATTTCTTTTCTTTTCTTTTCTCTTCTCCCTGTTTTTGAAAACTTTATTTTAAGGAAACAGCCAATCCAGTTTGGTTGGTCCATGATATGGGTCCTATAGTGGTGTAGTTGGATAGGGCTTGCAAAGACCTTTCCAACGATATATTATAAGCCCAATTCCGATGAATGTTGAGGAAGTTATGGCCAATTTACTAAACTGGGCCCGGTTTGAGTTTTAACTACGGCCCAATGATCTAGGGGAGGGCCTAATATGATTTATCATTCCTAATGTAATTAGGAATGGTTTTGGTCTTCTAGAAGTTTCTAGAAGGTTCTCATCATTCTTAATTCAATTAGGATTCTTTAGAGTTTTAATTAGATCAAATAGCATTTTCGACTGAAATTATATTATTTTATCTTCCAGTACGAGAATTTTTATCAGAATTTCGAAAACGCGTTAAAAGCCGGTTTGGCGTCCGACCCCAGGCCTTGGCGCGCCTGGAACCAGGATTGGCGCCAGACGCCAGCCATTGGCGCCTAGTGCTAGCCACTGGTCCTGGCGCCAAGGTGGTTCTGTGGTCTTCAGACTCTGTTTTGATAAATTATCTTTTTTGGCTGATTTTCTCTATAAATATCGTATCAAAACTTCGTTTTCATGGACGGATGGTCAACACCAATTATCAACTATCTTCGTCATCTACATCTATTCTCATCAATTCTCGTCAATTCTCTTCATTCATCATCTTTCGTTCATCAATCATCAATAACATTGATTCTTTAGTATTCTTTTCTATTTTGCTTTTTAATACAAAATTCCGCATTCACAAGATCTTGATACACCTAGCCATATTCGAAGTTGCCTTCGCCCTGGACGTGAAAGGTTTTAATTTCTGAGGGTTTGGTCCCTAATCTCTATTTCAATTATTTAATTTAATTGCTTTGATTACTATTTTCCTTGAAGTTACTAACGTGTGTATTTTGTAATTAGAAAGAGGTAGGAGGCATCCAAGTAAGTACTTTAATGGTTTAATTGATTTCATGATGTAGATATCATGCTTAAATTGTTATTTTGATGATTCCTAGTATCATGTCTAGGGTATTTTTGATTTAAAGTATGATGCTTCCTATGTTCTTTCTAACATTTATGATTATGATTGATGATGATTATTTATTATGTTGATTGATGTGTATTATTATATATTGTTATTGCTTGATCACCTTTATTGTATGTTTAAAGGGAATTGGTATTTGCAATCACGCCTAATAAGATATTAATAATCTTGTTAGGGTTAATTGTGATTATAATTTCAAGTGATCGCCAATAATAGTTTATTTGTGCATTAAATTCAACCAACATAGATTAAACAGGTTTAGGGTTAAATATATTGATTGTATGTTAATCAGAAAGCGCACATGAATACGATCAGAATAAAGTAGAGGCCTATTATTAGGGCAGGTTCAATCTCTTTTAGGTTGGATTTGTACCTTCATCCCCGAACCCTTATTTGGTTCATGACCTTATGGAGTTGACGATCTCTTGGATCGTTAAGGGGTGTAACCTTCACCTCGTGAACGGTTTACAAGTTCCTTAAAAACTTGTTGGCGACTCTTTTGTTCTAT
Organism: Chenopodium album; assembly: GCF_948465745.1. Taxonomy (NCBI): domain Eukaryota; kingdom Viridiplantae; phylum Streptophyta; class Magnoliopsida; order Caryophyllales; family Amaranthaceae; genus Chenopodium; species Chenopodium album. The sequence goes on from NC_137838.1 coordinate 49,349,496, forward strand.
CTTTTTCCCTTTTGGACGCCACCGTACTTTAGTGTATGATCACAGTGGGGTTCAAGCTAGTGGAATTTTAAAGGCTTGAAATTATTCCCTACACAGCTTAATCTTGACAGAACCCTTCGGGTCACACCCTTAGCTGTAAACGAACCGACTCGACGAATTAATTTGGAAGAATTAATTCGTCGCCTGAATATTAAATATTTAGACGTCGGAAATTCGAGCTTGGAGCTTCGAAACCGAGCATCAGAGAATCTCAATTGTCGAGCCAAAATTTAGGATTTGGCGAGACGGGAAAATGCTTCAAGTAACAAGTAAAATCCTAGCCACGCGAAAGACTAGGAAAGCACGTCCAATAGGAGCGTGGCACATGTGACACTTGTTACTTGTTCCTTTGTTTATTTAACTAAGGGTTGAATTCATTAATCATTCCAAGTGGGATCTTTTTGTGAAAAAGTCCCACATTCAATGATGAGTGGAATTCACAAGCTATCCTTCCTTATAAATAGTCAAAGCATGGCATGAGAATTCCTTGCTTGAGTAGGAGTTCAATAGAGCATTACATTAGCAAAAACTCTTAAACTCATATAATACTCGAGTTTTGGTCGGACCTCGCTAACCTGGAGGTAACGGACCTAAAAGTCGCTAGTAGTTTTTGCGGGTGGATTTCCTTTGGAGGCTCTCATCTTAGCGAGGCTAAGCTTTCAAGTAAGAGCTTGTCTTTGAGGACGAAGCACGCTTTAAAGATAAATTCCGATTTTATCCTTTTATGTTTATTTGTTATGCTTTATGGTTTTATTAATTGCGAGTGGTTCTTTGGGTCGGGGTTATTTTCGCGGTAAGTTGGACTTACCAAACCCCAACAGCGGTATCAGAGCCTCGCTCATTTAATTTTAAAATAATAATATTTTTTCAAGGTGTTTTTATGGCTTAATTTTTCTGGTTTTGAGTTGCTAATTAGATTAGTAGCTCGTTTTATTTATTTTAACCTCGTATTAAAGCTATCATCGGCCTCGAACCTCGATTTTGACCCAAAAATAGTGAATTTTGGGTGGAAAAGGCGTTCTGGAAATGGTTTTATCCTTTCGGACTCGATTTTTAGCCAAAAAATGACAAGAAATGCAATTTTCGAGGGTTTTTTCGTTTTTACGAAAATTTTTAAGTCTTTCTAACCTTGAAAATTAATTGCATACTTATGGTGGTTATGTAATTGGTTCAATACATATTTTATGTGCAGTTTTCAACCTCTTTAGGTTTAATTACTTGGTAGTAATTTGTGCTTGAAAGCTTGGTTTTATTTTTTTCACATAATTGCAAACTAATTGCATTAAGTGTGAAATTATTGTTCTTTGAGGCTTCCAAGTATTAAAGATTCAATCTTTAATTATGTTAAGTGATTGAAACTTTATGTTACTAAATTCCATGAATTTTTATTAAACTTTGTTGATTTAATCATTTTTTAGTTGACTAGAATTATTAAGTTTGAATCTTTGTGATAGAAAATTGTTATCTTCACATTGGAAGATATAAATTTTCAAGGATTCACAAGTAATAAAGTTGGAATCTTTATTGAACTTATGTTCATTTTTCCAACTCCCTTTTATTTTGTCTAAAACTCAAGATTAATTTAAACTAATTAAATTAATAGTGAGTAATTGCCCTCTTATTATTTTTGTTGCACCAAGTTAAACCAATTTAATTAAAGAATGGTTCTTAGGAATTATTTTGGTTAGATGCACTTTGAAAATTTTATTTTAAGTTAGACTTATTTAAATTTTCGTTTTTGCTCGATGAATTAATTCTAAAATTAATTTAGAATTGATTAGAAATGTCACACCAAATCGGGAATTAATCTTTAGGCACAAGCACGCAAACCAAGGCAGAATAGCCATGTGCATCCCTCGGCCAGCTGGGCTGCTCGCACAGCCCGCATGTGGTTGCTGAGGGACGAGGCTGCTGCGCTTGGTGCGTTTGGTGCTAGGTGTGTGCGAGGAGCTGTGTGCTGACTTGGTGCATAAGGGGCATGCGAGATGATGCTAGGCGTAGCAGCAGCGCTAGGTAGCTGCAGCTAGACACGCATCGAGTGCGCGCTGCCAAGCAGTGCCTAGCAGCATCACAGCACGCAAGGCCAAGGCTGCTAGGCAAGCGCTCAGCACTTGCGTGCCTGTGAGTGCTCAAGGGTGCTAGCCTTGGGTAGTCGATGCACTTTTCTCTTGGTTTTAATTTTGCTTTTTGGTTGTTTTGTTTATTTTAATTTATTTTAATTATTTTATTATTTTAATTAAAATTTTGAGGCTAGGCCTCGAGTTTTAAGCGGCATTGGCAAAATTTATTTTGAAAAATTTTGGGATTTACCGGCTTAATTAATTTGATTAATTGTGTTGGATGCGGAATTTAGTGGGAGCTTCAAATACTAATTGCGCTTATTTACATAACCGGTTAAAACAACTTTGACTAGTTTTAATTAGGCTTGTTAATTGGATTAACCACCTAGATTAGTTACTAGTTCTCGTGTGTTTATGCATTGTTACTTGTTTATCGTTGTAAAATGCATGGACCATTCAAAGATAGACTGGATGAATGGAATGTATATATTCTCTCACAGGTTTTTTGAAATGGCAACTAGTGGGGCTCGATTAGGATAGAAAATACGGACTGCGATCCGTGATGTATTTTTGTAAATCTAAATACGATCTGCGAACCGTTGAGTGTTTTTGTACCTTAATATTTAGATTAGTCCTAATCGTAGATACTAGTAATTGCATTTAATTATGGTCAAGTCTTGAAGATGTAACTTCTTGGAAGACGTAGCCATGAAGTTGCAAATGAAGGCCTTTTGAAGATTTGGAGATCTCAAGGGGTCATGCTAGTTGCCAAATGCATCTATATTTATGTTTTTCGATATATATATATATATATATATATATATATATATATATATATATATATATATATATATATATATATATATATTTATTTATTTATTTATGTTTATGTATATGAATTATATTTTACATGCATGTTTAGGATTTCAAATGTTGTGATGATTAATTAAGTTCACTTAAATAAACCAACATAGAAACCCTAGGTCCCTAAATATTAAGTAAAACTTGCCATTCCAAAACAACACTTACCAACCGAACGAGGGTAGTGGTGGGCTAAGCCAAAGCGAGGCATCACTACCTCTCCTAGGAGCGTAAGGCATACCGGGTATGCAAGTTGGTTTTGGTTCTACTCAACGATATGAGTGATGGAGTCCTAACATGTCGTGACAAAGTGAATAAATTGTTGAGAGAGCATTAGATGCGACGAATTATTCAACCAAGAGTGGGTTGGAGCCATTAGCAAAGCGTTGCTTACCTTAGGCGATTGAGTGTTAAGACAAGCCAAAGCATGCTTAACCACTCTTTGTTTCTTTAGATCTTGGAATGGACTTATTCTAGCCAAATGGGGACAATTTTAATGAGTGGATAAGACGTTTAATAAGATTGAAGATTTGCATGAATACCTTTTAAATTTCAAACTTATTATGTTATTTACTTGATAAATGGTTATACTTTGCACTTATATTTGTAGAATTCCAAATCAAACTGTAGTTTTTTTCCATCATTGGTAAAGGAAATCTTTGAGAATGATTCTCAGAGAAAAGTAAATCATTTCTAAAATACAATTCTCATAAATGACTTTTATAACAAAGTCCGAAAGGACGGTTGATAAGTGACTTTTATGTCACTTTTAGGGTGTTTATTGAGTCGTATTCCGACTTATTTTCCAATAATTTCACCTTTTATATCCTTTATTTCTATTATTTTATTATTCTCGTCTTTTATCTTTATTTTGAGTATTTTTGTAATTTTCTATAGTTTTTAGTTTATTTTCGTGTTTTATTTTATTTTTCTTTCTTTTAATGTTTGTAGTTTAAGTCGTTAGTTTTTATTTTTAATAATTTCTCTTTTTATCTCGTTTTCTTATTTATTTTAGTTTCGTATTTTATTTTATTTTATTTTATTTCATTTAATTTTATTATTTCTTTAGTTTTAGCATTTTATTTTATTTTATTTTACTTTATTTTATTTATTTTATTTTATTTTCCATTTCACCCTCGTGTTGTTTTTGGTTGTAGGTGTTTTCGGGTCCGTGGTCGATCGGGTTTCAAAGTCAAATTTGTGTTCGGAGGTCAAGGTTCGAGGCAAATGCTCTAGCTGCTGCCCTCTTGCTAGCAGCTTAACATACACCACACCCTTTCTAAACCTACACCACCCAATCCCCTGCTCCCTGCCTTCTCAACACCACCAACTGTAACAGCAACAAACACAACCTCATCACAACACCAACAGCAACAGCAGCGACAACAACCATCAACAACACCACCACAGCACTACACCAGCCACCTCCCTCAACCTCCATCTCACACCCATCAGCCCCGCAATTCCCCTGCTTCACCTCGCAACACCACCAACACCACGCAGCTCACCACTTACCACCACACACCTTCAATCACACCAACACACCAGCCACCGCCACCAATTTCAACCACCAGCCTTCGCAACCCACTCAATTTCAGTCACCTCTAATCAACCTCCGCCAAAACCGCCAATCGCCTATCAATCAAACCACCAAATTAAACCACTCACCAATTAAACCAAACTCCCACGCATCTCCACCCCTCTCGCCAGCAATTACCACCTCAATTCAACCCCACAACAACACCAATTGCAACCACCACAATCACCTTCCCCCGCAGCCACCAAATTACTCAACCCAGACCTCGCGGCCGCGCAGCCCTGTCAGAAAGCGCGCACAATTGAGTTCAAAACAGAGTCGAGGCAGAAGCTTTGCGCGACCTCTGTGCGACCTCTGTGCGGGCGCGCATTCGTGGGTCAATCACGAGCTTTTCACGTGATTTTTAATGAGAATTGAACGGCTTCGATTGATGCTTGATTGATGACGATGAGGATTGACGGTGGTGATTGAGTGATAATTGATGATGCGTGATGGTGATGCAGGTGATGCAAATCAGAGCAGCCAAGATCGAAAGAGAAAGAAATGGAAGCTGATTTGTTTTACTGTTTTGGGGATTTGTTGGGTTTTGTTTTTGTTTTCCTTTTTCTTTTCATTTTCTTTTATTTTATTTTATTTTTAGTTTAGTTTTATTTTTGGTTTTTTAAGTTTAGTTATTTTAATTATTTTAGTTTAGTTTTTATTTCTTTTTAGTTTTTTCTTTACTTTATTTTATTTAGCCTTGTATTATAAATACCCCTTTGGGGTTATTTTCTCTCAACATTCACTTATCATTTTTTTAGCCTAGATTATGTTAGTTTAGCCTTTATTTTCTCTCTCTTAGGGTTAGGAGTAGTTTAGAGAGAGAAAGATTGGATTTTTCATGGAATTTTTGGGATTTTGAAGAAGCAAATTTGTGGATTTTTCCTCCCATAAATTCAATGAGTTTTCCTAACTTTCTCTCACCTTTATTGCTTTCATTTATTATTGTTTTTGTTTATTTATTTGTTTATTTGAGTAAATTAATTAGTTTAGTTGTTGATTCTTGCTTTTATTATTATTTTACCTTGTTTTCCATATTTTTGTTCATTATGTTAGTTTAGGTTTTGTTCTAGGGAAATGGATGAAGGTTATGTTAATTAATTTGATGATTGATTGTGGTTAGTATGACATTGTTTCTTGATTATTATGGATGATGCTTTTATGGATTAGAATCTTTCTAGCTAATTGATTCTATGCTTTTAATTGTGTTTTCAATCAATTGTGCGAAAGTGAGTTGTTTGAGAACCCTAAATTCCTCCATATCTTTGCTAGGCTAGTTGCACGAGAGTGAATTAGTTTAGTAGGATAATTAACATGCTTAATTGTGCGAGAGTGAGTTAAATGTGTTGATTGTTCCTAATCAAGGTCATTTTCATCTAATTGTATGATGTTGTTGAATGCATTGATGTAATTAGATTCCACTTTCCCTAGTTTTAGTTATTTGCTCTTAGTAGTGTTTAGTTGAACCTTTCTTTACCTCACAAGCTTTCCTAGTAGTCTAATTAGCATAGATTGATACACTTAGTCCTTTTGGGTTCGACCCTTTACTTACCCCTATACTCGTATTAGGGTAGTTTAGGTATTATAAATTGTTAATTTGATTAGGGTTAGTAGTTTAACGACCTATCTAATTCTCGATCAACGGTTGGACATCATTTATTCAAAATACTAGGTAGTTTTGATAAAACATGAAGTATTGAGTTGCAAACTCAAATTGTCAATATTGACAACCAACATATCTTTTTGCTTAATACATAGATGAGTAGGACTCATTGATGTAGTAATTCAAGCGTGAAATAAAGGAAAAAATGGAACTTTGTTTTACGGCGGATTAGATGCTTAATTATGCCTAACAAATTATAAAAGTCAAAGACTCTTAAAGCATGATTCTTAAAAGATTATGAGATAAAGTATGATAAGAAATATAGGAAACGTGGAACGAAGAAAAGGAATAAGATTCCATTTCAACCCATGAGTTCATATTATTGTAGTTAACTTAGCAATTCGTTATCTTCACAAGTGTCGGATACTACTTAAGTGTTCCACTTTGAAAGTGACCTCAAACTATTGAAGAAAAGCAAAGTTATCGACTTACAAGCTAAGAATGAAGCAAGTGGTGCTACATCAGTTGTAAGGACGTATGTTTTATTTAAAGACCTTTAAGCTAAGGCTGGAACAAATAAATGGTTATTGTGTTCCATATTAAGCAATTGATCCGTTTACACATGGAAAGACTCACATTCAAAGCAATGAGCAATAGTTGCAAATTTATTTGAATGGCATGGTTGTCTAAACCATGAGTCAAGAATGCTTGATTATAAACAAACATTTTCTTAATATGATAAACTGGCAAAAGCTCAAAGTCATGGGCATGATTTGCGTTCTGAACATCTTTAGCAAATGTCACATCGACAAGAACGTAATCAAGGCCCTATTATAGGCTCTTGATAGTTGATCGATTCGGAATCGTTCTAAGACAAGCAAGTCTTACTTGTTGAAACCGACAAAGTAAAGAGATATTGTTCTTGGTATAGACAATTGACTCCAAAAGCTAAAGAGGATTCATTTACTTCAATGTCTCACAAAAAATTTCAAAGAATATGGCTATATTCATCAACAGCTCACAAAGAATTTGAAAGAATCGACTTGACAAGTTATCAAAACGTCTAGATTAGATCGAGCGATGTTTGCTTGAGCCAAGCGTGACCGTCACAAAGTTATGAAATTGAAATTTTCATATATAACTCCACAAAGAACATAGTGTGTCTTCACGGAGACCTCGATGCCATTTAAAAATGACTCGAACAATGATGGATCACATCCCTTCCTATAAAGTTCTTTAGATTTGCACAAAGGACTAATGTTACACTAAACAAAATGTCGAAGCTAAGAAAGGACGCCATATTAAATTATGGATAGAATTACCTTCTAAATGTCTTTTCAAGTATATGTCTAAAACTCTTAGCCACAGTAGGAGTTCACTGGCTCAGTGGTAGCTAAGTGACTCAGTGGCAGCTCACCGGCTTAGAGAGAGCTATATGGTTGAGTGGGAGCTTAATGGCTCATTAAAGGCTAAGATAGCTCAAGTAGGAGCTAACTGTTTGTTTTACAGCAAACTTTTACCCAAAGACAATATACATGTCTCTTTGTAAGCATTCAAATGAGACTATGGGCATTAGCTCCATAACCTAATTGAGAACATAGTGTTTGTTGCTCTAAGTGGTGTCTTTGTGGAAAGTAACACGTTTCCAAAACGACAAGAGGGAGGAAAATGAACTCGATGACCATCGAGCTTTGCAACAAACTAGAACTGAGAATCTTGGAAGACCTTAAAAGGGCTTCGTGAGAATGCTTGATAAAAAATACTCAAAAGGACTTTACAAGTGCCTTAAAAGAGAATTCATTACTCACAAAACATCATAAATGTTAGAGTAAGATCAACATAATAAAAGGGCTTTGGAAGCTCCTTGAAACTCAGTGGTTGATGTAATTGCCCCGTATAGGTATAGAATTCACCAAAGGCTTGGATTGAATCCTATAAATTTCTATTAAGTTAGAAATAAACCTAACACATACAAGCATACTATTTACTATTAGATAGTAAAGGAATAATGTCTTGTAAGATAGCTATGACAAATCCAAATTCCAAATAATGGTTAGAGGCCATGAAAATCCAAAACAGACCCCATGTTTGATAATCATGTTTGAAACTTGATTAATTTGCATAAAGGGTGAAATACTGTAGGCGTCGCTCGAAGTGTGCCTATGTTAAAGCATGTGTGAATATGCTTGGCACTCTTAGGAAGTGGGAATTGACATATTCGATTAGGGACAAGGAAAGTAGGGAGTTGCCAACATGTTTTTAAGGAACTTGTAAACCGTTCACGGATCATAAAAGGCAACCACGATAAAGGGACAACGATAGGCAACAACGATTGACTCGCGAAGGTTACACCCCATTCATAATCCATGATATTACTAACTCCATATGGTTCGGAACCACGAAAGGAGGATCGGGGATGATGGTACGAAGTGAGTCACGGAGTCACATTCGCCCGTATTGGCCTCTACTCGATTCTTATAGTGAAAAGTGATTCCTGCGATCTCAAAGGCATACAAACAAAATATTCAATTCGCTCCAAACTATTATTAAGCTAAATTGGTTGAATATTAATGCAACATATAATTCTAAAATATTAGTGATGACTTGAATTAATAACAAGATTAAAAAGGATCTTAAACCGGTTGTCCAAGTTATCTTATTAGGCGTGATTTTCAATTACATATTCCCTTTAACATGCAATATGGTGATCAATAAATATAAAAAAATAAAAATTAATATTGGAAGCAATTTAACAATAATTCCAACAATATAAAATCGTTAGAAAAATAATAGAAATAAAATGAACATAATTCTTACTTTGATTCTGTTTGCTTGCAACTATAAAATAATAAACGAGTTAGTAGCTTCAAGGAAATAATAATAAAACAATAATTAAATTAAATTAAATTAATTAGAGTTGATTTGGGACCAAACCCTCAAACAGTTCTACCTTTCACGCCTTGGCTTACGGACAGAACCACGAGTAAAGTATGGACTCCTTGGAGTGCTTGAAGAAAGAATTTTGAAAGAAGAAGGGTAGGCTATTGTTTAGGCTAGAGCATAGAAGAGAGAAAAAATAGAAAATTAATTGATGCCCAGTGTCGATTGATAATTTCGAGCCATTTCTGATTTATTATTATTATTTGGGGTAAAATAAGAAAATAAGTATATAAAATAAAAGGTTTGGGCCAAAATAAATAATAAAACAATAAAATTAAAAAAGGTTTGGGCTGAAATTAAAAAAACTATGCGTTGACTAAACATCAAGACTTATCCATGTTTTATTTAAAAATTGATTTTAATTAAACACGATTTTTTAAGCACTCTCGGGATTAAATACTGAACCCGACCAATAGTGACGGTGAAAGGTTGTTCATCATCGGGTTTGGTTTTGGGGAGACATTTTTAGGTGTCTACAGAAGCCCCCACCTTGACGAGTTTGTAGAAACGCCAGTTTCGAAAAGGATAGTCAAAGTAGCCGATAGGGACGGAGAATGATTTAAGACGTTCTGCGATCCTAAAACACTCTGTATACGCCGATACCTGCAAAAAAATGTTAATTCCACATAATAAAGAGTAAAAGGTTAGAATACATATCTGGCACCAAGTGACAAATGAGTTTGGTAGCTTCTTATGCTTGAAGGAATCTACCGGATGACGTTCGTTGAAACGCTTTCCACGCTTGAGGAAAGCCGACTGATGAATTTGGTAGCTTTCTAAGCATGAAGAAACCTACCGGATGATACTTTCCATGCCTGAGGAAAGTCGACGTATGAATTTGGTGTCATTCTTTGCTTGAAGAATTCCACCGATAATGCCTTCCATGCTTGAGGAAAGCTGGCTTGGTGGTTTTCTATACTTGAAGAAAAATCCACCGATAACGCTTTCCATGCTTGAGGAAAGCCAACTTGGCGGTTTTCTATACTTGAAGAAAAATCCACCGATAACGCTTTCCATGCTTGAGGAAAGCCGACTTGGCGGTTTTCTATACTTGAAGAAAAATCTACCGATAATGTTTTCCGTACTTGAGAAAAACCGACAAATAAACACTGAAATATGCAACTGTATGATGGTTCGATTATCCCCGAACGTGGGCCGCAGATGTTTCACACCTTCAAGTCGACTATCCGACCATATTTGGGGTTTAAAATGTCGACAAATTGACTTAAGGTAAAATAGTAATTTTGATAACCTTTAAATGTCAGTTAGAATTTTCCGCGTAATTTTACTGAAAAACTAACTGTCCAACTTGTGCGGAAAATCGTGCAATTTTGGTCAAAATGCCAGGAGCATTCGCTGACAGCTATAAGGAGCGTGCAAGACAGCAAACTGGGCTCCGCGCCACATGGAGAAGTCCCGCGACACGGTGCACAATTCTCGTTAGACGGTGAAATTCCCGTGTCGCGGGAATTTGTTTTTGCTCAAAATTCCCACGCGCCACGTGAACCACACCATACCATGCGCCTAAACACTGTTACTTAGTAACGGACAACGTGGAACGGGAACGGGGTCGCGTAACGGTCACTTTTTGCCTTTAAATTCGAGCCGCTCTTCACCATTTTTGCCATTTCCTTTCTTCTTCTGCTGTTTCTCCTCTCCATTTTTTTTATATTTAGTTTCTTAGAGTACCGTGCCACGGTTTTGCTGCACCGGCGGACGGCTGTCTTCACCGCGTCACTATTTCAGGCACCGTGACACGGCGGTTTTGTTGCTGTGTTCTTTTTTTTTTTTTTTTTCTCGCTACTGCTCTCCGCTGCTGCTATTCCCATGCTCGTCGCTGCTGTTGAGGGTCACCGTGACATGGGAGGTGTTACCGTCCCGCGGGATTTTACCACCGTGCCGCGGCGGTTGCGGTGGTTGCATTACACAAATCCAGGAGTTTTTCGGGTTTTGGAGCTCAATTCTCCACCAAATTCGCTCCAATTTTTTGCTATCTTCTTCATTTCTGATTTCTTACAATAATCCATGTAGGTTTCTCTTGCTCTTTTTCTCGAACTTTGCTTCAAGTGAGTAATTTCATGTAAAAACCCTTGGAAAAATCAATTTGGGGATTTTTTATTTTGAGGTTTTATGTTGAAATTTTTTGCATGAATTAGCTTGTATATGTATGTATGTGTGTTTGTGAGAAATTTGAGATAAAAATTGCATGATTTGGTGAAGAATGGAGCAAATTACCATTTTTTGGTACTACTTGCGTGAAATGGTGTTCTTGTTGTTCATGTTGTTCTTTTGCACTTGAAATGATGATATATTGGTTGTAGATCTGGTAAAATATGCCATGATGTGTCGATCTATTGTTTTCGTGCAATTTCAAAACATGTTTTGTTTTTTGTGTTTACTACATTGTCAGGGAGAACATAGTATCATAAGATTAGGAGAACATAGTATTAGTTCGTCATGGAGAAACTAAATACTAGAAATAATTCCATTATTTTGCTAATTTTTAGCCTTGAGGTAAAAATTTAGCGTATAATAGAAAATGCAACTTGAAATAACCGTTAAGCTGTTTGGAATAAATAACTAAATAACTTAGGAAATGTGCTAAGCATTTAGATTTTTTATTTTTGTAATAGCATGCCTAGACAACGGGATCGCGATCTTTCCACTCGTGGCCGACGTCAGGCTTTTTGGGAGGATACTCCCATAGTTCCTGATGGCATGGACGACGAAGCCCTAGAGACGGAGCCTCGTCCTTCTTCGAGTAGGGGCAGGTGGGTTCCACCTCCGTGGTCGTCGAATGAGTTCGTTTTCTGCCGTGAGAACCACGTTTCTCACCGTCCACTTGCCGGCATAGTCGATGGCACGCTTTTCCATCACGGTTCCGGGGCAGGAGATTTGATTCCTCGACTTCATGGGATTATCACGAGGGATCCTGTTACGAACGCCTTGTGGGAATCTGCTGGATTAGTAGATTTTTATTCAGCGATCGTAGGGTTTCGCAGCCCCCGGGGTTGTGGCGCGACGGTCGTTTGCGCGTTGTTGGAGTAATTTTGGGATACTACCAACACTTTTCACTTTTCTTGGGGGGAGATGACAGTGACCCCTCTTGATTTTAGCATGATCAGTGGTCTACGCTTCACTGACCGGGTCGTATAGCAGATGTCTGATCTTTCTTGGGGGGCGGCCGAGGTAGCCGATTTGTTAGGTTCGGTCGTTCAGCACATCAGGACTTAGCCGGTGTCTCGAGGCGGTCCTAGGAGCGGGCAATCGGAGTTGGCTTTTATTTTGGCCCGTGGTTTTGACATGGACGAGACATCACCTGAGCAGCGAGTGCGGATCTTCATTTTGATTCTCATTTCCATGACTCTTTCTCGTGATAGGAGTTCACGTGCGCTCGTTTGCTACCTTCCTTCTTTGGTTAGGATCAGTGAGATAGGATCCTTTAGCTAGGGCATCCTTGGATATGCCGATCTTCTCTTGTTGTTACGTCATGGGTCTAGGCAGCTGAATGACCTGGCCCCTGTCACTGTCTACGGTTTATGGAGAGTCGTAAAGGTGACGATCTTTTCTCTTCTTGTTTTGTTGTAATTTGTTCGACTCATGTGTTCAAAGTTTACTTTTCATTGCAGCTATGGTTCTATGAGTACTTTCCGGGATTGACCCCTCGACGGCGTCGTGGAGCGGTTCATGACTTCCCTGTTGGAGCTAGCTGCCGTCATCGAGGCGAGTCACGAGTGGAGTCTGTTCCTGCGCTACGCGGGCTGCTACGCCGAGGCACATCTTCTATTTGTGTAAGAATTACTTTTGTTACCCGTTATTTTCTATCTTGACGTTATTTTCGGCGTTTCACTGCAACTTTTTTTGATTTTCAGGTTGTTATTGATATCCTGTATCGGCCTTGGGCTGGGATGACTAATCTTCCCGTGGCCTTGCAACTTTCGGCGCACCACACTATTTTTTTTGGTATTAGAGGCTTTGTCTGGTATCTGGGGGAGCGTGTCGTTCGTCAGCACAGTAGTGATCACTTTGTGGTGCCCTTGTCTCCACCGGAGTCGATGCTAGATTACGCTTGCTTAGGGAGTTGATAAACAGGGGAGAGCGCTACACTTTCCCTTGGCAGGAGCTTGTGCGTATGGAGGGCGATTATGCGCAGGACTTGGTTCCCTCTTTGGCTCCTTCACCCCGTCTTCCTGAGGTATGATTTCTTTTGAGAAGTTTGTTGCTAGTCGCTGTTTAAACCGTCAAATAACTTAATTATTCGATCATATTTTCAGACGACTGTTCGCCGTGTGGGGAGGATTGAAATCCCGCCTCAATCCGTCTGCTACCCAGGGCCGATTCGTATTACTGAGGACCATATTGCTGACGCGCCAGAGGGTTTCAGACAGGCGCAGAAGTCTTTGCCTGATGTTTTTGAGCCGGTAAGCTTTTTGATACATTATTCATCCCTTTTAATACCGGTTGTTACTGATTTTTTTTCTTTGCTTTGTTCTCAGCCTACTCACTAGGAGATGATGGGCTTCATGAAGCTGGTTGACGCATTGAAGTATTGCATCATCAAGCTTCGGCGTGGTGCGAGTTGTTGAGGCAGTTTTGGCGATGTTCTTGAGGTATTGTCACTTGTTTTCATTCTTACCATTTGTTCTAGAGTAAAGCATACAACTACTCCCTAAACTTAACCAAAAGTTGCAATTCACTCACTAAAACTCTTAAAAGTTACAAGTTACTCACTACTCAGGTGGTTGGAGGTCATTTTTCAGGTAGCAACCTAATATAGCAGGTTAACTCCCTAAACTTTGCCTAAACTATTGTACTAATATGTAAACTCCTTAAACTTTGGTTTTTTCTTTTTTTTTTTGGTTAAATATTTTTTAATTTAACAAATAACAATCTAATCATACATTTGAAAGCCAATGGGAACTCTAAATTTAAATTCTAAAACTAATTAATTTTTTTTTACTTGGACGGAATCTTTTCCTTTGCACTAATTTGGTTCTTTTTTTATTTTTTATTTTTTTTAATTAGATGATCCATATACATTAACATCATAGTAGAAAGAATGGCTTACCAAATAAAACAATCAAGAATCAAATTGTTCTTTGAACAAGATGAGCATATTCATTGTGTGCCAATATATATCACATACAAGTAGTTATTAGTTTGAATGTTTGATTTATTATACCCATTAAACTCAACAAAATTTATAATTAGCAGACTTCAACAGAGAACATAGTACTAAAAATCCCTTATCGTCTCCTTAAAAAAAACCCCCTCATCAGATCATCGTAAGAATTTGCAGCTGCGTGTGTTGATAATAAATAAAAAAAAAATTTAAAAAAAAAAAAAACTACTTAGAATTCCAATTTTTTGTGATACGATCATGATCAAGAAGAAAGTTTAGAATATTTTGTGATGTTGAAATTAGGGTTTCTTAATAACGGTTGTTTACTTATATTAGTATGTGGCTATAAAGTTTTCTAACTAAAAAGCCCAAAAACAGAATTTTTTTTAAAAAAAAAAAAAACCAAAAATATAAATTAAAAAACCAAAAAAAAAAAAAATTGAACTAAACCAATTCAAAAGAGATGAATAAAAATAAATAACTTCCTTCCAAATCAATATTTTAGCTAGTTATGGAATTAAATTATATATTTTTTTTTTAATAGATGGAATTAAATTATATAAATAGCCAATGTTTTGTCACTATTATGTACTTCGTACTATATTAAGGGGATTTTTTTTCACAAGAGTTAAACTAAACTAAAAATAATTATTTAAGGAAGGCAAACTAGAATTAGCTATTTATTCAAAAAAAAAGAAAAAAAAAAGACTTTGCTAAGTAGCCATTTTTTCATTTTTACAGAATAATTCAATTTCTTTTTTTCTTCACTATCTATTTTACAAAATAATAACGTAGTATCAAAAATGCATTAGGGTATATATATAGCAGTTGTTAGAATTTTTTTAAATAATAATTTTTTATAATTAAATGGCTAATTAATTTAAAGTTATGTGAGGAAGTTTAGGGAGTTATATGAAAGTTTAGGGTGTGCATTAACTTTTATGTCAAAAATTTAGGGAGTTCTACCAATTAACCTGTAAATGAAGGTCACGAGAGGTTATAGTGAGTAACTTGCAACTTTTGAAAGTTTAGTGAGCTAACTGCAACTTTTGGCTAAGTTTAGGGAGTATTTGTGCTCTTTACTCATTTGTTCTATCTTCGCCATTGTTGACATCTTTTGATTTTGTGTCTTTCAGGAGCGACGGAGGTCCCGCTCGCGCTCGAGGCATAGAGGCTCGGACGAGAGAGAGCCTAGTCGTGGCAGACGATCTCCTGAGGTTCATCGGCACTCTCAATCTCAGCGGGAGCCTCAGCTTTCTAAGCCGTTTCAGGAGGCTCAGTGGAAGTAGCCTCAACCTTCCCAGGCGTTCCAGCACTTTCAGGGTCAGTGGCAGCGATAGTCGTTTTCACAGTCTTCACAGCCTGAGTTCAGGCCAGTTATCACTACTGTGGATCATGGCTTATACTCAGCTCCATCGTCTTGGGCGCTTTCTCCACCGATGTCAGGCTTGTTTTCAGTTCCAATGTATGGGACGATGCCTCCACCGACACTTCCTACCTCTTGGAGTCAGTCTACACCGTTTGCAAGTTGGACGGGTGCTACTTTGAGTTTGACTGCTACTGGAGTTACAGGGACTAGTAGGGATACTACTTCTCATACCCGGATGATGGCGGGACTCTTTGGCTCACCACTCCCATATTCACAGGATGGAGATGACACTGATCCTCACTCTTCTAGTTCTACAGATTTTTTACCGAGGGTCTTTATTTTGTACATTATTCACAGTTTATGTATTTATTAGTGTGTGTTAGTGTGGTCTTGAGACTCATTGTGTGTGATTGTGTATTTAAGAATGACGCGAAAAAAAAACGTAAGTGGAGGGTACCGACCTTTCCCAAAAGAAAAAAGAAATACAAAGAAAAGAAAAAAGGGATAATTTTTGCAACTCCTCCAAAATAAATAAGTACGGAAATGGGACAAGGTTTACAACTTCCTCAAAGAAAGAAAATAATAATAATAGAAATAAGAGTAAATAATAAAAGAAAATAATAAATAATAAAGAGAAATAGAAACAAGAATAAAGTAATAAAAATAATAATGATAAAATAATAAAGATAAAAATAACATAAAAAAATAATAATAAAAAAATGAGAATTTTATTAGGAATTAAACTCTCGAAAAACAGAATTACAAGATAAACGGTGAAGATAAAACAATAAAAATCCGGATAAATATAGGAAAAGGATAAAAAAAAAGAAAACATGTGGGCACCACGACACGTCACTGTACACCGTGTCACGGCAAAAGCTGTCGTGTCGCGGCATAAATTCCCGTGACACTGTGGTCATTCCCGTGCCACGGTGCGCGTATTCTGCAATGGTGTGGTTTACACGTATAGATGGATTCTGAGTATTTCCGAGCGTTTTTGCTATAAAATAGGACTAGTATATTCGTGATATGCATAATTAAGAAACATGAAATAATTAGAATTTCATATTTCAATAATAATGTCTCAAAATTTTGATAATACACTGCGCGACTAGTCTTATTCTTTGACCAATGCTGACAAAAGAGAGTTGGAATTGTTTCATGTCAGGGGTTTATTAGCCTTGAGACATGTAGCGATTGAACATGATTTTCTTAGGGCAGCATTAGACTATTGGAGTCTAGAAACACATTTTTTTAAATTTGATTACGATAAAATATGTCCCCTGTCGAAGAAATTCGGTGCCATCTTTGGATTTCCTGCCAGAAATCTTATTGCCATGCCTACCCTCCGTGAGTATTATTACCAAGACTTTGAACGCCGTCTAAATCTGACAGATTAAAATTTAAATATTATTTTGTGTGGTAATGAGGTAGACTTAGAAAAACTTGCAAATTTATCTTTCAATCGCCCTGTCTCTGAGTCTTATCATGTATACCGTAGAAGGGCTTATATTTTTTTCATGTTTAGCAAGCTTTTATTTTCAAATGGTAGAGTAGGACATGCTTGTCTAGCATATATGCTTGAACAAGTTGAATCTGGGAGATCTCCTATGCCTACGTGCCTTGGAAAAACTTTGCGCGGCCTTGACGAAGCAAAAGCTGACCGAAAAGCCGTCAGGAAGGGCTCTCTAGTACTGCTGCAGGTAAAAACACGCTCTGAGTAGCCCCCGTAACACAAAACAGGCACCGTGTCACGGTGCACTTTTGCCGTGTCACGTTGGATTCTGCATTTTTTTTTATTTTGCAGATTTGGTTGATGGAGCGTTTAGAACTTTTTGAAGCCCCCGACGATATTAAAAAATATGGTCCCAACGATCTAGTCCGTAGGAAGAAGAATTACTCTATAAACATGTCGTATGAAGATTAGAAGAATTTCATTGCAAAGAGAGAATTTTCCATTCGTTGGGTGGTGCCTTGGTGGAGGCTTACTAGGATGGTTGGTACGAATGATACTCCGTATTGTCACGTTCCTAGTATCTCAAGGCTTTCTTTTTATTGTCCTTCTCGATTGATGCGACAATATGGACTTGAACAAGTAGTTCCACGCTATAACGATAGTCCTCGTGAAGTATCGTTGCATGAAAGTAACGTTCACATGTACGAGGCTTATTGGATCGGAAGACCTTTGTGGACCGTTTCTGCAAGTAACCAAGCTCCTCCTCCCTTATGTAGTTCATACAAGGCATGGTTGAATCCTAGAAGTAGAAGGGATCGAGTTGGATCACGCAACTTTGATGTGAAGGGCCGTCTTGGAAGTAAGAAAGCGCCTCCTAAAGATCGTCTAGGTCCGTGAACACAAGGGATTGAGTTTAAGACTCCTATAATGCCTAAAAGGAGGAATTATGTGAAAGGGAAGGGTAAGGAGAAGATGGTTTATAGAGAGAAGCAACCGAAGAATTCTAAGAAAGGTGAAAGGGGAGAAAGTTCGACTAGGGGTGTGACGGTTCGGGCTACAATAGACACATTAATGGTGAAGGCCGACCTAGGTGAAAAATAGAAGGAGGTTCCTAAAGTGAAGAAGGATTAGATCAGTATTGCTTTGCTTATATGATTTATAATTTTTAAAATAAGGCACATGATGCCAATAATTGTAGTCACATTTATTTCAATAATAATAGCATACTTATTTTCGCCTTAAATAAAAATTACAATGACTTTTTTTTAAATATATATATCCGAGTCAAGAAGTCGGACGCAATGGAAGAATAAAAAAAAACGTCGAACAAATAACAGAATTCGCAAATTCCGCGTCACTAAAAAAAAAATCGCAAAGTCTGATATTCCACCATGCCACGGTGGAAACTTCCATGACATGGTGGAATACCCCGTGGCGCAGCAATTTATTTATTTATTTATTTTGGCTTACTTCCACCGTGCCACGGTGGAAACTGCCTTGACACGGTGGAAATTCCCGTGGCGCGACAACTCTTTTTTTTTTGCTGCAATTCCACTGTGCCACGGTGGACTCTTCCGTGACACGGTGGAAATTCCCTTGCCACAGTGGACTCTAGATGCTGAACCGACAAATATTTTTGATTTTAGCTCCATTTTGTCGTGACGCAATGTTGAACTGGCGCGTGTACTCGATCGATGGAGGAAGGATTTTATTTTGTAAGTGGTCGGGCCCCCTTGAGGTGTTGCGTACGTATCCTTAAAAAGGAATCAGGCCAAACGTAGCTCTATTGGGTCATGAACCCATGCAACTAGGCATAGAATTTCTTGAGTTGATCCAAGTTGGTTAAATTGTGGAAACCGTTACCGTCCATGTCTACCAATTGTGCCATCCCGCCAGACACCATGCAACGGGCCTGACCGATTTGGTCAGAATTTTCCTCTTGGATCCAACACATTTTTGAGAAGTGCTTTAAGCACCAGGTCACCTTCTTTGATGTTCCTAGCCTTGACTTTTTTATTGAAATGTCGCGCCATACGCTATTGGTAGGTTTGGACATGATGCAAAGCTGCCAAGCGTTTTTCGTCAAGTAAGACTAGTTTATCATATCTTGCTCTAATCTAGTCGACTTCATCTTGTTGGCTTTCCAACGCGATTCGGAGAGAAGGGATTTCGAGCTCTATTGGTTGTACAGCTTCAACTCCATAGACCAAAGAGAAAGGGGTAGCCCCCGTTGATGTACAAACAGAGCTTCGATAACCCCAAAGGGCGAAATGTAGCTTACTTGGTCAATCTTTGTAAATTTTCGTCATCTTTTCGATGATAGTTTTCACATTTTTGTTGGCCGATTCGATCGCACCATTTGTTTATGGCCTGTAGGGTGATGATCTGTGAAGCTTGATATGATATTTCTTTAATAATTTCGCGCATTTGGCTTGGAAATGCGTTCCATTATCACTGATCATCTCATGAGGTACCCCATAGCGGCATATGATATTTTTCTCAATGAATTGAGCTACGTGTTTTGCCGTTAACTTAGCATATAAGGCCACTTCGACCCATTTGGTGAAATAGTCGATTGCTATGAGGATGAATTCATGCCCCCCTTTTCCTAGTGGCATTATCTTTCCAATGATGTCGATACCCCAAGTAGAGAAAGGCCATGGAGAGGTATATGTGTATAGAAGCGAAGGTTGAACGTGCTGTAAATTTGCATAGACTTGACATTTCATACATTTCTTGACGTATTCGTGACAATCTCTCTCCATGATAGTCAAATAATAACCTTGTCGTTGAATCTTCTGGACTAACATCCTAGCATTCATATGCGTTCCACATATGCCGGCATGAAGATTTTCCATGGTTTTGTGTGCTTCTTTCTTGGCTATGCATAAGAGATTTCTCCCTAGTGCAGTCCTTTTTTTGAGTTCCTCCCTGATGAGCACATACTGTGAGGCTAAGAGCCTTAAAGCGCGGCGTGCTCTTTTATCGGTATTAGGAGGGTATTCTCCTTTCGTCACGTAGTTAAGGATATCTGTATACCATGGCTCTTCATCTTCTTCTTGTGATTCTTGTTCATCATCAAGTGCGTGAACATAAGCCGACTCATATCATCTTTCTATGGTCAACGGCATTCTGATTGTATCTAATTGGTATTCGCACCATTAATGCTAATTTAGCTAGTGCGTCGGCAAACTGGTTTTCTTCTCTAGGCAAGTACGTATATTCCACTTCAACTAGTTGCTCCGTGAGAGTTTCCAGATAAGCTTGATACGTAGTGAGACTTTCACTTCTCACCTTCCATCTCTTGGAGATCTGGTTAATGATTAGTGATGAATCACTGTAGATTCTGAGTCTCTTAATTCATAAGGCCACAGCTATTTCTAATCCCAAAATGCATGCCTCGTACTCTGTGGCATTGTGGTGACATCAAAGTCGAGCTTCATGGAAATTGGGATATGGTCTTCATTGGATGATACGATCAAGACTCCTACACCACAACCTTTTTGGTTTGAAGCTCCGTCGAAATAGAGCGTCCAGCTATCATCTTCGGTCATGAGTAAATCTTCGTCAGGGAAATCGTACTCATCTTCTTCCTTCTCAACTTCTTCTAGCGGAAAATCTGCTAAGAAGTCAAAAACTGCAGAACCTTTGATGGCTTTTTGTGGCACAAATTTTAAGCCAAATTGAGCAAGGTTGACTATCCACCTTGATAATCTGCCATTGAGTGTTGCTTTTTCGAACAAGTATTTGAGAGGATCCATCTTGGACACGACATGCACTATATGAGTGAGCATGTAATGTCTTAGTTTCTATGCCGCCCACACAAGTGCGAGACACAACTTTTCAAGCGGTGTGTATCGTGTCTCATATCCTTGAAGCTTCTTGCTCAAATAGTAAATTGCATTCTCCTTGCTTTCGATCTCTTATGCTAGGATTGCCCCCATCATTTCTCTTGTGACCGTAAGGTAGAGTCGAAGAGTAAAGTCAGGCATTGCTGGCGATAACACGAGTGGGTTTTCCAGGTACTCTTTGATTTTGTCGAAAGCTTTTTGGGAATCATCATCCCATGTGGCTGGGACATTTTTCTTAAGCTTCTTGAATATAGGTTCACATATCGCCGTGAGTTTTGATATGAACCTACTTATATATTGCAGCCTTCCAATTAAGCCTCGAATTTCTTTCTGATTCTTGGGTGGTGGCATGGCCATGATCACTTTGACTTTTGTGGGATCAATTTTGATCCCTCAAGAACGGATCACATATCCAAGTAGTTTGCCTGACGTGATCCCAAATGCACACATTGTTGGATTTAATCTCATGTTGTACTTGCGGAGTCTTTCAAAGAACTTGCGAAGTGCAATGATGTGGCCTGGGCGATCTTTTGACTTAACGATCATATCATCGATATAGACTTCCACCTCTTTGTGCACCATATCATGTAACAATGTTGTGGCTGCTCTTTGGTAGGTGGCACCCGCGTTTTTCAACCCGAATGACATTAGCGTATAGCAATATGTACCCCATTGTGTGATGAATGTGGTTTTCTCTATATCTTCCTCGGCCATTAATACTTGATTATATTCGGCGTAGCCGTCCATGAATGATAGGAGTGCATGGTTTGCTGTGTTATCGACCAAAATGTCAATGTGAAGTAGAGAGAACCCATCTTTCGGGCTTGCCTTATTGAGGTCCCTGTAATCAACACACATTCTGACCCTTCCATCTTTCTTTGGAACTGGAACCACATTTGCTATCCACTCTGGATACTTATTGGATACTTTGATGAAACCTACATCCAATTGTTTTCTGATTTCTTCTTTGATTTTGAGGGCCACATCCGGTGTTATCGACCGGTTTCATTGGTCATTACATCAAGGAGGGCAAGGTCATTACAAAATATTCAATTCGCTCCAAACTATTATTAAACTAAATTGGTTTAATATTAATGCAACATATAATTCTAAAATATTAGTGATCACTTAAATTAATAACAAGATTACAAAGAATCCTAAACCTGTTGTCCAAATTATCTTATTAGGCGTAATTTTCAATTACATATTCCTTTTAACATGCAATATGGTGATCAATAAATATAATAAAATTAAAAATTAATATTAATATTGGAAGAAATTTAA
Source organism: Chenopodium album (assembly GCF_948465745.1). Lineage (NCBI taxonomy): Eukaryota > Viridiplantae > Streptophyta > Magnoliopsida > Caryophyllales > Amaranthaceae > Chenopodium > Chenopodium album. The sequence continues at coordinate 49,371,657 of NC_137838.1, forward strand.
CAATAATTCCAACAATATAAAATCGTTAGAAAAATAATAGATATAAAAGGAACATAATTCTTACTTTGATTATGTTTGCTTGCAACTATAAAATAATAAACGAGTTAGTAACTTCAAGGAAATAATAATATAACAATAATTAAATTAAATTAAATTAATTAGAGTTGATTTGGGACCAAACCCTCAAACAGTTTTACCTTTCACGCCTTGGCTTAAGGACAGAACCACGAGTAAAGTATGGACTCCTTGGAGTGCTTGAAGAAGGAATTTTGAAAGAAGAAGGGTAGGGTATTGTTTAGGCTAGAGCATAGAAGAGAGGAAAAAAAAAGAAAATTAATTGATGCCCTGTAAATCAGAAATGAGGGGGTATTTATAGAAAAAATATGCTGAGGTAACACACGGAACCCTAAAAAAGTATACCGCGACACGAAAATGTGTACCGTGACACGGGAATTCCCACCGTCACACGGGAAACATTCTCGTGACACGGTGTACAGCTGTGTGACGCGGGAAATATTTAGTGAATGGGGTAGAAAACGCGTTAAGGGTTTACGCGGAAAGGACACGAAAACGCCCGGTCACAACAGGTGCCCCGTGTCATGGGGAATCCCACCGTCAAACGGGACAGTTTCCCATGACACGGTGGACAGATGCCGTGACGCGGGAGACCTGGTCCGTTTTTCCGTATAAATTCATTTTCTAACCCTAATTTCGTTAAGCATTTTAAGTGTCGGTTGATAATTTAGGGCCAATTCTGATTTATTATTATTATTTGGGGTAAAATAAGAAAATAAGTAAATAAAATAAAAGGTTTGGGCCAAAATAAATAATAAAATAATAAAATAAAATAAAAGGTTTGGGCTGAAATTAAAAAAAAAAAAAAACTATGCTTTGACTAAACATCAAGACTGATCCATGGATTATTCAAAAATTGATTTTAATTAAATACGATTTTTTAAGAAATCTCGGGATTAAATATTGAACCCGACCAATAGTGACGGTGAAAGGTTGTTCATCATCGGGTTTTGGTTTTGGGGATACATTTTTAGGTGTCTATAGAAGACCCCACTTTGACTGAGTTTGTATATACGTCAGTTTCGAAAACGATAGTCAAAGTAGCCGATAGGGATGGAGAATGATTTAAGACGTTAAGCGATCCTAAATCACTCTGTATACGCCGATACCTGCAGAAAAATATTAATTCCACAGATAAAAGAGTAAAAGGATAGAATATGTATCTGGCACCAATGTATAGGTGACAAATGAGTTTGGCAGCTTCCTATGCTTGAAGGAATCCACTGGATGACGTTCATTGAAACGCTTTCCATGCCTGAGGAAAGCCGATTGATGAATTTGGTAGCTTTTTAAGCCTGAAGAAACCTACTGGATGATACTTTCCATGCCTGAGGAAAGTCGACGTATAAATTTGGTGTCATTCTTTGCTTGAAGAATTCCACCGATAATGCCTTCCATGCTTGAGAAAAGCTGACTTGGCGGTTTTCTATACTTGAAGAAAAATCCACCGATAACGCTTTCCATGCTTGAGAAAAGCCGACTTGGCGGTTTTCTACACTTGAAGAAAAATCTACCGATAACGCTTTCCATGGTTGAGGAAAGCCGACTTGGCAGTTTTCTATACTTGAAGAAAAATCCACCAATAATGTTTTCCATGCTTGAGGAAAACCGACAACTGATGTAATCGCTGAAATTTGCAATTGTATGATGGTTTGATTATCCCCAAACGTGGGCCACAGATGATTCACACCTTCAAGTCGACTATCCGACCATATTAGATGTTTAAAATGTTGACAAATTGACTTAAGGTAAAATAGTAATTTTGATAACCATTAAATGTCAGTTAGAACTTTTCGCGTAATTTTACTGTAAAACTAACAGTCCAACATGTGTAGAAAATCGTGCAATTTTGGTAAAAATGCCAGGAATATTCGTTGATGGCTTCAAGGAGCGTGTAGGACAGCAAACTGGGCTCCATGCCACGTGGAGAAGTCCCGCGACACGGTGCACAATTCCCGTTAGACGGTGAAATTCCCGTGTCGTGGGACTTTGTTTTTGCTCAAAATTCCCACGCGCCACGTGAACCCCACCATACCACGCGCCTAAACAGCATTACTCAGTAACGGACGATGTGGAACAGGAACGGGGTCACGTAACGGTCACTTTTTGCCTTTAAAACCTATTCACCAATCGGAATGCTAAAGTCTTTTCGTGATTGTTTTAGCAAAGTTGCTCATATGAAATATGGCAAAATAGATACCAAAACCACCTTCCTAAAATAGGATTTTGGAAGTGACTATGAAAATAGTCTAAGGGTTTTGAAAATCTAAATAATGGTAGATTTGAAAGCAAGCTCAAGGAATATGTTATTGGATTTAAGGAAGCATTGCATATAGGAATTGGAACGTGTTTTCTCATGAAGTTAATAAGACGATTGACTCGTGGAGAAACATAGAAATTCTTTTGAATAAGAATTTTAGTGGGAGCAAAAGTAAATTGTATAAAGGTCCAATAAGAAGTCTACGAACTCTGTTGTGAAATAACTATCAAATGCTAAATGCTTAGATTTGAAAGTAATTTTCACAATGTACCAAACAAAAGACGATACTTAGTATGCATTGGGTATTAAGTTCTATTGTATAGACTTGATAAAATGTTTGAACGTGTAAAGGAGTTTACCGTGTTAAACATGAATTGAAGGACTTTAAAAGACTTTCGACCCATATGTATAAAATTAAGTAAATGTTTGACTAAGTATAAGCTAGGCTAAATACTAAGTCAAACATGAAAGACTCTAATAGAGACTTTCAACCATATCACATAGCAAACAATTTAGCAAAGGCTCAGTGAAACTGAATGAGCTAAAATGACAAATTGATGGAATAAGATTGAGAATTACTCTGCAATTTTATCCATCATGTACGTTGTGATATGGATTCGTCGCAGAACTTACTTGCTTAGAGCATGTGCAGTATGTATGAAGCACCAATCAACCTGAATCTATGTATTAGATCGTTAGACTATGGCCAAGAACATCCAATGTACTTGGATAAGTAACAGGATGTGTTCTTGACTTGTGGAAACAAATACAATTTGACAATTGATGTTGCAAGCACAAGCCATAACAAGGATTAGATCCGTAACAAGGAAGCCGTTTATAAGCACGAGCTTAAAATGAGTCGTGGCTTGAGAATGGTAACATGGACGTGGATTCATGTGTAATGTGCAGGAATTTAAGGAAATTTTCCATGATCACAAGTGATTAGGGTATCCCAAATCATTGTGAGCCGTTTGGAACGAAACCCAAGTAAAGCATCATCAGGAAGTCTACTAAAATATATGGTGATAATATTATTGCCTTAATGGCGATAATAAAAAAGATGTTCTATGGAAAGTTCGTTGCTGAACGTTAATGATTGTAGGTCGTCAAGTTGAAGGTCTGAATCATGAAAAAGAGTGGGAGCCATCACTTGGACAATAAATCCTAAATCACATATAATCCATGACACTCTCAAATTTTATCATCTTATTATGAAAGTGATCAGTAATAAAGATGCTAAGATTAGCAAAGTAATTATAACTAAACCTATGCAATGAGTGAAGGACAACATTCACAATTGCATGAAAGAAATCAAGCATATTAGATATGGGTATGATTTCTATAATGTTTTATAAAGAGTGATACTCTTAAAACATTCGGAAAAACCATTTTTCATAAGATGAACCATTCAGGTTTTGGAGTAATTTCAAATTTCATGCAATTTTATCACTCCATTTTCTATTTTATTGTGGTTTAGAATTAAATAATGAGTCCATTCGATTCTTGGAATATTCTAAATAGGGTATCAAGACCAGTCTTGGTAAGGAAACACCTATTAAGTGAAAGTTGAATATTATAATCGAAAATTATCCCTAATCGAGGTCATTTAAACGATGGACGATTAATAACCAATTGAGATTAGTGTGTAGTCTGATTTATAGCACCGTTTCTTATGCTACGAGGATATGAATGTCATAAAACATTTGCACAGGTATTGGTTTAGAACCATAATGGATCGACCTATGAGAATACTTTAAGAGATTAAAAATTGTCATAAGTATACTTCTCATTAAGGCTATCGAACCTATTTCCTCGACCATGAGTATTGTGAGTTCTCTTGTTTGAGTACTAGTCCGCTTTGATGTTGTCAAACGTCTGTCGTTATAAGGGATTATAACGGCAACACTCGGGCGGCTAGGTCCTCTCAGTAAGAGGAGCTACATTACAAGACTGAAAATGTCCCCCTACTAAAATAGGGAAGATGTCTTGTTGTATACAAGGCCTCTCGTAGAGCGAGACTGTGAAAATGCATGGTCGTGCTTGGATGGATTTTAGAAATCATTTGTTTATTGACAGTCGGACTCGGAATCGAGAAACACTTCAGGACGTAATAAGGATGACAAAATAATCTTACCTTATAGTGAGAGATTGAAAGGAATGATGTCCTTCGAACAAGTGTACTATTCCGTTAGTGGGTTCAGAATTATAAGAAAGCTAATATATTAAGTAAGGTCAAGTGATTGGAATGCCTAGGTGGAGGTCGTTTCCGATCAATAATATTAATGCATAATTAATATTACAGCTTAATCTTGACTGAACCCTTCGGGTCATACTCTTAGCAGTAAAAGAACTGACTCGACGAATTAATTCGGAAGAAATTAATTCGTCGCCCGAGTATTAAATATTTAGACGTCGGAAATTCGACCTTGGAGAGTCGAAACCGAGCGTCGGAGAATCTCAAATGTCGGACCAAAATTTAGGGTTTGGCGAGACGGGGAAATGCTTCAAGTAACAAGTAAAATCCTAGCCACGCGAAAGACTAGGAAAGCGCGCCCAATAGGAGCGTGCCACGTGGCAGCACACATGGAAAAACGCCATGTGGCAGCACACGTGGCAGCCGCCACGTTGGCAGCCTCCAAGTGGCAGCGCGCCACTATGGCGACACATGTGGCAAGGGCCGCGGACCCGGGGCGATGGGTCATGGACATGGGCCAAAATAAAATGGCCCAACCGAACCCAACTTGGGGCTCAAGATTGGGTGACACATGGTTTGTTCACAATGCATGTGAAATGCCTTGGGGACCAAGTGGGAATGTGGTCCTCACCTAACCATGTAACACTTGTTACTCATTCCTTCGTTTATTTAACTTAGGGTTGAATTCATCAATCTTTCCATGTGGGATCTTTTTGTGAAAAAGTCCCACATTGAAAGATGGGTGGAATTCAGAAGCTATCCTTCCTTATAAATCACAAAAAGATCCCACATTGAAAGATGGGTGGAATTCAGAAGCTATCCTTCCTTATAAATAGCCAAAACATGGCATGAGAATTCCTTGCTTGAGTAGGAGTTCAATAGAGCATTGCATTAGCAAAAACTCTTAAACTCATATAATAATCGGGTTTTGGTCGGACCTTGCTAACCTTAAGGTAACGGACCTAAAAGTCGCTAGTAGTTTTTGCGTGTGGATTTCCGTTGGAGGCTCTCGTGTTAGCGAGGCTAAGCTATCAAGTAAGAGCCCGTCTTTAAGGGAAAAACACGCTTCAAAGGTAAATTCTGATTTTATCCTTTTATGTTTATTTGTTATGCTTTACGGTTTTATTAATTGCGAGTGGTTCTTTGGGTCGGGGTTGTTTCCGCGATAAGTTGGACTTACCAAACCCCAACACTAACAACATAGAAAGAAATATGAAGCAACACAGATTCATATATGATATTAGTAAGCAATAAATAACATCCTAACATGATACTAGGAATTAAAATAATATAAACATTCTTTTTAAAGAAATATAGCAAAGAAATTACTTATTTTGTTGCCTCGTATATCTTTCTAATAACAAAATACACACGTTAGTAAATTCAATAGAAATATTAAATCAAACAATTAATTTAAATAATTGAAATAGATTTTTGGGACCAAACCCTTAGAAATTATCAACCTTTCACGCCTAGGGCGAAGGCAAGTTAGAGCTTGGCTAGGTGTGTCTAGAATTTGTGAATGAGGTATTTTTTTTGTAAAGGCTAGCTAGAAAGCAAGAGAGAGAAAGAATAAGCTATTGCTTAAGAGAGAGAATAGAAAAATTGTTGATGATTTTTCGTGATTAAAAACGGGGAAATACGACCCTATTTATAGAGAAAATAGATAGAAAAGAGTTCGAATTCGAATCGAGATAAAATATCTCTTGTCGTAAACGACAGGACCCAGCGCGAACCATCAGAAATCATGTCGTGTGACAAGGTTTGTCTGTAATACCCCGTATTTTTATGTATTTTTATAAAATATTTAAGTATTAATAAAATATATTGTCAAGGGCTCAAGTATTTTAATTAAATATTTTAAAGGATTAAAGTATTTTAAATATAAAGTTTTATAAAAGTAAAATATGTTTTGGGTCAAACGTTTATTAATTATTGGGCAATGTAAATTATTTCTACATACTCTTATTGGAATAACCCATTCTAAAACCCATAACTTAAGCCCTATCCCATAACTTAAGCCCACATTTTTTATAAGCCCAAATTTAACCCTACACTCTCTACTCTATAAATACCCCATGAATCCCCAAAAATTTCCCACACAAAAAAGGTTACTCTTATTTTCTCTCTCCTTTGTTTTATTAATTTGTGTAATTATAATTATTGATTTATGGATTTTGATTTAATTGTTTAAAATTAATTTAATTAGTATCAAATTGTATTTTGATGATTAAAATTTATAATTTCAGATTTTATAAATGTCATAATTTTCAGATTTTGTAAATTTTATAACCTAGGGTTTTTAATTATTGAAAATCATGATTTTAGGGTTTTTATGAACAATTGATTTAGAGCTTTTATAGTAATGATGTTTTGAAATTTTGGTGATTATAACTACTGATTAGTTTAACTTAATTCCAGATTATTTTGAACACGTAAATACAATTTAAATATTTAGATTTCCGTTCGTTAATATTAATCCCGTTTTAATCCCGGTCAGGTTCTGAACTCGTCCGATTTTGATAAAAAAAAAAAAAAAAAAAAAAAGAGTGTTTTCCATGTGGAAATAACGTTTTAAGAAAGATACACTACCTTTAGTAGTGAGCACCATCCTCTCGTGGCCAAATTCAGCCTCTAAATATAATTTTCGGACAGTTTTTGATTTTTAACGAAGTTTTTTTTTATGCTTTAAATTTTATCCTTGAGTTTAAAAGGGGTAAGAGATAATTTAATGTTTCTATGGATAATTTATGTATAAAGATGTATTTTGATGAAGTTTTAAAAGGTTTTTTATTAGTTTAAAATGCTGGAATTTTATTTAAAGTCGTATAATTGTGATTTTAATAAAAGGGTGTGATTACCCATTAAAAATGAGTTTAATTAGGGGTTTTTAAATAAGTTTCAGATTATTTTAAGTAGTCTAAAGTAAATTTAAGTTGCTAGAAATTGTGTATACAAGGAGAATTAATATAGTATTATTGTCCCTTTATGTAGGAGACTTAATTCGGGAATTGTTGTAGTGTAATCGGCTACTTTAAGGGCTTATTTGAGGTACGTTCGCGTACTTAGCATATTTTGATGATGTAGAATCATGCTAGGCTTGATTTTAATCAATTACAAGTAGTATAATGCTAAGGTTTATGTATGGAATTGTGAATTAATGGTGTTGGTGATTGAATTTTGAAGCATGAATTATTTGTGATGGTTTATGGATTGGAAAATTATATTTTCGGCATGTTGTGTTTGAACCACACTTTTATTTATGGCATGTTAGAATGCATGATTAATTAAACTTCATGTTTAATTATGTTTGAAATATTGAAAAGGAATTTTATTATGGTTCAAATAATTTTTATTGATGCTTTAAGCATGAGGAAGGAGCTATATAAGTGTCTATGTACACAAGGGATAAATTGTATGTTGGTGCCTTTGTGCACTTAAGGTGTTTTTAACACCGAGGGATAGGATTTTTGGCGCTTTATGCGTTTAAGGTGTCTTTGACACTGAGGTAGAATTAAAAAGGGTTCAACATTAAATAATATGTGGTCACTAATTATTCAAGAATTAAATTGGTATGTTTGGTTGATTGAATAATTATGGTTGATTGATTTATTATGCTTTGAGAGTCATCACCAAGTCCAATAACATGTAAATAACGTAAAGTGAAAGAGATTACGCACCAAAACTCTTGGAACGTATATACCTTGAGTATAAACAATGGGGGTAGTTATGGGGTTTTATATTTAACCATAACTTCTAATGGAGTACAGGACGCTGTACATTCCTTTTTATTTATTATTATGCGCAGGAATTCTGCCACCTTTGAGTGGTTTTGTCGCTGGCACGGTTAGCTCCCGTGTCAGTTAACCTTAATTTATTTGGGGGAGGTATAGTTGGAAACCCGTTCGATGCGTAATCAACGCTAAATGAATTATTTAGTGTCTAGTTAATGTGTCTTGTTGATTGTTGTGTGTGCTTGTAAACAGGTGCAATGAGGTAAGTGTGTGTTGATAGGTGAAAGCATGTTAGTGTGTTTAATTACGCTTATGTACTCAGCTTTGCTGATTGTGCGTGTTTGTGTGTTTGGCCATGTCTTTACTTTGGCCCTACGACGACCCATTTTCTAATGGCGAGTAGTGGGGACAAGTAGAGAGGAGGTTTTCAGGTGATGAAGCATATTCATGAACGGGCATGAGTGAAGAGCGAATCATGCTAGTTTCTATAAGTATATGATGTGTTTAATGCTTTAATTATTTATAATACTGTTATCATGCATGACTAACGCAAAAGTTTTAAAGTTGGTTTGGTTTTAATAAGGGCCTATAATGGTTCCAAGTTGTAGGATGGTTTTATATTACTTCGTTTGACTTTGGTTTTGACTTTACTTTCGTTGGGTGACTTTTCAAGTTGACTTGTTTTGAATGGTTTTGAAATTAGTCTTCCGCTGTGTGTCTTTGATGGTTGCCTTAGCCGTTTTCACGGTGGCAGTAATATCTTAGATATTCCTATTTAAATTTTTAAACAGGGCAAAACAGGTATTTTAAAAGAAAGGAATTTCTAGGGTGTTACATTGTCGCAATGTGACAAAACTGTCGTTTGGCGCTGGTTAAAAGATAAAACGCGCTATGTACGTAATCCTTTTCCTAATAAAATTAAGTAATTAGACTCCGTGTTTATTAGTTTTAAAAGCAGATTTATCATAATAAAACACTTGTTTTTTCCCAAATCAAGTTCTTTACTAAATAGATAATTATTAATCCTAATTCCATTAGAGTTTAAAAAGAACCTTCTAGATTATTCTAGAAGATTAAAATCAATCCTAATAACTTTAGGAATAATAATTAATGGGCCCTCCACTAGATCATTGGGCCATAAAACGATATCCAGCCAAACTTAGTATTTTGGCCGTAACTTCCTCATTATTCATCGGAACTGGGCTTATAATATATTGTTGGAAAACTCTTCTCGAGCCCAATCCAACTACACTATTAGTGGACCCTTGTCATAGACCAAACTAAATTGGATTGGTTATTTTCATAAATAGAGTAGGTTTTCAAAAACAGAAAAAGGATATTTTAAGAAAAACAACTGTATTACTTAGACTTTTCGCACTTTCACTTCGTTCGATAATCAATGACGTGAAAAGTATTCATCACTGGGTTTGGTTTTGGCGAGACACAATTAGGTGCCTACAGAAGCCCCCACTTTGACTGAGTTTGGAGAAACGTATGTTTTGAAAACAAAAGTCAAAGTAGCGATCGGGACGGAGAATGATTTAGAACATTCTGTGATCCCGAATCACTCTTGTAACGCTAATACCTGCAAACTAGTGTTAGTTAAACAAATAAGAGAGTTAAGAAACATGTATCTTGCACTGTTGACACGTCTCTCGAGTTACTGATTTTGTTGCTGCATTTTTGTTGTGATGGCCTCCACAATGCCTAGTAAACGCCATTTGAAGGTAACTTTGACTCGCTATCTTCAGACTTGTGGCAGAGCCTCGCCATGGCAGTACCTTGCCGCTGTAGACAATATCCTCTATACCTTGGGACATCGTCAAAGACTGGTGCTTGTAACGATCCTCAGTTTTGTTGCGACAATATTCTACATCCTAGGGAACATCGTCGATCATTCACTACTACAAAAATGGTCAAAGAGATCCAAAATAAGAGACCAGTTAAGTACATAATAGGTCTCTTTCAAAGGATAGACCCATTATCTTAAACGACGGGTCTCTCAAAATATCAAAGAGACCCGTCATTAAAGAAAATAGGTCTCTAGGAATTATTTTAAAATTTGGAGGAATATAGAGAGACCAGTCATTTTAAATGTCAGGTCTCAAGTAATATCCAAGAAACCCGTCATTTAAAATAACCGGTCTCATGAATGTATTTATTTTTAATTGAAAAAGTGCAGAGACCTGTCATCCTAGTAAACAGGTCTCTCGAATTGAATCTCCCGTGTGACAGGCTGGCAGCCATAAACCCATAACCCTAACCCTTGAATCTCTTTATTTTCTCGTCTCTCTTTATCCGCCGCCTCCCTCCTTTTTTCTCATCTCATATCTTTTGTTCTTTCTCTCTCTTCTCCCTCCTTTAATCCTTTGTCTTCTAAGAATTTCATCCTTAGTTATTTCTCCTCCTATACTCCTTTAATTATTTCCATCCTTTCTCTTTAATTTTCAAGAAGTTATCTTCACTCTTTCATGTCAAATTTCAAGATTTATTTCCAAGGTTAGTTTTGTATTCTTTTTCGTTAGTTAGTATTAATCTCAAATTTTTTTCGTTTTTCCTTAATGAAAGTTCTGATTTCTTATATTAATGGCTTTTTAGATTCCTTATTTGTTTTTAAAAACAATTTGTTGATTTTACGTTTACTCATGATACTAGATTGTTTGTTATTTGCTTGTTAATGTTTTTTTTTTTTTTATTTGAAAACTGTTTGTTAATGTTTTTGTTGTTAATTTTTTTCGCTATTTTAAATGAAAATTGAATTTGATACATGTTTCCAATTTCGTCTGGAGTTTTTTTTTCATCTAATTTTCGTATTATTCCCTTTTATTTTCTTCTTTACATTTTTTCGCTCACTGTCAAAAAGTTAGATCTGGTATTTTTTGTTATTATCTCTTACTTCTTTCCTATGGATTCAGATCTAGTATTTTTTGTTATTACTAAGTTCGTATTTGATGTTTTAAAAAAAAATTTGTATTTGATGTTCTATTTCTATTTTAATTTTGAATTAAAGTTCAATAGATTTAATTTATGGTATTTTTTTCTTGCTTTGATTTTGTGTTCAATCATCATCATAGAAGAATTTTATCTAAGATCTATTGTTTCATCAGTTCAATTGAACAGTTTCTCTCTCTCTCTCTCTCTCTCTCTCTCTCTCTCTCTCTCTCTCTCCCTCTCTCTCTCTCTTATTTTTTTTAATATCGTAAACGAATTTTATTATTTATCTCGTTCTTTAAATTTTTGTTTTGTTCTTTTTCAATTATGTTAAAATTGTTCTGATATATTTTTTGGATAATAATATCTGCTTTTTATTTTTTTATTTGTGGGTGTAGGTAATGATTGAAGTTTGTATTGAAGAAATTTGTAACCGAAGAACTTTGAAGTTTGATGTCTTATCATTTATAGGATATTTATTATTATATTTTATTGTATTGAATTTTTTTTTGTATCTGTATTGTGTACGTATATTTTGAGGTGATGAATATAAGAATTATTTTTATACTCTGTTTTTAATAATGTAAGAAATTTCTGAAAACAGAGACCACTTTTCTTATTTAGGCAGTCTTAATTTTCTTAAAATTGAGACCGCTTATCTTTAAGAGCCGGTTTTAGATTTCTCATTCTAGAGACCGCCTCTAATCAAGCAGTCTCTTTGCCAAAGAGACCGCTGCTCTTTGGCTAATTTTGACGGGTCTCTTTGGCCAATTTTGTAGTAGTGATTGCTGCTACATCACGAGCTATTTTCTTGAATCAAGGTGACAACCTTCACAATCAAAGCGAATGTCATCGAAGACCGCCTCATCACAAACCGTTCTTCTCAAATCTAGGTGACAACTTCCACAATCTTAGCAAAAGCTATCGAAGATCGCGCATCTCTTGCTATCTTCTCAAACCAAATGACAACCTCCACAATCTTAGCGAAAGCTATCGAAGATCTCCCATCTCGTGCCATATTCTCAAATAAAATGACAACCTCCACAATCTTAGCTAAAGCCATCGAAGATCGCCCATCTCGTGCCATCTTCTCAAATCAAATGACAACCTCCACAATCTTAGCAAAAGCCGTCAAAGACTGCTTCATCTTGAAACGTATTTCTCGAATCCAACCGAGAGACCTTTTAATCTTAGAGCCCCCCTGACAAAGACTTCTTCATCTTGAGTCTTAAAATTTTCTTATCCTTACTCCTAGAATTAATTAACCTTTCCATCTTTGGAAAATTCATCTGAAGAACCATATCCAAGATTCGTAAAGTCTTTAAATTGACTTGTGGAAATCTTCCATCCTAGGAATTCTTTGTGATAATCGTCAATCACTACTCAAATGTTCTTAATCAATTTTCAAATCTGCTTCATTCAATCGTCATCAGGCCGAGCATCCACTACTACAAAACTTAGAAAACTTACTGTAGACACCCATTTGTGTCTCCCCAAAACCAAACCCATTGATGAGTACCTTTCACGTCGAATCATAATAGAATGAAGTGAAAGTGTGGAAAGTCCAGTGTTGCGGTTAGTTTTTAATTCTTTTCTTTCTCTCTGTTTTTGAAAACCTATTTATGAAAATAGCCAATCCAGTTTAGTTTTGTCCATGGCAAGGGTCCAATAATAGTGTAGTTGGGTTGGGTTTGAAAAGAGTTTTCCAACGATATATTATAAGCCCAATTCCGATGAATTGTGAGGAAGTTATGGCAAAATTACTAATTGGGCCCAGTTGATTTTTATATGAGGCCCAATGATCTAGAGGAAGGCCTATTATGATTTATCATTCTTAATGCAATTAGGATTGATTATAGTCTTCTAGAATCTTCTAGGAGGTTCTTTTGAATCCTTATTTTATTAGCATTGATAAATTGACTTTTAAGAGCTTTATTTAGAATAAAAGAAGTGTTTTAAGGAAATTACAGTTTTACCCTCTCGTAGGCTTAAATTTTATCAAAATAAGAAAACGCATGGAAAACTGATTGCAGCGCCGCAACTACAGTCTGTCGTCTGGCGACAGACCTGGCGTTGCGGCGACACGTCTGGCGCCTGGCGACAGCCTTGTCATCTGGCGACAGGGGCGTGTTTGACGACAGCGTCGTGTTTTATTCTTCTTGAAACTGATTCGTTTTTTATCATATCCGGCTGATTTTGTTTATAAATAGCCTCCTAAAACCTCTTTTTTTAATCACCAACTCTCATAAAGAATTTCTTGATACTCTCTCTCTCTCTCACTTTTCTAAACTAGCCTTCTCTCAAACAAAATTCCGCATTCACAAGATCTAACTCACCTAGCATTGTTCGAAGTTGCCTTCGCCCTAAACGTGAATGGTTGATTTATGAGGATTTGGTCCCAAATCTAGTCTAAACATTCTTAATCTCTATTTCAATTATTTAATTTAATTGTTTGATTTTATATTTTCCTTGAAGTTACTAACGTGTGTATTTTGTTATTAGAAAGAGAAACGAGGCATCCGAGTAAGTGTTTTAATTATTTTATTGATATTATGATATAGAAATTATGTCTAGGTTGTTATTTTGATTCCTAGTATCATGTTAGGATGCTTTTCCTTAATTTAATGTTTCGAATGACAATAATAAGGTCCTAGTATCATGTTTAGAGTAAAGAATATAATGTCAATTATGATTTCTATGATGCCTTTTACTGCCTTTCCTAATATTCATGTTTGTATCATGTTAGGGCTATATAATTGATCTTTATTGTTTAGTGACATGATAGGGTTTGTTATTAATCTTGTTAGTATCATGCCTAGGATCTTACTATTATTATGCTTTAACATGATTATTTTTATAATTGTTATAATTATTATTATGATGATGATTATTGTGGTGTTGAATTATATAATTAAGGTAATTTGTTAATTAGCGAATTGTTTCATGTAATTTGTTAATTTACGAATTGTTTCACATAATTTGTTTATTTACGAATTGTTTTGCGTAATTTGTTAATGTACGAATTATTTCATGTTGTTTGTTAATTGACGGATAACTTATATATAATTTGATAATATCATGTTGCTTGATGTTTATTATTATTTATTGCTTGATCACACCTTTTATGCATGCTTAAAGGGAATTGGTACTTGTAATCACGCTTAATAAGATAATTAATAATCTTGTTTAGGGTTAATTTGATTATAAATCAAGTGATCGCCAATAATAGTTTTATATGTGCATTAATATTCAACCAACATATAATAAACAGGTTTAGGGTAAACCTATTGATTGCATGTTAGTCAGAAAGCGCACATGAATACGAGAAGAATAAAGTAGAGGCCTATTATTAGGGCAGGTTCAATCTCTTTTAGGTTGGATTTGTACCTTCATCCCCGAACTTCTAATTATGGTTCCATATCTATTGGAGTTAACGATCCCCTGGATCGTTAAGGGGTGTAACCTTCACCCTGTGAACAGTTTACAAGTTCCTACAACTTGTTAGCGATTCTTTTGCTCTAGCTTCCTTCCCTTTGGACGCCAACGTACTTTAGTGTATGATTACAATGGGGTTCAAGTTAGGGGTAATGCTTGAAATATTCCCTACAGTTTTTGGCGACTCCACTGGGGAGGATTTCTATTTTAATTCCAGAATTTTATTTCGGCAATGATTTAGAATGAGTGGATAAGACTCGAAAAGTTCTAAGTATTTCATGCGCGTAATTTTGATTAACATTATTGGCATATCCATAAAAAAGATCTCATTGGAAAAAGCATAGGATTTTTACACGTAGGAAATTTGAGGAATATCTTTCACAACTAGGATCGAAATAACGCTGCGAAAAACTGGAAAATTTTATCGAGCACAGAAAGCTGATGAGGCATGTAGGAATTGGCGTCTAGAAAACAGAGCATGTCGTCGATAATATGGCTTTGTCGCCAGGAGACACTTCTGTTGCCAGGTGACAGGGCTATATTGCGGCGACGGTCTCTGTTGGCTGGTGCTGCGTTTTTCTAATACCGAACCAGAAATATGAGTTCTAATTTTCACTAGTTCTAGCACTGTTGGCTCGATTCTACTTCCTGATTGAGTTTTCCTCACTTTTTTGAAACCCATATGTGTTCTACATATGGACATAACCCTATGGGAATTCATGCTATATCTACCTGATTGAACGCTCTGTGCAATAAAGGGTACATCCGAGAATGTTGAATTCACCAAACCATGGAAGCGAGTTTTTTAACTCGCGGTGTCCCATCCATTCGCGCTAACCCTTCCAATGGTAAGGCTTCCGCGCGGTGCATCCGGACTCATAACCATGGAACCTCTTTGAATAACCCATATCCCGAACTTTAGAGAACTAGAGCATTTATTAGGTTGCAAACTCCTTGCATCATATTGTGCCTACTTGACTAATTGTACATTATCTGTTGTGCATACTCAATGTGTTTTTCCTAACCGTTTGTTTGACTTGTGCTTAAGCTTAAATAAACTAATTAATGACTAAAAGGACTTTTCCTAATTAATTAATTAATTAGATTAATTAAAGTCTAATAATTTAATCAGAATTGACTTAGTACGACTTTAGGCATGTCCCGTAGAGTAAAAATACTGAAAGCAGTCCCAGATTAATGCTCCATTCATGGAGCCATAATTTGGGCTGCAACACCGGGCGACAACTCTGTCATCTGGCGCTACACTGTAGAGTGCGGCGATAGTCCTGTTGCTTTGGCGACATTTCGACATTTTGCTCGAGTCATCATGACGAGTCTAATTAGGTAGTTTGCTAATCAATTCGATTATTCTGTTAATAACAGTACCTTTGTTAAGTCCTTAATTGAGTCTAGACACTAAGTCCCATGGTCTTACACAAGAGTCAAAGCATATCACTTACACTTACAAATAAAGCACACACTAATATGTATGTTCACTTTGACCATGTCTAAGAGAGTCTTGTATGCGCGTGTTTTCCGTCATTTTTTTAGGGGGGTAAGTCGAATATTAATCCTCCAATTAAACCACTTGTTTGAACCCTATACTTGATTCCAAAAAATATACACCCTATTTTTTGCTTTTTTTTTTTCTTTTTCTTTATAAATCCATAGTCAAAGTCAATTTGAGTCAAGTCATTAAAACAGATGGTTTAATTTACAGCGCGTGGTCAAGAAAGGAAGGACGTATGATCAGAGACAACCTTTTTGTTCAAGTACAACTTTTTGAAAAACCAATTGCTCGAAAAAGAAAAGCCAAGAAGATAATGGCGAGTCAAGAATAAGTTAATGAGCTCAAGAAGTAAATGGCTGGTGTTACTAAATTACTAAAGACCTTAACCCTCCAAAATAATGACCCTGTGAAGCAACAACAAATGGAGCACATGCAAGAAATCTTGAGCAAGATATCTAGTGATTATAGGTTCCAGGGCATTAATTACAAGGGGTCTTGGTGGACAAGGAACTTCTTCCGCAGAAGTTCAATGCCAACGACATCCCAAACTTCAAGGCAACTGATAACCCTTATTTTCATTTAAGAGCTTATGAAACAATAATGATTATTAAGGGTATTAATGGAAAAGTATTTCATTCTCTATTTTCCTTATCTCTTGAAACCGTTTGGCAACAATGGTTCTTCTCCCTTGGCAAAGAGAAAACCTCTACTTGGGAATCAATAGTAAACGCTTTCATTGATATGTATAAGTGTAATATTCAAGTTGAAACTGATCATAGGGAACTTGAGATACTTAAATAGAAAGAGAATGAAGGTTTCACTTCTTTCTTTAATAAATGGAGAGAAACCTCTACTAGGATGATTGAAGTACCAAGAGAAAAAGAATATGTGAGGTTGTTCATCAAGAACCTCCAAGAAAAGTACTCCAAGCATCTAAAATATCAAAACAATCTACACACCTTCAAGGTCGTTTATGATATTGGGATTAACATTGAAGACGAACTTGCAAAACAAAAAGCTGCTAACAATAACTCCAACAGTGGCTGGAAAGGCAAGAAGAACGACAATCCATCTTCTTCCAAAACCACCCACTCAAATAATGTTAGCACCTTTAATTTGAGTGAAGTCCTTGCTATGAACAACCAAGAACAAAAGAAACCATTAAGGAGGAACTTTACTCCTATTGGTATGAGTTATGACACCGTATTTGATCGAGTAAATGCAAAAGGTCTTATAACTCCTATTGGACCATTAGGGGACCCACTAGTTGAAAATAGGAAAGCTAATTGGAACCCCAATGCACATTGCAAATATCACAAAGGTAGGGGCCATCTCACTGAGGATTGTTGGAAGCTTAAGGAAGCTATCCAAGATTTAATTGATAACATTAAACTACCATTGCCCCCTGCCAGTAAGAAGCCAAGCATCAACAATGCATCTCTCTCCGATTCCTTGGCCATCTCTGATGAGGAGAACCATGTTGATCCCTCATCTCTTATCAAACCTGTTGAAGAAATTCATGCTATTGAAGAAGAGGAAGAAACCTTTTTCGATGCCATGGATGACTTTCCAGAACCAGTAACCAAGGAAGATATGCAAATGCTTATATGGTCCATGTGGGAGGGAATAGACTTACTACGTGAAGCTATGGAATAGGCAAAGAAACAAGGAGAGGAACTTCAGAAAAAGTGTGATAAAGTTCCACCCATGAAGAAGAAAGCATTCCCTCTACAAGTAATTGAAACACCCAAGAAGAGTAATAAACTTTATACTCCAATTGGGACTACCTATGCCAAAATATTCAAAATGCTCTCCGAGAATGGTAAGGTCAAACCTCTCAAACCGAGACCATTTGAATCTCTAAAGAGGACAGACAGGTTCTACTGTCCATACCATCAATCAGAAGGACATACCATTAAAAACTGTTTTAAATTCAAAGATTTAATTCAAAAGATGATTGAAGATAAAAAGCTAGTTCAAATCCCACAAGAATAAGACATAAGCATTAACGGGGTTTGGGACAACGATGAAGAAGACGTCTACCTAAAAGACATAGAAGAACCTCCACTTTAAATATCATATTCAATAGGTGATTTTTGGGATGAAGAGGATTCACCTATAGACGTCCTCACAAGATCTGGGAGAACGCAACCTCCCATCTCTACACAACCCATGCCTACCATGCAACAAATTCCCATACCTATTATAGAAGATAATGACATTGTCAAGAAATTCAAAAAGACCAAGGTCGAGATGAACGTATGGAAACTTCTAGCTATGTCTCGAGAACATAGGTTGGGGGTAATGAATGCCTTAGATAAGATAGGGATAGATTCTGACACCACTCCTGAGGGGTTGGCTAACTTCCTTATGAGTGATCTTCCTTGTCCAATCAACTTTATAACCTTTCTTGACAAATATTTACCTCCATAAGGTGACAAGCATTACAAGGCACTAAACCTCACGGTAGTCTACAAGAGAATGAACGTTCCAATGACTCTTGTAGACAATGGATCGGCAATTAATGTCTGTCCACTCAGAACTGCGAGGATGTTAGGCATAAGGGATGAACACTTAATCCCTTCAACACAAGGAATAAGACTTAACCCGTCAATACACATCGCCAAGCTCTTGGAAAAATCACAATGAATTTAACGTCGGGGGCAATAGAACATGCCACTACTTTCCAAGTGGTAGATATTAAAGCTTCATTCAATTTATTGTTGGGACGCCCTTGGCTTCATGACCTCAAGGCTGTCCCTTCATCTCTTCACCAACAGTTAAAAGCCATAGTTGGAGGAATCCTTATCACAATCGATGCTTCACCTATGAGAATTAAAGCTGTGAAAAATCCGATCATTAATGTGGAGCACGATGAAGATGATGAAGACTTGTGGGGCTTTAATGAAGAGGTCTCCTTAATCGAGGAGGATGAAAGGACCCCTCTCTGTCACGACCCCCACTCCAATATGATAGTACATACTATCCTCAAGAGACAAGGGAACTTTCCTGGAATAACTCTAGGAAAGAAAAAGGAGATAGCAAAACAGCTGGAATTACCTGGCCTCCCTAAATTAGATACTTTCGGACTTGGTTTCGAACCGACTCAAGAAGATCTTAAGCGAGCCCAGGAAAGGTCTAAGGCACGTAGGAACGCTCGCACCCAAAAGAAAGCAATCCCAATGGATTAGTATCCTCTTACTCTTAATGGAAAGTTCATAAGAGAAGGAGAAGACTACCCATGCTATGAATTTCTCGAACCCTTTGTTGCAAATAGCATAAGGCAACCGGGGTTCGAAATCTTTTTGGATTGCTACTTTCTAGATGAGATCCCAACTCCTATTCACAAGGAGAAAGTACCCCCATGCTTTGACTTTAATGTCATGGGATTACTATTTGGGCGAGAAAAAGATGAGCCGAGATACGTAGAGGATAAATCCTCACTCATCCAAACGGTCCTAAAAAGCGAGAACTTTGACCCTTCAAATCTCATCACTCTAGCGGAAGGATTAGTACAAGGATGGCGCAAGACGGTCAAGGTGACTACTCCAAGTGGAAGGAAAATCTCCATAACAACAGGGCAAGGACCAATGTTTGAAGAGTCGTCTGATTCAGAGTCAGAGTCAGAGTCTTTTCTTGTAGAGTCTTCCAAGCCTTTAGTTGTAGCACCCCCTATTTCTTCTATTTCTACTCCTAGGATAGTTAATAATCAAGTCCCTGAGGACATTTCCATTTTCGATGTAATGATTTCAGAATTTAATAATATGTCTTCTTCCGCTTACTCCTCGTGTTTTTCATTAACCCAAGATGACGAGCATTGCTTAACTAACAATGAAAATGACAAAGAAATTATTAAAGCAATGGAAACACTTGAAAAGAAAACATCGATAATTGAGGAAACTTAGACGGTTGATATCTCAAATAATTCAACCATTAAAAGAGAAGTTAAAATCGGATTAACACTTAAGAACTGATTTGATTAATCTACTTAAAGAATTTATTGATGTATTTGCTTGGTCATACGAAGATATGCCAGGCATTAATAGAGAAATAGCTCAACACACTATACCGCTAATTCCAGGAATGAAACCTGTAAAACAAAAGCTGCGTCGAATGAAACCTGACGTAGCTCTTAAAATAAAAGAAGAAGTTCAAAAACAAATAACTGCAGGTTTATCAGGGTATCCAAATACGCCGAATAGGTAGCCAACGTGGTCTCGGTTCCAAAGAAGGATGGAAGGCCGGGTAAGAATGTGTGTCGATTATTGAGATTTAAATAAGGCAAGTCCAAAGGACGACTTCCCTTTACCACACATCGATATTTTAGTAGATAATACAGAAAATCATGCGCTTCTCTCATTTATGGATGGATACGCGGGATACAATCAAATTCTCATGGATTAGGAGACATGGAGAAAATAACATTCATAACACCATGGGGTACTAACTGTTACACGGTAATGCCATTCTGGTTGAAAAACGCGGGTGCTACTTACCAACGAGCAGCGACTGCCCTACTCCATGACATGATGCGTAAAGAGGTTGAAGTATATGTAGACGACATGATTGTGAAATCAAAAGATCGCCCAGGACATCAAATAGCCTTGAGAAAATTCTTCGAAAGGCTAAGAAAATACAACATGAGGTTGAATCTATCAAAGTGCGCTTTTGGAGTCACCTCAGGCAAGCTCTTGAGGTATGTCATAAGCTCTAGAGGAATAGAGATAGACCCAATCAAGATCAAGGCGATCATGTCAATGCCACCGCTCGAAACCGAGAAACAAATTCGAGGGTTTATTGGCCGATTGCAATATATAAGTAGGTTCATATCGAAGCTAACAACGATATGCGAACCAATATTCAAGAAGCTCAAAACGAATGTGCCAGTAATATGGGACGATGAGTGTTAAAAAGCCTTTGAGAAGATCAAAGCCTATCTCGCAAATCCTCCCGTGTTAGCACCAACACTTCTAGGGATCCCTCTTAGGTTGTACTTAACACTCACCAAGGAAACAATGGGGGCTATGCTTACACAAGAAGTAGAAGGTAAAGAAAATGCAATCTACTATCTAAGCAAAAAGATGCTCGAGTATGAAGTACGCTACACATTGCTTGAGAAATTGAGCCTCGCATTTGTGTGGGCCACAACCAAGCTAAGACATTACATGCTTGTGCATACAGTCTTTGTAGTTTCCCGAATGGATCCACTAAAAATATCTATTTGAAAAGTCTACACTGAATGGATGCATATCAAGATGGATAGTCAATTTAGCCCAGTTCGATGTAAGATTAATGCCTCAAAAGGCAATCAAAGGATCTATAATCTCGGATTTCCTAGTAGATTTCCCAATAGAAGATTCGACGCTGATACATGACAATGAATTTCCAGATGAAGACTTGATGGTCACAGAAGATGATACTTGGACTTTATACTTCGATGGAGCTTCAAACCAAAAGGGATGTAGCATTGGACTATTATTAGTATCACCTAAAGAGGAGCACGTTCCAATCTCTATAAAGCTAGATTTCGACGTTACCAACAACGCTGCTGAATACGAAGCATGCATGGTAGGCCTTGAAACAACTTTGGCATTGGGTGTAAAGAAATTACGAATATTCGGAGACTCTTCATTGATCATCAATCAAATTTCTAAAAGATGGAAAGTAAGGAGTGAAAGTCTAGCCCCTTACCAAAATTATCTGGAAACTCTCACCAATTAATTGGAAAAGGTAGAATACACCTATCTACCTAGAGAGGAAAACCAATTTGCTGATGCCTTGGCAAGACTAGCCTCAATGGTTAGGATTCCTACGGAAATCGAGCAAATGCCTCTAACTATTGAGAAAAGGAATAAACCAGCTTATATTTAAGCCATAGAAGATGATGAGGTGGTCCAAGATGAAGAAGAAGAACCGTGGTATACGGACATACTTAAATACGTCACCAAAGCAGAATATCCTCCTCATGCTGACAAAAGAACAAAATGAGCATTAAGACTCTTGGCTTCCCAATACGTACTCATAGACAATGAGCTACATAAAAGGGTACCCAAGGGTCGAGCTCTCTTCTGTGTAGGGAAAAAGGATGCCCAAAGAGCTATGAGGATAGTCCAAGAAGGCATTTGTGGAACCCATGTTAATGGCAAAATGCTAGTCCAAAAGATAATGCGAGAAGGGTACTATTGGACTACCATGAATAGGGATTGTCATCAATATGTAAAAAGATGCCCTAAATGCCAAATTTATGCCAATTTACAACATGTTCCTCCATCTCTACTTTATACCTACACTTCACCATGCCCATTCTCTACATAGGGAATTGATATTATTAGTAAAATTACCCCTCCTGGGACAGGGGGTCACGAATACGTCCTAGTAGCAATTGATTACTTCACAAAGTAGGTTGAAGCACAATCATATGCTAAACGCACTGCAAAACATGTAGCTTTCTTTATCGAAAGGAATATCATTTGTCGATACGGAGTCCCACATGAGATGATAAGTGACAATGGAACTCACTTTCAAGCTGAATGTGAAGAATTGCTACAAAAATATGGCATTCAACACCATCATTCTTCCCCTTATAGACCCCAAGCAAATGGAGTGGTTGAGGCAGCTAATAAAAATCTAAAGACTATCATCGAGAAAATGGCAGAAAATTACAAGGATTGGCCTGACAAACTCCATTTCGCACTTTGGGGTTATCGCACGTCAATTCTCACATCAACAGGAAGTACGCCATTCTCCTTAGTTTATGGAATGGATGACGTACAAGCTGTAGAGCTAAAGATACCATCTCTACGCATTGCACTAGAAAGTAAACTCGATGAAGTCGAATGGACATGAGCAAGGTATGAAGAGCCGATTCTACTTGATGAAAAGCGACTAGAAGCTCTACATCATACCCAATGCTATCAAACCCGTATGGATAGGCATTTTAATAAGAAGGTCAAGACAAGAAACATCAAAGTAGGAGACTTGGTGTTAAAAACATTAAGGAAAAATGTTTTGGATCCAAGAGGCAAATTTAGACCTAATTGGTCCGGACCCTATTTTGTCAAAACCATTCTATCAGAAGGTGCAGCAAAACTAACTAACATGGATGGCAATGAGTTCTCAAACATTACGAACCTTGACCAACTAAAAAAGTACTACCCATAATTACTTGAGTAGGACACTAAAGAGAGATACATTTGGCCTGATTCCTTAAGGAAAGGATACATAGGCAACCTTTTACAGGGTGCGGCCACTTTAATTTTCGCAAACCTCGCATCCCAGAAATAAAAAGAAATTTGACGGATTAGCAGCGCCACATAAAGAAGTCTGTCGCAGGCCGACAGACTGCAGCGCAAAGCGACAGTGCTTGTCGCTTGCCGACAGACAAAAACGTCTGGCAATAACCGCAAAACGGCGGCGCCGCTCTTTTGGGAGTACATGGGAAAATTTCGGTGTTTTCGGAAAATTTTCGACTTCCGTACTCGAAAAAAATTCTGGAAAATAAAATAATCTGTTTTCATTGCTCTAATAAATTAAATTTAAAGAAGTTAATTTAATTAAAAAGCTGAAATTTCATTAATAAAATTTAAAAAAAAATTACATTATTGATAAGAAATAAAAGCTTAATAAAACAAATTAACTTTAAATTTAAACCTAAGTCTAATAAATTGGAAGTTAAGCAATGCTTCAATCTTTCTTTTCTTTCTTTGCCCTTTTCTAATTTTTATCTGAATCCTCTTCATCATCCATGACTTTAGCTAGTAGGCATCCTTTAGAGGACCTACATTCAATTTTAGAGTAAATGGTTTCTCCCTTAGCTAGGACTCCATGTTTCTTTTCTACCCAAACCTTCTTTTCTGAAGTGTCAGCTTTTCTTTTCCCTTTATCCTTTGTAGGGTCTTTCTTTTAAGGCATCACAGGTGTTTTGAATTCAATCTTTTCACCCAAGCGTTCCTAAAAAAGAATCACTTTGTCACCCAAACGATTCTTCACATTGGTTTTACTCTGATTTTTCTTCATGTCCATTGTAGGCTTTTTAAGAAGCCAAATCTTCACATCATTGGGCAAGGAAGGAGGAACCTTTTGGGTAATCACCTCCCATAAAGGTCCAGCGCTCCAATATGTGTCAAATTTCTCTACTTCTTGTGAACAGGGAATTCATAGGGACGACGACGATCCCCAGAAGGAATTATTTGAAGTAGACCATACTGCCTTTTTACCATGCGGGATAATAAAAAGTCATCTTGGTTAAGCTTGGAAGACGGCATAAGGGTTGCTTGTTGACACCAATCATCTTCTCTATTTTCCACCAAGGGATGACCCACTTGATAGCAAAGTTGCAAGAGGCAAACACTTTATTCCACTCAAGGCGCCCCATCTTAGAGAAGCGTTTCTTTCGCCTCACAAAGCAATTTGGAGTATATTTTTCAACATTGTCAGGAGGACTAATTAATTCTAGTCTCTCCATTAGCCATATCTGCAGAAAAATTCAATGCAAATAAATTAATATTACTATACAAAAATATATTTTTGATTTCTATAATTAAAAATATTATTTTTCTACCTGTAATAAAACTGGAGAGCCCCGAAAAGGTGCTTTTGGATTTCTCTTCAATTCATCAAGACTAAGCATAGTCTCTCCAACAATTAATGGCATTGGATTTATTCCAGATTCAATTTGCTCCAAAATAGTTAATATAATTTCTTGACCCTCATTAGTTCTACCACTAATGAGAAGATATTGTTTAAGCATGTAAAAGAGAAAAGCCCTTCGTCTATAAACATGAAAAGATTTAGAATAAGTTCTATCAAAGTAATGGCGTGCAAATTCTTTTAAATTAACTACACTAACATCTACAATATTTGTTAGATTTATGTCTCTTAAATTAAAGAAGCGCTCAAAATCTTAATAATAATATTCATTTATTCTAGGGATTACCGCAATATCTAATGAAAGGAAGCCTAAGATGGCACCAAATTCTTCCGGTAAAGGGCTAATTTCATCTCACCCTAGTCTAAAACAATGTGTATTTGTGTCCCAATATTCAAAGGCAATATGAATTAAATCTATATCAAGATCTACCCCCTTAACACCATAAATACCTCCCATGTGAAAAAAGTCAAGTTCTTTTCTCTCTTTAGCAGTTAAAGACCGACACCATTAACGAGTGAAATTGCTCAAACTCTTAGTAACTAAAGACATGATTATTTGTTGAAGAACTAAGATTATGATTAATCTGTTGGAATTATACAGAAATTCGGCAGATTAGGGGGCTATTTATGCAGAAAATCGGCGAACTGCAGCGCCAAACGACAAGCCTGTCGCCTGGCGACAGTAGCAGCGCTAGGTGACAAAGCAAAACACGTGCCGACACGTGGCGCTACAGCGTTTCCTCAACGTGCTATGCAAACCGCGTTTTTCTGGCTATGATTCGAATTCGTACAATGACTTTACAATTTTACCTTTTCTACAAATACCCGTACATATTAAAAAATATATTTTTCCTACTATTTTCTTTTTGGATTTATTCAGACTTAATTAAATTTAGGTTTGTTTCAAATCCAATTTATTTTTCATTTTTTCTATTTTGGGGGAGAAAGTCGGATACTGTAGGCGTCGTTCGAAGTGCGCCTACGTAAAAGCATGTGTGAATATGCTTGGCACTCTTAGGAAGTGGGAATTGACGTACACGATTAGGGACAAGGAAAGTAGGGAGCCGCCAACAAGTTTTTAAGGAATTTGTAAACCGTTTACGGATCATAAAAGGCAACCATGAATAAAGGGACAACAAAAGGCAACAACGATTGACCCGTGAAGGTTACACCCCATTCATAATCCATCAGATTACTAACTCCATATAGTCCGGAACCACGAAAAGAGGATCGGGGATGATGGTACAAAGTGAGTCATGGAGTCACATTCGCCTGTATTGGCCTCTACTCGATTCTTATAGTAAAAATTGATTCCTATGATCTCAAAGGCATGAAAACAAAGATTCAATTTGCTCCAAACTATTATTAGGCTAAATTGGTTGAATATTAATGCAACACGTTATTCTAAAATATTAGTGATCAATTGATTAAATCACAACAAGATTAAAAAGGAACCTAAACCAGTCGTCCAAATTATCTTATTAGGCGTGATTTTTAGTTAAATATTCCCTTTAAACATGCAATATAGTGATCAATAAATATAAGCATTAATATTGGAAGCAATTTAGCAATAATTCCAACAATATAAAATCATTAGAAAAATAATAGAAATAAAATGAACATAATTCTTACTTTGATTTTGTTTGCTTGCAACTATAAAATAATAAACGAGTTAGTAACTTCAAGGAAATAATAATAAAACGATAATTAAATTAAATTAAATAGAATTGATTTGGGGCCAAACCCTCAAACAGTTCTACCTTTCACGCCCTAGCTTAAGGACAGAACCACGAGTAAAGTATGGACTCCTTGGAGTTCTTGAAGAAGGAATTATGAAAGAAGAAGGGTAGGCTAGTGTTTAGGCTAGAACACAGAAGAGAGAAAATAGAGAATTAATTGATGCCCCGTACATCATAAATGAGGGGTTATTTATAGAAAAAATGTGCTAAGGGAATACACGGAACCCTAAAAAGATAAAAACCCTAATAAACTATGCTGCGACACGACAAAGTGTACCGTGACACGGGAAATCCCACCGTCAGACAGGAAACATTCCCGTGACACGGTGTACTTTTGTGTGACGCGGGAAATATTTAGTGAACGGGGGAGAAAACGCGTTAAGGGTTTACGCGGAAAGGACATGGAAACCCCCGTGTCACAGCAGGTGTCCCGTGTCACGGGGAACCCCACCGTCAGACGGGAAAGTTTCCCGTGGCACGATGGACTGTTGCCGTGACGCGGGAGTTTTCAGTCCGCTTTTCCGTCTAAATTCATGTTTAACCCTAATGTCGTTCAGCATTTTAAGTGCAGATTGATAATTTCGGGCCATTTATAATTTATTATTATTTGGGCTAAAATAAGAAAATAAGTAAATAAAAATAAATAAAACGTTTGGGCCAAAAATAAATAATAAAACAATAAAATAAAAAAGGTTTGGGCTAAAATTTAATAATAAAACAGTAAAATAAGTTTGGGCTGAAATTAAAACTATGCTTAGACCAAACATCAAGACTGATCCATGGATTATTCAAAAATTGAATAATACGATTTTTAAGCACTCTTGGGATTAAATACTGAACCCGACCAATAATGGCGGTGAAAGGTTGTTCATCATCGGGTTTGGTTTTGGGGAGACATTTTTAGGTGTCTACAGAAGTTCCCACTTTGACTGAGTTTGTAGAAATGTCAGTTTCGAAAACGATAGTCAAAGTAGCCAATAGGGACGGAGAATGATTTGATATGTTCTGCGATCCTAAATCACTCTATATAAGCCGATACCTGCAGAAAAATGTTTGTTCCACAGATAAAAGAGTAAAAGGATAGAATACGTATCTAGCACCAGTGTATCGGTGACAAATGAGTTTGGCAGCTTCCTATGCTTGAAGGAATCCACCAGATGACGTTCGTTGAAACACTTTCTATGCCTGAGGAAAGCCGGCTGATGAATTTGGTAACTTTCTAAGCCTGAAGAAATCTACCAAATGATACCTTCCATGCTTGAGGAAAGCCGACATTTGGCGGTTTTCTATTCTTGAAGAAATCCACCGGATAATACTTTCCATGCTTGAAGAAAGTCGACAGATGATAAGAGTGCAAGTCTCTGTGTATCGAGAACCTTGCGCCGTGAAATGATGTTGGTTTGATTGTCTCCGAACGTGGGCTGTAGTTGGTTCTCTTGTCCCCGAACGTGGGCTGTAGATGGTCCACTTGTCCCCGGACGTGGGCTGGTTGTAAATGGCCCGCTTGTCCCCGGACGTGGGCTGTTGTTGGTCTGTTTGTCCCCGGACGTGGGATGTAGATGGTCCGCTTGTCCCCGGACGTGGGCTGGTTGTAAATGGTCCGCTTGTCCCCGGACGTGGGCTGTAGATGGTCCGCTTGTCCCCGGACGTGGGCTGTAGATGGTCCGCTTTTCCCCGGACGTGGGCTGTAGATGGTCCGCTTGTCCCCGGACGTGGGCTGGTTGTGACTTGCAAAAATAAAATTTGCCAGGGGACTCGTATAGACTATGATTGACTTGACCAACTGACTTGACCAAGTTTGACTTGACACGACATGACATGACATGACATGACATGAGTATGACTTGTGATTGTGTGTGTATAGTTTGAGTGTGTGTGTGCAAACACAAGCAACCGAAAATGCAAAAGCAAAAATTTTCCATCATTTTTGTCATGAGACGAGTGGAGGGTACCGACTTTCTCCCGAAAAAGAAAGACGTGAAAAATGAAATTTTATTTTCGAACTTCCTTCGATAAAAATTTTGAAAAAGTTTTTTATCTTCCCCAAAATAAAATAAGGAAAAAGGGAAGAAGTTTTGAACTTCCTCCAAGCACTAGTAGAAAAATACAAAAAGGCACCCCCTAATTGGCACCGGTTCAGTCCAAACCGGTGCCAAAAATAGCCTTAAAACATGCCGGTCTAATGGACCAAGACATATGGCACCGGTTCATTTCAAACCGGTGGCAAAAAATAAAGCCCACCGGTTTGAACCGGTGCCTTTATTTAATAAAAAAAAACCGCCCCTTTATAATCACCCCCAACCCTAATTACATACCAGCCGCTCTCTCTCCTCTCTCTCTACTCTTCTCCTCTTTCTCTCTCCTCTCCTCCTCTTTCACGATCTCCTTCTCCCTACTATTTCTCTTTCTATCTCCTTCTCCTTTCTTTCATTCATTTGAAGACCACCAACATGCAACATATGGTTTTTTTTTTTTTTTTCCGAGTTTGATTTCAATTTCTGGGTTTGTATTTTTCGATTTAGGTTTTTTTTTTTTCGAGTTGGATTTCAATTTCTAGGTTTGTGTTTTACGATTGAGATTTTTTTTTCGGTTTTTATTTTTGTTTTTCTGATTTTGATTTTTGACTTTTGATTTTGATTTTTGTTGTCTGATTTTGATTTTTGTTTTTCGATTTTGATTTTTGATTTTTTCTGGGTTTTTGTTTTCTGATTTTGATTTTTAAATTTTGTTTTTCGATTTTTTCTGGGTTTTTTCGATTTCAATTTTTTTCGTTTTTGTTTTATTTTAATTGATTTCTGGGTTTTTTATTTGTTCGTTTTTGTTTTTATTTTTTCGATTTCTGGGTTTTTCAATTTTTTATTTTTATTTTTCCATTTTGATTTTTGTTTTTCTTTTTTTTCGATTTTGATTTTTGTGTTTCAATTTTTATTTTTGTTGTCTGATTTTGATTTTTGATTTTTATTTTTCGATTTTGATTTTTGTTTTTCTTTTTTTTCGATTTTGATTTTTGTGTTTCGATTTTTACTTTTGTTGTCTTATTTAGATTTTTGATTTTTGATTTTCGATTTTGATTTTCGATTTCTTCTGGGTTTTTTCGATTTCAATTTTTTTTTGTTTTTGTTTTTATTTTAATTGATTTTTGGGCTTTTTAATTGTTCTATTTTGTGTTTATTTTTATGATTCTGGGTTTTTTCATTTTTTTCTGGGATTTTGTTTTTATTTTTTCGATTTCTTGGTTTTTCAATTTTTTTCGATTTTGTTTTAATTTTTTTATTTCTGGGTTTTTTCGATTTTTTTTTATTTTAATCGATTTTTTTTCCTTTTAATCGATTTTAATTCGATTTTTTTTTATCTTCTAGGTTTTTTTTTTTTTTTCGCAGCTTATTCATTTTAACCAATTTATTTTTGATGTTTTAATTGACGCAGGTATACATAATCGAAGAATCAATAATATGGGGATTTTTAGATTGTGATGTTGTAATATTTTATTTTTTGATTTATATTGTAGTTTTTTTTTATTTATATGTTGTAATTTATTTTTTTGATTTATATGTTGTAAATTTTTTTATTTATATGTTGTAATTTTTTTTTATTGATCTATGCTGTAAAATTTTATTGATTATATAAATATTAAACAGAATCGTTTATATTGATTGTGATGTTTGATTTATATTTTGTGTTCTTATTTAATTTATTTTATTTAATTTTTAAGCAAAAAAGGACAAAAAAAAATTAATTTTGTTGGCACTTTTAGCACCAGTTAACCGGTGCGAAAGTCATTGAATTAATTTTTTTTTTAGATTTTTTGGCACCGGTTAACCGGTGCCAATTCCTACTTTTTCCACCAGTTTGAACCGGTGCCTTATTAAACCTCTTATTGGCACCGGTTCAAACCGGTGCCTTAAGCCTGGTTTGAACCTGTGCCAATTTTATTTTTTCATGTAGTGAAGACGAAATGAATCGTATGGATTGAATTGCTTGTCCTGAAAATAATGTATGCATAATGCATGTTATTAGGCCAGGAGGCTAAGGACAATTACATCATGTGACACGATAGATGAATGAACTTAAGTCATGGAACTAAGCATCATATATAGTGTAAAGAAGCGATCTTGAACATCACTTAGGTCTGGAAGCTAAGCACGTATATAGATGAAGTAATTATGAACGTTGCTTAGGTCAAGGAGCTAAGAACGATATGCTTTGTATTATTACAAATCATTGATATAGAAATGTTACTCAGCACATTATGCGATGCATGAAACAATGAACATTGCTCAGGTCAAGAAGTTAAGCAAGTATACAATGTTTCTTCTGATGAATGTTGTCTTGAAAGATGATGAAGCATGCGCGGTAGGGAAACAAGATTTCATGATAAAGGGTTCCTAAGGGAAAGATGATATGGATATGTATGTGTGAAAGAAGTGTGTAAAAGTAATACTAAGGTGAGGCTGCAAAGGTTATGGTGATGGAAATATATGTGTGAAGAGTCAAAGATGATGACTCTTTAGGCTGGGTAAGCTAATTTGATGTGGGTTCAAACCCCCAAGTCTAGCTTTAAATGGGTAGAGATATAGAGATAAGCATTGGATATTCTTTAATGTGGTCGCACCTCAATGTGAGGTTGCCTACGTATCCGTTAGGAATCAGGCCGAACGTAGCTCTAACCAAACTTTGCACAAGTGTATGTACACCTCAAAGAGGTCTTTTAAGGGTTGTAATGTGGTTAAGTTGATAGTTTAAGGAAGAAAGGGGTAAAAGGCTAAAGACTTGAGATAAGCCCCCAAGATGTATAATTGTGAATTTGAAAATTTTGAATTTTGCAAGTTTATTTTCAACATTTTTTTTTTTGCTTTGATTTTTTTTTTCATTCTTTTGAATCAATGTAGGCAATCTCATATCATGCGGTCCATCACTCACTTAGCATTCATGTTTCTCGGGCACGGTACCAAGCACTCGATAAGAGACGCAATTCGAGACGTGTTCGTATCAAAGACATTGGAACACTTGCCTTTAGACATTGTTTTATTGTTGCTTTGCTGCTTTTTTTTTTACTTGCTTTTTGAATGTTATAGAATTACACATCTTCTAATCCCAAGGTTAAGTGAATGTGGGTTGAAGAAATGAAGGTCAAACGTTAGACGAGGCTCAAAGTGGTTGATGAAGAAATGGAATGTGATTGAACGGTTAACAGGAAATGACAGGGTTGCAGAGGTGCCTCAAGTCATTGGTGTACCTTGTGTTTAGTTCGGTAATTGATTTTATTTTTTTATTTTTTTTAATGAGTGAATGAAAAATGCTATGATCGAGATATAATGGAAATTTCTCATTTTATTAATGGAATCAAGGTTTATGAAACACATGGAACACATAAAAATTTAAAATGGAAAACTTATGCTAGACATGAATGGGGGAATGGAGATGAATGATAAACAAAAGTCATGAAATCTTGCACAAAGGATCTGCTGTGCGCCTTGTGTTCATTACTTCTTGCCGCCTGGAGGGACAGGAAGTTTGTTTGCATCCACCAAGTCTTGAATGACGTCCTTCAAATTCTAACATTGCTCCGTAGTGTGGCCCCTTCCTTGATGGTACTTGCAATGGGCATTGGGATTCCATTTGGCACTCCATTCTTCAGGTTTTGGCTCTGGAAATGGCCCAATAGGTGTGATCAAGCCTTGACTGTAAAGGCGATCAAAGGCCGCATCATAAGTCATTCCTAAAGAAGTGTAAGTTCTTTTCTTTTTGGGCAATGGAGCATCAAGAGTTAACACTTCATTGAGATCAACTTGCCTTATATTGTTGGTAGTATTTTCGTGCTTAGAAGACGAAGAAGAAGGATGGTCGTTCTTCTTGTTTTTCCAAGTGTTATTATTGTTACTACCAGAAGTCTTTATTAGCTCATCCTCGATATTGATGTTGATGTCGTATACATCTTTGAAAGTGTTCACGGGAAGAAATTTAAGATGTTCCTTGTATTAATGAGTCAGATTTTGAATAAAGAGGCAAACCATCTCTTTTTCTTTGGGAGAATCTACCAAGAGTGAAGTTGTTTCCCTCCACCTGTTCAGGTAAGCGGTGAAGCCTTCATTCTCTTTCTGTTTGAGAATGGAGAGTTCACGTTCAGAAGTTTTAGTTTGAATGTTACACTTGTAACGATTCATGAAACTGTTGGTGACATCTTGCCAAGTCGCAGTATGCTTGGCATCTAGGGAATAAAACCATTGTTGGCAAGCATGTTCTAAGGAGAGAGGGAACACCGTAGGGAAGAGTGTTACCTCCAATCCCTTAAGAGCCATGGTTGCAGAGAACGCCTTCAAATGGAATATTGGATTATCAGTAGGCTTGAACTTTGGAATATCAGCAGTGGAGAACTTTTCAGGGAGTCTGTCCTTCACATCCAAAGGAGTGGGAGGCCGTTCCACATTAGTGAAATCCTCATAAATCTTACTCATTTGTTCCTTCAATTTGTCAAGGGTGGAAACAGTGACCTTGTTTTGTTCCATGGTAGTGACCCTAGTGGTAAGGGTTTGCATCATGGCAGACAGTGCCTCGATGGATTTGTTGATGTTCTCAATATCTTCTTTAGTGGTCATTGAAAGATGATAAGTAATGTGGAGTTGGCAAAGTTCTCTTTGAACGCCTATTAGATTTGAGAGATTGTTGCGGTAATGACTCGAACCGTATTAATCTATCCATGTTCCTTGACCAAGTACTGTGAAATAAAATAATTCATTTAATTGTTTGACTCATAGCTCAAGATAGGAAAGGAAGGAAAAAATAGACATTTGAAAACAGGTGAGAAAAATCCACTCATTTTTTTATTATGACGAAAAAAGGGTGCATGAACCTAGTGTACGATCATAAATGACCTGGTGCACGACTCGAGTCGGAACATAAAGAAAGTGTGTGGACTATACTTGACTCGTGAGTGACTAAGTGATGTTATAAGACTCGTGGTATGATCGTATGGCTAGACATGTGATCAATAACCAAAATGATTGACACGTGGACCAAATTAACACGGAAGAGTAAAAACAGCTGATTGGACTTATTTCAACGGCACCGTGACACGGAAAACTGTACTGTGTCACGGTACAAGCTGCCATGACGCGGTGGTTTTTTTTTATTTTTTTTGTTGGAATTCCACCGTGCCACGGTGGAAACCGCCGTGACACGGTGAACTTTCCCGTGGCACGGTGGATGCTGACGTGTCACGGGAAAGTTCACCGTGACACGAGATTTTTTTATTTTTTTAGGATCCACCATGCCACGGTGGAAACTGCCGTGACATGGTGAACTTTCCCGTGACACGGTGGATGCTGACGTGGCACGGGAATTTTTTTTTTTCCTGGTAATCCACCGTGCCACGGTGGAAATAGCCGTGACATGGTGAACTTTCCCGTGACACGATGGATGCTAACGTGGCACGGGAATTTTTTTTTTTTTGGAAATCCATCGTGCCACGGTGGAAATTGCCGTGACACGGCTAAATTTCCCGTGACACGGTGGATGCTGACGTGGCACATGATTTTTTTTTTTTGCGCTAATTACTAAGTAAGTACAGTCCATTGGCAATCGTTAGTCATAAAATAATCCACCATAGACAAAGAAAGATCGTTAAGGTTAGGATCAAAACGACCAAACATGAAACACGTAGGCACAATGATGCAAAGAATAGTTCGCAACCTAAGGTCAAGTTCTATGTTCGACTATGGTCAGGTTTATTTGGTGTCAATAGGGTACCATGGTTAAGAGTTTGGATACGTTAGCATGGCAGCCTCCCTTGAGGGAGTATGCCAACAGGCGGCTCCGCGAGTTCGTGATGAAATCGAACTCAATTACATGGTTTGGGTGCAGTGGATTTGATAACTCGGATGAACCCTTATTGCCATGAGCGTTTTTGGGTTGATAGAGCTTAAATCCCCCGGGTCTAAGACGCATGTAGAACACACACGTTTTTTTTTAAAAAAATCAAAGGAAGTTGACTGTGAGAAGAGAAAACAAGCCACCGGACTGATTTTAGGACCACGATAAGGGACAACGAAAGGCAACAACGATTGACCCGTGAAGGTTACACCCCATTCATAATCCATGAGATTACTAACTCCATACGGTTCGGAACCACGAAAGGAGGATCGGGGATGATGGTATGAAGTGAGTCATGAAGTCACATTCGCCCGTATTAGCCTCTACTCGATTCTTATAGTGAAAAATGATTCCAGTGATCTCAAAGGCATGCAAACAAAGATTCAATTTGCTCCAAACTATTATTAGGCTAAATTGGTTGAATATTAATGCAACACGTTATTCTAAAATATTAGTGATCACTTGATTAAATAACAAGATTAAACAGGAACCTAAACTAGTCGTCCAAATTATCTTATTAGGCGTGATTTTCAATTACATATTCCCTTTAAACATGCAATATAGTGATCAATAAATATAAGAATTAATATTGGAAGCATTATAGCGATAATTCCAACAATATAAAATCGTTAGAAAAATAATAAAAATAAAAGAAACATAATTCTTACTTTGATTCTGTTTGCTTGCAACTATAAAATAATAAACGAGTTAGTAACTTCAAGGAAATAATAATAAAACGATAATTAAATTAAATTAAATTAAATAGAATTGATTTGGGGCCAAACCCTCAAACAGTTCTACCTTTCACGCCTTGGCTTACGGACGGAACCACGAGTAAAGTATGGACTCCTTGGAGTGCTTGAAGAAGGAATTATGAAAGAAGAAGGGTAGGCTAGTGTTTAGGCTAGAACACAGAAGAGAGAAAATAGAGAATTAATTGATGCCCTGTACATCATAAATGAGGGGGTATTTATAGAAAAAATGTGCTAAGGGAACACACAGAACCCTAAAAAGATAAAAACCCTAAAAAACTATGCTGCGACACGGCAAAGTGTACCGTGACATGGGAAATCCCACCGTCAGAAAGGAAACATTCCCGTGACACGGTGTACTTTTGTGTGACGCGGGAAATATTTAGTGAACGGGGGAGAAAACGCGTTAAGGATTTACGCGGAAAGGACATGGAAACTCCCGTGTCATAGCAGATGTCCCGTGTCACGGGGAACCCCACCGTCAGATGGGAAAGTTTCCCGTGATACGGTGGACTGTTGCCGTGATGCAGGAGTTTTTAGTCCGCTTTTCCGTCTAAATTCATTTTTAACCCTAATTTCGTTTAGCATTGTAAGTGTTGATTGATAATTTCGGGCCATTTCTGATTTATTATTATTGGGGCTAAAATAAGCAAATAAATAAATAAAAATAAATAAAAAGTTTGGTCCAAAAATATATAAGAAAATAATAAAATAAAAAGGTTTGGGCTAAAATTGAATAATAAAACAGTAAAATAAGTTTGGGCTGAAATTAAAACTATGCTTTGACCAAACATCAAGACTGATCCATGGATTATTCAAAAATTGAATAATACGATTTTTTAAGCACTCTTGGGATTAAATACTGAACCCAACCAATAATGGCGGTGAAAGGTTGTTCATCATCGGGTATGGTTTGTGGGAGACATTTTTAAGTGTCTACAGATACCCTCCATCAATAATAAAAATGACGGAAATTTTTGCGCAAAATTTATCACAATTTTGTCATGTTTCTTTTGCACACACTCATATGCACAGAAAAATGAAAAATAAATGCAAAAATAATACAATTATAATAGACAAAGTCTGTATATACAATATATGTCTAGCAAGTGTGTCAGTCAGGCAAAAGCCCTATAAAAGTCAAAATAAATAACAACACATGTACAACTACGGTGCTGGAGGACGCAGATGATGAGGAATTTCATCATATCAAAGAACTGCACAGAACGAGGAGTATGCTCCCCACCAGCTCTAGTCTCTCCACGAGTAGGGAAACTAAGCTCAGGACCCGTCCACCCAAGGTTGTCCTAGTGATGAATCAGCAAAGGCTGAGGCTGTTGCGACGATGAGCCGATCTCATACGTCCCACCACCTCTCGAAGCCGAAGTCGCCTCTCCCTAGCCTGTCGGCCCAAATGTGCACTCTTAGATGAAGAGCCCGAGCCCTCCACCGCATCGGTCCGGGCAGGGTCAGATCGGCCACCCCGACCACCAGAAGTAGTGCGACGATACCTCGAGCTAGACCTAGCCGACTCTCTCTGAACCTCAGGTCTCGTCCGAGTACGGGAAGGAATAGGTTGTCCCTGCAAGAAGAAATCAAGTCAGAGGCAACAAAAAAAGACATATAAACAATGCAGAAATAAAGAGGAAAAGCTACCTCCTGAACAGCGTCGTCGCGACGACAGGGAGCCACGTTCCTCATCCGCACGAGCTGGTTCCAAAAGACGTCTATGCACCTCACCATCGCAGTAACCACCTCGCGCGAGAATTGTCAAGGAAATAAAATCAGTAACAATACAAGACAGATATGAACAAATAGAAAATAAATAACTCACCCGAGTCTGGTGGCAAGGAATAGATCGCTCAACAAAGCGCTGATCCTCAGGAGTTGAAGGGATCATCTCCTCAATAGGCATGTACGCCCCCTGATAGTGGATGGACATACGAGGGGGAACGAACTCAGTAGGCTCAGTCTGGCAAAAAGTAAACCAAAGTGGATAAGATATCTCTTGGGGGCTACTTAGCAAAAAATAAGAAGGAAAAAATCATACTGCCTCCTCCGCTGACAGAATAGGGGCCGGAGCTAACAATCGCAGTAGCTCCTCCTCGTAGCACCGCCTTGAGATAGCATGAGATCGCCAAGGGGTACCAGGAGGCGACCTCTCCGACAAGCTGAGCAGCCTTGCGTCATTTAACATATGACGTGGTGAAGGAGCGGGGACGACAAGAATCTCTGAGGAGTGCTGAATAACAACTCTCTTTGCTAGGTACACCGCCGCCTCATATGTCCCCAAGAAGTAGCGACGCTCAACAGTGTACTGTGCAGCCAACCTAGGGATGACCAAATCGCCCTATGGTCAGTATAGCACCTCAGGCTCCTGCAAAGAATGCCTATGAGATAAAGATCCACCGAAAGAAATACAAAGATGATAACTATGCAAAAGATCATACCGAGATAATCAGCTTTCAAACGCGGGCAGTAGTTGCCTGGTTGTTGTAGCGACTTACCCAACAGGCGCCAATAGGAAACTCGCGTGGAATAGGCCTCGCCGGCGCAAGTGAAGGAAAGTACTCGTAGAACCAGATCTATAAAGATAAAAAAATATCAGCAAGTGCTAACAAGAGCTTAGAACTAACTTTGTAAGAGACGAAGTGTACCTCTACGACTCTCCAAAAGCCAGACAGAGCGATGTCTCCCGTGTAAGACCGGTGTCGACAAGATTCTCGCAATCCGCGTAGAAATTCAGCATAGGCCAAGCTGGCCCAATCATAAGTCCTGATCAGCTGAAGATCGCGGACAGTAGTAAGGTAGTAAAGCAACACCCTACTACTCTTGTTAGGGGAAAACGTCCCTGACAGCAAGATAAGTGCGAAAATGCGCACCCGCTGCTCTCGGGTGGTCGCATCATGCTCGAAAGCTGTCGCCAGAGTAGACCGGCGAATGCACTTGGAGCTGAATCATTATGGCTCCACCTAAGCATGGGCCCGAACAGCAATCGGACCCAACAGCTCATCAACCTCAGGAGAGTAGACGCTAATGGAGCGGTCAAATGGCAGTGCGGTAGAACTAAATTCCAGTCCCGAGATATGACTGAAGTCGGCTGGGGTGACCATCATCTCACCCATGGAAAGTGAAAAGTGTTGGTGGTGTCCTAGAAGAACTCCACCAAGGCACGAACTACACGGTGACTCGCATCAAAAGGGTACATGGCTTGCGTGGCCTGAAATAGGGCAGTCAGCCCACAAGACACCCAAAGAAGTCGCTACCCCTCATCGCCGATGAAGTACGTGCTGTACAGCTTGCTTAGGGTGTCGATACCCGAGCCGTGGTCCTACCGCTAGTGATCCCGCGACGCACACTCTCAGAAATGTGGTGCTAGGAGGCAAAGTACAGTGTTCGCTCATCCCACTTGGGGAAGGGACCAAGAGAAGTGGACGGGTCGGCGTCCTCCTTAACGGGCTCATGCTCCCGTCGTGTGTCTCGAGACCGGGAACCCGAACCTCGCTGTCTAGCCATACTACATTGTGAAAAATTAACATAAATTAAGGTTCTATAGTATCTAAGGTTCGCCTAGCCGCAAGATACTATGTTCGTAAAAAAACGGAGTACGTAGTACTAAAACAGAGCACAATTTCAATTCAAGCATATGTGGCATTTTCAAGCAACCTAACAATTTCTTGCAATATTATGATTATTATTGTGACAAAATGGACAAGAATTGCTAGCAAAAAATAAAGAACGACCAACATTGTTTTCCAGACCTTAAGAGGTTCCACAATGGTGAATTGTTCGTTTCTTCAACAAATTTAGTCAAACATGTCTCAAAATACTCCCAAGGCAATATAAAAACATAATCAAGCAATTTCATGGCATAAAATTTGACAAACAAAGCAAATTTAGCAATATAAGTTTTGAATTTTCAAGAAATTTGTGAACTAACATGTGCAAAATTCATTAAAATTCAAGTGAGTTTGGAAAAAACTTACATAGATTAGGAAAGTAGATGAACAAAGCTTTGATTTGCAACAAATTTGAGCGAATTTGGTTGAGAAACGAGCAAGATTGAGCAATCTAAAGTTTCGCGGCGAACTTAGGCGGAAAAAAGAGCAATAGCAGCGAATTAAGGAAGAAAGGGGAT
Source organism: Chenopodium album (assembly GCF_948465745.1). Taxonomy (NCBI): domain Eukaryota; kingdom Viridiplantae; phylum Streptophyta; class Magnoliopsida; order Caryophyllales; family Amaranthaceae; genus Chenopodium; species Chenopodium album. The sequence continues at coordinate 49,410,943 of NC_137838.1, forward strand.
TTATACAAAATTACCGACTCAAGCGTCGCACAACAGCTCTATCGCCGGGCGACAGATGCAGCGTCTGGCGACAAAACAAAATCGTGGCGCCAGCGACGACAGAGCTCGAAGCCTATCAGAAAGGTTATTTCGACCTCGTACAACAATTTTAGGTTCCTTGGTTTGCCAGTTATCCCCTATAAGCAATTTTACATGATTTAGTAATCGACTCGGCTACAATCGCATTAAGTGATCGACCTGATAAATGATCGTCTCACTTAGCTTAAAGCGCTTAAACATTGGCTCACTGCAAAGGCACCGACATAATGGTTCATAAGCAACAGAAGCACCGACATACTGGTTCACAATTAAGAAGCACCGACATACTGGTTCATAAACAACAAAGCGTCAACGCACTGGCATAGCAAAAGCAAGTTCAAGCGAACTTTAAAGGATCGACAAGCGTTGGTCTCCGGTAATTTTCTTCGGAATATTATCGCAACTAATAAGGATGGCTTCAAGAGAAGATGTCTTCGGCAGCGTTCCCTAGCTTGCGGAGGGCTGTCGCAACAACTGGAGGTGATTTCAAGCGAAGTTATATTTGATCATATTCCCTGGCTTGCGGAAGATGGTCATAAAGCGATAGAAGTTAGTTTCAGGCGAAGCAATCTTTGATAGGGTTCTCTAGCTTTTAGAAGTCTATCATGGCGGAATGGGAGGTAGTTACAGGCGTAGTAGTCTTCAGGCGATATTCTCTAGCTTGAGAAAGATCGTCAAAATAGCGGGATGGCGTTCCCTAGCTTGTGGAAGGTTGTCAGCAACCGCAAATGCAACACAAAACAGTTACCTCCAGAGACGTGTGCTCGACGGTGTAAGATACGCGTTTCTTAACTCTCTTATCCGTTTTAACTAACGGTAGTTTTGCAGGTATCGGCGTTACAAGAATGATTTAGGATCGCAGATCGTTCTGAATCATTCGCCATCCCTATCGCTACTTTGACTTTTGTTTCGAAACTTGCGTTTCTCTAAACTCAGTCAAAGTGGGGGCTTCTGTAGACACCCATTGGTGTCTCCCCAAACCAAACCCAGTGATGAGTACCTTTCACGTCGAATCATAATCGAAAGAAGTGAAAGTTTGGAAAGTCTAGTGTTGCGGTTAGTTTTTAATTCTTTTCTTTCTATCTGTTTTTGAAAACCTATTTTATGAATATAGCCAATACAGTTTATTTTGGTCCATGGCAAGGGTCCAATATTAGTGTAGTTGGGTCGGGTTCGAAAAGAGCTTTCCAACGACACATTATAAGCCCAATTCTGATGAATAATGAGGAAGTTATGGCTAAATTACTAAACTGGGCCCGGTTTGATTTTTATATGCGACCCAATGATCTAGAGGAGGGCCTATTAAGATTTATCATTCCAAATTCAATTAGGATTGATTATAGTCTTCTAGAATCTTCTAGAAGGTTCTTTTGAATCCTAATTTGATAAGCATTGATAAATTGACTTTTAAGAATTTTATTTAGAATAAAAGAAGTATTTTAAGGAAACTACAGTTTTACCCTCTCATACGCTTACATTTTATCAAAATAAGAAAACGCGTGGAAAAACTAAGTTTAAGCGTACGAGGGGGTAAAACTGTACTTTCCTTAAAACTGTACGAGGGGGTAAAATTTATGCGTACGAGGGGGTAAAACTTTAATTTGAGTTGCAATTAGTTTGAGCTGCAATTAGTTTTTCCACGCGTTTTCTTATTTTGATAAAATTTAAGCGTACGAGGGGGTAAAACTGTAATTTCCTTAAGAACACTTCTTTTATTCTAAATAAAACTCTTAAAAGTCAATTTATCAATGTTAATCAAATTAGGATTCAAAAGAACCTTCTAGAAGACTCTAAAAGACTATAATCAATCCTAATTGCTTTATGAACGATAAATAATAATAGGCCATTCTCTAGATCTCTGGGCCGCATATTAAAATAAAACCGGGGCCAATTTAGTAATTTTGGCCATAACTTCCTCATTATTCATCGGAATTGGGCTTATAATATATCGTTGGAAAGCTCTTTTCGAACCCGACCCAACTACACTATTATTGGACCCTCGCTATGGACCAAACCAAATTGAATCGGCCATTTTCTTAAAATAGGTTTTAAAAAACAGAGAGAGAAAAGAATTAAAAACTAACCGCAACACTAGACTTTCCAGACTTTCACTTCATTCAATTATGATTCGACGTGAAAGGTACTCATCACTGGGTTTGGTTTTGGGGAGACACAAATGGGTATCTACAGAAGCCCCCACTTTGATTGAGTTTGGTGAAACGCAAGTTTCGAAAACAAAAGTCAAAGTAGCGATAGGGACGGAGAATGATTCAGAACGTTCTGCGATCCTAAGTCATTCTTGTAACGCCAATACCTGCAAACTAGCGTTAGTTAAAACAGATAAGAGAGTTAAGAAATGTGTATCTTGCACCTTCGAGCATATGTCTCTGAGGTAATCGGTTTGTTGTGACCATTTTCTACAAGCTAGGGGATACCGCCTAAAGACTGCTACACTTATAACTGCCCCCAATTCCGTTGTGATAATCTTCTGCAAGCTAGAGAATACTATCAAAGATTGTTTCGCTTGAAACAATCTTTATTTGCCTTATGACCATCTTCCACAAGCCAGGGAACATGATCGAAGATAACTTCACTTGAAATCATCTCCAGTCGTTCGTGACAACCCGCCGCAAGCTAGGGAACGTCGTCAATCAATCCTGCTACATCTCGAGCCTTTTTCATGAGTCATATTGACAACCTTCCCAATCATAGCAAAATTCGTCGAAGACCGCCTCATTACGAACCGCTCTTCTCAAATCTTGGTGATAACCTCCACAATCTTAGCGAATGTTGTCAAAGACCGCCCATCTCGTGCTATCTTCTCAAATCTTGGTGACAACCTCCACAATCTTAGCGAATGCTGTCGAAGACCGCCCATCTTGTGCTATCTTCTCAAATCTTAGTGACAACCTCCACAATATTAGTGAATGCTGTCGAAGATAACTTTACTTGAAGTCATCCTCAATTGTTGCGATAATATTCCAAAGGAAACTATCGAAGACCAACACTTATTTATCCTTTAAAGTTCGCTTGAACTTTTCTTTAGCCAGTGCGTCGGCGCTTCGGCTGCTTGTGAACCAGTATGTCGGTGCTTTTGAATTGTGAACCTATATGTCGGTGCTTCTGAATTATGAACCAGTATGTCGGTGCTTCTGTTGTTTATGAACCATTATGTTAGTGCCTTTGCGATGAGCTAATGTTTAGGCGCTTTAAGCCAAGTGAGATGATCTTTTGTCAGGTCAATCACTTAATGTGATTGTAATCAAGCCGATTACTAAATCATGTCAAGATGCTTATAGGGGCTAACTAGTGTACCAAGGAACCCGAAAATTTTTGCACTAGGTACGCATAATCTAAAATGGGGGCCACGCATTGTGTCTCCGCACCAGCGCTCGCTGGAACTATCTGTCGTCGCGCTTTTCTTCTGTCGCCAGGCGATAGATGTTGTCGTCAGGCGACAGCCTTGTCGTCTGTCGTTGGAGTCGAGTCTCCCCTATTTTGCCCTTGCTGCTGTTGTTCGTTGCTCGGTTTCGCTTCAAACTTTGAACTTGGTCGTTTCCTTTCAACCAAATCCGCCCAAATCTTTTGTAAATTAAATCTCTTCATCTCTAATTTACTGATCCATGTAACTCCACTCATCTTGTAAGAATCTCATGTGTCATATTCGCGTTTTTTTTGAAAAAAATCCGAGAATGTTGATGCACCTGCATTTATATTTTTTATTATAGGACCTTTCTTATCTCTTTAATTATCTTAGGGTTGACTTAAGGCTTAGTGTTGCTTGACTCATTGACTTGACATGGCTTAAGGTATAGACTTAACTTAATGATTGACTGACTCGAGGTTGACTCTACTCGATGTGACTCGTGTGTGCGTAATATTGACTCATGAAACTTGATATGTACATGACTTGAAATGTAGAAAAACAAACATTTTCGTCATTTTAGTGGAGGTACCGACTTCTCCAGAAAAAGAAAGACGCAAAAAAAGAAAGAAGCGAAGTTTTTAAAGGTGCATGTTGAATGAGCTTAATCCGTTGAAGTTGTCTCTCACAATACAAGGATTGTAACATCTTAGACTATCCTAGTTGACTTGATAATGATAATATTTAGGTGACTTATGCGCGGAGGCTAAGCACTACTTTGTGATGCAATGATGAGTGATGAGTGATTTTGTTATGACAAAGTATGCTTCAGCGTTGTGTTAAGATTTTATGACAAAGGGTTCCTAAGGGAAGTACTATTTGGTCATGTATCTGTGCAGTGTGTGAAAGTGACACTAAAGTTAGGCCGCAAGGGCTAAGTGTGTGGGAAAATATTATTTCAAGAAGAGTCAAATGATGGTGACTCTTTAGGCTAGGTAAGTAAATGATGTAGTGATCAAGCCCCCAAGTCTAGCTCTAAGTAGATAGGGATGAGCATAGGAGATCCCTTCATATGATCATGGTGTGAGTGTGTGAATATTAATATGAATGCATATTTATTACGAACGCACCTCGGTGTGAGGTTGCCTATGTATCCGTTAGGAATCAGGCCGAACGTAGCTCTAGCCGAACCTCGCACAAGTGTGTGTGTGTGTACCTCAAAAAGGTCTTTTTAAGGGTTGTAACGTGGTTAGGCTAAAGGTTGAAGAAGAAAGGGATAAAAGTTCAAGACCCTATATAAGCCCCTAAGGTGTGCAACCTTGCTTTTGAATCTTTGTATTTTTATGCTTAAGGCTTCTCACTTTTGAGCTCTTTGTTTTTATATTTTTGCTCTCTTTTTTTTCCTTTTGCATTTTATTTTTATTTTTATAAGTGTGGGCAATCCCTATCATGCGGTCTATCACTCACTTGGCATTCATGTTTCTCAGGCATGGTACCGAGCACTCGATAAGAGACGCAATCTGAGATGTGTTCATATCAAAGACATGTTCATATCAAAGACATTGGAACACTTGCCATTTTGTGCACTTTTATTTATTTTTTGGCTTATTTTATTTATTTTGATCTTTTGAAATCACTCATGCTTTTTAAAATTGAAAATTGCATAAGTTGCACACTATCCCATCCCAAGGTTAGGTAGATATGGGTTAAAAAATGAAAGGTCTGTCGTTAGACGAGGCTCAAAGTGGTTTATCAAAAAAGGATTTCAATTTGAAAGGTGAAAGGTGATATGATGTGGCTACAAGGGGTTGCCTCAAATCATTCGTATACCTTGTGCTTAGTTTGATATGGTTTTTTGTTTTTTTTTTTTTTTTTTTTTTTTGTGCAATGCAATGATCATATGCAAGAAATAAAATGCTAATTTTTTAAAAAGGGAAGAAATAATGATTCTACAAATAAATCTTGGGGGAATGAAAAAGGTTCCTATGCTAGACTTATTGGGGAATGGATAAATAAAAGAAATAGAAAAAAAGAAAAGAGGTCACGAAATCTCGTCGTTGAAGTCTGCCTCTTGTCTTGTGTCGTTTGCTTTATCATCACTCGCTCTTCTTGATAGCTGGAGGTATGGGAAGCTTTTTATTATCGATAAAATGTTGGATAACCTCTTTTAGCTTCCAACATATCTAAGTAGTATGACCCCTGCCTTGATGGTACTTCCAATGTGCATCTGGATTTCAACTAGGCAATCTCTTTTCAGGTGCGGGATCTTGAATAGGTCCAATGGGAGTAATGAGTCTCTTAGTATGGAGTCGATCGAAGGAAGCATCGTAGCTCATCCCAATGGGGGTGAAGTCTTTCCTTAGTTGTTTCTTAGATCCTTGGTTATCCATGGCTAAAACTTCACTGAGATCAAAGGTACTAACATTGTTACTAGAGTGGGCGTTTTTTAAAGAAGAAGGATTGTCGTTCTTCTTTCCTTTCCAGCCATTGTGGTTACTATTGTTAGTAGTTTTTTGCTTTGCGAGGTCATCTTCGATCTCGATACCTATGTCATAGACGGCCTTGAATGTATTCAAGTTGTGTTGATACTTTAAGTGCTTTGAATACTTTTCTTGTAAGTTTTTTATGAACATCCTCACGGATTCTTTTTCAGCAGGGACTTCGATCATGTTAGCGTAAGTTTCCCTCCACTTGTTGAATAAGGAGGTGAACCCTTCATTATCTTTTTGTTTTAGCATCTCAAGTTGTCTATCATCGGTTTCAATTTGAATATTACACTTACATCTATCAATGAAAGCATTTTTTATTCCATCCCAGGTAGAGGTCTTTTCTTTATCAAGGGAGAAGAACCAATGTTGACAAATGGTTTCAAGAGATAGTGAGAATAAAGAGTGAAAAATATTCTTATCAATCCCTTTAATGTTCATTACAGTTTCAAAGAACCTTAAATGAAAGTAAGGATTGTCAGTTGGCTTAAACTTAGGGATGTCATTGGCATTAAACTTATGCGGAAGAAGTTCCTTGTCCACTGAGACTCCTTGTGAGCTAATGCCCTGGAACCTGTAATCATTACATATCTTACTCAAGCTCTCTTGCATGAGCTCCATTTTTTGTTGTTTCACAGGGTCATTGATTTGAAGACTTAAAGCCTTCAACACTTCAGTTACGTCAGTCAATTGATTCCTAAGTTCGTTGACTTCAACTTGAGTTGCCATTATCTTTTTAGCTTTTCTCTTTTGATGAATCGGTTTATCAAAAAGTAATATTTGAACAAAGAGGTTGTCCTTGATTAATCGCCCTTCTCTCCTCGACTAAGTACTGTGGAAAGGGAAATTAGGGATATTCACTGTTAATTATTTGACTTACACTCTATTCAACATGCATGGATGGAAGATGGTAGGAAGAATGAAGGTTTTGATATGGAGGAAGCATGTAGAGAACGAAAAGATGATGTAGACGGAGAGATATAAAAAAAAATTAGGAATAGAATGTACCCCCAACTCAAATGACGGAAAAAATCGACTCATGCATGAACCTAAGACATGGTCATGGTGACATATACACAAAGTGTGTGCTAAGACTAGTGAGTGTCTATGACATGTTAAGACTCGTGTCATGACCATGTGGCTAGACTATGTGACTAGACTCAATCAAAGACTAAGTTAAGACTTCATGCATATGCATTAAACTGGACAGACTGTGGTATTTTAGTCATAACTTTCAATCTGTGACTCTGATTGGGATGAAACCAACACCAAATTAAAGATAAAACTCGGGGCTACAGATCTATAGGTTTTACGACTTGTAACTATTCTTAGAAATCTGGCTATGACCAAAACAAGTTGACGCTTGTGCAGTATACGGGAATAAAAATCCGGGTTGACTTAAAGGAACTATGAGTCGATTTTAAGTTTATTTTTTTAGCTCTAATTAATTAATTAATTAATCAAAGCCATTTAGTCATTGGTTAGTTTATTAAGACTTAAACACAAGTCAAACCAAACGGTTAGTAGTCACATAATAAGTATGCACAAGTAGTCAAGTAGTCACAATATGATGCAATGAGTTTGCAACCTAACCATGGTTCTAGTTCTCTAGAATTCAGGATATGGGTTAGTCAAAGAGGGTCATGGTTATTAGTGGGATGCACCGTGCGAAAGCCTTACCTTTGGAAGGGTTGGCGCGAGTGGATGGGACCCCGCGAGTTATACTCGCTTCCATGGTTTGGTGAATTCAACATTCTCGGATGTACCCTTTGCTGCTCAGAGCGTTCAATTAGGTAGATGGAGCATGAATTCCCAGAGGGTTATGTCTATATGTAGAACACATATGGGTTTTAGAAAAGTGAGAAAAACTCAATCAGGAAGTAGAATCGAGCCAACAGTGCTAGAGCTGGTCGAAACAAGAACGCATATTTCTGGCTCGGTATTGGAAGAACCCAGCGCCAGCCAACAGAGACCGTCACCGCAATATAGCCCTTTTGCCTGGCGACAGAATCGTCGCTCGGCGACAGAGCCTTATCATCGGCGACAGGCTCTGTTTGCTAGACGCCAGTTCCTACATGCCTTAGCAACTTTCTGTGTTCGATGAAATTTTCCAGTTTTTCGCAGCATTATTTCGATCCTAGTTGTGAAAGATATTCCTCAAATTTTCTACGTGTAAAAATCCTATGTTTTTAACTCATTACGGATGGTCTTTCCAATGAAATATTTTTTATGCATATGACAATAATGTTTAGTTCATGATTAATTCAACTTCTATGCCTTTGTTTATGTTCAAGTTAATGCTATACCTAAACCATTTCCCTTAGTGTTTTATTTATTGTTTTAGCATCTTTAGACTTTAGTTTGCTTACCTCCTATTCCGGACTAGCTTAATTGTTGATGGCATTTTGTAGTATTCACTCGTTCCTTGTGGTTCGACCCCTATGCTTGCCTTATACTTGTATTAGGTTTGTTTAGGTTTTACAAATTGTATTTTAATTAGGGATAGACATTTAACAACGCGTTTATTCCCTTATCAAATTGGCGCCGTTGCCGGGTAACGACTTCCATTACCGTTTTGTTATCTTATTGAGACTAGTCCATTGTATATAATTTTCGTTTGATTTGTTTTTTTTTCCTTTTGTTTTGTTTTGTATTGTTGAAAAAATGGCTTGTATTTCTATTCCTCAATTTGATAATGAACCGTTTTGGGTATATTTTAATAGACTTGAGGATTTTCCTAGGTGGTGTTAAAGGTTTTACCAAGGGTGATTATTGTGAACTCATTAATTTAGTATTAAATGAGCATTTTAGAGGAGTGGACGACAATTTGTTAAATGGTGGATTTTAAACTATTTCTTCAGATGAAGCTTGGGATTTCTATTCATTGTAAGCTAGGGATAATTATGATTGGGAGAGGGCCAATCATGAGACTTATGTTCGGGATTCTCATGCTTTTAATGTTGATGCTAATTGTCATGATTTGTCTAATATGAATTCCCATGATGTGCTTGATGCTCCCCATAGTGACCATGTAATGCATGATTTCAACTCCCCTCCCTCTATAGCTCAATGTAATGAGGTACATTCTAACGATGATGAAGTGCATGTTCTTTCTCATATTGCATCCGATTTTTGCATGAATTCTAAATGTGTGCCCCATAGTCTCCTAGATGATTCCAATGAGCAAGCTTTTGACTCGTCAATCTAGGATCATTTGGACTCATTTGAGATTATGGCATAAATATTTCTTGAGTCTCAAACGAAAGCCCATAACCTTTTGAGTGAGTTCATTCATAATGCTTCATTAGAGAGAGATGAGTTTGAGAAAAATTTTCCCCCATTCACTCTTGATTTTGAGAGGGTAATCCTTGAGAAATTTATGGGAGATGTTGTTCAAGATGGTAAAGATGAGGTCGAGGTTGAATCCTTTGGAGTTTTGAGCTTGAGGGAGATATAGAACGTGAGGGTTCTTCATTTGAGGATTCCATGATTGATTTCCACTCCCTCATTAGTGATGTGAGACCTTGTTGTAAGGGAGTAGTTACCCCTTTTCCCCTTTCTCATACACCTTTCTCCCAAAGGTTTAACCATATCCCCTACTATCCTATGTTCCTCCCTTCTTTTCTCAAAGAGCCTCTTAGGGATCCTCTTCCTATTCATGCTTCTAAAGCCCCCAACTCTTTCGTTTTTGATTAGGAAAAGAGTTATAATGCTAACCATAAAGATTTTTGTGAGGAAAGCTTGCCTCCCTATCTTTCTTTTTCTTCTTATTTTATTGATTTTTCTTTTGATTCTTTTACTTTTTCTTTTCCCCTTATCTCAAGCATAAAGTCTCCTTGTACATTGTGTTTTCTTGTCATATGAGCATCGCGTATGCTCTATTTCTTGATATGTTTTCCGGTGCATATGACAAGCTTTTGCTTTGTTTGTCGGGTTATTTACTAGATTGGTAATGCTTGGACATTAAGGAAGCCTTTCCGAGGAAGTAACCCGTGTTTTATTGCTTTCTTTCTTTTCTTTCTTTTACGTTCCTTATTTTTGTTTATTTTCTTGTCTATGTGTAAAGGTACTTGATGCATATACTCATGTGCAAGGATTTTTGATTGAGAACCTTGAGAAGAAGCACACCAATGAATGCTTGCATTTGGAAAAGCACACAGACGAGGAATTAGATGAAAATGTGGACAATGTGCTCAACTGCGGGTTTCAACACCCACCTCACATTTGGTTTACTCTTTCCTTCTTCCCTCATCTTGGATTTGCTTTCATATATGCATGTGAATTGAATGAATATGATTTGTTATGTGGATGTGGTTTCTTTCTTTCCCTCCCTCCCCCCTTTTGTGCCTTTATTTTGAGCATTGAGGACAATGCTCCATTCTAGCTTGGGGGAGTAGCTATTCGCTAGCTTGGGGGGGGGGGTTATCTATATTTCGTGGTGCTTTCTTAATCCATAGTCTCTTGATTGCTTGATTTATTTATCCCATACTTGCCAAAGTCTATTAATTATTAAGATTGGTTTTCTATGTTTGGATGGCCATGAGCGCCTTATTGAGTTGACTTTTGGTATATGTAGCTATGATTGATCATGCTTTCATCTTGCACAATTGTATATGCATTCATGAGTATTGTTGGTTGACAGGGTAAAGTCGTATCCCCTAATCAAAAATAAATACCTAAATCACTAACTAAGGTAGATAGGGAAGTAGGGTCGATCTCCACAGGGAAACAAGTCTTTTTACTTCCAATTAATTATTATAATCTAAATTATTTAAGTAACCAATATTTATAATTAAGTATGAGACTAAACTACAAAGAATAAGAGTAGGGAGAAAACAATATATAAAGGGATCTAGGGTATAGGTTCACCAATAAATAATACTCCAGGGTAAAACATAGTAATCAATCATTGACATTGCATAAATAACATGATTAACAGGCTCTCGCAATTTATTAATCAACATAGATCTAACAGGCTCTCGCAATTTACTAGATCTAAGTCCTCATTGAAAATAGCCTTTAATATCAAATTAACATCTGCTCGATTCATCAATTTAATATTGCTATACTTTTACAAGCCGCAATTGTAAAACATTAAAACAATCCAATAAGAAATTATCATGCAATACCAATAATCAATAATAGTCAATCATCAATGCATCAATTAACCAGATTGTAAAGGGCTCTCGCTACTTATTACAATCACACAATTAATTTACCGGTATTAAATCTCATCTCTCGAATCTTAACTTAACCATTTATAAATTAACTTGCCTATTGAAACTAGACCTAAACATTAATTCTCATCTCTCGATTCTTGAATCAATATTGTCAAACTCATGCATAAAAGATAGGCCTAATCTAGTCACAGAGCATTAATCCAATCAATAGGAAATTAATCTAGCATCGATAATCAACAACAATAATTTACCCCTTCATATTATTTATTAGATCCCCATAAACCCTAGAAATTAAACTACTCACACATATTAAAAACTAAACTAATCAAAATAATAAAATAACTCATGATCAAAGGAATAAAATAAATAACTAAGATTAAGGGAAGAGAAATCGTTACCAAAATAAATCTGGAATTAAAAGAAAGAATTAAGAACAAAGGTTTAGAGAGAGTTTAAGAGAGAGAAAACTAAGTAGAGAGAGAAAGTCTCAGAGAGAGGAGATAAGGGAAGAAGAGAGATCATAAAAAACGTATTACGGAGGAGTATTTATATTCCGTACAAAAATCCTACGCTAAAACAAATTAAAACTATGTTAATCATCTACTAAGAAAACACGCGCCCGATCGGGCGAAGGGCCGCCCGATCGGGCCCGCCTTTTTCACAACGCCTATACTGATGTGCCGCGCCCGATCGAGCCTACGCTCACCCGATCGGGCCCGGTCTTCTTCTTCGAGGCTTGGACTTCGATTGGGCTAGATTTCTCGGCCCAATCCATATTTCCTCTCGGGTCTCGAATACATGGTCCAAATGCCTCGTGATCCCAATTACCGAGCCCTTAATCACCGGCTCTCACCGATATTGGGCTCCAAAAGTGGCCGTGTCCTTCTAGCTTCCGTAGTCGATCCAATAAAGCCCGGGAAAATGCTCTAAGAGTGCAATTTCCTGTAAAATACAACTAAAACTACGAAAACACTATAACACACAAATTAGTAATAAAAGTGGCCCGAAGGAGCCAAAAACACTACTAATAACGACCAAGGGACGGGGGTAAAACACTATATAAAATGGACATATCATTGGTTTTGTGAATATGTGTGTGTATAGTGTCTTTCCATGGCATTTAAGGCAAGGTTTCAAAATGTTTTGTTTCAAAGTTGGACATATTTGGGCTTTAGCACCTGGAATACTCTCTTTCCTAGTTGTTAGGGGTTTTCATGCACTTGGATGTCGAGGTTGGTTCACACATATAGCGAGTGCCAAGGTAGTAGAACTTAAGGGCTATGAGACCTTAGCTCACTTGGTTTGTGGTAAGATGGTTGTCGCTCTCTAGCTAGTTGAAGCTTTAAAGGTGATTTTTGCTATTCCACTACCGTCATTCTTGTGAGGATGTATATATATTGTTCTAGCCTTCTACATTTCTTGCATGTGTGGCATTTGGATCCTTGGCATTGCTAGCTCATATTGAGAATTTGGCTTGATTCTACCAGAGATCGAGACCGAACCAACCTAGGGGAAGACAAAGGTAATTAGGATTTTTTTGTTTTGTTTTATTACTTTCTATTCTTTTATTTTTCATTTGCATTGGCTCATTTAGTAACCCAATTTGAGCCATTTTCCCTTCTTTGGCATAACCACATTACAAACCAATGACCTTTGCTTTATTTTCACCTTTATCAGATTTTGTGAAGCATTGTTGGGATTGATTTGTATGTTTGGTTAATGAAAGTGAGAAAAAGAATGAAAAAGAAGTGAGAAACTCAAATTTTGGTACTTGTGATTATCTTTAATATGTTGAATGGTTTGAGCAAATGAGAAGAAAAGAAAGGAAATGAAATAAAAAGCCGCTCAAAGTTAAAAGAGGCGAGAGCAAAGAATAAAAAGAAATGAAAAAAAAATGAAAAAAGTGAAAAAATTGTGAAAATACAAAAATATTTGTTGTTTGGTTGAAAGCATAAGCTTAGGGGAGGAGTTACTTTGTGATCTATTGCTAGAATTATTGATTTGAAAGATGGTAGTTTATTGAGTTTGAATTGAGGAATGATCAACCTTGCTTCACTTCTAAGTTTACCACCAATTTCCAAATTTATTTCTACACCCTTTATCCTAGCCTAAACGTTTTTACCCTTTTAATACCTTTTGACCTTAGTGAGATTTAGTTACTACCGGTGGAGGGTAATCAAGCCAAGCCTATTGAGCGAGCTATCGATGCCAAGATGTCGGGTAGCCTAAATGTTTTTCATTTTTTATTTCTTCCAGTTCCTTCGAGGAATTTCGAGATATCACCTTAAAAGTGGATGCAAAACTAGTGAGGATGCGAAAGTTTGTTTGGAGTTAAGGAGGAGTGTAAGTCCCTCTAAGTTCTCTACCCTTTGCATGCTTTATGTGTGTACCAACCTTGGCTATTCTTTTGCTTGGCTACCTTTGATGTCTAGAAATGATTGCATTCTTGTGCAATTAGCCCGTTGTTTGTGTTTGGTTTGAAATATCAAAACTTGAGTTTTCTTGATATCACCTTTGCCTTGAATGTTATGTGTTGCCAAGAGTTGTGGGTTAAATCTCTTAGGAAACCCTCACGAAAGCTTACTCGTCTTCTTTGGCGACATGGGGGTTTAAAGGGCTTGATGCATATGCTAAATGCATCCGTGATTCCTATGGCAGTGAGTTAGTGTACATTCTTTCTCTTTGTTTCTATTTTGTTTCTTTTGCTTTTAATAATTTCATCTTGTTCTCTTTTTCTCTAGCTTAGCTCGAGGACGAGCAAAGGTTTAGCTTGGGGGAATTTGATGAGTGACATTTATGTCACCCTTAGGGAGTAGATTTAGAGTCCTTTTCATGCTTGTTTTCTTGTATTTTTTCCCTTTTATTCTCTTATTTCCTATTAAATAAAGTTTCTTTTTATTTTTGTATTTTCAGTGCTTTTACTTTATTTGGTTGATTTTATTAGTTTTAGTTTTATTTCACTTATTTTTATTATTTATTTCTAATTTAGTTATTTTATTTTATGTCCCGATCCTCTCCTCAGTTTTCTTTGTGTGTGTAGGTTTGCATTCGGATTAAGGTTCGAGGTTCAAAGCTCAAGTGTAGCATACTCTTGACCAAATTGTAGCTTTAAGTTGCTATTTTGTGCTGCCACCATTATCCATCACCCCACCTTTCCCTTATCCTCCACCACAACAACACCAGCTAATTCGCCCTGCTCCCCTGCTCCAATTCACACTCACCAATTCCTGCAAGACCAAATTTTCTCAACTAAACCACCTTCAGCCACCAGTCGTTATCCTCCTAACAACACTGCCCAACCATAACCGCACCTAGCAGCAACCCACCATCAATCTCCATCAAACCTCACCCACCTTACCTCTCTCCTGCTCACCCTTCTCTAATCCGCAACCACCAGCCTCTTACAGCAGCACTGCCCAACTACGCACAACCCTATTAGCGTTGCTGTCTCCACCAATCCAACAGCTCCAATAGTCGCACAACACCTGTTCGACACCCCAACACAACAATTGCTGCCGCACCTTCCCTCACCGCCACAACTTGTAGCAAACACAACCAACCACAAGCACCCAACATCAATTACAGTAGCATCAACGCATATTCCGGCCACCATTGCATCCCAAATCAGAGCAAAGAGCAAATCAATCGAGTTTGGGCAAACTATTGAGAAGTTCGGTCGAAGTAAAAGTGTCAAAAGAGTCAGAATCATTCGAAGTTTTCTAGTTTGAAGAGGTGTGGTCAAACATACCAATGGTTCGATCGAACACACCCATAGTTCGACTACACCAACCCACAGTTTGACAGAACCATTTAACAAGCTTCTCATGTGGTTGTTAATGAAGATCGAATGATGGTGTTTGCTTGATGCCGATTTTCAATAATGATAAGCAGTGGTGATTCAATGATGATGGTTGTGGGTTTAATTTGGTGAGGCGCAAAGTAGGGGATCATCCCCCATTTTAGAGCAGATAAAAATCGAAGAAGAAGGGGAATTGATGGTCTGACGGTTTGGGGGATTTGTGGGTTTATTTTTTTTTATTTCATTTTCTTATTCTTAATTCTTTTTCCTTTTAACTCTTTTTATTTCCTTTTTCCTTTCTCTTTTCTTTACTTTACTTTCTTTTCTTTAATTTATTTTTCCTTTTCTTTTATTCTTTTATTTTATTTTTTTTATTAGCTTTGTATAAATACCCATTTTTGGGTTAATTAGTAAATCACCTCTTATTCTATTTTTCTTAATTAGTTTTAGGAGAGCTTCTCTCTCTAGGGAAAGCTTAGGATTAGAGTAGTTTAGAGAGAGAAAGTGAAGGTTTCACCATTTTTTAGCTTGGATTTTGAAGAAGAAGATTGATCATCTTGTTTGTAGACTTTCATCTTCAATGAATTAGAATCTCTAAATCTCTCTCCTCTATTTTATTTGCTTTCTTTTGATTATTGTTTAGTTGTTAGTATATCGTGTTAATCATTTTGATTCTTGATTATTTGTTAATTAATCTTGTTGTTAGCATGATTAGTGAGTATTTTTCCCCATTAAGGGGATGGTTGTGGTGTAGTTGGATCTTAAGCATGTTCTAGGGTTTGGAATTGTTTTATTTGTGATTAAAGTCTTTATATGCTTGATATTCTTCAATCTACTTGCAAAATGCATGTTGTTAGTTAATTGGGAGTGAATTATTGTTAGAAGATGCGATAGCGGACCTAGCAAGGTTCATTTATATCTATCGTCATTTGATTGCACCTCCTAGTATATGGTTCTAATGTGGAAGCATAGAGGCTATGTTAGGAGAAGCCAATTGACCCCGACAAGTGGCTAGATTGGACCCTTTATATCGATATTCATGTATGTTTAGTTCATGATTAATTAAAACTTCTATGCATTTGTTTATGTTCAAGTGAATGCTATACCTAAACCATTTCCCTTAGTATTTTATTTATTGTTTTAGCATCTTTAGACTTTAGTTTACTTACCTCCTATTCCAGACTAGCTTAATTGTTGATAGCATTTGGTAGTGTTCACTCATTCCCTGTGGTTCGACCCCTATGCTTGCTTTATACTTGTATAAGGTTTGTTTAGGTTTTATAAATTTTATTTGATTTAGGGGTAGACATTTAACGACGTGTTTATTCCCTTATCACTTACACCTTTTAAAAGACCCGTTATTTAAGAAAGGGGTCTGTTTTATGTTAGAGATCCAACATTTAAAATAACGGATCTCTTATATATCCCAGGGCCCACCACTTTGATGGAAGTAAGAATATATGAGATATAAAAGACCTGGTTATACCTTCAACGAGTCTCTTAAGTGTACTAGGGCCCACAAACTTAATGGAAGAACAATAGGCGAGGGGGATATGAAACTCGTTATCAGATTTCATGGGTATCTTTTTTTGTCCTTATTTCCACACTTGGTCTTTTTACCACTTCTTATTACTCTTATTTTTTTTAATTTATTCATTTTACATTCCTCACATCTTCAACATCTTTATATTATGACATTCTCTCTCCTCAAAACCCTAACCCCCAAATAAAAATCCTCAATTTCTCTTCCAAATTCGCCAACAACCTTCCATTTCCCGGCCTTTCTCTGTTCAAGCTTTCTTAAAATGTTGAAGATACTCCAACTATATTGCTCAAGGAACTCGCACTCTACGGTATATTAATTTCTCGGTCTAAGGTATGCTGGGATTAAACCATGATGTTTGTGGTCTACTTCTTTTTTAATTGTGAAATTGCAAAATTCAACCATGAAATTGTGCGTTATCATCTTTTTCTTCTTTTTTTTTTTTTGGTTTTGGTTTCTGATTTTTAATTTTTTTTAATTTAATTTATTTTTGGACCAATGACAATCTGACACATGTCATGGTGACCTCTTATTAAAGGTTGTTCACTTTTTTTAAACGGTTTGGGATTGAAGGAAAAAAAGACCCCCCATAGTTTGAATTATTCCAAAATAATCTAAAATTGGGATTACTGTACTGATGAAAGTTGGGATTATTGTTTCTAATTTTTCCAAAAATTTTTCATCAAATAACATGATTTGGTAAGTGGACTTTCAATCATCAATTTCCCAAAAATTATTGATTAAAAAAAGTTTTCAATCGAAATCTATTACAGAAAAATATATAAAAAAAACACCATCAAAATTAGAATATACAAAAAGGAAATTTGCCTCAAATATTGGAGGATGGAGATCCGAAGTACAATTAGGAATTTTTGGGGTTAAAAGGACTGAATTCGACAATGGGTTTCTTGATTTGCTCTGTTTTTTGGCCTATTGTTGGGCGGCAATGGTGGCTTTGTGGCCGTTGTGGTGGTCGGTGTTGATAGTGGTGGTGCGGGTGGTGAGTAGTAGCGTTTGGTGGCGATAAGTAGTGATGGGGCTGCGGTAATGGAGGTGCGATTATTGCGGGTGTGATGAACTACGGAGTATACTTCATAAATAATACTCCCTATATGATATACTTCATAACTTTTGTTTTTCGTAGAATTAAACTAAGTAATTATTATGTCGGTTAGGATATGTGCTTTTTATTTATGGCTTTTTTCCAAGGAACGAAGGTGTTCTTGCAATTGGGGTAGATAACAATTAATGTTTTTTTAGATCTACTGCTTTGGGTTTGAGTTTTCCTGATTTTGATTTTGGGGATTTCATCATCGTGGAGTGTTTAAAATCTATATTAATCAACGATTATTTTCTATTTTAACTCATTCTCAATTTTTGTATCCACTTTGTTCTTATGGCAGGTATTTTCATTTCTAGTGTGGTTTGTTCTTGATTATTGCAGTAATTGAATTGGATTGGATGGATCGGAGATGGTGGACGAAAATTTTCAATTATGGGAAGGAAGACATAATTATGCGTTTTCATCTTGAGTAATTTGTAATCAAAGAATCACAATTTGCGAATTTGTTGACTACAGGATTTTGGTGTGCTTGATTGCTGAATATCAATTGATCTATGAGTTTGGTTAGAAATTATATACTGTAGTTTATATAACTTGTTGAACCAACAAGTTTTAATGTTATATTTTTTAATTTTATACATGTAAATTTAGGTCTGTAACTATGTAATGTTGTATAGTATTATTGATCTATTTTACAAGAAATATCATTGGTATTAAATTTTAATTTCGTAATTTGATAGAAAAGAATCAGCAGTTTCATTTTAGCGTTAAAAAATAAAAATAATATTTTTTATAAAACAAAAGGGATTAAAGAGACCCATTACTTGACATATGGGGTTTATGACTCCCCTTAAAGAGACCCCCTATTACAAATAACTAGTCTCTTTCCTTTTAAATGCATCAATCAAACACCACACCAAAAAAAACCCTTATCTCTTTTAACGGGTTTTTTTTTAAAAACCCTTATCTCTTTTAACGGGGTTTTTTTTTTTTTTTTTTAAAAAAAAAAACAGACCCTCATAATGAAGGGGTCTCTTTAAAAAAGGGACCCCTGAGATAGAGACCCATCCTAAACAGGTCTCTAAGGAAAGTTTTAAAGGGTCTCTAAGGCATGTTTTAACGGGTCTCTTAGCCTATTTTTGTAGTAGTGATCAATCAAGTTGTAATCAGGCTGACTACTAATCAAAGGTGTAATTTTAAAGTTGTTCATTTGATATGATCATCATCAGGCCGATCTTCTATCAAGTTGTAACTGGGCTGATTACCAAACAAATAAATATCATATGCTCATCAAGAGGCTCAAATGGATAAGTTGTGGAACAACCAATCAAAGTTGTAAGACCACCGAAGGCTGATGCGGGCGAATCAGAGCCATCGCGCAACGACAATGCCATCGCGCAACGACAATGTCATCGTGTAACGACAGGTCTGTTGCGCTGCATCAAGGTGCATCGCGTTGTGCTAAGGTGTATCGTGCTGCGTTGGGGTAGTATTGCGTTGTTTATTTTGCAATGCGCTTAAATCCAAGTCAAAGCTTTTTTCGCTCGTTCAGCTTTGGACTTAGTGTTCCTGCATCTATATTTAGACTATAGGACTTTTCTCATATATTTCTTAGGGCTGACCTACCTAAGGCTTGGTGTCATTTGACTCATTGTGACTCGATGTGTTCTAGCACATGTGTTAGACTCGACTCAAGGTGCAAACTCGACTCGGAGATTACTTGATACGACTTGACTCGACGTACATGACTAGTGTGTGCATTGTATTATGATTGTGCTTGTGTGACATCGAAAATGAAAACTATCAAAAAAATTTCGTCATTGTTTGTGGAGGGTACCGACTTTATCATGAAAAAGAAAGACGCAAAAAGAAAGGAGTGAAGTGTTTGGAGTGTGTAAGGAGGGGGTTCCCATTGTAAGGGGTCCTCTCCTTAAATGCCCATGGCCACTTAAAAGCCTAGTACTTTACACTTTTTAGGGTGTAGTTGGATTTGAATTCCTGACTGTTTGGGGGACCTTGAATTAGAATTGATTCTATCATTACAGTTTTTTGTAAGAAACAAGTAGGGAGTCGCCAATGATTTTTAGGAAAAACTCATAAACCTCGTTCATGCCTTTCTTCCATGTGGAGTTCGTGGAATAATTAGCACGAATCATAAGTTTACCCATGCCCTACTTGGTCTATAAACCATAAATGAGTTCGGGAGTGAGGGTACTTAAATAACGTTCCTTTTAGAGGGGAATCGTTATCCTAGCCCTATACGACCTCTACTAGCTCTTCCTTTTTTACAATTGCATCACCAAACAATATATGCAACGCGATACCTAAAACTTTGTTAGTTGATTTTATTTACACATATTAATTCACGTAGGAATTACATTGTAATGTCGTTATTCTTATTTAATCAAATTCGTGAAAAGGACAAGAAAATAAACAATATTCGCCTTGGCTTAAGTGATCAACCAACAATTATTTAATTCAATTCTAATCTTTATTTAACGCAAGATACTATGTGGAATTGATTAATTAATTATTTTAAAAGTGATCAAACCACACTAATTAATTGATTAAGGTACTTTTAAACAAGAAAATAAAGGTGATTTAACTAAGTGCTCGGGAATTTACCACTTCTCTTTGCTAGATCTTCGCTTAGAACACTTATGGACTCCTTCTTGTTGGGGAACCTCCGCCGTAGTAACAAAATATCAAAAGGGTGAGTGTTTAGGACAAGAGGGGCTAGGTTGCACAAGTTCACAAGTATTTCGCTAGAGTTTTAGGTTATTTTCTGTCTGCTTAAGCCTCGGTCTAAGCTCGTATTTATAAGGAATGTTTAGGTTTAGGGTTACGAGCATTCTGCCGTAGCAGGAGTTGCGCGCGGCATCCCAGTGCAAGTGATTAGGTTGCGTTGCTATGGGCAGCGCAACTAATTGTCTTGCGCGCGGCTTTATGGTAAAATTTGATTTTATATTTTCCGTATAATTCTGAATCTTCCGCAGCGCAACTCTGGAGGTTGCGATGGGTGTCGCACGCAACTTATATTTAACCTAGGCCCTCCTAAACCTGTCATTATTAGGTTTTAAGCACGAGCTTAAGCCTAATTATGATCAGGTTTAGTTAATTGGACCTTTGTTTTGGCTTTTATCTTTAATTTGGGCTAGTCTTTTGTGTTTTGTGGCTTAACCAGTTATCCATAAGTATGCTTCACTTTGATCCAACACGAAGATGGATTTATTTATCGTCATTGCACTTCCTGTCGGGACAGGATGCCAAAAGTAGATGTCTACAGTTAGCCCCCACTTTGATCGAGTCTAGAACAGACGATGATCAAAGTAGTCAAGGAAATAAATCTGAGACTCATTCTGCAAAGTTCTCTTAGGATAGAGAATCTTTCAGTAATGTTTAAGGATGTCGAAACAATCCTTGGTTCGCTAAGTGTTTGAAACAAGTAGCTATTAAGGCTTGAAAAAGTTTTTCCTTGTCTTAACGAGCTAAAGAATCTAGATTGATCCTTTGCAGTTGTAGAACGCTTTTACATGTAAAGGTATTCTGGGTGATGTCAAGTCAAGAGAAGAGATCGGTTTTAAATGGATTAAAGGGGAAGATTTCCTCTCAATCGTGTCATCGTTGGTCTAAAGTCCCTCAATATGTCATTGAAACTGTAGCCTGACTTTAACAAAGTAAAAAGATGAAAAAGGGTTTTCGGTATTCGAGCTGAAATGGTCCGGTATTCGAGCCGGAAGTCCACAAGATAGAAATACATGTCTCAGGACTGGAGGGATATATCCAAATCCAGTGAGAGGGAAGAAAGTCAACAACTCTCTCAGCAGTTTTGTCCACAAGATGAGTACACGTGTCTTGGGGGCACGTGACTACATAGGCGCGACATCGTCTCGTCGCTTCTTTATACAGGGGATGATTTCGACACTCTAACTGTCCGGTAAGTTAGTAAGCGCACTAACTATCGTATTTGCTCCCGTTCAAGAAGTGTCTGTTCCTGATGGTTCGGCGCGTCCGTCGACTCGTGAGCTAACGCCTACAGTAATTCTATACCTTATAGTCCCGAGAGGTAGATCTCGCAAAGCTTGGGCTGAAGTGAAATTTTACGCAACACCTACGCCGTACAATTTTGCGCCGTACGATACGTCATTTGCATTTTTACGTTGCATGAAAATGCCTTCCTTTTTGCTTCGGACGTGAAAAAAGAGGAAAACCCGAACATTTGTAACGTCAGTACAGTAAAATGACAAACCTGTCTATGGGTGCTTTTACGTAAAGCACCACCACAGAACGTCTTAAAGCACTCTTACGAAAAACGTTCTAAACGTATGCTTGGGATAGGCACAAAGCACGGCGAGCATGCAAGAATGATGCCAAAAACTAACAAAGAAGAAAACAAACTACTATATGCAAAGCAATCTAAAAAGATTTTGATAATTTGCACGCCATTACGTCTAATAACGAGCAAAAACCGTTGAAAAATGATCAAACGGATCAAAATCAAGATTCCGGTCATTTAAGTGACTAGTATCCGCGCGCAACTCAGAGGGTCGCGCTGGCCAGGCGCGCCTATTGTTCTGAGTTGCGCTGGTATGTCACGCGCAAAAGATTCAATTGCGCAAGACATTTATGTCAGTAAAGTGAAATCGCTGAGCGCGATTTTCACTTCATTATTTCTTTCTCCTTCCTTCACCATTTTCGCCCCTTTCTCTTTCTAGGAAGCTTGGTTTTTTGCAATTTTCGAAGCTAAGGAAGCAAATTTCGTTCTTAATTCATATTTGCCGTAATCTAATGTAAGTTTTTGCTAGAATTTGTTCTTTTCCGGCTGAATTTGAACGATTTTTGAATCGTTAAACTCCAAATTTCAAATTTGGGGATTTTCGATTCAGTCCATTATTCTTGAAATTGTCTGTTCTATATTTTTATGCTATGTTTAAGGAGTATTTTGCAATAAATTTCATGAAAAATGGTTAAGTATATAACCTTGTATGAGCATTTATTTGTTCAAGTTCGTTCTTGATCTTTTTCTTCAAATTTTGCTTGATTTTATTGCTTTTTCTTGCTTATTTTGGTTATAATTTATGATTATGAAGTAGATTCCAGTGATGGAACCAATATTACTTTCATAATTCATTTTTACGAATTTTGAATTGTTGAAAAATGGCGCGAAACATACTCTTAGTTATTCTTGCCATGTTCAAACTTCTAAATTGTTTGGTAGACGATAACCATGTTTATATTAGTGTTATTCGTCTAGAAGTAGTTGATTCTTTGAGATTTTTGAAATGCTATCCTTTGAATACTTAGTCGAAACTGGTATAGGATGGCTTTTTTGGGTGTTAAAAGCCCCCATTTACTGAGTTTAATTGCAGGTATCGTAGCCCCCAAGTATGGGTGGCATTTGATTTTCGTGTTTTGCCCTATCGGTAGCCGTTATGATGCCAAAATGGGTCTAGATTACGTATATTAGTTTAGTTTAGGAAATAAAAAAAACTAATTAAAGAAACTTTATCCATCGTAGCATGGACTCGCCTCCATTTGTCGATGCTTAGGAGATCCTAGGTGGTCCGGACGAGGCAGTTTTCCATCGGAAGAGGGTGACTCGTCCTCGAGAGGAGGTTCGAGAGCGACGCGTCGCAGCCGATCGACGTCGCCAAGGATGTGGTTTGGGAGGCTCCTCCCAACTGGGACCCTAGGGTCCTTAAGTGGGACCCAGACCATTATGTTTCGATCAGAGGGTGGCGCGACATCGTGAGTTTTTCGCGCCTTTGTTTCTTTCTCTTTTCCTTTGTTTCTCAATTTTAAACCATAACCGTTTTATTTATTCTTTTATTTAGAGTGAGCCTAGCATGCGTTTATACTACTCTGGTGACCTGCGAGCCCGTTTTGAGAGTTTGCCGAGGTGACAAAGGAGATTGTAGCACTTTCCAGGATTGACTCCCAGCTGGCGGCTCTTCAGAATTTATCGAGTCAGCTTGCATCGTCATCTTTCCTCCGTAGATTGCTGGACTTTTGGCGGGATTCCACCAACACTTTCCACTTTCTATGGGGAGAGATGACGGTTACCCCTTTCGATTTCTCTATTATTACGGGTTTCCCTTTTGAAGGCAAGCCTGTAGCATAGAGTTCGTTAAGGGGTCAGAGGAGAGAATGCGCGACCTTGTGGGGGACCGTCTTGCGTCCACCCTTCACGTGTATGCGCAGTCTTGTCCGTACTCGGTTCTTGCCGACGAGTTGTCTGCTGTCAAGCTTAATTGGTAGTGTATACCTGAGCAGCTGGGTTGGATATACATTGCTCACGTTCTTTCCATCACCATCTTGAGTGATCGAGGAGAGCGTTTCGCCATTAGGTTACTTATTTGCCTCAACGATTTGGGACAAGTAGGTGACCTGAGTTGGGCGGAGGTGTCGTATGCTCGTATGCTTACAACAATAGGCAAGGCAACCCGGATGATGGATTCCGCGGTAGCTACTGAGGTGCCTCGGATTCCCTTACGTGGCATGGTCATATCCTTGAGGTAAGTGTTTTAAGCTTCTTTCGGTTATTACTTTTGCTTTTTTCCTTTAAGCTTATCTTTTATCGATTTCAGGCTTAGGGATACTCATACCCGCCTTTCTTAGCTCCCAAGGTGCTTGGGGCTGCTCGTTTTCCCATCGACCATCGATTGGTTGCGATTAAGAAGGGACGAGCCACTTCTGCCAGCGACTTTCCCTAGAGGATCCTTTTGGCGACTCGTGCGTCGGTGAGTATTCCAACTACATGTGTATTCTTTGAGTATTCCAACTACATGTTACGTCCGGACTTGCTATCTATCGAGGATCGAGCTCATGCGATCCTTGGTTATCTAGTGGAGCAGCTGGTGCTGTCGAAGGTTTCTTATCCGGCTTTTATAGCATCCAGACTGACTCCTTTTCCGGCTTTTGTTCCGGTTAGTACTCTAACACTCTCTTTTCCTTGTTTTTGTTTATTTTTCGGAACTTTGACCCTTTTATCATTTTTTATCATGTATATTTTAGCGGGTCGAGCTAGGTGGTTAGGTGCCTCCGACAGCGGAGATCACGTATACCGATGCTGCCAGATCGGTAATTTGTGAGACCCTTCCAGCAGCAGAGGATGACGAGGGGATACCGTTTGTACTTGAGACGGTTGAGTCGGTATGTCTTTTGTGTATATGTACTTAAATATTTGTATTTAATTTTTGTTTCATATACATTTGTTTACTAATTGTCGTTGTATTATTGGAACAGGTTTCGCGGGAAACCGTGAACGGCATGGAGAGCCCTCGTGACTTTATCATGCCGTGATCATCGGATGATCGCAGTAAGTTTTATTTCTTTTCTTTTCAACGAAGTTATTACATTTCATGTATTAATCTTCGTTTTTTATTTTACAGGATGTGCAGCAATCGTCTAGTAGTCGCCGAGCACCCTGATTCCTCTTGTACACATATTGTTATTTTTTTTTTAGGAAACAGATGTATAAAGATTTTTTGCATTGTTGTACATATGACCCATTTGTATATATGTCATCATAGTTATTTTTGTTTCCATGTGTACATTATTATTGTAAAAAAATTTCGAGGGAGAGAAAGGGTTCCCGACTTACCCCCCTAAAAAAAAACCAAAACTCCAAAAAAAGGGAAGGAAAAAAGAAAACAAAAAAGAAGAAAAAAGAGAAAAAAGAGAATAAGAAAATAATAAAAAAGAAAATAAGGAAGTAGAAAAATAATAAAAAAGAAAAAGAAAGTAGGAAAATAAAAAAAAAGGAAAATAAAAAGAAAATAAGAAAGTAGGAAAATAATAAGAAATAAAAAGAAAATTAGAAAGTAGGCAAGAAAAGGGACATAAAGGGTTAAAAGGCAAGCGTATGATTCGTCTTAAGATTTCGTGAAGATTCCGTCATTATGTAAGCCAAAATATGGAAATAAATCCAACTCACATGCCGCGTCAGGGGAGACGCGCGTAACTGCATGAGTTGCGTGCGGTTGTCGCACGCATGTGAATTAGTTGCGCACGGATGTCGCGCGCAACTCATGAGTTGTGTGCGCCACCTGTTTATAAACTTTCCTTTAAGCCGAATTTGCCAAAAATTTGCCCCCCTTGGGTCTATTTAAAAGTGGTATCGTGTAGGCTTTTGATCATCTCGCATTCATTTGCTTGGTAATATAAGAAACTAAAAATAATTAATCTCTCTAAATTCTCTTTCTCTCTCTTTTATTTTTATTTTTTTAAACAATGGTGAAGACCTTTGAACAACGCTTGAAGCAATGGGTCACTTCTCTTTCAACCGAGGACAAACTAGCTTTCAAAATTTACAACCTAGACTCTCTATTGAATTATATGCAACTAGTGGTTAACTTTGATTTTCTTCATACCGCAGTCAACCGTTGGGACTCGAACCACCATCTTTTCTTGTTTAAAGGGGACGAAATTGTCCCCCTTCCCGGTGAGTTTGAGGCCTTGCTAGGTTTCCCTACAAATACTCTCCCTGTGACTTATTCGCCTTCCTTGTTGATCCCAAACCCATATTCCAAATATTTTTTTGGCTTGTCCGACAATGATATGACCAATATTGGAACTGAAGAAGGGGTGAATTTGATTCAATTTATTGAACATTTCGTCGCCCCTCGTGACAACATGACTAAACAACGCCTTAGTAGACCAGGCAAAGAATACGGAGATTATTTCGTGCTTTATGTTATTGTCTTGTTGTTAACTGTTTACTTAGGATAGGCAAAGAATACAGAGATAATTCCATGGTGTCCATGGTAGGGCAAATAGAGGGATGTCATTCACCCGCTCCTTTGGCTTTGGCGGAAACCGTTCTATGTTTGAATTGCCTTAGAGGAGACCCTAACGAAAACGGTTTCACGGGAAGTCTACTCCTATTACACGTACTTTTTTTTTCGGCGTTTATCAGCGCAAGTTACAAAGTTGCGCTGGCATGACCAGCGCAATCTTCTTCGCTGCGCGTGGAAGGTGCGCGCAATCTGCTTGTGTAAAAAATCGCAAACTGATTTTATTTTTATTTTTTTATTTTTTTTTCAGGTTTGGCTCATGGAGCGCTTGCGAATTGTTGATCAGCCACAAAACCTTGAGGCTAATGGAGTAAGGACATTCCCTGGATGTCAAATCCTTTATAAGCATAAGAACGAAGGGAATGGACGTCGTTTTTCTTTCATGGGGTTCCTAACATACGTTTTGTGATTCCTTGGTGGAACATAAATAGTATGGTTGGGAATAGTCTAAATTGCCCTTACATTAGGCTTTTAGGCCTATCTAGTACTACTTATATTTTTCCTTGTAGAGTAATGAGGCAATACGAGATAAAACAAATTATTCTCCCGCAAGATTGTGATGCCCCTAAAGATGTGACTTTTAAACCTGAGCGAATTTTTCGTTGGATGGAGTATTGGTCAAGTCTTCCTAGATGGGTAGTTGATGAGTGTCATTTATGGCACTCATTTGGCCTCTTTTAGGATGATTTTCATGCTATTTTATAGCCCTTTTCCTTAGTTTTTTTCTTTATTTCGTTAGTTTGTGCTTTCCATAGTTAGTTTCCTTGTTTTGTGCATTTCTTTGTTTATTTGTTCTTTTTCCCTTTTATTTGTTTGTTTTCATTTGTTTTTAGGTTATGATCGTGTTTCCAAGGATTCCCGAGCCTTCCTCTCATATTTCTCATCAATTTGGATGCCTCATGTTCGCCTTTCGGAGCTTCAAGTTTGTAGGAACGCAAAGAGCAAGTCAAGAGATCGGTGCACGTATGCGATGGGGGCGTCATCTTTGCCATGAACCCACCAAAATGGCCCTTTCAAGACTGCCTTCCTTGGTGATCATCATCATCATAATGACGAGCCCACGAGGATGAGCTTGGACGAAGAAGAGGGGGGGCTCCCCTGCTTCCAGGCGCGGGCGCGCACGAGGGTGGTGCGGGCGCGCACGAGGGTGGTGCGGCCGCGCACCTGGGTGGCGCGGGCGCGCCTAGTGTGGGTGCGGGCACTGGCGCGCCTGCCAAGGCCCCTGTTCCGTACCCTTTTTTTCGCGGCCGCGCCTCTCCTCTGATGCGACCGCGCCTTCCGAGGTTTCTTTTGGGACGATCTAACTAACTATTATTTTGTATTTTTCCTTTATATAGTTTTTCCTTCTATTTTAGGAGAGAATGAGAATGAGGAGAGAAATAGAATAGAATTAGAATCAGTTTTAGATCAAAAATTAGAGAGAGAAACTCTAGATTTTTTTTAGAGAGAATTTCATGGTGGATTGTTGATGATTGAAGATTTCTCCATTTGCTTTGATTTTTGAGCAAGTTTGTAAGGATTCCTTTTCTTTAATTCAATCTTTAGTTTTATCTTTAGTTTGATTTCAATTGTTTTGTTGAATGTTCAAGTTTGATTGAAGTTTGATTTTAGCTTGTTTGATTTGATCATGATTAATTTGTTGATTAGCCTTGTTTTGATCTTGATTTTAATGGCTAGTGAGTAGATAGCTTGCTAGGGTAATGGTGAAGCATGTATGAGTAATGGATTAAAGCTAATTGGGGAAAATTGATGGAGTTGACTATGTGATTAAATTTGTTGATGATCATGTGCATGTGTGTGATTAATTAAAAAGTAGCTAACTTTGATTATTGCACTAGATTGCATTGTAAGTTTGCATTGATACGGACCATTGATTTGTGGCTTGCATTTAACGATTGAGGTGTCTTGTGATGTTTCCTAGCTAGAGTTTATCGTAGTTGACGCTAGTTAGACCTCTAGGAGAATAGCTTGATATGCTCTCTTGGTTGCATGATTTATTTTCTTTCACATTGCTTGACTTAGTCACTTTGACCTCCCAATTAGTTGAATCCGTTACGATTGCATGTGGATCCTAGCCCTAGCGTTTATTACATTTGATTTCTTCTCGTCTATTAGTCGTCTTTGTCCTAGCATAACATTCACACCCAATCATTACATTTCGGAATAGCTTGACCATAGGCAATAGATAATCGCCCACCATTCCTTTGGGTTCGACCCTCAGCTTACCATTATACTTGTGTAGGGGTGTGTTTAGTGTTTACAAATTTTGTTTGGCCTCGAGTAGGGGTTAGTTTCAACAACCTAATCTCGACCCGCACCAAAATGGCGCCGTTGCCGGGGAATGGTGTTGTGATTGTATATTATTGTTGAGTCTATTCCATCTTATTCAAAAGTACAAAAAGATTTTTCTTCTTTCTTTTAGGCTACACTTGTAGCCGCGTTACTAACAATTTCTTTTGAGCTTTTGCATGCATAGTAGAACTCGTGTTAGGTCCTTAGTTCCTTTGGATCCGGAAATTGAAAGAACTCTTTCACGAAGAAGGGTAGCCAACCGGTCTTTGAGCCTAAGTTCCTCAAGTGAAGAAGAGTTTGAGGAAGAAGAAGAGCAAGCCATGGGAGAGAATCCAAGAGTAGCTTTGAAGGAGTTGGGAATTCCCGGTGCTTATAGGTTTGAGAGTGGCATTACTCCACCTACAACACCGGCAAAAGATTTTGAAATTAGACCGGCCATGATTACTTTGATAGAAAGGAGGCAATTTAGTGGAGCCAAGAGTGAGAGCCCGTTAAATCACCTAAAGGAATTTGAGAAGTATTGTAATACTATCAAGGTGAATGAAATTTCTCAAGAGTTCATTCGGCTAAAGTTGTTTCCCTTTTCTCTTATTGGTCGTGCCTTAGAGTGGTTGGATAAAGAGGTTAAGCCAAATTCCCTTAGGACGTGGGATGAAGTCACCAAAGCTTTCTTGTCTCGCTTTTACCCACAAAAGAAGACGGCGGAGGCTAGAGCCTTGATCCAAGGATTCAAACAAAGGCCTAATGAGAATCTCTATGAAGCATGGGAGAGGTACAAGGAGTACCAAAGAGAGTGTCCACATCATTGAATTCTTACCTATCAAGTGATATAAATTTTCTATGGAGGCTTGAGTACTCAAGGCAAGTCATGCCTAGATGGAGGAGCCGGAGGTCCTATAATGAATAGGACGGAAGAAGAGGTAGTTGAAAAAATTGAGGATGTGGTGAGATACTATAGAGATTGGCAAGAAGGAGAGAGGGAGTCTACAAGCATGAGTGGCTCGACGGTTTATTCGGTGGATCATCTCAATGCGATTAACAACTTATCCTCCCAAATTTCAAATCTAGGGAAGGAAGTGACGTCGATCAAAGCAAAGCTTGAGAGTTTTTCTACGAATTCATTGAGTCTTCCCTCCCAATCCAAAGGGAGAGGTACACTTTCTAACTCTTCTCCTTCTACTTCCAATAACATGCCAAGTGGTTGTCTATTTTGTGATTCTTGTGGATCTTATGATCATGATTCTTCCATGTGTCCTCAAACTTTTGTTGATGGATGTGATGATGTTGAAATTAATGAATGTGAACATGTGAACTTTGTGTCTAGTGCCAATGGTGGTCAAAGGTTTGATGGACCTAAGAATTTTAGTAATAGGAATTCTCACCCCCAAGGTGGTTTCAATAACTACAACAATGGAGGCTATAGGAACCAAGGAAACCAAGGTTTTCGAGGTAACTATAACAACCAAGGCTATAGTAATGAAAACCCGAGCCATGGGTATGGTAACCAAAGTCAATCTCAAGGCTTTTGTAATCATTACCATAATGGTGGCAATAATCAAGGCCGTGGCAATTGGAACAACAACCAAAATTGGGGAAGTTTTCAAAATAACAACCAAAGGGGACCCCCACCCGGTTTTGCTCTAAAGCCCCAAGGCAATGGTGAAAATTCTTATTCCCAACCATCATCATTTAAGACAAATTTGGAAGAAATGATTGATAACCAAACCAAGATCATCAACACATATATGGCGGTGAGTGACAAGAAATTTAATTAGATGATGAATCATAACAAAATGCTTGAGACACAAATAATCCAAATAGCCAACACTCTAAAAGATTGTGCTAGTCCATCCTCTTTGCCTTCTCAAGGAGTGGAACCTAAGAAACCTATTTATTCTATCACCACTAGGAGTGAGAGAGTTCTTAATGAGGGAGCTTCTAGGTCCATTGAGGAGGATGAGGAGAGGAGTGACCAAAGAGTGGAAGTTGAGAAGGTTGAGTCTAAGAGTGTGAGTTATGAGGAGGTGCAAGAGAAAAAAAGGAGTAGTGAGAAAGAGCCTGAGGAAGTGTGGAGACCCGACCTTCCATACCCACAAAAATTCTTGAGGCACAAAATTGATGAGCAATTTGGAAAGTTTATTGCTATGGTTATGGAAGTTCACCTTTCTATCCCCTTCACCGATGCAATTACCCAAATGCCTAGGTACTATAAGTTCCTTAAGGAGATTTTGAGTGGGAAGAGAATGTGAAATGAAGTTGATTCAGTTGAAGTTGGGAGTTTTTGTAGTGCTTTGATTCATAATGAGTTGCCCAAGAAGATGGAGGATTCGGGAAACTTCTCTATTCCATGTGAGATCAAAAGGAAAATGTTTAATAATGCTTTTTGTGATCTTGGAGCTAGTGTGAGCGTCATGCCTTATTCCATTTTCAAGAAACTCGAGCTAGGTGAGCTACTCCTATCTAACATAACCCTTCATTGGCCGATCGTACTATTATGATTCCAAAGGGGAGAGTTGAGGATGTTCCTTTTAAGATAGGAAGGTACACTATTCCCGTTGATTTCATTGTGCTTGAGATTGCGGAAGATGACCATATCCCTATCATTTTAGGAAGACCTTTCTTAGCCACTTTGGGAGCCTTAATAGATGTGAAAGGAGGCCGTATTACCTTGAGAATTGGTAAGAAAGAGGAAAGCTTTGAGTTGAAACCAATGCATGAGTCTTTGTCTCTTGTGTAAGGAATTATGTGTTCTAATTCCCCTCGCTCTATTGATAATGTGTGCATGATTAATTCTTCAACTAACGATGTTATTGAGAATTGTGATGATGTTCTTTCAAGTTTTGATGGAAAGAAGGTTAGTGAAGAGAAAATGATGATTCCCAAGCTTACGGACGAGGAGGAAGTTGAAATCCCTCATTGGTTTGAGCTCTATCCTCAAGACGGAGAGGATGTTTCCATGAGTATAGATGGTGAGGAACCATCTACAATAATCAACAAGCCAAAGAAAAAAGCTCGTGATTCTAAGAAGAAGAGGGAGAGAAAGAAGTTACGGAAAGAAAAATTTGCAATTGAAAATTCTTTGAAGGAAGTTTCGTCAAGTAACAACAAGAGGTTGCTAGAAGTTGAACAAGAATTTTCTCTTTCCGCTACCTTGAAGAAGGTGGTGTTCTTTGACCCTCCATGATTCGGAGGAAGGGTCAAGCTTAGGACCATAAGCAAGCGCTTCCCGGGAGGCAACCCGGAGATTTATAACTTTTCTTTTTGATTTTTGAATCTCTCTTATTTTTCCTTCTTTTATTTTCTTTTCTTTCACTTTTCTACTTGATTGGATTTGTAGGTTACATTTTTGGGATTGGATTTCATTAAGTGAGCATGAAGAATGAGAAGGTGTTTTGCGGTTTTTGATGTGACTATACTCGATTTTATCAAAAATTGAGGTAAAAGGGTAAGAATCTTAGTGAGGTAAGTTAGAGATTTTGTGCTTTAAAGTTGAAGGAAGTTTGCACTTGGTGGAATCTTATGGTGGGTTCATGAAAATCTAGTTTTGAACTCACTAAAACGGGATTTTGCTACTGCCTATGTTGGTGTTTATCATCATCATTATTCGTGTACCCACCAATGAACGCACCAAGAACTTAAAAAAAAAAGAGAAGAAGGGAGAGCTAGGCTGGGCTCAGCAACCTCCCCCTTATCTTCCGTCCTTCCTTTCTTCTTTCATTTCCCCTTATTCCTCCTTCATAGCTTCGACCCCCCATCATCCTCAAACCTTCAAGAATGCACCACTCACTTCAACAACTCATCAAGATTTCAACTCAAATCACTCAAATTTTCACTCCAAATTCACTAAAACCTTCTACAATTTTCATCCAAATCATCAAATTCATACTACTTTCATCAAATTAAACCTCCAATCTCTCTCATCCATACTTGGGTATAATTTGGGGTTTTTCTATTTGGTGGAAATTGGTGGTTAAAAGGGGTTCAATCTTGCTTCATATATGGTGTAATAATCATCTCTAGCTTTTAATTGCTCAATTATGTCATATATTTGCAAGTTTTGATTTGTGCATGAGCATGAATAGTGGTAGTACCAACTTTGATGATTTTAATGATTGATTTTAATGTTGAACATAGAAATCCTAGATCCCTAATAATATTGAGTTAAAACTTGCCTTTCCAAAACAACACTTTCAAACCAAATGGGTGTAATGGTGGGCTACGCCAAAGCGAGACACCATTACTACTTTGAGGTTGGTAAGGCACACCGGGTGTGCAAGATGGTTTTGGTAGAACTCATCGGAATGAGTGAGGAGTCCTCAGATGCCATTGCAAAAGAGATACATCGTCAAGATGCATTGGAAGCGATGATTATCTAACCAAGAATGGCTTGGAGCCATTGGCAAGGCAATTCTTACCTTGGGATAACAAGTGTTAGGACAAGCCAAAGCATGCCTAAAATACTTGTTGATCCCTTGGATCTTAGAATCGCCTTATTTTCACAAAATGGGGACAATTTTATGTGTAAATAAGACGTTAAATAAGTATTGAAATATGCATGAATTAAATTCAATCTTATTTAAAAATTGTTGAATGGTTTTTCATTTCAAAATTCTTTCAATTGTAGAATCATGTCTTCGAACAACTCAAACAACCAGTTTTCATTACGCTCAATTCTCGATAAGGAGAAGTTGAGTGGGACCAATTTCCTTGATTGGCAAAGGAATTTGCGCATCATTATTATGCAAGAACAGAAAGAGTATGTCCTTGATGAGGAAATGCCCGAGGCTCCCAATGAGGAGGTGACTCAGGCTGCCATTAATTGATGGCAAGTGGCCGATCGGGATGTCAAATGCGTTATGCTAGCCACTGTATCCTGAACTTCAGAAAACCTTCTTCGAGAAGGAATCGGCCTACGAGATCATTTTTGAGTTACAGAATATGTTTCAAGAGTAGGCACAAATTGAAAGGTTTGAAACCCACAGGCAGATCCTTGAGACTAAGCTCAAGAAAGGAGAGCCAATCAGCCCACATGTGCTCAAAATGATCAGATTATTTGAGAACATGGGAAGGCTTGATGCGGGGTACTCAACTGAGATGGCTATTGACATCATTCTTCATTTCCTTCACAAAGGCTATGACCAGTTCAAAATGAACTACCACATGCATAGCATGGAGAAAACCCTCACTGAGCTTCATGGGTTGTTGAAGCAAGCTGAGAAGACGCTCAAAGATGAGGGAAAGCATGATATGCTTATGATCAAGAAGGGAAAGCCGTTCAAACGGGCAGGCAAAAAGAAGAAAGGCTTCAAGGGGAAAGGCAAGAAATACTTTCCGCCTAAGCCGAAAGTTACCAAATAAAACAAAGAGAAGAAGGTAGCATCTTCTAAGTCTGATTCCGAATACTTCTATTGCAAGAAGAAGGGACATTAGAAGAGAGACTGTCTCAAGCTCAAGGAAGATAAGAAGAACGGAACCGTTGCTTCTGTATCAGGTACTTACTTTATAGACTTTAACTTAACTAGCACAGCTTCATGGGTATTAGATAACGGATGTGGCTCACACCTTTGTTCCAATTCTAAGGCACTAAGGAACACTAGGAGGCTAGCAAAAGGAAAGATCGAGCTCTGGGTAGGAAATGAAGCAAGGATTGGTGCTATATCCGTAGAATCTCTTAGTTTGTCTTTGCTCACGGGGCTAGTTTTTGAACTTGACAATGTTTATTGTATTCCCAACATCACAAAAAAACATTATTTCAATTTCGGCGTTGGACGCCAAAGGTTTTAAATTTCGACTAAAAGACCAATCATGTTCATTTTATCTTGATAATGTTTTATATGGTACGACACATTCTGAAAATGGTCTTGGTGTGCTATGTTTAGAAAAAGATATTTATAACGTCAATAATCCCGCTAAGAAAGCTAATACTACACAGTCTAGTCAAACCTATTTGTGGCATTGTCGCCTTGGCCACATTAACATCAAACACATCAAGAAACTTCTACAAGAAGGCATTCTAGACTCATTTGATTTATAATCATTTGTTTATTTTATCTTTTTGGCTAATTTTCTCTATAAATAACATATTAAAACTCCGTTTTTGATAATAGGATTTCATTAATTCTTATTTTAAAACCAGTTTTCAATTCTCTCTTATTCTCTCAATCAACCAATTCTAATCAACAATCAGTTTTAATTAATAAGGACCTACAATCAGTTTTCATTCGCAATCATTAATTCTCTAATTTTCCTTTATCATTCATCATTCATCCTTTTCTCTCTTTTTTTCTAAACCTTGATTTTATATACAAAATTCCGCATTCGCAAGATCTAGAAACACCTAGCCATATTCGAAGTTGCCTTCGCCCTAGACGTGAAAGGTTTAATTTCTGAGGGTTTGGTCCCAAATCTCTCTTTCAATTATTTAATTTAATTGTTGTTTATTTATTTTCCTTGAAGTTACTAACGTGTGTATTTTGTTATTAGAAAGAGGTACGAGGCATCAAAGTAAGTGCTTTAATGGTTTTAATTGATATTATGATGAAGAAATCATGTTTATATTGTTATTATGATATTCCTAGTATCATGTTTAGAGAAAAGGTAATAATATCAAATATGCTTATTATGATTCCTGCGATGCTTCCTATGTTCTTCCTAATATTTATGATTGTTAGCGTCATGTTAGGGTTAAAGATTTGATTTTTATTGCTTAGTGACATGCTAGGGTTTGTTATTAATCTTGTTAGTATCATGCCTAGGATCTTGCTATTATTATTATGCTTTAATATTAACATGAACATGATTGTGATTATGATTGTTATAATTTATGATGATTATGATTGTTATTATTATTTTGATGATTATTATTTTAATACGATGATTATTATGACTATTATAATGATTGATTATGATTATTTATTATGTTGCTTGATATTTATTTTTATTGCTTGATTACACCTTTTATGCATGTTTAAAGGGAATTGGTACTTGTAATCACGCTTAATAAGATAATTAATAATCTTGTTTAGGGTTAATGTGATTATAATTTCGAGTGATCGCCAATAATAGTTTTATTTGTGCATTAATATTCAACCAACATAGATAAACAGGTTTAAGGTTAATCCTATTGATTGTATGTTAGTCAGAAAGCGCACATGAATACGATCAGAATAAAGTAGAGGCCTATTATTAGGGCAGGTTCAATCTCTTTTAGGTTGGATTTGTACCTTCATCCCCGAACCCTTATTTGGTTCAAGACCTTATGGAGTTGACGATCTCTTGGATCGTTAAGGGGTGTAACCTTCACCTCGTGAACGGTTTACAGGTTCCTAAAAAAACTTGTTGGCGACTCTTTTGCTCTATCTTCTTTCCCTTTGGATGCCACCGTACTTTAGTGTATGATCACAGTGGGGTTCAAGCTAGGGGTTAATGCTTG
Source organism: Chenopodium album (assembly GCF_948465745.1). Classification (NCBI taxonomy): domain Eukaryota; kingdom Viridiplantae; phylum Streptophyta; class Magnoliopsida; order Caryophyllales; family Amaranthaceae; genus Chenopodium; species Chenopodium album. The sequence goes on from NC_137838.1 coordinate 49,446,975, forward strand.
AAATATTCCCTACAGCTTCGATCGAATTGAGGTGGCGAATATTTGAGCCAAGAATTTGATGACCATCTGAAAGAACATGGGATACTTTCAGAATTGACACCTTCGGGAACTCCTCAATGGAACGGAGTATCCGAAAGGAGAAATCAAACCTTGTTAGACATGGTACGATCGACTATGGGCCTTGGTAAACATCAAATCTCTTTCTGGGGACATGCACTTTTAACTGCGACACTTACACTGAATCGTGCTCCGTCAAAAGTTGTACAAAAGACTCCATATGAATTATGGACGAAGAGACCTCCAAGGTTGACTTTTCTTAAGATTTGGGAATGCGAAGCATATGTCAAGAGACTCATGCTGACAAACTTCATCCAAAATCTGACAAGTGTTTCTTTGTGGGCTCTCTAAAAGAAACCAAGGGGTATTACTTCTACAATAAATTTGAGAACAAAGTGTTTGTTTCTCATGATAGTGTCTTTTTGGAAAAGGAGCATCTTTCCAAAATGACAAGTGACAAGTAGGAGGAAAATCGAACTCGATGAAGTTCGAGAGGACGAGCAACAAGGACAAATTGACAATCAAAGTGCTCACGAAGCATCTGTTGACAATTGGTCAAAGTCAAAATATGCAAAGTCAAACTGACAATGCAAATGCTCATTCCATTACCCTACGTAGGTCAACTCGGCCAAGATCTCAACCTGACAGATATCTCGGTGTTGTATTAACAAAAGATCAGGATATCCTAATAGTGGATGGAGATGAGCCGGGAACCTACAAGCAAGTTATGACAAGCCCTGAGTCTGCAAAATATCAAGAGGCCATGAAATCCAAAATGGACTCCATGTTTGAATATCAAGTATGGGACTTGGTTGATTTACCCGAAGGTTACTGATGATTGACATTTATGTCACTCTTAGGGAGTAGTTTTAGAGTCATTTTCGTGTTTATTTTATCTTATTTTCCCTTTCTTTCTCTTGTTTTCTTTTTAATAAAGTTTCTTGTTTATTCGGTAATTTTGGAGCGTTTTAGTTTATTTTCTTTATTTTATTAGCTTTAGTTTATTTTCGTATCTTATTTTACTTTATTTGCTTGTATAGTTTTTGTTTATTTTTATTAGTTTAGTTTTATGTCTCTTATTTTCTATTTTATTTTATTTATTTCTATTTTATTTATTTTATTTTATTTGTCGTGGTTTTGTTTTATTTCGTCCTTTGTTTATTTTCATTTTATTTTATTTTATTCTTTGTCCCAATTCTCTCCTCAATCTTGCTCGTGTTTGTAGGTGTGTTCGGGTTGACGCTCGATTTCCATGTTCAAATCAAGTTCGAAGTCCGAGGTTCGAGGCACAAATTTTGAGCCAAGCAAACTGTGTTGTGCTACCTTGTTGCTGCCCCTTAACCTTCACCCCACCTCCCTTATCCTCCACCACATCAACCACAGCAGCCCCTCAGCCAACCTCCTCTGCTTCTCCCCTGCTGCCACCAATCAAACACCACATCCCGCCAGCTGCTAACACCACACACAACCAATTAACTCCCTTGCTCCCTCACGCACACAGCAGCCTGCCAAACCCCAACATCGCAAACCACCAGCGCACCTCCATTAGCACCAACAGCAGCAACATTGCGCAACCTAACACCACCAGCAACTTCCCCTGCTTCACCCCGCAAACACCACACACACCTGCTCAACCAACACCAACAGCAACACAACCTGACCACCGTAACCCAGCCTGCTTCACCCCGCATCACCACCAGCACCCACAAACCGCACCTTGCTGCCACCAATCACCCACCCCACAACCCAAACCAAACCCGACTCAACCAACTGCGCAGCCACATCAACCAAACCCACACCAATACACCACCAATTTCACACCTGACCCGCAACTACTCAAACCACCAATCGACCCAAAAATCAGAACAATTAGCAATTTAATCAAGTTCGGGCAAACCGTTGGTGGTTCGGTCGAAGTTCGAGTCAGAGACTTTGTGGGTTTCGTTAATCGAAGAGGAGTGGTCGAACATACCCATGGTTTGACCGAACCAACCCCGTAGTTCGGCCGCACCTACCCTCGGTTCGATCGAACCACTTCACGAGCTTCACACGTGATAATTAATGAGAGTAAACAATTGGAGCTTGGTGATTACCGTTGATTTCGATTTGTAATGATGATGTCCGTTGATGATGATGTGATACGGTGTTGATGAAGTTCATAAAGCAGCAAAGTGAAAGATGAAGGAGAAGGGCCGGTTTAGGGGATTTGATTAGTTGGTTTTGTTTTCTTTTTATATTCTTTTTTCTTTCATTTTTATTTTCTTTCTTTTCTATTCCCTTTTTCTTATTTCTTCCTTTTATTTTTATATTTAGTTTCTTATTTTACTTTCCTTTTTAATTTATTTTATTTCCTTCTTTTATTTTTCTATTTTTCCTAGTTTTATTAGCTTAGTATAAATACCCAATTTTGGGGTAATTAGAAAAAAAAAAGGAATAACTATCTATTCTTCTCTCTAATTAGTTTTAGGTTAGGTTAGGATTAGTCTTCTTTGGTAGAGAGAGAAAGTGAGGTTTTCTTCATTAATGAACTTGGATTTTGAAGAAGGAGCTTGGTCAATCCTTTGTAGACCTTCATCTTCAATTAATGAGAAATTTCTTACTCTCTCTCCTCTATTTTTATTTGTTTATTTTGATTATTATTTTAGTTGTTGGTATTGCTTGTTGATCATGTTGATTCTTGATTATTTGTTGATTAATCTTGTTATTATCATGATTAGTGAGTAATTTCCCCATTAAGGGGATGGTTGTGGTGTAGTTGGACCTTGAGCATGTTCTAGGGTTTAGAATTGATTTATTTGTGATTAAAGTCTTTATATGCTTGATATTCTTTAATCTTCTTGCAAGTGCACATTGTTGGTTGATTAAAGGTGAATCTTTGCTAACAAGAAACGGAAGTTGACTTAGTTAAGGTTCATTACTATCGATTGTTATTTAATAGTACCTCCTAGTATATGGTTCTAATGTGGAAACATAGAGGCTATGTTAGGAGAAGCCAATTGACCCCGGAAGGCGGCTAGATTGGATTCTTAATTTCGATATTCGAGCATGTTTAGTTCATAATTAATTCAATTTCTATGCCTTTGTTTATGTTCAAGTGAATGCTATACCTAAACCATTTCCCTTAATGTTTTATTTCTTGTTTTAGCATTTTTAGACTTTAGTTTATTTATCCCCTATTCCGGACTAGCTTAATTGTTGATAACATTTGGTGGTGTTTACCGTTCTCTGTGGTTCGACCCCTATGCTTGCCTTATACTCGTATTAGGTTTGTTTAGGTTGTATAAATTGTATTTGATCTAGGGATAGACAATTGACGACGCGTTTATTCCCTTGTCAGTTACACACCTATCAGATATAAATGGATTTTTAAGTTGAAAATCGAAAAATATGGAAATGTATTCATTTACAAAGCTAGACAAGTAGCAAAAGGTTACAGGAAAATTCACGGAGTTGATTATGATGAAACCTTTTCTCCAGTTGCCATGCTTAAGTCTGTTCGGATTCTTCTAGCGATTGCTGCATATTACAATTACCAAATATGGCAGATGGACGTCAAAACCGCCTTACTCAATGGAATTTTGGAAGAAACTGTGTACATGACACAGCTTGAAGGTTTATTCGACCAAGACCATGCTAGAAAGGTATGAAAACTTAAGAAGTCCATTTATGGATTAAAGCAAGCAAGCAGAAGTTGGAATATGCGATTCGATGAAGCCATTAGTAAGTTTGGTTTTATCAAAAATCCAGATGAGTCTTGTGTTTACAAGAAGTTAAGTGGGAGTGACATCACCTTCCTAGTCTAATATGTTGATGACATTTGCCTCATTGGAAATAGCATTCCATTATTAGAGTCTGTAAAGGCTTTGCTCGGAAAATGTTTTTCAATGAAAGACTTAGGAGAGGCTCAGTACATATTAGGCATCATGATCTATAGGGATAGATCAAAGAGGATAATAGGATTGAGTCAAAGTACTTATATTGATAAGGTACTAGCTCGATTCAACATGGAAGGAGCCAAGAGAGGCCACCTACCCATGTCACATGGCATAACCCTAAGCAAGAATCAGTGTCCAAAGACACCTGATGAGCGGGAAAGGATGAATGAGATTCTATATGCTTCTCTTATTGGATCGATCATGTATGCCATGATATGTACTAGACCAGATGTATCATATGCCTTGAGAACTACGAGCTGATACCAATCAGACCCAGGAGAGGCGCATTGGACTGCAGCCAAGAATATCCTAAAGTACCCGAAAAGGAATATGGATAAATTCTTGGTTTATGGTGGTAGTGATGAATTGGTTGTTGAGGGTTACACCAACGCAAGCTTCCAGACAGATAGAGACGACTTCAGGTCACATTTTGGGTACATATTCTGTATCAATGGAGGAGCGTTTAGTTGGAAGAGTGTTAAGCAAAGCACAACTGCAGATTATACAACTGAAGCCGAATACTTGGCAGCATTTGAGGCAGCTAAGGAGGCAGTTTGGATTCATAAGTTCATTGAGGAACTTGATGTTGTACCCTCCATCAAGGGTCCAATAGATCTCTATTGTGACAACAATGGGGCTATTGCTCAGGCCAGAGAGCCACGAGAACATCATAAGGTCAAACATGTCAAGAGGCGATTTCACATGATTAGAGAATGGAAATCAGAAGGTGAAATCAGAATTTGCAAGGTTGGAACAGATGATAATGTAGCCGATCCACTCACTAAACCTTTGTCTCAAGTGAAGCACAATAAACACGTTGAGGAAATGGGAATCAAGTACATTTGAAACTTGCTTTGGTTTCCTTATTTTAGTGTTTTAATTAATTTTTGGACAATTTTGATGTAAAACCCTATGATGAACCATTTAGATTTGGAGTAATTAAATTTTCATGAAATTTAAATCACTCCGTTTCTATTTAATTGTGGTTTAGAATTAAATAATGAGTCCATTTGATTTTAAAGAATATTCTAAATAGGGTATCAAGACAATGTCTTGGATAAAGAAACACTTATTAAGTGAAAATTGAATATTTTAGTCGAAAATTATCCCTAATCAAGGTCATTTATATGGTGGACGATTAATGACCAATAAAGATTAGTGTGTAGTATGATTTATGGCACCGTTTCTTTTGCTATGAGGACATAAATCATTTGCACAGGTATTGGTTTAGAACCATACTTGATCGACCTCTGAGAATACTTTAAGAGATTCAAAATCGTCATAAGTACAATTCTCATTATTGCTATCAGAACTCTTTTCCTTGACCATGAGTATAGTGAGGTCTCTTGTTTGAATACTAGTCCATTTTTTATGTCGGTCAAACGTCTGCCGTAATTAGGGATTATAACGATGGCTATCAGGCGCCTAGGTCTTCTTAGTAAGAGATGCTACATTATAAGACTGGTAATGTCCCCCTACTAATTATAGGGAAAATGTCTTGTTGTTATCAAGGCCTCTCGAAGAGCGAGACTGTGAAAATGCATGGCCGTGCTCAGATGGATTTTAGAAATCATATGTTTAATGACAGTCGGACTCGGAATCGAGAAACACTTCTGAACGTAATAAGGATGACAAAATAATCTTACCTTATAAATCATGAAAAGGCATTAAGCGACATAAGAAAAGGGCTATACACTGAATGCTCACTTGTCCGGAAGGACAAGTGGGAGATTGAAAGGAATGGTGTCCTTCGAACAAGTGTATTATTCTTATAATGGGTTCAGAATTATTAGAAAGCTAATATATCCAGTCATGTCAAGTGATCGGAATGCCTAGGTGTAGGGCGCTTCCGATTAGTAATATCAATGTATAATTAATATTACAGCTTAATCTTGATTGAATTCTTCGGGTCACGCCCAAGCAATTAACGAACTGACTCGACGAATTAATTCGGAAGAAATTAATTAGTCGCCCGAGTATTAAATATTTAGACGTCGGAAATTAGAGCTTAGAGCGTCGAAACCGAGCATCGAAAGTCGAGTAAAGAAACGTAAATGACGAGACGCACAAATAATAATAAATAAATAATATTTCCCAAAATACCCCTAGCATCGTAATGCCCCAAGCATTCGAGTGCTAAGAGCATAATGCGTAAGCATGGTGGCTAGCATGAACACCAAGCCGAGCCAAGGGGAGCCATGGTGGCTGCTGGCTTGGTGCGTGCTAGCGCACCATTGCTAGAAGCCGCGACATCCAAGGGGAGCAAGCTGCTAGCAGCCCGCACTTGGAATGCGCGGCATGCTAGTAGCAGCCCGCACTTGGAGTGCGTGGCTTGGTAGCCGCAAGCAGCAGCCTGCATCTCCAAGTACGGGGTTGGGCTGTGGCTGGGCGTGGCGCGGGCTAGCTAGGGCTGTGGATATGGGAAGCATGTGAGGGCTGAGGGACATGTGGCACAAGAAGAGAAAGGAGTGGGGAGCAAGTTTGGTCCCTCCCCCACTCCAAGTGGTCCTCACTATCCTTTCCATGTGTTAATGACACTTGTAGATTTATTATTAGTTTGCCTATTTATTTCATTTTAGCTTTAAAATAAATTGTGAAATTTCATAGTCCCACATTGATGGGATAGAAATTCCTACTCACACCTTTCCCTATAAACACCCAACTTGGGTTTTTGGGAATGGTGCTTGAGTAGGAGTTTAATAGAGCATTGCATTTGCAAAAACTCTTAAACTCATATAATACTTGGGTTTTGGTCAGACCTCGCTAACCTAGATGTAACGGACCTAAAAGTCGGTAGTCGTTTTTGCGGGTGGATCTTCGTTGGAGGCTCTCGTGTTTTTGGGGCTAAGCTTTCAAGTAAGAGCCCAATCGGTCGGGAGCAGTACGCGACAAAGGTATATTTCCTATTTGCCCTTTTGTGTTTATGTTATGCATTAGTGATATTTTTTATTGCGAGCGTGATCCTTGGCTTGGGTTTTTTTCCGCAGTGAGTAGGACTCACCAAACCCCAACAGCTTATACCTTTGATGTCATCAAAGATATATCCCAAAGCACCTTGGTGCCTTCTCAAAAAATCACATAACACTTGAGCTTGATTCTTGCTCAAAGATGCACTTACAATCACGGGATAAGTAGAATTTGGGCCTAAGAAACCATAGCTAAGATGTGATGGTAGAGGATTGAGTTCCACCGTTGCAACACCTTTACCTTCATTTGTTGAAGCCGCTTGTAAAGCTTCTTCGCTTGAGATATTCATGTACAATTGCTCATCACTTTATTCCAAGCTCTCATCAATGACTCTTTCAAGGAAAGCCATTTCTTTGCCATGCTCACCTCTCTTTTCTTTGTTCAACAAAACACACTCAAGAGGATCATTAGAGGCGAGCAAGTGCTCTTGCAAGGAATTCACAATATCATCTAAAATTTTGATCCTCATACAATTCTCTAAAGAAGAAGAAGGGTATTACATACTCTCATATAAATCAAAATCAATCTCTTCTTCCCCTACCTTTAAAGAAATTTTGGCACTCTTTATATCAATCAAAGCTCCCGATATTGCAAGGAATGGTCTACCAAGAATGATGGGAAATTTGGAATCTTTGTCCATATCAAGCACAACAAAATCTACCGAGATAACAAATTTCCCAACCCAACGGGAACATCCTCAACCTTACCTTTTGGGATTTTAAAGGACCCATCGGCTAATTGTAAGGTAATGTTAGTAGGTGAAAGTTCTCCTAGCTCAAGTCTTTGATAGATCGAATATGTCATAAGGCTAACACTAGCTCCTAGGTCACACAAACATTATCAATTTGTGTCTTGTTAATAACACAAGGGATGGAAAAGTTTTCGGGATCGATCCTTTAACTTAGGTGGCATTTTGTTCATTATGATAGCAATACAATTTTCAGTCAAACTAACTGTTTCCGCCATATCACATGTTCTCCCCACTCAAAATTTCCTTAAGGAATTTTTCATAATTCGGCATTTGGTCAATGACATTGGTGAATGGGAGAGTAAGATAAAGTTGCCTAAGCATCTCTATAAACTTACCAAATTGTTCATCTAATTTGTGTCTATTAAACTTTTGTGGGTATGGGAGCTTAGGCTTGATAACTTCTCTCACTTTTTCTTTTACTTTCTCAACTTGTTCCTCATCTACTCTATCAACTAATGGAATCTCATCCCCCACATGCTCAATAGGATCCTTGCTAGGGCTCTCCTTCACATCACTTTTCTTAGAAACTCCACTCTCGAGAATCCAACTACTCTAAGTCACAATTGCACTCATTGGACACTTAAGATCTATCCCTTGTGAAGTCAAAGAAGAAAGATTAGCAAACTCTTTTAACATACTAGCTCAAAAGAATAAGATTTAGGTCCTTTATCTATATTTTCTTTCTTTATTTTCATACAATTTTCTTAGTTTTTCTTGGTTTTTCATTTTAATAACTCATTTTGGGTTTTGATTAGTTTTTATTTGTTTTTCATGATTTTAGTCCTTAATTCATAGTTTTAGTCTTATTTCTTTTATTTTTACTTTATTTATTTCCATTTTATTTATTTTATTTTATTTGCCTCTTATTTCTCCCTCATGTTTGGTTGTTCGTGTAGGTGATTTCTCGGGAAAATGCACAATTCAAATTGTCATATTTGAAGTACCGATGTTCAAGCTTGATGTTTCGAGGTCTTAAGTTCAAATCAATTAAGCGTTGCAACAATAATAAGCCAACAAGTCTCATCCCATCTCACTGCCCTTTCGCTATCATCTGGGTGTTTATAAACCTACCACGAGCTTCTCAAGTGGAAATTAACGAAGATCGAACGGTCTTTCTATGAAGTTTGATGAACACGATGATGATGAGCGGTGGTTATTGATTGATGGAGGTTGATGAAAGTTGTGATGGTGTATGATTATGATGGAGCGAAGCACGTGATTGAATCCCATTTATTTTAGCAGCCAAAGGAGTATGACGATTTGGGGGGTTTGTTTTAGATTTTATTATTATTCTTTATCTTTTAATATTCTGTATTTCTTTATCTTTTCTTTTCTTATTTTATTTTTATTTCAATTCCTTTTCTTTTCTTTTTCTTTTGTTCTCTTTTCTCTTTTATTTTCTTTTAACCTTGTAAATATAAATACCCATTTTTTTGAGTAAAATGAGAGAACAATTAGAGATCCATGTTTTTTTTATTTGATTTTGATGTTTGATGTTTGATGCTTGATTAGTGTAGTTGTTCTTGATATATTGTTGATTCTTGATTTCCTTAGTTGTTAGTTGATAGATGATGATTCTTGAGTAGTTGTTTGGCTAGGAATTAGGTGAAACTTGTATGATTGATTGATTGTGATTAATTTGGGAATTGTGTTGATTGATTGTTGAGATTAAAGTGATCAATGGAATTTTACATGTGTGTAATTTGATTAAGCCTTGAGAATTATGCTAGATTGCATTGTAATTGCTAATGACACGACCAATTGATTTAGGAATTGCAATTATTTATTGGTTTGGATTGTGATTCTCTTAGTTTGTTATTCATAGTGAACCCTAGCTTAACAATTAGGAGATAGCTCTTTGATTACAATTGATAGATTTTATCATTAGTCTTCACAACCTTTGATTGGCATGATCTTCACAAGTTGTTGTAATTGACATGATTACTTGTTGATCCCAATTTCTAGTGTTTTATTTGTTTGGTTTCTTATTTTGTTAGCTGTTAGTGTTACCTCTTACCTTTGATTTTGACCTAGCTTAGGCGCATAATTGAGAGTGCTTGAACATTACCGTTCCTTTGGGTTCGACCCTTGACTTGCCTCTATACTCGTATTTAAGTTTGTTAAGTCAAAGCATTAAGGTGAGATAGAGTGAGAAATTCTCATTGATTGATTAAGAAGATCTTCAATAAAATTATCACCATTGAATCTTCCACCTCTCAAACCACCATTGAAATACCTTACTTTCTCTCTCTAAAACTACTCCTAAAACTAACCCAGATCTAGAGAGAGAAGCTCTCAACTAAGCTAAGAAATATGAGATCTAATTCTCTAATTGTTCCCCTAAATTTTCCCCAAAATGGGTATTTATAATTACAAGGGTAAAAGAAAATATAACGGAAAATAAAAGTAAAGGAAAGTAAAAGAAAAATAAAATAAAAGGAGGTAAGTCCTTGTCATAAAAGGTGATTAGATTGATGGGACTTGGAAGATCACTAGTGAGAAAATTAGCTAATCCCTCTGGAGTGGATTCTGAATTTATCCCTACTTTAGCCAAAGCATCCATTACTGCAACTTTATGTTCAAGGGAGGTGGCTAGTATTTTCATTTCTACCTTAGTCTTTTTAAGTTGTTTGACAACATTGTTTTCTTCTATGATTAGTATGGGTACTTGTTGGATAGTAGGAATAGGTTGTGTAGTGATGAGAGGTTGCACTCTCCCTAACCTTGTAAAAATATTTATGGGTGAATCTTCTTCATTTCAAATGTCATCTACTGGGTATATTGTTGAAAGTAGGGTTTCTTCCACATCTTTGAGGTAGACACCCTAGTCATCACTTTCCCAGACTCCGTTGATGCTAACATCATTTTCTAGTGGGATTTGGACCAACTTTTTACTGTCAATCAATCCTTGGATTAGATCTTTGAATTTGAAATAGTTTTCTATGGTATGTCCTCTTACTTCATGGTATGGACAATAGAATCTATCTGTCCTTTTTAATGATTCAAATGGTCTTGGCTCGAGAGGTTTGATTTTCCCACTCTCGAAGAGCATGTTGAAATGTTTGCGTAAGAGGTCCCAATTTAAGTGTAAGGCTTGTCGCTCCTTTTAGGTGCTTCGACTACTTGGAGAGAAAATGACTTTCTCTTAGTAATCTCTGTAGGTGTCTCCTCTTTAATGTCATGTTTATTTCGAGCCATTTTTGGGCCTCGCGGCATATGTCTATTGCTTCCCTCACCATTTGTGTGTGGACCCACACTTCTTATTTTTTGGCAGGTTGTTAACCTATAGGAAGATCGCTCATGGCATCGAAGAAGGTTTCCTCCTCTTCCTCGATAGCATGGGCTTCTTTGCCTGGTTTAATGAGGTATGATTGTTAATATCACTTTCCTCATCAGAAATAGCCAAAGAATCTAAAAGTGGGACGCTATTGATGCTTAGCTTCTTGATTGAAGGAGGAAATGGAAGTTTGTTGCTATCAATTAGATCTTAAATAGCTTTCTTTAGCTTCCAGCAATTTTCAGTAAGATGGCCCCTACCTTGATGGCATTTAAAATGTGCATTGGGGTTCCAACAAGCCGTCCTCCTTTCGACTAATGGATCTCCAAATGGTCCAATGGGATTTATAAGACCTTTTTTGGGTGCTTTTGTCCCTCGGGAGTGTTACAGCTCAAAGACTAATCCGACCGCGCCTAAACCTGCAAAACAACGGAGGCTCTGGGTGGTTGGAGCTCCGCCTTCGACGATCAAGTTGGAACGTGTAAGAGAATAGAGATGGTGCGGAAAGTAAAGAGGATCTTCTCGGATTCGGTAATCAGGTGTTTTCTCTGATTTAAGAGAATGTAGGGTAGGTGTAATAAATGATTGAACAAAATTAGGGGATATCTCCCTATTTATAAGGTCGTTAGGAAAGGTGCCCTCTCTTAGGTCATTTTGACCTATATTTGGTGGGCTACGCTGTTTTACGGCGTTCTAGGGAATTGGGCCTTAAAGGTCGCAATTCTAGAAGGAATCTAAGGCTTACATGTGTTAGCTGGTAATTTGCCGAAGTGGACCTACCCAGACTTGATACAAGGCCCTCTCTGATCGGTCCACATAGATAGGGTATTTTTACCTAAAACATTTGCCCCTTACAGGTAGCACGTGGCGGGCCACGTGGTGCCTGTGACACGTGGCATTCTGGGAGTGGTGAACGGTAAAAAGAGTGTTCACCTTTTGGGGGTGTGATAGGGATGCCCCTGTTTTACCCCTCTATAAATAAGGTTTTACTCCCCCCCCCCCCCCCCGCGCCCTCTTTCCTCTCATTTTTCACAAATCATTTTTACTTCTTAGAGAGACAAAGAGAGAATTCTAGAGAGAGAGACATCGTTTCCATCTGCATCTCTAAGGAACACATCCGATCACCGTTTGTACCAGTTTTAAAATTTCCAGATTTAAGCTAAAGGTAACCGCCTCTAGCTTTTTATACTTTTCCCTTTTGTATACATAGACTTCCAAAATAAAAATGCATGGATTCTCCATTGACACACACGGCACCGCCTAGGTCTTTTAGTCGGTCTTCTAGTACGTCTAAATCTAGAATCGGGGTGCCTATTCTAGACAGTCAGACCTACTTTGCTCATCCCCAAACCCCTTTGTCTCTGTGTCTATGCAGAACACCATTGCCATAGTTAAACAGACGGCTATCAAGCCTTAAAAGCTGCACGCTCGAAAAGTGCCCGCTAATGAGATAATTTCGGATGAGGAATATGAGGGTACAAAGGAGCAGGCGAGATCTTCTCTGGGTGGCACCCCTTCAACCCCTAGTGACTCAATCCTGGGGAAAACAGGCGGCGAAGAGGATGCGTCCTCCCTAGCCTTAGATGAAGAGAAGTCAGGCGGTGAGGAAGCCGCCGAAATACCTGGATTAGAAGCATCGAGCTTTGACAAAGACGATATTGCGGCTGACTACCAGCAGTCGCTTAAGGGGCCAGTCCTTCCAAATCCCTTTGAAACGAGGATGCTTTCCAGGGACCTTGTTGTCATGAGGGGTAGCTTTTGAGCTTTTGCGGAGGCTCATCCGGCTAGGGAAGGCTGGAGAATAGAAGTTCCACCTGCTGAGGCAACAATTGCCTAGGAGGATAATATTAAAAATGCCGACAACTGCTTCGACTGCTATGAAGCCGTGATTAAAGCCGGCCTTCACTTTCCCCTTCACACGGGTATTAAGAAAATTTTGAAGGGGTATGACTTAGGAGTTTGAAAACTTAACCCCAACTCTTGGATCAACATACTCAGTTGCATCGACGCCTATGCATTCTAAAATAATATAGAACCAAGTTTTGTGAACGTTTGCTCATATGCATTACATGATATGGGCACCAGGCGGATATGGGGCATTGTACACACTAACCACCCATCCACAGTATATGATGTCTTTGGAAAAACCGTCCAAATGGTTCGGCTGGAAGAAGAAGTTTTATTTTATCTCCTCACCAAAGTTAGGACACAACTAGTTCTTACGCCAATACAATACAAAACCGCATTGCTTAGGAATGATAAGTGACTTTTATGTCACTTTTAGGGTGTTTATTGAGTCGTTTTCCGGCTTATTTTCCAATAATTTAACCCTATTTGTCCTTTATTTCTTTTATTTGCTTATTCTCATCTTTTATCTTTATTTTAAGTATTTTAGTAGTTTTTATTATTTTTTAGTTTATTTTTGTAGTTTTAGTTAATAATTTCCCTCTTCTCTCGTTTTATTTATTTTCTTTTAGTTTCTAGTTTGTTTTATTTTATTTTATTATATTTCATTTAATTTTATTATTTCTTTAGTTTTAGGCGCAAAACTTGAGCCAACCCCTGCTGCCAGCCTAACCTACACCACCCCATTTCCCTATCCTACACCACACTTCCTTACTTCCCCTGCTCCCAACTCAGCAACAAACACCACACCACCTCACGCAACAACAACACCAACAACCAACACCTTCAACCACCATCCTAACCACATCCACCCAACACCAATAGCCTCCACAGTAACCAAATTAACCACCAATCCGCCAGCATCACCACCAATTTTCCCCTGTTTCCACTCGCAACAACAAAAACCAGGAACGCCACGCAAAACCCGCACCAGCCATGCCTCCTTCAGCACCCCAAATTGGCAGTCGCGCAAACCGACCTCCTCCACACACCAAACAAACACCAATTAAACCACCAACACCACCGTCACCTCCCATTTCGCCACCAAACCGCCAGCAATTACCACCTCAATTCGACCCCCGCAACACCAATTAAACCACCAGCCCTTCATCCACAATCAACCATCCAAATCACCACCAAATTACTTACCTCATATCCGCGCAACTCATACCATCTCAAGCCTCAAACGCGGGCGCACAACCCTGTCAGAAAGCGCACGAAATTGAGTCCAAAATCAGATTCGATGCAGAAGCTTTACGCGACCTGTGTGCGTCTTCTGTGCGGGCGCGCAATTGTGGGTCAATCACGAGCTTTTCACGTGATTTTTAATGAAAATTGGACGGCCACGATAGATGATGATGATGTTGATTTACGGTGGTGATTATGATTGCTGGTGATGAAAGAGTAGAAGCAGCCAAATTCGAAAGAGAAGATGAAGGAGGGTAGTCTGGTGAAATCGTGGGTTTTGGGTGGGAATTGTGGGAAATTTTGGGGGTTATTTTCCTTTTCTTTTCCTTTTATTTTATTTTTAGTTTTGTTTTTTTTTTGGTTTTTAAGTTTAGTTATTTTAATTGTTTTAGTTTAGTTTTTATTTCTTTTTAGTTTCTTTCTTTTATTTTAACTTGTATTATAAATACCCTTTTTGGGCTATTTTCTAGAGGGGATCAATCAACATTTTATTTTAGATAGATTAGATTAGTTTGGTCTTTATATTCTCTCTCTTAGGGTTAGGATTAGTGTAGATAGAGAAAGCTTGGATTTCCATGGAGTTTTTGAGAGGTTGAAGAAGCAACTTTGTGGAACTTCTTCTCATCTATTCAATGAGCATTTTTTAACTTTCTCTCATCTTTATTTCTTGATTAATTCTTAGTTTTTCCTTTTTGTTTATTGATTTAAGTAGATTAATTAGTTTATTTGTTTAATCTTGTTTTTATTGTTATATTACCTTGTTTTCCATGTCTTTCTTCATTATGTTAGCTTAGATTTTGTTCTAGGGAAATGGATGAAGGTTATGTTAATAAATTGAATGATTGATTGTGATTATTATGGAATTGTTTCTTGATTATTGTGTATGGATGATGCTTTTATGGATTAGAATGTTTCTGCTAATTGATTTTATGTTCTTAGTTGTGCTTTCAATCGATTGTGCGAGTGTGAGTTGGTTGAGAGCCCTAATTTCTTCCATACCTTTGCTAGGCTAGTTGCACGAGAGTGAATTAGCTTAGTAGGATAATTAACATGCTTAATTGTGCGAGAGTGAGTTAAATGTGTTGTTTGTTCCTAATCAAGGTCATTTTCATCTAATTGTATGATGTTATTGAATGTATTGATGTAATTGGATTCCACTTTCCCTAGTTTTAGTTATTTGTTCTTAGTTGTGTTTAGTTGAACCTCTCTCTATCTCACAAGCTTTCCTAGTAGTCTAATTAGCAAAAATTAATACACTTAGTCCTTTTGGGTTCAACCCTTTACTTGACACTAACTAGTTTAGTGTAAGTTTAGGTATTATAAATTTCTAATTTGGTTAGGGTTAGTAGTACCAACGACCTACCTTATCCTTATCAAGGAAGAATTGCGCCCTTCCTTGCATTCTGTCTAGGGCCTATGAACAAATAATGGAGCCTGGATTCTTTGAAACTAAAACCCTGCCCTTGGAGGATGGGACCCAAATAATTGTCCCTAAGAATTGGATACCCCATCCGGACTTTTTAAAGGATGAGGCCTTCCTTTTTTCCTGTGATCTTTGCACCATGTTCCCAAAGGGTAGACTTACTTTACATCCGACAATTTACTGGCTATATTAATGCCTTAACTGCTTTATTAAGCTATTTGACCAACTGCTTCCTTTCTTTTTTGTAGAAGACGCAAAGAACATGGTTTACCCAAACAAAACACCTGCAAAGTCGGCTGCTCAGTTGAGGAAAGAGCAACTGCTAGAGAAGAGAGTTTCCTTGAAGGCTAAAGAGGCTAAGAAGAATAAGGTAAGACTGCCTGCCATGCTTTCTTGCACTAACTTAATTATTTACCGACTGTACCCCTTTATCTCAATCTCAAAATTCGCCGGCTGTAACTTTTGCTTTTCATTTGCAAGGTGGAAGAAAATAATTCCCCGCTCCATTACAAAGTTGTTCAAGCGGCCGGGGGATGAGCTAAACAAAACCTCGGCTAAGACGCGAAGGAAGAATCCTCCTCACTCCACATCTTCAGCCATCCCAGATCGACCCACAACCGGGGACAAAGGCCCGACTATGATGAAAGCTTAGAGCGAGCTGCTAGGAAACAGTCGGATGCCTCTATAGCATCAAAGGGAGGCAGGCCACTCACTACTGCAGTTGGCGCTGCAGTGGCTGAAGGGGTAGAGTCTTCCCAACTTCGCACGCAAGGTAAGACACAAATCGAACTCCCCTGGCCTTTTCACTAAATGTGAGTAAAGACTCGAGTCAGCCCGTCTGGAGGTTCGATGAGTAGCCCGCATGAGTCGGGTGCCGCCTGTGCTGCTTTCTCTCCAAGTACTTCTTTTGGTGCAGATACACCCTTAGGGCCGCCTGACATGTAGGCGTTTTCCATGAAGATGGTGACGACTCTAACCAAGACAGAGAAGCATTCTGTGCCTGATGTGCAAGCAGTAAATTTTGACAGAATCAAAGGCCTATTGGATGAGTAACTTAGTCTTTCACGCATTTTCCATTAAAATTTTCAAGTGTTTAGCTAACTATCTAACCCCCCCCCCCCTTTTAAGGCGATGTTGAGGGTAGACGAGCTTAGGGTCCTCTTAACGCGGAAGCAGGAAGTGGTAAATGATGCTAAACA
Source organism: Chenopodium album (assembly GCF_948465745.1). Classification (NCBI taxonomy): domain Eukaryota; kingdom Viridiplantae; phylum Streptophyta; class Magnoliopsida; order Caryophyllales; family Amaranthaceae; genus Chenopodium; species Chenopodium album. Next base: position 49,463,677 of record NC_137838.1, read on the forward strand.
GAGAGCCACCCAAGATCTTAACTCTACTAAATACAGTAAAATAATTTGTGATGTTGAAATTAAAGTAGTAAAGTTGCAACAAGATGAGCTGATAAAAACCTTGACGTCTGCTAATGATGCCACAAACAACCGGGTGTCCAAGCTTGAGCTGGAGCTAAAAAATGCCAAATTAGACCTCGAGGCATTAGAGGGGGATGATAAAGAAAATGCCAAGCTAAGGGGGGAAGTTAGCTGCCTAAGTGTCGAGCTCGTTCAGCTAAGGAACTAGCACCAAGATGAAATTGCCAAGGAGAAAAACCGGTTGGTTACTGAAAATCGGCGGGACACTAAATCTTGCCTGAGGATTTCCTGGAGTCTGATCCAACCAAACATAGAGTTTGAGGTCTTCAAGCTAAGATATCATTACGCCACTCCGGTGTACGATGCTCAAGCGTTCAATGAGCAGGCTCAACCTCCATTTAAGGCATGGGCCTTAGAGCAACGCTTTGAGGTTTCAGACGATGAGGAAGAGTCGGCTGCTGATCAAGTCTAGACTAACGAAATCCAAGTAGATCATGTCTCCGCTGGGCCAAATGAAGCGAACCTCTCAACCGGCCAGGACCAGCCGGAGCAGACTCAACAAACTCAACAATCTTAGCTCAGCCTCCCTTGTGTTTTCTGCGGCAGTACGCTAACTTATTTTCTCCTGCTTGCGAGACGAGTATGCTTGTGTTTTACCGACTAAGGAGTTGGGTGACAATTTTTAAATGCTTTTCTTCCGGATTTATATCCAATTAATAATATTGCCCGGCCTTGACCGGTTTTGAATTAAATTTGTCCTGAGTTGGCATGATGAATTTGCTTAACTTGTTTCAATTTTCGCAAATAAATTTTGCAATTCTTGCCTTACTTTTTATAGCATGTTGCATTCAATATACCAGATACTCTTGCCCCTGGCGGCTGTGTGATTGGTTTTGACACTTTTATATTGATTGATTGACTTAGGAACTTTTGATACTTTAAGAAGTATGAGATGCTCCTAATTCAATCAATCACAGTAGTAATTTCCCCAAACCAAGTACACAGTTGTCCACAAAACAAATAAGTAGCCGTTTTACCCAGCTAGAGAATTAGCAAGACCTAGTCCTTTTCCTCCGTCTAGGTTATTCGCAGTCCAGTTAAATTGTCTTTTGATAAGGCAGGCGGTAAATTTCCGCCTAACCGTCAGTGAGGCAAGAGATAAATGGTCCGCCTGTCATTGCACTTTGTCCGTTTGCCCCATTGGGAGGATTTTTACAATTTCGTCAAATAATCTAAATAAGAACTGCAGTTATTATAGGCGTCGTTCGAAGGGCGCCTACGTTAAAAGCATGCGTGAATATGCTTAACACTCATAGGAAGTGGGAATTGACGTATACGATTAGGGACAAGGAAAGTAGGGAGCCGCCAACAAGTTTTTAAGGAACTTGTAAATCGTTCACGGATCATAAAAGACAACCACGAACAAAGGGACAACGAAGGCCACAACGATTGACCCGTGAAGATTACACCCCATTCATAATCCATGAGATTACTAACTCCATATGGTTCGGAACCACGAAAGGAGGATTGGGGATGATGGTACGAAGTGAGTCATGGAGTCACATTCGCCCGCATTGGCCTCTACTCGATTCTTATAGTGAAAAGTGATTCCTGCGATCTCAAAGGCATACAAACAAAATATTCAATTTGCTCCAAACTATTATTATGGTAAATTGGTTGAATATTAATGCATCAAATAATTCTAAAATATCGGGATCACTTGATTAAACAACTAGATTAAAAAGGAACCTAAACCGGTTGTCCAAATTATCTTATTAGTCGTGATTTCCAATTACATATTCCCTTTAAACATGCAATATAGTGATCAATAAATAATAAAATAAACATTAACATTGGAAGCAATTTAACAATAATAGCGTTAGTCAAATCAAATATAAAATAACCTAATCATGATACTAGCAATATAAAATAAAATAAGAGTAATTAATTTAATTAATTACTTACATTCAGCACGTTCCTTTAAATTGCTACATCATGAATAAACTGTTAGTAACTTCAATAAAAAAATTTAAAGTAAATGAAAATTAAATTAAATAAAAAGTAGAGTTGATTTGGTCCAAACCCTCAGTTATTTGTACCTTTCACGCCTTGGTTTATGGACGGAACCTTTGGTTAAGTATAGACTCCTTGGAGTGCTTAGGGGAATTGTTATGAAAGAATAATATGGCTAGAAATTAGGTTAAAGAGGGAGAAGAGAATGATTTTTGGTGTAAGGTGAGAGAGAATGATTATTGGTGCCCCGAACTGCAGAAAGGGGGGGGGTCCTATTTATAGGGAAAATGAGCAGAGGGAACACGTGGAACCCTAAAAATATTAAAACCCTAAAAAATAATACCGTGTCACGGCAAAGAGCACCGTGACACGGTGGCAGGCACCGTCAGATGGGGGATGATCCCGTGACACAGGGAAAAACTGAGTGACGCGGGAAATAATTAGGTTACGGGAAGTGAAAACGCGTTTAGGGATTACGCGGAGAAAACACGGAGCAATCCTGTGGCACGGGATGTGCACCGTGACACGGGAAGAAATGCCGTGATACGGTATTGTCCACCGTGGCACAGTGCAGTATGCCGTGTCACGGTGTAAAAAGTACGCGGAAATTACACGGAATATCCCCGTGTCACGGAATGGGCACCGTGACACGGGAAATTGCACCATGACACGGTGCAAAATCCCGTGAAATGGGAGAAAATTGTTCAGAATTACAAAAATGGGCAACGTGTCACGAGATTAAGTCATGTGACACGTCAGCTTTTGCCGCGTCACGACATTTTTGCTGCTGCGCGGTAATTTCAGTTTTTTACCCGTTTTTAAAATAATCATAACTTTTGATCCGTAACTTGGAATAAGGCATATAATATATCATTGGAAATATTATCAAGTCTACTTTACAACCCAATTAGAATCAAGTTAAAATGATATGTAGATTTTAAGATATGGTCGTTTTAGTGGAAGGTTGTCGGTTTTAGGCCGAGTTTAGTGTTTTGCTCATATCTTTTTCGTTATAGCTCGGAATTGGGCTTATGATATATGGTTGGAAAGATTATTTAAAGGCCTATCTAAAAAAATAATAATTTGATCAAAATTGTATAGCCATAAAATTAGTTTCTCTCAATTTTGCGATGTGGACACGAAAAGTGGAAAAAGGTTATGGTTTAGGGAAATGAGCTAGAAATTGGATTGGTTCATGAAATATATTGGTTAAAACATGGATTTAAGCACTCCAAATATTAAATACTCAACTCGACCAATAATGGCGGTGAAAGGTGTTCATCAACGGTTTGGTTTTTTGGAGACATTTTTAGGTGTCTACAGAAGCCCCCACTTTGATTGAGTTTGTAGAAACGTCAGTTTCGAAAACGATAGTCAAAGTAGCTGATAGGGACGGAAAATGATTAAAGACGTTCTGCGATCCTAAATCATTCTGTATACGCCGATATCTGCAGAAAAATGTTAGTTCTACAGATAAAAGAGTAAAGGGATAGAATGCTTATCTAACACCAGTGTATCGGTGGAAAATGAGCTTGGTAGCTTCCTATGCTTGAAGGAATCCACCGGATGACGTTTGTTGAAACACTTTCCATGCCTGAGGAAAGCCGACTGATGAATTTGGTAACTTTCTAAGCCTGAAGAAATCTACCAGATGATACTTTCCATGCTTGAGGAAAGCCGACATATGAATTTGGCGGTTTTCTATGCTTGAAGAAATCCACCCGATAATACTTTCCATGCTTGAGGAAAGTCAACAGTCCGCTTGTCTCTGGATGTGGGCTGTAGATGGTCCGCTTGTCCCCGGACGTGGGCTGTAGATGGTCCGCTTGTCCCCGGACGTGGGCTGTAGATGGTCCGCTTGTCCCCGGACGTGGGCTGTAGATGGTCCGCTTGTCCCCGGACGTGGGCTGTGGTCCGCTTGTCCCTGGACGTGGGCTGTAGATGGTCCGCTTGTCCCCGGACGTGGGCTGTAAATAGTCCGCTTATCCCCGGACGTGGGCTGTAGATGGTCCGCTTGTCCCCGAACGTGGGCTGTATATGGTCTGCTTGGACGTGGGCTGTAGATAAGACCTGCAAAATAAAATTTGCCAAGGGACTCGTATATACTGTGATTGACTTGACCAACTGACTTGACTAAGTTTGACTTGACATGAAATGTGTATGACTTGTGATTGTGTGTGTCTTGAGTGAGTGTGTGCACTGACACAAGCAATTAAAAATGCAAAAGCAAAAATTTTCCGTCATTTTTGTCATGAGTGGAGAGTGGAGGGTACCGACTTTCTCCCAAGAAAGAAAGACGTGAAAAATGAAGTTTTGTTTTTGAACTTCCCCAAAATAAAAGTCATGATAAGAAAAGGGAATAAGTTTTGAACTTTCTTGTTGAGCAAGACGAAATGAATCACATGGATTTTCTTCTTGTCATATTAAACTGCCCGTCTTGAGTATAATGTATGCATGATGTGTGTTCTTAGGCTAGGAGGCTAAGGACAGTTACATCATGTGACACGATAGATGAATGAACTTAGGTCATGGAGCTAAGCATCATATATGGTGTAAAGAAGCGATCTTGAACGTCACTTAGGTCTGGAAGCTAAGCACGTATATAGATGAAATGATTGATGAGTATTTCATAATGAATGTTTCTTAGGCCAAGGAGCTAAACACGATATGCGATGCATGAAACAATGATATTTGCTCAGGTCAGGAAGCTAAGCAAGTATACGATGTTTCTTCTAATGAATGTTGTCTTGAAAGATGATGAAGCCTGCATAGTGTTGAAACAAGATTTCATGAAAAAGGGTTCTTAAAGGGAAAGATCATATGGATATGGATATGGATGTGTGAGTGAAGTGTGTGAATGTGATACTAAGGCTGGCTGCAAAGGCTATGGTGATGGAAATTTATGTGAGAAGAGTCAAAATGGTGACTCTTTAGGCTGGGTAGGCTAAATGATGTGGGAACAAGCCCCCAAGTCTAGCTCTAGATAGATAGGGTCATAGGATTAAGCATTGGATATTCTTTGACGCGATCATGCATATGAATGTGGCCGCACCTCAATGTGAGGTTGGCTACGTATCCGTTAGGAATCAGGCCAAAAGTAGCTCTAACCGAACTTTGCACAAGTGTATGTACACCTCAAAGAGGTCTCTCAAGGGTTGTAATATGGTTAAGTTGATGGTTTAAAAAAGAAAAGGGTACAAGGCTCAAGACCCGAGAGAATCCCCAAGATGTGTAATTGTGAATTTGAAAATTTTGAATTTTGCAAGTTTATTTTCAATATATATATATATATATATATATATATATATATATATATATATATATATATATATATATATATATATATATATATATATATATATATATATATATATATATATATATTTCATTCTTTTGAATCAATGTAGGCAATCTCAGATCATGCGGTCCATCACTCACTTAGCATTCATGTTTCTCAGGCACGGTACCAAGCACTCGATGAGAGACACAATTTGAGACATGTTCATATCAAAGACATTGGAACATTTGCCTTTAGACATTGTTTTATTGTTGCTTTGCTGCTTTTTTTTTACTTGCTTTTTGAATGTTATACAATTACACATCTCCCAATCCCAGGGTTAAGTGAATGTGGGTGGAAGAAATGAAGGCCAAACGTTAGACGAGGCTCAAAATGGTTGATGAAGAAATGGAATTTGATTGAACGGTTAACAGGGAATGACAGGGTTGCAAAGGTGCCTCAAGTCATTGGTGTACCTTGGGTTTAGTTCGGTAATTGATTTTTTATTTTTTATTTTTTTTAGAATGAATGAATGAATGAATGAAAAATTCTATGATCGAGATGTAAAGGAAAATTGCTCATTTTATTAATGGAAAAGGTGAACGAAACACATGAAACATATAAAAAAAATTCAAAGTGGAAAACCTATGCTAGACATGAATGGGGGAATGGAGAAGAATGATAAAGAAAGAAATCGTGAAATCTTGCACGAAGGATTTGTGTGCCTTGTATTCATTACTTATTGCCGCCTTGAGGGACAGGAAGTTTGTTTGCATCCATCAAGTCTTGAATGACGTCCTTTAAATTCCAACATTGCTCTGTAGTGTGGCCCTTTCCTTGATGGTACTTGCAATGGTCATTGGGATTCCATTTGGCGCTCCTTTCCTCAGGTTTTGGCTCTGGAAATGGTCCAATAGGTGTGATCAAGCCTTGACCGTAAAGGCGATCAAAGGCCGCATCATAAGTCATTCCTAAATGAGTGTAAGTTCTTTTCTTCTTGGGGAATGGAGCATCAAGAGCTAACACTTCATTGATATCAACTTGGCTTATATTGTTGGTAGTATTTTCGTGCTTAGAAGACGAAGAAGAAGGATGGTCGTTCTTCTTGTTTTTCCAAGTGTTATTATTGTTACTACCAGCAGTCTTTATTAGCTCATCCTCCATATTGATGCCAATGTCGTATACAGCTTCGAAAGTGTTCAGTGGAAGAAATTTGAGATGTTCCCTATATTTATGAGACAGATTTTGAATAAAGAGGCGAACCATCTCTCTTTCTTTGGGAGGATATACTAAGAGTGAAGTTGTTTCCCTCCACCTGTTCAGGTAAGCAGTGAAGCCTTCATTCTCTTTCTGTTTGAGAATGGAGAGTTCACGTTAAGAAGTTTTAGTTTGAATGTTACACTTGTAACGATTCATGAAACTTTCGGTGACATCTTACCAAGTCGCAGTACGCTTCGCATCTAAGGAATAAAACCATTGTTGGCAAGCATGTTAAAAGGAGAGAGGGAACACCGTAGGGAAGAGTGTTACGTCCAATCCCTTAAGAGCCATGGTTGTAGAGAACGCCTTCAAATGGAATATTGGATTGTCAGTAGGCTTGAACTTTGGAATATCAGCAGTGGAGAACTTTTCAGGGAGTCTGTCCTTCACATCCAAAGGAGTGGGAGGCCGTTCCACATAAGTGAAATCCTCATAAATCTTACTCATTTGTTCCTTCAGTTTGTCAAGGGTGGAAACAGTGACCTTGTTTTGTTCCATGGTAGTGACCCTAGTGGTAAGGGTTTGCATCATGGAAGACAGTGCCTCGATGGATTTGTTGATGTTCTCAATATCTTCTTTAGTGGCCATTGTAAGGTGATGAGTAATGGAGATGGCAAAGTTCTCTTTGAACGCCTATTAGATCTGAGAGATTGTTGCGGTAATGACTCCAATCGTATTAATCTATCCCTGTTCCTTGACCAAGTATTGTGAAATAAAATAATTCACTTAATTGTTTGACTCATTGATCAAGATAGGAAAGGAAGGAAAAAAATAGACATTTGAAAACAGGTGAGAAAACTCCACTCATTTTTTTTTATTATGACGAAAAAAGGGTGCATGAAACTAATATACGATAATAAACGACCTGGTGCACGACTCAAGTCGGAACATAAAGAAAGTGTGTGGACTATACTTGAATCGTGAGTGACTAAGTGATGTTATAAGACTCGTGGTATGATCGTATGGCTAGACATGTGAACAATAACCAAAATGACTGACGCGAGGACCAAATTAACACGGAAGACTTGACTGACGCGTTTTTTTTTTTTTTTTTTTTTTTTTTTTTGGAAAATCCACCGTGTCACGGTGGAAATTCCCGTGCCACAGTGGAAATTCCCGTGCCACGGTAAACATTCCCGTGCCACGGTGGATGCTGACGTGGCACGAGATTTTTTTTTGTTTTTGGAAATCCACCGTGTCACGGTGGAAATTTGCCGTGACACGGTAGAGCTTCCCGTGGCGCGGCGGACTTTTTTTTTTTTTTTTTTTTTTTTTGCTGCAGGTCCACCGCACCACGGTGGACAGTCCCGTGTCGCGACAACCCTTCCCCCTTTTTTTTTATGAAAATCCACCGTGGAAATTTGCCGTGACACGGTAGAGTTTCCCGTGGCGCGGCAGACTTTTTTTTTTTTTTTTTTTTGTTGCAGGTCCACCGCGCCACGGTGGACTGTGTCGTGACACGGTGGTCAGTCCCGTGTCGCGGCAACCCTTCCCCCTTCTCTTTTTTTTTCTTGTTTTTTTTTTTTTTTTTTTTTTTTTTGCTAATTACTAAGTGAGTACGGTCCATTAGCAATCGTTAGTCATAAAATAATCCACCATAGACAAAGAAAGATCGTTAAGGTTAGGATCAAAACGACCAAACATAAAACATGTAGGCACAATGATGCAAAAAATAGTTCGCAACCTAAGGTCAAGTTCTATGTTCGACTATGGTCAAGTTTATTTGGTGTCAATAGGGTACCATGGTTAAGAGCTTGGACGCGTTAGCAAGGCAGCCTTCCTTGAGGGTGTATGCCAACGGCCGGCTCCGCGAGTTCGTGATGAAATCGAACTCGACTCCATGGTTTGGGTGGATTTAATAACTCGGATGAACCCTTATTTCCATGAGCGTTTTTGGGTTGATAGATCTTAAATCCCCCGGGGCTAAGACGTATGTAGAACACATACGTTTTTTCAGAAAAATCAAAGGAAGTTGACTGTGAGAAGAGAAAATAAGCCACCAGACTGATTTTAGGACTGCCGTGACACGACAAAGATTCCCGTGCCACAGTACGGCACACCGTTAGACGGTGCAATGTACCGTGACACAGCAGATTTTGCCGTGGCACGGCAGTCAGAAAATCTGACTGGTGCCCTGTTTTCCTTTGTACGCAATCAAGTAATTCAATTTTTCCTACGGGACAGACCTAAATGCGACGTTAAAACATCTATGCATATGCAAAAATGCCAAATTAATCACAGGAATATTTTTCAAGAATCTTTCAAGTCTCATCCACTCATCTTAGTTCAATATGGATCACTCAAATCGATAAATAACCAAGAATCTCCCCAGTGGAGTCGCCAAATTGTAGGCGTCGTTCGAAGTGCGCCTACGTTAAAAGCATGTGTGAAAATTCTTGGCACTCATAGGAAGTGGGAATTGACGTATACGATTAGGGACAAGGAAAGTAGGGAGCCGCCAACAAGTTTTTAAGGAACTTGTAAACCGTTCACGGATCATAAAAGGCAACCACGAATAAAGGGACAACGAAGGCAACAACGATTGACCCGTGAAGGTTACACCCCATTCATAATCCATGAGATTACTAACTCCATATGGTTCGGAACCACGAAAGGAGGATCGGGGATGATGGTACGAAGTGAGTCATGGAGTCACATTCGCCCGCATTGGCCTCTACTCGATTCTTATAGTGAAAAGTGATTCCTGCGATCTCAAAGGCATACAAAAAAAATATTCAATTTGCTCCAAACTATTATTATGCTAAATTGGTTGAATATTAATGCAACAAATAATTCTAAAATATCGTGATCACTTGATTAAACAACAAGATTAAAAAGGAACCTAAACCGGTTGTCCAAATTATCTTATTAGTCGTGATTTCCAATTACATATTCCCTTTAAACATGCAATATAGTGATCAATAAATAATAAAATAAACATTAACATTGGAAGCAATTTAACAATAATAGTGTTAGTCAAATCAAATATAAAATAACCTAATCATGATACTAGCAATATAAAATAAAATAAGAGTAATTAATTTAATTAATTACTTACATTCAGCACGTTCCTTTAAATTGCTACATCATGAATAAACTGTTAGTAACTTCAATAAAAAAATTTAAAGTAAATGAAAATTAAATTAAATAAAAATTAGAGTTGATTTGGTCCAAACCCTCAGTTATTTGTACCTTTCACGCCTTGGTTTATGGACGGAACCTTGGGTTAAGTATAGACTCCTTGGAGTGCTTAGGGGAATTGTTATGAAAGAATAATGAGGCTAGAAATTAGGTTAAAGAGGGATAAGAGAATGATTTTTGGTGTTAGGTGAGAGAGAATGATTATTGGTGCCCCGAACTGCAGAAAGGGGGGGGGGGTCCTATTTATAGGAAAAATGAGCAGAGGGAACACGCGGAACCCTAAAAAGATAAAAACCCTAAAAAATAATATCGTGTCATGGTAAAGAGCACCGTTACATGGTGGCAGGCACCGTCAGACGGGGGAAGATCCCGTGACACGGGGAAGAACTGAGTGACGCGGGAAATAATTAGGTTACGGGAAGTGAAAACGCGTTTAGGGATTACGCGGAGAAAACACGGAGCAATCTCGTGGCACGGGATGTGCATCGTGACACGGGAAGAAATGCCGTGATACGGCATTGTCCACCGTGGCACAGTGTAGTATGCCATGTCACGGTGTAAAAAGTACGCGGAAATTACACGAAATATCCCCGTGTCACGGAATGGGCACCGTGACACGGGAAATTGCACCATGACACGGTGCAAAATCCCGTGAAACGGGAAAAAATTGTGCAGAATTACAAAAATGGGCAGCGTGTCACGGGAATAAGTCCCGTGACACGTCAGCTTTTGCCGCGTCGCGGCATTTTTGCTGCTGCGCGGTAATTTCAGTTTTTTACCCGTTTTTAAAATAATCATAACTTTTGATCCGTAACTTGGAATAAGGCTTATAATATATCATTGGAAATCTTATCAAGTCTAATTTACAACCCAATAATAATTATGTCAAAATGATATGTATATTTTAAGATATGGTCGTTTTAGTTGAAGGGTGTCGGTTGCCGAGTTTAGTGTTTTGCTCATATCTTTTTCGTTATAGCTCGGAATTGGGCTTATGATATATGGTTGGAAAGCTTATTTAAAGGCCTATCTAAAAAAATAATAATTGGATCAAAATTGTATGCTATAAAATCAGTTATCAACCGGATGATGTCATTTCACATCCAGCTTTTAAGCTTAATCATTATTTAGACTATTTTTGCAGACGGCTATGAGTTGACCAATTAGATCTTTCAACCTTTGCCGTCTGCATGCGTTTGCAGAGAAAATGATAAAATTCCCTCTTTGACGATAACACCCGGAGGGGCGTCTCCGGACGCCATATTCATATTGGAGCAGACGAATTTTTAAAATAAAATAACATCTGGCCATTGGCCTCTTAATTTGAACATTGATTTAGCCACTAAGTTTTTAACTAAGTTTAATTCATTTAATGGAACGTATGTGCATTGCATAGATGGTAATTTATCATTACGCATGTATGTATACGAGGTAAGTAAAAGGATTGAAAACAAAAGGCAACTTTTTTTCATTGATAGGCTTTTCATTTACAAAATTTTACTAGTCTCATAAGTATTACTTTTTCAAGTTGTCTACATTCCAAGTTCTAGGCAGCCGCCTGCTGTCTAGAGTTTCCAGGTGGTAGGTGTCGTTTCTTACTTCTTTATAGATCCGGTAGGGGCCTTCCCAATTAGGAGTTAGCTTTCCATGCTCATTGGCACTACCGGTTGCGTTCATCTTTCATAACACTAAGTCCCCAACTTTCAAGGGTCGTTTGTGCACTTTCTTGTTATAGGCACGAGTCATTCTCATACAGTAAATCTCACGACGCAAGGCACTATTGCCCCTGCGCTCCGGGAGTAAGTCCAATGCTAGCCGCATGGCCTCCCAATTTGCCTCTTCATCGTAAAGCATGAATCGTAGAGTAGGCTCATAATGTTTGATGGGCAAGACGGTTTAAGCACCGTAAACCATAAGAAAGGGGGTTTCACCGGTTCACCTTTTTTTAGCTGTCCGGATGGCCCATAAGACATGAATTAACTCTTCAGCTCATAAGCCACTGGTTGTTTCAATTTTCTTTTTGATACCGTCTGAGATGAGTTTGTTGAAGGCTTCAACTTGGCTGTTTGCTTGGGGTCGGCCGATTGATGCAAAATATTGTGAGCACCCTTGATCACCCAACCAAGTTTTGAGCTAAGGCATCTAAAACTGAGGGCCATTATCAAACACCATAGACATAGGTACCCTGAACCGGTTAATAATGTTCTTTTAGATGAAAGAGATGACATCCTTTGTCTTGATGTTCTAGACAGCCTTTGCTTCCACACACTTACTGAAATAATCCACAGCAACCAGAATATAATGCTTTCCGCCTGGTGCAAGTGTATAAGGACCTAAAATGTCCATGCCCTATTTAGAAAACGTGACTAGGTTGTGGATTGCCGTCAGGTCAGTAGTCGGGCAATGGATTAGCGTACCAAATCTTTGACACTTTCACATTTTTTAACAAACTCCATGTCGTCTAAATCAAGAGTGGGCCAGAAATAGTGTCGCCTAGATCTGACGGCCTAAGATTTGCCGCATACGTGAGAGGCGCAATGTCTAGCATGCAAATCCTCGAGAACTTTTTTCCCCTTTTTTTCAGAACAACCCCCTCCTAGGGTGAATCTGGAAGCGTGTCGTCCGTCAGATATGCCCGGATACCATCCATCCAGGTAAAGCTTCAATCAAGTGTTGGGGTTTGGTGAGTCCCACTCACTGCGGAAAAAACCCGAGCCAAGGATCACACTCGCAATAAATAATATCACTAATGCATAAAATAAATACAAAGTGGCAAAAAAAGGAAATACACCTTTGTCGCGTGCTTCGTCCGACAAATTAGGCTCTTACTTGAAAGCTTAACCCCGAAAACACGAGAGCCTCCGACGGAGATCCACTCGCAAAAACAACTACCAACTTTTAGGTCCGTGACCTCGAGGTTAGCGAGGTCCGACCAAAACCCGAGTATTATATGAGTTTATGAGTTTTTGCAGATGCAATGCTCTATTGAACTCCTAATCAAGCACTCTTCCCAAAAACCTAAGGTGGGTATTTATAGGGAAAAGTGAGAGTGGGAACTTCTATCCCATCAATGTAGGGTCATGAAATTCCACAATTTATTTTAAAGTTAAAATAAAATAAATAAGAAAACTAATAATAAATCTACAAGTGTCATTAATACATGTAAAGGGAAGTGAGGACCACTTGGAGAGTAGGGGACCATACTTGCTCCCCACTCCATACTCTCCTTGTGCCACATGTCCCTCACCCCACATGCCTCTCATATGCTCGGCTCGCTAGCTCCGACTTGGATTCCCTTAGTGCTCAAATGAAGGGCATGCAAATCCGGTTAGAGGGCATGTACGATCAAGATTTTGAGGCCCTCTATACCCATATGAGAGGGATTTCGGAGATGCAACAAGGTATGTTTCTCCAACAACAACACTTGTATGATGCGGGTGTTAACCGGGGAGAAATCACTCCCCCGGTTAACTACCCTTACTTTCCACCCCAATATGGTCCTTTACCATATTTTGGGGGTGATGGGGTACCTACGTACCCATACTGGCAAGGACCCCCGAGGTCCAACACCGAGACTCGCTCATTCCTCGATGAGCACGGTAACTATGATTACCGTTTTCCCGGTGGGAGCGACTATAGGGGTGATCCTAACTACCCCCATGTACACCCCGATCATCCACTACCGCTTGCTTTGCCCGAGAAATTCACTCCCCTTTCCCCTTGGCAACAAGATAATTTTAGGGGGCATTATGGTTGGCCACCCGGTTACACCGACGGATGGGATCCTCATGGTCCCCCCATCCGGGTTTTCCTATGATGGGGATAACAATGATGGCTCCAGGTCGAGTGGTTGTGGTTGCTAGTTCCCTCATTTTTGTGCTATGTGCCTCCATCCCTTGTCTTATGTGTGCTTGCTTTGTATTGTTAGGATGTTGATATGTATCTTTGTTTAGCTTGGGGGAATTTTTCCTTTTCTTAGGGGTTTTGTCTCGGTGGCCAATTTGCTGTTGAAACTAACATTGCTTCTCTGTATTCTTTGCATGATGATCCCATTCTTGATCATACTTTGATGATGTTTGCTCATTCTCGATCTTGTTGTTGTTGTGATGATGATGTGTTTGCTACCTTGAATCCAAACCCTTAAAATCCAAACCCCTTGAATCCAAATTTTGCAGTTTAGTATTTTATTGTTTAGTTAGTTGTTTATTTAGTTCTTTAGCTTTTATTTTCTTATTTTTGTTTTCTTGATAGTTTAGTTTTTCTTATTTTTGCTTTTTATTTTCTTTACTTTTCGTTTTCTTTTTTTTTTTTTTTTTTCTTTTGTTTTGAAGTTACTAACTGTTTTCTTTGTCCACAGTTTTCTTTTCCATTTTTGTTCTCACATAGCTTTGATGATGATGCTTTGATTTTTGGAGCTTCATGAGGTGGTTGATTCTTCACCTTAATTTTTTAGCATTACTTGGAAGCCGATGAGATCTTCCTTAGTTTCCTTTATTCTCTTTTATTTTCTTGGATGCATAGTTTAGGATTAGTTTAGGAAAAGTTGAATGGTTCGAGGATGCATGCTTTTAACACCTAGAGTGTTTGGGATCATTGGCGATGTTGTCATTTGATCACTTGTTTGTTGATTGGAAATTACATGTTCTACTTGCATATTTGTTCCATTCTTTACTTTCCTTCCTTTCCTTTATCTATGTTTTTCTTTTCTCTTTTCTTTTCTTTTTTTTTTCTTTTTTTTTTTATTTTTGGATTTTGGTATATTTTGAGGCTTTATTTGTCACATTTTTGTTTTTGTTTTTCTTCTTGAATTGGACTATAAACAACCGATTTTCGCTTTTGAATGAATATCTTCCTAAATGGTATGGGTATGAACGGTTTAAGAATATGCTTGGTTGACTCTAGGATAGTTGTATGTTAAGGTAGCATGTTCTAGAACTAGGAGGATCATGAAACCGGATTCTACTTGTTTGTGGCATGTTGGTAAGGCTTCCTATGGTCGATTTGACACCTATAATGAGTTTTTGCTACATCCATGTGAGGTTCTTCATTTTTTAAGCCATCTACATATCTTGCATGAGTGGCATGGATCCTTGACTATTGCGGACCTAATCTTGAATCTTGACTCATAATTATCAAACACGAGACCAAACCATCTAGGGAGGACAAAGGCATCTTTTCGGGGTGGTAATTTTTCTTTTCTAGGTTTAATCTTCTTTATTTTAGTTATTTGGCTTTACATTTTCCCTCTTGCTAACCATTTGAGCCTTTTCCCTTCTTTTCAAGCCTCATATTTAGAACTTTGAGCCTTTTGTTTCTTTTTATTTCATTTTTGGTTTTTGTGAAGCAAATGGTCATGTTTGTGGAGTTTATGGTTTATAAGTATGGACATTGGTTCCTTTTGTGAGCAATCTTGTTTTTTGTAAATATTTTCTGAATAATGGCAAATGTATGATAGAAAAAGCCGTCTAAAGTTAAAAAAGGCAAGGACATAATAAATGCAAAGTTGTAAAAGCCGTCCATAGTTAAAAGAGGCGAAGACAATTGCTTTGAAGTTATGCATTAAAAAAAAAGTTAAAAATGAGAAAAATCAAAAATATTTTGATGTGATTCTTTTCCACTTTTCATGCATTGAGGATAATGCTTCCTTTATGCTTGGGGGAGAAGTGTTTACGTTTTTTGTAAATATGATTGTGATTATGGCTTTGAATAAGCTTGGGGGAGTTATTTTGTTTTTGTTTGGTGACTACTTGATTGTGATTCCAAGAAAGGGCCCGTTCTTTGCTTCACTATTAGGGATACCACCAAATTTTAAAATTTTAGCCTACCCCTAACCTTTTTTGCCCTTACGTTACAACCATGGGAAAGACCTTTCGACCTAGAGGTTGAGTCAAATTTCGAGGGAGGGCATTATGAGTTAAAGCCTAAAGAGAGGGGATGCATAGTCAAGACGTCGTGTAGCCCAAAAGTATTTCTTTTCCGGCTCCTTCGAGGAGCTATTGTGATGCTCATTAGAAGGAGATTTGAGACTATAGGGAGAACACGGTAAGATTGAACGGGATGAAAGTGAATTGTGATAACTAGTTTTCTATGCTTAGGTTACTCTATGTTTCAATCAACCTCGGATATTTTGAAACGTGCATACCTCTATTTCTTAAGAAAGATGTTTATTCATTTGAAATGTGATGATTTTGTAAAGTTCAATTCGTAAAGGTTTTAATTTTTTTTTTCTTTCTTTTACTTTCATTTTTTGTGGTTTGCCTCATGTATGTTGGTGGAGAGTTATAGGTTAACCTCTTAGGAAACCTTTACGAGACCTCACTCGTCCTCATAGGCGATGTTGGGGTTTAAAGGGCTTGTTGTAGCTAAAAATAACCGTGATTCCTACGAAAGTGAGTTTTAGTGTATATTCCCATCTTATGTCTGTCTTTTTTCTTTTTGAATAAGTCTTTCATCCTTATTCTTTCTTTCTTAGTTTTGCTCGAGGACGAGAAAAAGTTTAGCTTGGGGGAATTTGATGAGTGTCATTTATGGCACTCATTTGGTTCTCTTTAGGATGAATTTCATGATATTCTATAGCTCTTTTACTTAGCTTTTCCTTGACTTTACTCTTTATTTCTTTTAGTTTTCATTTTCTTAGTTGGATTTCTTTCTTTATGCATTTCTTGGTTTATTTTGTTATTTTCTCTTTTATTTGCTTGTTTTCCTTTATTTATCAAGTTAAGGTCGTTTTCCAAGTTTCCCGAGCCTCTTCCCAAGTTTGGAATTGATTAGTATGCCTAGTGGTCTCAATTTGAAGCTCAAGCATGGAGAAGTGCAAGTTCCTAAAGACCTTGAGCTGTGCATTCAAGTCGTGGGGGCATGATTTCTTGTCTTGAACCCACAAACATGGAGTTTAGAAACTGCAAGGTTTTTTGTTTATCAAGAGCATTAAGTGGAACGCACGAGGAGCATCGGAATAATAGGGAAGAGGGCTCCCCTGCTCCCAGGCGCAGCCGTGCCTATCTGGGTCCCTGTTTTGTACCCAGTTTTGCGCGGCCACGCTCCCCCTTATGGTTGGCTGCGCCTGTATGGGTTTATTTGGGTCGATCTAACTAACTTCTCTTAGTTAGTTTTACTATATATAGATTTTCTTTCTTTTTAGAGGGGGGAATTTTTCAGAAAATTAGAATAGAAATTAGGCTTAGAATTTTAGAGAGAGAAACTCTAGATTGTAGAGAGAGAAGTTCTTGATTGTTGATTAATGATTGAATGTTGTTAATCCTAGCATTTCCTCCATTGAATTGAAGCAAGTTTGTAAGGATTTCTTTTACTTGAATGCAATTTTTAGCTTGTCATTTAAATTGTATTGTTGATTGTTCAAGTTTGAATTGAATTTGTGATTGAATTAGTTCTATTGATATGATGATGATGAAATTGTTGATTATCTTAGTTTTGATCTTATTTTCAATGGATTGTGAGTAGTTCTCTCGCTACGGGAATGGTGAAGCATGTATGAGTGATGGATTGATGCTAATTGGGGGAAATTGATGGAGTTGATGTTGTGATTAAATTGGTTGATTGATTAAGTGCATGTGTGTAATTAATTGAAGAGTAGCTAACTTTGATTTGTTACACTAAAATGCATTGTAGGCTTGCATTGATACGGAAAATTGATATGTGGCTTGCTTTTGTCGATTGAGTAGGTTTGCAAGGCTCCTAGTTAGAGTCTCTCGTAGTTGGCGCTAGCTTAACCTCTAGGAGATTAGCCTACCTCACTCTCTTTATTGCTTAATTGATTTTTCCTCGCAACACTTGACTTAGTCATTTCCAATCCCAATTAGCTATGTCCATTCCGAGTACATGCGGATCCTAACCCTAGTGCTTATTAAATTTGATTTCATTTTATTGTTTGATTGTTTTGAATACACACACCTCACTCTATTGCTTCGAAATAGCTTAGCTTTGACTTTAGCATTCATTTCCCATTCCTAGTAGTTTGACCCTCGACTTACTCTATGCTTTGTGTCGGGAAGTGTTGAGAGATTATAAATTTTGTTTAGACCAAGGGTTGATTAGTTTTCAACGACCTAGTCTCGCCCTAGATCAGGACATCAAGATCCAGGCTGATGCCTGGCATCTCTTCCACTTCAAAGGCAAAAATGTATTTGAATTCTTTTAGCAGGACGCACAAGTTTGCACCCAACCTTTTGAAGGCAGCCGTCCTCAACTTAATAGTTCGCTTTGGATGGCTGTCGTCCAGAAGAATATCACTGTGCTCACCAGCCGACTGGGGATGGAGATCATCTGACCGTTCCTCGGTCAGTGATTGCTATTTCTTCTCCTTCTTCACCTCCACCAGCTGATTAATTTTTCTTTTCTTTGCGGTTGCTGGGGTGAATCAAGGTCCTTGACATCATTAAGGTCTATTGGCTCCTTCGGCTGACCGGCTACATCAGCTTTTGGTTTTATGTTTGAGTGATAATACTCCGTTTTTGTCTTTTAATCCCCGTTGAGGGAGTCAATAGAGCCATCATCCTTTTTATACTTGAGTAGCATGAGATCTAGGATGATGACGGCGTTGCACTCATTCTGAATGGGTCAGCCAAGAGTAATGTTGTAGGCGGTTAACTCTTTGACCACCAGGAACCGGACGATCATATGTAGCCCTTTCCCTTTTTTCGCTAGCCAGATATGTAGGTCAATTTGTCCGACTGAGTGCACAATCCCTCTACCAAATCCAACTAGTGGATGAGAGACGTCACGCAAATTGTCCAGCATGTAGCTAAACTTGGACGGACACTTGTAGCTGATAAGATCAGAGGAGTTATCTGTGTCTATTAGGTTCCGGCCAACTAGCTAGTTGGCGACCTTGTATTCAATGACGATTGGGTCGTCATGCGATCCGCGGACTTTTCCCCAATCCTTCTCATTGATGAGGACGTCTTGGAATGTTCCACTGGTAGACGCATGTCCATCATCAACTGAGTGGATCATCTTCTTCAGATGATCCTTGGTGCCCCGGATGGTCGGGCCATCGCATGCAAATCCGCCTGCTATAGTGTAGACCAGATCCGTGTTGGTGTCCAAGCTACTAGTAGGTTGGGCAGTCTTAGAAGACTGTCCTAGATTCGTCTTAGAAGCCGCTTTGGACTTCAAGACATAGGACTTTAGCAAGCCCTTGTCAGCCAAACAATCCAACGTCTGCTTGAGCTATAACAGTCTTTGGTGTCATGGCCTACTTCCTCATGGAAGTGACAGTATTTATTATTGTTCCACAACAGAATGAAACTCTTCATAGGATTCAGATTCTCAATGGTTAGCAGGTCCTTAAACTCTGTGAAGATGGTGTAGTAGTCTTTATTGAATTCATACTGTGAGATATACGGCTTGAATTCTTTCTTTTTCTTTTTGGACAGCTGATCAGGCTCATCAAACGCCCAAACTTCTTTTCTCTTTTTGCCATCTTTAGCTTTCTAGGCCGGCTAAGCAGACCAAATATCTTTTTGGTTGTCAGAATTCTTGGAGTTCTATTTATGGCTAGACGAGCAGAGGTCGGTGGCTTGAACAACGCTCTCCTCCTCTATCAACGCCTCTTGAAGGGTGAAAACCCTCTTTCTGACAAGGTCAAACTTAAAGGTCGACCCATCCTTCAGACCCTTGAAGAAGTCTTTGTAAGCTACCTCGTTAGACAACCCTTGTATCTGGATTCTCACCTGATTGAACCGCCTGACATAAGAGCGAAGTCCATCTCTCTCTTCCTGCGGATGGTGCTCAAGTCAAGACTTGTTTTCTTGGCAGGGATGTTCATTGAGAAGTTGGAGGCAAACAAGAAGGCAAGCTTCCTGAAGCTGTCAATGCACCCGGCTGGCAAGTTGCAGAACCATTGTTGGGCTATGCCCTTAAAGGTAGTCGGAAAACAGCGACACCACATAGCATCCTCCAACCCCTGCATGTGCATAAGTTTGGAGTATGCCATGAGGTGGTCCTCCGGGTTGGAGGTACCGTCATAGGCACCCACCAACAAATTTTAACCTTGGCCGGTTGTGCCGCGTCGGTTATCTCCTTGGTGAACGCAGAAGTTTGTTCACCAAGTTTGAGTAGACAAAGCTACCAGTCCAAGGGTTGGACATTGTATGCATGAAATGAGGAGAATAACAACTATATACCATAGAGGGTACGTACGGTGCATTCCCAATCATCTGAGGGCCGGAGTGGATGGTATTACAGCCTGTATGGCTCTCGCGTCAGGATTGAGTGTTCCTTATATATGGATGTATTTTTGAAGTTGTTTGGAAAGCTCGAAGTAGAGGTTGACTTAGACTTACATGTCGAGCGTCGGTGTAAGTCTTTTTGTTGTCATCCGGCTGCACAACACATAAGACCTTCCTCGTGCCCGTCCGGGGAAAAAGGATCTTCGTCAAATCAATGGCAGGCGTAGTCTTCTCCTTAGGATGTGGAGTAGGCTGCCTGTCCCTGACTGACTTCTTCCTCGCAGTACGTAGAGATTTTTTAGCCAGCTGACCTTTGCTGGAGCCAACCTTATTCTTTTCGATCATGTCCTTTATCTCACCCTTGAAACTCATCATGAATTTCATGAGCTCATGTCTGGTGACTAGAGCCTGACCTCTTGCAGACTAGGTTTCCCCTTCCGGCTGCCCTGGGGGCCTGCTTGTACCTGTCTGGCTGTCACCTCGTTTCAGGGTATCTCTAGGACGGAGACGCCTAAAAATGAATGACCCATCTTTGGCTATACATGTTTTGACTTGAGGATCACCATCCTCCTGGTCTGTAAAGACCTCCGGCTGATATTCCTTGGGGTTAGGAGGCGGTACAGACTCTTGAACCATCTTTGAGGTACCCTCCCCACAGACGGCGCCAAATAAGTTTAGGTGCTTTTGTCCCTCGGGAAAGTTACAGGTCAAAGACTGATCCGACTGTGCCTATACTTGCAAAAAAACTAAGGATCCGGGTGGTTGGAGCTCCGACTTTGATGATCAAGTTTGAACGTGTAGGAGAATAGAGAAGGTGCGGAAAATAAAGAGGATCTTCTCGGATTTCGAGATCAGGTGTTTTCTCTGATGTAAGAGAATGTTGGGTAGGTGTAAATAAATGCTTAAATGTGTCCAAAAAATGGGGGATATCTCCTTATTTATAGGGTCGTTGGGAAAGGTGCCCTCTCTTAGTTCATTTTGACCTAGATTTGGTAGGATGCGTCGTTTAACGGCGTTCAAAGGAATTTGGCCTTGAAAGCCGCAATTCCAGAAGTATCTGAGGCTGACACGTGTCAGCAGGTAATTGGCCCGAGTGGACCTGCCCAGGATTGACACGTGGCCCTCTCTAATTGGTCCACATGGATAGGGTATTTTTCCCAAAACAAGACCTTTTGCATGAAGGCGATCAAATGTGGTGTCATAACTCATGCCAATAGGAATTAAGTTCTTCCTGAATGGCTTATTTTATCCTTAATTATTCATAGTAAGGACTTCGTTCAGATTAAAGGTACTAACATTGTTTCAGTGGGTAGTTTTGGAAGAAGAAGGATTGTCGTTCTTCTTTCCTTTCCAGCCACTGTTGGAGTTGTTAACAGCTTTTTGCTTTGCAAGGTTATCTTCGATGTTGATTTCTATGTCATAAACGGCCTTGAAAGTATTCAAATTACTTTAATATTTGAGATGCTTACAATATTTTTCTTAGAGGTTCTTAATGAACATCCTTACAGATTCCTTCTCACTAGGAACCTCAACCATTTTAGCGGAAGTTTCCCTCCACTTATTGAATAAAGAAGTAAAACCTTCATTCTCTTTTTGTTTTAACATCTTAAGTTCTCTATGGTCAGTTTCAACTTGAATGTTACATTTGTACCTATCAACGAAAGCGTTTACTATTCCATCCTAAGTAAAGATCTTTTTTTTGCCAATGGAAAAGAACCATTGTTGGCAAACGGTTTCAAGAGATAAAGAGAACAGAGAGTGAAAGACTTTCCTATCAATCCCCTTAATATTCATTATGGTTTCGAAAGCTCTTAAGTAGAAGTAAGGATTAACAGTAGGTTTGAACCTAGGGATGTCATTGGCATTAAACTTATGCGGAAGAAGGGCTCTTTCCAACTAAGACCCCTTTTGAACTAATTCCCTGAAACTTATAGCCATTGAAGAGCTTGTTTAAGCTTTCCTCCATTCGCTACATCTATTGCTGTTTCGCAGGGTCATTGACTTGAAGAGCCATCTCCTTCATCATTTTAGTTACATTGGCTAAGTTCTGCCTAAGTTCATTGATTTCTTCTTTAGTTGTCATTATCCTCTTAGCTTTTCTTTTTTGACGAATCGGTTTATCAAAAAGTAAGATTTGAACAAAAGAGTTGTCCTTGATTAGTCGCCCATCTCTTCTTGACCAAGTACTGCAAATTAAACCATTTATTTTAATGACTTGACTCAAATTGAATTTGATTTTATTAGTTTAAAAAGTAAAAAAAAAAAAAACAAAAAAACAAAATAAAAATAGGGTGTATAATTTTGGGAATCAAGTATAGGGTTTAAACAAGTATGGTTTAATTGGAGGATCAATATCCGACTTACCCCCCTAAAAAAATGACGGAAAAATACGCACACAAGACACTCTAGACAAAGACAAGGTGACACATACATGTAAAGTGTGTGTTTTAAATAGTGAGTGAAAGTGACATGCTTTGATACTTGTTTAAGACCATGGTACTATGTGCTTAGAATAAGGACTAAATATAGATTCTGTCGTTTAATAAGTTGATTGATTGTGAGGACTCGAGCAAAAAAACGGACCGTCGCTTAAGAGATGGGACTATCGCCAAACTCTAGAACCAGCACGATGCGACAATGCTTTTGCATAACACTGGACACCAGCGTGTCGCGCTACATGCCAAACTCATGCGCCATTGCTGAAGCAATAGTCTAGGTTTGTTTCCAGTGTTTTACTCTAAAAGGACAAGCCTATAGTTGTACTAAGTAAGGTTTGATCAATTTATTTAGACTCTAATTAATTGATTAAGAAAAGTCCTTTTATCTTTAATTAGTTTATTTAGACTCATTCACAAGTCAAACAAACAGTTAGTGTAAACACACATAGGTTACGCACAAGTATTCAAGTAAGCACAATATGATGCAATGAGTTTGCAACCTAACCATGGTTCTAAGTACTCTAAAGTTCAAGGGTAAGGATAAGTCAAAAAGGTTCAAAGGTTATGAGTACAGATGCACCGCGCAGAAGCCTTACCTTTGGAAGGGTTGGCGCGTGTAGATGGGACCACTACTACAAAAAAGGCCAAAGAGACCTGTTATAAGAGGCGTAAGAGACCTGATTAGAGGAGGTCTCTAGCTCACAGGTCTCTTTGATAAAGAGACCTGTTCAAGTCAACAGGTCTCTTTGACTGAGCCAAAGAGACCTGTTATGTAAGCCAACAGGTCTCTTTGCATGTAATTACCTTTTATATTCATGAAGGGAAAGAGACCAGTTAATGAACATAACAGGTCTCTTTGACGCCATCAAAGAGACCTGCTTTGAAAGACAACAGGTCTCTTTTAACCTTTTTTTTTAAATAATATAAATTTTGATGATTTATTTATTATTTTATAATTATTGTACTAAAATGGCGAATAAATAGTAAATTATAATAAGAATAAATTATATATAAACTTATTATTAAAATTTACAAGTGTACAAGAAAATTGTTTACACAATTTACAAGTATTGTATATAAAAGCTTATATAAATAATTTACAAGCAACCATAACCAACAACTGTCTTATTTTATAAAAAGTGAATCCAACACATTCTTGATAATTTCTTTAGCCCCTTTATTCATCAACTTCCTTGACTGAGTTTCTTTAACTGCTCATCATCCTCCTATACACAATTGAAAACAATTCAAAAACAAGGCTTAATTCTTGTAACAAAAAAACTTAATATCAACAACAAAAGGCCACTGCAAGTGATTCAGCAACATGTCTCTTCTGCCTCTTCCTCCATAGCTTACTACTTGCATTTTGAACTTACTAATTCCTCGATTGAATCTATCTTTCCCTCGATCGAATTTTTCTTACCACTATTAAACATGGCAGAAACAATATTTTCCCATTTTCACATACAAAAATCCATGAACACTATTTACATGGTGCAAAATAGACTAATACATAAATACCCCCCCCCCCCCTTCAACCTCAATTATTCAAAAAAATCAAAATACAACCTTTAGATACATAACACTGAACCGAACCTCTTGGCCGTCTAAGCAATCTATATCAAAGTAGATTCAATCAAATCAAAATACACCATAATATTACCACTAACACCAATAAAAAAAATTCTCAAAATATGTAAAAGTTCACCATAAATTCCAATATAAACCACTCGAAAACAACAAAATCAGATAATAAAAGATCAAAATACTAAAAAAAAACATAAGCTTCCATTTATAGAAACATATATGAGTTGAGGGAAAAAAGTAGAACCTACAATCAAAGTGACGATTCTTAAAGAGAGGCAAAGCGAAAATCTCTCTAATTACATGGTTGTTAACAACCACCGGAGCACTAATAATCGAATGTGCGACAACTTATTAACAACAACCTACTATATCTTTATTGAACATGCTAATAAATCAAACATCAACCCCCGACATTTGAAAAAAATATAACTTAAGCAGGTTATCACCTTAAATACATGATTTTTCACCGTGAGTTGATGTCATTAGTAAAAACCTGCAAGCTTTATCACATTCAAAGGCTTAACCACAATTTCATGGGACATCTCTCGTTACAATTGTAGGTCAAAGAATGAGGAAATATAAATGATTATAATTGTAATAAACTTAATCCTTACTAAACTTTAGACTAACTCAATAATCTTATTTCATCCGTTAGAGCTCAAACCCAAAATTTGATCAATCTTATATCAATAATATACCATTTCAAACCAACTAATCAAAGCCTTTTGGCTAGCCCTTTATGCAAAATTCCTTGATTATCCATGGACCAAAATTTATTAAGATCATGATTTCAAATTCACCACTTAAAAGCCAAAACTAATCAGCTATGATTCCAATTCACCATATTAGTGAGATTACTACTTGGAAGAAATCAACCAAATTTACCAAACCCATTCATAAATAAGAAACAAAATTTGATTAAACCCAATTATTCAAAATTCCAAATTAACAAATTTAACACTTAGAAACCGAAACTAATCAAACCCATTTACAAAAGTCACCAAATTAATGCTAATAAATTAAATCTTTTTCAGACTCATTACTTTAAATTCACCAATTTAGCACTTAAAAAGCAATAAAACATAATCAAACTTTTGTCTAATGTTCACCAATTTACTACTCAATCTAGTGGACATTCTAAAATCAAAATTGTATTAAACCCATTCATTCACGTTCACCAATTTTACCAGGCCACTTTGAGAACAAATTACATCAAAATCAACAATGCAATATTCACTGATCCACCATTAATCAAAACTTTAAACCAAAAAAAAGTCAAAAATTGGAGCAAGTTAAAAGAGTAATAATAGTAGCAATTATGCTAATCAATCTAATTAACTGATCAATGTTAATATTATCGAACCTGCATCTCTCTTAAGCTTGAATTGCTTAATTTCTTCGTTGAATTCAGCTTTAAATGATTACGATTTCTTCATCAAACAATCTGCATAATCACAATTGCAATCACAATTCACAATAAACCTCTTCATATCACCATCGGATAAATCTCCTACTTTACGATCTTGAACTTACCAACAAAACTGAAATCAATAAGAACAATTAGATGGATATTTGACAAAAAAAAGAAACCTTAAGAAAGAGAAAGTGGGGAAACCTTTTCAAGGGATATTGCATAGATTCAACAAATGAGAGCCAAGACAATTCCATATCAAAACAACGAGGGTAGAGGGTGGTGAGTTGCGCCGAAAGACGACATTGGTCGTGGTCGCAGGTCACTTGGTACAACAAACACGCAAAAGGAGAAATGATTGAACGAAACACCCATTCATAATCGCTCTATACAACGGAGGTGGGGATGACGACCTTGCAAATAGAACGATAGTGCGTGGCAATTCCATGAGAAACAATGGCCTTCAACTATGGTAATGAACCGACCTTGAGAAGTGAGAACAATGGAAATTCAAGGGTTTGGAGTGAAACTACTCTTTTGGGCAGAGAAGTGGGTTTTTATTCGCTTTTTGTTTTTTTTTTAAGAATAAAGTATAGTGTTTATTGTCTTGTATCGTACAATGATACTAATATTTTATAATTAAAAAATGATAACATGTAAAAGAGACCTGTTAACAATAACAACAGGTCTCTTTGTTTATTTTCCCGCCATCAAAGTGTACATAAGAGACCTGTTCATACTGAAAACAGGTCTCACTTATTAAAGAGACCTGTTAAATGATATAACAGGTCTCTTTTCCCATTTTTGTAGTAGTGGACGACCCTGCGAGTTAAACTCGCTTCCACGGTTTGGTGAATTTTATAAACTCGAATGTACCCTTCTTTCCTTGAGCGTTAGATTGGGTAGATGGAGCGTGGATTCCCAGAGGGTTAAGGACATATGTAAAACACATATGGGTTCAGAAAAGTGAGAAAAACTTAATCAGGAAGTAGAATCGAGCGAACAGTACTAGAATTTGTCGAAACAAAGAAGGTAGATTTCAAGCTCGGTATTGGAAGCACATGGCGCGAGAATGACGAGGGGAAAACTAGGTCGTCATCTAATCCTCCCTAAGTCAAACCAAATTTATAAACACTTAACAAACTTAAATACAAGTATAGAGACAAGTCAAGGGTCGAACCCAAAGGAACGGTGATGTTAAGCACTCTCAATTATGCGCCTACGCTAGGTCAAAATCGAAGGTAAGAGCTAATACTAACAGCTAACAAAACAAGCAACCAAACAAATAAAACACTAGGATTGGGGATCAACAAGTAATCGTGTCACCCTAATTGTTAAGCTAGAGTTCACTATGAATAACAAACTAAGAGAATCACAATACAAACCAATCAATAATTGCAATTCCTAAATTAATTGATCGCGTCATTAACAATTACAAAGCAATCTAGCATAGTTCTCAAGGCTTAATCAAATTACACAAATGCAAACTTCCATTGATCACTTTAATCTCAACAATCAATCAACACAATTATATTCCCAAATTAATCACAATCAATCAATCATACAAGTTTTACCCAACACAACTACTCAAGAATCATCATCTATCAACTAACAACTAAGGAAATCAAGAATCAACAATATATCAAGAACAACTACACTAATCAAGCATCAGACATCACAATCAAATCAAACAAACATGAAATTAAACAAAGCATTAAGGTGAGATAGAGTGAGAAATGCTCATTTATTGATTAAGAAGATCTTCAATACAATTTCCACCACTGAATCTTCAATCTCTCAAACCACCATTGAAATCCCTCACTTTCTCTCTCTAAAACTACTCCTAACTAACCCTATATCTAGAGAGAGAAGCTCTCAACTAAGCTAAGAAATATGAGATTTAATTCTAATTCTCTAATTGTTCCCCTAAATTTACTCCAAAATGGGTATTTATAATTATAAGGGTAAAAGAAAATAAAAGGGAAAAGATAAGAAAAGGAAAGGAAAAGGAAAATAAAAAAAAAAGAAAAAAAAAAGAGAATTAAAAGAAAAGAAACCAAAATAAGAAGTCAGAATACTTACCACTATACTACAAAAAATGGAATATCAAGATATTCATGACTTTGTTCTTTCTACTTGGCAACGCAGTGTTAATGGCTTGCCAATGTTCATTCTCTCTAAGAACCTACAACATGTCAAGTCTCTTATTAGGAATTGGTGTCTCAACAACAAGGAATTTTTGGGCATAGATTGGAAAATTTTTTCGAAGGATCTTGCTACTGAGGGTGAGCTAGTCCAATCACTTCCTGATGCCTCTCTCTACATGACCAACATTGTTACTTCAAAAGATAGTATTTTATTGCAGCTGCAATTCTGGAGACAACGCTGTAAGAAAAATTGGATACTTAAAGGCGACTGTCCATCTAAACTTCTGTTTTCGAAGGTCAAAAGTCGACAAAAGAAGAATGAGATTAGTTCCTTATTTGACGACCAAGGAACTCTTCAGCATGGCAAGACGGATGTCCACCGAGTGGTGGTGAAATCCCTAAAAGATACTTTCCAATGTGACACTATGCCTCCTTATGATCCGGAGATTGATATTGTTCTACGAGAATTAGATCTTCCACGATTCAATTCTTCTCAGCTTGCAAACCTGGATCGTCCGTTCTCTAGTTCTGATATTTGCACGGCTATGTTTTCTTTAGGGACTAGTAAGTCTCCGGGTTCGGATGGAATTACAGTCAAATTCTTCAAATCCCACTGGGATGTTGTGGGTGAATCGGTTGTCTCTGGCATTCAAAGCTTCTTCCACACGGGATTTCTACTGAAAGAATGGAATCAGTCCCTTCTTGTTATGATTCCTAAGATTGGTACACCAACGGAGGTTGGACATTTACGTCCTATCAGCCTTTGCAATACAGTGTACAAATGTGCTTCCAAATGTTTGGTGGCAAGGGTCCGCCAATATCTTCCTCTTCTCATCTCAGATTCTCAGCATGCCTTTGTTCAAGGCCGCGTTATGACGGATAATATTTTGATGAGTCATGAGTTAATGGAGAAAATTAATTGTTCAAAAACTGGCACTAATTGGCTCGCTTCGATCAAAATTGATATGAGCAAGGCTTATGATAGAATCCACTGGAGTTTTATTTTGCAGGTTCTTAAAGCCTATGGGTTTCCGGATCGTTAGTTACAGATGATCCAACAATGTCTTGCCACGGTTTCTTACAAATCCTTGATTAATGGCACTACTTCGGAAACCTTTAAACCGCATTGTGGTCTTCGCCAGGGTGACCCCATCTCCCCGTTCCTTTTCCTATTCTGCATGGATATATTCTCTTGTATGCTGCATTTGGGACAGGATTTGAAGCTTTTTCAAGGAATTAAGTTGTCTAGAAGGAGCCCTACTATTTCGCATTTATTCTTCGCAGATGATGCTCTCATCTTTTTTCAGGCTTCGTCTACAGCCTGAACTAATATCATGCAGATTATTTAGCGGTTTACTAAGATATCAGGCGAACAACTAAACTTGTCTAAATCCTTGATTAAGTTTATTCCTAATATCAGTATGGTTGCTCATCAAGGCTTCAAATCGCTTTTCCAAATGAAGCATGTTCAGGTGTTCGATCATCATCTTGGAGCTCCAATTGACTTTGTTGGAAGAAAGAAATATCACTTTTAGTTTCTCATCGACAAAATTATGGGGCGAATTAATTGTTTAAATGTCATACGGCTCTCACAATCACAGAAGTTAATTTTTATTAACTCAATCCTTATTGCTATGGCTTCCCATATTCACACTTGTTATGAGTTACCCGTCTCTGTGACTGGGAAAATTGACTCCTTACTGTTGCGCTTCTTCTGGGCGCATTCTGATACTAAAGGCATGCACTGGGTAAATAAGGATACCATGCACCTTCCTCGTGGCCTCGGTGGGTTGGGCATTCGCTACTTGTCTTCCTTAAACAAGACTTTGCTCATGAAACAATTTTGGAGATTCGTTACTAACCCCCAGTTGCTTGTTTCTAAAGTCTTTAGTGCTCGAACGACCTTTCTCTCCAGTGCCCCTAATACTAGGCTGCGTTATTCTGGTCGCTACTCCTACGGCCTTCGGGGTCTGCTCAAAGCGGACACTCTGTTGAATTTCGGCTGTAACTGGAAAACTGGTAACGGCAAATCCACTCTAGCTGGGTCAGCCAAGTGGGTTAATTGTTGCATTCCTGAATTCAAACCAGGAATTCTTTGGCCACATTCGGCCCCTCCCACTGTCAGTTTTTTCATCAATCTTCACACCATGGGTTGGGATTCTACCAAAGTTGTTGATTGGTTTGTTCTTGCGGATGCTTCTACAATCCTGGCTATGGAGGCCCCTGATACAACTCAGGTCGATTTTCGTTATTGGGCGGGTACCCCTTCTGGAAAGTACTCGGTTAAAACTGAGTATGCTATGCTTCAACAACAACTTCCCCTTCCTTCTATACTGTCCGCCTCTAATTCTTTCTGGAAGGTTCTTTGGTCTCTTCCGGTGCAGCCTAAATGGAAGTTGTTTTTATGGAAACTGCTACACCGCGCTCTTGCGGTTAAGGCGGAATTCAATCATCGAGGAGTTTCGATTCTAGACGTGTGTTGTGACCTCTGTCGTTCGGAACTGGAGGATTTACAACACCTTTTCATAAAGTGCTTGAATGCACGTTCGGTTTGGAGGGGAGGATGCCTCGGCATTCGCTCAGAATTTAATGGAGACCTTTCTCTCTCAAATTGGATCCAAGATTATATCCGACTTTTTATTAGTCAGGATAGTCTTTCTAGTACTCGCTTAGGTACCGTTGTTGGTACGCTTTGGTGCTTGTGGTTATGTCGTAATTCCAGGATTTTTAGGGATCTTTCAGCGTCTCGGCCTTTTGAGTCTCTGTTTCAGGAGGCAATGGATAATCATTCAATTTTTGTCAATTCAGAAGCCCCTACTAGTATCCCGGCTTTTGCGGACGCAGATGGTGGTGCCTCGTCTCCGCCTGGGTTTTACATGGCTCAGCTTGGCCTGACTCCGCATGGGATTGCTCTACTTTCTCTTCAGATAGATGACGCTTGGTCCAAAGATTCTCGACGTGCAGGAATGGGATGGTGCTTGGATAATGATGACCCACTGGATGATCGGATCATTGGAGGTAGTCACTTTGGGGTTTGTTCCTCGGGTTTACATGCGGAAGCGTTGGCTTACATGTATGGGCTACAGTGGGCGTTTGATCAAGGATTTACGTCTCTCGTGGTTTTTACTGATTCCTATCTTCTGGTCTCCCTGCTTCGAGGGGAGGGGCAAGGTTATATTGCTTATATATGGCTCATTCGGAGGATTTTACAGCTTGCCTCTAGGTTTCGGGTTTGCACTATTCACAAGGCGGATCGCCAGCGCGTCCACAGAGTTCATCTAATTGCTTGAGAAGCAGCGGTTAACTCTATTTGCTTTAGTATTAATATGTAATTTCTTGTATGTATCCTTTGTCAAAAAATAAATAAATAAATAAATAAATAAAAAATAAAATAAAATAAAATAAGAAGTCAGAGGCTTCGAATATAGCGGCTCTTCAAATGGGAATTAATCCCCTGCTTCTCACTCCACCAATCATGCGCATCACAACCTTTTGATCATCAAATTAATCAAGATCAATGGCCTATTTACACCCAGCTTGTGCTCACGCATCAATAGGTCACTTGGAGGTCGAATGGGCTTCCAGAGGTGATCGAATTGGGATGCGGAAATAAGAGAGCTGCTCCGATGATGTTTGTGTCGTAAGGGGATGCAGCACCTCGGTGTTACAGGGCTAGTAGGCGCGGTTCTTGGTTGGTTGCGGTGGAAAATCGGTTGTTGTTGGAGGTGTTTTGTGTTGTAGATTTCGAGGAGCTGGTGGCTGATTTTTGGTTGTTGCGTGAACAGGGGGACAGGGGAGCTGCTGGCCAAAACAGGGCACGACATCCGCGCCCGCGCTGCTGGAGCCCGCACCCGCGGGTTTGGGACCACACCCGCGACAGCTTACTGCCGTATTTTGTGCAACCAATCCCGCGCCCGCAGTTGGCAGGGCTGCTTTGCTGCTGCGGTCCGGTGCCTGCTCGGGGCTTCTTGATGGGGAAAAGGTAAAGCAGGCCGTGGCTTGTGGTGATTTAGTGCTGGTGGGTGAGGGCTGCTGATTGGTGTTGCTTTAGGGATGATGGCTGATTGGTATATTTGTGATTGGGGAAGCAAGAGGGAGTGCGTGAGTGAGAGGTTGTTTGGTTGTGAGGTGCGAGAGATTCTTGGGGAGGAAGATGTGCTTGGCCTAGCAAAATGGCTTGACCAAGACAGATATTTATCCTTTGAAATCTTTGAATAAAAATACTTCAATTGCTTGGAGTTCCAACTTGAGTTGCTGGTACTCTAGCTTCCCGTACTCGGTTTTGTTGACTTCCAAAACTCGTGTTAGGCTTCCTCCTCGACATTTGAGCCTCGGGAAATCCCGACACACCTACAAAACAAGCCAAACAAACTGAAAAGCAAGAGAATAGAAAAGTAATGCGTAAAATGATAAGAAAAACCATTAAAAGCACGCATTTCTCTTAATTAATACAAAAGCACCAAAATCAAGCTGTATTACCTAAAAACATGACATAAAAGACTAAAAACGAGCATAAAAATATGAAGAAAACATAGCCTAAGAGTGTCGTAAATGGCACGCATCAAATTCCCCCAAGCTAAAATTTTGCTAGTCCTCGAGCAAAACAAAAACAAGGGAAAGAAAATGACAAGCTTATTCAAACAAACAAAAGAAGAGAAGAGACAAGAATATACACGAACTCACTTTCATAGGAATCACAGTCAATTTTAGCATCTAAAGACAAGCCATTTAAACCCCTAGATCGCCCTTGAGGACGAGTGATGCTCTCGTAAAGGTTTCCTAAGAGATTAACCTATAACTCTCGTAATAATACAAACAAGGCAAATCATGAAAAAGAAACCAAAATACAAGGAAAGAAAACAAATGTTCATGAAAGGACTTTTTCAATTGTACAAGCACAAGTGAATGAAATCTTTCTGAACAAGTAAGGGAGTGCACGTTCTAAGATATCTAAGGTTGATTGAAACATAGGATAAGCTAAGCATAGAGAACTAAAGAAACACAATTCACTTTCATCTCAAAACACTTTTAGCGCATTTTCCCAATTGGCTTCAAATCTTCTTTTAGTGAGCGTCTCTATAGTTCCTCGAAGGAACAAGAAAAACAAATAGATTTAAGGTTTCTCGACATCTTGACTCTGCATCCCCTCATAATGCCCTCCCCCGATATGTTACTCAACCTCTAGGTCAAAAGGGATTTCCCAAAGGTTGTAACGTAAGGGAAAAAGGTTGAGGGTAGGCTTAAAATTTAGAATTTGGTGGTATTCCTAATTAGTGAAGCAAAAGGGTGATCAAACCTTCTCCTCATAACAAAGTAATCACCAAACAAAAACAAACATACACCCCTAAATTTATTCAAAGCTATAACCACGATCATATATACAAAAAGCGTAAGAACGCTTTCCCCCAAGCTTGAACAAAGCATTGTCCTCAATGCTTAAAATAGGGAGAAGCATTTACATCAAAATGTTTTTGAACTTTTTCATTTTTCACTTTTTACAATTTTTGCCAAAGATTTTTGAATTTGCTTTGCTTTTTCTCATTTTTTTCAATTTTTTTTTCATTTTTTACTTTGTTCATTGTCCTCGCCTCTTTTAACTATGGACTGCTTTTTCAACTTTGCATTTGAATGTCCTTGCATTTTTTAACTTTGGACGGATTTTTCATTTATTCACTTTCCATTATTCACAAGATATACAAAACACAAGATTGCTTACAAATAAGAACCCATATCCAAACTCATATACCACAATCTCCAAGAACATGATCATTTGCTTCACAAAAACCAAAAATGGAACAAAAAGAAAAAAAAGACTCAAAGTTCTAAAGATGTGTCTTGGAAAGAAGGGTAAAGGCTCAAATGGTTAGCAAGTAGGCAAGTGGAAACCTAAGAACTAAAAAGAAAGAAGATTATCCTAGAAAAGAAAAATTACCACCCCGAAAAGATGCTTTTGTCTTTCCTAGATGGTTCAGTCTCGTGTTTTAGAATTATGAGTCCAGATTCAAGATTAGGTCCGCAATAGTCAAGGATCCATGCCGCTTATGCAAGTGATTGTAGAAGGCTAGAAAATCATGAGACCTCACAAGTTTGTGGAAAAAACTCTCGAAAAGCTTCAAATTCACCAAAGGGGAACAATTGCAAATTTTCAAAAACAATAGAATCCGGCTTCAAGGTCCCAATAGTTCTAGACGACTACCTTAGCATGTCCTATCCTAGAGTCAACTAAAGTTACTCTCAAACCGTGCACACCGTTACCATTTAAGACGAAAAGCATTCAACTATACAAGTCCAAAAGTATTATGTCCGAAGCAAGAACAAAACAAAACACATTGCAAATTTGCCTTGAAAGAAACAAAAATCTTTTTGGAGTTTTTTTTTTCAAAATAAAGAACATGGAAAAGCATATACAAAGGTGCATGGCATTTATGAATAAAAATCCCGCCAAACATGATAAAATACCCTCCCCCAAGCTTGAATGAGACAATACACTCACATCATAAATCAAATACTCCATGGGAGGGGAAAACAAGGATATCAATCCAACAATACCAACACATGTCCAACAAGGCATCAACTATTAGAGAATGAGCAAAGAAAGATATTACCAGATGTTAGGTGGGTGTAAATACCCGCAAATGACCCAATTCAACCTTTCAAGCTAATCTCCTCAAGAATTGAAACTTCCTTTCCATATGCTAGCAAAATAAGAGTTAATCTTCCTTGATTCTTGATTCAAACCAATGCACCAAAGTATATCATGAAGTCATGTACCTAGCAAAAGGAACACAAACAGTTCCATAAGAGAAAATCTATTCTAAAAAGAAAAGAAAATGAAAGCAATAAAACACGGGTTACTTCCCGAGAAAGGCTTGCTTAAGGTCTAAGCTTAACCGCTCTAGAAAATAATAATTCAACACACGCAAGAGCTTGTCAAATGCACTACTACACATTTCATATGATAAACAGTAGGAAAATAACGGAATGAGAACGTGCAACAAAATTGTTGCACGCAAGTGAGAAGGGAGATGCTAAAAGAAAGAAGAAGAAGGATCAAAAGGAAAATGAAGAAAATAAGAAGAAGGGGGGATAAAAGAATGGAAAGAAAGAGAAAAAGAAAAAGGCAAATCCTCCTCACTAAAATATTTTTCTGTGGCAACATCACCTTTTTCTCAACAATAGACGAATGAGGGACATTAAGATCATCATAGACAAGGGGGTCACCAATAAGCTCATCAACAAAGGAAGGGAGGGATATAGGAGTGTAGGGGATGTGGTTGAAATTGCTTGAAAAAGGGACATGAGAAGAGGGAATAGGGGCTATGGTCTCAGAAATGAACTCTTCCTCACCACCATGCCTCAAATCACCAATAAGAGCATGAAAATCAATCATAGAATCCTCAAAAGAAGAACACTCATGATCATCATCTCCCTCAAACATCCAACTTCCAAGAGGAACAACATAATCCCCTTCACTACAATCATGAATAACAACTCCCTCAACTTCCTTAAAGCCTAAAGTCTCAAAGCCATGCATGAACGGATGCAAATTCATTTCAAACTTATCTCTCTCCCATGAAGCATTCTTAATGAACTCACTCAAAAGGATATGGGTTTTCATTTGACACTGAAAGAACACATTGGGCATAACCTTAATCGAGTCCAAATACTCATGGATAGAAGAATCACAATCATGCATAAGAGACTCATCAAGATGGGAAGTAGGGTTGAGGTTATCAAAATCGACAATTTCTTCATTCTCAACTCCTTCACCATCACTCAAATGATCACCAATGGGATCCTTACACTCTCTTGGTTGCTCAAAATCATCATTATCATCCTCAACATACACATTACATTGGGGTTTTTCGCATACAATCATCAAGAATGACAACTGGCTTTCTAACTTATCTCATCTTTCCTACTCAATACACTCCTCATTCTTTTTCATCATCTCTAATTGACTTCTCATAGAATTAAGAATCATCTCCTTACTAGGCCCAAGCTCATTATCAAGCTCAATACACCTAATTTGAGATTCAAAAGTAGCAATAAGAGATTCAAAAGGTGTAAAAGGTTGAGGCTCACCAAAAGAAAAAGATGTACAACCAAGATTGGAAGAATCAACATTAAGATAATGAGCATATACATCACATTGGGGAGTGGGGGCACAATCAAACACATGAGATTCATCATTAAGGGAACGAAGCACATCACAATAAGGCATGGTAAATAATGAAGAATATTGAAATACACCATTAGCATAAACTTGAGCATGCACCTCATTATCATGAACAAAAGGGGAAATAGAGTTGAAATCATGAGTTCTAGGTTCACTTAAGGGATCATGTAACAAATCACGGGAAATCATGCTAACATTAGAAGAATCAAGACATTACGCATCAATATTAAAATCATGATTACCCCTATT
The DNA here is from genome assembly GCF_948465745.1 of Chenopodium album. Classification (NCBI taxonomy): domain Eukaryota; kingdom Viridiplantae; phylum Streptophyta; class Magnoliopsida; order Caryophyllales; family Amaranthaceae; genus Chenopodium; species Chenopodium album. The sequence continues at coordinate 49,499,629 of NC_137838.1, forward strand.
ATAAACATCCCTAGCAAACCAAACATGAAAATCTCAAGCATCCTCAATTGACAATGCTATAAATTCACCATCATTCATGCATTCAACTTCATTCCTAGTTTGCTCAATCAAACAAAATTAACAAATCTCACAAGCCTCCCAAATATTACAACAATTATAGTCTAAAAATCCCTCAAGTCTAATGAAATATTCACGAAAAGGCTTATTATCATCTTGAGAAAACGATAGACATGCAATTTTTTTCACAAAACAAACAAAAATAAAATAAAAGAAAAGTATGTACAAAGACCTAGACTCAAGCAATCAAAAGCACTCAAACATAAACAGTGTTCCCCGGCAACGACGCCATTTTGACGAGGGGAAAACTAGGTCGTTATCTAATCCTCCCTAAGTTAAACTAAATTTATAAACACTTAACAAACCTAAATACGAGTATAAAGGCAATTCCAGGGTCGAACCCAAAGGAACGGTAATGTTCAAGAACTCTCAATTATGCGCCTAAGCTAGGTCAAATTCGAAGGTAAGAGGTAACACTAACAACAAACAAAACAAGCAACCTAACAAATTAAACACTAGGAATGGGGATCAACAAGTAATCATGTCAATTGCAACAACTTGGGAAGATCATGCCAATCAAAGGTTGTGAAGACTAATGATAAGAGCAATCAATTAGAATCAAAGAGCTATCTCTTAATTATTAAGCTAGGGTTCATTATGAATAACAAACTAAGAAAATCACAATACAAACAAATCAATAATTGCAATTCCTAAATCAATTGGTCGTGTCATTAGCAATTACAATGCAATCTAGTATAATTCTCAAGGCCTAATCGAATTACACATATGTAAACTTCCATTGATCACTTTAATCTCAACAATCAATCAACACAATTCCCCAATTAATCACAATCAATCAATCATACAAGTTTCACCCAATTCCTAGCCAAATAACTACTCAAGAATCATCATCTATCAACTAACAACTAAGGAAATCAAGAATCAACAATATATCAAGAACAACTACACTAATCAAGCATCAGACATCAAAATCAAATCAAACAAACATGAAATTAAACAAAGCAATAAGGTGAGATAGAGTGAGAAATGCTCATTGATTGATTAAGAAGATTTTCAATTCAATTGTCACCATTAAATCTTCAATATCTCATACCACCATTGAAATCCCTCATTTTCTCTCTCTAAAACTACTCCTAAAACTAACCCTAGATCTAGAGAGAGAAGCTCTTAACTAAGCTAAGAAATATGAGATCTAATTCTAATTCTCTAATTGTTCCCCTAAATTTACCCCAAAATGGGTATTTATAATTACAAGGGTAAAAGAAAATAAAAGGGAAAATTAAAGAAAAGGAAAATAAAATAAAAGGAAAATAAAAAAGAGAATTAAAAGAAAAGAAACCAAAATAAGAAGGCAGAGGCTTCGAACATAGCGGCTCTTCAAATGGGAATTAATCCCCTGCTTCTCACACCACCAATCATGCGCACCACAACCTTTTGATCATCAAATTAATCAAGATCAACGACCAATTGACACCCAACTTGTGCGCACGCATCAATGGGTCACTTGGAGGTCGAATGGGCTGCCGGAGGTGATCGAATCAGGATGCGAAAATAAGAGAGTTGCTTCGATGATGTTAGTGCGGTAAGGGGGTGCAGAAGCTCGATGTTGCATGGCTGGTAGGTGCGGTTCTTGGTTGGTTGCGGTGGAAAATCGGTTGTTGTTGGAGGTGCTTTGTGTTGCGGTTTGCGAGGAAATGGTGGCTGATTTGTGGTTGTTGCGTGAATAGGGGAACACGGGAGCTGCTGGCTGGAGCAGGACACGACAGCCGCGCCCGCGGAGCTGGAGCCTGCACCCGCGGGTTTGGGGCCACGCCCGTGGTGAGCCCGCGGACAGATCGCGATGGCTTACTACCTTTTTTTGCGCAACTGATCCCGCGACCGCGGCTGGAAAGGTTGCTTTGCTGCTGCGGTGCGCTGCCTGCTCGGGGGCTGCTGGATGGTGAAAAGGTGCAGCAGGCCGTGGCTGGTGGTTATTTAGTGCTGGTGGGTGATGGCAGGTTATTGGTGTTGCTTTGGGGATGATGGCTGATTGGTATTGTTGTGGTTGGGGGAAGCAGGAGGAAGTGCGTGAGTAAGAGGTTGCTTGGGTGTGAGGTGTGAGAGATGCTGGGGGAGGAGGATGTGCTTGAGTTGCTTGTACCCTAGCTTATCGTACTCGGTTTTGTTGACTTCCAAAACTCATGTTAGGCTTCCTCCTCGACATTTGAGCCTTGGGAAATCCCGACACACCCACAAAACAAGCCAAACAAACCAGAAAGCAAGAGAATAGAAAATTAATGCGTAAAATGATAAGAAAAGCACGCATTTCTCTAAATTTATACAAAAGGACGCAAATCAAGATTTATTACCTAAAAGCACAACATAAAAGACTAAAAACAAGCAAAAAAAAATACAAAGAAAACCTAGCCTAAGAGTGCCATAAATGACACACATAAGAGACAGCAGGGTCTGTCGCCAGAAAATAACCCTGTCACCAAACGACATTGTTGTTGCACAGCGACAGAGCCATCGCATGGCGCTGGCACTGTTTTCTTAGCGCCGGTTCCTACATGCCTCAACAGCTTTCTGTTCTTTAAATTTTCTGATTTTTTGTAATGCTTTTTCGATCCTAGTTGTGAAAGATATTTCCCAAATTTCCTATGTGTAAAAATCCAATGTTTTTTACGCATTACGGATGGTCTATCCAATGCGGACCTTTTTAAGCTTATGCCAATAATGTCAATCAAAATTACGCACATGAATACTTAGAACATTTCGAGTCTCATCCACTCATTCTAAATTATTGCCAAAACAAATTTTAGGAATTAAAATAGAAATCCTCCCCAACAGAGTCGCTAAAAAACTGTAGGGAATATTTCAAGCATCCCACATTTGAGCCCCACTGTGATCATACACTTAAACATGGTGGCGTCCAAAGGGAACGAAGCTAGAGTAAAAGAGTCGCCAACAAGTTTTAGGAATTTGTAAACCGTTCACAAGGTGAAGGTACACCCCTTCAGGATCCATGAGATCATTAACTCCATAGTGGTCTGGAACCATGACTGGGTATTCGAGGATGAATGTACAAATCCAACCTTAAAGAGATTGAACCTACCCTAAAAATAGGTTTCTACTTTATTTTTCTCATATTCATGTACACTTTATGACTAACATACAATCAATATATTAATCCTAAACCTGTTTAATCTGTGCTGGTTAAATATTAATGCACAGGCAATCACTTGAATTATAATCACATTATCCTAAATAAGATTATTTATTATCTTATTAAGCATGATTACAAGTACAAATCCCTTTAAACCTACATAAAAGGCGTGATCAAGCAATGAAAACAATAACATATCAAGTAACAATAAATTATCATCATCAAAATAACATTCTCATCAAAGCATAATAATATTAGCAAGATCCTAGGCATGATACTAACAAGATTAATAACAAATCCTAGCATGTCACTAAATAAAAGATCAAATCTTCACCCCTAGCATGATACTAACATGATATTAGAAAGAATAGGAAGCAACCTAAATATGATACTAGAAAGCAATAAAAGCATCCTAAAATGATACTAGAAATTAAAATAATATAAACATGCTTTAAAAAGAATAGGAAGTAAGCTAATAACTTACTTTGATGCCTCGTATATCTTTTTAATAATAAAATACACGCGTTAGTAACTTCAAGGAAAATAATAAATCAAACAATTAAAATAAGGAAATTTTGATTTTTACCACCTTTAAATAACGACTTTATTGAATTTACTGACTTTACTGTCAAAAAAAAAAAACAACTTTATTGAATTTACCACCTCCAAAAAAAAAAAAAAGATTTACTTTACCACCTTATAAAAAAATTAAACATCAGTTTTCCCACCTAAGCCTAACTCCGGTGACGGAAACCGCTAGTGGGGCCCGCCATAACTGCTAGTTTTTGAAATTATCCCCAAATTCTCTTGATTTTCCTTCTATTTAAACCAACCTTCTTCATTTCCACATCAAATTGTTGAAGATTGAAGTTTTTTGTGATTTTCTTCACAAATCCTTAATTTGGGTAGTAAATGAGCCAAAGTTCATCTTATAATTTGCTTATAGCTTGGTTTTTGGTCTGATTTGTATCCTTAATGCTTAAGGATTGGAAACAAAAACGTGTTTGATCTTATAAATACCGAATCCGTGGATGAGCAACAACAATTACTCGTACCTGAGCTGCTTCAATTTCTGTTTCCTGAACCTGATTGTTATATGACAGAGGTTTTAAAAAACAGACGGCGACGAAGAATAGATCCGACTTCTGTAAAAAAAATTGTTCTCGTAATTCAGAGGTAGTATTGTCATTTCTACTGCCAAATTTTCATTGAAGTTAATTGTATTTGAACACAATTACCATAATCTAACCCTAATTTTACTGCCCAATTGAAATATCAAAAACCCCCAAATTAATTTACACTTACATGAACCCTAATTATTTACAATATGAAATTAGGGTTGAATTAATAACATAAAACATGCAATTTCAATTATACTTAGCAATTGTAACACAATCACGCAAACAATTACAAAAAATTACAACAGAATTCATGAAAATTGCTTACCTTTTCGCTGTTTGTCGTTGAACAGTTCAATTGATTCAGGGCCGAGTACAATCTTCAATAATTTGATAATTTGAGGATGTGGGATTGTTAAGGATCACCCAAAATCAGAATTTGTGAAGAAAATGGCAAAAAAAAACTTCAATCTTCACGAAATAGATGTAGAAATGAAGAAGTTAGGTTTAAATCAAAGGGAAATCGGGAGAATTTGGGGATAATTTCAAAAACTAGCTGTTAGGGTGGGCCCCACTGGCAGTTTTCGTCACCAGAGTTAGGCTTAGGTGGGAAAACTGATGTTTAATTTATTTATGAGGTGGTAAAGTAAATCTTTTTTTTTTTGAGGTAGTAAATTTAATAAAGTCGTTATTTGAAGGTGGTAAAAATTGGAGATTTAGGACCAAACCCTCATAAATTATCACCTTTCATGTCCAGGGCGAAGGCAACTTCAAACTTGGCCAGGTGTGTCTAGAACTTGTGAATGCGGAATTTTGTAAAAGGGAAGGTTTAGAAAGAGGGAGAAGAATAAGCTATTGCTTGAGAATTATTGATGATTGTTGATGAATGTGAATGGGGAAATACGACCCTATTTATAGAGAAAATTGTCCAAAAATGATAGAAAAGAATTAGAGTTTGAATCAGAATAAAACTAGCTCCTGTCACGAAAGACAGGGCCCAGCGCGAAACGACAAGCATCACGCATGGTGACAGACTCTATCATTCGGCGACAGACTTGTTGTTTGGCGCTGGCTACAAGATAAAACGCGCATTTGTACGAAATCCTTTTTTAATATAATTAAACAATTAAACTCCGTTTTTATTAATTTTAAATCAGATTTATCATAATAACACACTTGTTTTATTTAAAATCAAATTCATTATTTTTCTAAAAAGATAATTATCAATCTTTACTCTATTAGAACTCAAAATTACATTCAACACTATTCTAGAAAATTAGAATCAATCCCACTAACTTTAGGAATAATAATCAATGGGGCCCTCCACTAGATCACTGGCCCACAAAACTATTTTAGACCCAATTTAGTATTTTGGCCATAACTTCCTCATTATTCATCGGAATTGGGCATAAAATATATCATTGAAAAGCTTTTTGTGAGCTCCACCCAACTACAATATTATTGGACCCTTATCATGGAATAAGATAAATTGGAATGGCTATTTTCATAAATAGAGTAGATTTTTATTAAAACTACCGCACCACAAGACTTTTCACACTTTCACTTCGTTTGATAATCAAGAAACGTGAAAAGTAATCATCACTGGGTTTGGTTTTTGGGGAGACACATTTGAGTGTCTACAATTACTAGTCCCAAGCTTGGCAGGGGGAGCTATTAGTGATTGAGGTGAAGAAGTTTGTGGTGTTCTTGTTATTCACACAATTTTGGTGGTGTTGAGAAGTTGTTTGTTCTTTATTGTGCTTTATTTTTGATGATTTTGAAAGTTGAATTTTCTTGTAAAAAAATATCATGATGTGAAAAAAAAAGTGAACTTTACAAGAAAAAAAAAAGAGAGCTAAAGAAAAAAAAATTGAATAATGTTCAAATTTCCTAGAGAATGTTCAAAAGAACAAGAAAAATTGAGTTTCAATGGAAACATTTCAAGTGCTAATTAATTCAAAAGTTTATTTGATTCGCTCAGTTCTTGATTATTATATTCTTATAAGCGAAATTGTAAGAGTTGGGATGTTTGGTGAACTTTTAATTGGTCATTATCTTTTTTTGACCTTGTTCATGAATATTAGTATTTTTCTCCCTTAAGCATTGCTTTTCTCTCACATTTTCCCAAATATTTCTTACCTTTTTCCCAAGCCTTACATTACAAGCTTTAAAGACCTTCTGACCTTTGTGCATAGAGTTGTGTGAATGTGAAATCAGTTGCTTATGAATGCAAAGAATGATTTGATATATTCCGAGTCGACTATTTAGGTTAAATGAATGTCTTTCAAACACACGATTGTTGTGAGTTGGGAGGGCATTGTTCACATAAAAGGGTTAGTACGGAGAGTGATCAAGTACATTTTTTACTCGCCACATAAATAAGAGTTGAGTGTGTAAGCACTAGTCTTGAATTTTGTATGCTTTTGTGGTTTGCTCTATTTGACAATTGTTAGGAAGGATGTGTAGTTGACTGGATTTGATTGGTTGGCTTTGATGAATACTTGTTAGATTTTCCTTGAATTGGTTATATTTGGTTTTGATTGATTTGGGGTGAAGATTGTTTTATTTGTTCATTGATGAGCTTTTTGCTTTGAGCAAGCAAAGGTTTGGCTTGGGGGTGTTTGATATATCCATTTTATATAGTAATTTATCCCTGTCACTTGGTCATAATTAGGAGTATTTTAAGCTCTTTAGAACCACTTTTATTTTCTATTATGTCTTTTCTAGTGTTTTTGTAGTTTTGGTATTGTTTTATAGGAAATTGCAGGTTTTGAGCATTTTCCCGAATTTATTTGGAGCCACTACAACCATTAGAAAAACACGACCGTCTTCCATACTTATATATTTCCCATTTATTTTACTTCATATTTGTTACATTTTTACGAATAGTGTTGACACAATTATGTTCCTGAAATTGTTAATTTACATATTTACCCTAATATGCATTTGTTTTATTTTTATAAATAGTGTTCATGCCCCTTAGTAAGTTTATATACTTAATAGTTCGCCCACATTAATAATAACATACTCTTTTTATTTTTTGAACTGTTAAAAATAGGGTGCAAAAATTGCGTTAAAAATATTTGCTTACATATCTATTAACTATTACTAAAACAGAAGTTGCTGACGTCACTAGTGCCCACGTGTCGGTTTCTCAATAAAAAATTTCCCGCCTAAATGCACTGATGATGTCATTTTTTATTATTATTTTATTGGTAGAGTTATCTTATTTAACATTTTTAAAATTAAAATATTGGAAGCTTCTATATTACAACTAAAACCTATCAATTTATTGTAGGAAATTGCAATTTTAAATAGCACACTAATAAATGACCTCGGACATTAAACTATGAATTAGACAATGTTGAAAAAATACTATATCATAATTTTGATTAAAATAAAAAAAAACTTTAAATTACAAAATTATACGTAATTTTGTATTTACATTCATGTATAATAGCGATTTATTTTAAAATGTACAAATTAAAAATAGGCTTTATATAAACCGTGCATCGCACCGATTTTAACCTAGTTTTTACTAAAGTTGTGACACAAAGTCAAACCAAAAGAACTCTCGAGTATGGCTAGGTATGGCACACGCATTGTGTGTGTTAGCTTTCTTAATAATTTAAAATGTTTAAGCAAACTCTTATGAATAGTGTGTGGACACTTACCTCCCTTAAATATGTGTTAACTTAATTGTCCTCATTAATGTTAATTGTCTCTTTGTTTGAACTTTTATGAATTGTGTGCAGACATATAAACATATGAAATATTTGCTTACATATTTTCTCTCATTGATGTTAATTGCTAACAGCTACAGTTGTGTCATAAGGCCAAGCCGAAAAAGTTCAGTGGATATAGCTAAGTATGTGCATACATTGTGCGCATTAACCACTCTAATTATTCAAAAAATTGTGAAAACTATAATCTTTATTTCAAAACTAAGGGAATAACACGTACTCTTATGGTTATTGTAGACACCCAAATGTGTCTCTCCAAAACCAAACCCAGTGATGAATACCTTTCATGTCATTTGGTTATGGAACAAAGAGAAACTATGAAAAGTCTAGTGATGAGGATGTTTTTATTAAAATATCTCTTCTTTCTGTTTTTGAAAATGTTTCTTTTCTTACCCTATTTTTGAAAAACGTGCATTTTAGTTTACTTTGGTCCATGATAAGGGTTCAATAATGGTGTGGTTGGATGGGGCTTGAAAATACCTTTCCAACGATATATTATAAGCCCAATTTCGATGAATAATGAGGAAGTTATGGCCAAAATACTAAACTGGGCTTGAACCGGATCTTACCTACGGCCCAATGATCATGTGAAGGGTCCAAAGGTCTAATCCTATTCCTAAACTAATTAGGATTAATTCGAAGCTTCTATAAGTTTTTAAAATATCTTAATTATCTTTTTGGAAAAGATAAGATTAAACAATGAATTAAATAAAAACTTTCCTTTTTTAAAACTTTCCTTTTTCTTAAATCCTAATTCTATTCGAAATTTAAAGATGTTCAAAGACAGTTAGATTTTATTTTCGTGCCTCATAATCTTTATCCAAATCTTATATGGTTGGATAGATCTTCAAATAATCTTTCCAATGATATATTATAATATTAAATCCGAGCTATAACGAAAAAGATATGAATGAGATACAAAACTCTATCCAAAACTGACACCGTTCCACTATTTCGGATAGATATTATTATCTACAAAAGATTTTAATTCGATTTTAATTTGGTTGGAAAGTAGATTTCAAGAGATTTCCAACGACATATTATATGCCTTATTTGGAATTTTGGATTAAAAGATATGATAAAAACAAAACGCGTGAAACTGATTATTAGCGCCTTACGCCAAGCATTAGCATCGAGTTTTATTCTCGTTGAAACTCTAATTCATTTATTTATCCATCCGACTGTTTTTCTCTATAAATAGACTCTTAAAATTTTATTTTCAATCATCAATTTCCATCAATTCTCATCAAATATCATCAATTCTCTAATTCTCTCTTTCACCAACTCTCATCAAGAATCTCTTGATTACACTCTCTCTCTCTTTTCTAAACAAGCCTTTTGCATACAAAATTCCGCATTCACAAGATCTAGAAACACCTAGCCAAGTTCGAAGTTGCCTTCGCCCTAGACATGAAAGGTTTTAATTTCTGAAGGTTTGGTCCCAAATCTCTATTTCAATTATTATTTAATTTATTTTATTTTATATTTTTCTTGAAGTTACTAACGCGTGTATTTTGTTATTAGAAAGAGGTGCGAGGCATCCAAGTAAGTGCTTTAATTGATTTTATTGATGTTATGATATAGAAATCTTGCTTGGATTGTTATTTTGATTCCTAGTATCATGTTTAGGATGTTCCTAGTATCATGTTAGGATGCTTTCTTCAGTATGATATTTAGGGTGATTTGTTTATATCAATTATGATTTCTAATTGTCAGTATAAGAAATATATTTCTACTAACAGCTAGAGCTTAATGACAAATATATATATTTTCTCTCTCTAACATTGAGAGTTTCTCTCACTTCTCGTGAGCTTTCCCCAAACAAAACCCTAACCCTAGCTTCTCTTCTTCTTCTATAGTAACTCTGCTCCTCGTTTTTTTATTCCAAGACAGCTAAAAGACAAGTATCTTTAGTTACTCCTCGTTTATTGAGGCATGCAACTGCCTTTCCCAGTTTCCTATGCCCATAAATCTTTCCTTTATCCAAAAATCTTTCCAAAAACTTCTCATATCCCCCCTTTTTTTTTATTAAGCCAATAGAATAGAGTTAGTGTTTACTCTTCTTTATCGAGCCCAACAAATAGGATTTTTAGTCTACTGGGGGAAGTAATCGTCAGATCAATGAATGCTCGTACACCTGTTCTACATGCATTCAACCTTATTGTGTAATCTGGGAGTTTTTCGGGTATAAATCAAGGTCTTGCCCGAACTTCTTACACATCCCTGTCTTCTCTACTTCCCTTTCTTTTCTTCCTTAATTCCCTCTGTTTTCTTCCTGCTATTATGGAGAATAATCAACCTCCTCCTCATAATGGTAATCTAAATCGACCACACAGAATGGGTATCCTTATCACTCCCCCTCCAAACTTTAATGCCCTAGGTGTTATTAACTTCAACCGATGTGTTATTGGGGTTTTCATAGGCCCCAATCCCCCATCAGTTGCTTTTGTTCAGCAAGTCATTAATCAGCGATGGACCACACGAGGGCATGTGCGTGTGCACCACTCGGTTGATTATTTTCTTTTTTAATGTTTGTTTCCAGGTGACATGGAAGGGCTTTTGCGACAAGCAACAACAACTTTTAAAGGGCGCCTTATCAACTTAAGGAGATATGATATCACCCTCATACCTCAGCAAGTTAACTTCTCTACAGCTAGCATTTGGGTCCGTGTTTATGGCTTGCCTTTCCAATTCCTGATGGAGGCATGGGCGCGGAGGATCTACTATCACCTGGGGTATATGGACCAGCTGGAGCCTATAACAAATGGGCGGTTACCTCAAACATCAGAGCTACGGGCTCTTATGGTCATTGATATGACTCAGCCCTTGATTCCGGGCTGCTATGTTCCGGTACAAGGGGGGCGGGTTATCTGGGTATATTTCAGGTATGAAGGAGTCTATCGATTTTGCAAGTGATGTGGTAGGGTTGGGCATAACTCCTCTAATTGTGTCTTAAGAATTAAGGTAGCTGCTAGGCGGCTTACCCGCCGTCTTGAGGCTATTGAACGGGATGGTCTAAGGGTGTTGCACGGGCCCTTAGACTACCCCTATCACACTAACTTCATTTAGGGCTTGCCAGATGTATACATGTACCGCAACCAAGCTGTTAATCTCACGAAACTAGAAGAGCCAGAGGACATGCCTCTAAACCAGAGGAATCAATTCGATGATGCCTCTGACTCTGATTTCAACTCGGATGATAGCAACGACACTGTTTATTTCACAGGTTCAGGGAGTTCTAGTGGCTCCGAGGTGGATGAAGAAATTGTGAGGGTGCAACAAACCACTCAGCAAACTGTGAGGGTGTCCCCGGGTAGACGCTTGGGGCTACGAAGGGATCCCTATGCTGAGTTCACAATGCCAAATTTAAATAACCCACCTTCACCCCTTATTAGTGGATTGTCTTCGAACACTCGAAATGATCAAACAAACCCTTTTCTCACCCCCTACAACCTCTAAAACTCAAACCCAAATCACAACTTTTCACTGTCCCCAACGTACTCCCCTATAAGAACAAGCTTCTAACAAACCAGAGCCGAGGATATGGCTCATGTCTCTCACCAATCCCCCCCTTTTAGGCCGGCTATACCTCCTCAAAACTCAAACTTTCCTTTATCAAATTTTGAATTAGGAGAATCCTCAGCTGCGGCGGAAAGAAGGGGAGAAATGGTATCTCAGCAAAGATCGCTCTTTGAGGTTCTGAGCATTTCAACATGGGCTAGTCCAGACCTTCCACGGCAATCAGGGGATGGGTCAAATGCCGAGTGAGGAGCCGATTAACTTGGCTAACCCAAGTTTGGGGGTAATCTCTGAGACTTATGAAGAGTTTTTAGAATCTAATCATATGAATTTTGTTGAAGCAGAAAGAAGTCTAGTTCGCTCTCTTGCTAATTCGAGAGCGAGGAGAGTGTACCCGGATTGTGCCCGTTCTCTGTTCTTGCCAGACTCCCCGGGCAGCTTTGGAGAGGAATTCCAGAACCTCCCAATGACGGAGTTCGACCCGCCTAATTCAACGGTTTCACAACCACCTTCACAAGATGTTAACGATTTTCTGAAGGATGTGGCTATGATTGGTGTGCGAAAAAGGACTCAAAGTGTCGAGCTATCTCCGCCTAACTCCTGTAATGATGAAAACATATGGGAAAGCTCTTATGAAATGGGATGGGCCGAGAAGAAGCATCTAAAAACACTGAATAGGTTGGTTGAAAAGGGAGGCTTTAACATATGGAAAAGAGATAAAAATGGAGCATTTGAATTCAAGTCGAAGACCATGTTGACACTGCTCGTCAGTGGGGAGTTAAGCCCCAGCCGGGCTTCTTTAGGTGTGGAAGAAAAAAGAAGAGGGGTGCCGCAACTTCCTCAGCGTCTTCAAGTCCGTCCAAGAAGGTGAAAAGTGATGACAAGGTTTCCTCAAAGTTCTATGATGACTTGGAGGACTTTGACATGGAGGTCCAGCAGATTCTCTCGCACTCCATGGTGCTTGACAAGGGTGAGGTGGCTGCACCGGATCAGCCCCCAAGTGACTTATGAAGCTTCTTTCATGGAATTGTAGGGGATTAAACGACACACTTTCCCCTACACACCCTTATTTAGTGTGGCTTATTTCTTCTAAATTACCTACGTTTTTATTTTTATCGGAAACCAAGATGCAATTTAGTAGTGTTAATGATTTAGTTGTATATTTCACCCCAAATTTTTCTTGTGGGGTGGATTCGGATGGGTCGAAGGGGGGTCTAGCCCTTTTTAGCTGGTTTTTAGGTAATGTTTCTTGTGTTGTTTCATCTCCAAACTACATCTTGTGTAAGTTGGAAGAAGTTAATGGTAATATTAGGCATGTTTTGTTTTTGTACGGGGCTTCAAAGATTGAAGATAGACCAAAAGTATGGGAAGAGGTGCTTTTACTTACACACTCCTTTCCATTTGTTTTGATTATGGGAGATTTTAATCAAGTTGAGTTCCTTGATGACAAATTGGGAGGCTCCCCTGTGATCAAAGGATTAGATGCCTTCTCTGATTAGCGTTTGCAAAGTGGTATGTTTGAAGTACCTTTTGCCGGTCCGCGTTACACTTGGTCGAATAAACGACTTTCGGATCAACTTATCCTAGAAAGGTTGGACCGAGCCTACTGCTTGTCTTTTTGGCTCAACGAATTTCCGAACGGCAGAGTTTTCCATGAGCCGATCACAGTCTCTGATCACGCAGAAATTTTGTATGATACCAACCCGACAATGATCCGGCCGAACAGGCCTTACCAAATGGAGCTTTGGTGTCTTTCTTTTCCGGCAGTCAAGGGTCTTCTTGATGATGCTTTTGATGCTCCTTGTGCAGGTTCAGATATGTTCAGACTTAAGACGCGATTATCTTGGACCCGTAAGAGTCTTAAGAAGTGGTTCCTTGATAACAAGCATACCAGGGGTGTGAACTTGAGGAACCTAACCTCAGAGCTTCACAATCAGGGGTCTTTTATTACTTCTCTGCAGGATGGAGTGGCTTATATCACGGCAATTAATGATGCTTTGCCCCTTAGTACTATGGAATTCCATTACTGGAAGCAGCGCCTCAAGGATAAATGGGTTAAGCAAGGTGACATTTCCTCTTCTATGATATTTAACAGAGTCAAAGTTAGGCAGAAAAGGAAGGAGATTATTACTTTGCGCAATGATGCTGATGAGTGGATTACATGCCAAAGTAATATTGAGCTTCTTATTAAAGACTCCTTATTAGATGTTTATAAGTTGGATGATAGTTTTATGGATGGCTTGGGTGAAAGGGTGGATTTAGTTCTGAGGGAACTTGAAATTCCTTGCTTATCGGAGGAAAACCGGGAGGATCTTTTGCGACCTTTCTCGCACCAGGAAATAAGAAAAGCTATGTTCTCTATCCATAACCTCAAATCCCCGGGCCCAGATGGGGCTATTGCTGAATTTTTCCATCAGAACTGGGACAAGCTTGGTAATGATGTTACAAAGGCGGTTTCTACCTTTTTCTCGACAGGGTATCTTTTAAAAGAGTTCAATGCCTCAATTTTAGTGATGATTCCGAAGGTGGATACACCATAATTAGCGTCACAATTGAGGCCAATTAGCTTATGCAATACTATTTACAAGTGCATAGCTAAATGCTTGGTGAATAGGATGAAGGGGCTACTTCTAGAGCTAATTACGGAATACCAACACGCTTTTGTTCCTGGGAGATATATGGAGGATAACATTCTCCTAAGCCATGAGCTGTTACACCTTCTCAATACTAATAAGGGGCAGGTGGAAAAAGCGGCTTTGAAACTTGACATGTCAAAAGCGTATGATAGAGTCAACTAGACTTTCTTACTAAAAGTTTTGCTTGCTTATGGGTTCCCTCAGCGATGGGTCTAGTGGATCTCTTGATGCATCTCTACGATTTCATACAAAATTTTAATTAATGGCCAACTTTCGGATAACTTTATTTCGGAGTGTGGGTTAAGGAAGGGAGATCCGTTCTCCCCTTACCTTTTCCTATTTTGCATGGATATCCTCTCAAGGATGCTGCTCATGGCGGAAAACCTATCCTTATTAAAACGGTTGAAGGTTACTAGACGATCTCCCTCTATCTCTCACCTTTTTTTCGCTGATGATGCTATGATTTTCTTTCAGGTGACGGAGGAATCGTGTGTTAGCTCGATGGACATTCTGGCCAGATTTGGGAATATTTCGGGTCAGCACTTAAACTTGAGCAAATCTTTTGTTAAGTTCGGCTGTCATGTTCTCCCAGCTAAGGCGGAGAGATTCAAAAGCATTCTCAAGGTGGGCTACGCCCCAACCATGGATAGACATCTTGGTGCACCTATTGATTTAGGCCGGGTTAGGAAGACTAGCTTCCATTATCTGGATGATAACGTGGCCAAGAGGATTACGGCATGGGGCTCTCTTCGAATCTCTCAATCGGAAAAATTAATAGTCATCAACTCGATTCTTATAAGTATTTCATCTCATGTCATGAAGTGCTTTAAGTTGCCTTCTTCGATTACAGGGAAAATTGATTCCCTTATAGCGCGCTTCTGGTGGATAGGTAGCGAAGGAAAAGGGATCCATTGGGTGAAGAAGGATTCTATTCACCTACCAAAAGGAATGGGAGGTCTAGGAATCAGATCTATGAGCCACTTGAATGACGCTTTGCTTTTTAAATAGGTCACAAGGATGCATTGCAACCCCCAGTTACTTGTTTCTCGAGCTCTCCACCCTAATCACTCCTGCATGATATGTGTTGGGCGTCCTGTTCCCTTCTTGAAGAAAAACCCCTCCTGGGGTCGAAGAGGTTTACATAATGTTGCTAATACTTTTGTTTCAGGTTATGCGTGGAAAATAGGAAATGGAGATTCTGTAAAGTATGCTAGTATGCCTTGGGTTAATGGGAAAATTCCCCTCGTCAACTCAAATCAGACTCTTAGGGGGATCGCTCAAGGCCGAGTTATAAATTGATCATGCAAAAAAGAATAAAATGTGAGCAAAATGAAAAGAAAAGGATCAAGCATTACCAGGACGATGGAAATTGTTAGGATAATGGGAGAAAGAGAGGGGTAGTTGTTCAAGGTTGAAATGCAACCAAAGAATAGTGGAATGCCTCTATTGTCAGACAACTGTTTGAGTGGGATACGGCGCAGCAGATACTGGCCATGGAATTACTTGCTAATAGGGAGGATGACTTCTTATTTTGGAGCCATCACCGATCGGGGAATTATACAGTGAAGACTGGTATGCTTTCCTCTCCCTTAAAGCATTGCCTAACCAGGTGCAAGGTCAACACCGTGAACTGTTTAGACTCATCTGAAGGCTTAACATTCCTCCAAAATGGAGCCTTTTCCTGTGGAAAATTTATATGAATGGATTAGCTGTGAAGGCTAATCTCCATCATAGAGGGGTTCCAGTAGATGAAGATTGTGAATTCTGCACCAATGAAATGGAGTCACTGCAACACTTATTTCGGTTATGCCCTATAGCCAAGTATGCCTGGAGATCCTGCTCTCTGGCTATTTGCTCTGAAATAGATGAGTCTACTCCGATAGGACAATGGATTCAGAGCTTTATCCTGCTTTTCTATAGCGAGGATGGTTTGGAAAGTAAGCGACTCCACACCTTTATTGGCGTTTTGTGGAGCCTGTGGTTAACAAGAAATGAAAGGGTTTTCAGAGGGGACCAAAATTGGATAGGAACCCTCAAGAGGGTTTAGGAGGAGTACAACAAGGAATTATCTACCTTTTCAAAACCAGATGATAAGCCTAGAGGTAGGGACAACAGCAAGGAAGGGGAGACTGGCCCACCGCCGGGTTTTCTCAGGGTCCATATAGGGTCCCATGGGAAAGATATCTCTCAACCACTAGGAAATGGCCAGGAAATAATAGTTATAACTGATGGTTCCTAGCAAAAACACACTAACACTGCTGGTATGGCTTGGACGTCGACTGTGAATGGCTACACTGTAATTAACCGTGGAGGATATTTTGGAAAGGCATCTTCAGCCTTACAAGCGGAACTTATGAGCTGCCTTGGAGGTTTAAGGTGGGCAAAGGGTGCAGGCTACTACAGGATTACAGTTTATACGGACTCGACAACTGTTATCCAGCTCCTTCAACGGCAAACTACTACAGATATTTCTCTTCTCTGGATTGTCAAGGATATTAGGTCAGCAGGAGCTTGTTTTGAAACGTGTGTGATCTAGAAGGTTAGTCGGGAACAGTTTGCTAGAGCTCATGATGTGGCTAATGACTGCATGGTGAACCTGTTCTCCTTTGGGGATAGTTAGGTTGGTTTGGTTTTCTTTTAGTGCTTTGTTGTAAATATATATATATATATATATATATATATATATATATATATATGTATATATATATATATATATGTATATATATATATATATATATGTATATATATATATATATATATATATGTATATATATATATATATATGTCTATATATATATATATACATATTATGATTTCTATGATGCTTCCTATTTTCTTTCCTAATAGCATGTTAGTATCATATTAGGGTTAAATATTTGATCTTTATTGTTTAATGACATGCTAGGGTTGTTATTGATCTTGTTAGTATCATGCCTAGATCTTGCTATTATTATGCTTTAACATGATTATGATTTATGATTATAATTTTATTATGATGATAATTATGTTGCTTGATATATATTATATTTATTATTATTGCTTGATCACGCCTTTTATGCATGTTTAAAGGGAATTGGTACTTGTAATCACGCTTAATAAGATAATTAATAATCTTGTTTAGGGTTAATATGATTATAATTCAAGTGATCGTGAATAATAGTTTTATTTGTGCATTAAATTCAACCAACATAGATTAAACAGGTTTAACATTTATCCTATTGATTGCATGTTAGTCAGAAAGCACACATGAATACGATCAGAATAAAGTAGAGGCATATTATTAGGGCAGTTTCAATCTCTTTTAGGTTAGATTTGTACCTTCATCCACGAACTACCAGTCATGGTTCCAGACCTATTGGAGTTGACGATCTCCTGGATCGTTAAGGGGTGTAACCTTCACCCTGTGAACGGTTTACATGTTCCTAAAACTTGTTGGCGACTCTTTTACTCTATCTTCTTTCCCTTTGGACGCCACCGTACTTAAGTGTATGATCACAGTGAGGTTCAAGTTTGGGATAATGCTTGAAATATTCCCTACAGTTTTTTGGCAACTCCACTGAGGAGGATTTCTATTTTAATTCCTGAAATTTATTTCGGCAATGATTTAGAATGAGTGGATGAGACTCGAAAAGTTCTAAGTATTTCATGTGCGTAATTTTGATTAACATTATTGTCATATGCATAAAAAAGATCTCATTGGAAAGACCATCCGTAATGAGTTAAAACATAGGATTTTTACACGTAGGAAATTTGAGGAATATATTTCACAACTAGGATCTAAATAATGCTACGCGAAATTGGATAATTTTATCGAGCACAGAAAGTTGCTGAGGTATGTAGGAACTAGCGTCAGAAAACAGAGTTTAGCGCCACTAATTTGACTCTGGCGCCAGGCGACAACTTCTGTTGCCAGGCGCCAAGCCAAATTGTTGGCGCCTGCCTCTGTTTGCTGGCGCCAAGTTCTTCCAATACCGAGCCAGAAATATGCGTTCTAATTTTGACCAGTTTTTAGCACTGTTTGCTCGATCCTACTTCCTGATTGAGTTTTTCTCACTTTTCTGAAACTCATATGTGTTATACATATGGACAATACCCTCTGTGAATTCATGCTCCATCTACCTGATTGAACGCTCTGTGCAACAAAGGGTACATCCGAGAATGTTGAATTCACCAAACCATGGAAGCGAGTTTTTCTTAACTCGCGGTGTCCCATCCACTCGCGCCAACCCTTCATGGTTAGGCTTCCACGCGGTGCATCCGGACAATTAACCATGCACCCTCTTTGACTAACCCATATCCCGAACTTTAGAGAACTAGAGCCATGGTTAGGTTGCAAACTCATTGCATCATGTTGTGACTACTTGACTACTTGTGCATCTCTTATTTGTGCATAATTATTATGTGACTAAACTAACCGTTTGGTTTGACTTGTGTTTGTAAATAAGTCTTAATTAATTAATTAATGACTAAAGGACTTTGCTTAATTAATTAATTAGAGCTAATAAATATGTCTAAAATCGAGTCATAGTTCCTTTAAGTCAACCCGGATTTTTATTCCCGTTTACTGCACAAGCATCAACTTGTTTTGGTCATATCCGGAGTTCTATGAAAAACTACGAGTTGTACAACCTATGGATCTGTAGCCCCGAGTTTTATCTTTAATTTGGCGTTTGTTTCATCCCAATCAAAGTCACAGATCAAAAGTTATGACTAAAGTACCACAGTCTGTCCAGTTTAATGCATATACATGAAGTCTTAACTTAGTCTTTGCTTGGGTTTAGTCACATAGTCTAGCCACATGGTCATGACACAAGTCTTAACATGTCACTTGCACTCACAATAAAGCACCCACTAATATATATATACACCATGACCATGTCTTAGGTTCATGCATGAGTCGGTTTTTTCCGTTATTTGAGTAGGGGGTACATTCTATTCCTAATTTTTTTTATATCTCTTCATCTACATCATCTTTTCATTCTCTACATGCTTTCTCCATATCACAACCTTCATTCTTCCTACCTTCTTCCATCCATGCATGTTGAATCGAGTTTGAGTCATGTGATTGACAAAAAAAAAATGAGGGTAATGATGAAACAAATGCACAAGGCAAGCTTCTCACCAAGATTTCATGCTTTCTTCTTCTTTTTTCAAACCCTTCCCCCAATAAGTCTAGCATAAGCACCCTTTATCCTCCTTGAATTTATTTCTTAAAGTTTGATTTTTACCCTTCACTTTTTAAATAAAATGAGCATTTATTTCCTTGCATATGATCATTGCATTGCATTGCATTAAAAAAAATAAAATAAAAATAAAAAAATCATTGTCGAATTAAGCACAAGGTATACCAATGATTTGAGGCACCCCTTGTAGCCACATCATATTGCCTTTCACCCTTCTAATTTACAATCCTTTCTTCATAAACCACTTTGAGCCTCGTCTAACGATAGACCTTTCATTTTTCAACCTACATCTACCTAACTTTGGGATGGGATGGTGTGTAACTTATGCAATTTTAAATTTCATAAAAAGCTTGGGTGTATCAAAGATTAAAATAGCAATAAAAAAATAAATAAAAGTGTACAAAAGGGCAAGTGTTCCAATGTCTTTGATATGAAAATATCTTTGATATGAACACGTCTCATATTGCGTCTCTTATCAAGTGCTCGGTACCGTGCCTGAGAAACATGAATGCCAAGTGAGTGATAGACCGCATGATCGGGATTGCCCACACTTATTAAAATAAAATAAATGCTAAAGCAAAAGAGAGAGCTAAAAAAGAGTTAAAAGCCTCAAGCATAAAAATATAAAGATTCAAAAGCAAAGTTGTTGCACACCTAGGGGGCTTATCTAGGGTCTTGAGCCTTTTATCCCCTTCTTCTTCAAACTTTAGCCTAACCACGTTACAACCCTTATAAAGACCTTTTTGAGGTATACACACACTTGTGCGAGGTTCGGCTAGAGCTACGTTCGGCTTGATTCCTAACGGATACGTAGACAACCTCACATCGAGGTGCGGCCGTAATAAACATGCATTCATATTCACATTCACACATCATGGTCATATCAAGGGATCTCCTATGCTCATCCCTATCTACTTAGAGCTAGACTTGGGGGCTTGATCCTTACATCATTATCTTACCTAGCATAAAGAGTCACCATCATTTGACTCTTCTTGAAATAATATTTTCCCACACACTTAGCCCTTGTGGCCTAACTTTAGTATCACTTTCACACACTGCACAAATACCTGACCAAATATACTTCCCTTAGGAACCCTTTGTCATGAAATCTTAACACAACGCCGAAACATGCCTTGTCTCATCAAGATCAATCATCATTGCATCACAGAGTATGAAGTACTTAGCCTCCGCGCCTAAGTCGCCTAAATACTTTCATTATCGAGTCAACTAGGATAGTTTAAGATGTTACAATCCTTGTACTGAGAGAGTCAACGTTAACGGATTAAGCTCATTCAACATGCACCTTTGAAAACTTCGCTTCTTTCTTTTTCGTGTCTTTCTTTTTCGGGAGAAAGTCGGTACCCTCCACAAAAATGATGGAAAATTTTTTCTTTTTTGCATTTTTGAGTCCCACTATCGCAATACAATGCACACACGAGTCATGTACACGTTGAGTCATGTCATGATATCACCTTGATTTGAGTCTAACACACGTGTCAAACACTTTGAGTCGAGTCAACCTCGAGTCAATCACAGCGAGTCAAGTTCATACCTTGAGTCACGACAAGTCAATGAGTCAAGCAACCCTAAACCTTAGGTCAACCCTAAATAAAGATAAGCAAAGTCCTATAGTCAAAGATATAAATGCAGGTGCATCCTAGCAAGCGAGGACATTCTCAAATTTCTTTTTTAAAAAAAACCGCGAATATGACACAGAAGATTCCTCCAAGATAAGAGGAGTTACATGGATCAGTAAATTAGAGATGAAGAGCTTTAATTTACAAAAGATTTGAGCGAATTTGGTTGAAAGGAAACGACCAAGCTCAAACTTTGGAGCAAAACCAAGCAACAGCGGCAGCAAGAGCAAAATAGGGAAGACCCGACTCTAGCACCAGACGACAAGGCTGTCGTCTGACAACAACATCTAGCGTCTGGCAACAGAGTTCAGCGCCTGACTCTAGATCCTAGCGTCTAGCGATAGAGCCATTCTTGACGTCATAGATATTTCAGCAGCGACAAAGCTCAAAGCCTCTCAGAATGGTTATTTTGACCTGATACAGCAATTTCGGGTTCCTTGGTACGCCAGTTGTAGACACCTAAAAATGTCTCCCCAAAACCAAATCCGATGATGAACAACTTTTCACCGCCATTATTGGTCGGGTTGAGTATTTAATCTTGGAGTGCATAAATACATATTCCCATTTCATAAACCAAACCAACTTCTAGCCCATTTCCTCAAACCATAACTTATTTTCCACTTTTCGTGTCTTTAAACCCAAAATAATTCATTTCGTGTCCTTTAAAATCATTCATTTCGTGTCCTTTTTATAAAAACGTTTAATATAGTTTATTTTGGTCCATAATCTAGGTCCAATGCTTAAATAGTTGGATGGGGCTTGAAAAGAGCTTTCCAACGATATATTATAGGCCCAAATCCGAGTTATAACGAATAAGTTATGGACAAAATACTAAACATAGCCCAAACCGAACCTAAGCCCACCTGACCTACGACCCAATGATCATGTGGAGGTTTCAAATGATTTAATCCAATTCTTAAACCAATTAGGATTAATTAGAAGCTTCTATAAGTTTCTACAAGATCTTAATTATCCGTTTTGAAAAGATAAGATTAAAGAGTTTGAAATTGAATAAAACTTCTTTTTTTGAAAATCCTATTTCTATCCGAATTGAAAGACATTCAAAGATAGACAAATATTATTTTCTTGCCTCATAGTTTTTATCCAAATTTTATATGGTTGGATAGCCCTTGAAACCATCTTTCCAATGATATATTATAATATCAATTCTGAGCTATAACGGAAAAGATATGAATAAAATGTCAAACTCTATCCAAAACTGACACCGTCTCACTATTTCGGCCATATATTTTTTTGTACAAAATATTTTAATCTGATTTTAATTAGGTTAGAAAGTATACTTCAAGAGATTTCCAACGATATCTTATTTATCTTATTCCGATTTCTGGATCAAAAAATATGATAAAAACAAAAACCGCAAAAGTTGTTGTCTATTGCAAGAGTTTTAATCCGATTCGAACTCGATCTTTTCTTGATTCTTCGACCCTCTTTTTTCCCTATAAATAGAGGTCATATCACCCCTTTTTAAATCATCAACAATCTTGATAATAAAATAATTCTCTTCTCTCTCTTTAGCCTAAACACTAGCCTCCCCATTCTTTCACTATTCCTTCCTTTAAGCACTCCAAGGAGTCTATACTAAACCCGAGGTTCCGTCCTTAAACCAAGGCGTGAAAGGTATTAATAACTGAGGGTTTGGACCAAATCAAATCTATATTTATTTAATTTAATTTTCATTTGTTTTATATTTTTATTGAAGTTACTAACAGTTTATTCATGATGTAGTAATTTAAAGGAACGCGCGGAATGTGAGTAATTAATTAATTTAATTACTCTTATTTTATTTTAATATTGCTAGTATCATGATTAGGTTTATTTGATTTGACTAACAATTTATTGTTGAATTGCTTCCAATATTAATGTTTATTCTATTATTTTTATGATCACCATATTGCATGATAAAGGGAATATATAATTGAAAATTCACGACTAATAAGATAACTTGGACAACCGGTTTAGGTTCCTTTTAATCTTGTTGCTTAATTCAAGTGATCTCAAATATTTTAGAATTATATGTTGCATTAATATTCAACCAATTCAGCCTAATAATAGTTTGGATCAAATTTAATATTTGTTTGCATGCCTTTGAGATCGCAGGAATCATTTTTCACTATAAGAATCGAGTAGAGGCCAATACGGGCGAATGTGACTCCATGACTCACTTCGTACCATCATCCCCGATCCTCCTTTCATGGTTCCGAACCATATGGAGTTAGTAATCTCGTGGATTATGAATGGGGTGTAACCTTCACGGGTCAATCGTTGTTGCCTATCGTGGTTGCCTTTTATGATCCGTGAACGGTTTACAAGTTCCTTAAAAACTTGGTGGCGACTCCCTACTTTCCTTGTCCCTAATCGTGTCCCTTATCGTATTATGTCAATTCCCACTTCCTATGAGTGCCAAGCATATTCACCACATGCTTTAACGTAGGCGCACTTCGAACGACGCCTACACCAGTTAGCCCCTATAAGCAAATTGACATGATTAGTAGTCAGCTCGATTATAATCGTAGTAAGTGATTGACCTGACAAAAAATCGTCTCACTTAGCTTAAGCGCCTAAAACACTGGCTCATTACAAGCACCAACGTATCGGTTTAAAAGCAAGCACTTAAACGACAATATTTCCAAATATGGATTGCCGCGCATTCTTCTTAAACGACAATATTCTCCCCTCATTTGCACTTGTTTGGCCCTTTTTCTAAGCATTTTTACTTAGTTTTGCTTCCTCTTTTCTTTCTCCTTTATCTTCCCTTTTCTTTGTCTTCTCGCTTTGTTCTTATTGTGATTTTCATGCTTATGATTTGTAGGAACCATCGAGATTTTCAAGAGCAGGAAGCTAAGCTCAAGGGAAGCTGAGGAAGCATGATTCAGAAGAGGTTCGGCCGAACCTCCTGAAGGTGTGGCCGAACCAAGGTGTGGCCGAACCTGCTCAGTGGTTCGGCCAAACGTCGAGGTAGGGGCAAGATGAAATTTGGCAGTTTTACAGGAGTGGCCGAACCACAGGAGTTCGACCAGACCAGGATCAGGGAGGTTCGGCCGAACCTACCCTGTAGTCCGGCCGAACCTTCCCATTTTTTCGGTCAGACCTCTCCTTTTATTAGCTGGCTTTGTACGGACTATATAAGTCCCATCTTAGAACGTTTTGGAGACTAGATTAACTTAGTTTTAATTTTTCTACATTTTTAGCTTAATCTAGAGAGAGAAACACTATTAGTCTTCATTGGTAGAAAGCGAAAGTGTGGTTTTCTTCATTGATGAACTTGGATTTTGAAGAAGGAGTTTTGTTCAATCCTTTGTAGACCTTCATCTTCAATTAATGAGTAATCTCTTACTCTTTCTCTTTACCTTTGTTTTTTATTTTGCTTATTTGCTTTGATTTTTCTTCTTTGCTTATTAATCATGTTGATGCTTATTGATTTGATGATTGATATTGTTTTCAATATGATTTGTGAGTAGTCACCTAGCCAAGGGTGTGGGGATGGTGTAGTTGCTAATTGTTCATGCATATAATGTTGGGGTTATGTTAATGGTGATTAAAGTCTTTGCATGCTTGATATTCTTTGGTCTTTCTTGCAACTGCACATTGTTAGTTGATCAAAGATGAGTCTTTACTAACAAGTAACGGAAGTTGACTTAGTTGAGATTCATTACTATCGATAATTCTTTGTTTGCACCTTCTAATATATGGTTCTAATGTGGAAACATAGAGGCTATGTTAGGAGAAACCAATTGACCCTAGAAGACGGTTAGATTGGACCCCTTTACTTGGGTATTCATGCATGTTTAGTTTACCATTGATATGCTACTTTGTTATTGCATGATCAAGCGTCAACTTCACCTACCCATTTCCCTTGGTGCCTAGCTATATTAATTTTAATCCATTTCGTTCTTACTTTAACCTTCTAGTTATTCACACTTCTTGTTCCGAGATAATGAATGCAGTGCTTAGACCCTAGGTAATGAATGCAGTGCTTAAGCATTTCTCCATGTGGTTCGACCCCTCTATTTACCCTATACACGTATTAGGTCGGTAGAGCGTTATAAATTCATTTTATTTAGGCGTAGTCACTCAACGACACGATTATTGCCTTGCCAAATTGGCGCCGTTGCCAGGGAGACGGTTTCCATTGCTATTTCATTGCTTGTTTGAGACTGTCTCATCTTTAATTGGTAGTGTTTGCTACTTTTGTTACTTGTCAGTGCTTACGTTCTTCTTAGCTTTGTTGTATGAACAGAGGACGAACCCGCTCAAGATCTTTGATTCCCATCGATCCAGAGCTAGAGAGGTCTTTGTCCCTACTTCGAAGAGAAGCAAGAGCAAGGAGTAGAAATTCCCACACTCCAGCGAGAGGAGTAAGAGAATTAGAAGATACTCCACCCTCTTTACCCTCAAGAGAAGAATTAGATAGCCCTAAATCATCTTCGAGTTCAGAAATCAACCCTTTCCCAACCTATAAGTTTGAGAGTAAAGAAGGTTCTAAAATGGGAGAGAATACGCCTTTGAGTCGTCTTGGGGCCCCCGAAGCTTTTAGAGCGCAAAGTGGGATCCTAACTCCTACTACTCAAGCCAACAATTTCGAGATCAAGCCTAATTTGATTGCCTTGATTGAGAGGAAACAATTCTCGGGTGGAAAGTTTGAGAGTCCTCATGAGCACCTAAAAGAGTTTGAGAAATATTGTGACACAATAAAGGCCAATGGAGTGACTCAAGAATATATTCGCCTCAAAATGTTTCCATTTTCGCTAATTGGGAGAGGTCTAGAATGGCTAGAGAAGGAGGTGCCCCCTAATTCTCTCACGACATGGGACCAAGTGACTACGGCTTTCTTGAGGAGGTTTTATAACCATAGGAAGACCGCCGAGGCTCGGTCTTTGATTCAAGGTTTTCGCCAAAAGAGTGGTGAGTCTCTAAGTGCGGCATGGGAACGATACAAAGAGCTTCAACGTCAGTGCCCACACCATGGGATACCCAAGTATCAACTTATTCACACTTTCTATGGAGGTCTCACACCTCAAGGAAGAACAAGCCTAGACGCCGCGGCCGGTGGTCCAATCATGAACAAAGGAGAGCATGAAGTGGAGTGTATTATAGAGGAAACCGCAAAGCACTATGATGATTGGTACAAAGGAGAAAAGGATGCTACTTCTAGCAAGGGCGTTTATGCATTGGAGCAAGCCAACGCAATCAACAACCTTTCTACCCAAATCTCCAAAATGACCAAGCAAATGGATTAATTGATGAAAGAAAGGTCCAACCCTCATGGTAATACCTCCCCTTCAACCAAGGGAGGCAATGGTATGGATACTTCCTCCCCCTCTTCTTACAATACAATGCCCCAAGGATGCATGTTTTGTTCTAATTGTGAAACCTATGATCATGATACCTCTCATTGTGTCTATGCTTCTGAAGTTCAACCCCCTTCCCATGAACATGATGGTAATATGGAAAATGGCAATGCTATGAATTTTGCTCCTAGAATGGGAAATGTAGGAAACTTGAGGCCAAACTCCAATCAAATGGGGAATTGGAATCAAGGTGGAAACTGTGGTTGGAACCAAAGTGGTGGTGGTTATGACAACCAATACCATGGTGGGGGAGGCCCTTCCAATTTCAATGGAAGAGGCTACTCTAACCAAAGAGGGTATGGTAATCAAAACCAACAACCTAATTCCCGATACCATGATCATCAAAATCAAAATTTTGGTGACCAAGGTAACATGGGAAATAATCAACAAAGCAATGTTCCTAACCAAGGCACCGGAGGCAATAGGGGCCAATTTGTTTCTAACTATGCCCAAACTAATAGGCCTCCGGGTTTCCATCAACCCCAACTTCCTCCACCTCAACAACCTCTTCAACTTGAAGCCCCTCCAATAGATCTCGTGATGGCTAAATTAGATGCTCTTTTAAAAATGTGTGAGGAGGATCAAAAGAAACATGAAGAGGCCCAAAAACGAACCAATGCTCATATGAAAATTCTTGAGACCCAAATTTCTCAACTTGCATCTAATTCATCCCCTTCTTCTTCTTCTTCTTCTTCTTCTTCTTCTTCTTCTTCTTCTTCTCACATCCCAAGTCAAGGAGTCAACCCAAAACCTTTGTATGCCGTGACAACAAGGAGCGGGAAGGTAGTAGGGAGTGACCCTTTAATTGAGGAAGAACCCCAAGAAGAGGTGGAGTTAGAGAATGAGGGTGAAAAACCCAATGAGCCATTGAGTGTTGCAAAAGAAAAACATGTTGAGGTGCCCAAGGAAAAAGAAGCCACCCCCTTTGCCCTTAAATCGCCAACCAAGAGAGGAGAAGCTACCCTTTCCACAACGATTTGTGAGAGCTAAACTTGATGCCCAATTTGGGAAGTTTTTGGAATTCATTAAGAATTTGCATATTTCCGTCCCTTTTGTTGATGCTATGAAGCAAATTCCCCACTATTCCAAATTTTTGAAAGATCTTTTGAGTGGGAGAAGGGAGTGTGAGACGGTGAGTTTGACCGCCAATTGTAGTGCAATTCTTTCCAACAAACTACCTACCAAATTGAAAGATCCGGGTAACTTTTCCATCCCTTGTTCTATCAATGGCATTGAATTTGATAAAGCCTTGTGTGATTTAGGAGCAAGTGTGAGTCTCATGCCCTATTCCGTCTACCAAAAGCTTAGTGTAGGAACCCTCTCTCCCACTAACATTACTCTCCAACTAGCGGACCGTTCCGTTAAGTTCCCCATGGGCAAAGTTGAGGACATTCCCCTTAAGGTAGGAAAGTTCACATTCCCCGTGGATTTCTATGTGCTAGAGATGGATGAGGATAAGAGGATTCCTATAATTTTGGGTAGGCCATTTCTAGCCACTTCTAGAGCTATCATCGATGTGAAGGAGGGGAAGATATCCTTGAAAATTGACAATGATTCTATTGAGTTTGATTTGAACAATGTCATGCAACAACCCTCCTCAAGTGGTGAATGCTTTAGGGTAGATGTTCTTGATACGGTTCTTGATGAATTTTCTCGCTCCCACTTGCATGCTACTAATGATCCTCTTGAAAGTGTGTTGTTGAATGAATCAAAGATAGGTGATCACAAAGAAGACATACAATTCTATGAGGATTTGCTTGAGGAAAGCAAGAATGAGTGCAAGGGCGCGAGCATGGAAGAAGAGGCTCCTTACATTCATGACCTCTTTTAAGTTGAAGAAAGAGAAGAGAGCCTCAATGGTAAGGGAGCACCAAAGGTAGACTTGAAACCTCTACCTTTGGGCTTGAGGTATGCATTTCTTGGTCCCGATGAGTCTTTCCCCGTGATTGTAAATTCTAACCTAACGGAGGAGCAAACCTTCCTCTTGATCAATGTTTTGAGAAAACACAAGAGAGCTTTGGGTTATACCATTGATGATATCAAAGGTATTAGTCCATCTTTATGTATGCACAAAATTGATCTAGAGGGAGATGCCAAACCCGTTAGGCAAAGGCAAAGAAAGCTTAACCCTTCCATGCAAGAGGTTGTGCGGAAGGAAGTGGCTAAGCTTCTTGATGCGAGAATTATTTACCCAATTGCTCATAGTGATTGGGTATCTCCCGTGCAAGTTGTGCCTAAGAAAGGGGGCATGATGGTAGTGAAAAATGATCATGATCAACTAGTACCCACTAGACTTGTTACCGGTTGGCGCATGTGTATTGACTATCGCCAACTTAACACAAGTACATGCAAAGATCATTTTCCACTACCGTTCATTGATCAAATGTTGGAAAGGCTTACAAGGCATTCCTTCTATTGTTTCCTTGATGGTTACTCGGGATTTTTCCAAATCCCGATTGACCCCAAGGATCAAGAGAAGACGACTTTCACATGCCCCTACGGTACTTATGCGTATCGTAGGATGCCTTTCGGGCTTTGCAATGCCCCCACAACATTCCAACGTTGCATGATGTCCATTTTCAGTGATATGATTGAGGATGAGATAGAAGTCTTCATGGATGACTTCTCCGTTGGAGGAGCCACCTATGAAGATTGTCTATCTAATTTATCTCGTTGCTTAGAAAGGTGTGAGAGGGTTAACCTCGTGTTGAATTGGGAAAAGTGCCACTTTATGGTGGGAAGTGGGATTGTTCTTGGGCACAAAATTTCCCATGCCGGCATTGAGGTTGATAGAGCCAAGGTTGAGGTCATCGAAAAACTTCCTCCTCCCACCAACGTGAGGGAAGTGAGGTCTTTTCTTGGCCATGCCGGGTTCTATCGGCGCTTTATAAAAGATTTTTCAATGATCGCTAAGCCTCTCACATCCCTATTGCAACAAGATAAGGAGTTTGTGTTTGATGATGCTTGTCATAAGTCATTTTGTAGGTTGAAAGAAGCCCTTTGCACCGCTCCTATTGTCCAAGGTCCGGATTGGTCTCTTTCATTTGAGCTCATGTGCGATGCAAGCGACGAGGCCATTGGATCGGTTCTTGGACAACGAAAGGATGGGAAACTTCATGTCATACATTATTTGTCTAAAACTCTCAATGATGCCCAACGAAACTACACAACTACCGAGAAGGAGTTCCTAGCGGTTATCCATTCATTCGAGAAGTTTAGAACCTACCTCATTGGTTCTAAGACAATTGTGTATACCGATCACTCGGCTCTCAAATATTTGATAGGGAAGAAGGAAGCTAAACCAAGGTTGTTGAGATGGGTTTTAGTCCTCCAAGACTTCGATTATGAGATGAGAGACAAGAAGGGAGCCGAGAATGTGGTGGCGGATCACCTCTCAAGATTGGGCGGTGCAAGGTTTGAAGATGATGGCTTGCCAATAGAGGACGCTCTAAGAGATGATGTGCTTTATGTCCTTGAAGTGAAATCGGAGCCGTGGTATGTGGATATTGTGAATTACTTAGCTTGTAGTGCCATACCGCCGGATTTCACTTCGCAACAACGTCGAAAACTCAAGCACGAGGCCAAGAGATACATTTGGGATGATCCCATTTTATTGAAAAGAGGGGTCGATGGTTTGTTGAGGAGATGCGTCCCCAACGACGAGGTTAAAAGTGTTCTCCATATGTCCCACTCTTCTCCTTGTGGTGAGCATATGAGTGCTCAAAAGACCGCCTCAAAGGTCCTTCAATCTATGCTCTTTTAGCCTTCTCTATTCAAGGATGCGTGGATATTTGTCAAAACTTGTGATAGATGTCAACGGATGGGGAATATTTCTAGAAGGGATGAAATGCCGCAAAACCCCATCCTTGAGCTTGAAGTTTTTGATGTGTGGGCTATAGACTTCATGGGCCCTTTCATTTCTTCACATGGGAACAAGTATATTTTGGTCGCCGTTGACTATGTGTCTAAGTGGGCGGAGGCCGTGGCTTCTCCAACGAATGACTCTAAGGTGGTGGTCAATCTTTTCAAGAAAGTGATCTTCCCGAGATTTGGTGTTCCAAGAGCAATAATTAGTGATGGAGGATCGCATTTCAAGCACCACACCTTCGTTCGACTACTTGATAAGTATGGGGTGTCTCACAAGCGAGGGCTTGCTTACCACCCTCAAACGAGTGGTCAAGCGGAGGTCACCAATAGATAGTTCAAGGTGATTTTGGAGAAGACGGTTGCTAGGACAAGGAAGGATTGGTCCTCCAAACTTATTGATTCACTATGGGCTTATAGGACCGCCTTCAAAACTCCAATAGGGACCACTCCCTACAAGCTTGTCTATGGGAAAAATTGTCATTTGCCCGTGTAGATGGAGCATCGAACGCATTGGGCAATCAAGCAAATCAACTTTGATCTCCATAGTGCGGGTGAGCAAAGGCTTCTAGAGCTACATGAGTTAGAGGAGTTGAGGATGAATGCCTACGATAGCGCAAGCATGTATAAGGCGCGAACTAAGGCTTGGCACGATGCTCAAATTGTCAAGAAGGAATTCGTCAAAGGCCAAAAAGTCCTCATATTCAACTCCCGCTTGAAGCTTTTCCCGGGCAAACTTAGGCCAAGGTGGAGTGGGCCGTACATTGTCACGGAAGTGTTTCCATATGGAGCCTACGAAATTTCCCAAAACGGCCACTCTCCTATCAAAGTCAACGGTCACCGTCTCAAGCCCTATTATGAAGGATTCCCAAGTGATGAACCGATTTTTGTGACACTTCTTGATGTGCATCGTCACTTCAACCCTCCTTGATCAACTCAAAGAACGTCGAGCTAACGACGTTAACCAAAAGCGCTTCCGGGAGGCAACCCGAGTTTCTAACCCTTTTATACTTTTTCTTTTCATGTTGCTTCTATTTTTCCATCTATAACTTTGGATTGTTGGGATTTTTGAGTTTTGATTGTGCTTGGGTTTTAGATATGCTTTGCATCTAGCATGATTGTATGGTGTTTAGATGTGTGTTAAGGACTATTTTTACTTGCGTGATTCTTTATGGGAGTTTGGCCGAACCACTTCATGTTCGGCCACTGCAGCATTTTCAAGGATTTATGGCAACATTCTGCCAAAAACAAAAATATTGCATTCTGGCAGAAGGTTCGACCGAACCCCTGGGAGGTTCGACCGAACTTATACTGTAGTGCGGCCGAACTTTCCTAGGTTCGGTCACTCCTTAATTTCTAGAAAATTTCAGCAACTTTCTGCCAGAATTTGCAAAATTGAAGTTCCAGCACAGGTTCGACCGAACCCCAGGATGGTTCGACCGAATTTAAACTTTAGTGCGGCCGAACTTTCCTGGGTTTGGTCACTCCTCTCTTTTTGCGATTTTGCTGGAACTTTCTGCCCGGATTTCAGAAAGTTGAGTTTTGGCAATGGTTCGACCGAACCAAAGGGGAGTTCGACCGAACTATCATTGTGGTTCGACCGAACATACCCTTGGTCCGGCCGAACCTCTCTTCAGATTTGAAAAAAAAAACTGCTACCATAAGTTCTATTTTGCTGTATTTTCGTGACCACAACTCCCATTTTCGTCACCTACTTCTTTCTTCTCCTTCTCACTCTAAACCTCCATTACACCTCCCCTTACAACCTCAAATCTCCATCAAAATCACTCCAATCTTCACCCTTTCTCACTTATTTTCCATCCTTTACTCAATTTCTACAATCTCCACCAAAAATTCCTCACAAAAAAAACCCATCTTTCCATTTTCCCCAATTTCAAGGGTTTAAGTGCTTTGGTGTTTTTGGGTTTTTACCTCCTTCCAATCAATTGTGGTATGTTTGTCCTAGCTTTTGCAAGTTTATTTCTTTAATTTCTTATAGTTTTACCATGTTTTACATATTTAAGTATGAATTGTGGTATTCTTGAAATTGTTAGTAATAACTTGTTTGATTCATGTGGTTCTTTGGATTGACTTGTTGCAATTGATTGGTTGTTGATAGTAGAACATGTTGTTATGATGATTATGCATGTTTGCCTTGGTTTTATTTTGATCTCAATGTCTTTGCTTAAGATTGTTGATTTCATACTAGGGTGTTCATGTTACCATTTTATGATTGAGAAATGCATGAGTTGGATGTTGTTGGAGATTGTTATTCATTGTTTTGGTTTGATTTTGATGGTTTGATGAATGGATATCATGAAAATTAGGGGACATCATGCCAAATTTCACCTAGACTTTGTTAGGACTAATATAGGAATGACATAGGAATTCTTATTCAAACCTTGGTTCAAATGTATTCATGCATGCCTTGAATCGTATACTCTCATGCATACACTTTTACCTTGGCTAGCTACTTGGCTTCTTATGTCATTTCTTATCAATTTGTTCTAATGATATGCTCTTGGTGAATTTGTAGAATCAAGATGTTCGGCAAGGGAAAAGGAAAGTCAAAGAGGAAAAGGGTGGGAGAATCTTCAGCACCGCAATTCCCACCTCCTCCCGGCATCAATGATCATGGCATTATTGCTTCGGACGAGCAATTTTGGCCTATATATGAATCACTCGTCAAGCGTCCGATTAGGTCTACAAGGTTCTTTTGCCCTCAAACTTTGAGGAAGCTGGGAATATTGGATGAGGTCACAAGGTTGGCCCAAAACTTTGGATGGGGTGACTTCATTCACCTCCACGCTCACACTTACGAGCGTGTGACTTTGGAATTCCTTGCCTCTCTTCGCAAGGAATTTTTTAAGCCGGAAGATGTCGATGAGGATCCTCAACTCATGATTCACTTCAGAATGTTCAACGAGGATCACTCTCTAACGGAAAGTGATCTAAATGAGATCTTCTTTTGGCACGCCACCGGCCTTGATCACCCGTCTGAAATGACCTCCTCCCATCGCATTCCTTACAACGAGCAAGAGTGGTGGAGGAGTATCACAAACAAGGATAGGTTCCAAACCAATACCTCAAAGGTCAACAACATCATTCATATAGCCTTGAGGTATTTTGTACGGCTTCTCCAATATGTCGTATTCTTCAAAGCCAACCTCGGCTCTATGGTAAAAGATGAGGTTGCTTGCCTATTCTTGGCCGATAATCCTCAACGGCTCAAATTTCAATGCTCCTCCACCTTCATCCAACGGCTCTTGGATACTAGGGACAACCGTCTCGGTGATGAGATATTTATGGGTGGCATGATTACTATCATTGCTCTTTCTTTGAAGGATGGAGCATACAAAGATCAAATTGAATTGCTCCCACCCGTGCACCAAAACCGAGAAGAGCTCACCGACGAGTTTCCTCCCTATGCTCTTTCCATAAGCGCCCTCCATCACAGCCGCTTCCTTAACTACACTACTAGCAAGCGCCGTTTCATCCTCTTGGTCGATAAGGAGATCGAATGGTGTGTCCTCCCGGACCCCGACCTCACTACGGTGGACTACTCCGCTCCTCTCAAATGGAAGATCCCTCAGCAAAACATCCCCAATGAGCTGAGGCGAACTAGAGCCCGGGGTGGAGTTCCTCAACCTCCACCGGTCCTCCATCAAGATCAAATCATTCCCCCCCTTAGCGGGGGAGGTGAGGCATCTTCTTCTTCTTCCATTCCTCCTTTTGATTTTAATGCCCTTCGTAGTACCCTCGATGATATCCGTCGAGACAATCAAGCTTCCATTGAGCAATAAGGGTACTACGCGAGGGCAAATTATGACAATCTAGTGCAAGCGGGCATTCAAGCGCCCTATGTGAACTACCCTTACCACCCTCCTCAAGAGGGTCCGGTCAATCATTGGGGACCCTATGACCCTCAACACCCCACCCCCCCTTGATACGCCTATTGAGAAGGTCCCATCGACCCTACCCAACGCGTTGGCACCCCCCCATACGACCCCTATCGTTCGGGTGGGTGTGATCCGGCTTATGACCCGGCATCCACATCCACCCCCGCTCCTTTTGATGGTGGTTGGGGTGCCCAAGGGTGGCCCTATGAGCACTTTAACCAACCCTTCCACCCTTTCATGGACACTCCCGGGTTTGATCCTAAAAACCCCCCTCAACCTAGGGGGCGAGGATATGATAACCAGTGATGAGGGATCTTTTCCCTCCCCCCCCCCCCCCCCCCCCGATCTTCTCACTTGTCACTTTTGCTCGGGACGAGCAAAAGAATAGTGTGGGGGAGGATGTCCTTTTGGTTGGTTGAAGTGTACATAGGAAGGTAGAGTGGTAGGGTAGTTGCTTGCACATAAGGAGGATAGTGAGGATAGTGGCCTTGTGGTATTGAAATGGCGTTGTGACGGTGGTGATGATGTTGGTGATGTTGTGATGGTGATGTGATGAGATGATGATGATGATGTTTTATGATTATTTTTGCTGATTTCTGATGATATTGATGTGGTGATGTGATGATGATGATGATGTTTTATGATTATTTTTGCTGATTTCTGATGATTTTCTTTGATGATTCCTGAGTTTTTGTAGGTGGAGATGCTCCCGAGAAAAAAAAAATCCAAATTTCCCGAAACTCTAAATCCCCTTAATCCAAACTTTGTAGATAGCTTTTTATTTATTTTTTCTTCTTTTTGTTTATTTATTTAGTCTTTTTCTTTGTTTTCTAACCTTTTCTTGTTTTGTTGTAGTTTCTTTTGTTAGGCTCATCTTTATTGAAGCTTGAAGCGGAGATGTAGGACTTTAAGGAGCAACACTAGCTCCCTTGGTGAGATTGGATATATTACCTTGTCTTATATTTCAAGCGGCATTCGGTGAGACCTTTCCTCTCTTTCTTTTTCTTTTTCTTTGAGTTCTTAGTTTAAGTCTAGTTTAAGAAGAGTTGAATGGTTCAAGGTTGATTAATTTTGGTTCTAAGGAACCTGGGATCGTTGATGTTGATATCAACGAGCACTTGTATGTCGATTGGGATTTATTTGATTTACATGCCTCGATTATGAACCTTTTTAATTTCTTCCTCCTTTTTGTGTGTTTTTCTTGTTCTCTTTTGTGTAACGAGCATGACTATGGCAAGTTGAAATATTTTTTATGTGGATTTGCTCATTCATTTGGATTCGAGAATTTGTGTGCCTTTTTGATGACATGACTTTGAATGCTTACCTTCCTAGTTGATGAGGGTTTACACGGTTTAAGAATGCTTAAGGTTGAGTTAGACACATTATAAGCTAAGGTAGCCCGGTTTAGAACTTTTGATGACGTTTGAACCCCCTAGTTCACGGGAAAGTGGTAAGATGGTGTTGCTCTCCGTAGTGAATAGGATTCCCTTGGTTGGTATTTGCTTATTTTTATCCCGTGTGAGCGTCATTTGTTCTAGCCTTCATCATTCTTGTGAGCGGCGCTTTGGATCCTTAACTATGCATGTCTTAATCTTTGTGTTGGTATTTAGCTCCCGAGATTGTGACCAAACAACTTTAAAGGAGGAAGAGGGCATTTCTTCTCATTTTTCTTTGTTTTCTTTGTGTTTTGTTACAAATTTAGTTTTCATTTTTACATCCACCCACTTGCTAACCAATTTGGGCCCCATTCCCCTTTCTTGATCTAGCCATATTACAAACCTATCGGCCTATGTTCTACCAACCCTTGTAGTTAGTGAAGCATTGGCTTTTGAGGTTCGAATTCGAGAGTGATGGTTTTAGGGCAAGAAAGTTGTGAATATTGGTTCAAGTGAGATTTTGAAAGTTGTTCATGAAAGAAAATATTTGCAAAAAGTTTGTGAGGAAGGATGCAACGTATGAAGTCCAAAAGAAAAAAAATAAAAAAAAAAGAAAAAAAGGAGAATATAAAAAAAAAAAAAAAAAAAGAAAGAAAAGTTGAAAAAAAAAAGAGAAAAGAAAGAGAAAATGATTAGAGAAATGAAGTAATGTTGTGAAATTTTGTTTTGAAGGTTGTAATTTGAATTTAGGTTCAATTCTTAGGTTGTTCTTGAGATATGGCCACTCTTTTGCTTCAATTAGGATTTGCCACCAAAATTTTCAAATTAATTCCCAACCTTAACCCCTAGCCATGACATTACAACCCAAGTTAAGACCCTTGGACTTGGAGAAGTGCGGTCAAAGAACGGTGGAGGGAGATAGATTTCAACCCTATGGAAAGAGTGTGCATAGTTGAGATGTCGGGATAACCTTATGACTCCACATAAAATTTCTTTTTCCAGTTCCCTCGAGGAATCATGAGGAGCTAACTTGGGGATGATTTGAAGCTAGTGGAGAGAACGCGGACCGTCTTGGTTGGATCTAGGGCAGAGGATGAAATCATTAGTTCTCTATGCTTAGCTTAGGTTTGTCTCCTTCAACAATGAGCATCTTAGAACGTGTTCCCCCTCTTTGAGTTGAGAAAAGTAAGCATTCTTTGATTCATGTCCCTATGTTAGAGTCCATTTGGAGCATTTCCCATCGTGAAGCTTGATTGATTTTCTTAACCCTTGTCATATTATGCTTGTTGTGTGTGTTGTCTTTTTGTTTTAGTATTCCTTGCTTGAGGACAAGCAAAAGGCAAGTGTGGGGGATTTTGATGAGTGGCATTTATGCCACTCTTTTATCCTTTTTCTCTAAGGATTCTCCCCTCATTTGCACTTGTTTGGCCCTTTTTCTAAGCATTTTTACTTAGTTTTGCTTCCTCTTTTCTTTCTCCTTTATCTTCCCTTTTCTTAGTCTTCTCGCTTTGTTCTTATTGTGATTTTCATGCTTATGCTTTGTAGGAACCATCGGGATTTTCAAGAGGAGGAAGCTAAGCTCAAGGGAAGCTGAGGAAGCATGATTCAGAAGAGGTTCGGCCGAACCTCCTGAAGGTGTGGCCGAACCAAGGTGTGGCCGAACCTGCTCAGTGGTTCGGCCGAACGTTGAGGCAGGGGCAAGATGAAATTTGGCAGTTTTGCAGGAGTGGCCGAACCACAGGAGTTCGACCAGACCAGGATCAGGGAGGTTCGACCGAACCTACCCATGGTTCGGCCGAACCTACCCTAAAGTCCGGCCGAACCTACCCTGTAGTCCGGCCGAACCTTCCCATTTGTTCGATCGGACCTCTCCTTTTATCAGCAGGCTCTGTACGGACTATATAAGTCCCATCTTAGAACGTTTTGGAAACTAGATTAACTTAGTTTTAATTTTTCTACATTTTTAGCTTAATCTAGAGAGAGAAACACTATTAGTCTTCATTGGTAGAGAGAGAAAGTGTGGTTTTCTTCATTGATGAACTTGGATTTTGAAGGAGTTTTGTTCAATCCTTTGTAGACCTTCATCTTCAATTAATGAGCAATCTCTTACTCTTTCTCTTTACCTTTGTTTTTGATTTTGCTTATTTGCTTTGATTTTTCTTCTTTGCTTATTAATCATGTTGATGCTTATTGATTTGATGATTGATATTGTTTTCAATATGATTTGTGAGTAGTCACCTAGCCAAGGGTGTGGGGATGGTGTAGTTGCTAATTGTTCATGCATATAATGTTGGGGTTATGTTAATAGTGATTAAAGTCTTTGCATGCTTGATATTCTTTGGTCTTTCTTGCAAGTGCACATTGTTAGTTGATCAAAGATGAGTCTTTACTAACAAGTAACGGAAGTTGACTTAGTTGAGATTCATTACTATCGATAACTCTTTGTTTGCACCTTCTAATATATGGTTCTAATGTGGAAAAATAGAGGCTATGTTAGGAGAAACTAATTAACCCCGGAAGACGGTTAGATTGGACCCCTTTACTTCGGTATTCATGCATGTTTAGTTTACCATTGATATGCTACTTTGTTATTGCATGATCAAGCGTCAACTTCACCTACCCATTTCCCTTGGTGCCTAGCTATATTAATTTTAATCCATTTCGTTCTTAGTTTAACCTTCTAGTTATTCACACTTCTTTTTCCGAGATAGCTTAGACCCTAGGTAATGAATGCAGAGCTTAAGTATTTCTCCCTGTGGTTCGACCCCTCTATTTACCCTATACACGTATTAGGTCGATAGAGCGTTATAAATTCATTTGATTTAGGCGTAGTCGCTCAACGACACGATTATTGCCTTGCCACATCCCCACCTGACAATATTTCCAAAAATGGATTGTCGTGCATCTTCTTCAACGACAATTTTTCCAAGATTGGATTGTCATCTCTGGCAAAGTTTCCAAGCGTAGATTGTCGTGCTCTTTCTCTGTTTGGTAATTTTTTCCAAGTTTGGATTGTCAACGCTGGCAAGTTTTTCGATATTGGATTGTCATACATCCAGTTCCGTAGGCACAAATTTCCCAAAGGATTTTTCTAGGTCTCTATTCATCATAAATTTCGGCAAAGGTTCCTCAATGTGGATTGTCATTCATTTCAGTAAGTGGGAAATTTTCCCGAAGTGGATTGTCGGTCGACTCTTTTTTGCAAATGTTCCAAGACGCAGATTGTCAATTGTGGCAATATTTTCCTAAAAGGATTGTCGCATAGCGTTGGCAAATTTCCAAGGTGGATTGCTTTCAAGAGTTATATTCCAAGATGTGGATTGTCAATCGTAGCAAAATTCTTATGACAGATTGTTACGAAGCATTGGCAACTTTTCCCAAAAATGGATTTTGGCAAATTTTCCAAGATACGGGTTGTCGCTTCATCGTGGCAACATTTCCAAGGATAGATTGTTACGAAGCATTGACAACTTTCCCTAAATAGGATTGTCATACATCATACAAGAGTTGTGTTGGCAACTATTCCCAAAGAAAAGAGGATTGTCATCACAGCGAAAGCACCGACATATTGGTTCACAAGCAGCAAAGCGCCGACGTACTGGCATAGCAGCATTAAGGATCAACAAGCAGTGATCTTTTCAAATACTATCACAGCGGGAATTGGAGGCAATTACAGGCGTAGTAGTCTTCAGGCGGTATTCTCTAGCTTGCGGAAGATCGTCACAACAAATCGGTTACCTCTAGAGACATGTGCTCGACGGTACAAGATACGCGTTTCTTAACTCTTTTACCTGTTTAACTAATGCTAGTTTGCAGGTATCGGTGTTACAAGAATGATTTAGGATCCCAGAACGTTCTGAATCATTCTCCGTCCCTATCGATACTTTGACTTTTGTTTTCGAAACCTGTGTTTCTCCAAACTCAGTCAAAGTGGGGGCTTCTGTAGATACCCAAATGTGTCTCTCCAAAACCAAACCCAGTGATGAATACCTTTCATGTCATTTAATTATCGAGCAAAGCGAAAGTGTGAAAAGTCTACTTATGAGGATGTTTTTATTAAAATATATCTTCTTTCTGTTTTTGAAAATGTTTCTTTTATTACCCTATTTTTGAAAAATGTGCATTCTAGTTTAGTTTTTTCCATGATAAGGGTCCAATAATGGTGTAGTTGGATGGGGCTTGATAAGACCTTTCCAACGATATATTATAAGCCCAATTCCGATGAATAATGAGGAAGTTATGGCCAAAATACTAAACTGGGCTCAAACCGGATCTTACCTACGACCCAATGATCATGTGGAGGGTCCAAAGGTCTAATCCTATTCCTAAACTAATTAGGATTAATTGGAAGCTTCTATAAGTTTTTATAAGATCTGAATTATCCTTTTTGAAAGGATAAGATTAATTAATTTGAATTAAATAAAAACTTTCCTTTTTTAAAACTTTCCTTTTTCTTAAATCCTAATTCTATTCAAATTTAAAGATGTTCAAAGACAGTTAGATTTTATTTTTGTGCCGCATAATCAAATATTATATGGTTGGATAAATCTTGAAATTATCTTTCCAATGATATATTATAATATTAAATCCGAGCTATAACGAAAAAGATATGAATGAGATACAAAACTCTATCCAAAACTGACACCGTTCCACTATTTCGACCAGATATTTTTATCTACAAAAGATTTTAATCCGATTCCAATTGGATTGGAAATTAGATTTCAAGGGTTTTCCAACGACATATTATATGCCTTATTTGGAATTCCGGATCAAAAGATAAGATAAAAACAAAACGCATGAAACTGATTATTAGCGCCTGACGCCAAGCATTAGCGCCTTGCTCTAAGGCTTGGCGCCTGGTGCTAACCTTCAGCGCCTGGCGCTAATGACCAGCGTCTAGCGCTAATCAAGTTTTATTCTCGTTGAAACTATGATTCGTTTTTTTATCCATCCGACTGATTTTCTCTATGAATAGCCTCTTAAAATTCTATTTTCAATCATTACTTTCCATCAATTCTCATCAAATATCATCAATTCTCTAATTCTCTCTTTCACCAACTCTCATCAAGAATCTCTTGATTACACACTCTCTCTCTTTTCTAAACTAGCCTTTTGCATACAAAATTCCGCATTCACAAGATCTAGAAACACCTAGCCAAGTTCGAAGTTGCCTTCGCCCTAGACGTGAAAGGTTTTAATTTCTGAGGGTTAGGTCCCAAATCTCTATTTCAATTATTATTTAATTTAATTGATTTTATATTTTCCTTGAAGTTACTAACGCGTGAATTTTGTTATTAGAAAGAGGTACGAGGTATCCAAGTAAGTGCTTTAATTGATTTTATTGATGTTATGATATAGAAATCATGCTTAGATTGTTATTTTGATTCCTAGTATCATGTTTAGGATGTTTCTAGTATCATGTTAGGATGCTTTCTTTAGTATGATATTTAGGGTGATTTGCTTATATCCATTATGATTTCTATGATGCTTCCTATTTTCTTTTCTAATAGCATGTTAGTATCATGTTAGGGTTAAATATTTGATCTTTATTGTTTAATGACATGCTAGGGTTGTTATTAATCTTGTTAGTATCATGCCTAGGATCTTGCTATTATTATGCTTTAACATGACTATGATTTATGATTATAATTTTATTATGATGATAATTATGTTGCTTGATATATATTATATTTATTATTATTGCTTGATCACGCCTTTTATGCATGTTTAAAGGGAATTGGTACTTGTAATCACGCTTAATAAGATAATTAATAATCTTGTTTAGGGTTAATATGATTATAATTCAAGTTATCGCAAATAATAGTTTTATTTGTGCATTAAATTCAACCAATATAGATTAAACAGGTTTAGGGTTAATCCTATTGATTGCATGTTAGTCAGAAAGCACACATGAATACGATCAGAATAAAGTAAAGGCCTATTATTAGGGTAGGTTCAATCTCTTTTAGGTTGGATTTGTACCTTCATCCCCGAACTACCAGTCATGGTTCTAGACCTATTGGAGTTGACGATCTCCCAGATCGTTAAGGGGTGTAACCTTCACCCTGTGAACGCTTTACAAGTTCCTAAAACTTGTTGGCAACTCTTTTGCCCTATCTTCTTTCCCTTTGGGAGCCACCGTATTTAATTGTATGATCATAGTGGGGTTCAAGTTTGGGATAATGCTTGAAATATTCCCTACAGTTATACAATACTCCCAACTTTTTTTTATTCACATAACACATTTAATTTAATTTTTTTTTAAACTGTTATGGTTCTACAATACTCCCAACTTTTTTTTTTTTGTAAAGTGTTCCATTAGGGTGTGTGAGGAGTTTTAGGCAAAAATATAAATCAATGTATAAGTGTGTATGGTTCCGAATTAAAAATTTGGAAGAGTAAGAGAGATAAATAAAATGGGGGACCACTAGGTATAATATAAGAAAAGAATTATATTAAAATGATGATATGGTAAAAAAGAAGAGAGATAAATAATGTGTGTGGGGTTTCTAAATTTGGTAATGGGCACTTATAAAAATATGGAGGGAGTATATCTTTAGATTAGTCACGATGTTTATTTTTATAGGTTGGAACATGGAAGATGTCCCTCGTCTAGGGTTTGTATGTCCCTCGTCTAGGGCTTGCTGTTAACCTCAATTTTCTTACTCTCAACCTCTTAAATATTCCTAAAATAAACTAATTTCCATCGCAAATTCTGTTTTGATCATGGCTGAGGACTTGTTGAACGATTTTGAGAGAATTAGATTAACTGATGAAGAGTAAAAAGTAATTGGTGCAAATTCTGGTGATACAGATCATGATGAGACAAAGTATCAGATTGCTTTGTCGTTGGTAGGGAAACTTATGAATACTAAACCCTTTAATGTAGAAGCGATGAAACGAACCCTAACTTTGGTGTGGAAACTACATGACAATGTCTTGATAAAGATGGTGGAGTCGAATCTTTTTGTGTTCCAATTTGTCAGCGAGGCGGATAAGGAGATGGTCCTTGATGGTTTCGCGTGGTTTTTTGATGGGAAGCTTCTTGTTCTCAAGGAGGTGAATGGGGATGAACAACCCTCGGAAGTTGTCTTCAAGCATGCTCCTATGTGGGTAAGGAACATTAAGCAAAACAAGAAGACTTTGATCGAGATTGGTGACTTTTTGGGTACGTTTCTAGAAATTGATGATTTGGATCCTCTGGGTTGGGGGGGGATTTATGCGAATTAAGGTGATGATTGATGTAAAAAAGCCATTGTGAAGGAGGTTGTTCTTGGCAGTGGGTGCGTCAAGCTCAAAGTGGGTGACTCTAAAGTATGAACGTCTAGAGGATTTTTGCTTCTTTTGTGGGAGGTTGGATCACACTGAGTTGGGTTGCTCTTATAAGGACGAAGCGAGTGAAACTGATGAAGAAATTGTTTATCAATATGGTCCTTGGCTGTGTGCTTCGCTTAGGAAAGCTTCTCGTAAACCTGCTGCTGAAATTGAAAAAGAGAAAAAATTCAAGGAGAAGTTGTCTTCTGCGAGAAAGGTGCGTGTGCCAAGCTACCATGATTCTGATACTGTTAAACTTGGTCCCCCAGGTGTTTCCAGAAAACTATATTTTCCCCCTCCTCGACCATGAGAAACTTCTTTGGTGAAGGTTATTGATGAGAAGACTTCGAAGTCAGTGCTAAGGATGAAGAGTGTGGTGGAGGAGGATAGTGATAAGGTATGTGGTGAGATATGTGAAGGCTTGGCTATCCCAGAAGAGAGAATTGATCCTAATTTGGGAGTTGGGAGGGTCGGTGATGAAGTTTCTGATATGGAGCATGACTTGATTGAAAATCCGAATGAAGTGGTAGTAAGAGAGAGGAAAATGATAAGGAGAAAGCCTAGTAATATTGTTGGGGGGCCGAAGGACTATTTACTGGAAACAAGGAAAGGGGGTAGGAGT
The DNA here is from genome assembly GCF_948465745.1 of Chenopodium album. NCBI lineage: Eukaryota > Viridiplantae > Streptophyta > Magnoliopsida > Caryophyllales > Amaranthaceae > Chenopodium > Chenopodium album. Next base: position 49,543,132 of record NC_137838.1, read on the forward strand.
TAAGAGAAATTTGGATGAGATTGTGCTCCCTGACTCAAATCTGATGGAGTCTCAAATAATAAAAAATAAAAAAAGAAAAAAGAAAAAACAAAATCTGGTAGCTTACTCGTTGCCAGAGACGGGATAAATCAAGTAAGGGGTGTTGGATCGAGCCAACCCCCTGAAAAGCCATGAAAATATTGTGTTGGAATTGCAGGGGAGCGGGCAACTCTCGTGCAATTCGTGCTCTTCGTTATTGGAGTCGTAGTATTTGCCCGGATATTATTTTTTTGTCTGAGACCATGATTAGTGAACATAAGTCAGATAATTTTAAAACAAAATTTAATTTCTCTAATTTTCTTGGGGTTGATAGTAGAGGCAAGTCGGGTGGGTTGTGTGTGTATTGGAGGGAAGGGGTGGATTTCTCTTTAGTGTCCTTCTCGGATCATCATATTTGTGGGGATGTTAAAGAGGTTTGGGGAAGAATTTGGAGGTTTGTAGGTGTGTATGGGTGGGCGGACAAGGCTATGAAGTGTAACACTTGGTCCTTGGTGCGTGAGCTGTATCTTGAATCCCCTTACCCCACTGTCTTTGGAGGAGATTTTAACGAGATACTCGGGAACCATGAGAAGTCAGGGGGTGTTTTGCGTGATCAACGAGCCATGGACACATTTAGGGAGGTTCTTGATGATTGTATCTTGAGGGATCTTGGTTATGAGGGGTCTTGGGTCACGTGGGAAAGAGGTATTCCATCAGGGAGGTGGTGAGGGAAAGGTTGGATAGATTTGTGGGTTGTACAAGGTGGTGTTCTTGGTTCAATCAGGTGCATGTTACTCATTTAACAAAGTTCAAATCTGATCATGTAGCTCTCCTCATCGACACTTATCCTAAAAAGCGCAAAAAGAAGAAAAAAAAAAGAAAAGTTTTTGGTTTGAAACCTGTTGGGTACTTATGGAAGGTATTTAGGATGTTATTCGTGACTCTTTGTGTGGAGCTCAACATCTTGATATGTCGAATAAACTGCTGGCAGTAGCTCAAGACTTGACAAGGTGGAGCAAGGATACCTTCGAGAACTTAGGTGAGAAAATAGCAGAGACAGAAGAGGCGCTTAAGGAGGCTTAATTACACTCGAATGCTCAGCCAAATTTTGACAAGTGTAATAGGTTGGAGCACTTCTTGATGATTTACATGAAAAAAATGAAGCTTATTGGTTCCTTAGATCAAGAGTCTCGGAGATTAAAGATGGGGACCGTAATACAAAGTACTTTCACCACAAAAAGTCCCAAAGAAAAAGCAAAAATTACATTAAAGGTCTCATGGAAAATAATGGAGAATGGCGATCCGAAAACTTGAAGTTGAGAAGATCATTCTTGGCTTTTATGGCTCGTTGTTCATAGGAGGTGACATTGATGATGGATTGCTCAATGAGGTGCTTTCCAGTGTGTCTCAATTAGTGTTTGAAGGTATGAATAACTCTCTATGCCGCCCCTATCCAAAAGATGAAATTGATGCCCTGTCACAAATGAGTCCTTGTAAGGTCCCGGGGCCTGATGGTTTCCATACTATATTTTTATCATAAATATTGGCATATTGTTGGAGATGATGTGACTTTATTCGTCAATAATATTATTTATGGTAGAGTGTCAATGTCTTATGTAAATCGAACTAATGTGGCTCTCATCCCGAAAGTTAAGGACCCTACTTGTATCTCTCAGTTTCGGCCAATATCATTATGCAATGTTTTGTATAAATTAGCTTCAAAATCTATGGCTAATAGGCTTAAGCCCCTCCTTCAAAGTATGGTAACTGAAAATCAGAGTGCTTTTGTCCCAAAACATTTAATTACTGATAATGCTCTCATTGCTTTGGAGCTCTTTCATACTATGAAGAAGAGATCAAAAGGTCGTAGGGGTTCGATTGCTATGTAACTGGATATGAGCAAGGCTTATGATCTAGTTGAGTGGAAATTTTTAAGGAGGTTGTTGACTAAATTGGTTTTTGCCGGAGCTTAGGTGGATACTATAATGACTTTTGTTTCTACAGTCATCTACTCTTTCATCATCAATGGAATTCTCTCAAATGATCTCATTCCCTCTAGAGGTCTTCGTCAAGGTGATCTTATTTCCCCTTATCTTTTCATTCTATTTTATGATGTTCTTTCTAGAATGTTACAGTTGGCTTTGGAGAGAAAATTGATCCATGGTGTAAGGGCTAGCAGAAATGGCCCGAGATTACTCATTTGTTTTTTGCAGATGATAGTCTCCTCTTTACTAGAGCTACTCGACAGGAATGTTCAGTCATTGTTGATATTCTTAACAAATACGAAGCAACTTATGGGCAAAAAATTAATTTGGAAAAGTCGGAAGTATCTTTTAGTAAAGGGGTTCCGTTGCCTTCCAGGATCACTTTTAGCTCTATTCTTGGTATGGAGATGGTTGAGAGCCATGTGAAATATCTTGGTTTTCCGTCTGAGATAGGGAGATCGAAGAAAGCGTTTTTTGAATTTGTGAAGGATCAAATATGGAAGAAGGTTCAAGGTTCGAAGGAGAAGCTATTGTCTAGGGCCGGGAAGGAAGTGCTTCTAAAATTAGTCGTCCAAGCAATATCTACTTACCTTATGGGGGTGTATTAGTTTCCATTTGGCTTGATTTAAGAGATTCATTGTATGATGGCTCGGTTTTGGTGGGAGTTAAATGATAAGGGTAGGAAGATCCATTGGAAGAGTTAGGATGCTCTATGTCAACCGAAATTCCTTGGAGGCATGGGTTTTAGGGACTTGGGAATTTTTAACCAAGCCCTCCTTAGGAAACAAATATGGCGCCTTGCTACCAATGAGGGTTCTCTTGTGAGCCGTGTTTTGAAGGCTAAATATTATCCGAATACTTCCATTTTTTAGGCTGCTCTTGGTCCGGTTTCAAGCTATTCTTGGCAGAGTTTATGGAGCTCCAAGGCCCTAGTTAAGGATGGTATGCTTTGGAGGGTTTGTGATGGATGAAACATTAACATTTGGGATGACCCGTGGCTCAATAATGATGGCAGCCGCTTTGTTTCCTCGGATAGCAGAGCTGAAGTTTGTGTAACAGTTGCAGAGTTGATTGATGGTGCTGCTTGTTGCTGGGATTTGGAGAAGTTAGAGAGCTTATTTAATGAGTAGGATAGGCAGGCTATTTTAGCCATTCCTATCAGCGAGAGAATGCCTAGTGATGCTCTTACTTGGGCTTACTCGAAGAATGGCTTATACGAAGTAAAATTGGCTTACTTGTTGGGTATGTCCCTTGCTTAGGATGATTTTGATCAATTCGGGGTTGAGATTTGGAAGGCGAAGACAACTCCTAAGGTACGACAATTTTTATAGAGATGTTGCTCCAATTCTTAGCCAACCCGCAGCATTTTGGCTCATAGACATCTAATTGAAGACCATACTTGTCCCTGCTGCAACTCGGCAAATGAAACAACAATTTGTGTTGTAATTTTATGCCCCAATGCTAATCAATTATGGCTGAAGAGTGGATGCAAGGAGGCTCTTAATTTTGCTGCTATAGACTCCTTTGGTGAAATTCTTCTCTCATGGGCAAAAAACTTGCAGGAGGATGTTTACCAGAAAAGCTTGTTCCTTACTTGGTTTATTTGGTTTCGCCACAATTAGTGGGTATTTAAGAATGAGTGGGACGCTGATGAGGTTGTTCTTCTTAGATATAGCAAGCTTGTACTCGATTTTGATGAGTATACTGAGAAAATTTACGGGGGCACGACCTATCCCTCTGAGCCTGCTGGTAGGACTGTGTGGCTGCCTCCTCCCCCTGGTGCCGTGAAAATTAATGTTGATGCTTCTATCTCCGAGGATGGATGGGTGGGACTTGGCGCAATAGCTCGTGACAGCAGGGGTCAAGTGATGTTTGCAGCAGTCAGCAGGTCCAGAGCTCGTTGGGAGCCTTTAATTGCAGAAAGTAAGGCTGCTCTATTTGGGTTAAAGAAGGCGGAATATCTAGGCTATATGGATGACATTTTGGAGGCTGATTCTTTGCAGCTTGTCTCTAAAATTAAGAAGAAATCTTTCTCCTTTGCATCAATGGATGCCATTTTGGAAGATATTGTTGCGGATAGCTCGAATTTTTCTTCCATTTTTTGGTCTCATGTAAAGCGTTAGGGTAATTTTGTTGCCCATCACCTAGCTAGGTTAGTGTCGTTTGGTCGTGAGCAATGATGGGAGTACCTTGTTCTAGATGAGGTTTCTCCATATGTACTCTTGGACATTCTTTCACTTAATTAATGCACTAGTGTAGGGAATATTTCAAACATTACCCCTAGCTTGAACCCCACTGTTATCATACACTAAAGTACGGTGGCGTCCAAAGAGAAAGAAGATAGAGCAAAAGAGTCGCCAACAAGTTTTAGGATCTTGTAAACCATTCACGAGGTGAAGGTTACACCCCTTAACGATCCAGGAGATCGTCAACTCCAATAGGTCTGGAACCATGACTGGTAGTTCGGGGATGAAGGTACAAATCCAACCTAAAAGAGATTGAACTTGCCCTAATAATAGGCCTCTACTTTATTCTGATTGTATTCATGTGCGCTTTCTGACTAACATGCAATCAATAGGTTTTACCCTAAACCTGTTAATCTATGTTGGTTGAATATTAATGCGCAAATAAACTATTATTGGCGATCACTTGAATTATAATCAAATTAACCCTAAACAAGATTATTAATTATCTCATTAAGCGTGATTACAAGTACCAATTCCTTTTAAACATGCATAAAAGGTGTGATCAAGCAATAACAATAAATATATCAAGCAACATAATAATAATCATCATAATAAATTATAACAATTATAATAAATTAATCATGTTAAAGCGTAATATTAATAGCAAGATCCTAGGCATGATACTAACAAGATTAATAACAAACCCTAGCATGTCACTAAACATATAAAAATCAAAGCTTTAACCCCAACATGATACTAACATGAATATTAGGAAAGAAAATAGGAAGCATCATAATAATCATAATTGTCATATTAGATAATAGAGATTATAGTTGTTACCCTAAACATGATACTAGGAAGATCAAAACGCCCTAACTGACACTAGGAATCATAATAACAACCTAGACATGATTTCTAAATCATAAATAACAATAAATCAATTAAAGCACTTACTTGAATGTCTCGTATCTCTTTCTAATAACAAAATACACACGTTAGTAACTTCAAGGAAAATAATAAAACAACAATTAAATTAAATAATTGAAAGAGAGATTTGGGACCAAACCCTCTGAAATTAAAACCTTTCACGTCTAGGGCGAAGGCAACTTCGAATTATGCTAGGTGTTTCTTGGTCTTGTGAATGCGGAATTGTATTTACAAAAGGGTTGGTTTAGAAAAGAGAGATAGAGAGAGAGTAATCAAGAGATTCTGGATGAGAATTGGTGATTAAAAACGGAGGTTCTAGGAGGCTATTTATAGTGAAAATATGCCAAACGGATAGAAAAACAAATCAAAGTTTCGACGAGGATAAAACAAGTTAGCGCCAGGCACTAAGGCTAGCGCCAGGCGCCAAGCATTAGCGCCAGGCGCTAATCCTTGTCGTCAGGCGCTAGAAATTATTTTCACGCGTTTTCTTAATTCTGATAAAATTTAGCCGTACATAAGGGCAAAATCGTATTTTTCTTAAAAACACTCTTTTATTCTGATTAAAACTCTAAAAAGTCAACCAAAGTCAATTTATCAATGCTAATTGAATTAGGAATGATAAAGAACCTTCTAGAAGAATCTAGAAGATTAAAATCAATTCTAATTGCATTAGTAATGATAAATCCATATTAGGCCCTCCTCTAGATCATTGGGCCGCATATAAAGATCAAACCGGACCCAATTTAGTAATTTGGCCATAACTTCCTCATTATTCATCGGAATTGGGCTTATAATATATCGTTGGAAAGCTCTTTTCAAGCCCCATCCAACTACACCATTATTGGACCCTTACTATGGATAAACCAAACTGGATTGGATGTTTTCTTAAAATTGGTTTTCAAAAACAGAGAGAAGAGAAAATAAATTAAAACTATCCACAACACTAGACTTTCCACACTTTCACTTCATTCAATTATGATTAGACGCGAAAGGTACTCATCACCGGGTTTGGTTTTGGGGAGACACAAATGGGTGTCTACAACTAGTCGTTTTCTTCAAAATAAAATGTTTATTTTTATAATTACATTTTATTACAATTTAATGGTCAAAATTGAATCTCGGCAAATATGCCAGTCAAACTAATGCATTTTAATATATATATATATATATATATATATATATATATATATATATATATATATATATATATATATATATATATATATATATATATATATAAGTAGTAAATCGTAACTCATAAAATCTATAAAGATATACATTCTCCATTTTTCCCTATGCTGAAGTTTAGGAGAAATAGTAGAAAGTAACAAAATATGAAAGAAGTAGGGTTAGTGGAAAAATGAAGTATGATAGTTGAGAAGAAAGAGAATATAGAAAATTTAAAATATGATAGTTGGGGTCTACTAGGAAAGAAGAAATTGGTAAATAGTGTGAAAGGTATACAAAATAAAAAAATGGAACAAGTAATAAATACGGTCGCAAAAGAAAAATAGAGCAAGTCATAAAATAAGAAGAGAGTACTAAATGTGAATAAAAAGTAACATGCATGTGTTAACATTTGGTTTATAATATATATATATATATATATATATATATATATATATATATATATATATATATATATATATATATTGAAAAACATCTTAGGAAAAAATTAGTTTACTAATTTTCTTTTCTTCCTACTCCAAATCTTCCACATCTTTTAATATTAGGAAAGAAATTACAATGTAATGCAATGTTTTCCTCCTTAATCAATATGTCTTTTAGCAACTACTTATAGAAAAATAAGTTGTTATATATTAAAAAGATATTCATATTGTATATTGGGTACAGTCTAAAATTTACTTTTTAGAAAAAAAATTTAAAATAAACTTTATCACACTTTTTTAAGGGAATAATTTTTTAATTATAAATTCTTGTAAATTTTAATAAAATATTGTGACTGAAACTAGTTTTATTATTATAGTTATACATTAGTATATCTTTAGATTAGTCACGATATCTACTTTTATAATTCAATTATTTCATATATTTTTTTACAAATATAAACAATCAAAGATATCAATGGCCAAAATTGAGTCTCGATAAATGTACATTTAAAAAAATTTAAGGAGTAATGCCCTTATCTATTCACCTTATTTTCAATTAAGTTCAGATAAGTTGTGATCGGGGTTAATCCGGGCAAAAAAAAAAGTTCTAATAAGTACTAATAAGTTCAAATAAAATCAGTTTAGTTCATATAAGTAAAAATCACTTGAATATAATAAATTGTAAAGCTGAAAATTGAATCATCCCCGTATTATCCGTGGAATTCACAAAGGCAATATGACAATAGCAAGACAAAGAAACCTTATCATAAAGTTAACTTCCAACATGACGATGATCATTCCATTCCATAAATATAGTCCAGAGATTCTCTTGAGGCCTCCAAAGCATCTTTCAAACTGTTTTTTTCACCACTCAATGTGCAACACCCCTATCTACTTTGCAAAAGCCAAATCTCACTATTTTTTTTTCTTCCTATTTTTATATTATTAAACTATCCAATATTACCAACCTTTGTTTTCTCACTTCTGTTCTTCCTCATTCAATCTTCTCACCAACTTTTTTTATTTCTCCAACTGATTAAGAGCTCAGGTAGTTACTACTTTTTTTTGGCATTACATTGTATTTAGTGTTGTACTTATATTATGTATTAAAAGTAGGGATTTAATAAGTTAATGACATGGAAAAGTTGGTTAATAGAAATTTAAAAGGTTGGCATCATTTTGTATTTTCTATAGTGTTGTACTGTAAATGACATTCTTTTTGTTCGTCGTAGAGATATTTGATCCCAGGTCTTAAGTACTACTCCAACGACTTTCTCGGGTCAGAAGCTTGATTTTGTTTATCTGATTGTTCCAAGAGTTTGGCATTGGCTAGATCCAATCAGGATTGTTATTGTTTTTTTGAATTTTGCGAAACGGAATCGTTTTCAATTTGTACTAAAATATTGGTCAAAGAAGTTATGATCAGCTGTGAAGATCAGTTGGCTAAAGTAGAAAGAAATTAGTACTGGTATTAATTTAGCAAAAAGAATTTTCTTGGATGTTTTTTGCTTTTAATTAGAGAACAAATAAAGAAAACAAAGTACTAATACCAATTTAATACTATATAAGCATTAGTGGCACAATTAATGGACTTCAATTGTGTGTGTTTATAGTTGTTCTGATGTCATTTTCTCATCTTAAGTACTTCTGAACATTTTGAGGTATGTTAATAATCCCTCGGTTATTCCAGACTTAAATGTGTCCCTTATCGCAAAAAGCATGTTTTACTATCCTAATGAGTGAGTTTAATTGCGTAGATGACTAGATCGTCCTGCTATCTTCTACCTGTACATATTATCTTACTCAGTTGTGGATACTCGAGTAAGAGATATATCCGTGTGCTAGTGTAGAGCTCAGCTATATTATGGGAAGCTTTAATGTTTGTGGTCCAAATTGAAATGTTAGTCCAAATCCAAGTTGAGATATTAAGGACTAACATTTCAGTTTGCATTCATTCTATATTTCAATGAACTCATATCAGATAATACAAGATATGATATGGTAGGCTGTTTTAAGTTGATTGTAAACTGAGACTGAATTTTAAAACATATGCTCACTGTCATTGTCGCTGATTCAGAGTAATTTACAGATGTAATCCTCTAATATTTGTTATTGATATGTTTGTTTCGTAGGGAGGAGTGACCAAACATGGCACAAATACTTGCACCTAGCATGCAATGTCAGATGAAACTCTCGAAAGGTTTGACAAGTTCAATGACCCCAAGCCCTTGGACTTCCATATTGTTAAAACAAGGTCAAAAGGGATCTATGAAGTGCTCAACCAAGTTTAGAGTATGTTCTTCTCTCAAGTCTGACAGCGGCACCATAAACAGGGTGGAGCAACTACTCAATTTGGATGTCAGTCCATACACTGACAAGATTATTGCAGAATACATTTGGTATATTGTTTTTCCTGATGTGAATTTTGAAACTTTGACGACTTTAGGCTAGATGATATTCTTGTAGCATCAAAATGATTATACTATAGTTGTACGGCTATGCTTGTTTTTTGTTCATTTGTAGCAAAGCTAGGCTGGTGGCTCGTAATGAATTATAGAACTAATTGAATTGGAATTGTGCTCTGGAACAGGATTGGAGGAACTGGAATTGATCTTCGAAGCAAATCAAGGGTATAGTGACATTGACAATGTAGCTTGATAGATAATCATAGTTTAAATATTGTAGCTATTTCACAATTTCTTCCTAAAAAATATTTCTTGATGCACCAGACTATATCGAAACCTGTTGAGCATCCATCTGAGCTTCCCAAGTGGAACTATGATGGCTCAAGCACAGGGCAAGCACCAGGAGAAGACAGTGAAGTAATCTTATAGTAAGATTTTTGGACAACTACAAACCTTCATAATGTTTCACAAATTTCTTGTCTTGTTTTCGAAGCAAGTATGTTCCCGGGATTGAGATTTTTAGTGTATGATGATTAAGTTATTGTTGTCACATATCTTTCGCTACAGCCCCCAAGCAATTTTCAAGGATCCATTCCGTGGTGGTAACAATATCTTGGTGAGTTAAATATAGACAGAACTAGATAATCATAACTATGATGTTACATGAAGTTTAATCATATAAGATTGCAATCCTAATTGCTCTATACTGTATTTTAGGTAATCTGTGACACATACACACCTGCAGGAGAACCAATCCCAACTAATAAACGACACAAAGCTGCTGAGATCTTCAACAACCAAAAGGTTGTTTCTGAGGTTCCATGGTATGAATTTTCCTTCACTGACAATACGTATTCTGATTACACTTATAGTCATCACTTCGAAATCAAATGTTGAAGTTACCTGAAAGAAGTTAGCAGCTGAAAATAAAATAGAAATGAAAGGGAAACTTGTTAGGAAATAGAGACTGCCACTTCCCTGTAGTTTTCATGAATCATTGCACAGATCTTCTTGCAGTAGGGCGGTGTTAGGGGACGAGAGGGTAGCAATATCACCATAAATTTCAGTAACTTTCAGAGGATTTCACTGTAAAGATGGTCCCATTAGACTTCAGGTCGAAGCATGCACATTGCAAAATTATTCAGGGCTGTCAACATTTATAGGATTCCAAATTGCTAGATAAAATTTCTTTTTACTCTGCCCTTTTTTCGTTCTATATACTAATTATGCCTCTACAGGTTTGGGATAGAGCAAGAATACACGCTGCTTCAACCAAATGTTAATTGGCCCTTGGGATGGCCTGTAGGAGCCTATCCTGGTCCCCAGGTCTGTCAATTACCTCAAACCGACATTTCTTTTAAACATGATGCGCTGTTCTGCTTATAGAACAATGTTTACTTATGAATTGTGATTTTGGCATTTTTAGGGTCCATACTACTGTGGTGTTGGTGCTGAAAAATCTTTTGGACGTGACATATCTGATGCTCATTACAAAGCTTGCCTGTATGCTGGAATTAACATTAGTGGAACCAATGGGGAGGTTATGCCGGGCCAGGTTTTCTTCTTACACCATTGTAACTTGGATATCATCAGTAATTCATCATTTTTTATAGCTAACTAGACAAATGCTACATTTACTTGCTCCTGCAGTGGGAATTCCAAGTTGGTCCTAGTGTTGGTATTGAAGCTGGAGATCATGTCTGGTGTGCCAGATATATACTTGAGGTATTCACCAATCACTTTAATGTTTGGTGTTTGATGACATAAAATTCCGGTTATAGTGGATACTTACAAGTAATTACAATAGGATAGTTATTGCCATACCCAAATCTCGAGAAAACTAATTTGTACCCAATTATCCAAAACATCTAAACTATATCAGTGGTGTGCAGGAAAAAATGTAGCCATTTTGTACTAGTCTCCGACTGAAAGTCTGAAACTGACTCGATCAGAACCAATTTGGTCCAGTAAATATGACCGACTAATCATAACATCAGAGACATTTTAATAGTATTTAACTGGTTTATTTTCCTTCAAACAGAGGATTACTGAACAAATTGGTGTAGTTCTGACACTTGATCCAAAGCCAATTGAGGTACTACTATTATGCTTTTGTATTAGTGATCAGCTCTTTGTTAAGCATATATATAATAAATTTGAACATTTCTCGAACACCCACCTTTTCGACAGGGTGACTGGAATGGTGCAGGTTGCCATACCAATTACAGGTAACTTGAAATTTTCATTACATTTTTCTTCTCATTTTTCGTACTGTTTGACATAGTCTTGTGATTGTTTAAATTTAACCTGTTGAAAATATTTCAAGTTTAATATTAATGAATGCAACTGTTGTTTTAACTTAGTACAAAGACAATGAGAGAAGAAGGCGGATATGAAGTGATAAAGAAGGCGATTTTGAATCTGTCTCTACGCCATGGAGATCATATCGTTGCATACGGAGAAGGGAATGAAAGAAGGTTGACTGGGAAGCATGAGACTGCAGACATCAACACATTCTCTTGGGTATAAGTCCATTTTCTACTTCACATTTTGTTTTGGCTGTATTTAGGTGAACATTTGCTTATTGTTAATCTGTTATTCAAAGTGTTAATATTATGCAAATAACCTGTTCAGGGTGTTGCCAATCGTGGTTGCTCAATCCGTGTAGGACGTGATACAGAAAAGGAAGGGAAAGGTAAGATAGTCATACAATCATTGTAAATGTAACATGGTTTAAAGGGGTTGTGAGAAAGTTGCACCAATGTAAAGCAACCGTCATAACATAAACCTTATTGTACTAATGTCCTGATTCTCTACAGGATACTTAGAAGACAGGCGACCGGCTTCAAACATGGACCCATATGTGGTAACAGGTTTGCTAGCTGAGACAACAATTCTTTGGGAACCCACACTTGAAGCTGAGGCACTTGCAGCTCAAAAACTCTCTCTCAATGTTTAGTTCCATTACCAACAAACCCTTTACTAATTATAAGGGCCAATATTGAATGTTTCATGAATGAACTTTGCTTAATTTTTTTAGTTTTTTAGTTTCCTGGGGAATGTGAATGCTTTCTCTCTTATTCCCAGCTTTTGAGCTGTTTGTTTTGGAGTTCATGAATAACACAATGTCATGTTATGATTTGAGAGCTACCTATCTAAATTTTGCTTATGAAGCTTCATAACGGTTTTCTTTTGGTTTGATTTGTGGTTGAATCGTTGGATGCACTTATAAATGCACCCAAAACGGTCGGATCAGATCAAGTCAAATTGTGTCAATTAATTTCGGTTAAAGTTCAGCTAGTTAATTTAAGGTTAAGGCATTTCGGGTCATATAATCAAGTATGGGTCAATTTTATCAGGTATACTAATCAACAATTGATCGATTTTACTTTTGTTTCTGCTTACGATTATTCAAGTTCTTGCAATAGATTAGACATCGGCATTTTAATTAAAATTAATATGCTTCTTCCCTATCTTCTTTGATGACCTTGTAATAAATAAATTAATTGAGCAAAGATAACCAAGCACGTCAATAATTGAGCAACTCTATATGGACCGTGTGTTGTCAGGATCATGAGATGAAGGTCAAGGAATTGAAGTCCAGGTTTTGTTACCCTGATCTTGTCAAGATTACAGTTTTTTTTTTTTTTTTGATTCAAAGGAGGAAAGAAATTCCAAAAAAGAGCAAGATAAAAGAACAAAAAATAAACAAACAAAGAAACTACCTACGGAGGGATGAGTCGTGGGAAAGCCACGCCTCTACAGTCCTCCTCCAAAATACGACTTAAATCTAGTGGAGCATTATTAATAAATTCTAAGGGAGAGTCTTGAGTAACTCCGCGGTTGGCCAACCAATCCGCCGCTCGATTGCCTTCACGGTATACATGAGCAACTTTCACATTCCATCTCTCATCATTCAATAGCTTTTGACAGTAAGCAAGTTCATGAACATTTTCACCTCGGGGAATTTTCTGCATGTTTAGAGCTTGAACACAAGCAAGATTGTCAAGCTGAACCTCCAAATTCTCAATTTGCAGATTTTGAGCCATTTCCAGGCCTCGAGTAAGAGCCATAATCTCTGCCCTATAAGCTGTGCAGTAGCCAAAGTTTGCGTGGAAGGCTGAGATGAGAGTGCCATTATAATCTCTTATTAATGCTCCTCCTCCTGCAGGCCCTGGACACCCTTTCACAGCACCATCACAATTCAGTGAGTACCAACCATAATCCGGAGCCCTCCAAGTGATAAAAGTCTCACTTCTCTTTGTCTGTTCTCTGTTTTCCCCTGCATTTCCTATGATGTTTTTAAGTGCCCTTCTTGCTTCCTCGTATCTGACTTGGAGAAAGGCACCAAAGTCAATTGGCAGCTCTTTTTGTCTATTATAGACATAGCAGTTTCGCCAACGCCAAATCCACCAAGTTGCCACTCCAAAATAGGTCACCCAATTTGGTTCATCATCCTGATCTGGATCGATTATATTCATAGTGATCCATTCCTTTGCATTGCCATGATAAAACTTCTGAGCTATTGAAGGATCAAGCGTTTTTCTCCACACCATACGAGCTCTAGGACAATCTCGAAGGATATGAATGGTGCTCTCCTCATTCGCACCACAGATATGACATTTAGGATCATCAGTTAACTTTCTTTTAAATCGATTCAAATTCCCAAGGATCCTATCATGGCAAGCAAGCCATAAAAAAGCTCTGATTCTTTGCTGAAAGGGAGCACTCCAGACCGCATTCCAACACTTATCATCAAGAATATCAGTTTCGTGCCTCATAATTCTTGTGGCAGATCGAATGGAGAATTTGCCTTTATTTCCATCTTTCCAATACACCAAATCCCCCAAACTGCTATCGATTCTCAACTCATGATTTTGGATGATCTTCAGCGAAGTAGACTCAAGGAACGGGCTAAAGATATTCCATCTCCATCCCATTCCTTCTTCCCACATGTCATGGACAGTGGCAGCTGCTAATTCTTCAGGAATTGGATGGGTTGCTAAGTCTCTTAATGGCTGATCCGTACACCATTTGTGATTTCAGAAAGATGTGTTTTTTCCATTCCCAGACGCAATCTTAACACCTTCCCCAATCACTTTTACATTTTCTGTGATTCCACTCCATACATTTGACATTCCAACTTTTGGCTCGAACATCTCAAGATCGCATCTACCTTTGCAATATTTGGCTCTCAACACACGTGCCCAAAGAGCATTAGGATCTGCTAGGACCCTCCATCCAAGCTTGGTGAGAAACGCAGCATTGGCTTGCTTAGCAGAATATATGTCAATTCCTCCTTGTTCTTTCGGCTTTTGAAGCAGTTCCCAGGAGAGTAAATGCACCTTTATTTGTTCATCACTTCCTCCCCAAATAAATTGCCGAGTTTTTTTTATCAATTTCTTCACAAGTCATTCTTGGAATTTTGGCAGTTTGCATAGAGTACATTGCCATCGTCGAGAGAGTCGAATTAACAAGAGTTATCCTTCCTGCTAGAGAAAGGTACTTAGATTTCCATCCCGCAAGTCTTCTGTCAATTTTCTCACACAAGTGATGAAAGGTATCCTTCGTCACTCGACTCGTTAAGGTGGGCATGCCAAGGTACGTACCTAGGTCCTCAGTTGCCTCCATACCAAGAGCCACACTGATATTTTCCTTTGATTCAGTGCTCATATTTTTTGAAAAATAAACTCGTGATTTGCTAAGGCTTACCTTCTGACCTGATGCATCACAAAATCTCCTTAAGCAATTATGGATTGTTTCGGCTTGGTCAATACTAGCTTCCGCAAATAATATAATATCATCCGCGAAAAATAGGTTGGAAAGAAGAGGACCATCGCGACTCGCCCGAATTGGCTTCCACTTCTTTTGAATTATTGCTTCTTCAATTGTTTGGTATAACCTCTCCATGCACATCACGAAAAGATAGGGAGACAAGGGGTCTCCTTGTCTAATACCCCTTGAGGGTCTAAATTTAGGAGAAGGTTCCCCATTCCATAAGACTTGAAGAGAGGCCGTCGTAATGCATTCCATAATTAATTCAATCATGAAGATAGGTAGATTCATTTGCACCATAGTATCCCTAATGAAGGACCATCGTAATCGATCATAAGCTTTTTCAAAATCGATTTTGATGGCCATGAAGCCCTTTTCTCCTTGTCAAGATTACAGTTTGTTGCAAAGACTACTAATTATAATGGAAATACTGCCTCCATTTTTCTTTAATTGCAATAAAAGGGTAGGTATTATTTTGTGAGATATAAAAAAAAAAGGAAATTCTCTTTGGTGAACTCCAACTTTTTCATTTTCTAAGTGGTAAACAAAGTTTTATAAAATTATCTTTGGTAAACTCTAACTTTTTATACTTATTACTTATGACATTAATTATTATATTTTATTAAAAATTTAACTATAGTTAGGTTTTTTTTTTTAACAATAATATTTAACTATAGTTAGGTTTTTAATTATTTTTAACAATTTAAAATTATACTAAAATTAAAAAAATCAACCACCCCTTCCCCCACCCACTGCCAAGCCTCCCCTCCCCCTGCCGGCGGCCGGCACCCCTACCAAACCCCCGGTGTCGACGACGCCTGACCCGAAACCTCTGACCCATCCCGACATCTCCCAAACCACCACCTCTAACCCCCCCACTAATGAGCCACCTCCCCACAACACCCACCTAGCCTCCTCGCCACCACCGACGCCTAACCCGAATCCCCTTCGCCGGCAGCCCAAGTCCCCTCCCCCAAGCCCACGTCGCCGCCGCCCAGCCAAAAATCACCACGCGAAACCTTAAAACCCCAACATCGAAGCCCTAAAAATCGATTTTGGGGCTTTTAATTTTGGGGTTCAACGTGGTGTTTCAGAGGGTGGAGATGGTAGGGGGAGGGGCGGTTTGGGTTCGCCGGTGCAGGGTTGAGAGTCTGGACACCGGCGGTGGGGAGGAAAGTGGTTTTCGAGGGAGTTGTTGGTTCATGTCGGGGAAATGGGATTGGGTTTTAGGAGAGTGTGGAGGTGTCATAGGTAGAGGAGAGGGAGGAGGTAGGGGTCGCCGGAGTAAGTGGAGGTAGTTCGCCGGTTTCCGGCCGCCGACAAGGGGCTGGGTTGGGGGAGGGGGCTGGGCAGTGGGTTGGAGGAGGGGTTGGTTTTTTTTTTAATTATTATTTTTTTAATATTTTCAATATAATTTTAAAAATAAGAAATTAACTATAGTTAAGGAAATAACACTTATCAATGGTAAACAATAATTTAGGTTTACCATTGATAATAAAATTTAAAAATGTTTACCACTTAGAAAATGAAAAAGTTGGAGTTCACCAAAGATAGTATCAAACATTAGCTCCTTAATACAGTAACAAGTATCAGATAAATGAATAGGATGTACTCCATGGCTAAGGTTCCGTACAACTACAAACAAGTACTTCAACCTTACATATAAAAACTACTGATGGTTTAGTACAATGGAAAGCCGGTGGTTAACTGCAACTTACAAAGAATTGGAGGGTGAACAAATACATAGTAATTTTTACAAAGAGACTCTTACACGAACATGAAGAAAATGTTAACACTAAATGAATGAATATTTGAGGATACCGCGAGATACATTATCCTACCATTTATACAAGAATTACAACTCCCGATAAATGTATCTCAGCTCCGCAAAATTTTCCTCCCTGCTCCAACCAACAAAGCTTTTCTAAGAACCCCTGTTTGAAGTCCACAAATCACTGCTACAGTTCCTCCTATAAGAACCCATTTCCAGTCTATGATGCCCAGCTTTTTACATGTTTGAAGGTCTAAAGACTGGCTCTGCTCGTTTTCACCAGAAGCTCCCTCAGAGGTATCCCCAAAGGAAATATTTGTAGTAATGCTTGCCATCACGGCACACCTGGAAAGGGATACCCCCGGTTTCCGAGCATTTTGATATGCTCTCATGCCGAAATGTAGTTTTTTAACAGCTCCCCACATTCCATGCCTCACACCCAACTTCGCCACATCTTTAGGGATACCCATGTCCTCATAATGAACCAAAGTAACTTCACAGGCAGTCACTTGTCCATCTCTAAGAGACTTTGCTGCATTTTCACCAGTAAATTATAAATTAATAAATATATCTGCAGAATATAAAGGCAATAATATTGACAAGATTTTATTTAAAGGTGCAAGATTGGATGCACTCACCAGGTTTGATAACCCAACTAGAAAAATAACGATCTACACGCCTTGGCTTATCACGCTTGGGCAAACTTGTATACGGGACCCCCTATATATTGCAATGAGCAAATGAATATCATTAATTGAACTCTATCACGTGACGAAAATTTCCATTTCAGGCATTTGATTTAAGTTAAGATTACACTGCACACAAATAAGACAGCATAAAGTACATGAAGAAGAACTACTAATAATATGCAGCACAGAAGGAATTCTTCTGAGTGACTTCAGATCTCTGTGAAACAACCAACAAATATAAAGCTCCACCGTTGTGAGGCTATTGAGGTCTACAAATGAAGAGTCTTACACTACTATCTTAAACCTGATGCACAAAAAGTCACAGCTTAAGTGACTTTACTAACATATCAAAGTTTCCTAAGCTTAGTTTTACAGGAGAAACCAAATTTAAAAGTAGATCTTGCTCACTTTTTACAGATAATAACAATAACAATAACAATAACAATAACAATAACAATAATAATAATAATATTATTAATCACTAGTTTTCCAAAGTTCAAAGAAAAATGAACAATAAAAAATATTACCTCCGTTACATGTTACGTGCACAAAGCCCAAGAAAAAAAATGGGAAAGCATAATTAACAAAGTGGGGGCATTTGAAACAGCACACACCACCACCCACCAGACCACACACACCACCCACCCACCAGACCGCCCACCCCGTCAATGACTTCCATAGCAGGGTTGCTGTTGAATTGAGAGGAATTGAGCAAAGAGAGAGAAATTTGTGTGTAGATGAAGATAGAGTAGAGATCGGTGGTAGTGGTAGTGGTGGTTGCCATTGAAGGTGGTGGTTGCCATTGAAGGTGATGGTTGAAGGAGATGGAGAAAAATGGGTGAAGAATGAAAGTACAATAGTTGATTGGGGTTGAAAAGGATTATTCTAATTAGTGAGGGGTTGAATTAAGTGAAAATCATTAGATTAATTTGAGTTAGGAAAAATGGAAACTAATAATCCCACCTTTGCTATTTCTGCTCAAAATAATCCTGCCTTTTCGAAATCTGGAAACAATTCCACCTTTACCCATCATTTGCTCAAAATGATCCTTTTTACTTGTAACCTCATTAACAGGTTAAATTTTTTTATTTTTAATATTTATTTTTTATTTCTTACATATCTCCTCCTACCTCCCACTTTTCTAATCCATTTTAGTGGTAACCCACCATAGCCACCACCAGACCTCCATAACCACCATCATCAGACCTCCATATAACCACCACCAGACCTCCATATAACCACCACTAAACCGCTACTTGAAACCACACCCTGAACTCCCAACCATATCCCTCACCTGACTTGAAACCTCATCTGCACCCGCACCTGGCCACTGTGCCCCATAAACTCGACACCCCCATCACCCACGAAACTCCCTATAAAATACAAAATTGAGCTTTTCCGCTAATAGTACTACCATAGGCAAAGACAGCAGCATTGCACCCATGAAAAATACCAGGAATCAAAGACTTCACTTCTTTTTTAAAAATCCATAAAACATTATCATCTTCTTCCCCAAAAATCCATCCAATTTATACCATTATTCTTGTCTACTGAACAAGACATTTCAGAAAAATTCCAAAAAAAAAAAAAAAAAAAAAAAAAAAAAAAAAAAAAAAAAAAAAAAAAACAATTGAAGCAGAGTAAAAGAGAGAGACCTCCAATTGATGGATTGAAGATCGATAAGATCAAATTGAGCAGCAACTTTATAAGCAAGTTCTTCAGCCTCAACACGGTTAAAGAGAGACCTCCAATTGATAAATACTTGTCTACTGAACATATAATTTCATAAATTATAACTTGATCAAATTTGACACCACTAGCCCACCATCCACGACCCCCCCCCCAACACACACACACACACCCTAATTACGACCTCCAATTTCAGACGACATGAGCATTACAATTATTAGTGGTTGACAGCGGGGAAGGGGGATGCTCCGGTTGGTGTGGGATTAGGGAAGGGGCTGGATTGTTATTTTTTGTTTTATATATTTTAAAAATTAAAAAATTTAAAAAACCAATTACAAGGTTACACGTGGCTAGTAACCTTTTCCAACAGGTTATCAACTTCATTATCCGGTAAAAGGCTTGTTTTAAGAAAATGATGTTAAAAGGTGGCATCGTTTTGAAAAGGTGAAATTGTTATGAACAGAATTGACAACAGTGGGACTATTAGTTTTCATTTTTCCTTTAAGTTATCAATAACTTAATAAAATTTGCTTTAATGTATTAATTGAATTTAAGTAAGGGGGTATATTGGTAATTTTATTTTTAAAAGTTTACTAAAGAAAGAAAGTTTTAATTTGTTTCATATAAGGTGTGGCTTCCGTTTTTGGAAAATGTTGCACAAAACATGTACCGAAGGTAGTAAATAATTTAAATAAGAATAATAAAGTAAATCATGCTGATTTTCACCAAAAACTTCCCCATTCAACTTATGAATTATCACCAAAAACTTTCCTAATCCACTATTGAGTACATGCACCCTCCCTAATGCCCTAACTATGTTTCTCTAACTATTTACTAAATGAATCACGCTTATGATAAACTCTCCTTTTATTAGACCATAATATCCTTACACGATCTCTAGCCAACACTTCACTCTCTAGCTATCTATTTATGGTGTAAAAGGCTCAATCCTAAAAGGTGATTTTAATGTTTAAATACCTAGCTCATATGGAGTAATCATCTAGGTGGTGACAAGGTTCATATCCTTCAATGTAATTGCCTACTATCCTCTTTATCCTCAACCTGTAGAGCTAGGTAAGAACAAAAGAAACACATGTTCTCTAAAAACAAATTCTTGTACGTAGTTTGTAGGCAAATATGCTACAGCCAAGTGGTTTGCATCTTCCCCTAAGTTTCGTCAAGTCTTGAGCAATGTATAAAAAAGCTCTAAGGCACACTGAAGCGAGAGGGGTTCTATGCCTAGGGGGTCAGTGCGCCTTTTTGAAGTAGGCGCGGTATATGGGCAGTTGAAAAATTTTGGTTAAATTTTTCCTCATGTGCAGTTGTGCACCTCATGTGCGCCTCGAGCGCTTTTTGTGTGCCGAACCCAAAACGTCTCGCCCAGACCTAATTAAGCACTCACTCCTTTAAAAAAATTTATTTTACCTTAAGCATTTTATAATTGCTAGAAAGATGACAACCCCAAAACCCCCGGAAGAAAAATCCAAAGATGAAAATGATCAACCAAGGACATTAAACAAAAAAAACTGCTAAAGATTAATCACACCCACCAAAGTTTTAACGATCACAAAACTGAACAATTTCCACCTTAAGTTGCATTTAAAATTTCATTTAAACTTCTTAAATTGTAATTTTATTTGGCACTCCTTTTTCTCATGCTTCAAGCATTTCGAACCCATAAGATGAAATTCTTGGAAACATCATTGTAAGAGAAGGTTTAGTTCTTTGTTGGCTAATACCTTTTGAGTAACAAATCTTTCTCAAAATAGGAATGACTCAAATATAAGATTAAATAAGTATCAAGAAAATTATGATTGTACTACCTCCGTTACATATTATTTGCAACGATTTGACATAAAATAGAGAGGAAAAATGTCTAATCGTTGCAAATAATATGTAACGGAGGTAGTATTTAATGTTTTTGACGAAATTTAGAAAGTCACCCATAATGAAAATCTTGGCTCCACCACGCCATGGCACCACTATTCCTCACCTTTGAACTTGTTTAACCTTCATTGACTTTTATGGCATAGAATTGTAGCTTGAGACGAATAACGAGAAGATAGAAGGAGAGAAAGACATAATATAGAAGCAAATTGAAAAGTCAAATCATTTGAACATAGATAAAAGACTTGAAAAAGGATAGCAGGTTTTGAAAGCACTTCCTTCATCTAATTTTTTTTCATACAGGTTCAAATACATGTCGAATCCCAAATTAATAAACGACTAATCCACTTTTATAACTTTATAGCAAACCAGTCCATGTGGCAAATTCTTATTACAAATAATTCTCTATCGACATAAATAGGGAGTCAGTCATAATGCATATGACATGATCCATTTCAGACTATTAATGTGCGGAAATAGAGTAGCAATTGAAATGAAGCAAGCCTTTTTTCCTTTGTTGGTCCCTTCGCTCCCCCACTTCAACTTTTCATTTAACCTAACCATACACCTACATTTCTTTCTAACCCCCCCCCCCCACACACACACACAATTTTTAATATTGATCCTTCCTCTAAACAAAGTTAGCTATCATCCAGTGAGAATTTCAATCAGAATTTGTAATGCAAGAACATCTCCATTAAAAGAATCTGTAGACACCTAAAAATATCTCCCCAAAACCAAACTCGATGATGAACAACCTTTCATTGCCATTATTGGTTGGGTTGAGCACTTAATCTTGGAGTGCTTAAATCCATATTCAATCTCAATACATTTCGTAAACCAGCCCAATTCCTAGCCCATTTTCCCAAATCATAACTTATTTTCCTATTTTTGTGCCTTTAAACCCAAAATAATTCATTTTGTGTCCCTTAAAATCATTCATTTCGTGTCCTTTTAAAAAAAAAAAACGTATATACCAGTTTATTTTGGTCCATAATTTGGCTCCAATGATTAAATAGTTGGATGGGGCTTGAAAAGAGCTTTCCAACGATATATTATAAGACAAATCCGAGTTATAACGAATAAGTTATGGTAAAAATACTAAATTGAGCCCAAATCGAACCTAAGCCCACCTTACCTACGACCTAATGATCATGTGGAGGGTCCAAAGGGTTTAATCCCAAGCCTAAACCAATTAGGATTAATTGGAAGCTTCTATAAGTTTCTAAAAGATCTTAATTATCCCTTTTGAAAAGATAATATTAAAGAGTTTGAAATTCAATAAAACATTTTCTTCTTGAAAGTCTTATTTCTATTCGAATTGAAAGACGTTCAAAGATAGTCGGATATTATTTTCGTGCCTCATAGTTTTTATCCAAATCTTAGATGGTTGGATAGCCTTTGAAATTATCTTTCCAATGATGTATTATAATATCAATTCCGAGCTATAACAGAAAAGATATGAATGAAATACCAAACTCTATCAAAAACTGACACCATCCCACTATTTCGGCCACATTTTTTATTTTACAAAATATTTAAATCTGATTTCAGTTGGGTTAGAAATTAGACTTCAACGGCTTTCCAACGACATATTATTTATCTTATTCCGATTTATGGATCAAAAGATATGATAAAAACAAAAACCGCAACAACTGTTGTATATCGCAAGAGTATTAATTCTATTCGAATTCTTATCTTTTCTTAATACTTTGACCCTTCTTTAACCTTATAAATAGAGCTCATATCACCCCTATTTCAATCATCAACAAGTTGATCATCAAAAATCATTCTCTTCTCCATCTTTAGCCTAAACATTAGTCTCCCTATTCTCTCACCATTCTTCCCTTAAGCACTCCAAGGAGTCCATACGACACCCGAGGTTTCGTCCTTAAACCAAGGTGTAGACGTTACGAATAACTAAGGGTTTGGACCAAATCAACTCTACATTTATTTAATTTAATTTCCATTTGATTTATATTTTTTATTGAAGTTACTAACAATTTATTCATGATGTAGCAATTTAAAGGAACGCGCAGAATGTGAGTAATTAATTAATTTAATAACTTATTTTATTTTAATATAGCTAGTATCATGATTAGGTTAATTTATATTTGATTTGACTAACGTTATTATTGTTAAATTGCTTCCAATATTAATGTTTGTTCTATTATTTATTTATGATCACCATATTGCATGTTTAAAGGGAATATGTAATTGAAAATCACGCATAATAAGATAATTTGGACAACCGGTTTAAGTTCCTTTTTAATCTTGTTGTTTAATCAAGTGATCATATTTTAGAATTATATGTTGCATTAATATTCAACCAATTTAGCTTAATATAGTTTGGAGCAAATTGAATCTTTGTTTGCATGTCATTGAGATCGCAAGATTCACTTTTCACTATAAGAATCAAGTAGAAGTCAATACAAGCGAATGTGACTCTATGACTCACTTCGTACCATCATCCCCGATCCTCCTTTAGTGGTTCCAAACCATATGGAGTTAGTAATGTCATGGATTATGAATAGGGTATAACCTTCACAGGTCAATCGTTGTTGCCTTCGTTGTCCCTTATTCGTGGTTGCCTTAAATGATCCGTGAACGGTTTACAAGTTCCTTAAAAACTTGTTGGTGGCTTCCTACTTTCCTTGTCCCTAATCGTATTATGTCAAGTCCCACTTCTTATGAGTGTCAAGCATATTCACACATGCTTTAACGTAGGCGCACTTTGAACGACGCCTACAGAACCATTATCCAGTTCAATTGTCCAATTATGACAAAACATCTCATTTTCCGATTAACCCTATGGAAAATTGGGCCGTTTGGCATATTTATAGATCTTTGGAAGAGTTTGAAGACTAGATAGGATTTATAGAGATGAAAAGGTAAATTTGATTATCCTCAACTTTTTCAATCTTTTAATCTTTTGGGTGTGAGGCTGGGACGCAACATACATGCATTTCATGCCTGCTTTACTTTTACCCCCTCCATATAGGTTTCACTAAGCTCTACTGCAAATGATATATAAGGTTTGGTTCTAGGACGGTGGTGGTCGGGGTTAATGGTTGCGGGTGGTGGTTAGAGTTGTGTTGGTAGTAGTGTAAGAGGCTTGAAGAAAGGGAACAGGGGGGAATCAGAGTAAAACACTTTGGGGGCATGAAGAGGGTAAAGAGATTAATTAAATTGTCCTAACAAACAAGGGAGTGAACCAATTTGATTCTCTACCCTTTCCACAATCCAAATACTCTCTTATAGAATACAAACTTCCACATGTACCTTTTCTTCAAAAATAAAAAAAATTAAAATAATAATAATAATATAAAATCCTTAAAAGACTTTGGCATCAAATCGATAGCGTAACATCATGACCGTTATTGATAGTATACTGACCGAAAATTAATTCACTAGACTATACCTTTGTAATGCAGTAATAAGCCTTTCCAGCCTCCCATATTCTCCGGCCAATAATATATTCTCGGTCACTACAGAAGAAGGGGAACTGCACACACAAGATACCAGTTTATAATATACTCTCTCAAAATTAGAGATCTTGGCATTTAAATTCAAATCAATTAAAAGAAACGAAAGATAAATATACCTTCTTGATCCAGTGAACAATCATTGTTCCTGTATGAGAGTAATCCTCTAATATCTTGAAATAAGTAAGCATAGGATCCCATTTCGGACGAAACTCATCATCCCAAAAAAAATCCCTCACCAGCTCAGCAGTTGCATCCTCAAATAATGTACGACTACGATATATTGTTGGAGCATTCTGACAAACATTAAACACTTAAACATATTCAAATCTTGTCTTTTATTTTATGAAGAAATAAAGAGGAAAAAACAAAATCATAACAAACGAAATGACTAGTATTAACTTATTGTAGGTTTCCGTATATTTGGTAAACTATGAGTACCTCCAACTTAGGTGTAGAAAGAAAATAAGCATCCAAGGGAATGTAAATTCAAAGGAGTAGATATTTCTCAAGCATACAAGAGCATACTCTTATGTACTTTTAAACTAAGGTTGTAGAGTTATCTCTCAAAGTGAAATGTCTCCGACTTGCCGGAGAAGCTTGTGAGACGGTTACGGGAGCAAAAACGGGTAGTGTGATAGAAACTCATCATCCCAAAACAATAAAATTATAGATAATTCACTATTAAAAAACAAGAAAATGGTTTTTAACACTACCAAAAAAAAAAAAAAAAAAAAAAAAAAAAAAAAAAAAAAAATAATAATAATAATAATAATAATAATAATAATAATAATAATAATAATAATAATAATAATAATAATAATAATAATAATAATAATAATAATAATAATAATAATAATAATAATAATAATAATAATAATAATAATAATAATAATAATAATAATAATAATAATAATAATAATAATAATAATAATAATAATAATAATAATAATAATAATAATAATAATAATAATAATAATAATAATAATAATAATAATAATAATAATAATAATAATAATAATAATAATAATAATAATAATAATAATAATAATAATAATAATAATAATAATAATAATAATAATAATAATAATAATAATAATAATAATAATAATAATAATAATAATAATAATAATAATAATAATAATAATAATAATAATAATAATAATAATAATAATAATAATAATAATAATAATAATAATAATAATAATAATAATAATAATAATAATAATAATAATAATAATAATAATAATAATAATAATAATAATAATAATAATAATAATAATAATAATAATAATAATAATAATAATCAATCAATCAATCAATCAATCAAAGCCTTAATCCCAAAAGTGGGGTCGGCTAACATGAACCAAATTTGATTATTCCGTGTAGTCATCAACATAAATCTTTCTCCTCCATCCCTTACGATCCAAAACTTCATCCTCACGTAAATCCATGCACTTCATATCCTTCCTCACTCCTTCCAACCAAGTCATCTTTGGTCTCCCTCTTCCTCGTTTAATCCCTCCATGGTCCCACTCTTCCACTCTTCGCACCGGTGCACCCTCGGGTCTCCGTCTTACATGTCCAAACCAACGCAGACGATTTTCCCTTAATTTATCTACAATGCCCGCCACACCTACTTTCTTGCGAATAACCTCATTTCTGATTCTATCTCTTAAAGTGTTTCCACACATCCACCTTAACATGCGCATTTCCGTAACCTCCATCTTTTTAATATGCTCTTTCTTAGAAGCCCAACATTCTGTACCATAGAGCAACACTGGTCTTATGGCAGTCCTGTAGAATTTTCCCTTCAACTTTAAGGGAATGCTGCGGTCGCATAGCACTCCCGTGGCCGCTCTCCATTTAAGCCACCCTGACTTAATCCTGTGGGTCACGTCTTGATCAATGTCACCATTCTTCTGGATGATCGACCCTAGGTACTTAAAACATTCACTCATGGTCAAATCCTTTCCATCCAAACTCACCACTTCATTGCTTGTCCCCCTCTGAGTGCCAAAACGACATACCAAATATTCAGTCTTACTCCGACTTAGCTTAAACCCTCTAGATTCCAACCTTTGCCTCCATTGCTCCAACTTGACATTAACCCCATCCTTAGTCTCATCCACCAAAACGATATCATCTGCGAACAGCATACACCATGGAACCTCATCTTGAATTGGTCTAGTTAATTCGTCTAGAACCGTTGCAAAAAGAAAAGGGCTTAATGCAGACCCTTGATGCAATCCGATTGTAATAGGGAAATCTTTTGTCAACCCTCCGCATGTCCTCACATTTGTTGACACATCCCGATACATATCCTTAACTAGGTCTACATACCTTCGTGGGATACCTTTCTTCAACATTGCCCACCAAAGTATCTCTCTTGGCACCTTGTCATATGCCTTCTCTAAATCAATAAAGACCATATGAAGATCTTTCTTCTTTACCCTATAAAACTCCATCATTTGTCTTATCAAATGGATTGCCTCCATAGTAGATCTCCCAGGCATAAAACCAAATTGGTTATCTGAAATGCTTGTGCATGCCCTCAACCTTTGTTCAATCACCCTTTCCCACAACTTCATAGTATGGCTCATAAGCTTAATTCCTCGATAGTTAGAACAATCTTGAGCGTCTCCTTTGTTTTTATAAACCGGGACCAAGGTGCTCTTCCTCCAATCTTGTGGGATCCTTGTAGCCGTCCATATCTTGTTGAAAAGGTTTGTTAACCAATCAATACCAATCTTACCCAAACACCTCCACACCTCTATCGGTACCCCATCAGGGCCAACCGCCTTCTTAGGTTTCATCTTCCTCAGTGCAATCTCCACCTCTACTCTCCTAATCCTTCGCACATACTCCATGTTGATTTCTTCATCACTCATAGAGGTATCTCCTATCACAACTCCATTACTTCCATTAAATAATTCATCGAAGTACCCCTTCCACCTGTCCTTGATGCCCTCCTCTTGCACTAGGACCATTTGGTTCTTATCTTTGACACACTTCACCATGCCAATATCCTTCCTTGCCTCTTGTCTTCTCTTTGCCATCTTATAAATGATCCTTTCTCCCTCCTTGGAATCAAGCTTTTCATAAACCTCCTGATATGCCTTTTCTTTTGCTTGGCGAACAGCTGCCTTTGCCTTACTCTTAGCCTCCTTATACGCTGCAAAGGTTTCATCACTCCTACATTTTCCTAAGGCTTGATAGCATTCCCTTTTTTGCTTAATTACTGCTTTCACCTCTTCATTCCACCACGAAGTATCTCTCTGTACCGAAGTTCTTCCCCTTACTTCCCCTAAGACCTCTTTGGCCACTCTTAGGAAACAGTTCTTCATTCGTAACCAGGTCATGTCCGGATCCACCTCTCCATCCCAATCCGCTTCTTCAATTACCTTTTCTGTAAAAACCTTAGCTTTTGCATCCCTTAGGGTCCACCATCTTATCCTTGGTTCTTCTTG
This sequence comes from Chenopodium album, assembly GCF_948465745.1. Classification (NCBI taxonomy): domain Eukaryota; kingdom Viridiplantae; phylum Streptophyta; class Magnoliopsida; order Caryophyllales; family Amaranthaceae; genus Chenopodium; species Chenopodium album. Next base: position 49,571,029 of record NC_137838.1, read on the forward strand.
TCTAACTTTTTTCTTCGCCTTCTCTTTCAGACGAATAGTCATTACCAATAGCCGGTGTTGGGTGACCACACTCTCCCCTGGGATAACCTTACAGTTTATGCAACTTTGTCTATCTATGCTCCTTGTGAGCAGGAAGTCTATTTGAGTTGCATTTGCTCCATTCCGAAAAGTTATCAAGTGTGAATCCCTCTTCTTAAACCAAGTATTAGCCAAAATTAAATCATATGATTGGGCAAAATCCATAATAGCTTCACCACCGGCGTCCCTCTGCCCATACCCAAAGCCTCCATGGACACTCCAATAATAATAATAATAATAATAATAATAATAATAATAATAATAATAATAATAATAATAATAATAATAATAATAATAATAATAATAATAATAATAATAATAATAATAATAATAATAATAATAATAATAATAATAATAATAATAATAATAATAATAATAATAATAATAATAATAATAATAATAATAATAATAATAATAATAATAATAATAATAATAATAATAATAATAATAATAATAATAATAATAATAATAATAATAATAATAATAATAATAATAATAATAATAATAATAATAATAATAATAATAATAATAATAATAATAATAATAATAATAATAATAATAATAATAATAATAATAATAATAATAATAATAATAATAATAATAATAATAATAATAATAATAATAATAATAATAATAATAATAATAATAATAATAATAATAATAATAATAATAATAATAATAATAATAATAATAATAATAATAATAATAATAATAATAATAATAATAATAATAATAATAATAATAATAATAATAATAATAATAATAATAATAATAATAATAATAATAATAATAATAATAATAATAATAATAATAATAATAATAATAATAATAATAATAATAATAATAATAATAATAATAATAATAATAATAATAATAATAATAATAATAATAATAATAATAATAATAATAATAATAATAATAATAATAATAATAATAATAATAATAATAATAATAATAATAATAATAATAATAATAATAATAATAATAATAATAATAATAATAATAATAATAATAATAATAATAATAATAATAATAATAATAATAATAATAATAATAATAATAATAATAATAATAATAATAATAATAATAATAATAATAATAATAATAATAATAATAATAATAATAATAATAATAATAATAATAATAATAATAATAATAATAATAATAATAATAATAATAATAATAATAATAATAATAATAATAATAATAATAATAATAATAATAATAATAATAATAATAATAATAATAATAATAATAATAATAATAATAATAATAATAATAATAATAATAATAATAATAATAATAATAATAATAATAATAATAATAATAATAATAATAATAATAATAATAATAATAATAATAATAATAATAATAATAATAATAATAATAATAATAATAATAATAATAATAATAATAATAATAATAATAATAATAATAATAATAATAATAATAATAATAATAATAATAATAATAATAATAATAATAATAATAATAATAATAATAATAATAATAATAATAATAATAATAATAATAATAATAATAATAATAATAATAATAATAATAATAATAATAATAATAATAATAATAATAATAATAATAATAATAATAATAATAATAATAATAATAATAATAATAATAATAATAATAATAATAATAATAATAATAATAATAATAATAATAATAATAATAATAATAATAATAATAATAATAATAATAAGAACAACAACAACAACAATAATAACAATAATAACAACAACAATAATAACAACAACAACAACAACAACAACAATAATAACAACAACAATAATAATAATTTAACAACAATTTAACACCACCAAAAACCTCAATTTTTTGTTTAGACCACCACTTAAACGAATTTTAGGATAAAATCCGTTAAGTGTGGCCACAATGCCACGTGTCTTCATATAGGTGGCTAAAAAATAAAAGAAAAATAAAAAAAAAAAATTAAAACCCAGCCACCTTACCGCCACCACAGGCACCCTTTCCCCCACCTGACGAGCGCAGCCAGCCCCCGATCCCACCTCCAAGTGAAACCCCTCCTCCCTAACACCGAAAACCTCCCCCGACCCTTTTCCACAACCCACCGATACACCTACAACCCACCCAAAACGGCCGGCTTTTCCCTAAAAGCGGCCACAAAATCAGCCACTAATGGCCGAAATCGGCTGGTTTAGGGTCGAAATTGACCACTCAGCCCCAAAACCGGCTGTTTTCGACCGTTGGTGGCCGATTTCATGACCATTTTGGGGTAGGGCAGCCATTTTGGAGTTACATTAGTGTGGCTGCGGGAGGTGATTCCAAGGTGCGTGTAGGTAAGGTTGGGGTGGGGGCTGGCAGGTGGGAAGAGATTTTCGGTGCCTCGGTGGGTGTCGGTGGTGGTTAGGTATTGGTGTTGGTGGTGATGGTGGTGGTAGGGTGGCTATATTAGTTTTAGGGTTTTTTTTTTTTAAAAAAAAAAAAAACTTTTTTTTTTAGCCAACAAAATTGTGACACGTGTACTTTACGGGGCCCACTTAACGGATTTAATCCAAAGATCTGTTCAGTGGTGGTAAAAGAAAGTCAACCGTGAATTTCGACAAAGCTGCAATTCTTAAGTTACTTTGGGCTGTTTTGTGAAATTTTTTTTTTTTTTTTTCGTAGTATTAAAAACCATTTTCTTGTTTTTTTTTTTTTTTTTTTTTTGTAGTATTAAAAACGATTTTTTTTTTTTTTTGTGGTGTTAAAATTCAAAATTTCCTAAAATAAAAAAAAAAATAGGGAGCTTAGTAGATGTAACAAAATTTATTCAAAAAAAAAAATCAGAAATTTTGGATAATTCTACAAAACAAATAAAAGGAATCACTACCATAAATTGTATTTGTAAGTGAGCTCCATTATTTAAGAGAGAATAAAAAAATAGAGCCTAATCATTTATACTACAATTAGTGAAGGTGGAAGTCAAAAGAGTAAGGAAAAATTAGCTTATAAGCAAAAGTACAACTATCAAGTACTATTGAAGCATCAAACAACTTTTTAGTTCACTATATCATACTTCCACCGTTTTGTATTAGTTGACACATTTTTGACACTATTTACAAACACTACTTTAAATAGCTTTTGTGATTTATAGTTAGGAAAAATTTTAAATTACCACCCATAAAACATACCTTATTTGAAATAACCACCCATTAAATTTTTTATATTATTTTACCACCCCTTAATTTTAAAAAACAAGTAAATCCCACCATTTTCAAAAAACCGGTGAGTTTTCCGTTAGTAGGTCCCACCTAACGACTATATTAAGCCTCTTTAATGTTTTCACCCCCAATATTTTTATCTATAAAACATCTCCCCCAACTCAATTTGTTGATTCTTCTCCAATTTCTACCAAATTCTCACGAATTTTGCTAAATTGTATTTGAAGACGAGCCCCCCACAAGTGTAGACGCACAATTTTGCAAATAGGTATGATCAATTCTTTGTTAAAATTAGGGTTCTTAGCACATTATAATTGGGAAATTGGGGGATTACTGAATTAGGATTCTCTGCACAAATTAATTGGGGTATTTCGTCAATTAGAGTTCCTGGTACTAATGAATTAGGGTTTCTACGAATTTTCATAACAAAAGTACAATTTTATAATAAATGTTTTGAAAACCCCTAATTGCATATTAAAAAAAAAAAAAAAAAAAAAAAAAACAATTTAATTGTGGGAAGAACCCTAATTTCATTAAAAACAAAAAAAAGCCCAATTAAATTGTGTCAAGAACCCTAATTTCATAAAACCCCAATTAAATTATGCCAGGAACCCTAAATTTAGAAAACCCCCAATTAATTTGTGTGAGGAACCCTAATTTGCCAAGAACAAAAAGAATTGAGCTTACCTAATTGGGACTTAAGTGAGGTTGGGTCAAATTCTTCAAATTAAAGCTTGTGAAAATTTGGAGAATTTGAGGTAAATGATTTCAATATTGTGGAGGAGTGTGAGAAGTTGTTTTATACAACAAAATAGAGGGAAAAAATGAAAATATAGGTTAAATTGGCCGTTAATAGCCATTATGTGTGCCCCAAGGCAGGAAAAGTGACCGAAAAGAAAGAAAAGGTGGTGATTTAAATATTTATTTATTTAAGGGATGGTAAAATAAAATAAAAAAAATTAATGGGTGGTAATTTCAAAAAAGGTGTGTGTTACGGGTGGTAATTTAAAATTTTTCCTTATAGAGCATATCATGTGGGACTTTGTTAGAATTGTCTTAAATTATATTTTCATAATATTAACTTTTTAGAATTTTTATTTATTGATTATTAAATATCAGGCCTCCAAAACTCTTTTTTTTTTTTTTTACCTTTATTAGTGACTAATAAAACCCCAGTCTAAGACTTTCGTTCCAAATCAAATACCTAAAATAATTCCTTATTTTTATTTCATAACATTGAATTGGACGAGTTCTAGTGGACTGAATAAGAGATATTTAAGTGCTCTGCTTGGCTAGTAGGAGAGAGAGAGAGAGAGAGAGAGAAGAAGAAGAAGAAGAAGAAGAAGAAGAAGAAGAAGAAGAAGAAGGTGAAGTGACCCTTAGTTAAATTTTCAATCCCCTTCACTTTTTAATTTTTGAGGTTAATTAGTGCAGGGGGATGGCAGTAAGCAGTACCCAAGGCGTGCCAGCCATACACCCACATGGCCACACCGTACCCAATTCTGAGCCGTCTCCATTAAGGTCAAGACGTCCCGAATACCTATTTCAGTCATACTCAGCCTGTACCAGACCCATCCCCCCGTGCAGGAAATGAAGGAACAACATCATATTAATAAGCAACCAGCACTTACAAAAAATGGGATGGTTGTGGGTAATTGTTATCTTCATTTTAAGGGGTGATGAATTATCTCAATGATTATCTCCCTCCATTCACATCAACCTAGGAATGCCTTAAGGTGTTATAAGCAATCTGACACAAAATTCCAGGTTCCCAACTCATGAGCTCATTAAAGAGGTAACTTGAAGTAGAATGGCAAGATTGACAACTTAAGAATATATAATCAAATAACCTACGTTAAAACTTTAAAAGTTTAAAGTGGATAAAGTGAAAGAAGTTTAACTACTGATGTGATCATGTTTGTGATTTGAGGTGTCAATTCAGGTATCCAGTTGGGTTCGCTAAGGTTGAGTTAGGTCTACTTCACATTTGAGTCATGCTAAATTATTGTGTCGATACAAATCGAAATCTTGATTGAGTTTTGTTCGACTAGTTTCAGGGTGGTTTTTTACACCTCTAGCTGTGATCCATAACTTTGATATAAACCCACCTTTTGCATCTTATAGTAGCGAACAATAAGTATTATGTTGTTTAGAGTACAAGATATGTTCAACACGATTATTAAGATTTAAGGCACTTTGAATGCACCTTAACTATAAAAGGCATCTAAGGACCTTTTCACCTCAATGTGCCTTGCGCCTTTTAGAACTAAGGTTTGACTTACATGTTAAAATGGCAAAAAATTTCCTTTTTGTTGTTTTGGAAAATTTTCAATCACAATGGATAAATTTAATTTCTTTATTGCCATTTAAGTTAGCTTTTTTTTTTTGGAAAGTGACTTTGGATTAAGTTAATTTCCCATTTTTGGGAACATTGCTGTGAGTTGACAATTTGGATTTTGTTTCATTAACATCAACAAAGCCTTAGTCCAAAAATTTGGGGTTTTGTTTCATTAACATTGAAAGTAATTTTTAGACAATTATACTGATTTAAACACATAGCCAAGAATCCTTTCTTCCCCTAGGAAGACAGATGGAAGTTCTTTTACTTGACATTCAAGATGTTTTGTTTTGTTTCTCTAACTTAAGTTAAGACATAAGAGTACTTTCTCAATCTTACAAGTCACTGCTTGATTATAGACTCTCCCTTTTACTTAAAATTATTTAGGGAATCTGAAATAAATTAATTGGCATTGAGGTGGTTTCTATCTATTAGACGTTCTCCATCAAAAAGTTAAGAAAAGTAATTTATACCTCGGGCTCGTGACGCCATGCTTTATATGACATATTTGATGTTGTGCGTTCCATCAAGCATTGCCAAGAAAATTTCCCATCCTTTTCTTCAAGAATATGCAAGAGGTGTTCTAGGTCATTCTCAGTGACAATACAATGTTCAAATTCTGAATCTCCAAGGGCTCCATTACTATTACTGCACTTAACAACAATATGAGAGAATATCATTATGATGAGTTTCATTAGAAGCACCACCAATTCCTACTTTAGACAGGTTACTCAAAACATGTAAAAGAAGCGTTCATATGTTGTATCTATAGCATAACATGTTAACTTCAACACTACATATTTACTAACTTTAGCATTCAATAATAACTCCCATAACAGAACCAAAAAGTGAAAGTGAATGAACATCCAAGCTCATATCTAAAAATTAATAGAACCGATTAATATAGACATGTTGATTTTCATCTTCGTATATATCAAGAAACTGTCTTTTACGTTCTTTAGCTAGTTTTCCAAATTTATTAACACCATAACAAGGGATAGCTATTAATTCAAAAGTAGAAAACGTGGTCAAGTATCCTCGTCTTTTTTTTTTCTTTTTGGAAAGAGCAGTCTTAATTTTTGTCTAGAACCAGTCACCACAACAATGCTTCAAATTATTTTTCAAGAAGCCCTACTCGCCGCTTTCAATTGCCATATACTCTGATTGCATCTCTGAAGCCACTTGAATGTTGTACCAGTTTGAACCCTACCCAATGAGCATCCTGTCAACACCGTGCCTGGCCTTCCATCTCACCCCCTACCTAATGCAAGTCCAATAACCTTTACCAAAGTTGAAGGAACCAAGGTTGCCAAGATCGGGATCCCACATTGGATCGATGAGGGGAGTAGGATCGAATCAGTAAAATCGGATTGTAAAATCGTAAGATCCTACAAAATTGATAAAAGGAGTAGTAAAATGGTTGCTACATAACTAGATACACATTTTTTTAACCTATAAAAGTTATAAAATTTATAGTTTAAGTAGTTAGATGGTAATTTTCTAGGCTTAGCGAAAAGTTTGATTGCTTTAGGCTCATTTTATTCGATCCTACTCAATTCTAACCGATCCTACATGATTTTGTTCAATATTGACCCATCTGTACAATCCAATAATAATCCAAGTGAAAAACAGGATCGTCCAATCATGTATAATCCTATGATCGATCCAATCCTGCTTGCCAGCAATTCCACACCCGAACAGAATCGTTTGTTTAAAATTGGATCGTATGATCGCACGATCCTACAATCCGAATTGCGATTCTAACAACAATGGAAGGAACCACCCACCTCAGCTTCACCACCTCCATTTATTTGTCTTTGTATGATTCCTGTGATAAACCCTATAGGCCTGAAACTTTGCTACCACACATTCATTCTACTTCCTCTCTCACATTACATCTAAATGATTGGAGATGCACTCAAGCAAAACTCTATCCATTCCCCAAAAAGAAAATGACAACACCAATCCCTGAAAAAATGTATAGGGATGAAGCAAGATGTAATTAATATCCAATCGTCATTTCCCTAGATATTCTTTAGTTGTTAAATTATTATTTTTTCCATCCATAAGAGCCTCTCCAATTCTCCATCCCTCATGTTTAATTGTGACTCGAAATCTAGTAGGGGTGACTTTGAATGCAGATATCTCTTAAACTACAAGTTATTTTGAGGCGATTCAAGTTGGAGGTGATAGCTTGGTTCAAAAGCTTTCTAGTGGTAGGTCATAGGCTCAATACGAGAAAGTTATGGCCGTTTTATGAAGACCTGGTGTAGCTGGAAAGTCGCGAAGAGGTTGCCAGCTATAGCTCGCCCCTAGGATAATTTATGGGATAGTTCCTAAAATTTTATCTTTTCTATGACGGCTATTTAAGTATACCTGGGGAACAACTTAGGGTTTTTATTAGGGTTTTTTTGCTTTATAAGAGGACTCTTTAATTGATGAATTAGATCATACCTTCTAAGCCATTATATTTAGGACTCCTTATATTATTCTCTCGTTCTTTCTCCATTATAGTGAAGAAGCTCTCGAATCCCCCACCCGTGGATGTAGGTCTAATTTGACCGAACCACATAAATTCTTGTGTTCATTGTTTATTTTCTTTATCGCTTATCTCATTCTTATTTTTCATTGACTTGTTCTTACATCTCGAGGTAACAATATAATCCCAAAACGAAAGAAACCCCTGACTAATTGGCTCACAATTGATCTTTACATAAAAAACGCTTCTATTGCTCATTTCAGCCACATGATTAAAAAAAAAAAAAAAAAATCGTCTTTCACTCCATTGTTTGAGAGTATTGAGACTGTTTGGGTGCTTTTATCTCCCTTGGGAGAGTTACGGCTCGAAGACTGGATCTGACAAGGGCGCTTGTACTTGCAAAATGAACGGAGCGCTCCGGATGGTCGGTGTTTAGGGAAAAAATGCCCTAGACAGGTGGACCAATGAGAGGAGGCCACGTGGTGAGCTCAGGATGGCCCAAGTGGCCCAATATCCTCTTAACACGTGGCCCCCTTAGATAAGCCTCTGAAATGGCGGCCTTCAAGGGCCCAAATCCCTAGAAGCGTCGTAAAACGGCGCAGCCCACTAAAATCTAGGTCAAGTGACCTAAATAGGGGCACATTCTCCAACGACCCTATAAATAGGGAGATATTTCCCCACTTTGTAGACACATTGAATCATTTATTACACCTACATTCTCTCTCATCAGAGCCTGAGCTTGGAATCCAAGCAGATCCGCACCTAAATTTCCATACTCTTTATTCTCTTGCAAGTTACTAACTTGATCTTCGGAGGCAGAGCTCCAACCACCCGGAGTCTCCGTTGTTTTTGCAGGTACAGCTCAGTCGAACCAATCTTTGTGACGTAATTCTCCCGAGGGACAAAAAACACCCAAAACATTTGGCGCCGTCTGTGGGGAGAGTACCTCGAAGATGGTTCAAGAGTCTGTACCACCTCCTAAGCGTCTTGGCGACGACCCGGAAGTTTTCACAGACCAAGAGGATGAAGATCCTGAGGTTGAAACTTATACAGCGATGATGGCTCTCTGATAACCAAGCGCATCCGGCCAGAGTGGAGCGGGGTGCCACCCAAGCGAGTACAAATCGACCCGGAAGGGGAAACCCATATGGCCAATGGATCAGCTGTTGTCACCCGAGACGAACTCATGAAATTCATGACAAGTTTCGAAGGTTGAAATTAAAGATCTGATCTCTAAGAGCCGGCTGGCCCAAGTAGGGGTCAATCGGCAAAAAAGATTCCTCTAGAGGAGGGGAAGTCAGTCAGAGATCGGCAGCCAACTCCTCATCCAAAGGAGAAGGCAGCCGGGACCATTGATTGGTCCAAAATTCTTCTGCCTAAGAGGAATGCCAATAATCCCTGCCGGATTCAACAGCCGGTGGGAAGCAAAAAATCAACTCTTGACGCCCGGAAGATCATCACCCGCAAGAGAAATCAGCAGTTGTCTGAGTCGGCTTTTACGTCGAACTTTCCAGACAGCTTCAACATTTCTGCAGGAATGTACCTTCCTTGCATGAGAGCCAAACAGGCGGTAATACCGTCCATCCTGGCCCTCAGATGATTTGGGACTGCGCCGTATATACTTTCTCAGGTCTACGGTCAGTATTCCCCCTTTTTCATGCAGTCGGCCCTCTTTGGAGGCCAGGCGACATGCGACAACGTCCAACCTCTGGACTGGCAACTTCGTCTGCTCCGCCAGGGTGAACAACCTTCTGCGTTCACCCGGGAGATAACCGAGGCGGCACAGCCGGCCAAGGTTAAAAATGTGTTGGTAGGCACCTATGACGGTACCTCCAACCCGGAAGATCATTCAGAATCCAAGAAGTCTGACAAACAGAAAGATAGCCGGCCTGCTTAGCCGGCCAAAAATAAAGAAGAGAGCAAGAAAAGAAAAGAAAAGAAGTTTGGGCGGTAAGTGATTCTGACCAGCCGTCTCAGAAGAAGAAGAAAGAATTTAAACCGTACGTTCCTACCTAAGTACGAGTTTAACAAGGACTGCAACTTCATCCTCATAGAGATCAAGGACCGGCTGTCCCTAGAGAAGCCGAATCCAATGAAAAGTTCTATTTAATCAAGGAACAAAAATAAATTCTGCCAATACCATGAGGATGTTGGCCATGACACCAACGACTGCTTCAGCCTTCAACGGGCGTTGGACCGTGTGGCTGATAAAGGGATGTAAAAGTCCTATATCTCCAAGTCCAAAGGGACTAATAAGAAGAATCCGGGGCAGTCGTCTAAGACACCCCATCCTGCTAGTAGTTCGGACACTGATAAGAAGCTGATCTACACCATAGCAGGCGGGTTCTCATGCGGTGGCCCTACCATCCGGGGCACCAAGAGCCATCTTCGAAAGATGGACAAAGATGATGATGAGCAGGCGTATGCTAGCTCCTCCTTCCCTGAGAAGGACAGGGGCAGCGTTCGTCGTCTACGACCCGGTTATCATGCATTCGGTTACCAACCCCTTGGTTGGCTTTGGGGTGGAATGGTTTACCCAGTCGGAAGGGTTGATTTACCAATCCGGCTGGGTGAGAAAGGAAAAGGACGACACCTCGTCAAGTTATAACATTATTCTGGCCGGCCCACCCTCAACGAAGCCAAGGCTGTAATCATCCCTTCTCTCATGCTCATCAAGTATGAGAGGGATGACGACTGTGTTGGTTCCTTGAATGGGGATCAGAAACGGCCCGGGAGCGCTACCTCTCAGTCGTCAAAGGATACTGTGGCCCCAGACAGCCAAGGGCAGGAACCAATAGACCTTGACAATGTCAAGAATGCCGCCCCAGCCCCACCAGCAGCCGGGAAGAAAAGAAAGGCCCCGCTGCTGGTGGAGGTGAAGAAAGAGAAAAAATAGCAATCACTGACCGGGGAGCGGTCAGCTGAGCTCCGTCCCCAGCCGGCTGGAGACCATATTGATTTACCTCTAGACGACAGCCGTCCAGAGCGTACTGTTAAGGTTAGGACGGCTACTCATGCTAAATTGGGTGCGGATATGCACCTCATGCTGAAAGAATTCAAAGACATTTTTGCCTTTGAAATGGAGGAGATGTCACGCGTTAGCCCTGATCTTGTTGTCTACAAACTCGCCGTGGATCCTAAAAAGTAGCCCATCCGGCAAAAGAAAAGAAATCACGGCGAGGGAAGAAGTCAGTCGGCAGCTGCCGAAGTAAAAAAGTTGTTGGACGCTAGGTTCATTCGGCCATGTAATTTTCCCGACTGGGTGGCGAATGTTGTGCTTGTAAAGAAGCCGAATGGTACCTGGTGTATGTGTGTTTACACAGACCTCAACAAGGCATTTCCTAAGGACAGTTACCCACTTCCAAAGATCGACAATCTGGTCGATTCGACAGTCGGGCATGCCTTGATGAGTTTCATGGATACCTACTCAGGCTTCCATCAGATACCCCTGTGGAAAAAAGATCAAGAGAAGACGGCCTTCGTCACTGATGCCGTTTGCCTTGAAAAAAGCGCCGGCTACATTCCAACGGATGATTAATACGGTCTTCATTAATCAAATTGGGAGGAATGTGGAGGCGTACATTGATGACATGATAGTCAAATCCAAGCAGCAGGCAGATCACCTTGCTGATCTCCGAGAAACCTTCACCACACTCAGGCGGCATAAGGTTATGTTAAATCCTAAGAAATGCGTCTTTGGTGTTCAGTCTGGGAAGTTTCTCGGATTCCTGATTGATCAAAGGGGGATAGAGGCTAACCCTGAGAAGATACAGGCAGTAATTGACATGAAGTCACCCCGCACTGTCAAGGAAGCACAGAGACTAACCGGTGGCCTGGCCTTTACTTCTTCCAAGCAATCAGGAAGAAGACCAGATTTGTATGGGGGAATGATGCTGAGGCGGCCTTCCAAAAGCTAAAAGAGCACTTGCACTCTTTGCCAAGGCTTGTTAGCCCTCTGCCCTAAAAGTCGTTATATATGTGCCTAGCCGTCTCGGATCATGCTCTCAGTGTTCTCCTTGCTGAGAGAGACGGCATTCAACTCCCGATCTATTTCATTAGCCATTTTCTGAAAAATGCTGAGCTCTGGTATCCCATGGTTGAAAATTTTGGCCTTACCTGTATATGGCCTTCAAGAAATTGAAGCCGTATTTTCTGGCCCATCCGGTGGTAATTTACACCGATCAGCCCCTCAAGCGGCCAATGTCTACCTTGGAATCATTCGGCAGAATGATGAAATGGGCTATTGAAATGCAAAGTCTTGAAATCACTTTTGAACCAAGAAAGACAGTGAAAGGTCGGGCGTTTGCCGACTTCATTGTTGAAATGACACGACCGGTTCAACCGGATAACATGGATCAGGTTTGGAAAGTGTATGTAGACGGGAGCTCGACGAAGAACGGCTGCGGTGCAGGAATCATATATGAGTCCCATGAGGGGGACAGATTTGAATATACACTGCGGTTTAAGTTTCAAGCCTTAAATAACGAGGCGGAATATGAAGCCCTGCTAGCCGGAATTCGCATGTGTAAGGCGGCAGGGGCAACTAAAATTGATGCCTACTCTGATTCAGAGTTGGTCGTTAGCCAGTATGAGGGAAAATATGAGGCAACTCATTCGGCTATGATCAAATACCTTCAAGCAGTCAAAGAAGAGGCCGGGGCACTTGAGGAGTTCCGTTTGAGTCAAGTGCCCAGGTCAGATAACAACCAGGCGAATGCGTTGTCCAAATTGGCTTCGTCTGCCTGGATACGCCTTGGTCAGTCTTTTGGGAAGTTCTTGAAAAGAGAAGTATATATGAAGAGCCCATTGGAATCCTGGACCGAAGCTCTACCTGGATGGATGGCATCCAGGCATATTTAGCACACGGCATACTTCCTGATTCACCACAGGAAGCAGCCGTCATGAAAAGCGAGCAGCAAACTTCGAGTTGAGAAACGGAGAGCTCTTCGAGGCGGGTTTCCTTAAACCTCTATTGAAGTGTGTTACCCCATAAAAGGGGAAAGAAGTTCTTAAAGAATTGCATGCTGGATACTGTGCCTCTCATATAGGCGGCAGGTCCCTAGCCGTCAGGCGGCATTACTTTTGGCCAACTCTTGAAGCAGACGCTAAAGAGTTGGTGAAGAGATGTGACAAATGCCAGAGGTTTGGCAAACTTATTCACCGCCCGGCTACTGATCTGACGGCAATCCCAGCCAGTCCCGTTTGTTAAATGGGGCATGGATATCCTGGGTCCTTATACGCGGAAAGCGCTACATTTAGTGTAAATATGATATCGCGTGGTCAATGGCCAGCTTGAAAAAACTAAGTACAAAAACGCTTAATGGCTATACAACCGGTCTCAAACAAGACCAAAGACCAAACCGCCTGTCCCAACATGGACAATGGCGTCCGGCGACACCCCTCCGGGTGCAATCGTCGCAGAGAACAGACTCTTCGTCAATTCTACGTACCTATGCATACGACAAAAATTGAACGACCAAATTGGTCAACTCATAGCCGTCTGAATAATCTACGAGAAACGGTTAAGTTACCGAATACCGGATGCCCCGAGGCATCAGTTGGTTGCCGGCAGAAGTTCCCACTTAGATTATTTATTCCAAAGTTGCACTCTTTCTCCCAATTGGGGCAAAAGATTTTGTGTAATGGCTATGTAATAATCCTAGACAAAATATTACCGTCCGGGTAAGAGACTCGAAGCACCCGTTCTAATGGCCGGCTGTGCACTTGGTTTGGGGCAATCACCATTGTGATTGATTGGCCTAAAAACACCTTATACTTCTCCAAGTATCAAGTGTTTTCAAGCCAATCAATCAATTTGAAATGAAACCAACCACACGGCCGTCCAGGGGCAAATGCACCCGGATTGCAAATTGCCGCATGCTTTTTTAAGTTAGGCAAAATATTAAAGAATTGCAAATATACGCAAAAGTCAAATTGAAAAAATTCAAACAAACACAAATATATATAAATAACCGACTGAGTCGGAATACTTCATAAAAATGGCACAAAGGCCAGAATAAATGTTAGCCGGAATAACTTCCGGCAAAGAAAAGTAGTCGGTATACTGCCGCAGAATTTGGGGAGGCTCGCCTAAGGCTGAGGTGGAAGCTGCTGCTCCGACTGGTCGTGGCCGGTTGGGAGGGCTTCAGATTGGTCATCAGCTACTTGAGGCTGATTACCTTTGTTTCGCGCTACCTCCGCCGGCTCCTCAATGTCCGACACTTCATACCCTTGCTCGGCAGCCAGTCTTGGAAGCGAGGCGCCTCACCCAGCACTTGGGCGTCATACACCTCAGTGGCGTAATCATACCTAAGTTTATAGACTTCAAAGTCTATATCTGGGTAGTGGAGGCTCCAAGTGATCTTCAGGCGGGTTGCCTTGTCCCGCTCATTTTCCTCCATCAGCCGCTTTTGCTCCTGAGCGATCTCGTCAGACTTGAGTTCAGTGGCGTAATCCCACCGGTTGTTGCTGCACCGGTTGCAACATTAGGTGGCGGGCCACCCTTGGACGTCGTGGAGGCATCCGGCGCTTTCTGTTGCGAACGCTCCAAGCCTTCGCTCAGAATCTTCATTGCAGCAGGAGATTTGCCACCGATCGTGGGACGATCGGATTTGGCAGAAGAGTTTGATCGGGGACGGTCCTTTCTAGCGGCCTTCGCAGTCGGAACCTTTTCTAGATCTTCTCCTTGCCTTTTGAAAAGCTTGGAGAAGGATCGTGGCACACGTTTTACAGAGTCCTGCAAAATGAAAAAAGTTAAGTATACCCAACCGGCAAACTGCCTTTGTAAAAAGAAAATATATATATATATATATATATATATATATATATATATATATATATATATATATATATATATATATATATATATATATATATATATATATATATATATATATATATATATATATATATATATATATATATTAATACTAAGACAGGCGGTCTTACCCCGCCCTTCCTGGACTCTTTCGCTTCAACGGCTGCTTTCCTTGCAATAGCAGCCTCCTTGCGCAGCAGCGCCGCCGACTTAGCCGGAGTTTTGGCCTGATCAACCATCTTCAAGGCGTCGGCTGCATGAATAGAATTAAAGTTAGAAGAAATTATGGAAAGTTTGTAATGAAAGAATAAAATCACAAACACTCCGGATGCAAGTGGATATACCCTTGGGAAACATGGGACTTAACCCACGGACAAGAAGCATTCGTCCTTGAAGTAGTCCGGGTGGGGGATCCCGTTTTTTGGAACTATAATATGAGTCTCATCCCCCATGGGCTCAGTAGTGGTTTCAAAGAAACCCGGCTCCATTATTTGCTCCCGGGCCTTAGTAGATAGCTCCGGGAGAGGGCATTTCCCGCCAAAAGAGCCGGTTCCATGTTATATCGGCGCAGTGTCCGGTTGTGTCTCAGAGTAGGAGAAGAAATCAAATAAAACTTATCTTTCCACCCGGACCATTTGGACACCTTGTCCAAACTCATCAAATACTGGGCAAGGTGGAAAGAGTATACCATGTCCCATGACCGCCTGGTGCCTTGCTTAAGTAATGCATATGAGCGAAGGCGGAGAAGCTGGGAGTTATGTTCTGAAGCTCACAGGCGGCGATGTAACTCAAAATGTTCACCCACGAGTTGGGGGTGAGCTGCCAAACTCCTAGATCATACCCCTTCAGGATTTTCCTAATCCCGGTATGGAGGGGGAACCGAAGGCCGGCTTTTATGACAGCCTCGTAGCAGACAAAGTCTGCATTATCAATGTCATCGTCCCATGCCATTACTGCGTCAGCAAGCGGGACGATAATATCCCACCCCTTTCCAAAGGGGTGCTTCTCTTTGAAAGCCCTAAAGCCGCTCTTTAACAAGGCAATGTCACCCGGCAGCATTCTAATCCTTTTAGGGTTAGGATTGTCAGCGACTTTAGGCGACTGCTGATAGTCAGCCGCAAAGTTATCCTGTGAGAGAGCCAGAAGTTTCAGCCCTTGATCTTTCACCAGCTTCATCATCGCCGGATCCATTTGAGGAAGCGGCTTCCTCACCGCCTCCCTCCCGTACACCTGAGCTCCCGGAAATAGGGAGCCTCTTCATCAGAACTGCTCTCCTCCAAATCCTCATGTTCCCCATCCGGAACAACCTCATCGACTGGCAGTGACATAGTGCGCCGGCTCCTAGACCTTTTGGCCGCCATTGTGTCCTGCCATAACACACAGAGAGGGAGGAATTCGGAGATGAGCACATCGATTCTAACAGTCCAGAAAAGGCACCCCCTGTTCTAAACTCAGCCGTTTCGAGGGACCGACTGAGTGTCCTAGGCAGTGCTGAGTGTGTGGATTGAGAACTCATTTTTATTTCTAAACTATGTATACAAGCGGAGAAATAATGTATACAAGTTGAAAAAAAGAAAAACTAAAGATGGTACAGGCGGTTACCTTACTTTAGCTCTGATAAATCTGAAACCAGCTACAGACGGTGAACCGGGTGTTGCAACGTTAGCACGCGGAAATCCGAAAAACTTTGACGCAGACGGAGGCAGAGAATCTCTCTTTAAAAATCTCTTTCTCTCTCTAGAAAGTCAAATGAAAATGAAGTGAGAGAAAAAGGGGGAGGTAAACGGGGGCATTACAGTTTGAAATTTAAATTTTACTATCCGTTGTTACTGTTCACCTCTGATAGGTGGACACGTGTCACAGGCCCCACGTGACATGCACGTGACCCCTGTGAGGGGCAAATGTTTAGGGAAAAAATGCCCTAGACAGGTGGACCAATGAGAGGAGGCCACGTGGTGAGCTCAGGATGGCCCAAGTGGCCCAATATCCTCTTGACACGTGGCCCCCTTAGATAAGCCTCAGAAATGGCGGCCTTCAAGGGCCCAAATCCCTAGAAGCACCGTAAAACGGCGCAGCCCACTAAAATCTAGGTCAAATGACCTAGATAGGGGCACATTCTCCAACGACCCTATAAATAGGGAGATATTTCCCCATTTTGGGGACACATTGAATCATTTATTACACCTACACCTACATTCTCTCTCATCAGAGAAAAGCATGGAATCCAAGCAGATCCCCACCTAAATTTCCGTACTCTTTATTCTCTTGCAAGTTACTAACTTGATCTTCGGAGGCGGAGCTCCAACCACCCGGAGTCTCCGTTCAGCCGGACCAATCTTTGTGACGTAAATCTCCCGAGGGACAAAAAACACCCAAAACAGTCGGAGGTCCACCTCCAAATTAAGTTGTAGATTCGGAATAAAACGTGCGGATAGTATCTTCTCGGATTTCGAGATCAGGTGTTTTGTTTTCGAGAGCAATAAATGTCCTAATGATAAAGACGTTGCCCCAATTATTTGGGGAATCTCCCTATTTATAGGGTGTTAGAAAAGTGTGCCCATTACTAGGGTTTGATGACCTAGGAATTAGGGCAGCACCGTTTTGCGGCTATGTTGGGATTTGGGCACCTGTCGGGGAGTCCATTTGGACGCCTCTTAGAGAGACACGTGGCACATGATCATTGAGCCACTTGGCGGGGTATAAATACCCAAATCAGAGACTACTTTGAGGATCCATGAGCTCTTCCTTAAATGTCTCTTGATGATTCCAATCAACAATTCACCAATAGGTTGCAAGCTTACAACTAATTCATTTATCCTTCCAAAATCTAGTAGTTCTTTCATCCCACACTTATTTCTGTACACACTTTTAAAGGCAGCAGCACTTCTAACCACACATTTGAAACAAAACAACCTAGGAAGTTCCACCTTGCCTTCAAAACCTCTTCAAGAATATAAGACTTATAGAGTGCATGAACCCTCAAAGCAGTTATACCAAGAGTTGTATCCTATTGTTTGTTTATAGGTAAGAATATTTTTTTAGGTAAGGAAAGGTGCCCTGCTGAGCCAGAAAACCTCTAAAAGGACCCCTTGTGAGTAAGGAAGAAGGGTAAGGAATGTGGGATCCCCACCTTCAAGGTGCCTTCAGCAAACATTGATCTCACAACCTCAAGGCTGTGGGATACTACCACTAAATTTAAAATTACTTGGTGATTTCATTTTAGTACTCTCCTAAAAGATATTGTCACTAATCAAACCTTTTATTTCGTAACATTTTCCATCATCACTACCCACTTAATTTGAACAAATTGGTTAGGAGATAACAGTACCGTAGGCCAAATTGAACCAACACAACATTTGAAAATTACAATTAACACAACAGCTACTGAGGCAAACACAGAAAGAGTAAACATAATCTTAAGATAATATATAATATAATGAACCACTACATCTACAAAAGATTGCAAATTTTTCAATAACTAATCTTTGACTGGAACCGAGCTCCAAATAAAAATTTAAAGCAAACCCCTTATCCATTATTTTCAAATTAAATCAGCAAATACCAAAATTCACAATCTTCATACTAATTCCCAATTTGAAAAAAAAAAGGAAAAAAAAAAAAAGTTCATTTAAATAAAATAAAAACAAAGAAATCGATTGTTTTTGTCCTAGTAGCATATAATTTTTTGGAGGGAATTCTTCATTTCCGTGAAAATAAACAATAAAATTAAAACTCCCAAAAATTAATCAATCAATCAATAATACTTTAAAATTTTCCAAAAGAAAAACTTACTTGGAAATTTCACGCCCTAAATCAGACACCAAATGAGAATAATTGTTAGAAGATGATGATAAATTAGAACCGACAGATTTTTTAGCATTCCCCTTCAAAGAAGACCAAAGAGTTCGAAGAACAGAAAAGGCAGAGAGCGCAGTAAACGCGAGCCAAAGCCGGCGAGCGCCGAACCCAGGTGGAGCAGCAGTCCATAAGAAACGAAGCTTGCTTCGAAAGCCGAGGAAGATTAAACCAGTCCAACGCGGACGCCATGACCAACCAATGAGCAAGCCGATCATTACGGCTAGCCAAATCGGAACTGTACAGAGTAAAATGTCGACGAATGTTTCGATTATGGCGGGTTGTTTTATGATCTGGAGGAGATCATGGAGGCCGTTGCCGGACTCCATGAGAAAGGGGCGGAATTAGAGGAATTGGGGTTTTCTGTGGGATGATCTGATAATTAAATTTGGGGGAGAGGGATGAAGGTCAAAGTGTGCTTGCAGTTGTTGAGTCGCACCAGCATGTGTCTGCAGTTGTTGGTAGTTGTACTCATTTCGCCACACGGCATATACTCTCTTGGTTCCATGAATATGTTTTTTTAATTGGCAATTCCTTGGAAAGTAACTACAGGTCTACAGCCCACTCGGACGTGTTCGGCGTTAGCGTTTAAGTAGCTTTTATGGGGCGTTTGGAATGTGGGAATGGAAGTTTGGGGATTAAAATCTGGGAATAGAATTGGGAAATTATTGTTGGCAATATATAAAATATGACAATACTTTGTTTGGATAGTGGATGAGAATAGATGGTGAATAAATAACAAAAATACAAAATTACCCTTACTAATCTTTCTTCTCCAATCTTTTCATTAATGGTAAAATTGTCATTTTCCACTTATTCCCATTCCCACCATTTATTACCTACCCTCCCTAGGTAATAAATTGGTGGGAATTCACCCCATTTATTCCCAATCTCATTCCCTTTTTTATTCTCAATCCCATTTAACAAACAAGAGATTTTTTTTAATTTGGGATTAAAAATCCCATTCCCACCCTCAATTCCCATTTACCAAACACCCCTTTAGTGGTTTGAATCGATCAAACCACTACTTAAAAAAATGTGAATGATTGGCAAAGTAGGGGTTATGGTGGCTGTTTTGGGTAAAAATACCCTATTCATGTGGACCAATCAAAGAGGGTCACGTATTTAGCCTAGGCAAGTCCATTTGGGCCAATTGCCAGTTGACACGTGTCAGCCTCAGATACCCTCTAGAATTGCGACCTTCAAGGCCCAATTCCTAATAACGCCGCAAAACGGCGCAGCCCACCAAATCTGGGTCAAGTAACCTAAGAGAGGGCACCTTTCCCAAAGACACTATAAATAGGGAGATATCCCTCATTTTTGGGACACATTCAATCATTTATTACACCTACCCTACATTCTCTTACATTAGAGAGAACACCTTGTTTTAGGTATTTTTGTCCCTCGGGAGAGTTACAGCTTGAAAACTGGTGAACGCGGCATGTACCTGCTAAATAATGGAGACTCCGGGTGGTTGGAGCTCCGCCTCCGACGATCAAGTTAGTACTTGAGTGAAAGTAGGAAAAGGTGCGGAAATTTAGGTGAGATCTTCTCGGGTTCCGAGATCAAGTGTTCTCTGATGTAAGAGAGTGTCGGGTAGGTGTAATAAATGATTGAATGTGTCCCAAAAATGGGGGATATCTCCCTATTTAAAAGGTCATTGGGAAATGTGCCCTCTCTTAGGTCACTTGACCTAGATTTGGTGGGTTGTGCCGTTTTGCGGTGTTTCATGGGAATTGGGCCTTCAAGGCCGCAATTCCAGAAGGTATATGTGGTTGACACGTGTAAGCTGGCTATTGGCCTAAATGGACCAGCCTTGGCTGTACACGTAGCCCTCTCTTATTGGTCTACATGAATAGGGTATTTTTACCCCAAAACATTTTCCCCTCACAGGTAGCAAGTGACGGGCCACGTGGTGCCTGTGACACGCGGCTGTAGGGAATATTTTAAGTCATCCCACACTTGAGCCCCACTGTGATAATACACTTAAGCATGGTGCGTCCAAAGGGAAGGAAGCTAGAGTAAAAGAGTCGCAAACAAGTTTTAGGAACTTGTAAACCGTTCACCAGGTGAAGGTTACACCCCTTAACGATCTAGGAGATCGTTGACTCCGATAGGTCTGGAACCATGACTGGAAGTTCGAGGATGAAGGTACAAATCCAACCTAAAAGAGATTGAACCTGCCCTAAAAATAGGCCTCTACTTTATTCTTCTCGTATTCATGTGCGCTTTTTTGTTAACATGCAATCAATAGGTTTACCCTAAACATGTTTATCAATGTTGGTTGAATATTAATGCACAAATAAATCTATTATTTGAGATCACTTGAATTATAATCATATTACCCTAAACAAGATCATTAATTATCTTATTAAGCATGATTACAAGTACCAATTCCCTTTAAACATGCATAAAAGGTGTGATCAAGCAATAACAATAATAATCATCAACATAATAATCATTATAATAAAAAATTATAATCATAATAATAATAACAATCATAATTAAAATAATCAAGTTGAAGCATAATATTATTACCAAGATCCTAGGCATGACACTAACACGATTAATAACAAACCCTAGCATGTCACTAAACATCAAAGATCAAAGTTTTAGCCCTAACATGATATTATGAAAGAAATAGAAAGCATCACAATGAACATACTTGATTTTAGAAATTTAGTTAACCCTAAACATGATACTAGAAATCAATAAAATAATCTAAGCATGATTTCTATTTCGAATGATCAATAAAACAATTAAAGTACTTACTTTGATGCCCCGTACCTCTTTCTAATAGCAAAATACACACGTTAGTAACTTCAAAGAAAAGTAATAAACAAAACAATTAAATCAAATAATTGAAATAGAGATTTGGGACCAAACCCTCAGAAATATCAAACCTTTCACGTCTAAGGCGAATGTAACTTCGAACTTGGCTAGGTGTTTCTAAGACTAATGAATGAGGAATTTTGAGAGAGGGAAGGTTTAGAAAAAGAAGAGAGAGAGAGAACTTCTAACTTTTAGAGAGAGAATAGAATTAGAGAATTCTGGGTGATTTGAATACAGGGAAATACGACCCCTATTTATAGGAAAAATAGCATAAGATCAAAGAAAATCATATTTGGAATAAAATACCTCTTGTTACAAACGACATGAGCCAACGTCAGACGACAGGCGCTGTCGCCAGGCGACGAAGGTCATCGCCAGGCGACGACTCTATCATCTCGCGCTGCTTCAAAAGTACAACGCGCTTTTACACGGGTAATTACCTTTTAAACCGGTTACAAGTAATTATGCGTCCAAGTAGTTTTAAAATCAGATTTAATATATTTTATTCAGAATAAAACATCTTTATAAATATAATTATCAATCCTAATCCCTTAGAATCAAAGAGAACCTTTTAGATATTCCTAGAAGACTATAATCAATCCTAATTACTTTAGGAATAATAATTAATAAACCCTCCTCTAGATCATTGGTCCACATTTAAAAATCATTGGGCCTAATTCAATTTAATCCATAACTTCATCATAATTCATCGGAATTGGGCTTATAATATATCATTGGAAAGCTCTTTCCGAGCCCAATCCAACTACACTGTTATTGGACCTTTATCATGGACCAAACCATATTGGACTGGCTATTTTTCATAAATAGAGTAAGAAAAAAAATATTTTTGAAAACAGAAAGAGAAATATTTTAATAAAAACATCCACATCATTAGACTTTCCATACTTTCACTTTGTTCGATAATCAAATGACGTGAAAGGTATTTATTACCGAGTTTGGTTTGGGGGAGACACATTTGAGTGTCTACAGAAGCCCCCACTTTGACTGAGTTTGGAGAAACGCAAGTTTCAAAAACAAAAGTTTCGAAAACAAAAGTCAAAGTAGCGATAGGGACGGAGAATGATTCAGAACGTTCTTGTAGACACCCATTTGTGTCTCCCCAAAACCAAACCCGGTGATGAGTACCTTTCACGTCGAATCATAATCGAATGAAGTGAAAGTGTGGAAAGTTTAGTGTTGCGGATATTCTTAATTTCTTTTCTCTTCTCTCTGTTTTTGAAAACTTATTTTAAGAAAACAGCCAATCCAGTTTTGTTGGTCTATGATATGGGTCCAATAGTAGTGTAGTTGGATGGGGCTTGACAAGAGTTTTCCAACGATATATTATAAGCCCAATTCCGATGAATATTGAGGAAGTTAGGGCCGATTTACTAAACTGGACCCGGTTTGAGCCTTATATGCGGCCCAATGATCTAGGGGAGGGCCTAATACAGATTTATCATTCCTAATTCAATTAGAAATGGTTTTAGTCTTCTAGATTCTTCTAGAAGGTTCTTTTCATTCCTAATTCAATTAGCATTGATAAATTGACTTTTGTTGACTTTTTAGAGTTTTAATTAGAATCAAAGAACATTTTTGAGGGAAATACGATTTTATCCTCCTGTACGACAATTTTTATTTGATTTTAAGAAAACGCGTGAATTTCTGAATCAGCGCCAAACGTCAGCTGTGGCGCCTGGCGCTAATGTTGGCGTCTGGCGCCAATAGCCAGCGTTGACGCTAATCAGATTTTATCTGCGCCAGAACTCTGTTTTTGATATTTTATCTTTTTGGCTGATTTTCTTTATAAATAACGTCATAAAAACTCCGTTTTGATCATCAACATTCACCTACAATCATCAATTTTAATCAATTCTCATCAATTCTTATTCTTACCAATTCTCATCAACTCTCATCAAGATTTTCTTAATTACTCTCTCTTTCTCTTTTCTAAACTAGCTTTTTCTAAAATACAAAATTTCGCATTCATTGATCTAGATACACCTAGCCATATTCGAAGTTGCCTTCGCCCTAGACGTGAAAGGTTTAATTTTTGAGGGTTTGGTCCCAAATCTCTATTTCAATAATTATTTAATTTAATTGTTTTGCTTATTATTTTCCCTGAAGTTACTAACGCGTGTATTTTTTTGTTAGAAAGAGGTATGAGGCATCAAAGTAAGTATTTTAATGTTTTTTATTGATGTTATGATGTAGAAATCATGTTTAGGTTGTTATTATGATATTCCTAGTATCATGTCTAGGGTAACTTTAATATTAAGTATGATTAAAAGTATGATGCCTTTTATGTTCTTCCTAATATTTATGATTATTAGTATCATGTTAGGGCTTAATATATGATTTTTATTGCTTAGTGACTTGCTAGGGTTTGTTATTAATCTTGTTAGTATCATGCCTAGATTCCTGCTATTATTATGCTTTAACATAATTCATGATTATTTTTATAATTGTTTTTATTATGATTATTGTTATTATTTTAATGATTATTATTATGTTGCTTGATATATATTTATTGTTATTGCTTGATCACACCTTTTATGCATGTTTAAAGGGAATTTGTACTTGTAATCACGCTTAATAAGATAATTTAATAATCTTGTTAGGGTTAATATGATTATAATTCAAGTGATCGCCAATAATAGATTTATTTGTGCATTAATATTCAACCAACATAGATAAACAGGTTTAGGGTAATCCTATTGATTGCATGTTAGTCGGAAAGCGCACATGAATACGATCAGAATAAAGTAGAGGCCTATTATTAGGGCAGGTTCAATCTCTTTTAGGTTGGATTTGTACCTTCATCCCCGAACCCTATTTGGTTCAAGACCTTATGGAGTTGACGATCTCTTGGATCGTTAAGGGGTGTAACCTTCACCTCGTGAACGGTTTACAAGTTCCTAAAAAAACTTGTTGGCGACTCTTTTGCTCTATCTTCTTCCCCTTTGGACGCCACCGTACTTTAGTGTATGATCATAGTGGGGTTCAAGCTAGGGGTTAACACTTGAAATATTCCCTACAGTTTTTGGCGACTCCGCTGGGGAGGATTTCTATTTTAATTCCTGAATTTATTTCGGCAATGATTTAGAATGAGTGGATGAGACTCGAAACGTTCTAAGTATTTATGTGCGTAATTTTGATTAACATTATTATCATATGCATAAAAAAGATCTCATTGGAAAGACCATCCGTAATGAGTTAAAACATAGGATTTTACACGTAGGAAATTTGAGAAATATCTTTCATAACTAGGACCGAAATAACACTGCGCGAAACTGGAAAATTTTATCGAGCATAGAAAGCTGCTGAGACATGTAGGAATTAGCGTCAGCGAACAGAAGCTGGCGCTAGACATTTAACCGTAGCGCCAGATGACAGCCATGTTGCCAGGCGCTACAACTAAATCCTGGCGCCAACCTCTGTTTGCTGGCGCCAAATTCTTCCAATACCGAGCCAGAAATATGCGTTCTAATTTCGACCAGTTTTTCGCATTGTTTTCTCGATCCTACTTCCTGATTGAGTTTTTCTCACTTTTCTAAAACCCATATGTGTTCTACATATGGACATAACCCTCTGGGAATTCATGCTCCATCTACCTGATTGAACGCTCTAAGCAACAAAGGGTACATCCGAGAATGTTGAATTCACCAAACCATGGAAGCGAGTTTTTTCTAAACTCGCGGTGTCCCATCCACTCGCGCCAACCCTTCACGGTTAGGGTTCCGCGCGGTGCATCCGGACAATTAACCATGGACCCTCTATTGACTAAACCATATCCCGAACTTTAGAGAACTAGAGCCATGAATAGGTTGCAAACTCATTGCATCATATTGTGCCTACTTGACTAATTGTGCATTAATTGTCGTGCATATATTTTATGTTTCTCTTAACCGTTTGTTTGACTTGTGTTGAGATTAAATAAATTAATTACTTAAAGAACTTTGCCTAATTAATTAATTAATTAATTTGAGTCAATAAAGTCTATTTTTTTAATCAAAATTGACCTAGTACGACTTTAGGCATACCCCTGTTGATTAATAACACCGAAAATAGTCTCAGATTGAAGCTCCAGCATTGGCGCCAAAATCTGAACTGTAGCGCCACTCTGTGGAGTGTGGCGCTGATGAGTGGCATTTATGCCACTCTTTTATCCTTTTTCTCTAAGGATTCTCCCCTCATTTGCACTTGTTTGGCCCTTTTTCTAAGCATTTTTACTTAGTTTTGCTTCCTCTTTTCTTTCTCCTTTATCCTCCCTTTTCTTAGTCCTCCCGCTTTGTTCTTATTGTGATTTTCATGCTTATGCTTTGTGGGAACCATCAGGATTTTCAAGAGGAGGAAGCTAAGCTCAAGAGAAGCTAGAGGAAGCATGATTCAGAAGAGGTTCGACCGAACCTCCTGAAGGTGTGGCCGAACCAAGGTGTGGCCGAACCTGCTCAGTGGTTCGGCCGAACGTTGAGGCAGGGGCAAGATGAAAATTGGCAGTTTTGCAGGAGTGGCCGAACCACAGGAGTTCGACCAGACCAGGATCAGGGAGGTTCGACCAAACCTACCCATGGTCCGGCCGAACCTACCCTGTAGTCCGGCCGAACCTTCCCATTTGTTCGGTCGGACCTCTCCTTTTATCAGCTGGCTCTATACGGACTATATAAGTCCCATCTTAGAACGTTTTGAGGGGGAGATTAACTTAGTTTTTAATTTTTCTACATTTTTAGCTTAATCTAGAGAGAGAAACACTATTAGTCTTCATTGGTAGAGAGAGAAAGTGTGGTTTTCTTCATTGATGAACTTGGATTTTGAAGAAGGAGTTTTGTTCAATCCTTTGTAGACCTGCATCTTCAATTAATGAGCAATCTCTTACTCTTTCTCTTTACCTTTGTTTTTGATTTTGCTTATTTGCTTTGATTTTTCTTCTTTGCTTTTTAATCATGTTGATGCTTATTGATTTGATGATTGATATTGTTTTCAATATGATTTGTGAGTAGTCACCTAGCCAAGGGTGTGGGGATGGTGTAGTGTCTAATTGTTCATGCTTATAATGTTGGGGTTATGTTAATGGTGATTAAAGTCTTTGCATGCTTGATATTCTTTGGTCTTTCTTGCAAGTGCACATTGTTAGTTGATCAAAGATGATTCTTTACTAACAAGTAACGGAAGTTGACTTAGTTGAGATTCATTACTATCGATAATTCTTTGTTTGCACCTTCTAATATATGGTTCTAATGTGGAAACATAGAGGCTATGTTAGGAGAAACCAATTAACCCCGGAAGACGGTTAGATTGGACCCCTTTACTTCGGTATTCGTGCATGTTTAGTTTACCATTGATATGCTACTTTATTATTGCATGATCAAGCGTCAACTTCACCTACTCATTTCCCTTGGTGCCTAGCTTTATTAATTTTAATCCATTTCGTTCTTAGTTTAACCTTCTAGTTATTCACACTTCTTGTTCCGAGATAGCTTAGACCCTAGGTAATGAATGCAGTGCTTAAGCATTTCTCCCTGTGGTTCGACCCCTCTATTTACCCTATACACGTATTAGGTCGGTAGAGCGTTATAAATTCATTTGATTTAGGTGTAGTCGCTCAACGACACGATTATTGCCTTGTCAGGCGCCTGGCGACAGCTCTGTCGTCTGGTGCTACACTACACAGTGCGATGCCAGTCCTGTCGTTTTGACCACAGTTCGGATTATTGATTGAGTCATCACCTAGTGTATAATTAACCAGTTTACTAATTAATTCGGTTAAATTTCGCTGTCAATAACACTTTGTTAAGTCATTAATTGAGTCTAGTCACATAGTCTAGCCACATGGTCATGACACGAGTCTTAACATATCACCTACACTCACTAGTCTTAGCACACACTTTGAGTATATGTCACCATGACCATGTCTTAGGTTCATGCATGAGTCGGTTTTTTTCCGTCATTTAAGTTGGGGGTACATCCTATTCTTAATTCTTCATATCCCTCCATCCACATCATTTTTCTTCACATTCTATTCCAATCTTTCTTCACTTCCTCCATCCATTGCATGTTGAATAAATTTTGAGCCAAATAATTAACAATAGATATCCCCAAATTCCTTTTTCACAGTACTTGGTCGAGGAGAGAAGGGCGATTAATCAAGGACAACCTCTTTATTCAAGACTCAATTTTTGATAAACCAATTCGTCAAAAAGAGGAAGGCTAAAAAGATAATGGCAAGTCAAGAAGAGGTCAATGAACTTAGGAGTCAATTGAATAACGTGACTGAGGTGTTAAAGGCTTTAACCCTCAAAATTGATGACCCAGTGAAGCAACAACAAATGAACCTCATACAAGAAAGCTTGAGCAAGCTATCTAGTGACTATAAATTTCAGGGCATTAGTTCACAAGGGGTCTCGCTGGATAAGGAACTTTTTCCGCATAAGTTCAACGCCACTGACATCCCTAAATTCAAGGCAACAGATAACCCTTACTTTCATCTAAGAGCTTTTGAAACTATGATGAGCATTAATTAAGGGTATCGATAAGAAGGTTTTCCCCCCTCTATTCCCACTATCTCTCGACCGTTTGTCAACAATGGTTCTTTTCCCTTGACAAAGAGAAAACCTCTTCTTGGGAGTCGATAACAAACGCTTTCATAGATAGATATAAGTGTAACATCCAAGACGAAGCAGACCATAGACAACTCGAGATGTTAAAACAAAAAGAAAACGAAGGGTTCACATCTTTCTTCAATAAATGGAGGGAAACTTCCGCTAATATGGTCAAGGCTCCTACCGAAAAAGAATCTGTGAGGATGTTTATCAAGAATCTCCAAGGGAAGTATTCAAGACACTTAAAGTACCAATACAACTCGAATAATTTCAAGGCTATCTATAATATAGGCATTGACATTGAAGATGACCTTCTGAAAGATAATAATGCGAGAGGAAAGAAGAACGACCATCCTTCTTCTTCCTCTCCCATTAATGAGGTACATGCTACGAATGCCTCTAAATCGCAAATCCAAAGGTCGAAAAGAGTGTTCACTCCACTTGGTATGAGTTATGAAACAGCTTTCGAGAAGCTACATCATAAAGGACTAGTCATGCCCATAGGGCCCATCAAAGATCCAGTTACAGAAGGCAGGCCACCTAAGTGGGACCCTAATAAGCACTGCAAATATCACCAAGGAAAGGGTCATGACATTGAGGAGTGTTGGAAACTCAAAGAAGCTATTCAAGATCTGATCGATAACAATGGAACTTCCGAGATTCTAGCCATCGAAGATGATCAAACATCCTTCGATCCATCACTTCTTATCACACCTGTAGGAGAGCCCATGATCGAGACAGCTTATATAACCTCTCCCAATGAAGTGGCCATGATTGAGGAGGATGAAAGTCTTTTCTTAGATAATACCAGGGAAGACTCGTGAAGTCTAAAAGAGGACGTTCGAAAACTGCAAGATGTCGTTGCCATGCTCTTGAACGTGGTAGAAGGATTAGCAAATCGGGTGATGGTCATCGAACAAAATTCTCGCCAAGAGTTTAATGAAGAACTCAATGCTCCTAAGCCACGGGCAAAACGGACCATTGAAGAATACACACCAATAGGAATGACTTACAATGAAGCTTTTGACTGTCTTCATAATCAAGGTCATATTCACTCCATTGGTCCCAGTCAAGACCCTCCATCTGAAAAACGTTTTCCCAATTGGGATCTAAATTCTTATTGTCGATACCATAGAGGTTGTGGTCACACCACCGAAGTATGTCTCGCCCTCAAGGGTCGTGTTTAAGATCTCATTGATTCAAATCTCCTTCATGTTCCTCCGCGACAAGAA
This sequence comes from Chenopodium album, assembly GCF_948465745.1. Taxonomy (NCBI): domain Eukaryota; kingdom Viridiplantae; phylum Streptophyta; class Magnoliopsida; order Caryophyllales; family Amaranthaceae; genus Chenopodium; species Chenopodium album. The sequence goes on from NC_137838.1 coordinate 49,600,456, forward strand.
GGCCAAGATTAGTAACGATAGTAACAGTGGCTGTAAAGGGAAGAAGAACGAATATCCTTCTTCTTCCGAAAACACCTACTCTAGCAACATTGTTGGTACTTTCAACCTTAATGAGATCTTAGGATTTAGAAAGCAACCGAAAAGGGATTTTACCCCTATTGGAATTAGCTACGATGATGCTTTCGATCGACTCTATGCCAAGGGACTCATTACTCCTATTGGACCTCTTCAAGATCCCCCGCTTGAGAAGAGGTCGCCTAGTTGGAATCCAAATATACGCTGCAAGTACCATCAAGGTAGGGGTCATGCTACTGAGAGCTGTTGGAAGCTAAAGGAGGCTATCCAACATTTGATTGATAATAACAAGCTTCCCATACCTCCAGTTAACAAGAAGAGCGAGTAATGATAAAGCAAACAACACAAGACAAGAGGTGAGCTTCAACCACGAGATTTCATGACATCCTTTTTTCTTTTTCTTTATTTACCCTTTCCCTAATAAGTCTAGCATAGGCATCTTTATTTTCTCTTAGATTAATTTTGTAGATTCTTTCTTTTCCCCTTTTTAATAAAATGAGCATTTATTCTCTTACATATGATCATTTCATTACATTGCATAAAAAAAAAAATAAATTCCATGTCGAATTAAGCACAAGGTATACCGATGATTTAAGGCACCCCTTGTAGCCACATCATATTAGCTTTCACCCTTTAAATATGCGATCCTTTCTTCATAAACCACTTTGAGCCTCGTCTAACGATAGACCTTTCATTTTTCAACCTACGTCTACCTAACTTTGGATGGGATGATGTGCAACTTATGCAATTTTCAATTTCATAAAAGGCTTGAATGACTTCAAAAGATCTAAATAAATAAAATAAGCAAAAGCAAAAATATAATAAAAGTGTACAAAAGGGCAAGTGTTCCAATGTCCTTGATATGAACATGTCTTTGATATGAATACGTCTCAGATTGCGTCTCTTATCAAGTGCTCGGTACCGTGCCTGAGAAACATGAATGCCAAGTGAGTGATAAACCGCATGATCGGGATTGCCCACACTTATTAAAATAAAATAAATAAAGCGAAAAAAAAGAGCTAAAAAAGAGTAGAAACTCAAGCATAAAAATAAAGATTCAAAAGCGAGGTTGCACACCTTGGGGGCTTATCTAGGGTCTTGAGCCTTTATCCCCTTCTTCTATAAACTTTATCCTAACCACGTTACAACCCTTAAAAAGACCTTTTGAGGTATACATACTTGTGCGAGGTTCGGCTAGAGCTACGTTCGGCCTGATTCCTAACGGATACGTAGGCAACCTCACATTGAGGTGCGGCCGTAATAAAAATGCATTCATATTCAAATTCACACACTTACACCATGATCATATCAAGGGATCTCCTATGCTCATCCCTATTTATTTAGAGCTAGACTTGGGGGCTTGATCCCTACATCATTAGCTTACCTAGCCTAAGAGTCACCACCATTTGACTCTTTTCAACAATATTTTCCTACACACTTAGCCTTTGCGGCCTAACTTTAGTGTCACTATCACACACCGCACAGATACATGACCAAATATACTTTCCCTTAGGAACCCTTTGTCATGAAATCTTAACACAACGTTGAAGCATGCCTTGTCAAAAAGCCCAACATCACTCATAATCATTATTGCATCGAAGTATGAAGTGCTTAGCCTCCGTGCCTAAGTTACCTAAGTACTTTCATTATCAAGTCAACTAGGATAGTCTAAGATGTTACAATCCTTGTACTGTGAGAAATAACATTTGACTAAGCTCATTCAACATGCACCTTCAAAACTTCGCTTCTTTCTTTTTCATGTCTTTCTTTTTCGGGAGAAAGTCGGTACCCTCCACAAAAATGACGGAAAATTTTTGCTTTTTTTGCATTTTTTGAGTCACATTAGATCAACACTATGCACCCACGGGTCATAAGTCACACGTGTTATTTCACTTCGAGTCGAGTCAACCTCGAGTCAATCACAGCGAGTCAAGTTTATGCCTTGAATCGTGTCAAGTCAATGAGTCAAG